>NW_026606118.1:57190000-58390000 GCF_029834395.1 Sorex fumeus
TCTCTCTCGATCTTTCTCTTTATCTCTATCTCTGTCTCTCTGTCTCTCTGTCTCCCTCCATCACTCTCTGTCTCTCTTCTGTCTCACTCCTCTGTCTCTCTGTCTGTCTCTCTCTGTCTCTCAGGTCTCTCTCTCTCTTTCTCTCTCTCTCTGTGGCAGGTAAGAATTTGGGCCCACATGCAGCAGGGCTCAAGAGTTGCTCCTGGTCCTCCCAGGGAACCATGCAGTTCCAGGGATCAATCCTGAACCTCCGGCAGGGCAACGCACACACGCGCAGCCCACTGAGCCATCTCTCCGGTCCCAGGGGCTCCCTCGGACACTTCACACTGAGAGGACAGTGAGCCGTTCGGGAGAGGGCGTCTTGGGGGAATGTTCTCTGCCTGAGTGCAGCCCTGGTGGCCGCCTCTTCTTCCCTGGGAGGCCCCGGAGGTGGCCTCTGGCACAGGCCTCTGAGGCCCAGCGCGACCCGAACCCTGGCCCGGCCCAGACGGCCGAGTGAAGGGACTAAAGCGCACCAGCACTGGAGAGGGGTGGGCAGGCGGGACCGCACACCCAGAGGACGGAAGGGAGACCCCAAGCAACCCCCACATCGCCTGTCAGTCACGAAACATCCTTGGAAGGCTGCTTGCTCAGGAACCAAGGTGGGGGCTCGGGGCCCCACAGGGCAGGATCAGAGACACGAGGACTATCTTCACGGGCCTCTTTTGTGGTGGGACCATCTGAACACACCCCCCAAAGGCTGCTTCGGACCCCCTGGGAATTCCTCCTGCCTCCCCCAACTGCATTCATTGTGTGGCTTCCCCCAGTGCCTCTTCCTCCAGGAAGCCTTCAGGATTTGCTGGTTGTTGGTCCATGAGGGCTACCTGGGCATGACTTCTTTGCTCCTGTCGCACTGGGGAAAATGTGGGGGTCGGGTCCGGGGGAGAACGCTGAATCAAGGGTAGGAAAGTCATCCTGAGAGACGTCCTGGAAGAGGCGACTCTTAAGCCCCAGACCCAGGACCTCTGACTCTGCCCCATGAAAACAGACCCTGCCAGCAGCCACCGGGGACCGGGGGCAAGGTGCTGTGCGAGCTGTCCCTAGGGAGGGCCGCAGCCAGATCCAGGCAGGAGGGGGCCCCGGGGAGGGTCCGGGCCGGCCGCGGAGAACGGCCGATGCTGCTGGGCTTCTCTGGCTTCTCCTGACCTCACCTTTGACCAACAGTTTCCTGCACTGCTGCAGGCTGCGAAGGGGGCGGGGGGAGGGAGGAAGAGGAGGGTGAACAGCAGGTGAGGCCAAAGGTGGCCCTGGGAAGGCCAGAGGCGCATTCCGAAAAGTCTCCCCAGTCGAGGCCGAGAGCAGGGCCCAAAGTCCGACGCGGAGCACCCACACCTGCATTCCAGCCCTGGAAGTGGCCATAAATATCTGAGAACCCACCAGAAAGGATCGCTTTGGGCCGCCTGGGAATTCCTCCCGCCTCCGCCCCCCCCCCCCACCCTCACCACACACACACACACACACACACACACACACACACCAGGCAGGTTCCCCCCCCCCGGTGTCGCCTCCTCCAGAAGCCTTCTGGATTTGCAGGGGAGCTGAGGGGGGAAACACGGAACATGACTCTTTTTCGCCTCTGCTCCTGCCGCACGCAGGACCAGGCTGAGTTGAGGTAGAGAAACCCTCAGACTTCTCAGCTTTTGGCTAGAGCTGCCGGGGTTTAACCCCCCTGCCAATTCATAGACTTGTGGGACCTTGAGCTAGTCCCTCCTCCTCCTCCTCCTCTTCCTCTTCCTCCTCCTCCTCCTCCTCCTCCAACTCTGGTTTCTTGCCTGGAAAACTAGGGACCACGATAAGGAGCTCTGAGAGGGAGCTTCTGGCAGGAGAAAGTGGTCATTTAATAGCATTCATTTTGTTCGGGTTTACTTCATTTTTGCTCTGGGGTCACAACCTGACTGTGCTCAGGGCTGACTCCTGGCTCTGCACTCAGGGACCTCTCCTGGAGATGCTCGGGAGACCCTATGGGGTACCAGGGATCACACCCAGCTCAGCCGCTTACCCCCGTGCTATATCGCTGGCCCTTTAGGTAACAGTACTTTTAAAGCTTTTTTTTTCCCCCTAAACACTGTCCCTACTACTAATGTAACCCAAGGTAAAGGTAAAAGGTAAAGGCCCTCCCGTTGATCGTCGATTTGCTCGAGCGGGCCCAGTAACGTCTCCATTGGAGACTTTGTTGTTACTGTGTCTGGCATATCGAATACTCTCGGTAGCTTGCCGGGTTCTCCGAGAGGGCGGAGGAATCGAACTCGGGTCGGCCATGTTGGCCGCTTGTAAGGCGAACACCCTACCCGCTGTGCTATCGCTCCAGCCCAATGTAACCCAAACTTCTAATTTACTGATGAGGGAAACTGAGATCCAGAAAAAAACATAAAAAGGGGGGGGGGGGAGGCAGGGCTACCGTCTCCTCCTCCTCTACCTCCTCTTCGTCCTGTTGTTCATCTTCTTAGCCCAGCCTGAACTTCAGAATCTGGGTTTCTGGACTTAAGAGTGAGCATGATAGAAACAAAGGACTCCCCCCGAATTAAATGATCAGCACTCCCCGTGTCTGCAGAGGCAGCTCCAGGGCCTTTATTTGCCCCAGGTGGAGACCCCGGCTGGGTGACTGAACAGGGCAGAAGCAGGGGAGGCTGTCACACACCCCACATCATGCTTCATGCTTCTCCTAACCACACCCCCAGGGGCGTAGAAACTCACTTGCAGGGAGCCTGGAGAGAGAGATAGTACAGCAGGCAGGGCACTTGCAAACTATGTGGCCACGGGTTCAACCTCACATGCTTCCCCCAAGCCCACCAGGACTGAACCCTGAGCACAGAGCTAGGAGTCATCCCTCTGAGCACAGCCGAAGTAAAAGCAAAGAGAAGCCCACGTGGCAAAGCCCCAGCCCCCAAGAACAAACCTTACCCAGAGGCAGAGCTCAGGCCGCGTCCCCTCCACAGACCACAGGCCACCCTCTCCCTGACCCCCACCCACTTCCTCTCAAGCCACAGCGAAGCCCCGAGTGAGTGAATTTTGTTCTGCCCTTGAAAGTCAAACAGAACCTTAGAGACCATCTGCGCAAACATCTTCATCTCACCCCATGACAAGTATAAACAACGGAAGGTGTCCTGGCTAACTCAAGGCACCCAGGTGGGCTTAACCTACTGGGAACATGAGTGTGAGCTGAGGACCTACTGTGTGTTTGGTGGTGCGTTCTGCCGGCTGCTGGCGGGGAAGCTCAGGATCAGTGCACTGTCAATCAACTGACTGACCCTAAAGTCCTTGGAAGGAGAGTGCAGGCAGGTTACCAGGCTCCTAGTTCCGCCAAGACGGCCAGACCTTTCACTCAGTCATTCATTCATTCATTCAAAAAATATGTACAAACCCGAAGCACAAGATCCGCTGTACACATTGGCTCGACAAACTCTCTGGGAATGCTGAGGCAGGACAGAGACAGGGACGCCGCCACAAGAGAAATGAATTCAGGCATGAATACTATGAAGAGGGTCACCCGTGAACAAGGGAGTCTCATAAATCATGATCTAGGGGGCCTGGGGGTGCTCGAAGAAGGCCTCTTGGAGGAAGTAACCATTAAGCAGAGTCCTGGGAGGGGAGGAGGAGGCATCCACGCAAAGGCGTGGAGCCAGAACGTTCCAGAAGGAAGAAACAGAAGAGCAAAGTCCCTACAGCAAACATGAAGCTGATATGCCCAAGGAAGGGAGAGATCAGTGTGTGAGGGGGTGCGCGGGGCCCCGGCAGAGGCTGATGAGGTGGTCAGGAGGCCGAGAACGAGGGCGGACTCGGGCGGGCGTGAGGCCACGTGGGGAGTCAAAGCTCACCAGGGCCGTGGAAGGTGCTAGAGGAGAGAAGGGATCCCAGGATCCAGGCCAGAGCGAGGGGACAGAGGAGTTTTGATGTCAAACAAGTCCTGGGCCTGCTGATGGATTTGAACATCAGGGACCAAGCGCTGCTCGAATGCTCTGACTTCCGGGCTGAGCCACCTTGGAGACGCAGGGACCATTTTTTGTTTTAATTTGGGGGGGGGGGGAGGGAGGTGCAGAGGGCACATCCAGCAGTGCTCAGGGCTTACTCTTGGCTCTGAGCTCAGGAATCACTCCTGGCAGGGCTCAGGGAACCTTGTGGGATGCAGGGATGAAAGCCAGGTGCAAGGCACACCCGGGTTTAAATGGGACCCACCGGTCCCATTTAAAGCCACAGGAAACACGTCGTTACAAGAGAAGCCAAGAGTTCCAAGGTTTACATGAGGAGAAAAAAAATTTTCAATGTACTTTGCCCACAAAACCAGTTCCAGGGGCCAGAGATTGACCCAAAGGGGAGATAGCGCGTACGCCTCACTTGTGCCAGGTCCTGAGTTTGATTCCCTGCTGGACTCTGTGCGCTGCCAAGGGTGGCCTCTATTGAAAAATATTTTTGAAGGAAAAAAAAATATACCTGCTCCTTTTAAATATGCTACATGCCCATTTGTCCATGGAAAGGAAAGATGAGGCTGGAGCGACAGTACCGTAGGTAGGGCATTCGTCTTGTACACAGCCAACCTGGGTTCGATTTCCGGCATCCCCCATATAGTACCCTGAGCACCACCAGGAGTGATTCCTGAGTGCAGAGCCAAGGGTAACCCCTGTGCATCACCAGGTATGACCCAAAAAGAAAAAAAAAGGAAAGATAGAGTCCTTGGGGGCCAGAAAGATGGCTCAGTGAGCAGCGCATACTTTGCATACAGGAAGTCTGAGTTTCAACTCCCCGCAGATCCTGAGCACCAGCTAGGCAGCGTCCAAAAACAAAGGCAAGCAAAGAGAGAGCCTTTTTTAAGAAGTCAAAGGGCATCGGCGGGGGCTTTGGGGAGAGTCCTGCAAGCCTCACCAAGAGTTCAATGCCTGTGCTGAAAGTAGACTATAGACTGAACATGATTGCCACTCAATGCCTCTTTTGCAAACCACAACACCCAAAAGGAGAGAGAGAACAAAAGGGAATGCCCTGCCACAGAGGCAGGGCAGGGTGGGGGGATGGGGGGTGGGAGGGACACTGGGACCCGTGGTGGTGGGAAATGGGCACTGGTGGAGGGATGGGTGCTCGATCATTGTATAATTCAAACCCAAGCACAAAAATTTGTAAGTCTGCAACTGTACCTCATGATGTCTCACTAATAAAAATTTAAAAAAAAAGAAATGTAGAAAGAAAAAAATAGAATAAAACTATAATGAAGAAAAAAAAAGTGTTTGGACTGTACCAAGATTAATTAAAAAAAAAAAAAGTTCAATGCCTGGGTCTGCTTGCATGCCCAAGGGCGGTACCAACAGCTCTGCTGTGAGGGGTCCCCGGTACCGAGCACCTCCACCCGAGTGCGCAGTCTCCGGATTTCATAGCCACAAGGAAAAGGGGGAGGAGGCCAGTCTCCATGATTAAGAACTAAGGTGAGATGCGTTAGAGCCGCCCTGCCCCAGCCCCCCACGGGAAAACACAGAAAGACCCGACAGAGGAAGGGGGGTGTGCAGACCCCCACCAGGCACTGAGTGTGGCCCAGTGTCCAGGACATGAGTCCTGAGAGGATGAAGCTTTTTCTCCTCACCAGCAGCCCCTCTGCACCCCCGGCTGCCTCTCGTCTGCGTGCCTGGTGCTGTCCCTCGCGAGCGTCTCCCTCCTGTTCTCCCACGGGTGGAAACTTGGCCCTGGACGGTGGCAGTGAGGCTCTTGTTTTGTTTTATTTTGTGTTTTTGTTTGGGGGCAGGGCGGGGGAGGTGGACAGGCAGTGATGCTCAGGACTGACTCCTGGCTCTGTGCTCGGCGATCACTCCCAGTGCGGCTCAGGGGACCATACGTGCTGGGAATAGAGCCTGGGTCGGTCGCGTGCAGGGCAGGTGTGATTGAGATTGAGGTGTGATTGTGATTGAGGCCGGAGCCAGAGCATGGCGTGCAAGACCTGCTGTGCTCTGACTCCAGCCCCAAGGAGGCCCTTGGCTAAGTCGCTGTTTCCTCTTCATTGGAAGATTGCAGCTTCAGGCATCAGGCTAAGCCACGTTCTGGGGGACTCAGACTCACACCTGCAGCCTGAGCCCGCCTCGGCCTCTCCAACCCTCTCCTGTTCATGCAGACACCAGGAAGCCAGCAAATTCCTTCCTCCAGGGAGTCTGCCTGGGTTCCCAGACTCTTGGTCCAGCTCTGTATGCTCGGAGGCACCATGAAACTGAAGCCCAGTGCCTAGGGGATTGACAAGCCCAGTCGCAGCCCTGCCTGGGTCTGTACTGACCTTGGTCACGTCTCCCCCATCCCGTCTTCACTTCTCTCTGGAGATGTAAGATATTATTCCTCCTGTACTAGTTTAGTACTAGGCCACCTTCTCTAGGAAGTCCTTGGTGGTCAAGCCTGATTCCACATCCCTCTCTTCTCTGCTCTATATGTTGATGTGTGATCGACTCAGAGAGAGAGAGAGAGAGAGAGAGAGAGAGAGAGAGAGAGAGAGAGATGCCTCTGTCTCAGAGAGAGAGAGAGATGCCTCTGTCTCCTGCTCAGACTAAAGGGCTTCAGGTCACCATTGAATTCTGCACTTCCCCCCACCACACACACACACACACACACACACACACACACACACACACACACACACACTTCACCCATTAAGCCTCAGGAATCCCTTCAAAAGTCAATTTCCAGGTGCTAGAATATGGCACAGCAAGTGGGGCATTTGTCTTGCATGAGGCCGACCCGGGTTCAATCCCCAGCATCCCATATGTCACCCCCCCACCCCGAGCACCTCCAGGAGTGATTCCTGAGCACAGAGCCAGGAGTAAGCCCTGAGCATTGCCAGGTGTGGCCCAAAAAGTTTAAAAAAAAAAGTCTGAGGCAAGTGTATCCGCAGCCTGATGGTGCCTTCAGACCTCCAGACACCCCAAAATTGCTGCTGTGCCTTTGGCCAGACCCCAACAACTTGGGGCCAAGTTTACCAAGAAAGTAAAATGCCAAAAGTTAGGTATGTGGGAAACACACCCACAAACCACCTCCGGCTCAGCTATATAATTGGAGGCATGGCCTCTCTGGTTCCTGATTGAGCTGCTTAACGGCCATAATCCCAGAGACTCAGAAACAAATCTCGGAATGCAGCGGATTTGGGCAGAAATGCATCCGGTCCCCACAGTAGGTTGCTGGTGCTGGGCCACCCCAGGGGGAAAGGGTGCTCCCTCTTGGTGGCTGGCATCCTCCAGAGGCCATTGGACAGTCAGGTTTGGGCCTGCAGTGACGAGACACAAGGGGCCTCACGGGATGGGGGTGGAGCCGGCCTTTTCCTCCCCACCCCAAAAAGATCCGCCCACTGCCACAAATGGCCTCTCTGGCTCCTGATCAAGCTACTTAATGGCCATGATCCAAGAGACTCAGGAACAAATCTCGGAACCCAGCAGGTTTTGACAGAAATTCCTCCAGATTTAATTGTTAAAATTTTGGAACTCCAAAATTGTGTGGCCACTACTGTGGCCGTGCGACATCATATGTTATTCGTTATCAGCAATAGAAAACAAACTGTCTACGGTTGCCTTTTCAGCAGATCTGGGTATTGGGGTAAAATCCCAAATAATAATGGTGGGTCCTTGTGTCGAAATATTGAATGTAATCAAAGTAGAGAGAGAGTAATGTAGAAATCATCTGCCCCACGGGTAGGGGAGGGTGTGGGATGGGGGTATTCTGGGGTTTTTGGTGGTGAAGAAAGGGCACTGGTGAAGGGACAGGTGTTTCATCATTGTATAACTGAGACTTAAACCAGAAAGCTTTGTAAGTGTTCTCACAGTGATTTAATAAATAAAATTATAAAAAATGAATAAAAAAAAGTAAGGTGGAGTTCATGCCCAATTCAATCAGCCTAATCAATGGCTGAATAATTAGCAATACTCCTACATTAAAATAAAAAAAATTTTTAAATGCTAAATAATATATTATAATTTAAAAGCTTAGTAAAATAAATAATATAGAGGCAGTGAATGACCAGCAAAAGTACAAGCCATTATAGGAAAAAGAAATGAAGACATTATGGGTAAGTTGACAGATGACACTATGAGAGTATAGTATATACTATATAGAGTATATATAGTTTATATATAACAAGGGATAATATTTACACACAAAAGAACTCTTAAAAGTCGATAAGATAAAGGCAGAAACTTAGTGGAAATGCGCTAAACGTAAATTAGAATTATTTTATCACTTTATTTCCATTAGGCCTGCCTGAAAGAAATGAGAAAGTTGGAATGCCCAGATCTTGGTGGTGGTGTGAGGGTATAGCAACTCATCCTGAGAGTGTGATACAGTGATAGAACCATCTGGAAAAGTCTCTAGACTCACCTAAAGACTCACCTAAAATAAACACAGGTTTTTACACACACACACACACACACACACACACACACACACAGTCTATTTCCACTTGCTGTCCTGCCTCTTGCAGTCTCAAGCCTCTGCTTCACAGCGCGTCCATCCAAGGAGCAGGATATTTTCTAAACATCTCTCCAGTCTGGAAAGGTGCCCACCAGGGGCCCACCAGGGATCCAGGCAAGCAAGGGCCAGAGACACGGAGCTGGCTTGCCTTGATTGTTCTGGGTGGGCTCAGATGCCAGACGGAGGGGCTGGTAGAGGGCTGGGAGGTAGTTAAGCAGAGCCAGACAGAGACAGAGAGAAAGGAGAGACGGAGAGGAGAGACAGAGAGAGGAGAGAGCTCACTGTGATCAGTGGGAGGAACCTCCTGGTGCCAGGTACTGTTTTAGAAGCTGAGAAGATATTGGCGAACAAAGAGAAAAGCCCCCTGCCATTGTAAATTATAAATGTTGTAAAACAATGCACCGAAGGAACAAATACATTTGATAATGGAAAAATGTCAGGACGTGGTCAGTACTCAGACAAAAGGGCAGTGTGAGGGCTGGGCGGGGACAAAGCTGCCCTCCTCAACAAAATGCTTAGGGGCAGTCTCCTGGAAAGGGGGACGAGTAAGTCAAGCCGTGTTTTTTTTTTCAAGGCTTCCTCCTGGCTCTGTGCTCAGGGCTCACCCCTGGTGGGGCTCCAGGAACCATATGGGATGTTGGAGATTGAACACCAGTGGGCCACATGCAAAGCAAGCACCTTACCCGTTGTCCTATTGCTCTGGCCCCATGTGAGTCAAACCTTGAAGGTAAGGGAGTGAGTGCTGCCACTAATTGGAGTATGAGGCAAGGCTGTGCAAAGGTCCTGAGGTACGAGTATGCCTGGTGTGCTTGAAGAAGAACAGCAGGAGACTCTGGGATGATGCTGTGAGGAGGAGAGGAATGGAAGAGAAAGTGAGAGAGGCAGCTGGATCTGATGGAGATGGTATGAGGCCCTCAAGGCCCTCGTAGGGCCTTGGATCTGACTCTGAGGGAAAATGAGGGAGCGTTGCATAAAACCCAAGCGTAACATAAGCTGACCCACCCGTCCTCGTTCAATGATTGATAGAAGGGAGTGGGCCACTGTTTGGGGGATGAGGTCACAGAGGCCTCTGAGGACCTGGGTCTCTCCCCCCAACACACACACAGGCCGGGGGCAGGAGGAGGGGGCAGATTACAGTGTCTGCTCACCCTGTAATCAGCACAGGGCTTCGGGGGCATGGGACCCTGGGCAGGCTCCGGCCAGGCCAGGCCTTCCTCTCCTCAGCACTCCTGCACATCCTCCCACATGGGCAGAGTGGGCGGGGGGAGGGGCATCCTCCAGGCTAAGGAAGAAGCAGGGAGGTCCCGGCTGCACGGTTGGACTCACACCTGGACAATGTCCACACCCTCTGAGGGTCTCATCCTGCACCCCCAGGCCCGGGAACGGAGCCGCGGGCCTATACCACAGTGACCCCCCACTCAGACACAGAGAGGGGGTGGCAGCGGCCAGACCCCAGGCCAAGGGCAGGGCGGGGCCTTGAAGGGTCACAGACACTCTCGGGAGAGCAACCTCACTGAGCACTGCTGGGAGTTCAGCCAGGAAAGCCCCGCCAGGCCTCAGGAATCCGAAGGGTCCCTCCTGTCCTCTAGGAAAGAAGACCCGCGGTGTCAGCTTCAGTGTCACCTGTCTGTCCAGGGACAGGCCAAGCTCTTCCAAGCTGTCACGTGCCCCGAGTGGCCTCCAGCACCTGAGTCATCTGTGACTCACCGCCCTCTGCCCTTGGTCCTTTGAGGGCCAGGGCGGGTGGACTTGGCATGGGCATGGGATAAGATCTGTCTGGCGTCCCTGGGGCAGGACTGTCCCTCCCCCTGTGCTCTGCACTGACACTGAGGCACGGCCAGACCCTCATGGACGACAGCCCTGTGAATGGAGCACAGGGCTCAGGGTTCTTCTGCTCCAAAGAACTAGGGTGGCCTCTCCAGGTTTCAGGCCTTTCTCTCTCATACACATACACACACACACACACACACACACACACACACACACACTCTTACACATGTCCTTACACATGACCTCACATGCACACTCCCTCACACACACACATCCACACACACAATCTCACACACACTCCCTCACACTCAGTCTCACACATATTACCTCACACACACACACACACAAACACACACTTCCTCACACATTCTTCCTCACACACACTCCTTCACTCATGATATCACACATGTTACCTCACACACACTTCCTCACACATTCCCTCATACACACACTCCCTCAGAGCAGCACCCACTCACTTGTTCAGGGTGACCTGACATTTCCAGACTGCCTCTTACCCAAGTGCAGGTCTGAAAGCTGAATACTACAGAATGTGGCCTAAGGAAATATTCCCGCTACCCTCCCTCCCTCCCTCTTTCCTTCTGTCCCTCCCTCCCTTTTTTTCTTTCTTTCTTTGTCTCTTTCTTTCTTTCCTTCCTTCCTTCTTTCTTTCTTTCCCTCTCTCTTTCTTTCTCTTTCTTTCTCTCTTTCTTTCTTTGCCTCTCTCTTTCATTCTCTTTCTTTCTCTTTCTTTCTTTATTCCCTTCCTTCCTTCCTTCTTTCTTTCTTTCCTTCCTTCTTTCTTTCTCTCTTTCCCTCTCTCTCTTTCTTTCTTTCTTTCTTTCCTTCTTTCTTTCTTTCCCTCTCTCTTTCTTTCTCTCTCTTTCCCTCTCTCTTTCTTTCTTTCTTTCTTTATTTCCTTCTTTCTTTCTTTTCCTCTCTCTTTCTTTCTCTCTCTTTCTTTCTCTCTCTTTCTTTCTCTCTTTCTTTCCTTCCTTCTTTCTTTCCCTCTTTCTTTCCCTTTCTTTCTTTTTTTCTTTCTTTCTCTTAATTTAGTTACCATGTCTTACAAAGTTATTCATGTTTTGGTTTCCGGCACCCAAAGTTCTAGCACCAATCCCTTCACCAGTGTCCACTGTCCTCCACCAATGTCCTCAATTCCCCTCCTGCACCCCAGCCTGCCTCTGTGATAGGCATTTTAATTATAAATTTGGTGCACAGGGGTTTACATTACTGTCACACGCACACAAAGTGGAAAGCTTCCTACTGAAGACAAGTTTTCTTCTTTCGAGGCTCTGTGTTCTCACTCATCTGGGATTCTAGGCCTACAAAATCCTTCTAGCCCTTAATCTAAAGAGGGAGGGTTAATAAAAAGATTTCAGACCTGTGATCTGTCAGATGTCTCCTCCAACTGGGGCTCCGTGAGGACGGGGCTGTGTCCCCTCAGACTGGGGCTCCCTGAGGACAGGACTGTGTCCCCTGAGACTAGGGCTCCCTGAAGCAGGCTGTTTTCTCCCTCTCACTGAGAGTTCCACAGCATTTGCTTCCACTTTCTCTTTTTCCAAACCCTCCCCTCCAGGTGTGAGCCTGACCCAACTCCACAGCCACTTCCCCTTTCTACCTGTTTCCATCCAGGAGCCGGACTCCGGGTGACGGTGCTTGAGATGAGAGGGCAGTGATGGAACACCCAAGCCACCCCTTTCCCCATCTTTCACAGGTTGGATCCTCAGATCCTCCCAGAAATGTGGGCCACACCTGTGTCTTCCTGCCCAGAGGCCAGTCAGGGCAGTGAGCAACAGAGAGCCAGAATCTGTCTGGGTGACCAGGCAGAGGGGGCCTCAATCCCTCACCCTCTGTGAGCGGCCTGTCCTCTCCCCACAGCTCCTGAGAGAGCTGCTCGTCTACAGGAAGGGGTTAACTTCTCAGGGTGGAGGCCGGTTGGGAAAGATGGGGAGGGAGCAGTTGTTTCTCCACTTGGCTGGGGCTTTGGTTTCCCAATCTGGTGTTACTGTGAGGTGGCGACAGGCCATGGCCAGGCCAGCCACCCAGGCCCGCCACCACTGCCAGGCTGAGGTCCCTGCATCCTTTCTGGGAAAAGCCCCACCACGAGTCCCTCAGAGCGCCGTGCTGGGGCAGGGTCGGGGTGGGGGGTGGCCTGGGCACTAATCAGAAGACAAGGACAAGACCTAAACAAGGGGCTGGAGTAATAGTATAATGGGTAAGACGTTTGCCTTGCATGCGGCCGACCCAGGTTCGATTCTCAGGTTGGTCCCATATGGTCCCCCAGCACCACCAGGAGTAATTCCTGAGTACAAAGCCAGGAGTAACCCCTGAGCATCACCGGGTGTGACCCAAAAAGCAAAAATAAATAAATAAATAAAAAATAAAAAAACTAAACAAGCAAAGAGGAGTACCAGCGAGGGTAGCCAGAGAGTAGCCAGAGAGGAGGCCCACAATCCTTGAGGTGGAGAAATAGCAGAGACTCACTTTAGGGGTCCCCTGTCATGACTTTTATGAGATTGCTTTTTTGTTGTTGTTGTTGTTCACAACCCACATGAAAAAAATACTTCCTCCACTTGGATCCAGAACACAGAGGTGCACACACACACACACACACACACACACACACACACACACACACACACACACACACATCCCCCAAAGAGATTCCAGAAACAATATCCAACCTCACTACCGGCAGTAGTAGACTCAGAATATTTCCCACCCCATTCTCTTTCTGATTTAAGAGAAAACATGTTGCAAACCATTAAGTTGGCTTCTGGGCCCACTGAGAAGACCCAGTTTGCAGATTGGGAACGCGGACCCCGGGACAACAGGCTCCACACTGCATCCTGCACAGATGGAGACACTGAGGCCCAGAGTGAACCCCAGGGCCACCCTCGTCCCAGGCCACAGCTCCAGTACAGACACCTCCCACAGAAGAATTTCCTCTCCATCTCCAGAGAGCCTCTGGGAGCTCCGGAGGGCTCGTCTGTAGGGAAAGACTGGCCCAGGAGGCGTTCCGGGAGAGACTGCAGGCTGTGAGGAGGAGGGAACAAGGAGCAGACACTGCCACTCTTCTGTCAGAAAGTGTCTAACTCGCCTCACATGCATCTAGCTGCAGGCAGCAACTGAGAACAGATCCCAGACTGCCGGGGGCAGCCTCCCAGCGGGAAGTGCCACTTGAAGGACCCACCTGAGAGGACTGTCCTGGCCACTCCCTCCAGGGAGGGCTGCCCATTCAACTTTGGATTGCAGGTAAACAGTGAAAAATTCACTGGTCATCCTGTTTTGTATTTGCTCTCGCTGGCAGCCCTATTTCCAGAACATTCTCTCCTCAGTCTTACCCTGAGCAGAGCCCCGGCAGCTGAAGACCTCCAGAACCAGCCACTGCCATGCTGAGACCAATCTCCACACGCATGAAGGTACCGGCAGAGGAACAAAGGCCTGCGGGTCCCTGGGCTGAGATCTCCAAGCCTGCTCGAATCAGGCCTGAGCATCCTCCACCCAGATCCTCCAAATTCTAGTAGGCAGGGGTCACACCCACCAACTGGCCCCCTGGCACCGTGTAATCCCATCAACGGCCAAGACTCAGAGACTATAAAACCCAGCTCCCGGAAGCATGCGGCCTCATTGGTGGCCGCATGACATCTTGTTATCTCATTCTTACTTTAGACAACCTGGCAGGCTACCAAATGTAACCTGCCCACACGGCAGAGTCTGGCAAACTCCCCGTGGCGTACCCAATGTGCCTCATTGGGTACAATGATGTGTCTCATTCTCCTAACCCTGAAAGAGCCTTGAATGTGGCACTTTGTAAAAATCTCAGGGCTAGGATGAAGGAGACATTACTGGTGCCTGCTCAAGGCAATCGACGAACAACAGGATGATCGTGACCTCTCCTCAGACTCAAGACTCAGACTCTCCTCTCCACAGACTGATGGGGAGGCCTTGAGGACCAATAACCCTCAGGGGAATCTCAGGAGTCCAGACACCAGGTAAAGACCTAGGGGGTGGGAGGAGGGCAAGAAGGACAGTCCTGGGGACACCCCCTCTCCCAGAGGCAGTCCACAGCCCTCATCCCCACCCCACCCCCAGATTAAGGCCCTTCTTGAGGAAAAAGAAGGGAGTAGGAGGAGGGAGCTGAAGGGAAGATGGGCGCCCATGAGCATTCGGACAGGAAACATGGATGGCGGGGAAGGGGGGGTCTCCTCGGCCTGTGTGGCAGCCACACCGGCCGGCAGAGATAAGACAGTCTTTGAGGAAAGCTTCCTGTTAGGCAAACCCCAACGGCTGGGCCTGGTAGACCAGCAGCCTGTGGGGCTGGGGCTGGGAAGGTGCCGTTTCTCTGAAGTCAGGGGGCCTGGCAGGGGGCCTATGACAGCTGGAGCTGAGCCCCGCGCCCCCCACCCAGCCTTCGAACTGCCCGTTCCCAGCACAACTCCCCAGCTCACCCCTGCAGTTTGGGCTTTGAATGTGTCCACTGGTGACATAGCACCGAGGGGAGTGGCCAGGTAGCCAACAGCCAGAGGAAGGTGGTGAACATACTCCCCCAGAAAGGCCTGCCTGAGTCCTTGGAGGTTTCTTTGTGGACAAACCCCACCCATCCCCTTCCTCTGGCCCAGGAGAGGGAGGGAGGCAGAGTTTGCCCACACCTAAAGGAAAGGAAAGTGGTTTCTCTGTTCCCTCGTGGGTTTCAACTCTGGCTGTTTCCTCACCAATCAAGGGGATAAACCAAGGCTGAGCCTGTGTCCAGTCCTACCTGGCCACCTCAGGGAGACAAAGCCGGAGCTGGACCCCTGCAAGCGAACGAGCGAGCATGCAGACAGAGGGCAGATGCCTTGGTCACCTTTGCGGCAGTGGCTAATGTTCATTCAGTCATTCATGCATCCATATAAATCTGCTCACGGAATCTTGGTTTGTTTTGGTTTGGGGGCCACGCCCAGTGGTGCTTGGGCCATCCTCTCGGCTTCGTGCTCAGGGTTCACTCCCTGTGGTGCTGGGGGGACTGTGCCGGGCCTGGACTCCAACCGGGGGCTCATGCATGTGACGCGAATGCTCTAGCCCTCTGAGCTGACTACCCCACGCAACGGAGCCCTCAGGTGGCAATCAATCTCATTCTATTTATCATCCTCCCAAGGACTCGGAAGCGGGTGGGATCGTGACCCAGAGAGATAGCACAGGGGACAGGGCACTTGCCTTGCACGCAGCTGACCCCGGTTCAATCCCTGGCACCTCATATGAGGCCCCAACCCCAGTAGACGTGATCCCTGGCCAGGAATTAGCCCTGAACACCACCAGCTGTGACCCAAAACGAAAACCAAAGAAAGACAAGAGAGCTATCCAGAAAGGTCAAGCCCCTTGCCCAGGGTCACAAAGCCATAAACTTCCACTGACGTCCGAAGTAGACCCGTGTGATTCCAAATCCTCCCTCCCTGCCACTTTGTGTCCAGAAGAGTGACAATAACTGACGTTTGGGGACCACTTATTTATACACCAATCACCAGCCTGGTCTCGAACCTTATGTGCCTTTCACAGACCACACCTGAGGCAAAGTTTTGTCTGAAGACAGTTTAGAAGCTGTCGGGAGCAGAGCTGGCTTCCAGTTGAGGTTTTGAACGTCAGAGACTCAGAGGCCACCGCTGGGATTTGAACCCAGGACGTGAAGGCAGGCTGGGCCAGCAGTGACCTGGTGTTATCAATTCTGTGGCTGCCAGATAGAGGGCTATTAATAGACACGAGGTGTTTATTGCTGAACAGTCAGCAACTCCCAGAGGACAGCACAGGGTCATGGGATACGGCCAGGTCAGCCGCCCCTGCCCCGTAGCCCCATGGGGGCTCGTCCCGAGAAGCCAGATTCCTGAGTTGGGCCTCACAGCCCTGGCTCCCAGAACCCTTTACCCAGCCCGCGCCTGCCCCGTGACAGCGAGTGGTGACCCCTGTCCCACTTGAGTGTGTCTGAGCCCGCATGGTTATACTGGGCAGAAGGAGCCTTGGGGTCCGTGGGCTGGAGGGACCTTAATGGGCTGCGATGCAGGACTCTCCCCGTAGATCCAAGTTCAATTCCCAGCACCACATGGCCCCTGGACACCAGTCAGAGCGACCCCCCAAGCACAGAGCTGGGAGTCATCCATGAGCATCTCTGCATGGGGCTCCCAAACCATACACACACACACACACACACACACACACACACACACACACACACGCACACACACACACACACACACAACACCCAAACCATACATACACACATACACACACAGCCCTGGCGTCCTCTCAAGAGGCTCCTCCAAGGTGGAGTGCCCAGTGCCCAGCCCCCAGGGGCCCAGCTGTCCTTACCTCAACCCTCCTCTCTCCTCCACCTGGACAGACAGAAGTTGGGCCCGGCAGTCAGGAGAGAAACCCTGGAGAATGAAGCCGAGAGACCTGGGGTGAAGAGGGAAGCCAAAAGGAAGCAGAGATACAAATGTCCTCTGGGAAGATCTCCCCCCAAATTCTCACCCCACTGCCTACCTCTGTCAGTGCTCCCTGTTCTCGGGAATCCAGGAGAACCTTCCCCCGACCCCCCACCCATGCCAGGCCCAAAGTTTCCTTCCCCATAATTGTATCGCAATTTCCTGCTCCTGTTATCCCCTCCAAAGATCCTGGAACAAGAGGACTTAAAGTTGGGCGGGGGGGGGGGGGGGGGGGGGGAGGTTTCCTCTGTGAGGCCCTCAGAAGCCAGGCTCAATGAGCCCAGTGGCAGAAGCCCCTCTCGGAGTCTTCTGCTACCCCGCTCCCCCCCCCCCCCCCCGCCCCAATCCAGTCTTGGATACAGGCGTGGACACGGTCCTCCTCCCTCCAATTGGAGACTCCAGTTTGGTTCTGCATCTTTTTGGCAGGCCAGGAGGGGAGAGAAGGTGGGCCTTGTGTTATTGGTTTTTCTCTATTTGTTCATCAACCCACAAATCCTCAGCTCAAGCCCACCTGCATCAGCCCCACTCCAGAGGGGCTGCCACACACACACATACACACACACACACACACACACACACACACAACCTCTTCCCCCCATTCCTGGGCTCCAGGGCCAACCTGTCCTGGCTTGCCTCACGTCTCAGCGGGTGGGTCAGAGGCAGACTTGCGAAAATGAACAAAAACCCCAGTCGTGGTATTTCAGTTTAAAAATTAAAAAGCGAGGAAGAGAAAAACAGCCAAGTGAGACTCAACGTGGTGGCTCAGAGCAGGCAAAGGCATTGACGTGGGGCCTAGAAATAACCGCCTCATCCTGACCATTTCGGAGCAACCCTACATACCAGACAGTGTTCTAGGGAACGTCCTCATGTCAACAGCACTTTGTCCCCGCAAGTGCAGAGTGCCAGGGGACAGTCCCCATTCTAGAGACCAAGACGTTGAGGCTGGGAGTTTGGCCCACGCAGACCAGGATTCCGACTTCGGTCTGTCAGAAGTCTTGAGCCACCCCAGGCTGAGCCCTGCGCAGGCCCCCGGGCAGGGCATCTGAGGAGAAGTCCCCAAGGGCACGGCCTCACAGGCCGTTACCCCATCTCCCGGGGGACTTTCAGTGCCTGGGTGGCTGCATCCACTGTAACTGGGGGTGGGGAGACAGTCCCCTTGCTAGCCAGCTGAGAAGCTGATGATTGGGGTCCTCAGACCTGCCCAGACCTCCTTGGTCGAGGGGCCGCAGGAAGGGGTCACATGTCGCATCTGCCCCACTTGGAGCCAGACTCAGGGGCCGTCAGGGGAGGTGTGGGGAAACAGCAGGGCCCAGACTGAGCCACGCTGGGCTCATAACCAATGGAGGAGCCTGTGGGGACTGTAAATGTGTCAGGAGAGGAGGGGAAGGCCGGGGTGGAGGCGGGGAAGGGCTCTGGGTTCGGCGATTCCAAACATTTACAACAGCCAAATAAAGGCCAGGGCAGAGGGGTGTGTGTGTGTGTGTGTTTGGGGGGGGGGGAGGGGGCTTCCATGATCAACAAGGAAAAATCTGATGACAGGGCTTCTTGGACTAGCAACGCTGTGAGGGCAGAGAAATCCCTGAAGTCAACACTTCCTGCTTCCTTCATTCATTCACTCATGGCCCAGAAACAAACACAACCTTTTAAAATCTGATTCAGGGGTCAGGAGACCGTACGGGAGTTGAAGCGTTTGCCTTGTACACAGCTGACCCTGGTTGAGTCCTCAGCACCGCAAAAGGTCCCCTGAGCACTGCCAAGAGTGATCGCTGAAGGCAGAGTGTTATCACAGCAGGCAGAGCATTTGCTTTTGCACAGGGCCGACCCGTGTGCATCCGGTTTGATCCCCAGCATCCCATCTGGTCCCCGAGCACTGTCAGGAGTGATCCCTGAGTTCAGAGCCAGGAGTCAGCCCTGAGCACCTCTGAGTGTGACCCAAAATCTGAAGATAAATAAATAAGAGTGATCCCTGAGCACAAAACCAGGAGTAAGCCCCCAAGCACCACCAGGTGTGACCCTAAAAAATAGCACTGCACCGTAGCACTGTCCTCCCATCGTTCATTGATTTGCTCAAGCGGGCACCAGTAATGTCTCCATTGTGAGACTTGTAGTCACTGTTTTTGGCATATCGAATACGCCACGGGGAGCTTGCCAGGCTCTGCTGTGTGGGCAGGACACTCTCGATAGCTTGCCAGGCTCTCCGAGAGGGACGGAGGAATCGAACCCAGGTCGGCTGCGTGTAAGGCAAACGCCCTATGTGCTGTGCTATTGCTCCATCCCCCTAAAAAATACAATACAATAAAATCTGATTCAGTTCACCACCCTCTCTCATCCTGGGGTGACCCAGGCCCGACCTTCCTCTGAGCCCCCGGGGGGGCTTTTCAGGGTCTCTCTGCTCCCCTTGGTTTTAGCTCTCCCCTACCCCACCCCCGAATCACAGCCATCCCCTCCTCTGCAGATGCTTAACCAGGCCCTGTCTTCGCCTTGCATTTTCCTCTAACCGGGAAATTATAAATATTTATTGTTTCCCTCCCTGCCGTCCCCTCTCCTCCACGTCCTGATGGATAATATCCTGTGGACGCAGCTGAACTATCTCTCAACAAGTCTGAGGACAACCTGGTGGGGCTTCCCCAGGGTCAACCCATTTCCAGGCTGGTGTACGTGAAAGCCTCCCCCAGTACGTGCACGACGCCCCCCCTGTTCCAGGCCGCAGTCCTTGTGGCTGTAATCAATCCCTGCTGTGGGGAGCCAGGGAGGAAGCAAGAAGCTCTGTTCGCTAGCCGTCGCCTCATTCTGTGGAGCAAACGGCCTTCTGGCTCCAGCCGGCCCTTCTCACCCTCTGGCCTCTCTTCTGGTGGGGGGCATCGGGAGGGAGAACTGAGGTCCTCCTCCGGCTAGGAATCACGCATCGCGTGGGCCTGCCAAGCTCGTATCCCAAGTCTTCCCTCCACCCGACTTCTCACCAGCTAGACCCTGGTCTCTGGTGAGAAGTTCCTCTCTCTCCCCTCTGAGACCAACACACACCCGTCTAAAGCCTAGTGGAGGGGATGGGACACACAAGGCCCAGGCCTGGGAAGTGAGTATTTCATTCGATGGCTCTGTGATGACCTCGGGGTCACAACCGCCACCACTCCATAGCCCTAAAACAAGCACAACCACACAATGGTTCCCAACTGCACGCTTGGACAACGGATGGAGTCTCCACTTCCGGTGTCGTGGGCTAAACTGGTTCACTTGAGACTGAGCTCTCTCTCTCTCTCTCTCTCTCTCTCTCTCTCTCTCTCTCTCTCTCTCTTATTCTCCAGGTAATTGAGCTTCTTCACAGCACGGCAAACACAAACACCCCTTAAGCCCACATCTGAAAGGCCCAGAACATCTCTTCATCCCCTTCTCTCCATCAGGTCCTAGGAGCAGCCCAGATTCAAGGGAGGAAGACTAGACTAGAAGAAGACTCTTCTTTTTTTATTTTTTTTATTTTTTTGCTTTCTGGGTCACACCTGACGATGCACAGGGGTTACTCCCGGCTCTACTCAGGAGTTACTCCTGGCAGTGCTCAGGGGACCATGTGGGATGCTGGGAATCGAACCCGGGTGGGCCGCATGCAAGGCAAACGCCCTACCCGCTGTGCTATTGCTCCAGCCCAAGAAGACTCTTCTTGACAGAGTAGGAGCCAGCGGGCAGAGACGGGCAGGGCTGCAGGCAGCCGTATCTGTAACACAGCCGCTGCCCGGTCCTCGGACCCGGTCAGCCGCCCCAGGAAAGGGAGACAGAGCCACAGACTGGCAGTTTCCTGAGACAAGCAAATCCCCCCGAAGGCCTTTGAGGGCTGCCAACAAACTAGACCCCTTCTCAGGAGGAAGGGAAAGGGTCTCAGCTGGTCAGAGCGGCACCTTCAGGGAGGGCTTCCAGGCTGTGTCGCCACGGGGGGATGGCACAGTCGCTGTCACCCTCCCCTTCTCTCCTTTCCGTTCTGTTCACCGACTTGCGCCCTGGTTGCTCCCAACATGTTGCAATCGCTTTCGTGCTTGGGTTTCGGATCTTCCGCTGACAAGCCCCAGCCCCGGGAGACGGTCCTCGCCTCGCCTCGCCTTACCGCACTCGGGGGATCTGGATCTCAGCCCTGGGCTTGGCGGCCACCACATCCTCCCCCTGTCCCACTTTCCCGCTGCCTGTTTGTATTCAGTCTAGACAATTCATTTTCATTTGTTGATGTTCTGCCCTGGCCCGGGGCAGCCGTGGGGCGGTGGAAAAGAGCACTCGAGTCGGAGTCAGGAAAGCTGGTTTAAATTCTGGCTTGGCCATCGACAGGCTTTCTATACTCGAGCTAGTCCTTCACTCTCTCTGAACGCCCCACGACTCCGTTGCCAAGAAGAAAATATGAGTCCTCCCACCCCCGACACCACTCCAGCGTGGCCTGGAGACAGTAGCCACTGTCCATGAAGAGACCTCTGTCCCCCACCCCAACTGTGGACTCTAAGCCCCCCTCTTCTGTCCAAGCTCCCGCCTGCCAGCAGGCCCTCCTGCCCTCACCCAATCCCACCCCTCAGGGACAGACTGCAGGCTCAGTCATGTCCATCACCTCACCAGTGTTGCCTGGACATGTCCTGTGTTCAGGCTCTGTTGGAGGAACCAGAGACCAAGAGCAACATGGCCCCCGATCTCTGTTCTCACATGCCTGGCCTCCTTGGGCAATTCAATTTTAGAGCCGTGATGTCCAAAATGGTCGCCTACAGCCACACATGGGCCCTGAGCACCCAACCAAGATGTACGAGAAGAACCAAATACCCTTCAGAACCCAGTGATTCTCTAAGGAAGTCGGGGGGAAGGTGGCCCACAAAATCGCTCGTCCCTTGAGTAAATGTTGGAGCGCTATTTCAGATCAATCAGAGGGTTAGCGTGATAAAATTTGTAACTGGAGGGCCAGTTAGGTAGTACAGGGGGAAAAGAGCTGGCCTTGCATGCAGCTGGCCCCCTTGGGATTCCTAGCTCCACATATGTGCACATGTGTTCACATCCTGAGCACAGAGCTAAAAGTTAGCCTTGAGTACTGAGTAAGCCCCGAGCACCGCCAGGTATGGTATGAGCCATAAAAAAAAGGGCGGTGGGGTGGGGGAGTGCTGGAGCGATAACACAGTCGGTAGAGTGTTTGCCTTGCACGCGGCCGATCCAGGTTCGATTCCCAGCATGCCATATGGTCCCCCGAGCACCGCCAGGAGTAATTTCTGAGTGCAGAGTGGGGAGTCACCCTTGAGTATCGCCTCAACCTAAAATGTTATTCAAATCTATTTCACTTGTTTCCTTTTACCCTTTGAAACCCCACCAGGGAAGCTGTTTAGTTACATATGTGACTCAATGAGGTATGTAACTTAACAACTGGGAGCAAACTCTTCTAGAGAGGGTGAGGGTTGGAAGGAAGCTCTCAGCGCAAGGGAGGAGGCTCAAGGGGGGCCTCACTGAAGAGGCAGAGGGACTTGAAGGTCACAGGCTCACCTGCCATCCACATGGGGCCTGTGGAAGGAGCTCTGGGGTGGCAGGGTCAGTCACAGAGACCCGGCGGCGGCAGCGGGGGCAGGCCGGACAGCGCAGGGCCTTTTAAGGCCACTGGACGGACTTTGGTTTTTTTTTTTTTTCTCTGACTGAAACAGTCTTCAGGGTTTGGAGCCAAAAGGTGACTCGAGCTGGCTCCCATGTCCACAGGCTGGGCCTGGGGCTGGCGGGGAGAAGAGTCCGGGTGGTCAGTGTTGCAGCTACAGGCACCGTGAGAGCGTCTCTCCTCACTGAGCCTTCCGGTGGAAAGCTCTAGGAAAGGAGGGACTTTTGGGACTCAAAGCTCCACGATGACTGGGAGGTCGCCTCCCTGCTCCAAACAGTGGGGCACGTCAGGGTCCTCCTGCCTCACCGTCCCTGACTGACGGCCCCACTGGCCTGCGGCGAGGTGCCCTCACCAGGTCCCTGCTACCTCTGCCCACAGCCTCCACCCCACACCCCCGCCCCACCTGAGTGCCCTGTCCGTGCCCCCGTGCTGAGATGGTCACTCAGACTTTTCCCCTCCCTGCCCTGTCCTCTCCTCCTTGTTCCATAGGAGGCCCGGTCGGAGGTCACATGAAGACCATTCCTCCATCGCGGGTCCCCCACTCTGAAGTGGATGCAGAGACTTCTACCAACTGGTGGCTCTCCGCTGTCTCACTCCGTCCTCAAGGGGCCTGGTCGTGGTTTGGGGCCGACACCCGGAGGTGCTCAGGGCCTCCTTCTGGCTCTGCACTCAGGGGTCAGTCCTGCGGGTGCTCAGGGGTCCATCCGACAGGCCACAGACAAGGCATGTGCCCAACCCCTCTGTCAGCCTGCAACTGTGTCTTATGGAAAATGCCAACCCTTGCCCTACAGACATTCCAAAGGTACCCAAGGGGAAATGGGTTTGGAAGCATTGCTCCCACCGGCCAAAGACCCAGCTTCTCCCTACCCTGGGGTGCCAGAGGAGGTCTCTGTGGCAAGCCCAGAGGGAATCCCCCTCAAGAACAAACAGCGCTGGGGGGTCTCTCCTGCAGAGGTTCAAAGAACCTAAGACTCACTTGGTAAAACAAATGACACCCTGGAGTCACGGGCCCCTGGGAGCACCCCCTCCCACCCACAGGCCGCGGCAGTCAACAAGGTCCCATAGCCAAACCCAGCCCTCTCCACTCTGTCCCCTGGGCAGCAGACACACGCCAGTTCTTTCCTGAACCTGGATCATGTGGTTCCTGAAGGCCACCCCACACCAGTCCTTTCTCTGTAGACATCAAACCCTCCTCTCTCCTCCAGGCTCCCCCGGGACTGACCTCCCCAGAATAGGAGGACACTGGCCCTGAGCACAAGCACAACACCCCACATCCCTCGCACCTCCACCTGGAAGCCCTTCCTTCCCCAGGCGTCAGACAAATGCCACATTCCGCTGGGGGCGGTGGGGGAGGGGAGGTGGCGTGGGGAGGTGACCGGGAGGGACGGGAGGGACTGCTACAAGGAGGAACCCATGGAGAAGGCAGACCAGGAGGAGCTTTGAGATCAGAATTAAAATCTTTAATACAAAATGCTTTTTTAAGATATATCTGTATTTCTTTGTTGCTGTTTAAAAATAAATATGTACTACAGAATATCTCGAAAACTGCACTAGAGACAAAGATGTGATGTTAATATCTTTTTCCCCCCACAATTATTACGGATAAACAGTAGCACCAATAAATAAATGATAACAAATATTAAAATTAAAAAAGGAGAGAGATTTAGTATGTAGAGTTCTCTATTTTTCTGGTTTGTTTTTACATATAAAAAACAGAATAGCAATGTCTATTTTATCAGAATCACATATATACATAAACATATATATATATATATATATATACAAACACAAGTTGCCAAATATATATATAGTATGTAGATGTATATTGAAACCTTATTTCAAAGGAATGTGTGGCGGGGAGCGGGGCAAAGGTCAGGGCAGAACTGAGTGTTAGCAAATTAAATATCTGTTTGGGACAAGCTAGTGACTATCACCGGTCAGAGAGCGGCTGAAACATCAATCTCACACACAAAGACCAGTTCGAAGGAGAGAGCGCGAGAAAGAGCGAGAGAGCGAGAGAGATACATCTCATAAATAGTTGAAATTAAATATTAACCAAGAATACTGAAAAAAACCCTACTCTTTAATTAAATTAACTGTTTTAATTTCTAATTAAAAAGGGATATTAAATAAGTACCGTATAGAAAACACTTTCTCTTTCCTCTGCCTCCACGACGGGCGCCAAGCGCGTACCTCGCCTAGGTGCCTCGGGATGGGGGGAGGGAAGGGGGTGAACCACTCACACACGTCGCCAGGTCTCCTGGGGGGCAGCACTAGTGGTTTCAACGGTCTGAGGGCCGCGGCCCTTCTGAGCGGGCCCCCAGGCAGGGAAGGCGGGAGAAGGCCCAACAGAGGTCCCCTGCCCCCGAACCCCCGTGTCTCTCTTCACTGGGACAGCAGTTTCCTGGGCCTCTGGGGGGCAGATGAAGGCCGCCCCCGGTCCCGAGTCTTCCAGGCACGGCCCCTGGCGGGCGGGCAAGACGCTTGTGCAGCCTGCGAGGGTTCCCCAGGTGCAGCAGAGCCCTGAGGCCCCCCAAACTCCTGGTCAGGGCCAGACGCCTTGTCCCCACACTGCTTGTCTTCCTCTCCATTGACTCAGGGTCCGAGGTGCCGGGCTAGGTCTGGGTTTGTCAAGTGTTCCCGCAGCGGGACAAGTTTGCCCCCAGGCCCCGGCCACGGGTGCTCCTGGGCAGGGACGGGGACCCAGGCCTCCCGAGTCCCTCCTCCCGTCCTCTCCCCCGTCGGGGGTCTGCGTGGGGACCATCTCCACCCCACGCAAGTCCACAGCAGTCAAATACATCCAGTGAAGACACCAATAACATTACCATGTTAATTTAAAAAAAAAAAGAATATATATATTTTATATATATATAAAATATATATATATTTATTTATATATATATAATATATATATATACGAAGGTATGTGGGTGGGTGTGTCTACAGGAATCCCAGAAATAAAACTTTCTAATCTTCCGGGCTCGGTGATTTAGCAGCAAGAAAAATAAAATGGCAAAAATCCACTTCCGAGAGAAACCGTGCTGGGTCACCCGCCCGGGAGTGCTTCTGCGGGCCGCACTCTCGGCCCCAGCGTGCTCGGAGCAGCCTCTCTTGTCCTTCATTTCCACGTCTGGATTTCGGGTTGTTCTGGCGATGGTGCTGGTGGGGTGGTGGGTGGTGGTGGCGGTGTGGTTCAGCATCAGGCTTTCTGAGTCGTCTTTCCTGGTGAGAGGTCTGGTTCCCGCAAGCCCGTGGGAGGCGCCTTCGTCCAGCCCGGCTCACCGCCTCGGCTTGTCACATCTGCGGGCAACGAGACACAGCCCGGGGTCAGGCGGCACCAGGAGAGCGAGGGGCAGGCGGGCGGGCAGGGGACCTCGGCCGACTGGCACTGGAAGCGGTGACGGGGACGGGCAGGGGGAGTTAGGCCCTGCCTCGGGGACACCCGGCACGAGGGGAGGGAGATCAGCCCTGCCCATGAGGGAGAGGGGGACCCCCCGCCCTATCTGAGCCGTAACCGTGGTGACTGGCTCGTACAACCCAGGTCAGACACGACAAACACGTGGGACAGTTGACAAAGCAACAGGCGAACACGGACGAGAGACCAGCCCTGCCAGACACTGAAGCACTGAGGGGTGATGAGGTGACCCTGGAATGGGGCAAGGGTTCGTCTCACGGATCTGCACTGTGGGATGGATGCCAGGAGGCACTGGCCCTCACCTGGGGGCTTTAGGGGTCGGGGTGGGAGGTGCCAGCCAGGACCGCAGGGTGGTGGGGGCTGCCTAGGAAAGCGGGAGCCCCAAAGAAGAGGGACCCTCGACCACACAGGTGGGGAGACAGCTCATAGCGGCCGCCCTAGGGGTAACTGCCACTCTGACAGGCCCGGCACGAGGGCCCAGGGTCTGGGGGGATAGTTGGGCCTGACTGGCCCTTGCCCTCCTCCCCACAGGCCCGGCTATACTGGGTTCCAAGTCTGGGGTCCCTCGGGTGGGGTCCATTTTAGCCATTCCCGTTCGGGACCATCCGTGGGATCTTAGCACATAATTCCTACAACGGCAAGACCCTTCTCTTCCCGAGGTGCCCGGGGGGGCAGGAGCCCCCTTCCAGGGAGTGGGTGAAGCCCCCAGGCTGACCAGGACAGACAAAAGCCCCCGGCCTGGTCCCGGGCGTGCCCTGAGCACCCACACACCTCTGAACGAGGGCAGGTAGGGGGGGTGGGGGGCCACTCCCAGGATATGTGAATGGACCAGCAGGGGTCCAGTCACCCTGCCCGGAATTGGTCTCTGAAGACCCCCTCCTCGCAAGGGCTGTACCCCGACCCAGCCACTGGGCCTGTCCACCCCAGGACTCAGTCCCGTGCCCACTTTCTTGGTGCCCACTGCGGATGAGGGTGAGGTGGGGTCCACACAGGCCTGGCCGCAGGAAGCATCTGATCTAGGGAAGTTGACCTGGCCCTTCCCCCACCCGTCCAGGGGGCTATGGAAACAGGGGGGCGGTCGGCCGGACCTCTGGAGGGGTCAAGCGAGGGAGTGTCCCCAGATACCCCATCTCCTTGTGCAGGAAGAGAGGCTCCCCCGAGCCCCGAGAAGGACGGCCAGAGCCGGAGCCCTGTGGGAGTCTGCCCAGGGCTCACTCCCTGCCCCCTCGAGAGACACAGCGACAGGCTCGGGGAGGCGCCCACAGAGCAGGAAGGACCCTCGCACGAGCAGCAACAAAGGAGCGACACGTCCGGACCCACAGCCACGGCGCAGGACAGAACGTTCCGCTTGTGTTTGCACCGCCGGCCGGCAGGCAGACAAGCAGGGCCCCTGCACAGGGCACCAGGCAAGGCAGCTGGCAGCCAGGCAAGCAGCTGGCCCTGCAGAGGCTCCGCGCGAAGCCCCCTCTCTGTCTCGCTCGCCCTCTGGGAACCAACCTGCAAGTACGTTCGTTTAACTCAAGCTGCCTCGCCTTGCAACGCGAGTCTGTGTTTTTGCAGGAACATTTACACGTCTGCGGATCTTGTACAAACAAATGCTTTCTCCGCTCTGAGCAAGGCCCACAGGGACTGCAAAAAGGCAAAAGGAAAGACATCTAAGCTAGAGCGTCAGCAGAGAGAGAGAAAAAAAGAGAAAGAAAGAAAAATTAAAAAAAAAAACATGCAACACCCCTTGAGGTCTTGGCAGCTTCGCCCCGGACCTGGCTCACCGGCCCCCCGCCTCCTTCCACACCCTGGAAGGACTCAAGTGCGGCAGCGGAAGGGCAGAAAGAGCGGCGGGCGGCGAAAGTGGCAGCGCGGGCAGGCGGCCTGGCCGCTGGGCGAGTGGGCTCAGGCGGGCGGCGGAGAGGGCACTCGAGTGGGCGCCGCCCCGGGCAGGCTGCCCCGGACACAGCGAGGGGGGCTCCGACGGCTCCCAGCCCGGGAAGAGCACGGGGGCTCTCCCCCTGTGGGCACAGCAACGGGGGCCCAGGACCCCCTCTGCGCTGGGGCTTCCGCCCCAGAGGGGAGATAAGGGGCCCTGGAGCAGTAGGACCCCAGGCAGTGCCCGCAGCGGCCTCAGCACCCGCCGGCAGAGGCTACCCTGGAGGGACACTGGGCCAGGCTGGAAATACCGGACTCCGTTGCAATGGCCCCACGTCCCCCTCCCGGACCCTACCCCATCTCCACCTTCCATGGACCACAAGCCGCTTCACGTCATCCGCACCCCTTCCTCGAGTGGCGCTGGCCTGCCCGCCCCCCTCCCAGGACCCCCGTGTGGAAGCCAGAGCAGCGGGAACCAGCCGGATGAGGAGGCTGCTGGGCCTCCACGGGCCTCCACCGGTGAGTGCCCAGTAGGTGAGAGAAGGCGGTGCCCACCCAAGCCAGAGGCCCCTCCCTGGACCGTCCAGGCCCGCTCTGCCAACCCCGGGCTGGCACGGCGGCCCCCCGGCTCCCCAGCGGTGCCATTAGTGGAGTGAGAGTGAGGGACCCTGAGGCCAAGGAGAGGCCCGGGCAGGACAATGGGGTGACGGGGTTACAGGGTCCTGCAGACGGGAGTCTGCCTGGGGCCAGACAGCGGCGGGCACCACGTACACGCTCCAGGATTTATACCGGGATTTCTTGCGCTTTCTTTTTTGCCCCTTTCCCTTTCCTCGAACTGATTTTCTGGAAAAAAAAAAAAAAAGACAGACAGAGAGAGAGAGCGAGAGGACAGGGGGAGGCGAGTGAGCATGGGAGAGGCCAGGCGGGCACAGCACAGGCTGGGGGCGGCCGGGGTGGCGAGGGAGCTGCGGGACCCTCAGCGGGTGGAGGGTCTCCTCCTGTCAGTGCCCCCACCACAAGGCTGCAGGTGGGGAGAGGGTCTCCACGCTCACAGCACCAGGACCCTGGCGGTGGCAGAGTCCCTCGGGCAGCCCCTGTGCCTGGCCCTGAAGGCAGGCTGAGGGCGGGAAGCGGGTCAGAGCCTGACTCCTGGGGGCGGCTGGCTTCAGGGGGCTTCTTTTGTTTTTATTTTTTTTTTTTTTTGCTTTTTGGGTCACACCTGGCTATGCACGGGGGTTCCTCCTGGCTCTGCACTCAGGAACCACTCCTGGTGGTGCTCAGGGGACCATATAGGATGCTGGGACTCAAACCTGGGTCGGCCACGTGCAAGGCAAACACCCTACCCGCTGTGCTATCTCTCCAGTCCCCCAGGGGGCTTCTTTTAAGGCTGAGCACGAGACCAGGGGATTCTCCAGGAGCCCGGCCTGGGCGCACGCTGGAGGGGGCCGAGGAACTACAGCGGCACAGGCAGCCCGAGAGGCACGGGCCAGGCCGGCCAGAGCCTGGGCTGTGAGGGGGTTCTGGCCGGACTGGGGTGGGGGGGCTGGGCTGGGGGGGGGGCAGGCTGTGGCAGGGGCAGGCTGTGAGGGGTGTCTTGGCCGGGCTGTGAGGGAGGCTGGGTGTTTTCAGAGCCCCAGACAGGCAGGGGTGGGCTGACAGTTAAGGAGGCTGGAGAGGTGCCCACTTACCCCAGAGTCCTCTTCCAGCCTCTCACAGCCCGCTACCCCATCTCCCCTAGCATCTTCTGAGCCCAGGCAGCCCCCCACTCGTCCTCTGAGGAAAGCAGGTGTGTGTCTGTGGAGAATGGGGGGTGGGGCAGCCTCCCTCAAGGGACCCAGGGCTCTCCCGATCTCCCAGGCCCCGCATGGAGTCTCCACGGGGGAAGAGGCGGGCAGGAAGGGGTGAGGAGGGGCAAGCCCTCGGGAGAAAGCAGCGGAGGGAGGAAGTCACACACATAGACACACACACACATATACATGTGTACTCACACACACACACACGCACACGTGCATATTCACACACGAACACACACACGCACACGTGTTTACACAGACACTCGTGCGCAGGCACTCACATGCACACACGCGCTCACATGTGATGTATTCGCACTAACCAGGCACACACTCACATACAACACTCACACACATGTATTCAAACGTGCACGCACACCCGTATACATGCATGCATTCACACCCTATCATACACTCGCGTACACATGCTCACGCATGCGTAGTCGAACACTAATAGGTGCACTCACACACACAGAGACATGTTCACACACATATTCGTACACTAATGTGTGCACTCACGCCCGCACACGTGTGTATTCACACTTACACACGGGCTCACACTCGCACACACATGCTCAGACACGGGCACTCACACATTAACACATGCACTCATACATGCACACAAGTGCGTAGTCACGCAAATACGTGTGCTCACACACGTGTTCACGCGTGTGTTCATACACTAACACAGGCACGCACACTCTCAGCTCTCCACTCACGCCCTGACAGCCGTGCACTCCTGACAGTCGAGGGCCCAGGAAAGAAGGCGCTGGGGCCCAGTGTCGAGGCTTCAGTGTCCCCAGAGGAGGGTGTGGGGGAGACAGTCGGGGAGAGGGAGGCGGGAGGGGCACAGGTGCTCTCTCTCAGTCTCTGCTTCCCTGCAAGCTGGCCCTCCATCCCTGTCCACTGCTCACCCTGTCTTACAGACCCTGCCCGCCCAGCCTGGTCCCAACCTTCCATGCTGAACCCCCGGAAGCCTCCACAAATGACGGCATCCACTCGTCTCCCGGCCAGGAGAGCTGAGTGTCTCCGCCCAGCCTGGCTGTTCACGGCAACGGCACCGCCCCATCGTCCCGCGCCCCCATGGTAGCCCCGTGGTGGGCCGCCTCCTCTGGCCTGCAGCACTGGCCTGTGGTCACCTGCCCCCTCTCCTGCTGTGGGTGATGGGGGCTGGAGTGGTCAGAAGCCCCTGCAGATACACTGGGCCGTAAGCCCCGGTCTAGAACGGCTGGAGTCCTGGGAGTCACCAAGAAAGAGCCTGGCTCCCAGGATGCATTGCATAACTCTTGCTAGAGACTTCTAGAATCCTGGAGAACACTGCCACCACAAGTCCCTAGAGTCCACTTCCCAGACCCAGTGAAGCCTTCAGACCCCCTGAGAGAGGAAGCCAAGAGCCCCAAACCAAGACAAGTGGCCAAGGAGCAGAGGAGCCAGGTGGTGGTCACTTACTTTTCTTGCCTTGCTCGATCTTTCTTTGGTCTGCAGAGGGAGAGAGGGAAGGAACACAGCAGACAGTGACTCAGACGGAGGTGACAAACAGGTCAACAATAATCCTAACAACCAGTAGGGCTTCTGCTTCCAGTCTTTGCAGAGAACCACACCCTTGGTTCTTAACCCCAGGCCGTGCCGGCCACTCTCTCAACGATCTCCAAGAAGTGGAAACAGAGGGACACTGCAGTCAAATTTAAATGCCCAAGGGTCCACCACTGGCAGGTGGCAGAATGCGCCGGGACGAGGGGCGCGTCCCCCCGGCCCGGAGCAGATGCTGGGCGCACCCGGGAAACGTCAGCTCACCTGCATTCACATTTGCTGTGCTGGAGGAAGCTCATCTCTCCTATGTGCTGGCTTTGGTGAGGTTTGATCCTCATGATCTAGACGGAAAAGAAGCAGACGACAGCCGTTAGTGACCCAGCCAGCCAAACCCAGAAGGGACACCCCTGCATCTCAGCCCCAAGGCACTGGGGTCCTACAGAGCAGGGATGTGCGAGGGAGGTAGGGGAGACCGGGGGCTCTCGGCAGACAGAGCCTCAGGCCCACCCCAGCTCCCCCGATCCCACTGACCTCTGGGAGCCCCTGCTCCCCTGGAGGGCAGGCAGGGCTGTGAAGGGTTGGCCAGGCTGGGAATTCGGGTCCTGGATTATTGCCGCCCCTCGTCCCACCCCACCCCCGCCTCCCCTCTTGGCCTCCCCCTGGTCCCCGTGGCGGGGGAGGGGGCTCAGAGCTCCCTCCCACCTGCCCAGGCCGTGCCTGCCTCCCCCGCGGACAGCACCCAACCGGCCAGCTTGGGATCCCTCCGCCGCCCAGGCGTCTCCGGCTTCCCGGAGAGGGGGCTCAGAGAAGGGAGGGTCCCCCAGGAGATGAAAAAGGGGGGCTCCTGTCCAGACGTCTACCCTCGGAGCCTGGGCAACACAGCAGAGAGCTGGTGGGAAACGCAGCTCCCCCGCCCCCCCGCCCCAGAGCGCAGGTCACGGGCGGGCGATGGGGCAGGAGGGTCCGGCCAGGCCCAGCAGTTCCTCCTCCGAGAGACAGAGCGGCCCAGGAGAGCACCAGGGAGCCCCCGAGGCCCCAGCCCACCCACCCCCACCCCCCGCCACCCCCGGCCCTGGCACGGCAGGGGCGCACCTGCATGGTGATGTTGAACTCCTCGGTGGGCACGCACTCGAGACCCTCGTCATTGCAGCAGCCCCCGCAGCGCATCAGCGGCACGCAGGACGGCTTGAAGATGTACTCGATCTCGTCGGGGTACTCCTGGAAGATGTCCACCAGCGTCTCGATGGGCCGGCAGTAGCTGCGCTGGTACACGTCCAGGAACTTCACCACTGTGTGGGAGGGGTGACAGGTGAGCCCACAGGGGGTTCCCAGAGAGAGGGGGGCCCTCCCCCCCAGTCCAGCGCCACTGCCCCACGCGGGGGGCTTCCTCTGCCGGCCCCTCCCAGAAGGGCCATTCTCGATGCCACCGTAGCCGCGTCCCGCCTGACTCCAGGCCAGTGTGAGGGTGAGGAGCCCCTGTCTTTGAGGGAGGCTCCAGCGCCCGCGTGAGAAGGCACAGCCAGCCTCGTTCCCAGCTGCCCTTTGACACCGGCCAGTGTCCCCACAGCCGCGGGTCCTGGTAGCAGCCCCCTGTGCCCCCCGCCCCCCCGTCCCACAAGCAGGTATGACAGTAGGCAAGCACCAGAGGGCTGAGTTAGCACCCAACGACTCCCCTCGCATGATCCTCGGAGGTTCTGCTAGGACTCCCCCATTGGACCGAGGGGGGCATGGAGACTCAGCGACTTGCCCGCCGCCCCCCACCCCCCAGCCATGGTGTCCGCCCCCCTGCCCAGCCACACCAAGGGAGCGGAAGAGCCGAGGTCAGTTCCTCCAGCTACCAGGGTCAGAAGAGGAAGGAAGGGGCTCTCCAGAGCACACCTGCCACAGCGCCCCCAAGCCTGGGCCTGAGCGTGGCAGCCCCCATCCCACACGACCCCTCCCCCCGCCTGCCTGCAATCAGCAGGTGGCAGTGGGTGGGCACCTGGGCAGGGTTGGCCCTGCCAGCGCCCAGAACCCTGCCCCGGCCAGCGAACTGCCTGCATCACGGAAAACAAGGCAGCCGGCCCACAGCATTTCCCCGAAGCCAAGCCGGAGGGAGCCCGGGGAAGCCAGGCTGGCCGCGGAGCCCGGGGGCACTGGAGCATGAAGGGGTAATTCTGGGCCACAGGGGCGGGGCCCTTGAGAAGGAATAAACTCTGGACTCCAGAGTGACCCCGCGGCCACTCCCCCCGTCCCCTCCACCCCAGCAGGTCTGTCCCTGCATGGAGAAGAGGCTGGGCCTGGGGTTCTGGCCGGGCTTGGGATGACCTTGGGCCAGTCCCTCCCTCTCCAGGCTGTGGGTTGAGCATATCTCTAATGACCATGAGAGCGAGGGCTGGCGTTGGGGGGGAGGCCGCCCGTCACAGGCGGAGCTCGGCCCGGCCCGCTGCGCCCCAAGCAGCCTGCCGGCAAGGGAACTTCCTTTTGCTCCCACAGCGGTGCAAGGGCAGACGAGACCCATGTGTGTCTGTGCGTGTGTCTGTGCATGTGTGTGTGCGTGTGTGTGCGCGCACATATGTACATGGGTGTATGTACGTGTACGTGGGTATGTCCGTGCACACGAAGGTGTGCATGTGTGTGTGCGGTATGCATGTGTATCTGTGCATGTGTGTGTGCCTGTGCACGTGTGCACGCATGTGTATGCATGTGTAAGTGTGTGCGTGTATGAGTGGGCATGTGTGCGTTTGCGTGTGCGCACACGCGTGTAAGAGGGGAGACCTGGGGGAGAGGAACCACCGGGAAGGCCACAGGTCCAAAAACAGAAAGGCGAGTGCTGGGGCCCCCCGTGCCATGCCTGGCTTCACCTGTGGCCTCCACAAGGACCCCGAATCTCCTCCTTGCCACAGCCAGGCTCCCCGAGAGAAGCTGTGTCAGCGCCCCAGAGCCCGGGAGCAGAAGCCTGTGCAGGCCACCGCACTCCGGAGAGGAGTCACTGCAGGCGCCTGACCTGACCCTGTCCTGCCTGGGGACAGCGGTGGGGGCTGAGCCGTGAGCAGATGCAGGGAGAAGCCCCCAGGACTCCCCACCATCCTGGAAGAGCACCTCCTGCCCTGGGCGGAGCATCCTGGAGGCCACAGCTTTGAGGGGCTGGACAGACAGCCCGACCTCGGGGCTTCCGTGGTTTTCCCTATTTCCACAAAACCACCTTTTCTCCAATAAACAAAGACCACTTGTCTCACCACTCCCGGGCGGCAGGGACCACCAGGAGGCTGAGGGGCTGGGGCACGGGGGCGGGGGGAGGGGAGGGGAGAGCTGTGGGGAGAGGGGCTGCCAGTGGTCAAGTCTTGGAGGGGCTGGGCAGCTAAAGCGCAGGCCAAGGACAAGCTCAGGCTAGGAAAGGATGCAGAACGGGCCGGACCCAGGCCCTCCGCCCACCGCCACGACCCCAGGCCCCACGGGCAGATCTGGGTGGGTCAAGGGGAGCTTCCCACTTCCAAGGGGGCGGGGGGGCAGGTTCGAGGGGTGCCACGTGCGGCTTCCCGAGGTGGGCAGATCTGGGGCGTCCCTAGAGACCTGGAAGCTCCCACAGTCCCCAGCACAGCGGAACAAAAGGCTTCGGGCTGGCTGGGCAGGGCGGGGCGCGCGCCAGCCTCTCCCTCTGCTGGACTGGGAGGGAAGTTCCGGCACCCCGAGCCCTTCCAGCAGGAGGGCTTTTTCTGGCCTCTCCCCCAGAAACGCAAGCTGGGGGCAGCAGAGGCCTGGTCCCCTGCACCCTGGCGCTCCGGGCAGCCCAGGCCACACCCCCCACCACCGTGTCGCGAGTGACCTGGGAGCTCCCTTCTCCCCTGGGACCTGGGGTGTGTGTGTGTGGGGGGGGGGGCAGACAGGGTTGGGACCGTCGCCCATCCCCCTCCCTGTTCCCCTTAGACATCTGGGATCCTTGGTGGCTGCCTGGAGCTCAGCTCCCTGGCAAGAGAGAAAGAAAAAGGGTTCCAAGTGCTATTTCTAGCAGGGGCACCTCCAGCACAGGCGGCCTCACCGTGCTCCCCTCTTTCTCTCGGATTCCCGGACCCCCTCCTCCGGCCCCTCCCTGCAGACCAGAGAAGGAACAGGGCCTCCCCGACCCCAACCCCGAGGGGCTCCAGGGAGCCCAGCCCAGAACCCGAAGGAGCACTCACCTTCGTGGGGTTTCTGCTCTCCTTCCTCTGTCATGGGCGCAGCCTGGGACCACTATAGGACAAAACAAAGAGCGAGGCATGGGCTGGGGCGGCCACCCACCTGCTCTCCTCCTGCGGGCGCCCACTCGCCCCCCAAACCACCCCCCCACCCCACGCAATGGCTCAAATCTTGAAACCAAGGAAGATAAAGACAGCAGGGGTGAGGGGTTGGGGGGGTGTGCGTGGGGGCGGGGGGGGGGGGAGAGACCGCTCTGCCCAGGCCCAAGCAGGGCCCCCGCCTCTCACTGCAAAGAGCTTCGCTCTGCCCAGCATGCCAGCGCCAGGCCCGGTCCAGGCCGGGGGGAAGTATTAAGGTCAAACGGGAGGACAGATTTGGACAGGGGCAGGAAGGAAGGACTGGGGGCAAGAAAAAACAGCATGGTGACCTTCTGCTGACATGACAAATACCAGGTGAGCTGGGGCTGGGGGGCAGGGGGGGTGCGGGGCACCCAAGGGCACCCGCCACCTGACCCCTCCCAGCCACACTCCTCCATTCGGCAACCCCACTGGTTGTCCAGAAGGTGAGCCCCTGAGTGTACGTGCTGGGGAGGGGGTCAGAGGGGGAAACCCCGTTTCTCCCCCAGCCCAAATCTCCCGGGCACCTAAATAGTCTCTCCAAAGTCAACCTCACGCGCTCTCTCGATTCCTCCTTCCAGACGGAGGGGAACCCTGTCCCCCTCACCTGGGCGCCTTCCTCAAGTGCAACCCACCAGCCTTCACACTGCCCAGCCTCTAGGGGGCCCTCCGCACCGTGTCCAGAGGGGGGGGGCCTCCCCAGGCCTCCCCACCCCCACCCCTCCATTCCTCCCCAGGAGCGGTGAAGGTCACCAAGCCCCGCCATGTGGACCTGACAGGAGGCAAGGGCGGCCCTCTTGGTGCCTCTAGTTCCCCTCAGACCAGTTCCCCACTGCACCCCTCTCCAGCCCCCCAAGACCCAGAGCAGCAGAGCTGCCCTGTAGCCCCTGGTGAGTCGAACCTGAAGGTCTGTCCGTCTTTCTCCTTCTCACACGCACGGGACAGCCAGTGGACCCCAGCCCCCAGCCCCCCGCAGGGCACCCAGGGCCAAGGTCAGATAACAGTTTCCAAGCTCCCAGCAGGGCCCCCTTCCGCTGCAGCTCCCCGGGGACCCCTCCCAGGGCCCCCCGGGCTTCCCTGGGTGGGCTCCCTCTCTATGCACTCCACTCCTTCTGGACCCCCAGGTGGAAAGGGGACAGAAACTTTATGCTGCTTCCAAGGCCAGGGGGTACCAGGAGGGGCAGCGCCAGAGAGGAGGGGCCAGGTGCCCTTCTCTGGGGGCCTCTGAAGGTCACACACTGGCCAGGCCGCTGCTCCTCCTCCTCCTGCCCCCCCCCCCAACTTGGCGGCCAAACGCCAAGGCCTTTGTGCCAGGGTCTGAGGAACTGGGGTGGCAGCAGGGACCCTGGCCCGTGTCCTCCTGCCTCTCTCTAAGGGGGCTGCGAGCTTCAGGGAGGCGTGGGGGGCAGCCGGGAAAGGACCCCAGGACAGCTGAGGGGAGAGCATTGGGGGGGCAAGGCTGGAGTTCCCAAAGGCCACCTGGTCGCGCTGCTGGGCTGGCCAGGGTGCCTGGAGCTGGGCAGTGCTAGCCCGCTGCGGGAGGGCTGTCCCAGCTGCCGGTTCACAGTCTAGTTCAAACCCCCCTAAAAAAGTGTCTGGGGGGGGGGGATGACACTCCTTCCACCCTCCCTCATCCACCCCCAGAAACGCTCCGGCGCAGCGCGGCCCTCGGAAGTAGGGGGGAGGGGAGGGACAGCGACTGTCACCCAGTCGGGACTTTAGGGAGAGTCTCCAGCCAGCCCCCGGTTGGGCCCGGCACCCGGACCTCTGACACTGCGGTCCTGGCCTCCTCCCGGGACTTCGGGGTGGCAGAGGAGGCGGGTGGCAGCCAGGGGAGCGGAACCCACGGGTGTCGGGGGGAGGGGGGGTCCTCTCCGCGCCGCGGTGGGTGGGGGGGGGCCGGGGAAGGGGCGTCAGGAAATCCCTCCCCGGAGCGCAGGAGGGGCCGAGGGCGGGGGTGCTGTCCCGGGCCTCGGGCCGGGGCTACCTCGCGGGGTCACCTTCCCGCGGCGGCGGGCGGCGGGGCGGGGGGAGGGGCGCCGCCGGCGGCCCGGGGCTCCCCGCTCCGGCCGCCGCGGCTCCGGGAACACGCGGCCGGCCAGGCCCGGGCTGATGTAATCGGCTCCGCGCCGCGCGCGCCCGGCCGGGCGGGGGAGGGCGGGCACCGAGCGGGACGCGAGCGGGGCCGGGCGGGGGGTGGCGCGGCGCAGGTGGCCGTGCGGGCGCGGGGTGGGGTGCAGGGGGTCCCCGGCGCCGTCCCCCCCGAAACTTTTCCCCAACTCGCGGCCGGGGCCCGAGAGATCGGGCGGTGACAGCGAGCCCCCTTCCCTCGCCGCGCCCTGCCCCCTCCACGCGCTCTGCCCTCCCGCGGTCCAAGGTCCGAGCACCCCCCCCACCTCCCCGCGCACCCCCGCGCCCGGCCCGCCGGCCTCGGGCGTCCAGTGCGTCCCGGCACCGGCGGCCGGGTGCAAACTTCAGCCGGCCCGCGGCGGCGCAAGCCCGGCCCCCTCGGCCTCCTCCTCCGGCGCCCGCCCTCCGCCGCTCGGCCCCGATCGTACGTGCGGCGACTCCGGCGGGTGGGCAGCGCCCGCGTGGGCGGCGAGCGGGGCCGCGGGGCCCTCCCGCCGGGCGCCCGGCCCGGGGCGCGGAGCCCCCCACGCGCGCGCGCGCTCGCACGCACGCACGCCCGTGCCCTGCCGGGAGAGGCGCTCCGGCGGGCACGGCCGCTTACCTTGGCATGGTGGAGGTACAGCAGCAAGGCGAGGCTCCAGTGCACCCAGGAGAGCAGAAAGTTCATGGTTTCGGAGGCCCGGCCGGGGCCGGCGCGGCCGGCGCTCCCTCTCCGGCGGGGCTGGCGGGGCGGCCCGCTCGCGGGGGCTCCCCGGGCGGCGGCAGCCGAGGCCCGGGCCGGGGCCTGGGGCGCGCGCGCGGCTGGAGCACTGTCTGCGCACTCAGCCGCCTCAGCCGTCCATGAGCCCGGCGTCCGGGCGCCGAGTGGCCCCCGCGGCCCCCGCTCCTCTTCCTTCTCCTCTTCCTCCTCCCCCTCCTCGGGCTGCGGCTCCTCGCGGCCCGCGCGGGCACTCCTCCCGGTTCCGCTCGGCTCGGCGGCCCCGGCGCGGACCACGGCTCCTCCGGAGCGAGAACAGCCCAGAAGTTGCACGAAAAGTTTCAGGGCGACGCTGCGAGCCCCGACCCCCTCCACCCCGCCTCCGGGCGCGGGCCCCGGCTCCTGCCCGCGGCTGGCCGCCGCGTCCACCGTCGGCCGCCCTCCCGGGAGGAGGTGGGCGCTGGGGCGGGGGGCGGCGTCTGCCTGTCCGTCCGTCGGCGCGGCCGGTCCGGTGCGGGATCGCGCGGGGGAGGGCTCCCGCGGCGCTCCGGCGGTCACCCCCAAAAGCAGGTCGGTCCCTTTGCCCCCTGTCCCTCTCGGCGCTCGCTCGCCCGCGCGCGCGCTCTGCCGGGGTCTCTCTCTGTCTCTCTTTCTCTCGCTCTCTCGCTCTCTTCCTCGACTTCTCTCCCGGAGCTCTTGCTTATCTCTTTCTTCTCGTCGCCGCTTTGCAGGATCCGAAGTTATTCGGGAGAGTTCCAAGGAGTCGTCTCCCCCAAGGCGGCCGGCCCGATTGGAGCGGGGAGTTGGCGGGGAAGCCAAGACCAATGAAAACGGGAAAGAAGACCGGTTGCCTTTTTTTTTTTTTCTATTTTTTTTTCTTTTTTTTTTTTTGGTTTGGTTGGTCTTGGGTTTGGATTTTTTTTTCTTTTTGGTAAATGTCTAAGCAAAAGAAGAGAGAGCACAAGAGAGGGAGAAAGAGAGCGGGAGGGGTTAAAAAGCCTGGATAAACGCAGATCCGATTCCGGCGCGGAGTCCCCCGCTTGGCGACCCCGCCGCTCCGTCCGCCTGGCCTCTCGCGACTCCCGCCCGAGCGCCGCCGCCGCCGCCGGCTCCTCTGGCCCCCCGCGCCGCGGCCTCCTCCTCGCAGCCCGGCTGCCCCAAGCCTCTGCGCGGCTCCCGGCGCACCAGCCGCTTAGAAAAAAGGCCGCCCCCGCCCCCCGAGAGGCACGCCCCCGACACGCCCCGGGGGCGGTGCTGCCGCCTGGCCGGGCTCAGGTTCTCCCCGTTTGCGGGCTCCGCTTCCCCCTGGGGACCCCGAGCGAAGCCGGCCTGCCCCCCTCCCCACGCCCGGAAGGGAAAGCGCGACCCCGGCCGGGATTCTTCCCCGGCCGCAGATCACCCATCCTCCCCGCTCCGCTTGGAGACACGCGCGCCCGCGCCGGGGTTGGGGGAGGGAAGGGGAAAGTGAGGTTCTGCGAGTCCCGAGGCTGCAGGGCTGTCCCCGCCGCGCGGGGGGACCCGGGAGGGGGCGGACGGGGACCCTGGGGAGCCCTCGGCATCCCGGGGTCACCCCTGGCCGCCCGCTCCTCTCCCCCTCTCCGATCACCCCAGCCGCACCGCACGCGCGCGCGCGCGCGCACACACGCACACACGCGCGCACCCACCCGGCCCTGACACCCGCGCTCACGCAGACGCGGCTCGCCCAAGTTCAGCCGCTTCCCCGCGGTGGCCGAGCGCCCTCTAGTGACCACCGGGCTCCGGCTCCCGCGCGAGAGGAAGGGCTGGGGCAGAGGGTGGAGTGGGGGGGACCCCCGAACCCCGCCGCCGCCCCGCCGCCCCCCGTGTCTGGGACTTCCACCTCGAGCGGTCCCGGAGGCACGCGGCCCCGGGGTGCTGGGCACAGGGGCGCGATGTGTCGCTGTGCCCGCGGCTGGAGCGCCCATCCGACCTGCCGGCAGCAGCAGATGAGGCGGCGGGCCAGCCGGGGTCACCTGGGTCCTTGGGGGCAAGTGTCTCGGGCGCCCTGGGGAGGAGGGCTTGGCAGCAGCGCCCTGAGGCTATGTGGCCGAGCGGTTAGTCAGCGGCCTGCAACGGAGGGGACCTGTGAGAACCCACGTATGCTCTGGCGTCTGGCAGCGGTCGCGGGTGAGGCAGCTGGGCAGACAGAGGCCGGCCCTTGTTCTGGCTCCCCACACCCCCCCAGATGTTGCCAAGGAACCGAAGCCAGGGGGCGCGAGGGGGTGGACCGAGGCCAGGGCCCAGTGATGATTCAAACCGGCTCTGCCCGTGCTCGCGCTCCGGAGCCGCAGGCCAGCTGCCCGCAGCTCCGGGCTCATCTTCCCCTTCACCCTCAGAACTGGGGGGCTGCTCCTTGGCAGCTCCCAAATCCCCACCTCCTGGTGCCTCCTCTCCCCTCCCCACTGCCGCTCCTCTCTGTCCCCGCTCCCCGGCTCTTTCCACAGTGCTCCCCAGACCGGGAGAATTCCTAGTTCGGCTTTCACCCTGCATTCTGGGAACAGGGTCCCCCAGGGAACCCAGGGGGTACCGATACCTGGAGAGAGAGCGGGACCAACCACCCCATCCCCATGCAGACCCGCCCTGGAGCTTCTCCCAACTGGCCTGGGCTGATGCCCCGGGACCCTCCTCCAGCCCCCTACCTGGGCAAATGGTGCTCTACTGGGGAAGCCCTTAGTCCCCCAAACCCAGAGAAGGCCCCTCGGTGCTGAGTCCCTGCTCACTCCCCGCATCCTGCTCTGTGCTGAGCTGCCCCCAGGTCGCTGCACAGTTTGGGGACAGCTCTGGGGTCTGCTCAGTGCCCAACACCCGCCTACGGGGCAGCTATGTTCCCTCCCACCTCTAGAGCCTAAGACGTGAGGGTCTGGGGAAGACCCTCGTCACATTCTGGATCAGGCAGACTCCCCGACACCCCCCCACACACATACACACAAACACACACACTCAGGCCCCTTCATCTCAGCCGTCCTCAGTGCCCATGGGAAAGTAGCCATTGACTGTCCCCAACTGCTGCGTCCTCCCTGGCCCCACACCCTGAGCGAGGGTCTCCTCTGGGGCCTGGCCCAGAGATTCCCAGGAATAAACCAGAAGAGGTGCAAGGCGGCCTGGGTGTGGGTGGAACGGCTGCCCTGGAAGGGTCCCAGCCTCCACCCTCAGTGCAAAGACACAGCCTCGAGCTGGCCAGGGCACAGGGACACAGGTGGCCTCTGGAATCCACCCCTAATGGGGTGATGCCAGCTACGCCCCCTGACACCTCTGGGCACTGCCAGTGCCCATGACGGTGCAGCCGACATGCCACGTGCCAAATCTTGGGAAAAAGAGAACAAGAGAGACACAGGACAGGGCAATGGGACGACGGGGAGGGCACCGGCCTCGCACCCAGCCCACTGGGGTCCAGCCTCAGCACTCAGAAGGGTCCCCCGAGCCCTGCCAGGAGGGATCCCTGAGCACCACCCGGTGACCCAAGAGCCAAAAAGAGAATAGCAGAGATCCACGCGCCAAACCGTCAGCCCCAAGGGCCCCCATGGGGCCCCTGCCTGTCCCCTTTCTTCCCACCACCTGGTCCCCATGGACAGACTTAGGGACCATCCTGGTCCACGGTCACTGCAAAGCAGGGAGTGTCAGATGCATTGTCCCCTAGAGAATCCCAAGGGCCCCTGCAATGGGTGAGCCCAACCCGAGGTCAGGCTGGGTCCTAGAGAGCACCCGCGCCCTGCAGAAGGCCCCACCTCTGGGCCAGCAGCTGGTGGCTCTGAAGCCATTCGGATGGAGCCAAGGAGGAAAGGGACGTGTCCGGGCAGGGGGCAGGGGACGTGGACAAGGACATGAATGCAGTGGACTGGAGCCAGCGGGTGGCGTAGGGTGGGGGGGGGGCAGACAAAGGCAGTAGTGATGGGCCCTGGGTGAGAGTTTGTACTTTGTCCTGAGGACCTGTCCTGTGTGGGAGCCACTCTGCCCAGGGAGGTGGAGACAGGCATCTCCCAGCCCGCAGCACAGAGACCCTCTGAGGGACAGGGAGCGGAGAGTGGGGGGAGGGAGGGGCTGAGTGTGGCTGTTGCCTAAACATTTTCCCCAGTGGCTTGGCTGTGGTGGAAAAAAGGTCTTCACCCCAGATACCCCCACCCTGGCCAGGTCCCTGGCCAGGTCCCTGGCCCCATCTAACCAAACTGTGGAATTACTGGAGGGAGAAAGAATCTCTGTCCTGTCTTGTCTGTCTCTCCCTCTCTCCCTCTCCCCCTCTCTCCCTCTTTCCCTCTCTCTCCTCCCCTTCTCTCTCTCTCTCTCTCTCTCTCTCTCTCTCTCTCTCTCTCTCTCTCTCTCTCTTTCTGTCTGTGTCTCTTTCCCTGTATCTCTCTCTAACTCTCTGTCTCCTGGTCTATGTGGGTGTCTTTCTCTGTGTGTCTCTCAGTCTGTCTGTGTCTCTCTGTCTCTCAATCTGTGTGTGTCTGTGTGTGTGTGTGTCTAAGATTGTCTCTCGGTCTCTGTCTCTCTGTTTCTTGAGCTCTGTGTGTGTGTCTATGTCTGTCTCTCAGACTCTGTCTCTCTATATTTCTTTTTCTCTGTGTGTGTGTGTATGTGTGTGTGTGTGTGTGTGTGTCAGTCTCTCTGTGTCCCCACACCCCTCCATCACCCTGTCCCCTCTCTCTGCTGATGGGCTTGTTAACAAAGCAATGCAAAGCCAGGCTAGCACCACCTCCTATCCCCCATCCCCGGGCTGCCTGGGTGTGCAGCAGGCCTTGAGCACCAAGGACGGAGCAAAGTGAGATGGAGGATGCCCAGGAGACACACATCCCTCCTGAAGCTAATCCAGAAAAGGGGGTAAGAGGCTGGGGAGCAACAGGGGGGTGTCAGGGCGGGGCCATCTGGGGGATACACACTCCCCCCCCCTCACACACACACACCAGGTCCTTCCTGTGCCTGTCTGGATGCCGGAAGCCCAGACTGTCTCCATGGCTTCTCCAGAGTAGCACCCAGAGGGACCCTCCCTGCCTCCACTGCCCCCTGCTGAAAGGAATTCTCCCTCTGGCCTGCCCTGCCCAGGTTGATGCCAGTGCCTGGGTCATTTTCTAAAGGCAAGCAGAGCCCCAGCACTGCACCGGTATGACAGGGACACAGGGACCCCCACAGAGCCCAGACGCAGAGCTTAGGGACCCCAGGCAGCCCCTGCCATCTCAGCTGCTGTGTGGTGTCAGGGAAATTGCTCAACCTCTCTGGCCCTCCGCTCTGCAGCTGTGAACGAGGGTCAACCCCGGACCACTGTGCAAAGCCGACCTAGAAGGCAAGAGAGGAAAGAAATTCAGAGCCATGAAATGCCCGAGCAGCCCAAGTGGTCGGAAGGGGCGTCCGGTACGGGTGCTCTGTGGAGTTGGGAGGGATGTGATTTGGTCAACAAGCAAGCACCCACCCAACCACAATAGCACTCGGGGCCAGGCCCTGGGGTCTCCACCACCTGGAAAGGGCTGCTTTGACTTGGAGGTCCAGTCAAAAAGTAAACGGAGAAACTAGAAACTCTCCAGGATGCGTCAGAGAGGGCTTCCTGGAGGCGGTGACACAGGTTTTATTAGAAGAGTAGGAGCTTGCCCACTGAGTGGAACGTAGGGGGAGGAGGGGAAGAGGGGGCATCTAGGGGTGTGCAGGGCTCTCCTAGGGCCTTTGTGGGGGACAGACACGTAGGCGGGGCTGGGGATTAGGTCTCCTTCAGAAAAGCCCTGAGTCCCAGCCCCTGGGGATAATGCCCCTCTCTCAGGGCCGGCATCCCTGCCCTCCGGGACAACACGTCTCTGGCAGAGGATTTAAGCAAACAAGCCAGAACTGGGAAGTCCAGCAGCTCCACTGCTATTTGCCAGGGGGAGGGCAGAGGACACCAGCCGGTGGCCAGCCGAGGGCCACTCCGCCGGGAGAGGACCCAAAGCAGGAAGGTCTTGCTCTCCACCGTGAGCATCACCTCCGGGTTCCCAGGGGTCTCCTGCCACCAGCAGCCCTGGGAAGGAAGGTCCCCTGGGCTGCAGGCCGGGTGAAAGCTGCGGGTGACACCCCCCCTAGCCATGTCCACCCCGAGATTCCTCATGTCCCCTCTTCCACTGGCCAGCTCCCTTTTTTTTAATTTAATTTAATTTTATTTTATTTTTGCTTTTTGGGTCACACCCAGTGATGCTCAGGGGTTCCTCCTGGCTCTGCATTCAGGAATTACTCCTGGCGGCACTCGGGGGACCCTGTGGGATGCTGGGAATCGAACCCGGGTCGTCCGCGTGCAAGGCAAACGCCCTACTCGCTGTGCTATCGCTCCAGCCCCAGCTTCTGTTTTTAAAGGAGAAGTGTTAAGGGGGAGGAGGAGCATCCCCCCCCTTGCCCCCCGCCCTGAGAACGCTAACGAGGGGGCAAAAGCCAAGGTGATTTGGGCCCAAGAGGACACGTGAAACCCTAGGGCCAAGAATGGCAGAGGAGAGAAAACGCGGCCAGCACAGTGCGGTGAGCCCAGAGCGGAAGCCGCGTGTGCAGAGAGCCTGGGCCCGCGGCACTGACCTGCACACAGTGGCCATCCCAGTTCGACGCCCCCCTCCCGCCACAGGGTGCCCCAGCACTGCCGAGAGTAGCCCTGAGCACAAAGCCAGGAGCCCAGGGCATTGCTGGGCGCCTCCTCCAGTCTTGGTTTGAGTTTTAGGAGTCAAGTCCCTTGAAGAGAGAAACGTTCGCCCCCAGACAGCCAGCAGGCGTGGTAAGACCCGGCGCAGGATCAGAGGTGGAGGGGGAATGCGGTTCCAGTCCCTTCCAGGAAGGCACGGATAGGAGCCCTCACTCTGAAAGACCAGGGGCCCCATAGCCACACCCATGACTCTTCCCCTGCCCAGCACAGGCCAGTGGGGCATTCTCGGGCCACCCTTCCAAACCTGATCCATCATAGCCTCAGTTTCCTCATCTGTAAAATGGGGTCAGCCCCAAAGGCAGCTGGCACAGAGCAGCTGGGCAGGCCGGCGGCTGACCCCAGCAGAGGCACCACTGGTAGGAAGGGGCCACTCTGCTCTCCCCTGGAGAGGGAGGGGGCGCTGGTGCATCTCCCTGAGGGCCCCGACCGGCAGCCCCCTCTCCTTCAGAACAGAGCTGGGCACACAGATGACATCACAACAAACCAGGGCTGCGGGGAGAAGGATGAAGATGGAGGGGCCCCCGCCACACACACACACACACATGAACACACACAGACAGAGAAGGCATGTGCATACACACATACATGCACGTACAACACATAAATACACATGCACAGATGCACATACATACACAAAAACACACGTGCACATACACACAAACATGCATGCACAAACAAATACACATGCACACAACTACACATGCATGCAAACACACATGCATATGCAAAACACACAAATACACAGGCACATATTAACACATACACATGTGACACAAATACACATATACACACGCACATACACAAGTATACATGTACGTACACACACACACACACACACAGAGTTTCTGAGTGAGTGTCACAGAAACGTGGCTTCTCGTGGCCTTGTTCCGCCCAGGACTGAGCAGGCCCTCAGGAGTGCACTGGCCCGAGGCTGAAGTAGAGTGGGTGGGGTGGGGCGAGGCCGCTGCCCCCACCCTCTGGGAAGGTGATTCCTTTGAGTGCCAGCCTCAGGCTCTGTCAGCCCTGCAGTGAGTGCTCCCCCAGAGCGGCCTGCATGGAGAAACAGAGATGCCGGCCGAAAGCCCCCCACACAGCTCTGGACCAGAAGGTCCCTCCCGCGACTTCCGGGCGTGGGCTGATGGCCAGCCCCGAGCCTGGATAAGGGAGCTCATGATCGGCCCCCACAGAGGAGCCCCCCCTGCGGCCCCTCATTTCCTGGGGGCAGCCTGGCCGTGTGGCCTCAGGGAACCCCGGGGGCAATAGCTTGCCAGATAGACTCAGTCCTGTCAGGAGACATGGGCAGTTCTGGGGAGCCAAGAGGCTGGAGGGAGGCGAGTGGGAACTGGCCCTCGCCCACACCAGTGGCCACCATGCAGGCAGGTGGACAGCGAGGATTGGGCCGAACCCAGACCCCCGACTCCCAGCCACCTCTGGGGGACATCAGGCCTCCAGCCCTGGGACTAATTGGTGACCAGAGCAGCAGGGCAGTGCCCAGGAGGACAGTTGGCACAGACAGGCCGGCACCCAGCGGGGCAACGGCTGGGCCACAGGCCTTGTCTGCTCCCCCTTCACGGACACTCAGTGCCCACCATCCCTGCGGGCAGCACAGCAGGTGGGAACGAGGCACAGTGACACTCCTGCAGAAGGAGGGGGCTTTGGTGGTCTCTCCCTGCAGCCCCCTGCCCAGCCAGCCTCGTCTCCTTCAGCACAGAGCCGACACACCCAGAGAGGACAGCGTGGCTCAACTTCCCCAAGGTCGGGGCCAGATCTGCTTCCGGGGACCCCCCACCCACCCCCTATCCGAATACCAGCTGACACGTGAGTACCCGCTGGCTCTCCGTTCAGACGCTGCCCAGCACTCAAACTCAGCAGTTCTGGTTTGTGGTAAGTCCAAGGATGGCCCAGAGTGGCCAAGAGAGGGTCAGGGAACTGGGGCGCTGGAGCTGGAGCTTTTGGCCATCTGGGGACCGTGCCGGGCTGTCCCAGCCCCCAGCGGCCCTGCCTCGGCCTCTCCACTCTGGCTGGAATGCACAGCTGCAGCGGGGATCAAGCCTGTCTGGGGCCCCGGCCTACGAACCTGCCCACCTCTCCCTCGCCAGGGACCCCGTCAGGGCCCCACGCTAGGGTGCAGCCCACACCCAGCATTGCAGGGGCGGACTCACCCTCGGGGGCCACCCCATCCCTGGTAAAAAAAAAAACGGTGCCACGGTGATCCCTGGGCACCCACCCCACCCCCATCCCCACGGCCCATCTCGAATTTGAGATGGTCAGATCCTTCTGTTGAAATTTTGTTTGCTTTGGGGGCCACACCCGGCGATGCTCAGGAGTCACGCCTGGCCCTGCACTCAGGAATCACGCCTGGCGGTGCTCGAGGGAGGGATGCCGGGGATTGAACCCGGGTCGGCCATGTGCAGGGCAAATGCCCCCCTCCCCCATCCGCCCCTGCACTATCTGTACTAGAGCTCCGGCCCCCAATCAGATCCTTTCTTGTTCCCTCCTCCCTTCCCGAAGCCTGCTGTCCCCCTTCTCCTTCCTCTTCCTCCCTCCTTTCTGTCTGCCCCTGCCGCCCAACTCCATCCCCGAGGCCCCCCAAATCAGTGGAGGGGGCAGAGTGAGGAGGGGTGTAACTTGAGGGGGACGGGTGGTCTTCACATCTGCCCCACTCCCACCAGCCTCCCAGCCAGATGGGAACTGACACCTCCCCGGCCCAGGTACAGGGACTTGGCGTGGCAGCCCCAGAGGGAGCCATGTGGGCAGGTGTGTGTGTGTGTGGGGGGGCACCCTCTCTCCCCTCCCCCCGCCCAGGAGGGACCTGAGCTAACAGGCACGGTGAGAACGCTCTCATCTATCTCTGACTGTCCCTCAGGGACCCTCCACCCCAATGCCCCCCATTCCTACAGTCTCCAGACCGAAGGCCAAAGAAGCTCATAGGGCACTTGTGGACACATGTACACAATGCACAAACACGTGCGTACATGCGCACATATGCACATGTGTGCATACATGCACACGCGGGGCCGCTGCCACCAGGCCAGGCTCCACAGAGAAGGGAGGGTCTTTCCATGAATCCAGCGGCTGCAGACACGCTGAGCTGGGCCATGGAGATGAGCTCTGACACATGCGGAGGGGCAGCTGTCCCTAAACGTGCCCTCTCAGAGGGACCCGGGAGTCACCTCACAAGCCCCTCACACACAGTGTACCTGGAGCCAAGCTCGGGAACTTGAGGCGGGGGTGCGGGGGGGGGGGGGTGGCTGGAGGCAACACCTCCAAGCCCTGCCCAGTGGGGTGACCTGGAGACAGACCCGAGTCCTGACTCCGTGCCCACTCAGCGGAAAGAGGTGCTGGCCTGACTTCTGAGGCCTGGTGGGGCACCCATGAGCTGGGGCCTGGCTGCTGACTGTGGGGCCCCAGGAGCAGATCTCCAAGCCCCTGTGAGTGACGCCCTGAGCACTGCAGAAGGGATGGCAGCAGAGAAGCGCCGACTCCTCCGCCCGGCGTCCGCCAGAGTGCCTCTCCCTTCCCGGGGCTGCGAGACACAGCCCCGTGTTTACCTCGAGACCTCAGGCCTGTCCCGGCCTGGACCAAATGTCAGGGTGTGAGAGAGAGGAAGGGGCGAGAGGGGAGAGGCTGCCAGGGCCCCCCACCCACCCCGGGAGAGGAGGTGAGTGAGGTGTCCAGTGCGGAGCTGAAGTGAGGGAAGGAATTCGTGCAGGGGTGTGGCGGGAGCCCCCTTGGCCCGGGAATGGAATGAGAAAGCCGTCGAGTGGCAGAGCGAGTGTTTGTGGGAAATGGAGACACAGCCCCTGCCCGGGCAGGAGGGGGCACGGGGGAGCCCCGGGGGGGGGGCACCCCCGCTCCACTCCAGGACGGAGGGACGCTCGCGGGGGCAGGCCCACACCATCCGCCCTGCCCTGCGACATCAGGGCCACTGTTTGTTTTGAGAAGCGAGGTGACAGTCCCCTGGCCCAGGCCCAGGCGCCGGGGAGGGCCTGGCTGGCGAGGTCCACGGGCAGAGAGTGTGGGGACAGAGGCCTCCTCCCCAGAGGCTGCTCAGACCAGTCCTGGCAGAAGGGCCTGGGACAAGGCACAGGAAGGGTCAGCCTTAATTTCCCCCTGGGCCTGTGAGGAGAGCAGAGGCTGTGACTCTCCCCTCTCTCTCCTCCTCCCCCCTCACCAACCCTCTGAGGCGATACTCCCACCAAGTGAAGGACCCCTCTAGGGGAGGGGATTGCCTCAGGGGCCGTTTCTGTCTGGAGGCTGAGCCCCACCCCCACGTCCAGCGGAGCCCACTGCTCAGATCTGACACCCCAGCCCGACCCATACACACCAGGCTGTTCCCACCAGGCTGTCCTTCCCTGCCTGCCCCCTCGTGCCCCACCCAGCCACCACCGCCTGTGTCCTTCCAAGGCCACCTCGGGGCTCACCCCTCATCCGTCCTCCCTTCCTGACCTAAGGCTCTGTAAGCAGAAGGGCCGTAGCCGACCCACCGCCTGCCCAGAGCTGGCAGAGGGAACCCCGGCCCCTCGACGTTGCTGCCCGGAGGGGAAAAGTTTGAAGGGGACCCCCTAACCAGCTGGGCAGGGGCCAGGGAGCACCTACTTGGCCCGCAGGAGGGAGGACCCTCCCCAGCCAGATGGCCCTGGGGGCCTTCCAGCCTGTCTGCTAGAGCCCACAAGTCCAACGAGCCATGCACCTCCCCAGGCAGGCTCCGAGGGAGGCTGCGGACGCTGGGCTGGGCCGCTCCCCGGGCCCCCCTGGAAGACCAGGCAGGGACCCCTCCTCCATCAGGACCCCTCCTCCCCGGCTCCCCCAGTGCCATCCTGAGCCTCTAGAGGGCGCAGGAGAGCAGCGCTGCACTTCCCAGCCCCTGGGGCACAGGTGGCTGGCGCCGAGGGCGCCGGGCAGAGAGGGGGTTAGAGCACTGAGGGCGAAGCTCCCTCTCAGCGTGCAGGGGCCCCACCATGATCGCCCCCTGGAGTCCTTCACCCGGCTCCCTCACTCCCCTCACCTAAAGTCCTGGGGTACCTGGGACAGGCTGGAGGGGGACAGGCTGGGACAGGGGTATCTGGGACAGGCTGGAGGGGGCGTGGTTTCTCCCTGGAGCCCTCAAAGGGAAGGAACGGGCTTTCCACACCCCCCAGTCCACCGGATAGGGGGTTCAGGAGAGAGGGGGGGTCCCACTGTCTGTCCCTGAAGCCAGCCATGTGCATGTGTGTGTTGAGTGTATGTGTGTGAGAGTGTGTGTGTGTGCGTGTGCATGTGTGTGTATGTGTACATGCGTGCACATGCAGCATTTCAGGGTCTAGGTTTACATCCGAATTGTGCATTTTCTTGTTTCTAGGGCTCCACGAACAAGCTCCCGGACCTTCTGAGGCCTCCATTTCCTTGAAATCTTGAAAGAGCAATGGCAGTGTCAGGGGGTCGCAGGAGCAGGGGCATCAGAGCACATAGGGAAAGGGTGTCACGTCCAGAGTTGCACAGGGCTAAGTCAGTGACGGTTGCTGCTCTCTGTTATGGACTCTGTTGTTGTATGTCGGGCCGACATCCCTGACTCCACCGCCTCCCCCCAGCCAGCTCCCACAGGTCAGGTCCTCCGACAGCCCCCAACATGTGCTGCCTACCTCATCGTTGTTCTGGCCTGTGCAGGGCCAGCCAGGAAATTTCACCTCTTAAAACAGGAGAAGTTGGGCCAGAGAGATTGTAGCAAGTAAACCACTCGCCTTGCATGTGGCCAACCCTGGTTCAATCCTTGGCACCAGATACAGTCCCTGGAGCACCATCAGAAATGACCCCTGAGCACAGAGCCAGGAGTAAGCCCGAGGACAGAGGGGTATAAGGTAAAAGAACAACAACAAAAAAATAGGGAAATAAAAATATAGGAGAACTTCCTGAACCACTTCTGCTATATGGTCTCCCCCAAATTTCCATAGTATGAGCTGTCTACCCCTCTCATGCTAGCTTCAATGTGTTATGCAGTGATTTGGGGGGGGGGGGAGAGAGAGAGAGAGAGAGAGAGAGAGAGAGAGAGAGAGAGAGAGAGAGAGAGAGAACACCCATGTGTCTATATGTGATTTTGCTTCAATCTCACTGGCACAGGAGGAACTGTATTTTTCAGTGATTTGTATCTCCCCCTAAAGATTAATACCATTCTACCATTCTACGGGGTTAAACATATACCTATAACCTCTCTGTCCACGAAGAAGATACTAATGGAGAATTCAACTCTGATTGCATTCCAACATGTGCCCTGCACAGTCTCACTAATCCCTGCAATACCCCAGTGCCATGGATTATAACTTAAAACCATACTTCAGAGAGGGCCAGAGAGACAGCATGGGGGTGAAGCACTTGCCCTGAACACCTGGCATCATATATGGTCCCCTGAGCACAGAGCTAGACTCTAGGCACTGCCACGTGTGACCCCAAAATACCCTCAATTTTTATAAAGTACATTTTGGGGGCCAGAGAGATAGTATAGAGGTGAAGTGTTTGCGTTGCATGCGGCTGACCCAGGTTCAATCCCCACTCCCCTCTATGTACCCCGAGCACCATCCCTGAGTGCAGTCAGGTGTGAGCCCTGAGCATGGCCAGGCAGGTCCAAAAACAAGCAAAACAGAACAAAAGTCTACCTTAGGGGGCTGGGGATTTGGCGCAATAAGCGTGAGTACTGAGATCCATCCCTGTCAGCGTAGAAAGAGAAGCCACAGCACATCTGGAAAGCTGGAGGAAGTGCCCCAGGGCCATGAAGCCAATAAAGAACTGAATGAGAGGCTGAAGCGATAGCACAGTGGGTAGGGCGTTTGCCTTGCACGCGGGCGACCCAGGTTCGATTCCCAGCATCCCATATGGTCCTCTGAGCACCGCCAGGAGTAATTCCTGAATACAGAGCCCGGAGTAACCCCTGTGCATCGCCAGGTGTGATTCGAAAAAGCCAAAAACAAAAAAACAAAACAAAACAAACAAACAAAAAAAACGAGTGAGAACTCAAGTTCCAAGAGCCAGGAGTAACCCCTGTGCATCGCCGGGTGTGACCCAAAAAAGCCAAAGCAAAAACAAAACAAAAAAAAAGAACCGAGTGAGAACTCAGACTTGAACTCCATCACTCAAGTCTGTCCAATTCCAAAGCTCAGACTCTGCATCACTATAGTTGGAGCTAGTGAGTGAACCCCAAACCAGGATTTCCTTCTTGCACTCAAGAAGCAAAGAAGCCCAGAGTCATGAGACATCAAAATGTCAACTCACCGCATTCAGGGCTTCCGGTCCTTTGGATGGGAGTCCCAGAGGACACTGCTCAGAGGTAAGTCAGAGGACCCCAGCTGGAACTGAGGCCCCTGAGTGGTCTTGCCCTGTTTACTGGGGCCTGGGGAAGTTTGTCCACAAATGAGGCTGAAATGAGACTCATCCCAGAACGTATCCGGAAAATTCCTTACCAGGCTAGAGAGAGCTCAACTGGCCACATGCGCACTGCACATGGGGGGCCCAGGTTTGATCCTCAGCATTGCAGGGTCCCCTGACCCCCTTGGGGGAGAGCCCCTGAGCACAGAGCCAGGAGTAGCACTCAGCATTGCTAGATGGTCCCCGCCAAAACAATAAATAAATAAAAGGAAAGTCATATACCTTGATCATTCAATCACTAGAAAGTTCCAGTTGATCCTGGCTCTGTTTTATTGTTTTGGTGTTTTGATTTTCTTGTTCTGTTTTTGAGCCCCACCCAGCAGTGTTTGGGGGCCCTATGTGGTATGGGGGGATCGAATCCAGGACAGCTGCCGGTTAAGCCAGCACCCTGCCCGCTGTACTATCACTCTGGCCCCAATCCTGGCTCAATTTTAACTGTTCATAGGAGAAACCTTTGTTTTCTCTCCCTTTGATAATAGAGCGTTTAGCAACTTTTTGAAAATGAAATGGACAATATTAGTCACCCGGCAAATGTTACTTATTGTAATCACCAAAAAGCCTCTCACTGGGGGTGGAGAGATAGTCCTGCAGATAAGGTGCTTGCCCTGCCCGTGGCTGACTTGGGGTTGGTCCCTGGTATCCCCCAGTTGGTGCCCTGCGCATCACTAGGAGTGACCACTGAACACAGAGCCAGCGGTAAGCCCTGAGCACATCTGGGTGTGCCCTCCCCCCAAAATAAATAAATCAATAAATAAAACCTCTCGCTGATCCTCACATGTCCAGTGGCCCCCACAAGCAGGGAGCTATGTTTCCAGAACCCTAAGGAGATGCCCGGAGCAGCAGCAAATGCCAGAGCCCACCTGGACTGCTGCTGAAGGGGCCACACGCGGCAGTACTCAGCAACCACAACACCTTTTCAGGGGACCCTGCAGTGCCCAGGACTGAACTCACGACCTTGAGTATGCTGGGCAAGTGCTCTGCCACTCAGCTATCTCCCCGGTCCTAGTTCGTTCCAGCCTTAATCTCTAAATCAGGCACCGTGAGAGTGGCCGGAGATAGCGCAGCAGTTAGGGTGATTTCTGGGCAGACACACAGCCCAGGTTCCATCCCGGCATCCCGGGCGCCCCCCCGAGAATCCCCGGGTAGATCCCACAGGACTCGGAGCACTGCTGGGCTGGCCAGGTGTTCTCCAGCACCACATCCTGGGGTCCTTGCATGGATCACTGGCCCAGTTGCCCAGGCATCTCCAGGACCCTCTGAGCACTGCTTGGGAACCCCCAAAAAGAAGCAAGATGGGTATCAGTAATGATAATAAAATAGAACAATTATAACAAGCTGTTCTGACTTTCATAAAAGTTTTGAGACTCTGATCACTCGTGTGCTCTCGCTCTCCCCCCCTCCCTCAAAGGGTCTTTTTGTCCATATTTTGTCCGTGAGTGTGGAAAGGTTGGACTACAGCTGAATCTTACAAAGACAATGTTTATGAGAAACAGCCTTGTTCCTGACGCCCCATTCGCTCTCAACGGAACGACCATCTCCGAATGCAACAGCTATGTGTACCTAGGTCGAGAGGTCAACAATGACAAATGACCTGGCACCCGAGCTGCGCAGGAGGAAGAGAGCAGCTTGGAACGCCTTCAAGAACGTCGAAGAAATAGCTAAGAGGACGAAGAACCTCCGGCTCCGGGCACATCTCTTTGATTCCACTGTTCTTCCTGCATTAACATATGCCTCAGAGACATTGGGTCCTACGCAAACAGGATGAGAACGCTATTCGGGTCTCCCAAAGAGGAATTGAAAGAGCTATGCTTGGAATATCACGTTTCACTCAAATGAGAGAAAGAATCCGGAGTTCCGACGTCCGTCGACGATCAAGGATCAGGGATGCTGTCTCATTCGCCAAGGCGTCAGAAATCAGATGGGCTGGTCACGTAATGAGATTTAGAGACGACCACTGGGCTAGAGCTGTTACCGACTGGATTCCACGGGATGTCAAAAGACCGCTTGGCCGCCCACCTACCAGATGGTCAGACTTCTTCATCAAGATCATGAACGATCGGTTTGAGGCTCTTCGTGTTCCGAGACCGAACAGACGCCGTTGGGCTACACTAGCACATGACAGGGACAAATGGAGACGTTACTAGTGCCCGCTCGAGCAAATCGATGATTAACGGGAAGTCAAGTGATCAAGTGATCAATTGAATGTAATGGCGATTGCAGGAAGGGGAGAGGGTATTTTCACCAAGTGCGGCCAGAGGGAAGTACCCCCTCGCACCTCCATCCTCCTTTGTTATCTTCCCATAGTCATTCTGAAGCTAAACAGATTTAGCCTGTTCCACTTTGTTCCTCGCCCTGGGACTCAGTTTCCTTCCCTGTAAAATGGGTACAGTGGGAGTACTGATACTGCGGGGCTAGAGCCAGGACCTGAAGTGGCACCAGGTAGGACGCAGAGGCTGGTGAGGAGTGAAGACATTGCCAGTTTCCGGTGCTGATGGCATTGCTGTTTCAAGCAGGCAGAAGCATCCGGACATCAATCCCCACCTCTTGCTGCCAAGAATCCCCTCAGCCCAGCACCCCTTGCTCCTGCCTCACTGGAGTACAAGTGCCTAAAGACCACCTCTGCTTGCCTCTCCCATCACACCTAGGCCCCCAGGCTTGGAGTCACCATTGAACGACACACTGCACGCCGGCCCCCAAGGTAGTGAGACTTCACCCTACCCAGAGAAAGCTTTTGTACCAAAGACGGCAAATCCTTGATCTGTGTGACTTGGCCCAAATGACAGTTGGCTTTTTTTTTTTTCTTTTGAGGTCACATCCAGCGATGCACGGAGTTACTCCTGGCTCTCCACCCAGGAATTACTCCTGACGGTGCTCGGGGGACCCTATGGGATTCTGGGAATCGAACCCGGGTGGGTCACATGCAAGGCAAACGCCCTACCTGCTGTGCTATCTTGGCTTTTAAGTCACCTATGTAGGGGAGGTGGCTTAAAGGTCCATTACTTGCTTTGCATGTGTGAGGTCTTGAATTCCATTCACTGCAGGAAACAAAACAAAACAGAAATTACTTGTAACACTTGACACAGGCAACAACAAAAGTATACTCTCCCCAACAACACCCAGGCCAAGTGATCCCAAGTTTGCTCAAAGCACTTTTTGGGTATGATTGAAATCCAATCAATAACAACTTTGTAACTATGTATCTCACTGTGATTCAATTTAAAACTTAATTAATTCACAAAAAAAATGAAAAATAAAAAGTAATATGTTCAGCTGGAGGACAAAAAAAAACCACTGTGGGGATTTGACTTCTTTCAGTGACTTGACCTCAGCAGACTTTGTTGCATCCCAAACAAGGAAATCAGTCTTGTCATTCTATGCCACACCTTATTGTAGATCGGCAAAAAAAAAAAAAAAGCTATTGTCATCACCTGATTCGTTTACTCACTCTTTCTAACACACATCTTGGCACTCGGCAACTTTTGGCTATTTCCACATAGGATTCCGTTCCTGAGAATAAAGTTTTGACATCATTGAGGAAAATTTTTCACGTTTGAAAGGTCACTCATTTGTTCAGATGTTGATTCATATATTTAGCAAATATTTATTGATCTTCCTTCACACAGGCCCTGTGCCGGGCATGGAATACCCACAAACAGGAACTGACCCCCTACCTGTGCACCGGAAACGTTGAGGTTAGAGCCGGAGTAGACAGACACTCCCTAAGCTAAATCTTGCTGGTGATTGCGTGATTGCGTGGAGCTGGTGGTAACAAAGCTGTCAGATGGCCACCTGGACTCTTGTGTTCACGTCTGCTCCTTTTTGAAATGTCTCGAAAGCAAAGTTACAGGCTTTCTACTTTTTCCTTTCATCTTGTTTGTTTTTGTTTTGTTTTGTTTTTGTTTTTTGTTTTTTGGGTCTTACCTGGCGATGCTCAGGGGTTATTCCTGGCTCTCCACTCAGCAATTACTCCTGGCGGTGCTCGGGGGACCATATGGGATGTTGGCAATCGAGTCCGGGTCGACCACGTGCAAGGCAAACGCCCTACCTGCTCTGCTATCCGTTCCAGCCCCCTCCTTTCATTTTGATTTGATGATCGGGCTTTGCTGTCGTGGTGTTTTATTTTTTGACTTCGCTTCGGGTATTATTTTGTTTGGGGTTTTGGCAGCACCAGGTTTTGAACCTGGGATCTCACACATCTGCTCTGCTGCTGAGTGACAACCCCAGGCCTCGGTTATACTTGTGAAAGCATCCACCCATGGGACAGGAAGAACAGAAGAGATCCCAGCAAAGTCACGTTTGGAAGCTCGGGAACAGGGAGGAAAGTGATAAGAACCTCGCAGCAAGGCGACATGTGGCAGAGGCATGCCCTGGACCCCCACGTGCTGCCGGGTGTGGCCTGCGGGCCCCCAAGCACAGGTCAGGCCTGCACTTGCCGGCAGAGCATCGCCTGGGAGGGGCCCCTGGCCCCAGCACACTGTCTGGTGTAGCCCACAGCACCGAGAAAGCCGGATCCGAGTTCCTCCCGTACCCAGCCCAGGGAGGCAAGGCTAGAGGCTAAACCCTCCGGCAGGACACAGAAGGCTGAAGCAGTTTGAGAAAAATATGGATGCTGATCCCCAGCCCTCTGACAACTCTTGGGAACACTGGTCTGCATGTCCTCCATCCTCTAGGAAAGGAGAAGCTGCGTGCCGCGGGTCTGGCAAATGGATTTAGAGTAAAGATCCAACACTACTAACATCCAAGAAACCCATGTGAAGTATAAAGTCAGAACAACAGAGGGAGGCTTATTGATGGCAAAGCACACGCACACGTGCACACACACACACACACACACATACACACATGCACATATACACATATACACACACAGAGACACACATGCGCACTCAGAGACACATACACATGCGCACACACATATGCATGTATGTACACACACACACACACACACACACACACACACACGCACAGAGTTCCTTTCCCAGAGTCTCCAATGAGCTTTTCAGAACCCAACTCTTCAAAACTAAACACGGGGGGGAGGGGATGGGATGGAGCCTTGGAACACTAGCGTAGAGGGAAGTGGACAGTGGTGTGGGATTGGTGCTAGAACAGCGCATGCCGGCTTGGAGGCCAACCACACATGCTAGGGAAAAAGGGAGCTGAGATAGAGAAGGGAACACCAAATAAAGGGTGTTGGGAGGATCCTCCCAGGATGGGAGAAGCATGCTGAAAGTAGACTATAGACCAAACATGATTGTGACCCATTGCCTCTTTTGCAGACCACAACACCCAATAGGAGAGAGAGAACAAAAGGGAATGCCCTGCCACAGAGGCAGGGTGGGATGGGGGGGGTGGGGGGTGGGAGGGATACTGGGATCCGTGGTGGTGGGAAATGGGCACCGGTGGAGGGATGGGTATTTGATCATTGTATAATTGAAACCCAAGCACAAAAATTTGTAAGTCTACAACTGTACCTCATGATGTCTCACTAATAAAAATTTTTAAAAAATTAAAAGATAAATTAATTAAATTAAATTAAATGTAAAAAAAAGAACAGCGCATGCCTGAAACTCAGCTATGACTAGCTTTGTAAATCATGTTGCCCTAATAAAAAGATTAAAAATAATAATAATAAGCAAATGGGTTGGAGAGGTAGAGTCAATGAACTTTGCCTTGCATACACCTAACCCTGGTTTTGCTCCCCAGTTCCATCAGGCGTGACCCCCAAGCAGAGAACTGGGAAGAGCCCCTGAGGATCACTAGGTTTAGCCCCAAGGGGGAAAAAAATCGCAGCAGAAACTGCGGGGAAAGCCGGAAGTGGCAGAGCACCGGCGTTGTATGCTCCACGTCCTGAGTTCAGCCCCCTCCCCCCCCACAAGCCTGAGCCCCACTGGCTGTTTCCAGCCTCTTGGTTTGGGGTGAAGGCTGCCTGAAGCAGTGCTCCCTGTGGGCACTGGGCCAGGGAGAGATGCAGAGTGGTTCAGGCCCAGCAGGGCTGGGAACTGCCAGGGCCTCCCCTTGTGATGCTCAGGGCTACTCCTAGCTCTGTGCTCGGGGACCACTCCTGGCAGGGCTTGTGGTACCATATGTAAGACTGGGAGCAAACTAGGGTCAGCCCGACATTACCCGCTGTACTATCTCCCAACCCTCCCCCCACCCCACACACACACACCGTCATTTTTATCTGTTTGTTTATTTGGGGGCAACACCAGGTGTTGCTCAGGACTTACTACTGGCTCTGCACTCAGGAATCACCCCTGGCAGGGCTCAGGGGATCATATGGGATGCCGGGGATGGAACCCCATTGGCCACAAGCAAGGCAAACACCCTCCCCGCTGTGCTCCCTCGGGCCCTCCAAGTTATTTAAATATTGTAATCTGTGTCGTCTTTATTATTTTTTTTTCCGATTAACCTGGCTAGAGGTTTATCTTTTTTTCTTTTTTTTCAATCTTGAAAATACAGCTTTTAGTTTCGTTGGCCTCTCTGCTGTTTTTCTTTTTTCCACTTCATTCCTCTTCTCTAATGTTCAACTCTTTCTTCTGCTTACTTTTGTGTTTAATGTTCTCTAGATAGAGGTTTCAGAATTCCATCAAAAGGATTTAAACTGAAAGTCAAAAATATTGCAGGAACATATTTTATATATTTCCTCGGCATGACATGTCTATTTCGAAAGTTTTGGAGAGGCTGGAGAGGTAGCAAAGTGTGTAGTACTTTGCATGTAGCTGACCCAAGTTCGATCTCCGGCATCCCATATGGTCCCTCAAGCATTCCTAGGAGTGATTCCTTAGAGCTGAGGAAGAAGTAAGCTCTGAGCATTGCCAAGTATGGTCCCTAAACAAACAAACACCAAACGTTTTGCTGTGGCTGTGTTTGGGGCCACACTCTGTGTATTCAGTGGCTATGCCTGAATCAAACTGTGATTATATTTCAAAAGTATATAAAAAACGGCTAATGAGGGGCTGGAGTGACAGCATAGCGGGTAGGGCATTTGCCTTGCATGCGACCGACCCAGGTTCGATTCCCAGCAACCCATATGGTCCCCCAAGCACTGCCAGGAGTAATTCCTGAGTGCATAGTCAGGAGGAACCCCTAAGCATTGCTGAGTGTGACCCAAAAGAAAAAAAAAAACGGCTAATGATTCATTCCTCAGTCACTTACTGGGAACTGTCTACTATGTACTAGACACTACTGTCGCACAGCGTTAAGGCCCACGATGAGTTTATTTCTAGTTAGTGGACTCAAGCAATCATCCAAAGGTATGTAGATATCAGTATCAGTTTGAATTTACTTATAGTTGCAGATGCAGAGAGAGAGAGAGATCTCTGTCAGGTGTCAATAAATGTTGTGCAGGAAAATAAAGCCAGGTGAAGGAAGAAAGGTTAAGCGCACTGGGTGACTCCTATTGTCTTGTTGGGGACAACCCCAACAGATGCTCAGAGCTTACTCCTGGCTTTGTGTTCAGGAGTCACTCTAGCAGGTCCAGGAAACCATATGGGGTGCCGGGGGCTGAGCCTGGGGTTGATCACATGCAAAGCGAGTGCCCTCCCCGCTATACTATCTCCCATCCCCCGGCTGCAGCTTCTTCTAGTCTATTTTGTCCTTCTCTTCCATTACCTGTTGTGTGTGATAGCCACTCTCATTTTGAGACCAAAGGCAAAGCCACCAGGATAGCTCTCAGGACAAGTGAAATCAAGTCAAATGAGGTCCCAGCCTGCAGGGCAAGCACCAGACTGGACACTTGATGCTCCAGATGGAGCCAGTCAAGGATTGTCTCTTACAGGAGACCTGGAGGGACTGGGAGAAGGCCGTCGAAACATCTGGGAAAGAACATTCCAAGCTTCACTCTGAACCTGGGTCATCTGCTTTTGCCTGTCAGCCACACCTGGCTATGCTCCTGACTCTGTGCTCAGGAATCACTCCTGGCAGGGATCTGGGCTCCCTGTGCAGTGCCATAGGGGTCAAATCCAGGTTGGCTACATGGAAAGGTCAGCGCCCTACCCACTGAACTATCTCTGGTCCTGAGCCAGTCTTTGTACAAGAAAAGCACGAGTAAGTGTCTGGGGATACAGGTTGTCAGGAGGTTAGAACATAAAAAGTCTTATAGGTCATTGTGGAAACTTTACACTCAATTCTAAATGTGGTGGGGCAAGTTCTGAGGATGCCCAAAGCATGCACGTGCCCATGCACACATGCTCGTGTCATAATCCCAGGACTCTGAACACAATAACTCACTCCTGTGGGATTAGGTTGCATTAGATGGTCAATTGATTCTGAAAATGGGAGATTATCCCAATGGGCCTGACTTAATGTCATGAGACCTTTAGAAGTTGAGTTTTCTCAAAAATAAATAAATTCAAAAATGGTCAAAAATATGTATTATATATTCAACTACATATTATATACTATAAATATATATACATAATGTCCTATAAGCACATAAAATCACTAATTAGGGAAATCAAAGTCAAAGCCTCGATGAAATATTATTTTGCAGCCATTAGGATTCCTATTGTAGGAGGTAAAAGACAAAAAAAAAAGCACAGTATTGGCAAAGACGTTGAGAAATGGAAACATTTCTGCCCTATTAGTAGAAATGTTGGGGCTAGAGCGATAGCACAGCGGTAGGGCATTTGCCTTGCACACAGCCAATATGGCCGACCCGAGTTCGATTCCTCCACCCCTCTCAGAGAGCCTGGCAAGCTACCAAGAGTATTTCGTCCGCATGGCAGAGCCTGGCAAGCTACCCATGACGTATTCAATATGCCAAACACAGTAACAGCAAGTCTCACGATGGAGATGTTACTGGGCCCGCTCACCAAAAAAAAAAAAAAAAAATGAAGACTAGAATTACCACACGTTCCAACAACTCCACTTGGGGTATATTGCCAAAAGAACAGAAAATTGGGTCTCAAAGAGGTATTTGCCTACATCCTAGCAGCATTATTCACTAAAATCGCTAAAAAAAAAAAAAAAAAAAAGGATCAGGGGCTAGAGAGAGATAGCACAGTGGGTAGGAGTTTGCCTTGCATGTGGCCTACCCGGGGTTCAATTCCCAGCATCCCATATGGTCCCCCAAGCATCGCCAGGAGTAATTCCTGAGTGCATGAGCCAAAAGTAACCCCTGAGCATCACAGGGTGTGACCCAAAAAGGAAAAAACAAAATAGGAGCAAATCAAGCATCCATTGATGAGAAAGTGAATCCGCTAAATATGGCCTAGGAGGCCACCCAGAGGAAGGACACGCTAGCCTGTGCTCCGGTGTGGAGGAACCCTGAGGACAGGCTGGGAGTGGAAGAAGCCAGTGTCAGAAGACAAACAGGTTCGGATTCGACTTACACGAAGGATTTCTTTCGACGGTCAGAATCCTCCTGCCAGGACGGTGGTTGCCAGCGGCCATGGGAGGGGAGGATGGGAGTTCTTGTTTAATGGGGATAGAGTTACAGCTGTATAAGATGAGAAATGTTACATGAATAGATGGAACCGCGATTGCACAATGGTCCATATGTACTTATTACAGCAAAACTGTACACTTTGAGGTGACGGAGATGACTAAGGCGGCAGGTCGTATGTGAGAGGTATTTTTCCACCATGACACAAATTGCAGAAGCAAAACACCGAGCCCTTCCTCCAGCCGGTCAAAGAAGAGGCCATCCGAGACAGAAAGCGTGAGAAAATGTTGGTGCACCATGGCGGGCTTCTAGGTGGAAGGGGCCATGTGACAAGGAATCCAGGCGGCCCCCGTTGCCTCGAGCAGCCTGGCTGTCTGCCAGCCAGGAAATGGAATCTCAATCCTCCAGTCGCAAAGACGTGAATCTCGCCAACAATAAGAAGAGGCTTGGAAGTGGATTCCCCCCAGAGCCTCCATAGAAAACCTGAGTCCGGCCAACACCTTGATTCTGATTTCTGACCCACAGACTTGCGCATCTGATTTCTGAACTGCATAGAACTGCAGGTTCATGAGTGTGGAGTTGAGGTTCTTGGGGTGGGAGTGGGGGGCGGGAGAAGTGGTCAGCAACAGGCAGCGAATGCACTCCGGAAATACTCACAGATATGTCTGAACCTCTGTTACGAGGTTCACATCCTGTCACCCTGATTAGAGTGCAAACTCGCTGGGGACATAAACCCAACCATCAATGGGTCCTGGCCCAGACGGGGAGAGTTCTCCACAGCCTGCCCCAAAGCGTTCCACAAAGGCAGCGAGAGTCCTGGTCCAGGGAAACTGTGAGAAAATTGACTCAGTTCTCGTGCCGATCTCCTTGAGGGCCCACTGGCCTTTGGTAAGGGTTGGGGCGTTTGTGAGCTTATTTTGGTGCCAGGGATGGGACTCGGGGTCCTCCTCCCAGTGAAGGTTGAACACAGCTACACCCCAGCCCGACTCACTTGGTTTGAAAAAAAAAAAAAAAAGAAAAATAGTTGTGCTTTGAGAGGCTCTACGAAGTAGCTCTGGTCCTGCCCTCTCATGGGGACAGTGACTTCTCAGACCAGAACAGTGACATGGCATCCACTAAGTCAGTTCAGCGGGCCTGCCCTCAGCTGCCAGGTGCCCACACGCAGACGCTTACACGCGCCAAACTCCCTCCTGCTCCCTCTCCTCATAGAGGCTGGACCTTCACGTCACAGATCACAGAGGCTGGACCTTCAGAAGCCCACAGAAGCGCCTCTTAGGTTCCAGTCTTCAGACCCCACAAATCTCAGTCCAATGGGAGTTTCTTCACCTCCTCCGTGAGGCACAGAGTCTCACAGCCCCTGCCCAGCCCAAGTCCCCCTCACGTCCCCCTCACAGCCCAACTCCCCCTCATGTGCCCTTCCCAGCCCAACTCCTGAGGCACCAGTAGGAAGCTCTTTCTCTCACATCTGCGCAGGTGCCCATCCCTCACAAGGCCATGAGCATCTCCAGAGTCAGGGTCATAGGCAGGGGCTGGTGAGGGGCAGGGTGACAAGGGTCTTGACTGTGACAAGGTCTTGACTGTGAGATGAGACTTTTTCTCCTCTTGGAACAGGGGAGACCAGCCCAGGGTGTCATTCCCTCATGCTCTGAAGTGGAGCCCCTCTTCCCTCTAAACCTGCCACCCCACAAGCCCCCTCACCCCCAGCCTAGTGACTCAGGAATTAATAGCAGCTGCCAGGACTCTGGCTCATTCTGAAGGGGTGTCCTTCCCAGAGGCACTGTCCATGGAACAAGGGATAGCCCGAAAGGAAGCAAATGCCAGGCGTGAGCTGTCCAGGGTCATCTCGGGAGTGGACTGAGATGCTTGGACGTGGCTATGAGGTGGACTCCTGCATCTAAAAATGCCCACTGGGGCTGGAGCAATAGCAAAGCGGGTAGGGCGTTTGCCTTGCACGTGGTCGACCCGAGTTCAATTCCCAGCATCCCATATGGTTCCCCGAGCACCGCCAGGAGTGATTCCTGAGTGCAAAGCCAGGAGTAACCCCTGAGCATCGCCGGGTATGACCCAAAAAGTAAAAATAGATAAATAAATAAATAAATAAATAAAATTTTAAAAAAATGCTCACTACTCACACCCGCAGTTGACCAGACCTCTGTTAGTCAAGGCCGGGTGCCCCTCCCTGCCGGAAGGCCCAGCAGCCCACACCCGACATCCTCTGGCATAAAACTCCACATCAACCTCATCAAGCCCCCAAACCATCAGCTCTCCAGTGCCAGCGCACAGCCACGGGTGCCTCCGGATTTCATAGTCCTGACAGCCCAGGAGGAGCACAGCCAGTTCAACGGGAAAGGCACCGAGAAGCCCACCATGTTCAGTGAGCCTCAACAAGACCACAGGGGGGCTGGAGTGATAGCACAGTGGGTTGGGTGTTTGCCTTGCATGCGGCCAACCTGGGTTCGATTCCCAGCATCCCACCTGGTCCCCTGAGCACCGCCAGGAGTGATTCCTGAGTGCAGAGTCAGGAGTAACCCCTGTGCCTCTCCAGGTGTGACCCAAAAAGAAATAAAACAGGGTCACAGAAGGCTCAGCCAGCACCGAGCAACACCAAGCCTATCACAGTGACCTCAGCAGCACCACTGCGGGTGGAACGGTGATCACAAACTGACTTTTATTGAGCTGTTTTTTTTTTTTAATAAATCCATTGACCATTTTGCTGTCACAAGCAGTATGAACTAAATCTGTGTCTGCAAGGGGGGTAGGTTTGGTGGGGGCGGGGGGGTACTGGGACCTTGGTGAGGGGGAGTCACACTGGACTGGACTTGAAACATTGACTGCCTGGAACAACTGTATGAGGAGCAACTTGGGATATCGTGGGTTTTTTTTTGTTTTTTATATAATTAATTTAAATAACTAAATAAAGGCTGGGCCAGAACGTGTGCCCTCCCCTACCCCGGGGAGACAGAGCAAGAGTCTGGCCAGAGGAGTGGGGTCCAACACCGGGGAGACCTGACAGGAGAAGAGCGAGACTGCCCTCCCCTCCCCTCCCCTCCCCTCCCTCCTCCCCCTTCCCCTCCCCAGGGCAGCCCGGCAGCCCTAAGGGTTCAGCTCTCCAGGAGGATGCAGAAAGCTGTGTCCCCTGGGGCTGGAGAGATAGCACAGTGGGTAGGGCGTTTGCCTTGCACGCAGCCGACCCAGGTTCGATTCCCAGCATCCCACCTGGTCCCCTGAGCACCGCCAGGAGTAACTCCTGAGTGCAGAGCCAGGAGCATCCCCTATGCATCGCTGGGTGTGACCCAAAAAGAAAAAAAAAAACTCCCCTTTGTCAGGCTGTTCTCCTCCTCCATTACACCTATGGAGAGGGGGGTCCACTTTACATTCTTTGGCGGGAGGGGATTGGGGCACATCCGGTAGTGTTCAGGGCTTACTACTGACTCAGAAATCACTCCAGCGGACTTGGGGGCCCAATGCTGGAGACCAAACCCAGCTGGAGACCAAACCCAGTTCGGCTGCACACAAGACAAGCCCCCCTCCCAGCTGTACTCTTGTTCCACACCAGGGGACCCACTACCCTTGCCACCGCACCCCCAGGAGAGGACAGTGAAGGGGGCACCGCCACAGACAGTGAAGGGGGCACCCCCGGCAGATGGAGTGTCTCTCCCTGCTGACTCCGCGGAAGAAATCCCTTTCCCAATTCTTCCTCTCCCAGACTCCCCACATGCACCCCTGCTTCCTGGCGCGGGGTGAAGGAGTGTGTGTGTGTGTGTGTGTGTGTGTGTGTGTGTGTGTGTGTGTGTGTGTGTACACGTGGCGGGAAGGGAGGAAACTTGTGAGCAGCTGGGGGCGGGGGGGGGGGCGGTGGCCCTCTGGCATGCAGGGGGAGGCTTCCTCCTTAATTGCTCCAGTTCCCCAGCTGTCATTCCTAACGAGAAATTAAAAAGCGCCGACCCCCTGACCCCGCCCCTGCCCCCACAGTCCACAAGTGCTCTCTCAGCAAGTCGCTCCCAGAGGATGCCGTGGAGACACCCGGAGGAAGCCTAGGGTGAACCTGAGAGTGGAGTACTGGGGCGGGGGGGGGGGGGTCCCTGCATTTCTGCTCCTACTCTGGGGTTTCTGGGCTGGTCCTGATGAGGCTTCGTTCCTGCTTCACATAGCTCTGGCCCAGACCTGGGGGGTTGGAGGTGAAGTGGGGAGTAGCAGGAGCGATTCTAGAAAATGGAGAGAAACCTTGTGGGAAGTTGCAGTGAGAGAGGCGAGAGCGTAGGGGAGGAAGAACGAGGCTACCATCTCTCTCCTCTCCCCCGACGGCTCTGTTAGGGAGCAGGACTCAGCTCTGTGGCGTCTCTCCTCACCCCCTCTGAGGCCCAGACCCCAGGCTGCTGCCTCTGAGAGGGGCTCCCAGAACCGCAGGTCTGAGACCATCCACCCAGCCCAGCCCCACCCCCAAGGACCGCCAAACATTCCCAGCAAAGCGCCACATGCTGGGGTAGAAGCCATAGTACAGCAGGTAAGGCTCTTGCCTTGCACGCAGACAGCCCAGGTTCGATCCCCAGGACCCCGTCTGGTCCCCTGAGCCCTGCCCGGAGCAGAAATAAAGTCACACACGACTGGGTGTGACCCCAAACCCAACAGGACAAACGGCCACATGCTGCCTCTCCCCTTTCCGGTCTCAGCTCACTCGCCAAGGATCCCCAGCACCTGATTTGATGCCCTGAAGAATTGATAAATCAACACCCTGAGTCCTCCAGTCGGGTGAATAAAGACCCTGAAGGGCTATTGCTCTTTCAAACTTGGAGTGATACAGGAGTGAGAGAGCACAGCGGGTAGAGCACCTTCTTTGCAAGCGGCCAACCCAGATTCAATCCCTGGCATCCCATAGGGTTCCCCGGAGCACTGTCAGGAGTGATCCCTGAGCACCACCAGGTATGACCCCCCCAAAAAAAAAACTAAATAATTTTTTTTTTTTTTTAAAAAAAGAAGCACTGTAGCACTGTCCTCCCGTTGTTCATCTATTTGTTCGAGCGGGCCCAGTAACGTCTCCCTTTTGAGACTTGTTGTTACTGTGTTTGGCATATTGAATATGTCACGGGTAGCTTGCCAGGCTCTGCTGTGAGGGCGAGATACTCTCGGGAGTTTGCCGGGCTAGAAAAACCCACAAACTTGGAGAGCTGCTATAGGGAATGGAGGCCACTGAGTTTTCTTTCATTCTTTAATTCTTCCTCCCTCCAGCAGAGCTTGTTGTCTGAACAGCTTTTCCTGAACAATGAAGGGTCTGTCCCCCCAGCCCTGTCTGTCCCTTTGGGGTTCTGGAATTGTTTTGTAGCGTTGAAGTGAGGTTTCCTACTTCAACACGAGTCCCATCTGCTTCTCAAGACGATCCAGATCACATAAGCAAGCCCGTCCTGGCGAGCTTACGTAAGTCCGTTTTTTCCATAAGCCAGAAGGCGTCCAGGTGAGCTGAATGAAGCAGCGATCCGCTCGGCAGCAATCAACACGGGCCCCGGATGGAAACCTGCCGGGCCAGGGGCCGCCGTGGAAACTGGGGTTACCTTAGTGCAGGCGCCGCAGACTCCGCCCGCAGCCCGCGCGGGCCAAGGCCGCTGGATCCGGGCTGAGTTTACATAAGGCGGCCTGACGTAAGCATTGGCCTATAAGGGCTCTGAGAAGGACCCGGAGAAAAGTAAATAGCTGGGCTGGTGGGTGGCCCTTACCAAGGGGGCACGCACGACTGCAAGACCCCCTTGAACCAGTGTTTTGGGGGTCTGCCGAGGTCCACCCAGGCAGCTCCCCTGCCTGCCTTGATTCCAGCCCTAGGGAGACGGATGTCCAGGCTGAGATGGCCCCAGAACATATGTGCCACTCACGGAGGGAAATTCCACTGCCTGCTTCCCCCCTGCCAAGGCTGGGCCCAGGTACCCGCCACTGTGGGCTCACACAGGTCGCCCCAACCCCTCTCACCAAGCCCACTCAATCCATGCGCCCCCCCCCCCCCGTGGGTCCCTGCAAAGGAATCACCTTCTCGCCAGGACATTCCTTGGCCCCTCACTTAGACCCCCAGCCAGAAGGTCAAAGGCTGCCTCTGTCCCCAACCCTCCCTTCAGCGCTTGTCCTAGGGCCCCTGGAGGAGAGGCTTGAGAGCTGTTTGTTTGTTCTGTGTATTGGCCACACCCAGCAGTGCTCAGGGCTGACTCCTGGCTCCGTGCTCAGGGATCACTGCTGGTGTTGCTCAGGGCACCATCTGGGATGCTGTAGATTTCCCCCCCTGGGTGGGCCTCGAGCAGGGCAAACGCCCTACCTGCTGGACAGTAGCTCCCTCCCAGGAAGGGCTGCAGAGTCTCTGACCTCATCTGTCCCCAGCCTCTCCCCCCAACCCCCAGCCCCGGGACTGCCTGGGCCGGCCCCACCATCTGCATGTTCTCAGCCATCAGCCTGGCGGGGAGGAATATCCTGCTGAGTCAGCATATTCCTCAGTTCCCTCCCTCGCCCTGCGTGACCAGCGTCAGTTGAGTGGCTGCTCCCCCAAGCCTGACCCCCAGCCCAGCCCTCCTCCCTCACACCCCAGGAGATCAGGCTGCCTGCCCTCCTCCACGGAGACGAGAGGACGAGAGGACGGTCCCACACTGCCTCCTGCCGCCCAGCCCCAGCTCACCGGCAGCTGCACTCAGCAAAGGGGCTTCGGAACCAGGAACCAGCCCCCACCCTATGGCCCCAGGGCCCCACACAGGGGGAGTCGCCCCTTAGGAGAGCCTGGGACGGCTGTCGAGGGGGTGGACGAAAGGCAAACCTGGAAGAGGATTAGAAAAGACTTCTAGCCCCCAGTCGCCCCCAGAGTGAAGAACCCGAGCCAGGGAGGAAGGGGGCTGGTCGCTCCCATGAACTTAGTAGAAAACCAAGACCCGGAAGTTCAAGGGCAGGGCTATAGGACAACTGCCTCGCACCGGCAAACCCAGGTTGAATTCCCATGTGGTCCCCTGAGCCTGCCAGGAGTGATCCCTGAGCACCGCTGGGGGTGCCCTAAACCCTCCCCCCTCAAAAACAAAAAAGTTCGAGGGCCAAGCTAGGAGGATAACCAAGGGCAAAGCTAGAGGGTGAGCACAAGAATGCGAGAATAATGGGGAGGGGGAGGGGGAGGGGAGGGGTGGCGATTGACGAGAGGAGGAAGCCAGGGTGGGCAGCCTGGCGGGGAGGGTTGGCCTGGACACAGCTGACCCGGCTTTGATCCCTGCATCTTGGACCCCTTAGCACCACCAGACTGAAGCCTGAGCACTGCTCGAGATGACTCCCCTGCCAAAAATCAAGAAAGAGAAAGGAAGGCCAGGCTGGGAGTGGCTCAGATAGAGACTGTGGCTCACACACGGGCCTGGGGCAGGTCCTGGCACCGCATGCCCCATCCCCAGAGCCTCCGGATTTGGTTCCAGCAGTGAAAAAATTTAAAGAAGGAAGGAAGGGAAGGAAGGAAGGAAGGAAGGAAGGAAGGAAGGAAGGAAGGAAGGAAGGAAGGAGGGAGGGAGGGAGGGAGGGAGGGAGGGAAGGAGGGAGGGAAGGCGGAAGGAAGGAAGAAAGGGAGGAAGGGAGGAAGGGAGGAAGGAAGGAGGAAGGAAGGAGAAAGAAAGGGAGGGAGGGAAGGAAGGAAGGAAAGAAGGAAGGAAGGAGGGAGGAAGGAAGGAGGGAGGGATTGAGGGAGGAAGGAAGGAGGAAGGAAGGAAGGAGGGAGGGAGGGAGGGAGGGAGGGAGGAGGAAGGAAGGAGGAAGGAAGGAAGGAGGGAGGAAGGAAGGAGGGAGGGAGGGAAGGAGGGAGGGAGGAAGGAAGGAAGGAGGAAGAAAGGAAGGAGGAAGGAAGGGAGGGAGGAAGGGAGGGAGGGAGGAAGGGAGGGAGGAAGGAAGGAAGGAAAGAAGGAAGGAAGGAGGGAGGAAGGAAGGAGGGAGGGAGGGAGGAAGGAAGGAGGAAGGAAGGAAGGAAGGAGGGAGGGAGGGAGGAAGGAAGGAGGAAGGAAGGAAGGGAGGAGGAAGGAAGGAGGGAGGGAGGGAAGGAGGGAGGGAGGAAGGAAGGAAGGAGGAAGAAAGGAAGGAGGAAGGAAGGGAGGGAGGAAGGGAGGGAGGGAGGAAGGGAGGGAGGAAGGAAGGAAGGAAGGGGAGGGAGGGAGGGAGGGAGGGAAGGGAGGAAGGAGAGGAGGAAGGAAGGAAGGAGGAAGAAAGGAAGGAAGGGAGGAAGGGAGGGGGGAGGAAGGGGAGAAGGAAGGAGGAGGAATGAAGGAAGGAAGGGGGAAAGAAGGGAGGAGGGAGGGAGGGAGGGACTGCTTGGGCTTCCTCCCTGCGTTTTCTTGAGATGGGGCCCCCTTTGCTGCTCGGCTGCTCCCTGAAGTGCCCGCAGGGAGGCCCGGGCCCTCCCCGAGACGCCCGCTGGAGCCAAGCCCCAAGCCTGACCCTTGGCCGCCCGCGACAGCCCACGCGGTCCACAAACAGCTCTGTCCCTTGGAGGGCCGCGGGCCAGTTTCACAACTGAGCTCGCCCGGCGCGTGAAGCCTGTTCTTGGAAAGCGGGACGGCCTGGTGGGGGGAGAGGCCGCGGCCCCTGGGGTCTGCGCCTGGACCACAAACAAGCCAGGCCGTTGGGTCGGAGGGGAGCGGAGCAGGGGTTAGCCAGGCTCCTCGTCTAAGGGGGACAAGGGTCACCAGTGCCCCGAGCGCTGCCCGCGGCGGGAGACCTCTCAGAGTCGGGGCCGGGCTGGGTCCCTGGTGAGGGAGACATGAGCCGGGCCATGGCGGGGGAGGAGCAGAAGCTCAGGGTTCCCGCAGGCAGGGCCACCCCGGGGCCTGTCCCCCACACCTTGTCAGTTCAGGAGGTGCGACAGGAGCTAAAGTCGGGGCGGTGGAACATGGAGGCAGGAGAGAAATCCAGGCCCCAGGAGGCCGTCTAAGAAAGGGGGCTCTGAGCAGCCAGCCCAGAGAAGGCTCCCGGGAGGGGCCCGGATGGACGATCCAGTTTTGAGGCAGGGAAGAGAATGGGACTCTGCAGAACGAGCGCCTAAAACGGGAAACTTCCCTCTGATACTTCCTGGGAGCTGACACTCGCAGGACCTGGCTTCGAACAGCTGATAGGGGGAAAGAGCCGGTGCTGAGCGGTCAGGGATTGTCCATCTTTGAAATGGACAGGCAGGCAGGCTTGAATGGTGATGGGAAAATTCGAGCAAAACATAACGCCCATACCCAATTCAATCAGCGTAATCAATGGCTGAATACAGAGCAGTACTCCTACATTTAAAAACAAACAAACGGGCTGGAGCCATAGCACAGCGGGGAGGGCGTTTGCCTTGCACGCAGTCGACCCCGGTTCAATTCCCAGCATCCCATATGGTCCCCCAAGCACCATCAGGAGTAATTCCTGAGTGCAGAGCCAGGAGTAACCCCTGCGCATCACCGGGTGAGACCCAAAAAGCAAAACAAAAACAAACAAACAAAAAAAACAAACACATAATGCCCAAAAGTAGAGAGAGAATATTGGGGAGGCAGGGTGAGGACTGGGATGGGCGGGGGGTGGGGGAATATACTGGGGTGGAAAGTGGGCACTGATGGAGGGATGGGTGTTCCATCATTGTATGGCTGAATCTGGAACATGAAAGCTTTGTAACTGTATCTATCTCACAGTGATTCAATTACACTGTCACTGTCACTGTCCTCCCTTCCTTCAGATTTGCTTGAGCAGGCTCAGGAACGTCTCCATTTTTGAGACTTGTTGTTACTGTGTGTGGCATATTGAATACGTCACAGGGAGCTTGCCAGGCTTTGCTGTGTGGGCGAGATACTCTCGGGAGCTTGCCGGGCTCTCCGCGAGGGGCGGAGGAATCGAACCCAGCTTGGCTGGGCTGGCTGTGCACAAGGCAAACGCCCTACTGCTGTGCTATCGCTCCAGAATCAATTAGAGACAAAAAAAAAAATTAATGTGGAGTTCATGCCCAATTCAGTCATCTTTAATCAATGACTGAGTAAATAGCAGTACTACATAAAAGAAAAGAAAAAAGAAAAGAAAAGAGAAAAGAAAAGAAAAGAAATGACCATCCGGGGCTGGAGCAATAGCACAGTGGGTAGGGCGTTTGCCTTGCACGCGGTCAACCCGGGTTCGATTCCCAGCATCCCATATGGTCCCCTGAGCACTGCCAGGGGTAATTCCTGAGTGCAGATCCAGGAGGAACCCCTGTGCATTGCCGTAAATAGCTGAGGTCTGCATGCTGCTTATGGGCAGGAATCTGGCAGGAGCCACCACGTAGGGGAGGGACGAGCACAGAGAAGGCCAAGGCACAGGTGCCTTCGTGCCTTGGGGCTGGAGAGATGGCAGGTGAGGTGTTTGCCTTATACAGGCCACCTGGTTAAATACGCAGTAATGCATATGGTCCCCGAGCACCGGCAGCGTGATCCCTGAGCCCACCCAGGATGTATCGGGTGTTTGCTGATCCATGGAGATAGTGAGCCCCAGGGGTGCTTTTCTATAGGGCACCTGTTTCAGTTCCTCACAAGGAATCTTCCACCACCTTCCTCCCAGCCCCGAGCTGCCTCCTCCACTCTCCTGCCTGTGGGCCCTCCAGCCACTTGTATTCTCAGAGACGGTAGCTTCTAGAACAACACAAAATGAGGAAGAGCAGGGGGGTGCGGGGGTGGGGATTTGGTTGAGGTGGTAGAGCACAGGTGTGTGTGTGTGTTCAAGGCCCTGGGTTTGATCCCCAGCCCTGGATGCCCTACCCACAGCACCAAGCACCTACCAGGCCGAGCACTGCACAGCGGTAGCCCAAGGCCTCCAGATACCGCTGGGACAGCCCCTATATGGATAAATAGCTAAACAAGCAAAGTAAGTTATGTTACAAGGACTTTTGTGAATGTGCAAAATTAATGTGGAGCTGGAGAGAGAATTCAAAGGCCCGAGTGAAGAGTTAACATCTGCAGAGACCCTGGGTTCAATTTCCAGCACCAGGGGCCAGAGCGATAGTACTGCAGGTAGGGCATTTGCCTTGCATGAAACCAACCCGGGTTCAAATCCCCTGCACCCCCACATGGTCCCCAGCACTGTCAGGAGTGAACCCTGAGCACAGAGGCAGGAGTGATGCCTGAGCTTTGCCGGGTGTGGCCCACAAACAGAAACAAAAACAATTTTCAGAACCCCTGGGAGTGAGGCCTCCACCCCAGAGCAAGTCCCTAAGCACTGCTGGGGTGGGCCTCAAGAATGGTGTCAGTCCATGTAAGACGTCGGGACCAGCAGTTCCTGTTTCTCAGCTGTTTACTGTGGACCTGCACGAGTTGCTTTCTGCTGCTAGAGGTCAGAACACTTCTATTCTCTGGGGCCACACCGAGCAATGATCAGGGATCGCTGCTGACACTGAGCTCAGGAATGACTCCTGGCAGTGCTCAGTGGTCCATCTGGGGTGCCAAGAATCGAATCCGAATTGGCCACGTGCAAGGCAAATACCCTCCCCGCTGTCCACAACCCTTCTTTTCTTTTCTTTTTTTTTTTTAATTTTTATTAGTGAACCACCATGAGGTACAGTTGTAGACTTACACATTTTTGTGCTTGGGTTTCAATTATACAATGTTCGAGTACCCATCCCTCCACCAGTGCCCATTCTCCACCACCACTGATCCCAGTATCCCTCCCACCCCCCATCCCCCCATCCCACCCTATCTCTGTGGCAGGGCATTCCCCTCTGTTCTCTCTCTCCTTTTGGGTGCTTGGTTAGCAAAAGAGGCATTGAGTGGCAATCATGTTCGGTCTATAGTCCACTTTCAGCATGCTTCTCCCATCCTGGGAGGATCCTCCCAACACCCTTTATTTGGTGCTCCCTTTTCTATCTGAGCTGCCTTTTCCCCTAGCATATGTGGCTGGCCTCCAAGCCATGGAGTAAACCTCCTGGTACTTATCTCGGCTATTCTTGGGTGTCAGTCTCCTATTTTGTTACTTTATGTTCCCCAGATGAATGCAATCTTTCTATGTCTGTCCCTCTCTTTCTGACTCATTTCACTTAACATGATACTTTCCATGTAGTACCACTTGTATGTAAATTTCATGACTTCATCTTTTCTAACAGCTACTTAGTACTCCACTGTGTAGATGTACCAAAGTTTCTTTAACCAGTCATCTGTTCTTGGGCACTCAGGTTTTTTCCAGATTCTGGCTATTGTAAAGAGTGCTGCAAAGAACAAACAAGCACAGATATCACTTCGACTGTACTTTTTTGCCTCTCTGGGATATATTCCCAGGAGTGGTATTTCTGGGTCAAATGGGAGCTCAATTTCTAATTTTTTGAGAATCAACCATACTGTTTTCCCAAAGGGCTGAACCACTTGGCATTCCCACCAGCAGTGAAGGAGGGTCCCTTTCTCACCACATCCGCACCGACACCGGTTGCTTCTGTTCTTTTGGATGTGTCCACAACCCTTCTAATAGAGGCCATGGGTACAGGAAAACTATGTGCCCAAGAGAGAATGTTTTTGACTTTATTTTTGTTCTCTGACATACATTTTTCACATTTTAACCTCTCTGGAGTCAGGACGAGCCTTGCGATCAATAACAGGAAGGTGCTGGCACCACTGCCCAGACACATGGTTGCTTCTCAGTGGCACAAAAGTTAATTGGTGCAGGCCGGAGTGATTGGGCAGGGGGTGGGGTGCCAGTCTCACACATGGCTGAGCCGGTTCCATCCCCAGCATCACATATGGTCTCCTAAGTACCATCAGGAGAGAGCCCTGAGCACAGAGCCAGGAGTAAGCCCTGAGAACCCTGGGTGTGACCAACCCCCTACCAAAAACGTTTCTGGCGAGAACACAGCAGGTAGGTCTCTTGCCTTATACACAGTGGACTTGGGTTCCATCCTCAGCACTCCTTCTGGTACCCTGAGCCCTGGCAGGAGTGACACCTGAGTGCAGGAGTGAGCCCTGGGCATTGCAGGGTGTGGCCCAACACACACACACACACACACACACACACACACACACACACACGTTTCTGATGTGTGTTGCTTTCCATGACATTTAGTTGCTCGAGTCCAGGGTTCAGCTCTCTGAACCGCCCCCCCGCCCTTTCAGTCCATGGGGTGGGGGGGTGCTACCCATGCTTCTTTCTCCATTTCCAAGTCTGATTTGAGGGTCCCAGCCCACCAGGCGGGGGAGCAGTTGAGGACAGGCTATCTGGAGAGAGGGCCCTCCACCCCCACCCCAGGCCCCCTGTACGCTCACACAGGGGCAGGAGCGCAGGGGACCTCGACCCTTTCAGCAAAGCCCTTTGGAGGCAGCGAAGGAGGAGGCCCTGAGGAATGGAGGTAAAAGGGAAGGATGCGATTGCTCCACTCTGACGGGAACCCGGGGCCAGTAGACGCAGCACGGCCCCGGCACCCGGCCATGCCGATCCAGAGCCAATTGCGGACACGAAGCAAACAGCAGCGCCGTCTCCTTCCTACGCCTTTGCTCTGTTACCTGCCAGAGTGCAGCCCCCCTTGCCCTCTGCCCTCTGCCCTCTGCCCTCAGTCTGGTCCCAGGAGGGAAGGCAAGGGCCAGTGAGGGAGCGGTCAGCCCCATGGCAGGAAACAAGGCCGGAGCCACGCCGCTGGGGCCCAGGCACTCTGCTCTGGCAGGTCCAAGAGGTGCCGGGTCCTGCCCTCTCGGCGGCCCCCGGCGGGGGATCTCCGGAGTGGCAAGGGGCGCGAGGAAGGAGAAGTTCCCTTGCCAGGGACTCTCCCGCCGGTCAGAGCTGTCACCTCCTCCTCCTTCCCTCTGTTCCCAGGACTCCTCCCCCAGAGGCTTGTCCTCTCCCTCCTCTTCCAGGAAGTTCCATCCCGGGGTCCCCGGACCCCCACGCTCTCAGATGCCCAGACCATCCATCCAGATGGTCAGGTCCCGCCTGGTGTGGGAACAGGGCAAAGACACTGTCACTTGTGGGGGCTGGAGGGCGTCTCGGAATCTGCAGGGGGCAGAGGATTCAGGTCTGAACGAGGTCTCGGGCGAGCAGAGGACCTCGGGCTGGGCTTTTCGAGACCCCCCTTTCAGCACCTCTCCCCTTTCCTCTGTCCCCCCTTTTCCCCCACACCCAGCAGTGCTCTGCACTCAGGAATCACTCCCGGCGGTGCTCAGGGGACCATACGGGACACCGGGGGTGGAACCCTGGTGGGTCACGTGCCAGGGGAATACTGCACCCGCTGTGCTATCGCTCCAGCCCTGCCCTGTCCTCAGAGGCCACCAAAGGGCTCTGCCGGGTGTGGCTGGGCAGTCATGGCGGCTGGTGCTTCCCACCCTCCCTGCACGAGGCCCACCCACGAAGCCTATGCCTGCCCAGCACCTGCCCCTCTCCATGTCCTCACACCCACCTGCCACCTGGGTGACACTGAGTTTCACCCCTCAGGAAAGTGGAGAAATGGGCCAGGATGGGGGACGGGGGTGGTCAGCCCAGAGAGGAAAGTCAAAGCTGGGCAGAGTCAGGGCACAAAGCCCAGGGACCTGAGTTGTGGCGATACACCACACACACACAGACACATGCACACGCATGCATACGCACACGCACACATATAGCACACACACGCACACACACACCACACATTCATACATGCACACACACATGTGCACACACGCACACCACAAAACACTCATACCAGACACACGACACACCCCATCCACATACACCATCCACACACACATCACACACTCATATACCACACACTCACACACCATGCACACCCCACACTCACATACCACAACCATGCACCACACGCCAGGTCTCAGGGAGAAGTCAGCCCCCCTTAGGAGTGGACAGAGACTGGGTGGTGGGAGAGAGAATCCTCCAAGCATTCTCAGGATGGGCAGATGGGGAGTCGTGCCCCCCACTCCTTGTATTGGGGCCCAAGAAATCCAGAGGAGAGGGGAAAGGACCCCTCCCTGGGCTTATCCACAGGGGACAGCAGCGGGCCCAGAAGGATGCCCCACGCCAGGAACTGTGACCCCCTTCCACACCATCTAGTCCTGCAAGAGCCATATGAGGCCCAGAGAAGCCAGGCCACTTGCTCCAAGGCCTGCTGGGCCCGAGGCTCAAGATCTTGTTCGATGGCTGGTCCCAGGGTGCGCTTTGGGGGCACCCTGGGTGGGGGATCCTCACGGTCCCACAACTGAACCCGAAAGTCGTTAAGTGTCTCTGATCTGGAATTGTCTGAGCCAGGAGCTAGGAGATGCCTAAAGCTGGCATGGAAACCCGGTCCTCCAGGACCAGCCAGCTCCCTGAGTGCCCCCAAGGCCCTGCCCCGACTGTGTGAGCAGAGCTTCCGGCCAGCGGCCAGCTGAGCCGACCCCCGCCGCATCCCTGCCCCTCACTCCATGCTGCCAGGAGACGCCAGGTAGCAGGAGATGGTGACACTGCGCACAGACCCAGGTGGAGTGCCAGGTGCTATAAGGGACTATCTTCTCGCCAGCCTCTCGCCAACCCCTGGCACGGTGCCCGGCTTTCGAAGACGCTCGGTCTCTGCTGCGCGAATGACTGAGACATGCAAAAGAACGATGAGAACTGGCCCTGCCCTCCGAGGGGTGACCGTCTGAAGGGGAGAGCCGGCAAACAGTCTGACTAACAATAGTCCGGCTGAGCCCCAGGGGTGACCTGCTTTCACGACAGGCCCGGGGGGGGGGGTGCCATGAGGGGGGCAGAACTCAGCCTTGCCTCTTGGTGCTTTTTTAATGCGTTCATTCATTCATTCCTAGGGCTGGAGAGACAGAACAGCGAGCACGGTGCTTGCCTTGCAAGAAGTTGACCTACACTCCATCTCTAGCACTACTCACGGGGTCCACTGAGCACAGAGACAGGAGTTAACTCCTGAGCGCTGAGATAGGAGTAAGTACTGAGCACTGAGGCGTGAGTAAGTCCTGAGCACTGCCGGCTCTGGTGGATCTCAAAAAAAAAAAAAAAACAGACAAGCAAAGGGTTGGGGTGGGGCCATATACCAGAGGGCAGAGCACATGCTGGCATGAGGCATCCCCAGATTTGATTCCTGGCACCCATTAGCATCCCTCCAAATCCCACCAGGAGTGATCCCTGAGCGCAGAGCCAGGAGTTAGCCCTGGGCACAGGAGGGTGTGGCCCAGCAACAAAAAAAAAACAACAAAAGTGTTTTTTTTTCATTTGTTCAAATACTACTAACATACTCATTTAAGGGGCCTCAGAGTTACCCAAAGGCCTGCGGTGTATGCCTGGCACGAACAAGACCCGGAGTTTATCCATGCCACTGCGTGCCCTACCCGCTAGGCCAGCTAGGTGCAGGCCTGGGTGCTCCAGCACCGTCATTCTGAGCAACCTTGCAGCTCCTGCCCAGGCAGGTTTCTGGGGCAGTCCCTCCGGGAGGATACCCATTTTGTAGATGTGGAGATGGAGGCTCACGGGAACTGTGCCCTGTTTTGTGAGCTGTATTAAGTGAGCAGCCATGACTGAGCCCATTTCTGACTCAGAGGGATGGACTGGCTTGACATTTGTCATCAGACGCCCATTCGGCGAGAATGTCTGGGACTGCTCTGAGCCAGTCGGAGTGGAGGGAGGTCGATGCACTGAGGAACCGACCTTTGCCCGTGCCTTAGCAGGGCTGTCAAGAGCCTTTCCAGGAGGGGGAGGCCGGAGTGATAGCACAGCGGGTAGGGTGTTTGCCTTGCATGCAGCCAACCCAGGTTCGATTCCCAGAATCCCATAGAGTCCCCTGAGCACCGCCAGGAGTGATTCCTGAGTGCAGAGCCAGGAGTAACCCCTGTGCATCGCCAGGTGTGGCCCAAAAAGAAAAGAAGAAAAAAAAAAAAGCCTTCCCAGGAGGCAGGAAGCAGCTTGGATCAGGAATGGAGGGGCCACAGGCCACGGGGCAGCCACGTTGGGAGGCGGGCTCTGAAGGGGGGGGGACAGGATTTGCACACCCAGGCATGACCACGGGCATTCCAGGCAGGAGTAAGACGGCACAAAAGGGCCAAGAGTGCTATCTGGCCCATGGGGGGTGGGGGAGTGGGCTGCAAACCAGTCCCCCCACCCCTCGGGGACCACATCCGGCCTCAGACTTGTTCCGTCTGGCCCACCTGCACGCGCTGGCACCGTCCTTGAGAAAGGTGCCGTCTCTCTGCAGAGCCAGAAGGTAAACAAATGGGGGGCGGAGGGAGGGCCGGCTCTGGAGTCTTAAATTCCAGAAATGCAACAGCCATTGAGAAGCCGAGTTGGGCCCCTCCCCCTGCAGTCCGGCGACTCCCTTGTCCCCAGTTACCTGTCTGGCCCCTGCTGGCATCTGGGTTTGAGGAGCTGGACGGGCGCCCAGGGCAGGAAGGCAGCAGCGGCAGATAACCATGGGAAGGTGCCTCAGGTCTGGGCGTGGGGCCCGCAGCAGGGCTGAAGGATCCCGGGTCTCAAGGCTCTGAGCACTCAGGGGCTCGGGACAACCAAAACGGAATCCCCTGAATCCAGGGCCCAAGCTGGGAGTGGGTGGCCTTGAGAAGTATTTTATATATTTTTTTTTCAATTCTTGGCTTTTGGGGGGCCACCTCCAGGGGTGCTCAGGGCTTCGTCCTTGCTCTGTGCACAGGGATCACTCCTAACGGTGTTCAGGGGACCCTTCTTGGCGCTGGGGTTCTGCCGCTGTCCTCACGTCTTTGCCACCCAAGCTCCCGCCTCTGCTTGGGGTTCGCATCCCTGATGTCCCCACTCATGTCCCAGCTGTGCCTCCGACACGGCTCCCTTGGCAAATCTGCTCCCGGAGCAGAAAGGAGCCCCAGAGGTACCCCCTATGTTCGCCACACTCCCCACCCCCAAGGCGGCCCGGCTGGCCGGAGCCAGAATTCCGGACAGGATTTAGGAATGGAATTTCCCTGGGCCTGGGCGGGGCCCCCAGGTGAGCCTGTTACAGGGCTGGGGGCCGAGTGGAAAAGTTTGGTCTGTCCCAGCCCTGCGGTGACTCAGGGCCCCGGTGGTGGGAGCGGGGGCGGCGTGGGCCTGGGGAGGGGACGAGACAGGAATCCACAGAAAAAATTTCCCTCGTCTCTTTGGCCACTGCCCAGCCTCCTCCCCGTTCTGCACACACCCGCTCGGGGTGCTGCTCCCACAAGCACCTCCTGCCAGGGCCCTCCCAGCCGGCACCCGCAGAATGCCCCTGGCAAGCAGTCGGGGTGAGAGACACCCTGCTCCCCACGGGGCTTCGGAGGCAGTGCTGCCAGGGCGGGGGGGGGGGGAGGAAGTGAAAGAACAAAGCCCAGGGGTGAGAGGCAGGGTATGCCACAGGAGGTAGGACAGCAGGGAGGGCACCTGCCTTGCATGCAGCCGACCGGGTTCAATTCCCGACATCCCACATGGTCCCCAAGTACCACCAGTAATGATCCCTGAGTACAGAGCTGGGAATAAACCCTGAGTATCTCTGTGTGTGTCCCAATACACACACACACACACACACACACACACACACACACACACACACAAATACACACACAAAAAAAAATCATTGCAGCTCTCGGACCTGCACATAGCTGAATAATCCAGGGTACATCCATTGGAGGACGGGTCCACCCAGTGCTTGCCCAAACAGAGCCCCCAGCAGCTGTTGGCCCCCACAGTCCAAAATCACTGCTATCCCCTTGACTGGGTTCCACTGTCTCAGGACAGACCTCACCAAGATATTAACCTGCTGAAATTTCCGGTATGCGGGCTTTGTGGCTGAAATCTCCAGGCTTTCTCGGGGTCAGGATGGGCTACCTCCCCCCACCTCCCCGTACTTCCAGAAGCCTCAGCAGTCACATTCACACCCCAAAGCCTCCACCCAATTAAAAAGGCTACTCGAGCCTTACCTTCCTGATAAAGATACTGAACTCCCTGAACAAACACAATGACCTCTTAGTACCTGTAAAGTAAAGTAAAGTAAAGGCCCTCCTGTTGATCATCGATTTGCTCCAGTGGGCCCAGTAACGTCTCCATTGGAGACTTTGTTGTTACTGTGTCTGGCATATCGAATACTCTTGGTAGCTTGCCGGGCTCTCCGAGAGGGGCGGAGGAATCGAACTCGGGTCAGCCATGTTGGCTGCGTGCAAGGCAAACGCCCTACCGCTGTGCTATCGCTCTGCAACCATAATCCACAAAAGGAGGGAGGGAGAGAGAAAGAAAGAGAAAAAGGTGGGGGGGAGGCAAGTGCCTGCCATAGAGGCAGGCTAGGTTGGGGGGGTGGGATTGGGAAGTGGGGGGAGGGACATTGGGGGTGGGACACGTACACTGGTATAGGGATGGGTGTTGGAATACTAGAACTGAAGCTTTGGAACTGAAACCCAATCATGAACAGCTTTGTAATGGTCTATCTCACGGTGATTCAATAAAAGCAAAAACAGCATCACCAGAGCGATAGTACAGCGAGGAGGGTACTTCCTTGTATGCGGCCAACCCAGGTTCCCTCCCAGTCACCCCATATGGATCCCCAGACCCCACTAGGAGTGATCCCTGAGTATAGAGCCAGGAATGAGCCCTGAGCACTGCAGGATGTGGCCCAAAACCAAAAAACAAATACGGGATCCAGATCTGGGGGGCAGCTTGGCGGGCAAGGGGGTGTGGACGCCCCAAATTCAGTCCCTGCCTCCTCCAGCCAGGTGGAGCCTGAACACTGAACTGTCCAGTCTGATAGGCCAAGTATGGCCCGGGGTCTGCCCCGGAGCACTCCTCGGGAGCACCACTCCTACCCCACCCGAGTTGCTCACTGTCCTCTGCTGTCTTTGAGTTCTACTGGAAAGATTTCTGGTGGTTTATTTTCTCTCCTTGATGCAGAAGAAAGTCCCAACGGGGAGGACCCAGGAGCTTCAAAGTTCCCCGGGGATCCCAGGCTTGCTCTGGTGGGGCAGGCGTAAGGCTGGCGAGTGGCCGCAGCTCACTCAGGGACACCCACTGTCCATGACAGCCTGGGCCAGCGCATGTGCCCTGTGGAGCTCACCCCTCCCCATGCCAAGCCCTCCCAGACCCACCCCAGTTAGTCTAAAGGGCGGGGAGGAGAGAAGGGGGGCTGACTTATTCGCCTCCAACTAGGAGGATTTAGGGACCGGAGGGTCACTGGCTCCTGGGACCCTCTTGAGTCTTTGCCAGGCTCCGGAATTTCTGACAGCTCACCCCTCACCCAGGAAAGGGCCAGTAGAACGTTCTCTTTCCCCCTCTTCAACTTGTTTGCTTGTTTCTAGGGTCACACCTGGTGGTGCTCTGGGCTGACTCCTGGCCCTGGGCTCAAGGAGCTCTCCTGCCTCTAGGCTCAGGGCTGACCCCTGCTCCTTGGCTCAGGGAACACTCCTAGCTCTGGGCTCGAGGAACACTCCTGGTCCTGGGCTTAGGGATGACTCCTGGCTCTGGGCTCAAGGAGCACTCCTGGCTGTGGGCTGACGAAGCTCTCCTGGCTCTGGACTCAGGGCTGACTCCCGGCTCGGGGTTCAGGGCAGACCCCTGGCCCGGGACTGAGGGAGCAGTCCTGGCTCTGGGCTAAGGGAGCACTCCTGGCTCTGGACTCAGAGCTGAATCCTGGTGGGGCTCCGGGGACTGAACCCGTTTAACCCTGTGCAAGGCGAGGGCCTCTGTGGCTCCAGCCCCTCTTTCTTCTCTTCTGCAGGACCCCCCTCCCTCACTAAACATTTGCTCAGCACCTCTTAGCTTGCTGCCCCCCACTCCCCAGGCATTCTCACGGCCCTGAGCTTGGTCCGACAAGGGCAGTATGGGCTGGGGTACTGCAGTGCGTGGGACCTCATGCAGCGGGCAGAGGAAGGGCAGGGGAAGGCTGAGGGGGTAGAGGCTGGAGGAACTCGACTTCCTAGAGGTTTAGTGGGGTGCCTACCTGCTCACCGTGCTGGCCACTGACAGTCGCTTCTGGTTCCAGGTCCGGGGCCCTGGGGAGGAGGCGCATCCTATCGGACTGCTCGGCAGCTGACTTGGCTCAGGATCTGAGAAAAGGGTGGAGGCTGAAGACACGCCCCTCCACTCCTGGATATCCCCACTGGGGCAGGGAGGGATGGGGAGAGGGTGAGGAGAAGTATCCAGAACACACAACGGGGTGCCCACGGAATAAGCACACAACCCGCAATAACCGGACTTTACAAGAGACTGGTGGAGGGAGACACTGTCACCTCAGCCAGGCCTGTCCCTCCTTCAGGGAGACTGTCCTTCAGGGAGAGACTGTCCCCTCAGCCAGGCCTGTCCCTCCATCAGGGAGACTGTACTTCAGGAACAGACTGTCCCCTCAGAAAAGACAGTCCTTCCTTCAGGAAGACTGTCCTTCAGGGAGAGACTGTCCCCTCAGCCAAGAAAGTCCCTATTTCAGGGAGCATGTCCTTCAGGGATAGACTGTCCCCTCAGCCAAGACAGTCCCTCCTTAAGGGAGACCGTCTTTCAGGAAGAGACTGTCCCCTCAGCCAGGCCTGTCCCTCGATCAGTGAGACCGTTCTTCAGGGAGAGACTATCCCCAGAGCCAGGCCTGTCCCTCTTTCAGGGAGACCTTCAGGCAAGAGAGTCCCTCCATCAGGGACACTCTCCTTTTGGGATGGACTCTCTCCTCAGCCAGACCTGTCCCTCCTTCAGGGAGACTGTACTTCAGAGAGAGATTGTCCCCTGAGCCAAGTGAGTCCCTCCTACTGGGAAACTATCCTTTAGGCAGAGACTGTACCCTCATGGCCCGCATGTCCCTCTTTAAGAGAGACTGTTAATCAGGGAGAGACTGTCCCCTCAGTCAGGATGTCCCTTCATCAGGTAGACTGTTCCTCAGGGAGAGACTGTCCCCACAGCCAGGCCTGTCCCTCCATAAGGGAGATTGTTCTTCAGGGAGAGACTGTCCCCTCAGCCAGGCCTGTCCCTCCTTCAGGGAGACTGATCTTCAGGGACAGACTGTCCCCTCAGACAGGCCTGTCCCTCCTTCAGGGAGACTGTTATTCAGGGAGAGACTGTCCCCTCAAGCAGGCCTGTCCCTCATTCAGTGAGACTGTTCTTAAGGGAGAGACTTTCCCCTGAGCCAGGCTTTTCCCTCTTTAGGGGAGAATGTTCTTCAGGGAGAGATTATCCCCTCAAAAAGGCCTGTCCACCCTTCAAGGAGACTATTCTTCAGGGAGAGACTGTCCCCTCAGCCAGGCCTGTCTCTCCTTCATGGAGACTGTTCTTCTGGGAGAGACTGTCCCCTCAGCCAAGTGAGTCCCTCCTTCTGGGAAACTGTCCTTTAGATAAAAACTGTACCCTCTTGTCAGGCATGTCCCTCCTAAATGGAGACTGTTCTTCAGGGAGAGATTGTCCCCTCAGTCAGTCCTCTCCCTCCTTCAGGGAAACTGTACTTAAGGAGAAACTGTCCATTCAGCCAGGCCTGTCCCTCCTTCAAAGATACTTTTTTTCAGAGAGAGACTGTCCGCTCAGCCACGCCTGTCCCTCATTCAAAGAGACTGTTCTTAAGGGAGAGACTGTCCCCTCAGCCAGGCCTGTCCCTCCATCAGGGAGACTGTTGTACAGGGAGAGACTGTCCACTCAGCCAGGCCTTTCCCTCCTTCAGAGAGACTGTTCTTCAGGGAGAGACTGTCCCCTCAGCCAAGAGAGTCCCTCCTTGTGGGAGACTGTCCTTCATTCAGAGACTGTACACTCATGTCCAGCCTGTCCCTCCTTCAGGGAGACTGTTCTTCAGAGAGAAACTGTCCCCTCATCCCGGCCTGTCCCTTCTTCAAGGGCACTGTTCTTCATGAAGAAACTGTCCCCTCTGCCAGCCCTGTCACTCCTTCAGGGAGACTCTTCTTCTGGGAGAGAGTGTCCCCTCAGCGAGCCCTGTTTTTCTATCAGGGACACTGTTCTTCAAGGAGAGATTGCCTCTCAGCAAAGACAGTTCCTTCTCAGGGAGACTGTCCATTAGAGAGAGACGGTCCCCTCACACAAACCTGTCTGTCCTTCATGGAGAATGTTCTGCAGGGAGAGATTGTCCCCTCTGCCAGGCCTGTCCTTCCTTCAGGGAGACTATTCCTCAGAGAGAGACTGTCGCCTCAGCCAAGAGAGTCCCTCTGTCATGGAGAGTCTCCTTCAGGGAGAGACTGCCACCTCATGAAAGGCCTGTCCCTCTGTCAGGAAGAATGTTCTTCAGGGAGAGACTGTCCCCTCAGCCAGGCCTGTCTCTCCATCAGGGAGACTGTTCTTCACAAAGACAGTGTCCCCTCAACCATGCCTGTCCATCCTTCAGGGAGATTGTTCTTCAGGAGAGACTGTCCCCTCAGCCAAGAGAGTCCCTCCTTCAGGGAGACACTCCCTGTGGGAGAGACTGTCCCCTTAGTCAGGCCTGTCCCTCCTTCAGGGAGACTCTTCTTCAGGGAGAGACTATCCCCTCAGCCAGGCCTGTCCCTCCATCAGGGATACTGTTCTTCAGAGAGAGCCTGTTCCCTCATCCAGGCCTGTCCCATCCTCAAGGAGACTGTTCTTGACAGAGAAAATGTCCCCTCAAGCAGGGCTGTCACTCATTCAGTGAGACTGTTCTTAAAGGAGAGACTATCCCCTGAACCAGCCCTTTCCCTCTTTCAGGGAGACTGTTCTTCAGGGAGAGACTTTCCCCTCAACCAGGCTTGTCCATCCTTCAGGGAGACTGTTTTTCAGGGAGAGACTGTCCCCTCAGCCAGGCTTGTCCCTCCATCAAGGATACTGTTCTTCACGGAGAGACTGTCCACTCAGCCAGGACTGTCACTCCTTCAGAGAGACTGTTCTTCAGGGAGAGATTGTCCCCTCAGCCAAGTGAGTAACACCTACTGGGAAACTGTCCTTTAGGCAGTGACTGTAGCCTCATGTCCGGTATGTCCCTTCGTAAGAGAGACTGTTCTTCAGGGAGACAGTGTCCCTCAGACAGGCCTCACCCTCAATCAGTGACTCTGTTCTTCAGGGAGAGAATGTCCCCACAGCCAGGCCTGTCCCTCCTTCATGGAGACTGTTCTGAAGGGAGAGACTCTACCCTCAGGCAAGCGAGGCCCTCCATCAGGGACACTCTCCTTTTGGGATAGACTCTCTCCTCAGCCAGGCCTGTCCCTCCTTCAGGCAGACTGTTCTTCAGGGAGAGACTGTCCCCTCAACCAGGCCAGTCCCTCGATCAGGGAGAATGTTCTTCAAGAGGAGACTGTCCCCTCAGCCAGGATTATCCCTCCTTCAGGGAGACTGTTCTTCAGGAAGAGACTGTCCCCTCAGCCAGGCGTGTCCCTCCTTCAGGGACACTGTTCTTCACGGAGAGATTGTCCCCTCAGCCAAGTGAGTCCCTACTTCTGGGAAACTCTCCTTTAGGCAGTGACTATACCCTCATGTCCGGCATGTCCCTTCGTAAGAGAGACTGTTCTTCAGGGAGCGACGGACCCCTCAGCCAGGCCTGTCGCTCGATCAGTGAGTCTGTTCTTCAGGGAGAGACTGTCCCCTCAGCCAGGCCTTTCCCTCCTTCAGGGAGACTCTTCTTCAGGGAGAGACTGTCCCCTCAGCCAAGTAAGTACCTCCTTCTGGGAAACTGTCCTTTAGGCAGTGACTGTAGCCTTATGTCCGTCATGTCCCTCCTTAAGACAGACTGTTATTCAGGAAGAGACTGTCCCCTCACCAGGCCAGTCCCTCCATCACGGAGACTGTTTTACAGGGCGAGACTGTCCCCTCAGGCAGGCCTGTCCCACCATCAGGGAGACTGTTCTTCAGGGAGAGACTGTACCCTCAGCCAAGAGAGTCCCTCCTTCAGGGAGGGTCTCATTTTGGGAGAGACTCTCTTCTCAGCCAGGCCTGTCCTTCCTTCAGGGAGACTGTTCTTCAGGGAGAGACTGTCCCCTCACCCAGGCCTGTCCCTCCATCAGGGAGACTGTTCTTCACGGAGAGACTGTCCCCTCAGCCAGGCCTGTCCCTCCTTCAGGGAGACTGTTCTTCACGGAGAGATTGACCCTTCAGCAAAGTGAGTAACTCCTTCTGGGAAACTGTCCTTTAGACAGAGACTGTACCCTCATATCCGACATGTACCTCCTTAAGAGAGATTGTTCATCAGGAGAGACTGTACCCTCAGCCAGGCCTGTCATTGCAAAATGGAGTGTGTTCTTCAAGGAGAGATTGTCCACTCAGCCAGGCCTGTCTCTCCTTCAGGGAGATTGTTCTTCTCAGAGAGACTGTGTCTTCAGCCAAGTGAGTCCCTCTTTCTGGGAAACTGTCCTTTAGATAGAAACTGTACCCTCATGTCAGGCATGTCCCTCCTAAATGGAGACTGTTCTACAGGGAGAGATTGTCCCCTCAGTCAGGCCTGTCCCTCCTTAAGGAAGATTGTACTTAAGGAGAGACTGTCCATTCAGTCAGGCGTGTCCCACCTTGAAAGATATTGTTTTTCAGAGAGAGACTGTCCGCTCAGCCACGCCTGACCCTCATTCAGAGAGACTGTTCTTAAGGGAGAGACTGTCCCCTGAGTCAGGCCTTTCCCTGTTCAGGGAGACTGTTCTTCAGGGAGAGACGGTCCACTCAGCCACGCCTGTCCCTCCTTCAGGTAGACTGTTCTTCATGGAGAGACTGTCCCCTCAGCCTGGCCTGTCCCTCCATCAGGGAGACTGTTCTACACGGAGAGACTGTCCGCTCAGCCAGGACTGTCCATCCTTCAAGGAGACTGTTCTTCAGGGGGAGACATTCCGTTCAGCCAGGCCTGTCCTCCAACAGGGAGACAGTTCTTCAGGGAGAGACTGTCCCCTCCTCCAAGAGAGTCCCTCCTTCAGGGAGAGTCTCCGTATGGGAGAGACTGTCCCCTCAGCCAGGCCTGTCCCTCCTTCAGGGACACTGTACTTCAGGGAGAGACTCTCCCCTCGGCCAGGCCTGTCCCTCCATCAGGGAGACTGTTCATCAGGGAGATACTATCCCCGCAGCCAGGCCTGTCCCTCCTCAGGGAGACTGTTCTTCAGGGAAAGACTGTTCCCTCAGCCAAGAGAGTCCATCCTTCACGGAAACTCTCCTTTTGGGAGAGACTGTCCTCTTAGCCAGGCTTGTCCCTGCTACAGGGAAACTCTTCTTCAGGGAGAGACTGTCCGCTCAGGCAGGCATCTCCTTCCTTCAGGGAGACTGTTCTTCAGGGAGAGATTGTCCCTTCAGCAAAGTGAGTAACTCCTTCTGGGAAACTGTCCTTTAGGCAGAGACTGTACCCTCATATCCGGCATGTACCTCCTTCAGAGAGATTGTTCTTCCAGAAGAGACTGTCCCCTCAGCCAGGCCTGTCACGCAATCAGGGAGTCTGTTCTTCAGGGAGAGATTACCCCTCAGCCAGGCCTGTCCCTCCTTCAGGGAGACTGTTCTTCAGGGAGAGACTGTCCCCTCAGCTAAGAGAGTCCCTCCATCAAGGAGACTCTCCTTCAGGGAGAGAATGTCATCTCATATCAGGCCTCTCCCTCTTTCAGGGAGACTGTTCTTCAGGGAGAGACTGTCCCCTCAGCCAGGCCTGGCCCTCCTTCAGGGGACTGTTCTTCAGGAAGAGATTGTCCCCTCAGCCAACAGAGTTCCTCCATCCTGGAAAATCTCCTTTTGGGAGAGACTGTCCCCTGAGCCAGGCCTGTGCCTGCATCAGGTATACTGTTATTCTCTGAGAGACTGTCCCCACAGCCAAGCCTGTACCTCCTTCAGGGAGACGGTTCTTCAGGGAGAGACTGTCCCCTCAGCCAGGCCTGTCCCTCCATCAGGGAGACTGTTCTTAACGGAGAGACTGTCCCCTGATCCAGGCCTTTCCCTCTTTCAGAGAGACTGTTATTCAGGAAGAGACTTTCCCCTCAGCCAAGAGAGTCCCTCGTTCAGGGAGACTCTCTGTATGGGAGAGACTGTCCCCTCAGCAACGGCTGTCCCTCCTTCAGGGAGACTGTTCTTCAGGGAGAGATTGTCCCCTCAGCCAAGTGAGTACCTCCTTCTGGGAAACTGTCCTTTAGGCAGTGATTGTAGCCTCATTTCCGTCATGTCCCTCCTTAAGACAGACTGTTATTCATGGAGAGACTCTCCCCTCAGCCAGGCCAGTCCCTCCATCACGGAGACTGTTTATCAGGGCGAGACTGTCCCCTCAGCCAGGCCTGTCCCACCATCAGGGAGACTGTTCTTCAGGGAGAGACTGTACCCTCAGCCAAGAGAGTCCCTCCTTCAGGGAGAGTCTCCTTTTGGGAGAGACTCTCCCCTAAGCCCTGCCTGTCCCTCCTTCAGGGAGACTGTACTTCACGGAGAGATTGTTCCCTGAGCCAAGCCTGTCCCTCCATCAGGGAGACTGTTCTTCAGGGAGAGACTGTCCTCTCAGCCAGGCCTGTCCCTCCATCAGGGAGACTGTTCTGCAGGAAGAGACTGTCCCCTCAGCCAAGAGAGTGCCTCCTTCAGGGGAACTCTCCTTTGGGGAGAGACTGTCCTCTCAGGCAGGACTGTCCCTGCTACAGGGAAACTCTTCTTCAGGGAGAGACTGTCCGCTCAGGCAGGCATCTCCTTCCTTCAGGGAGACTGTTCTTCAGGGAGAGATTGTCCCTTCAGCAAAGTGAGTAACTCCTTCTGGGAAACTGTCCTTTAGGCAGAGACTGTACCCTCATATCCGGCATGTACCTCCTTCAGAGAGATTGTTCTTCCAGAAGAGACTGTCCCCTCAGCCAGGCCTGTCACGCAATCAGGGAGTCTGTTCTTCAGGGAGAGATTACCCCTCAGCCAGGCCTGTCCCTCCTTCAGGGAGACTGTTCTTCAGGGAGAGACTGTCCCCTCAGCTAAGAGAGTCCCTCCATCAAGGAGACTCTCCTTCAGGGAGAGAATGTCATCTCATATCAGGCCTCTCCCTCTTTCAGGGAGACTGTTCTTCAGGGAGAGACTGTCCCCTCAGCCAGGCCTGGCCCTCCTTCAGGGGACTGTTCTTCAGGAAGAGATTGTCCCCTCAGCCAACAGAGTTCCTCCATCCTGGAAAATCTCCTTTTGGGAGAGACTGTCCCCTGAGCCAGGCCTGTGCCTGCATCAGGTATACTGTTATTCTCTGAGAGACTGTCCCCACAGCCAAGCCTGTACCTCCTTCAGGGAGACGGTTCTTCAGGGAGAGACTGTCCCCTCAGCCAGGCCTGTCCCTCCATCAGGGAGACTGTTCTTAACGGAGAGACTGTCCCCTGATCCAGGCCTTTCCCTCTTTCAGAGAGACTGTTATTCAGGAAGAGACTTTCCCCTCAGCCAAGAGAGTCCCTCGTTCAGGGAGACTCTCTGTATGGGAGAGACTGTCCCCTCAGCAACGGCTGTCCCTCCTTCAGGGAGACTGTTCTTCAGGGAGAGATTGTCCCCTCAGCCAAGTGAGTACCTCCTTCTGGGAAACTGTCCTTTAGGCAGTGATTGTAGCCTCATTTCCGTCATGTCCCTCCTTAAGACAGACTGTTATTCATGGAGAGACTCTCCCCTCAGCCAGGCCAGTCCCTCCATCACGGAGACTGTTTATCAGGGCGAGACTGTCCCCTCAGCCAGGCCTGTCCCACCATCAGGGAGACTGTTCTTCAGGGAGAGACTGTACCCTCAGCCAAGAGAGTCCCTCCTTCAGGGAGAGTCTCCTTTTGGGAGAGACTCTCCCCTAAGCCCTGCCTGTCCCTCCTTCAGGGAGACTGTACTTCACGGAGAGATTGTTCCCTGAGCCAAGCCTGTCCCTCCATCAGGGAGACTGTTCTTCAGGGAGAGACTGTCCTCTCAGCCAGGCCTGTCCCTCCATCAGGGAGACTGTTCTGCAGGAAGAGACTGTCCCCTCAGCCAAGAGAGTGCCTCCTTCAGGGGAACTCTCCTTTGGGGAGAGACTGTCCTCTCAGGCAGGACTGTCCCTGCTACAGGGAAACTCTTCTTCAGGGAGAGACTGTCCCCTCAGCCAGGCATCTCCGTCCTTCTGGGAGACTGTTCTTCAGGGAGAGATTGTCCCTTCAGCAAAGTGAGTAACTCCTTCTGGGATACTGTCCTTTAGACAGAGACTGTACCCTCATATCCGACATGTACCTCCTTAAGAGAGATTGTTCTTCAGGGAGAGACTGTACCCTCAGCCAGGCCTGTCCCTCCAAAATGGAGTCTGTTCTTCAGGAAGTGATTGTCCACTCAGCCAGGCCTGTCTCTCCTTTTCATGGAGATTGCTCTTCTCGGAGAGACTGTCCTTTTAGCCAAGTAAGTCCCTCCTTCTGGGAAACTGTCCTTTAGATAGAAACTGTACCCTCATGTCCGGCATGTCCCTCCTTAGTGGAGAGTGTTCTTCAGGGAGAGATTATCCCCTCAGTCAGGCCTGTCCCTCTTTAAGGAAGACTGTACTTAAGGAGAGACTGTCCATTCAGCCAGGCCTGTCCCTCCATCAAAGATACTGTTTTTCAGAGTGAGACTGTCTGCTCAGCCACGCCTGACCCTCCTTCAGAGAGTCTGTTCTTATGGGAGAGACTGTCCCCTGAGTCAGGCCTTTCCCTATTCAGGGAGACTGTTCTTCACGGAGAGACTGTCCCCTCATCCAAGCTTGTCCCTCCTTCAGGTAGACTGTTCTTCAGGGAGAGAATGTCCCCTCAACCTGGTCTGTCCCTCCATCAGGGAGACTGTTCTTCATGGAGAGACTGTCCGCTCAGCCAGGCCTGTCCATCCATAAAGGAGACTGTTCTTCAGGGAGAAACATTCCCTTCTGCCAGGACTGTCCCTCCAACAGGGAGACTGTTCTTCAGGGAGAGAATGTCCCCTCAGCCAGGCCTGTCCATCCATCAGGGAGACTGTTCTTCACGGAGAGACTGTCCCCTTAGCCAGGCCTGTCCATCCATCAAGGAGACTGTTCTTCAGGGAGAGACATTCCCTTCTGCCAGGACTGTCCCTCCAACAGGGAGACTGTTCTTCAGGGAGAGACTATCCCCTCCTCCAAGAGAGTTCCTCCTTCAGGGAGAGTCTCCGTATGGGAGAGACTGTCCCCTCAGCCAGGCCTGTCCCTCCTTCAGGGACACTGTAATTCAGGGAGAGACTCTCCCCTCAGCCAGGCCTGTCCCTCCTTCAGGGAGACTGTTCTTCAGGAAGAGACTGTCCCCTCAGCCAATAGAGTCCCTCCTTCACAGAAACTCTCCTTTTGGGAGAGACTGTCCTCTCAGCCAGGCCTGTCCCTGCTACTGGGAAACTCTTCTTCAGGGAGAGACTGTCCCCTCAGCCAGGCATCTCCTTCCTTCAGGGAGAGATTGTCCCTTCAGCAAAGTGAGTAACTCCTTCTGGGAAACTGTCCTTTAGGCAGAGACTGTACCCTCATATCTGGCATGTACATCCTTCAGAGCAATTGTTCTTCCAGAAGAGACTGTCCCCTCAACCAGGCCTGTCCCTCGATCAGGGAGACTGTTCTTCAGGGAGAGACTGTCCCCTCAGCCAAGAGAGTCCCTCCATCAGGGAGACTCTCCTTCAGGGAGAGAATTTCATCTCATGTCAGGCCTCTCCCTCTTTCAGGGAGACTGTTCTTCAGGGAGAGACTGTCCCCTCAGCCAGGCCTGGTCCTCCTTCAGAGAGACTCTTCTTCAGGAAGAGATTGTCCCCTCAGCCAAGAGAGTTCCTCCATCAGAAAAACTCTCCTTCTGGGAGAGACTGTCCCCTCAACCAGGCCTTTCCCTCCTTCAGGGGACTGTTCTTCTGGAAGAGATTGTCCCCTCAGCCAACAGAGTTCCTCCATCCTGGAACTCTCCTTTTGGGAGAGACTGTCCCCTGAGCCAGGCCTGTGCCTGCATCAGGGTTACTGTTATTCTCTGAGAGACTGTCCCCACAGCCAAGCCTGTACCTCCTTCAGGGAGACGGTTCTTCAGGGAGAGACTGTCCCCTCAGCCAGGCCTGTCCCTCCATCAGGGAGACTGTTCTTCAGGGAGAGTCTGTCCCCTCAGCCAGGCCTGTCTCTCCTTCAGGGAGACTGTTATTCAGGAAGAGACTTTCCCCTCAGCAAAGAGAGTCCAACCTTCAGGGAGACTCTCTGTATGGGAGAGACTGTCCCCTCAGCCACGCCTGTCCCTCCTTCAGAAAGACTGTTCTTCAGGGAGAGATTGTCACCTCAGCCAAGTGAGTACCTTCTTCTGGGAAACAGTCCTTTAGGCAGTGACTGTATCCTCATGTCCATCATGTCCCTCCTTAAGAGAGACTGTTATTCAGGGAGAAACTGTCCCCTCAGCCAGGCCAGTCCCTCTGTCACGGAGACTGTTTTTCAGGGAGAGACTGTCCCCTCAGCCAGGCCTGTCCCACCATCAGGGAGACTGTTCTTCAGGGAGAGACTGTATCCTCAGCCAAGAGAGTCCCTCTTTCAGGGAGAGTCTCCTTTTGGGAGAGACTCTCCCCTCAGCCATGCCTGTCCCTCCTTCGGGGAGACTGTACTTCAGGGAGAGATAGTCCCCTGAGCCAAGCCGGTCCCTCCATCACGGAGACTGTTCATCTGGGAGATACTATCCCCGCAGCCAGGCCTGTCCCTGCTTCAGGGAGACTGTTCTTCAGGGAGAGACTGTCCTCTCAGCCAGGCCTGTCCCTCCATCAGGGACACTGTTCTTCATGAAGAGACTGTCCCCTCAGCCAGGCCTGTCCCTCCTTCAGGGAGACTGTTCTGCAGTAAGAGACTGTCCCCTCAGCCAAGAGAGTGCCTCCTTCAGGGAAACTCTCCTTTGGGGAGAGACTGTCCTCTCAGGCAGGACTGTCCCTGCTACAGGGAAACTCTTCTTCAGGGAGAGACTGTCCCCTCAGCCAGGCATCTCCATCCTTCTGGGAGACTGTTCTTCAGGGAGAGATTGTCCCTTCAGCAAAGTGAGTAACTCCTTCTGGGAAACTGTCCTTTAGACAGAGAATGTACCCTCATATCCGACATGTACCTCCTTAAGAGAGATTGTTCTTCAGGGAGAGACGGTCCCCTAAGCCACGCCTGTCCCTCCTTCAGGTAGACTGTTGTTCAGGGAGAGACTGTCCCCTCAGCCAGGCCTGTCCCTCCATCAGGGAGACTGTTCTTCACGGAGAGACTTTCCCCTCAGCCAGGTCTGTCCATCCTTCAGGGAGACTGTTCTTCAGGAAGAGACTGTCCCCTCAGCCAAGAGAGTCCCACCATCAGGGAGACTCTCCTTCAGGGAGAGACTGTTATCTCATGTCAGGCCTCTCCCTCTTTCAGGGAGACTGTTTTTCAGGGAAAGACTCTCCCTTCAGCCGGGCCTGTCCCTCCATCAGGGAGACTGTTCATCAGGGAGATACTATCCCCGCAGCCAGGCCTGTCACTCCTTCAGGGAGACTGTTTTTCAGGGAGAGACTGTCCCCTCAGCCAGGCCTGGCCTTCCTTCAGTGAGACTGTTCTTCAGGAAGAGATTTTCCCCTCAGCCAAGAGAGTTCCTCCATCAGGGAAACTCTCCTTTTTGGAGAGACTCCCCTCAACCAGGCCTGTCCCTCCTTCAGGGAGACTGTTCTTCAGGGAGAGATTGTCCCCTCAGCCAAGAGAGTTCCTCCATCCTGGAAACTCTCCTTTTGGGAGAGACTGTCCCCTCAGCCAGGCCTGTCCCTCCATCGGGGATACTGTTCTTCACGGAGAGAATGTCCCTTCAGCCAGGCTATCCATTCATCAGGGAGACTGTTCTTCAGGGAGAGACTGTCCCCACAGCCAGGCCTGTCCCTCCTTCAGGGAGACTGTTCTTCAGAGAGAGACTGTTCCCTCAGCCAGGCTTCTCTCTCCTTCAGGTATACTGTCCTTCATGTATCGAATGTCCCCTCAGCTAGGCATGTCCATCCTTCAGGGAGACTGTTTTTCCGGGAGAAACTCTCCCCTCAGCCAGGCCTGTCCCTCCTTCAGGGAGTCTGTTCTTCATGGAGAGATGGTCCCCTCAGAACGTGAGTCCCTCCTTCTGGGAAAATGACTTTTAGTCAGATACTGTACCCTCATGTCTGGCATGATGCTTGGTAAGGGAGACTGTTCTTCAGGGACAGACTGTCCCCTCAGCCAGGCCTGTCTCTCCATCGGGGAGAATGTTCTTCAGGGATAGACTGTCCCCTCAGCCAGGCCTGTCCCTCCTTCAGTGAGACTCTTCTTCAGGGAGAGACTGTCCCCTCAGCCAGACCTGTCCCTCGATCAGTGAGTCTGTTCTTCAGGGAGAGACTGTCCCCACAACTGGGACTGTCCCACCATCAGGGAGACTGCTCTTCAGGGAGAGACTGTACCCTCAGCCAAGAGAGTCCCTCCTTCAGGGAGAGTCTCCTTTTGAAAAAGATTCTCCCCTCAGCCATGCCTGTCCCTCCTTCGGGGAGACTGTTCTTTAGGGAGAGACTGTCCCCTCAGCCAGGCCTGTCCCTCCATCAGGGAGACTGTTCTTCATGGAGAGACTGTCCCCTCAGCCAGGTCTTTCCCTCCTTCAGGGAGACTATTCTTCAGGAAGAGACTGTCCCCTCAGCCAAGAGAGTCCCTCCTTCAGGGAAACTGTCCTTTTGGGAGAGACTGTCCCCTCAGCCAGGCATCTCTGTCCTTCAGGGAGACTGTTCTTCCGGGAGAGATTGTCCCTTCAGCAAAGTGAGTAACTCCTTCTGGGAAACTGTCCTTTAGGCAGAGACTGTACCCTCACATCCAGCATGTACTTCCTTAAGAGAGATTGTTCTTCTAGGAGAGACTGTCCCCTCAGCCAGGCCTGTCCCTCGATCAGGGAGTCTGTTCTTCAGGGAGAGATTACTCCTCAGCCAGGCCTGTCCCTCCTTCAGGGAGACTGTTCTTCAGGGAGAGATTGCCCCCTCAGCCAAGAGAGTTCCTCAAACCTGGAAACTCACCTCTTGGGAGAGACTGTCCCCTCAGCCAGGCCTATCCCTCCATCCGGGATACTGTTCTTCACAGAGAGACTGTCTCCACAGCCAAGACTGTCCCTCCTTCGGGGAGACTCTTCTTCAGGGAGAGACTGTCCCCTCAGCCAGGCCTGTCCCTCCATCAGGGAGACTGTTCATCAGGGAGAGACTGTCCCCTCAGCCAGGCCTTTTCCTCCTTTAGGGAGACTGTTATTCAGGAAGAGACTTTCCCCTCAGCCAAGAGAGTCCCTCCAGGGAGGCTCTCCGTATGGGAGAGACTGTCCCCTCAGACATGCCTGTCCCTCCTTCACGGAGACTGTTCTTCAGGGAGAGATTGTCCCCTCAGCCTAGTTAGTACCTCCTTCTGGAAAACTGTCCTGTAGGCAGTGACTGTAGCCTCATGTCCTTCATGTCCCCCCTTAAGAGAGACTGTTAATCAGGCAGAGACTGTCCCCTCAGCCAGTCCAGTCCCTTCATCATGGAGACTGTTTTTCAGGGCGAGACTGTCTCTCAGCCAGGCCTGTCGCACAATCAGGGAGACTGTTCTTCAGGGAGAGACTGTACCCTCAGCCAAGAGAGTCCCTCCTTTAGGGAGAGTCTCCTTTTGGGAGAGACTGTCCTCTCAGCCAGGTCTCTCCCTGCTAAAGGGAAACTCTTCTTCAGGGAGAGACTGTCCCCTCAGCCAGCCATCTCCGTCCTTCAGGGAGACTATTCTTCAGGGAGAGATTGTCCCTTCAGCAAAGTGAGTAACTCCTTCTGGGAAACTCTCCTTTAGACAGAGACTGTACCCTCATATCCGGCATGTACCTCCTTAAGAGAGATTGTACTTCAGGGAGAGACTGTCCCCTCCATGCCTGTCCCTCCTTAATGGAGTCTGTTCTTCAGGGAGAGATTGTCCCCTCAGCCAGGCCTGTCTCTCCTTCAGGAAGACTGTTCTTCTCGGAGAGACTGTCCCTTCAGCCACGTGATTCCCTCCTTCTGGGAAACAGTCCTTTAGATAGAAACTGTACCCTCATGTCCGCATGTCCCTCCTAAATGGAGACTGTTCTTCAGGGAGAGATTGTCCCCTCAGTCAGGCCTGTCCCTCATTCAGAGAGACTGTACTTAAGGAGAGACCGTCCATTCCTTGAAAGATACTGTTTTTCAGAGAGAGATTGTCCACTCAGCCACGCCTGACCTCATTCAGAGAGACTGTTCTTAAGAGAGAGACTGTCCCCTGAGTCAGGCCATTCCCTCATCAGGGAGACTGTTCTTCAGGGAGAGATGGTCCCCTCAGCAACGCCTGTCCCTCCTTCAGGTAGACTGTTCTTCAGGTATAGACTGTCCCCTCAGCCAGGCCTGTCCCTCCATCAGGGAGACTGTTCTTCACGGAGAGACTGTCCCCTCAGCCAGGCCTATCCATCCTTCAAGGAGACTCTTCTTCAGGGAGAGACTGTCCCCTCACCCAGTCCTTTCCCTTTTCCAGGGAGACTGTTCTTCAGGGAGAGACGATCCGCTCTGCCAAGCCTCACCCTCCTTCAGGGAGTCTGTTCATCAGGAGGAGACTGTCCCCTCAGCCAGGCCTATCCCTCTTTCCGGGAGACTGTGCTTTAGGTAGAGACTGTCCCCTCAGCCAAGAGAGTCCCTCCTTAAGGGAGACTCTCCGTATGGGTTGAGACTATACCCTCAGCCAGGCCTGTCCCTCCATCAGGGATAATGTTCTTCACGGAGAGACTGTCCCCTCATCCAAGCTTGTCCCTCCTTCAGGGAGACTGTTCTTCAGGGAGAGACTGTCCCCTCAGCCAGGCCTTTCCCTCTTCAGGGAGACTGTTCTTCAGGGAGAGACTGACACTCCAGCCAGGCCTGTCCCTCCAACAGGGAGACTGTTCTTCAGGGAGAGACTGTGCGCTCCTCCAAGAGAGTCCCTCCTTCATGGAGACTCTCTATATGGGACAGACTGTCCCCTCAGCCAGGCTTGTCCCTCCTTCAGGGAGACTGTACTTCTGGGAGAGACTGTTCACTCAGCCAGGCCTGTCCCTCCATCAGGGAGACTGTTTTTAAGGGAGAGACTGTCCCCTGAGCCAGGCCTTTCCCTCATTCAGAGAGACTGTTCTTCAGGGAGAGACTATCCGCTCAGCCAGGACTGTCCCTCCTTCAGGGAGACTGTTCTTCATGGAGAGATGATCCCCTCAGCCAAGTGAGTCCCTCTTTCTGGGAAACTCTCCTTTAGGCAGTGACTGTACCCTCATGTCTGGCATGTCCCTTCGTAAGAGACTCTCCCCTCAGCCATGCCTGTTCCTCAATCAGGGAGACTGTATTTTAGGGAGAGATTGTACCCTCAGCCTAGCCTGTCCCTCCATCAGGGAGACTGTTCATCAGGGAGATACAATCCCCGCAGCCAGGCCTGTCCCTCCTTCAGGGAGACTGTTCTTCAGGGGGAGACTGTCCCCTCAGCCAGGCCTGTCCCTCCATCAGGGAAACTGTTCTTCACGGAGAGACTGTCCCCTCAGCCAGGCCTGTCCCTCCTTCAGGGAGACTGTTCTTGAGGAAGAGACTCTCCCCTCAGCCAAGAGAGTCCCTCCTTCAAAGAAACTCTCCTTTTTGGAGAGACTGTCTTCTCAGCCAGGCCTCTCCCTGCTACAGGGAATCTCTTCTTCAGGGAGAGACTGTCCCCTAAGCCAGGCATCTCCGTCCTTCAGGGAGACTGTTCTTCCGGGAGAGATTGTCCCTTCAGCAAAATGAGTAACTCCTTCTGGGAAACTGTCCTTTAGGCAGAGACTGTGCCCTCATGTCCGGCATGTACCTCCTTAAGAGAGATTGTTCTTCAAGGAGATATTGTCCCGTCAGCCAGGCCTGTCCCTCGATCAGGGAGTCTGTACTTCAGGGACAGATTACCCCTCAGCCAGGCCTGTCCATCCTTCAAGGAGACTGTTCTTCACTTAGAGACTGTCCCTTCAGCCATGCTATCCCTTCATCAGGGAGACTGTTCTTCAGGGAGAGACTGTCCCCACAGCCAGGCCTGTCCCTCCTTCAGGGAGACTGTTCTTCAGAGAGAGACTGTCCCCTCAGCCAAGAGATTGCCTACATCAGGGAGATTCTCCTTCAGGGAGAGACTGTCATCTCATGTCAGGCCTGTGCCTCTTTCAGGGAGACTGTTCTTCAGGGAGAGACTGTCCTCTCAGCCAGGCCTGGCCCTCCTTCAGGGAGACTGTTATTCATGGAGAGACTGTCCCTTCAGCCAGGCTATCCCTTCATCAGGGAGACTGTTCTTCAGGGAGAGACTGTCCCCACAGCCAGGCCTGTCCCTCCTTCAGGGAGACTGTTCTTCAGAGAGAGACTGTTCCCTCAGCCAGGCCTCTCCCACCATGAAGGAGACAGTTTTCAGTAATAGACTGTCCCCTCAGCCAGGCCTGCCCCTCCTTCAGGGAGCCTGTTCTTCACGGAGAGACTGTCCCCTCAAGAAGGCCTTTCCCTCATTCAGTGAGACTGTTCTTAAGGGAGAGACTTTCCCCTGAGCCAGTCCTTTCCCTCTTTCATGGAGTTTTTTCTTCAGGGAGAGACTATCTACTCAACCAGGCCTGTCCATCCTTCAGGGAGACTGTTCTTCAGGGAGAGACTGTCTCCTCAGCCAGGCCTGTCCCTCCATCAGGGAGACTGTTATTCAGGAAGAGACTTTCCCCTCACCAAGAGAGTCCCTCCTTCAGGGAGACTCTCCGTATGGGAGAGACTGTCCCCTCAGTCAGGCCTGTCCCTCCTTCAGGGAGACTGTTCTTCAGGGAGAGATTGTCCCCTCAGCCAAGTGAGTACCTCCTTCTGGGAAATTGTCCTTTAGGCAGTGACTGTATCCTCATGTCCATCATGTCCCTCCTTAAGAGAGACTGTTATTCAGGGAGAAACTGTCCCCTCAGTCAGGTCAGTCCCTCTGTCACGGAGACTGTTCTTCAGGGAGAGACTGTCTCCTCAGCCAGGCCTGTCCCACCATCAGGGAGACTGTTCTTCAGGGAGAGACTGTATCCTCAGCCAAGAGAGTCCCTCTTTCAGGGAGAGTCTCCTTTTGGGAGAGACTCTCCCCTCAGCCATGCCTGTCCCTCCTTCGGGGAGACTGTACTTCAGGGAGAGACTCTCCCCTCAGCCAAGAGAGTCCCTCCTTTACGGAAACTCTCCTTTTGGGAGAGACTGTCCTCTCAGCCTGGCCTGTCCCTCCTACAAGGAAACTCTTCTTCAGGGAGAGACTGTCCCCTCAGCCAGGCATCTCTGTTCTTCAGGGAGACTGTTTTTCAGGGAGAGATTGTCCCTTCAGCAAAGTGAGTAACTCCTTCTGGGAAACTGTCCTTTAGACAGAGACTGTACCCTCATATCCGGCATGTACCTCCTTTTTTTTTAATTTATTGAATCACTGTGGGAAAGGTTACAAAGCTTTCAGGTTTAGGTCTCAGTCATGCAAATATCAAACACATTTCCCTTTACAAATACTTATTTTTTACCATCAAGAACCCCAATAAAACCCCACCCCCCACCCCTCCCAGTCCCTGTGAGGCAGATGAATTCTCGTTAACACTCTATCTGCTTTGATTAGATTCATTGTTTCAATAAAAGATTCACCACTATTATTTAGAGTTTACCCCCCCCCAAATCAGACATGCTGAAAAAAGCATTGTGAAGTGATTTGCTTTCTACAGCTGGGTTCAAGAATTAAATGTTGGTTTTGGATTTCTGCTATTTTACCTATTGACCCTGGAAGTATTTCTACTGAAAGTCAGATAGTTAAGAAATTGCTTTCTGTGTTCTGGAGTTGTGGCCGTGCTGGAGAGCCGCTCGTGGGGGGCAACTGGTGGCCTCGGTAGGGCATGAAGGGCGGACCGAAACGCCCCCCTTCCCATGAGGTTTTAGTCGCCCCCACACCCCCGGCTCATACCTGCTGTCCAAAAGGCTCCCATGCGGCCGCCATCTTTCCAGAGTGGAGAGGGCGCATGGGGCAACACCCTTTCCCTTCCAGCAGACTTGATGGCCTGGATTAACGCATAGTCCATTCACTTTTCTGCTCCAAGCTGCCGGAATCTGCATTAAGTCCTTGTGCTTCTGGGGCCGTGGCTGTGCTGGAGAGCCACTCGCGGGGGGCAACTGGTGACCTCGGTAGGGCGTGAAGGACGGACCGGAACGCCCCCTGACCCATGAGGTTTTTTTTTTTTATTAGTGAAACACCATGAGGTACAGTTGTAGATTTACAAATTTTTGTGCTTGGATTTTGGTCATACCATTATCAAATACCCATCCCTCCACCAGTGCCCATTTTCCACCACCAGGATAATATCCCTCCCCCCCATCCCCCCCATCCCCTCATCCCCCCCTGCCACTGTGGCAGGGCATTCCCTTTTGTTCTCTCTCTCCTTTTGGGTGTTGTGATCAACAAAAGAGGTATTGAGTGGCAAACATGTTCAGTCCAGTCTACTTTCAACCTGCATCTCCCCTCCTGGGAGGATCCTCCAAACACCCTCCATTTGGTGTTCCCTTCTCCATCTGAACTGTCCTTTCCCCTAGAATACCCGGCTGGCCTCTAAGCTATGGAGTAATCCTCCTGGTGTTGATCTCAGCTATTCTTGGGTATTAATCTCCTATTTTGTTACTTTATATCCCCCAGATGAATGCAATCTTTCTATGTCTATCCCTCTCTTTCTGACTCATTTCGCTTAGCATGATACTTTCCATATTGTACCACTTGTATGTAAAGTTCATGACTTCCTCTTTTCTAAGAGCTACATAGTACTCCATTGTGTAGATGTACCAAAGTTTCTTTAACCAGTCATCTGTTCTTGGGCACTCAGGTCTCTTCCAGTTTCTGGCTACTGTAAAGAGTGCTGCAATGAACAAACAAGTGCAGATGTCACTTCGGCTACACATTTTTGCCTCTCTGGGATATATTCCCAGGAGTGGTATCGCTGGGTCAAATGGGAGCTCAATTTCTAATTTTTTGAGAATCGTCCATGCTGTTTTCCAAAAGGGCTGAACCAGTCGGCATTCCCACCAACAGTGAAGGAGTGTCCCTTTCTCGCCACATCCGCGCCAGCAACGGTTGCTTTTGTTCTTTTGAATGTGGGCCAGTCTCTGAGGTGTGAGATGGTATCTCATTGTGGTTTTGATCTGCATCTCCCTGATGATTAATGATGTAGAGCATTTTCTCATGTGCTTTTTTGCCATTCGGATTTCTTCTTTGAGAAAGTTTCTGTTCATTTCATTGCCCCATTTTTGGATGGGGTTGGATGTTTTCTTCTTGTGGAGTTCAACCAGTATTTTGTATATCCTGGATATCAACCCCTTGTCAGATGTGTTTTCGGCGAATATTCTTTCCCATTCTGTAGACTGTCTTTGTATTTTGGTCACTGTTTCTTTGGAGGTACAGAAGCTTCTTAGTTTAAGATAGTCCCATTTATCTATCTCTGTTTTCACTTGCTCAGCCAGTGGCATGTCATCTTTGAAAATACCATTAGCCTCAATGTCATGGAGGGTTTTGCCAATTTTGTCTTCAATGTACCTTATGGTTTCTGGTCTAGTGTTGAGGTCTTTAATCCATTTTGATCTTACCTTTATACATGGTGTTAGGCAGAGTTCTGAGCCCATTTTTTTGCATGTAGCCATCCAGTGATGCCAGCACAATTTGTTAAAGAGGCTTTCCTTACTCCACTTCACATTTCTTGCACCTTTATCAAAGATTAGATGATCATATGATTGAGGGGAGATGTCAGTGTATTCAACTTTGTTCCATTGGTCTGCAGTCCTGCCTTTGTTCCAGTACCATGCTGTTCTGATTATTACCGCTTTCTAGTAAAGTTTGAAGTTAGGGAGGTTGATTCCTCCCATTTTCTTTTCCCCAAGAATTGCTTTAGCTATTCGTGGGGGCTTATTGTTCCATATAAATTTCGGGAGTGTTTGCTCCATTTCTTTGAAGAATGTCATGGGTATCCTTATAGGAATTGCATTGAATTTATACAGTGCTTTCGGTAGTATTGCCATTTTGACAATGTTAAGTCTCCCAACCCATGAGCAGCGGATGTCTTTCCATTTCCTCATGTCCTCTTTTATTTCCTGAAGTAGCGTTTTGTAGTTTTCTTTGTACAAGTCCTTTACTTCCTTAGTTAAGCTGATTCCTAGGTACTTGATTTTCTGGGGCACAATTGTGAACGGGATTGTTTTTTTCATGTTTCTTTCTTCTGTCTCACTATTTGCGTAAAGGAAAGCCATGGACTTTTGGGTATTGATTTTATAACCTGCAACTTTACTATACAAGTCTATTGTTTCTAGGAGTTTTTTGGTGGAGGTTATTGGGTTCTCTAAGTATAGTATCATATCATCTGCAAATAGTGAGAGCTTGATTTCTTCCTTTCCTACCTGAATGCCCTTAATATCTTTTTCTTGCCTAATTGCTATTGCAAGTACTTCCAGTACTATATTGAACAGCAGTGGAATGAGTGGGCATCCTTGTCTCGTCCCTGATCTTAGAGGGAAGGCTCTCAGTTTTTCCCCATTGAGGATGATGCTTGCTGTAGGCTTGTGGTAGATGGCTTTAACTATGCTGAGGAAAGTCCCCTCTATACCCATTTTGGCTAGGATTTTCATCATAAATGGGTGCTGGATCTTGTCAAATGCTTTCTCTGCATCTATTGATATGATCATATGCTTTTTATCTTTTCTTTTGTTGATATGATGGATTATGTTGATTGATTTCTGAATGTTAAACCATCCTTGCATCCCTGGGATGAATCCTACTTGGTCATGGTGTATGATCTTTTTGATGAGTAGTTGGATTCTATTTGCTAGTAGTTTGTTGAGGATCTTTTCATCTGTGTTCATCAGGGATATCGGCCTGTAGTTCTCTTTCTTTGTGTTATCTCTGTCTGCTTTTGGTATCAGTGTGATATTTGCTTCATAGAAACTGTTCGGAAGTGCATTTGATATTTCAATTTCATGGAAAAACTTAAAGAAGATTGGGAGTAAGTCTTCTTTAAAGATTTGGAAGAATTCACTGGTGAATCCATCCGGGCCAGGGCTTTTGTGCTTGGGGAGACTTTTTATTACCATTTCAATTTCCTTGATGGTGATAGGTCTGTTCAGGTATTCCAGGTCTTCTTGGTTCAGCCTTGGGAGTCTGTAGGAGTCTAGGAATTTATCCATTTCCTTGAGGTTTTGATGTTCCGTGGCATAAAGCTTTTCAAAGTATTCCCTGAGGATCCTTTGAATTTCTGTAGTTTCTGTTGTAATGAACCCCTTTTCATTTCTGATTCGGTTTATTAGGGTTTTCTCTCTCCCTTTCTTTGTGAGTTTTCCTAGGGGCTTATCAATTTTGTTAATTTTCTCAAAGAACCAGCTCTTGGTTTCATTGATCTTTTGGATTGTTTTTTGGGTTTCCATCTCGTTAATCTCTGCTCTGAGTTTTATTATTTCCTTCCTCCTGTTAGGGTTGTGCTCCTTTTGTTGGTCCTTCTCCAAGTTCTTAAGCTGTGAGGTTAGTTTATTTATGTGGGCTCGCTCCTCCTTTCTGAGGAATGCTTGTAGAGCTATAAACTTTCCTCTTAAGACCGCTTTTGCTGTGTCCCATAAGTTTTGGTAACTCGTGTCCTCATTTTCATTCGTTTCTAGGAATCTTTTGATTTCCTCTTTAATTTCCTGTCTAAGCCACTCGTTGTTTAATAGCGCACTGTTTAATTTCCAGGTGTTTGATTTAGTTTTCTGTTTTTGTGTGTGATTTACTTCTAATTTCAACGCATTATGGTCTGAGAAGATTGTTGATATAATCTCTATCTTCTTAATTTTATGGAGGCATGTTTTGTGGCTCAGCATGTGGTCTATCTTGGAGAACGTTCCATGTACGCTTGAGAAGAATGTGTATTCAGCTTTTTGTGGATGAAGTGTCCTGTATATATCTACTAAGTCCCTTTCTTCCATTGTTTCCCTCAGATGAAGTATGTCCTTGCTAAGCTTGAGTCTGGTTGATCTATCAAGAAGTGACAAAGCGGTGTTGAAGTCTCCCACTAGTATTGTGTTGCTATCGATGTCTTTTTCCAAATCTATGAGTAGTTGTTTTAAGTACTTTGCTGGTCTCTTATTAGGTGCATATACATTTATTATTGTAAGTTCTTCCTGTTGTACAGATCCTTTGATCAATAGGAAATGGCCTTCACTGTCTCTTATGACCTTCTTCACTCTGAAATCGATGTGGTCTGATATTAGGATGGCTACCCCAGCTTTTTTCTGGGAGCTGTTTGCCTGTAGGATTGTTTTCCAGCCTTTGACTCTGAGTCTGTGTTTGCTTGACTATTGAGATGTGTTTCTTGCAGGCAGCAGAATGTTGGGTTCAATTTTCTAATCCATCCTGCCACTCTATGTCTTTTAATTGGTGCGTTTAGCCCATTGACATTGAGAGAGATTATTGTTATGGGATTTTGTCCCATTGTTCTGTTGAAATTTGGTGTATTTGAGAGGCCTGTCTTGCCTTAAAGTAGCCCATTTAGTTGTATTTGTAACCACGGTTTTGAGTCTATGAAGTTCCTGAGCTGTTGTTTGTCTGTGAAACTGTGTGTTGTACCTTCTATTATGAATGAGAGTCTCGCTGGGTAAAGTATTTTTGGAGAAGCATTTATTTCATTGAGTTTTTTCACTATGTCCCACCACTGTTTTCGGGCCCTGAGGGTCTCATCAGAAAAATCAGCTGTGAATTTTAAGGATGCTCCTTTGTAAGAGATTTCTTTCTTCGATCTTGCTGCTTTCAGAATTTTGTCTCTGTCTAAGGTTTTGGTCATTTTGATCAGGATGTGTCTTGGGGTATTTTTATTCGGATTTCTTCTAGCCGGTACCCTTCGGGCCTCCTGGATGTGGTCACAAGTTTTCTTCAGCTCTGGAAGCGTTGTAGCAATGATTTCTTTGACAGTTTCTTCTTCATCAAGGTTTTCTTCCTGTCCCTCTGGGACTCCAATAATTCTTATGTTACCCCTGTTGGCTTCATCATGATCTTCTCTTGCCATCTGTTCTCAAACTGTGAGTCTCTTTTCCATTTTCTGCTCTTTTCTGACAAGTCTCTGAACTTGATCTTCGAGCTCACTGATTCTGTTCTCAGCCGCTGTTACTCTGCTGCTGAGGCCTTCCACTGAGGTTTTCAATTCGGCTACCAGGTTTTTCAGGTCCGACATTTCCGATTGCATTTTCCTCATTTCTGCCTTCAAATCCTCTTGTCTTTTATTGGCATTGGTTTCCATTGTTTCTTTTAGTTCCCTAAGCATCCTAAGTAGCTCCATTCTGAATTCCTTGTCAGAGAGGTTGTCTAACGCTATAGTACTGTTGGTGTCTTCTGGTCTAGCCTCGTGAATAAGAAAGTTTGGTGGGCTTTTGCGTTGCTTTACCATTGTGACCAGTGTGGTTTGGTCCTTCACACTCGCTGTTACTGTTCTGGTTGAGTGAGGAGAGACTGCCAGGAGCCGTTCAGCTTTGTTGCTGCTAGATGGGCCTCTTCTACCTTTCTGAGTCTGACCTTCTTTTCAATCAGGCGTTATTCTTTGTTTTATAACTGACATTGAGTGAAACTTATGGAGGAGTTGCTATTTAGTAGTGAGCTTGTATAGCTATTTTCAAACAGGACTTTTGTTGGAAACGGAGTAGGCGAGTGGGATTTTGTTGAATTGTAGTACAAGAGGTGAGAAATTTTTGGTTGGTATTAGGTAACAAGTTGATGAAAAGGATGAAAGGATGAAGGTCCAAATTGCTTGGAGTGAGTGATATACCTGCGGCTGCGGGAGCGGCCGCCCGCCCAGAAGCAGGCCACGCCCACTTTAGGAGGCCACGCCCCTTATTAGAGGCCACGCCCCTAGCCAGTCCCAGGCCACTCGCTCCCAGGATCCTGGATGGGGGGGCGCCGGTGGACTGCTGGGCGTGCCGGTCCCGGAGCTGGACGCGCGCTGGGGTCCGCGCTGTCCTCCGGCGGGGCTCGGGGGGCGGGCGGTGCTTCTGGGGTCAGGGGCGGGCCTCCGCTGGGCTCCTCCAAACCACCTGGATGGGGGGGGCCGGTGGGCTGCTGGGCGCGCCGGTCCCAGAGCTGGACGCGCACTGGGGTCCGCGCTGTCCTCCAGCGGGGCTTGGGGGGCCCCATGAGGTTTTAGTCACCCCCACACCCCCGGCTCATACCAGCTGTCCACAAGGCTCCCATGTGGCCGCCATCTTTCTTTCCAGCAGGAGGAGGGCAGAAGAGAGCAACACCCTTCCCCCTCCGGGCAGACATGATGACCTGTATCCCGGCATGTACCTTCTTAAGAGAGATTGTTCTTCAGGGAGAGACTGTACCCTCAGCCAGGCCTCCTTAATGGAGTCTGTTCTTCAGGGAGAGATTGTCCCCTCAGCCAGGCCTGTCTCTCCTTCAGGGAGACTGTTCTTCTCGGAGAGACTGTCCCATCAGCCAAGTGAGTCCCTCCTTCTGGGAAACAGTCCTTTAGATAGAAACTGTACCCTCATGTCCGGCATGTCCCTCCTTAGTGGAGACTGTTCTTCAGGGAGAGATTGTCCCCTCAGTCAGGCCTGTCCCTCCTTCAGAGTGACTGTACTTAAGGAGAGACTGTCCATTCAGCCAGGCCTATCCCTCCTTGAAAGATACTGTTTTTCAGAGGGAGACGGTCCGCTCAGCCACGCCAGAACCTCATTCAGAGAGACTGTTCTTAAGGGAGAGACTGTCCCCTCAGCCACGCCTGTCCCTCCTTCAGGTAGACTGTTTTTCAGGGATAGACTGTCCCCTCAGCCAGGCCTGTCCCTCCATCAGGGAGACTTTTCTTCACGGAGAGACTGTCCCGTCAGCCAGGCCTGTCATCCTTCAAGGAGACTCTTCTTCAGGGAGACTGTCTTTCAGCCACACCTGTCCCTCCATCAGGGAGACTGTTCTTCACGGAGAGACTGTCCCCTCAGCCAGGCCTGTCCATCCTTCAAGGAGACTTCTTCAGGGAGAGACTGTCCCCTCACCCAGGCCTTTCCCTCTTCCAAGGAGACAGTTCTTCCGGGAGAGACTGTCCCCTCAGCCAGGCCTGTCCCTCATTCAGTGAGACTGTTCTTAAAGAAGAGACTGTGCCCTCAGCCAGGCCTGTCCATCCTTCAGGGAGACTGTACTTCAGGGAGAGACTGTCCCCTGAGCCAGGCCTTTCCCTCTTCAGGGAGACAATTATTCTTCAGGGAGAGACTGTCCCTTCAGCCAGGCCTGTCCCTCCATCAGGGAGACTTTTCTTCACGGAGAGACTGTCCCGTCAGCCAGGCCTGTCATCCTTCAAGGAGACTCTTCTTCAGGGAGACTGTCTTTCAACCACGCCTGTCCCTCCATCAGGGAGACTGTTCTTCACGGAGAGACTGTCCCCTCAGCCAGGCCTGTCCATCCTTCAAGGAGACTTCTTCAGGGAGAGACTGTCCCCTCACCCAGGCCTTTCCCTCTTCCAAGGAGACTGTTCTTCCGGGAGAGACTGTCCCCTCAGCCAGGCCTGTCCCTCATTCAGTGAGACTGTTCTTAAAGAAGAGACTGTGCCCTCAGCCAGGCCTGTCCATCCTTCAGGGAGACTGTACTTCAGGGAGAGACTGTTCCCTGAGCCAGGCCTTTCCCTCTTCAGGGAGACAATTATTCTTCAGGGAGAGACTGTCCCTTCAGCCAGGCCTGTCCCTCCAACAGGGAGACTGTTCTTCAGGGAGAGATTGTCCCCTGAGTCAGGCCTTTCCCTCTTCAGGGAGACTGTTCTTCCGGGAGAGACTGTCCCTCAGCCAGGCCTGTCCCTCATTCAGTGAGACTGTTCTTAAAGAAGAGACTGTGCCCTCAGCCAGGCCTGTCCATCCTTCAGGGAGACTGTACTTCAGGGAGAGACTGTCCCCTGAGCCAGGCCTTTCCCTCTTCAGGGAGACAATTATTCTTCAGGGAGAGACTGTCCCTTCAGCCAGGCCTGTCCCTCCATCAGGGAGACTTTTCTTCACAGAGAGACTGTCCCGTCAGCCAGGCCTGTCATCCTTCAAGGAGACTCTTCTTCAGGGAGACTGTCTTTCAGCCACGCCTGTCCCTCCATCAGGGAGACTGTTCTTCACGGAGAGACTGTCCCCTCAGCCAGGCCTGTCCATCCTTCAAGGAGACTTCTTCAGGGAGAGACTGTCCCCTCACCCAGGCCTTTCCCTCTTCCAAGGAGACTGTTCTTCCGGGAGAGACTGTCCCCTCAGCCAGGCCTGTCCCTCATTCAGTGAGACTGTTCTTAAAGAAGAGACTGTGCCCTCAGCCAGGCCTGTCCATCCTTCAGGGAGACTGTACTTCAGGGAGAGACTGTCCCCTGAGCCAGGCCTTTCCCTCTTCAGGGAGACAATTATTCTTCAGGGAGAGACTGTCCCTTCAGCCAGGCCTGTCCCTCCAACAGGGAGACTGTTCTTCAGGGAGAGATTGTCCCCTGAGTCAGGCCTTTCCCTCTTCAGGGAGACTGTTCTTCCGGGAGAGACTGTCCCTCAGCCAGGCCTGTCCCTCATTCAGTGAGACTGTTCTTAAAGAAGAGACTGTGCCCTCAGCCAGGCCTGTCCATCCTTCAGGGAGACTGTACTTCAGGGAGAGACTGTCCCCTGAGCCAGGCCTTTCCCTCTTCAGGGAGACAATTATTCTTCAGGGAGAGACTGTCCCTTCAGCCAGGCCTGTCCCTCCATCAGGGAGACTTTTCTTCACAGAGAGACTGTCCCGTCAGCCAGGCCTGTCATCCTTCAAGGAGACTCTTCTTCAGGGAGACTGTCTTTCAGCCACGCCTGTCCCTCCATCAGGGAGACTGTTCTTCACGGAGAGACTGTCCCCTCAGCCAGGCCTGTCCATCCTTCAAGGAGACTTCTTCAGGGAGAGACTGTCCCCTCACCCAGGCCTTTCCCTCTTCCAAGGAGACTGTTCTTCCGGGAGAGACTGTCCCCTCAGCCAGGCCTGTCCCTCATTCAGTGAGACTGTTCTTAAAGAAGAGACTGTGCCCTCAGCCAGGCCTGTCCATCCTTCAGGGAGACTGTACTTCAGGGAGAGATAGTCCCCTGAGCCAGGCCTTTCCCTCTTCAGGGAGACAATTATTCTTCAGGGAGAGACTGTCCCTTCAGCCAGGCCTGTTCCTCCTTCAGGGAGACTGTAGTTCAGGGAGAGACTGTCCCCTCGGCCAGGCCTGTCACTCGAACAGGGAGACAGTTCTTCAGGGAGAGACTGTCCCCTTAGCGGGGCCTGTCCCTCCTTCAGGGAGACTGTGCTTCAGGAAGAGACTGTCCCCTCAGCCAAGAGAGCTCCTCCTTCAGGGAGACTCTACTTTTGGGAGATACTGTCCCCTCAGCCAGGCCTGTACCTCCTTCAGGAAGACTGTTCTTCACTGAGAGGTGGTCCCCTCGGCCAAGTGAGTCCCTCCTTCTGGGAAACTCTTTTAGGAAGAGACTGTACCCGCGTGTCCGGCATGTTCCTCGTTAAGGGAGACTGTTAGTCAGGGAGAGACAGTTCCCTCGGCCAGGCCTGTCCCTCCTTCAGGGAGACTGTTCTTCACAGAGCAACTGTCCCCTCAAGCAGGCCTTTCCCTCATTCAGTGAGACTGTTTTTAAGGGAGAGACTTTCCCTGAGCCAGCCCTTTCCCTCTTTCACGGAGACTTTTCTTCAGGGAGAGACTATCCCCTCAACCAGGGCTGTCCATCCTTCAGAGAGACTGTTTTTCAGGGAAAGACTGTCCCCTCAGCCAGGCCTGTGCCTCGATCAGGGAGACTGTTCTTCAGAAGGAGACTGTCCCCTCAGCCAGGCCTGTCCCTCCATCAGGGACACTGTTCTTCACGGACAGACTGCCCGCTCAGCCTAGCCTGTCCCTCCTTCAGGGCAACTGTTCTTCAGGGAGAGACTGTCCCCTCAGCCAGGCCAGTCCCTCCATCAGGGAGACTGTTCTTCAGGGAGAGTTTGGCCCCTCAGCCAAGTGAGTACCTCCTTCTGGGAAATTGTCCTTTAGGGAGTAACTGTAGCCTAATGTCTGTCATGTCCCTCCTTAAGAGAGACTGTTATTCAGGGAGAGACTGTCCCCTCAGCCAGGCCAGACCCTCCATCACGGAGACTGTTTTTCAGGACGAGACTGTCCCCTCAGCCAGGCCTGTCCCACCATCAAGGAGACAGTTCTTCTTGGGAGAGACTGTACCCTCAACCAAGAGAGTCCCTCCTTCAGGGAGAGTCTATTTTTGGGAGAGACTTTCTCCTCAGCCATGCCTGTTCCTCCTTCAGGGAGACTGTACTTTAGGGATAGATTGTCCCCTCAGACAAGCCTGTCCCTCCATCAGGGAGACTGTTCATCAGGGAGATACTATCCCCGCAGCCAGGCCTGTCCCTGCTTCAGGGAGACTGTTCTTCAGGGAGAGACTGTCCCCCCAGCCAGGCCTGTCCCTCCATCAGGGAGACTGTTCTTCACAGAGAGACTGTCCCCTCAGCCAGGCCTGTCCCTCCTTCAGGGAGACTGTTCTTTCAGGAAGAGACTGTCCCCTCAGCCAAGAGAGTCCCTCCTTCAGGGAAACTCTCCTTCAGGGAGAGACTGTCCTCTCAGTCAGGCCTGTCCCTCCTACAGGGAAACTCTTCTTCAGGGAGAGACTGTCCCCTCAGCCAGGCATCTCCGTCCTTCTGGGAGACTGTTCTTCAGGGAGAGATTGTCCCTTCAGCAAAGTGAGTAACTCCTTCTGGGAAACTGTCCTTTAGACAGAGACTGTACCCTCATATCCAACATGTACCTCCTTAAGAGAGATTGTTCTTCAGGGAGAGATTGACCCCTCAGCCAGGCCTGTCCCTCCTTAATAGAGTCTGTTCTTCAGGGACAGATTGTCCCCTCAGTCAGGCCTGTCTCTCCTTCAGGGAGACTGTTCTTCTCAGAGAGACTGTCTCTTCAGCCATGTGAATCCCATCTTCTGGGAAACTGTCCTTTAGATAGAAACTGTACCCTCATGTCCGGCAGGTCCCTCCTAAATGGAGACTGTTCTTCAGGGAGAGATTGTCCCCTCAGTCAGGCCTGTCCCTCCTTCAGAGAGACTGTACTTAAGGAGAGACTGTCCATTCAGCCAGGCCTGTCCCTCCTTGAAAGATACTGTTTTTCATAGAGAGACTGTCTGCTCAGCCATGCCTGACCCTCATTCAGAGAGACTGTTCTTAAGGGAGAGACTGTCCCCTGAGTCAGGCCTTTCCCTCTTCAGGGAGACTGTTATTCAGGAAGAGACTGTCCCCTCAGCCAGGCCTGTCCCTCCATCAGGGAGACTGTTCTTAAGGGAGAGACTGTCCCCTGAGCCAGGCCTTTCCCTCTTTCAGAGAGACTGTTCTTCAGGGAGAGACTGTACCCTCAGCCAGGACTCTCCCTCATTCAGGGAGACTTTTCTTCAGGGAGAACCTGTCCTCTCAGACATGCCTGTCCCTCGAACAGGGAGACAGTTCTTTAGGGAGAGACTCTCCCCTTAGCCAGGTCTGTCCCTCCCTCAGGGAAACTGTGCTTCAGGAAGAGACTGTCCCCTCAGCCAAGAGAGCTCCTCCTTCAGGGACACTCTACTTTTAGGAGAAACGGTCCCCTCAGCCAGGCCTGTCCCTTCTTCAGGGAGACTGTTCTTCAGGAAGAGATTGTCCCCTCAGCCAAGAGCGTTCCTCCATCAGGGAAACTCTCCTTTTAGTAGAGACTTTCCCCTCATCCAGGCCTGTCCCTCCTTCAGGGAGACTGTTCTTCAGGAAGAGACTGTCACCTCAGCCAAGAGAGTTCCTCCATCAGGGAAATTCTCCTTTTGGGAGAGACTGTCCCCTCAGCAAGGCCTGTCCCTCGTTCAAAGGATCTGTTCTTCAGAGAGAGACTGTCTGCTCAGCCAGGCCTGTCACTCATTCAGAGAGACTGTACTTCAGGGAGAGAGTGTCCCCTCAGCCAAGCCTGTCCCGCCATCTGGGAGACTGTTCTTCAGGGAGAAACTGTCCCCTCAGCCAACAGAGTCCCTCCATCACAGATACTTTACTTCACGGAGAAACCGTCACCTCATGTCAGGCCTGTCCCTCATTCAGGGAGACTGTTCTTCAGGAAGAGACTGTCCCCTCAGCCCGGCCTTTCCCTCCATCAGGGAGACTGTTCTTCTCGGAGAGACTGGCCCCTCAGCCAGGCCTGTCCATCTTTCAAGGAGACTGTTCTTCAGGGAGAGACTGTCCCTTCAGCCAGGCCTGTCCCTCCATCAGGGAGACTGTTCTTCAGGGAGAGACTGTCCCCTCCTCCAAGAGAGGCCCTCCTTCAGGGAGACTCTACGTATGGGAGAGACTGTCCCCTCAGCCAGGCCTGTCCCTCCTTGAGGGAGACTGTCCTTCAGGGAGAGACTGTCCCCTCATCCAGGCCTGTCCCTCCATCAGGGAGACTTTTCTTCACGGAGAGACTATCCCCTGAGCCAGACCTTTCCCTCTTTCAGAGAGACTGTTCTTCAGGGAGACACTGTCCCCTCAACTAGGACTGTCCCTCCTTCAGTGAGCCTGTTCTTCAGGGAGAGATTGTCCTCTCAGCCAGGCCTGTCCCTCGAACAGGGAGACAGTTCTGCAGGGAGAGACTGTCCCCTCAGCCAGGCCTGTCCCTTTTTCAGGGCGACTGTGCTTCAGGAAGAGACTGTCCCCTCAGCCAAGAGAGCTCCTCCTTCAGCAAGACTCTACTTTTGGGAGAGACGGTCCCCTCAGCCAGGCCTATCCCTCCTTCAGGGAGACTGTTCTTCAGGGAGAGACTGTCCCCTCAGCCAGGCCTGTCCCTCATTCAGGGAGACTGTTCTTCAGGGAGAGACTGTCCCCTCAGCCAGACCTGTCCCTCATTCAGGGAGACTGCTCTGAAGGGAGACACTGTTCCCGGAGCCAGGCCTTTCCCTCTTTCAGGGAGACAGTTCTTCAGGGAGAGATTGTCCCTTCAGCCAGGCCGGTTCCTCGATAAGAGAGACTGTTTTTCAGTGAGAGACTGTCCCCTCAGCCAGGTCTGTCCCTCCTTCAGGGAGACGGTTCTTCAGGAAGAAACTGACCCTTCAGCCAAGAGAGTCCCTCCTTCAGGCAGACTCTTCTTTTGGGAGAGACTGTCCCCTAAGGAAGGCCTATCCCTCCTTCAGGGAGACTGTTCTTCAGGGAGAGATTGTCCCCTCAGCCTCGTGAGTCCCTCCTTCTGGGAAACTGTCCTTTAGGAAAAGACTGTTCCCTCATGTCTGGCATATCCTTCCTTAAGAGAGACTGTTTTTCAGGGAGAGACTGTCCCCTCAGCCAGGCCTGTCCTTACATCAGGGAGACTGTTCTTCAGGGCGAGACTGTGCCTCAGCCAGTCCTGTCCCTTCTTCAGGGAGACTGTTCTTCAGGGAGACACTATCCCCTCAGCCAGTCCTGTCCCTCAATCAGGAAGACTTTTCTTACGGGTGACACTGTCCCCGGAGCCAGGCATTTCCGTCTTTCAGGGAGACTGTTCTTCAGGGAGAGACTGTCCCCTCAGCCAGGCCTGTCCCTCAATCAGGAAGACTTTTCTTATGGGTGACACTGTCCCCGGAGCCAGGCATTTCCATCTTTCAGTGAGACTGTTCTTCAGTGAGAGACTGTCCGCTCAGCCAGGTCTGTCCCTCTTTCAGGGAGACTGTTCTTCAGGAAGAGACTGTCCCTTCAGCCAAGAGAGTCCCTCCTTCAGGCAGACTCTTCTTTGGGAGAGACTGTCCCTTCAGCCAGGCCTATCCCTCCTTCAGGGAGACTGTTCTTCAGGGAGAGATTGTCCCCTTACCAAGTGAGTCCCTCCTTCTGGGAAACTGTCCTTTAGGCATAGACTGTACCCTCATGTCCAGCATGTCCCTTCTTAATAGGGACAGTTCTTCAGGGATAGACTGTCCCCTCAGTCATGCCTGTCCCTACTTCAGGGAGACTGTTTCCCAGGGAGAGACTGTACCCTAAGCCAAGAGAGTCCCTCCTTCAGGGAGACTGTCCTTTTGGGAGAGACTCTCCCGCAGCCAAGCTGGTCCCTCCTTCAGGGAGACTGAATTTCAGGGAGAGAGTGTCCGCTCAGCCATGCCTGGCCCTCCGTCACGGAGACTGTTCACCAGGGAGAGACTATCCCCGCAGCCAGGCCTGTCCCTCCTTCAGGGAGACTGTTCTTCAGAGAGAAACTGTTCCCTCATCCAGGCCTGTCCCTCCTTCAGAGACACTGTTCTTCATGAAGAAACTGTCCCCTCTGCCAGCACTGTCACTCCTTCAGGGAGACTCTTAATCTCGGAGAGAGTGTCCCTTTAGCGAGCCCTGTTTTTGTATCAGGGACACTGTTCTTCAAGAAGAGACTGCTTCTCAGCAAAGACATTTCCTTCTCAGGGAGACTTTCCATTAGAGAGTGACTGTCCCCTCACGCCAACCTGTCGGTCCTTCATGGCTAATGTTCTTCAGGGAGTGATTGTCCCCTCATCCACGCCTGTTCCTCCTCAGGGAGACTGTTCTTCAGAAGACACTGTCCCCTCAGTCAGGCCTGTCCTTCCTACAGGGAGACTATTCCTCAGAGAGAGACTGTCGCCTCAGCCATGAGAGTCCCTCCATCATGGAGAGTCTCCTTCAGGGAGAGATTGTCACCTCATGAAAGGCCTGTCCCTCTGTCAGGGAGACTGTTCTTCACAAAGAGAGTGTCCCCTCAGCCACGTCGGTTCATCCTTCAGGGAGACGGTTCTTCAGGGAGATACTGTCCCCTCAGCCAGGCCTGTCCCTCCAACAGGGAGACTGTTCTTCAGGGAGAGACTGTCCCCTCAGCCAAGAGAGTCCCTCCTTAAGGGAGACTCTCCGTATGAGAGAGACTGTCCCCTCAGCCAGGTCTGTCCCTCCTTCAGAGAGACTCTTCTTCAGGGAGAGACTGTCCCCTCAGCCAGGCCTGTCCCTCCATCAGGGATACTGTTCTTCACTGAGAGACTGTTCCCTCAGCCAGGCCTGTCCCACCATCAAGGAGACTGTTCTTCAGGGATAGACTTTCCCCTCAGCCAGGCCAGTCCCTCATTCAGGGAGACTGTTCTTCACGGAGATACTGTCCCTCAGCCAGGCCTGTCCCTCCATCAGGGAGACTGTTCTTCAGGGAGAGACTGTCCCCTCAGCCAAGCCTGTTCCTCCTTCAGGGAGACTCTTCAGGGAGAGATTTTCCCCTCAGCCAAGTGAGTACCTCCTTCTGGGAAACAGTCCGTTAGGCAGAGACTGTACCCTCATGTCCATCATGTCCCTCCTTAAGAGAGACTGTTCTTCAGGGAGAGACTGTCCCCTCAGCCAGGCCTGTCCCTCAATCAGGGAGACTGTTATTCAGGGAGAGACTGTCCCCTCAGCCAGGCTTGTCCCTCCTTCAGGGAGAATTTTCTTCAGGGAGAGACTGTCCCCTGAGCCAAGAGAGGCTCTCCATCAGGGAGACTCTCCTTCAGGGAGAGACTGTCACCTCCTCTCAGGCCTGTCCCTCATTCAGGGAGACTGTTATTTAGGAAGAGACTGTTCCTCAGCCCGGCCTGTCCCTCCTTCAAAAAGACTAATCTTCAGGAGAGACTGTCCAATCAGCCAGGCCTGTCCCTCATTCAGAGAGACTGTTCTTAAGGGAGAGACTGTCCCCTAAGCCAGATCTGTCCCTCCATCAGGGAGACTGTTCTTAAGGGAGAGACTGTCCCCTCAGCCAGGCCTTTCAATCCTTCAGGGAGACTGTTGTTCAGGGAGAGACTGTCCCTTCAGCCAGGCCTGTCCCTCCATCAAGGAGACTGTTCTTCAGAAAGAGACTGTCCCCCCAGCCAGGCCTGTCCCTCCTTCAGGAGACTGTTAGTCAGGGAGAGACTGTCAACTCAGCCAGGTCTGTCCCTCCCTCCAGGCAGACTCTTCTTTTGGGAGAGACTGTCCACTCAGCCAAGCCAATCCCTCCTTCAGGGAAACTGTTCTTCAGGGAGAGATTGTCCCTTCAGCCAAGTGAGTCCCTCCTTCTGGGTAACGGTCCTTTAGGCAGAGACTGTACCCTCATGTCCGGCATGTCCCTCCTTAATGGAGACTGTTCTTCAGGAAGAGACTGACCCCTCAGCCAGGCCTGTCCCTCCATCAGGGAGACTGTTCTTCAGGGAGAGACTGTCCCCTCAGCCAGGCCTGTCCCTCATTCAGGGAGACTGTTCTTAATGGAGACACTGTCCCCGGAGCCAGGCCTTTACCTCTTTCAGGGAGACTGTTCTTCAGAAAGAGACTGTCCCCTCAACCAGGTCTGTTCCTCCTTCACGGAGACTGTTCTGAAGGGAGTGACTGTACCCTCAGCCAAGAGTGTCCCTCCATCAGGGAGACTCTCCTTTTGGGAGAGACTCTCCCCTCTGCCAGGCCTGTCCCTCCTTCAGGGAGACTGTACTTCAGGGAGAGATTGTCCCCTCAGCCATATCTGTCCCTCCATTAGGGAGACTGTTCATCAGGGAGAGACTATCCCCTCAGTCAGGCCTGTCCCTCCTTCAGGTAGACTGTTCTTCAGGGAGAGACTGTCCCCTTAGCCAGGCCTGTCCCTCCATCAGGGAGACTCTATTACACGGTGAGACTGTCCACTCATCCAGGCCTTTCCCTCCTTCAGAGAGACTGTTCTTTAACAACAGACTGTCCCCTCAGCCAAGAGAGTCCCTCCTTCTGGGAGACTGACCTCCATTCAGAGACTGAAACCTCATGTTCGGCCTGTCCCTCCTTCACGGAGACTGTTCTTCATGAAGAAACTGTCCGCTCAGCCAGCCCTGTCCCTCCTTCAGGGAGACTCTTCTTCAGGGAGAGAGTGTTCCCTCAGCGAGCCCTGTTTTTCCTTGAGGGACACTGTTCTTCAAGGAGAGACTGTATCTCAGCAAAGACAGATCCTCCTCAGGGAGACTGTCCTTCAGAGAGAGACTGTCCACTCCCCAAACCTGTCCATCCTTCATGGAGAATGTTCTTCAGGGATAGATTGTCCCCTCACCCACACCTGTTCCTCCTTTGGGGAGACTGTTCTTCAGGGAGACACTGTCCACTCAACCAGGCCTCTCCCCCCTTCAGGGAGACTGTTCCTCAGAGAGAGACTGTCCCCTCAGTCAAGAGAGTCCCTGTGTTAGGGAGACTCTCCTTCAGGGAGAAACTGTCACCTCAAGAAAGGCCTGTGCCTCTTTCAGGGAGACTGTTCGTCCGGGAGATACTCTCCCCTCATCCCGGCCTGTTCCTCCTTCAGGGAGACTGTTGTTCAGGAAGAGACTGTCTCCTCAGCTAAGAGAGTTCCTCCTTCATGGAAACTCTCCTTTTGGGAGAGACTGTCCCCTCAGCCAGGTCTGTCCCTGCTTCAGGGGGACTGTTCTTCTGGGAGAGACTGTCCCCTCAGGAAAGTGAGTCCCTCCTTCTGGGAAACTGTCCTTTAGGTAGAGACTGTACCTTCATGTCCGGCATGTCCCTCCTTTATGGAGACTGTTCTTCAGGGAGAGACTGTTCCCTCAGCCAGGCCTGTCCCTCCTTCAGGAAGACTGTTCTTTTTTTTTGTTTTGTTTCTTTCTTTCTTTTTTTTTTACAGTTGTAGATTTGCAATTTTTTGTGCTTGGGTTTCGATTATACAATGATCAGATACCCATCCCTCCACCAGTGCCCATTTTCCACCACCATGGATAATATCCCCCCACCCCCATCCCCCCATCCCCCCCTGCCTCTGTGGCAGGGCAATCCCCTGTGTTCTCTCTCTCCTTTTGGGTGTTGTGGTCTGCAAAAGAGGCATTGAGTGGCAAACATGTTCAGTCCATAGTCTACTTTCGACATGCATCTCCCCTCCTGGGAGGATCCTCCCAACACCCTTTATTTGGTGCTCCCTTCTCTATCTGAGCTGCCCTTTCCTCTAGGATACCATGCTGGCCTCTAAGTTATGGAGTAATCCTCCTGGTGCTGATCTCAGCTATTCTTGGGTATTAATCTCATACTTTGTTACTTTATATCCCCCAGATGAATGCAATCTTTCTATGTCTATCCCTCTCTTTCTGACTCATTTCACTTAGCATGATACTTTCCATATTGTACCACTTGTATGTAAATTGCATGACTTCATCTTTTCTAACAGCTACATAGTACTCCATTGTGTAGATGTACCAAAGTTTCTTTAACCAGTCATCTGTTCTTGGGCATTCAGGTCTCTTCCAGTTTCTGGTTATTGTCAAGAGTGCTGCAATGAACAAACAAGTGCAGATGTCACTTCGACTATACATTTTTGCCTCTCTGGGATATATTCCCAGGAGTGGTATTGCTGGGTCAAATGGGAGCTCAATTTCTAATTTTTTGAGAATCGTCCATACTGTTTTCCAGAAGGGCTGAACCAGTCGACATTCCCACCAACAGTGAAGGAGTGTCCCTTTCTCACCACATCCACGCCAGAATCGGTTGCTTTTGCTCTTTTGAATGTGGGCCAGTCTCTGAGGTGTGAGATGGTATCTCATTGTGGTTTTGATCTGCATCTCCCTGATGATTAATGATGTAGAGCATTTTCTCATGTGCTTTTTTGCCATTTGGATTTCTTCCTTGAGAAAGTTTCTGTTCATTTCATTGCCCCATTTTTTGATGGGGTTGGATGTTTTCTTCTTGTGGAGTTTAACCAGTATTTTGTATATCCTGGATATCAACCCCTTGTCAGACGTATATTCAGCGAATATCCTTCCCCATTCTGTAGACTGTCTTTGTATTTTGGTCACTGTTTCTTTGGAGGTGCAGAAGCTTCTTAGTTTAAGATAGTCCCATTTATCTATCTCTGTTTTCACTTGCTCGGCCAGTGGCGTGGCATCTTTGAAGATACCATTAGCTTCAATGTCATGGAGGGTTTTGCCAACTTTATCCTCAATGTACCTTATGGTTTCTGGTCTGATGTTGAGGTCTTTAATCCATTTTTATCTTACTTTTGTACATGGTGTTAGGCAGAGTTCTGAGCCTACTTTTTTGCATGTAGCCGTCCAGTGATGCCAACACAATTTATTAAAGAGGCTTTCCTTACTCCACTTCACATTACTTGCACCTTTATCAAAGATTAGATGATCATATGATTGAGGGGAGATGTCAGTGTATTCAACCCTGTTCCATTGGTCTGCAGTTCTGCCTTTGTTCCAGTACCATGCTGTTTTAATTATTACTGCTTTGTAGTACAGTTTGAAGTTAGGGAGGTTGATTCCTCCCATTTTCTTTTTCACAAGAATTGCTTTAGCTATTCGTGGGGGCTTATTGTTCCATATAAATTTCGGGAGTGTTCGCTCCATTTCTTTGAAGAATGTCATGGGTATCCTTATAGGGATTGCATTGAATTTATACAATGCTTTTGGTAGTATTGCCATTTTGACAATGTTAAGTCTCCCGACCCATGAGCAGGGGATATCTTTCCATTTCCTCATGTCCTCTTTTATTTCCTGAAGTAGTGTTTTGTAGTTTTCTTTGTACAGGTCCTTTACTTCCTTAGTTAAACTGATTCCTAGGTACTTGATTTTCTGGGGCACAATTGTGAACGGGATTGTTTTTTTCATGTTGCTTTCTTCTCTCTCACTGTTTGCATATAGGAAAGCCATGGACTTTTGGGTATTGATTTTATAACCTGCAACTTTACTATACGAGTCTATTGTTTCTAGGAGTTTTTTGGTGGAGGTTATTGGGTTCTCTAAGTAGAGTATCATATCATCTGCGATTAGTGAGAGCTTGATTTCTGGAAGACTGTTCTTTTTTTTTTAATTAATTAATTTATTTATTGAATCACTGTGGGAAAGGTTACAAAGCTTTCAGGTTTAGGTCTCATTCATGCAAATATCAAACACATTTCCCTTTACCAATACTTATTTTTTACCATCAAGAACCCCAATAAAACCCCACTCCCCACCCCTCCCAGTCCCTGTGAGGCAGATGAATTCTAGTTAGCACTCTATCTGCTTTGATTAGATTCATTGTTTCAGTAAAAGATTCACCACTATTATTTAGAGTTACCCCCCCCAAATCAGACATGCTGAAAAAGCATTGTGAAGTGATTTGCTTTCTACAGCTGGGTTCAAGAATTAAATGTTGGTTTTGGATTTCTGCTATTTTACTTATTGACCCTGAAAGTATTTCTACTGAAAGTCAGATAGTTAAGAAATTGATTTCTGTGCTCTGGAGTCGTGGCCGTGCTGGAGAGCCGCTAGTGGTGGGCAACTGGTGGCCTCGGTAGGGCACGAAGGGAGGACCGAAACGCCCCCCTTCCCATGAGGTTTTAGTCACCCCCACACCCCCGGCTCATACCTGCTGTCCACAAGGCTCCCATGCAGCTGCCATCTTTCTTTCCAGAGAGGAGAAGGCGACTGGGGCAACACCCTTTCCCCTCTGGCAGACTTGATGGCCTGGATTAACGCATAGTCCGTTCACTTTTCTGCTCCAAGCTGCTGGGTTTTGCATTAAGTCCTTGTGCTTCTGGGGATGTGGCCGTGCTGGAGAGCCGCTCGTGGGGGGCAACTGGTGACCTCGGTAGGGCGTGAAGGATGGACCGGAACGCCCCCCTTCCCATGAGGTTTTAGTCACCCCCACACCCCCGGCTCATACCTGCTGTCCACAAGGCTCCTATGCGGTCGCCATCCTTCTTTCCAGAGAAGAGAGGGCGAATGGGGCAACACCCTTTCCCCTCCGGGCAGACATGATGGCCTGGATTAACGCATAGTCCGTTCACTTTTCTGCTCCAAGCTGCTGGGTTATGCATTAAGTCCTTGTGTTTCTGGGGCTGTGGCCGTGCTCCAAACTTAACTCTGATTCTCAGGGAGAAATGTTGGGTGGTTTACTTCCCATGGATCACTTTGTATATAGAGAGATGTCGCGTGGCCACATAAGCGGCCGTGTGGTTTGGAGGAAAAGTCCTAGTTCCCGCATACTCGAGCTGTGCTTGTAGAGGCTTCTGGTCACCGGGGTTCCATCTGGGGGAGGCGGGATGCGGTACCTACCCCATCTGGGACTTCCCGATGATCTCAGCTCTTTTTGGAACCTGATTTTTTTTTTCCTTCGGGAGCTGTGGATCCCCGCCCTCCATGTGGCCCTTCTCTTTGGCTGTATCTGGAAGACTGTTCTTAAGGGAGAAACTGTCCCCTCAGCCAGGCCTGTCCCTCCTTCAGGGAGACTGTTCTTCTGGGAGAAACTGTCCCCTCAGCAAAGTGAGTCCCTCCTTCTGGGAAACTGTCCTTTAGATAGAGACTGTAACTTCATGTCCGGCATGTCCCTCCTTTATGGAGACTGTTATTCAGGGAGAGACTGTCGCCTCAGCCAGGCCTGTCCCTCCATCAGGGAGACTGTTTTTCAGGTAGAGACTGTCCCATCAACCAGACCTGTCCGTGCTTCAGGGAGACTGTTCTTCAGGGAGAACTGTACCCTCAGCCAAGAGAGTTCCTCCTTTACGGAGACTCTCCTTTTGGGAGAGACTCTCCCCTCAGCCAGGCCTGTCCCTCCTTCAGGGAGACTGTTCTTCAGGGGAGAGACTATCCCCTCAGCCAAGTGAGTCCCTCCTTCAGGAAAACTGTCCTTTAGGCAGAGACTGTACCCTCATGTCCAGCATGTCCCTCCTTAAGAGAGACTGTTCTTCAGGGAGAGACTGTCCCCTCAGCCAGGCCTGTCCCACCTTCAGGGAGACTGTTCTTCAGGGAGAGACTGTACCCTCAGCCAAGTGAGTCCTTCCTTCAGGGTGACTCTCCTTTTGGGGGAGACTCTCCCCTCAGCCAATCCTGTCCCTCCTGCAGAGAGACTGTTCTTCAGGGAGAGACCGTCCCCTCAGCCAAGAGAGTCCCTCCTTGTGGGAGACTGTCCTTCATTCAGAGACTGTACCCTCATGTCCGGCCTGTCCCTGCTTGAGGGAAACTGTTCTTCAGGGAGAGACTGTCCCCTTAGCCAGGCATGTCCGTCTCAAGGCAAGAGTCTCAAGTCAATCTCAAAACAAAGTTACTAAGAAGAAATAAATAAGAAGAGGTAAATGGAACCAAATCATTAGATAAAAGATAGATACCAAAGTACCAGGAAAGAAAATCAAAGAAAATCAAGACCTAAACACAAATCGGAAAGCGAACAAAACCCAAAAAGGCACATGAAAAAATGCTCCACATGGCTAGTCATCAGGGGGATGCAAATTAAAACAAGAATGAGATATTTCACACCATAGAGACTGGCACACATTTAAAAAAACAAACCCCACCAGTGCTGTTGTGAATGTGCGGAAAAAGGGACACTCTTTCACTGTTGGTGGGAATGCTGACTGGTCTAGCCTTTTTAGAAAACAATATGGACAGTCCTTCAAAAACTAGAAATTGAACTTCCATATGACCCTGCAATAAAACTTCTGGGAATATATTCAGAGGGTGAAAAAAAGCACAGTAAAAATGACATCTGTACCTATAATGTTCATTGCAGCACTGTTCATAATAGCCAAAACCTGGAAACAACCTAAGTGCCCAATCATAGACAGCTGGTTAAAGAAACTTTGGTACATCTACACAAAGGAATACACTGCAGCTGTTAGGAGAGATGAAGTAATGAAATTTTCTTATAAGTGGATAGACATGGAAAGTGTCATGCTAAGTGAAATGAGTCAGAAAGAGAGGGATAGGTATAAAAGGACTGCTCTCATTTAACATACCATGAGACTGACATCCAAGGACAGTAGATACAAGGGCCGGGAAGATTGCTCCATAATTGGAAGACTGCCTCATGAGTGGGAGGCTGTGGAGGTGGGAGAAGGCAGCTAGAATAGAGAAGGGATCACTAAGAAAATGAAGGTTGATGGAATTGGTCGGGATGGGAGATGTGGACTGAAAGTGGATAAAGGAGCAAGCATGATAACCTCCATTATCTTCACTGCAAACCATAATGTCCCAAAGTAGAGAGAGTGTATGGGGACTATTTTCAGCCATGGAGGCAGTGGGTGGGTGGGAAAGGGAGTGTGCTGGGGACATTGGTGGTGGGGAATATGCACTGGTAGAGGGATGGGTGTTTGACCATTGCGTGATTGTAATCCAAACATGAAAGCTTGTAGCTATATCTCATGGTGATTTGATAAAATTAATTTTTAAAAAAAATATGAAATAAAACAGTAAAAAAAAAAGAGTTCCTCCTTCATGGAAATTCTCCTTTAGGGAAAGACTGTCCCCTCAGCCAGGTCTGTCCCTGCTTCAGGGAGACTGATCTTCTGGGAGAGACTGTCCCCTCAGCAAAGTGAGTCCCTCCTTCTGGGAAACTGTCCTTTAGGTGGAGACTGTACCTTCATGTCCGGCATGTCCCTCCTTTATGGAGACTCTTCTTCATGGAGAGACTGTCCCCTCAGCCACGCCTGTTCCTCCATCAGGGAGACTATTCTTCAGAAAGAGACTGTCCCCTCAGCCAGGCCTGTACCTCCTTCAGGGAGACTATTCTTCAGGAAAAGACTGTCCCCTCAGCCAAGAGAGTCCCTCGTTCAGGCTGACTCTTCTTTTGGGAGAGAGTGTCCAGTCAGTCAGGCCGATCCCTCCTTCAGGGAGAATGTTCTTCAGGGAGAGATTGTCCCCTCAGCCAAGTGAGTCCCTCCTTCTGGGAAACTGTCCTTTAGGCAGAGACTGTACCCTCATGTCTGGCATGTCCCTCCTTAAGAGAGACTGTTCTTCCAGGAGAGACTGCCCCTCAGCCAGGCCGGTCCCACCTTCAGGAAGACAGTTCTTCAGGGAGAGACTCTACCCTCGGCCAAGTGAGTCCCTCCTTCAGGGAGACTCTCCTTTTGGGGGAGACTCTCACCTCAAAACTGTTCCTCCTTCAGAGAGACTGTTCTTCAGGGAGACACTGTCCCCTCAGCCAAGAGAGTCCCTCCTTGTGGCAGACTGCCCTTCATTCAGAGACTGTACCCTCATGTCCGGCCTGTCCCTCCTTCAGGGAGACTGTTCTTCAGAGAGAAACTGTCCCGTCATCCCGGCCTGTCCCTCCTTCAGGGACACTGTTCTTCATGAAGAAACTGACCCCTCTGCCAGCCCTGTCACTCCTTCAGGGAGACTGTTCTTCAGGGAGAGAGTGTCCCCTCACCGAGCCCTGTTTTTCTATCAGGGACACTGTTCTTCAAGGAGAGACTGCCTCTCAGCAAAGACAGTTCCTTCTCAGGGAGACTGTCCTTTTAGAGAGAGACTGTCCCCTCACGAAAACCTGTCCGTCCTTCATGGAGAATGTTCTTCAGGGAAAGATTGTCCCCTCAGCAACGTCTGTTCCTCCTTCAGGGAGACTGTTCTTCAGGGAGATGCTGTCCCTTCAGCCAGGCCCGTCCTCCCTTCAAGGAGACTGTTCCTCAGATAGAGACTGTCGCCTCAGCCAAGAGAGTCCCTCCGTCATGGAGATTCTCCTTCACGGAGAGACTGTCACCTCATGAAAGACCTGTCCCTCTGTCAGGGAGAATGTTCTTCAGGGAGAGACTGTCCCCTCAGCCAGGACTGTCCCTCCATCAGGGAGACTGTTCTTCACGGAGACACTGTCCCCTCAGCCAGGCCTGTCCATCCTTCAGGGAGACTGTTCTTCAAGGAGAGACTTTCCCCTCAGCCAAGAGAGTCCCTCCTTCAGGGAAACTCTTCTTTAGGGAGAGACTGTACTCTTAGCCAGGCCTGTCCCTGCTTGAGGGAAACTGTTCTTCAGGGAGAGACTGTCCCCTCAGCAAGGCATGTCCATCCTTCAGGGAGACTATACTTCAGGGAGAGATTGTCCCTTCAGCAAAGTGAGTCCCTCCTTCTGGAAAACTGTCCTTTAGGCAGAGACTGTACCCTCATAACCAGCATGTCCCTCCTTTCAAGAGATTGTTCTTCAGGGAGAGACTGTCCCTTCAGTCAGGCCTGTCCCTCGATCAGGTAGTCTGTTCTTCAGGGAGAGACTGCCCCTCAGCCAGGCCTGTCCCTCCTTCAGGGAGACTGTTCTTCAGGGAAAGACTGTCCCCTCAGACAAGAGAGTCCCTCCATCAGGGAAACACTCCTTCGGGGAGAGACTGTCCCCTGAGCCAGACCTTTCCCTCTTTCAGGGAGACTGTTCGTCAGGGAGAGACTGTCCCCTCTGCCAGGACTGTCCCACCTTCAGGGCGACTGGTCTTCAGGGAGAGACTGTACCCTCAGCCAAGAGAGTTTCTCCTTCAGGGAGACTCTCCTTTTGGGAGAGACTCTCCCCTCAGCCAGGCCTGTCCCTCCTTCAGGGAGACTGTTCTTCAGGGAGAGATTGTCCCCTGAGCCAAGTGAGTCCCTCCTTCTGGTAAACGGTCCTCTTAGCAGTGACTACCCTCATGTCTGGCATGTCCCTTCGTAAGTGAGACTTTTCTTCAAAGAGAGACATTCCCCTCAGTCAGGCCTGTCCCTCGATCAGTGAGACTGTTCATCAGGGAGAGACTGTCCCCATAGCCTGGCCTGTCCCTCCTTCAGGGAAACTGTTCTGAAGGGAGAGACTGTACCCTCAGGCAAAAGAATCCCTCCATCAGGGACACTCTCCTTTTGGGAGAGACTGTCCCCTCAGCCAGGCCTGTCCCTCCTTCAGGGAGACTGTACTTCAGGGAGAGAGTGTCCCCTCAGACAAGCCTGTCCCTCCATCAGGGAGACTGTTCATCAGGAGAGACTATCGCCGCAGCCAGGCCTGTCCCTCCTTCATGGAGACTGTTCTTCAGGGAGAGAATGTCCCCTCAGCCAGGCCTGTCCCTCCATCAGGGAGACTCTATTACAGGGAGAGACTGTCCACTCAGCCAAGCCTTTCCCTCCTTCAGAGAGACTGTTCTTCAGGGAGAGACTGTCCCCTTAGCCAAGAGAGTTCCTCCATCAGGGAGACTGTTCTTCACGGAGAGACTGTCCCCTCAGCCAGTCCTGTCCCTCGATCAGGGAGTCTGTTCTTCAGGGAGTGACTGCCCCTCAGCCAGGCCTGTCCCTCCTACAGGGAGACTGTTCTTCAGGGAGAGACTGTCCCCTCAGCCAAGAGAGTCCCTCCATCAGGGAGACTCTCCTTCAGGGAGAGACTGTCACCCCATGTCAAGCCAGTCCCTCATTGAGGGAGACTGTTCTTCAGGAAGAGATTATCCCTCAGCCAAGAGAGTCCCTCCTTTAGGGAGACTCTCCGTATGGGAGTGACTGTCCCCTCAGCCAGGCATGTCCCGCCTTCAGGGAGACTGTTCTTCAGGGAGAGACTGTCCCCTCAGCCAGGCCTGTCCCTCCTTCAGGGAAACTGTTCTTCAGGAAGAGATTGTCCCCTCAGCCAAGAGAGTTCCTCCATCAGGGAAACTCTCCTTTTGGGAGAGACTGTTCCCTCAGCCAAGAGAGTCCCTCCTTCAGGGAGACTCTCCGTATGGGAGTGACTGTCCCCTCAGCCAGGCATGTCCCGCCTTCAGGGAGACTGTTCTTCAGGGAGAGACTGTCCCCTCAGCCAGGCATGTCCCTCCATCAAGGAGACTGTTCTTCAGGAAGAGACTGTCCCCTCAGCCTGGCCTGTCCCTCCTTCAGGGAGACTGTTCCTCAGAGAGACTGTCCCCTCAACGAAGATAGTCCATCCTTCAGGGAGACTCTCCTTCAGGGAGAGACTGTCACCTCATGTCAGGCCTGTCCCTATTTCAGGGTGATTCTCCGTCAGGGACAGCCTCTCCCCTCAGCCAGGCCTGTCCCTCCTTCAGGGAGACTGTTCTTACGGGAGAGAATTTCCCCTCAATCAGGCTTGTCCCTCCTTCAGGGAGACTCTTCTTCAGGGAAAGACTATCCCCTCAGCCAGGCCTGTCCCTCCTTCAGGAAAACTGTTCCTCAGAGAGAGCCTGTCCCCTCAGCCAAGAGAGGCCCTCCTTCAGGGAGACTCTCCTTAAGGGAGAGACTGCCACCTCATGTCAGGCCTATCCCTCTTTCAGGGAGATTCTCCTTCAGGGACAGCCTGTAGCCTCAGCCAGTCCTGTCCCTCCTTCAGGGAGTCTGTTCTTCAGGGAGAGACTGTCCCCTCAGCCAGGCCTGTCCCCCCATCAGGGAGAATGTTCTTCAGGGAGAGACTGTCCCCTCAGCCAGGCATGTCCCTACATCAGGGAGACTGTTCTTCAGGAAGAGACTGTCCCCTCAGCCAGGCCAGTCCCTCCATCAGGGCGACTGTTCTTCACGGAGAGACTGTCCACTCAACCAGGCCAGTCCCTCCTTCATGGAGACTGTTCTTCAGGAAGAGACCGTCCCCTCACGCAAGAGAGTCCCTCCTATAGGGAAAGTCTCCTTTTGGGAGAGACTATCCTCTCAGCCAGGCTTGTCCCTGCTTGAGGGAAACTGTTTTTCAGGGAGAGACTGTCCCGTTAGCCAGGCATGTCCGTCCTTCAGGGAGACTGTTCTTCAGGGAGAGATTGTCCCTTCAGCAAAGTGAGTCCCTCCTTCTGAGAAACTATCCTTTAGGCAGAGACTGTACCCTCATATCCGCCATGTCCCTCCTTTAAAGAGATTTTTCTTCAGGGAGAGACTGTCCTCTCAGCCAGGCCTGTCCCTCGATCAGGGAGTCTGTTCTGCTGGAAGAGACTGCCCCTCAGACAGGCCTGTCCCTCCTTCAGGGAGACTGTTCTTCAGAGAGAGACTGTCCCCTCAGCCAAGAGACTCCCTCCATCAGGGAGACTCTCCTTCAGTGAGAGACTGTTACCTCATGTAAGACCTGTCCCTCATTCAGGGAGACTGTTCTTCAGGGAGAGACTGTCCCCCCAGCCAAGAGACTCCCTCCATCAGGGAGACTCTCCTTCAGTGAGAGACTGTCACCTCATGTAAGACCTGTCCCTCATTCAGGGAGACTGTTCTTCAGGAAGAGACTGTCCCCTCAGCCAGGCCTGTCCCTCCTTCAGGGAGACTGTTCTTCAGGAATAGATTGTCCCCTCAGCCAGGTATGTCCCTCCTTCAGGGAGTCTGTTCTTCAGGAAGAGAATGTCCCCTCAGCCAAGAGAGTCCCTCGTTCAGTCAGACTCATCTTTTGGGACAGACTGTCCACCCAGTCAGGCCTATCCCTCCTTCAGGGAGACTGTTCTTCAGGGAGCGATTGTCCCCTCATCCAAGTGAGTCCCTCCTTCTGGAAAACTGTCCTTTAGGCAGACTGTACCCTCATGTCTGGCATGTCCCTCCGTAAGAGAGACTGTTCTTCAGGGAGAGACTGTCCCCTCAGCCAGGACTGTACCTCCATCAGGGAGACTGTTCTTCAGGGAGAGACTGTACCCTCAGCCAAGTGAGTCCGTCCTTCAGGGAGACTCTCCTTTTCCGGGAGACTCTCCCTTCAGCCAATCCAGTCCCTCCTTCAGAGAGACTGTTCTACAGGGAGACACTGTCCCCTCAGCCAAGAGAGTCCCTCCTTGTGGCAGACTGCCCTTCATTCAGAGACTGTACCCTCATGTCCGGCCTGTCCCTCCTTCAGGGAGACTGTTCTTCAGAGAGAAACTGTCCCCTCCTCCAGGCCTGTCCCTCCTTCAGGGACACTGTTCTTCCTGAAGAAACTGACGCCTCTGCCAGCCCTTTCACTCCTTCAGGGAGACTCTTCTTTAGGGAGAGAGTGTCCCCTCACCGAGCCCTGTTTTTCTATCAGGGACACTATTCTTCAAGGAGAGACTGCCTCTCAGCAAAGACAGTTCCTTCTCAGGGAGACTGTCCTTTAGAGAGAGACTGTCCCCTCACGAAAACCTGTCCGTCCTTCATGGAGAATGTTCTTCAGGGAGAGATTGTCCCATCAACCACACCTGTTCCTCATTGAGGGAGACTTTTCTTCAGGGAGACACAGTCCCCTCAGCCAGGCCTGTCCTCCCTTCAGGGAGACTGTTCCTCAGAGAGACACTGTCGCCTCAGCCAAGAGAGTCCCTCCGTCATGGAGAGTCTCCTTCAGGGAGATATTGTCACCTCATGAAAAGCCTGTCCCTCTGTCAGGGAGACTGTTCTTCAGGGAGAGACTGTCCCCTCAGCCAGGCCTGTCACTCCATCGGGGAGACTGTTCTTCACGGAGAGACTATCCCTTCAGCCAGGCCTGTTCATCCTTCAGGGAGACTGTTCTTCAGGGAGAGACTGTCCCCTCAGCCAGGCCTGTCCCTCCAACAGAGAGACTGTTCTTCAGGGAGAGACTGTTCCCTCAGCCAAGAGAGTCCCTCCTTCAGGGAGACTTTCCGTATGGGAGAGACTGACCCCTCAGCCAGGCCTGTCCCTCTTTCAGGGAGTCTGTTCTTCAGGAAGAGACTGTCCCCTCAGCCAAGAGAGTCCCTCCATCAGGGATACTGTTCTTCACGGAGAGACTGTCCTCTCAGCCAGGCCTGTCCCTCCTTCAGGGAGACTGTTCTTCAGGAAGAGACGGCCCCCTCAGCCAAGAGAGTCCCTCCATCAGGGAAACTCTCCTTTTGGGAAAGACTGTCCTCTCAGCCAGGCCTGTCCCTGCTTGAGGGAAACTCTTCTTCAGGGAGAGACTGTCCGCTCAGCCAGGCATGTCCGTCCTTCAGGGAGACTGTTCTTCAGGGAGAGATTGTCCCCTCAGCCACGTCTGTTCCTCCTTCAGGGAGACTGTTCTTCAGGGAGACACTGTCCCTTCAGCCAGGCCCGTCCTCCCTTCAAGGAGACTGTTCCTCAAATAGAGACTGTCACCTCAGCCAAGAGAGTCCCTCCGTCATGGAGATTCTCCTTCACGAAGAGACTGTCACCTCATGAACGGCCTGTCCCTCTGTCAGGGAGAATGTTCTTCAGGGAGAGACTGTCCCCTCAGCCAAGAGAGTCCCTCCATCAGGGATACTGTTCTTCACGGAGAGACAGTCCCCTCAGCAGGCCTGTCCCTCCATCAGGGAGACTGTTCTTCAGGGAGAGACTGTCCCCTCAGCCAAGAGAGTCCCTCCTACAGGGAGACTGTTCTTCACGGAGAGACTGTCCCCTCAGCCAGGCCTGTCCCTCCATCAGGGAGACTGTTCTTCACGGAGAGACTGTCCCCTCAGCCAGGCCTGTCCATCCTTCAGGGAGACTGTTCTTCAGGGAGAGACTGTCCCCTCAGCCAAGAGAGTCCCTCCTTCAGGGAAACTCTTCTTTAGGGAGAGACTGTACTCTCAGCCAGGCCTGTCCCTGCTTGAGGGAAACTGTTCTTCAGGGAGAGACTGTCCCCTCAGCAAGGCATGCCCGTCCTTCAGGGAGTCTGTACTTCAGGGAGAGATTGTCCCTTCAGCAAAGTGAGTCCCTCCTTCTGGGAAACTGTCCTTTAGGCAGAGACTGTACCCTCAGATCCGGCATGTCCCTTCTTTAAATAGATTGTTCTTCAGGGAGAGCCTGTCCCCTCAGCCAGGCCTGTCCCTCAATCGGAGAGTCTGTTCTTCAGCGAGAGACTGCCCCTCAGCCAGCCCTGTCCCTCCTACAGGGAGACTGTTCTTCAGTCAGAGACTGTCCCCTCAGCCAAGAAAGTCGCTCCATCAGGGAGACTCTCCTTCAGGGAGAGACTGTCACCTCATATCAGGCCTGTCCCTCATTCAGGGAAACTGTCTTCAGGGAGAGACTGTCCCCTCAGCCAGGCCTGTCCATCCTTCAGGGAGACTGTTCTTCAGGAAGAGATTGTCCCCTCAGCCAAGAGAGTTCCTCCATCAGGGAAACTCTCCTTTTGTGAGAGACTGTCCCCTCAGTCAAGAGAGTCCCTCCTTCAGGGAGACTCTCCATATGGGAGTGACTGTCCCCTCAGCCAGGCATGTCCCGCCTTCAGGGAGACTGTTCTTCAGGGAGTGACTGTCCCCTCAGCCAGGCCAGTCCCTCCATCAAGGAGACTGTTCTTCAGGAAGAGACTCTCCCCTCAGCCAGGCCTGTCCCTCCATCAGGGAGACTGTTCTTCACGGAGAGACTGTCCACTCAACCAGGCCTGTCCCTCCTTCAGGGAGACTGTTCTTCAGGAAGAGACGGCCCCCTCAGCCAAGAGAATCCCTCCGTCAGGGAAACTCCTTTTGGGAAAGACTGTCCTCTCAGCCAGGCCTGTCCCTGCTTGAGGGAAACTGTTCCTCAGGGAGAGACTGTCCCCTCAGCCAGGCATGTCCGTCCTTCAGGAAAACTGTTCTTCAGGGAGAGATTGTCCCTTCAGCAAAGTGAGTCCCTCCTTCTGGGAAACTTTCCTTTAGGCAGAGACTATATCCTCATATCCGCCATGTCCCTCCTTCACAGAGATTGTTCTTCAGGGAGAGACTGTCCCCTCAGCCAGGCCTGTCCCTCGATCAGGGAGTCTGTTCTCCTGGGAGAGACTCCCCTTCAGCCAGGCTTGTCCCTCCTTCAGGGAGACTGTTCTTCAGGGAGAGACTGTCCCCTCAGCCAAGAGAGTCCCTCCATCAGGGAGACTATCCTTCAGGGAGAGACTTTCACCTCATGTCAGGCCTGTCCCTCATTCAGGGAGACTGTTCTTCAGGAAGAGACTGCCCCCTCAGCCAGGCCTGTCCCTACTTCAGGGAGACTGTTCTTCAGGAAGAGATTGTCCCCTCAGCCAAGAGAGTCGCTCCATCAGGGAGACTCTCCTTCAGGGAGAGACTGTCACCTTATGTCAGGCCTGTCCCTCATTCAGGGAGACTATTCTTCAGGGAGAGACTGTCCCCACAGCCAGGCCTGTCCCTCCATCAGGGAGACTGTTCTTCAGAAAGAGACTGTCCCCTCAGCCAGGCCTGTCCCTCCATCTGGGAGACTGTTCTTCAGGTAGACACTGTCCCCTCAGCCAGGCCTGTCTATCCATCCGAGAGACTGTCCTTCATAGAGAGACTGTCCCCTTTCCAGGCCTGTCCATCCATCACGGAGACTGTCCTTCATAGAGAGACTGTCCCCTTTCCAGGCCTGTCCATCCATCACGGAGACTGTTCTTCAGGAAGCGACTGTACCATCAGCCAGGCCTGTCCCTCCTTCAGGGAGACACTTCTTCAAGGAGAGACTGTCCCCGCAGCCAGGCCTCTCCATCCTTCAGGGATACTGTTCTTCAGGGAGAGACTGTCCCCTTACTATGTCAGTCCTTCCTTCAGGGAGACTGTCCTTCAGAGAGAGACTGTCCCCTCAGCCAGGCCTGTCCCTCCTTCAGGGAGACTGTTCTTAAGGGAAAGACTTTCCCCTCAGTCAGGCTTGTCCCTCCTTTAGGGAGACTCTTCTTCAAGGAAAGACTATCCCCTCAGCCAGGCCTGTCCCTCCTTCAGGAAAACTGTTCCTCAGGGAGAGACTGTCCCCTCAGCCAAGAGAGTCCCTCCTTCAGGGAAACTCTCCTTCAGGGAGAGATTGACACCTCATGTCAGGCCTATCCCTCTTTCAGGGAGATTCTCCTTCAGGAACAGCCTGTAGCCTCAGCCAGGCCTGTCCCTCCTTCAGGTAGTCTGTTCTTCAGAGAGAGACTGTCCCCTCAGCCAGGCCTTTTCCCCCTTAAGGGAGACTGTTCTTCAGGAAGAGACTGTCCCCTCAGCCAAGAGAGTCCCTCCTTCAGGGAGACTTCCTTTTGGGAGAGACTCTCCCCACAGCCAGGCCTGTCCATCCTTCAGGGAGACTGTTCTTCAGGGAGAGACTGTCCAATCAGCCAGTACTGTCTCTCCTTCAGGGACACTGTTCTTCAGGCAGAGACTGTCCCCTCAGCCAAGTGAGTCCGTCCTTCTGGTAGACTGTTCTTCTTTCAGAGACTGTACCCTCATATCCAGCCTGTCCCTTTTTCAGGGAGACTGTTCTTCAGGGATAAACTGTCTCCTCAGCCAGGCCGGCCCCTCCTTCAGAGACACTGTTCTTCATGAACAGACTGTCCCCTCAGCCATCCCTGTCCCTCCTTCAGGGAGACTCTTCTTCAGGGAGAGGCTGTCCCCTCAGCGAGCCTGGTTCCTCCTTCATGGACACTGTTCTTATGGGAGAGACTGTCTCTCTGCCAAGACAGTTCCTCCTCAGGGAGACTGTCCTTCTGAGAGAGACAGTCCCCTCATCCAAACCTGTCCCTCCTTCATGGAGAATGTTCTTCATGGAGAGATTGTCCCCTCTGTCAGGCCTGTTCCTCCTTCAGGGAGACTGTTCTTCAGAAAGAGACTGTCCCCTCAGCCTGCCCTGTCCCTCCTTCAGGGAAACTGTTCCTCAGAGAGAGACTGTCCCCTCAACGAAGATAGTCCATCCTTCAGGGAGACTCTCCTTCAGGGAGAGACTGTCACCTCATGTCAGGCCTGTCCCTATTTCAGGGTGATTCTCCGTCAGGGACAGCCTCTCCCCTCAGCCAGGCCTGTCCCTCCTTCAGGGAGACTGTTCTTATGGGAGAGAATTTCCCCTCAATCAGGCTTGTCCCTCCTTCAGGGAGACTCTTCTTCAGGGAAAGACTATCCCCTCAGCCAGGCCTGTCCCTCCTTCAGGAAAACTGTTCCTCAGAGAGAGCCTGTCCCCTCAGCCAAGAGAGGCCCTCCTTCAGGGAGACTCTCCTTAAGGGAGAGACTGCCACCTCATGTCAGGCCTATCCCTCTTTCAGGGAGATTCTCCTTCAGGGACAGCCTGTAGCCTCAGCCAGTCCTGTCCCTCCTTCAGGGAGACTGTTCTTCAGGAAGAGACTGTCCCCTCAGCCAAGAGAGTCCCTCCTACAGGGAGACTTCCTTTTGGTAGAGACTGTCCCCTCAGCCAGGCCTGTCCATCTTTCAGGGATACTGTTCTTCAGAGAGAGACTGTCCAATCAGCTAGGACTGTCTCTGCTTCAGGGACACTGTTCTTCAGGGAGAGACTGTCCCCTCAGCCAAGTGAGTCCGTCGTTCTGGTAGACAGTTGTTCATTCAGAGACTGTACCCTCATGTCTGGCCTGTCCCTCCTTCAGGGAGACTGTTCTTCAGGGAGAAACTATCTCCTCAGCCAGGCCTGTCCCTCCTTCAGAGACACTGTTCTTCAGGGAGAGACTGTCCACTCAGCAAAGACATTTCCTCTTTCAGAAAGACTGTTCTTCAGGGAGAGACTGTCCCGATAGCCAGGCCTGTCACTCCTTCAGGGAGACTCTTCTTCAGGGAGAGACTCTCCCCCAACAAAGTCAATCCCTCCTTCTGGGAGACTTTCCTTTAGGCAGAGACTGTAACCCCATGTCTGGCATTTCTCTCCTTAAGGGAGATTGTTCTTCAGGGAGATTCTGTCCCCTCAGCCAAGAGAGTTCCTCGTTCAGGGAGACTCTCCTAATGGGACAGACAGTCCCCTCAGCCAGGCCTGTCCCTCCTTCAGAGAGACTGTTCTTCAGGGAGAGACTCTCCCCTCAGCGAGGCCTGTTCCTCCTTCAGGGACACTGTTCATCGGGGAGAGACTCTCCCCTCAGCCAAGACAGCTCCTCCTTCTGTGAGAATGTCCTTCAGGGAGAGACTGTCCCCTTACTCAGGCCTGTCCCTCTTCAGTGAGACTGTTCATAGGGAGAGACTGTCCCCTCTGCCAGGCCTGTCCCTCCATTAGGGAGACTATTTTTCAGGGAGAGACTGTCCCCTCAGGCAGGCTTTTCCCTTTTTCAGGGAGACTGTTCTTCAGGGAGAGACTATCCCCTAAGCCAGGCGTGTCCCTCCTACAGGGAGACTATTCTTCAGGGAGAGACTGTCCCCTCAACCACGCCTGTCCCTCCTTCAGGGAGACTGTCCTTCCGGGAGAGACTGTCCCCTCAGCCAGGCCTGTTCCTCCTCCGGGAGACTGTTCTTCAGGGAGATACTGTCCACTCATCCAGTATTTTCCCTCCTTCATGGAGACTGTTCTTCAGGAAGAGACTGTCCCCTCAACCAAGGGAGTCCCTCGTTTAAGGAGACTCTCCTTTCGGGAGAGACTTCCCCTCAGCAAGGCCTGTCCCTCGTTCAGGGAGACTGTTCTTCAGGGAGACTGTACCCCCTGGGAGGCCTGTCCCTCCTTCAGGGAGACAGTTCTAAAAGGAGAGACTTTCCCCTCGGCCAGGCCTTTCCCTCTTTCAGGGAGACTGTTCTTCAGGGAGAGACTGTCCCCGCAGCCAGGCCTGTCCCTCCTTCAGGGAGACTCTCCTTCAGGGATAGACCGTCCCTTCAGCCAGGCCTGTCCCTCCTTCAGGGAGACTGTTCTTAAGGCAGAGACTGTCCCCTCAGCGACGTCTTTCCCTCTTTAAGGGAGACCGTTCTACAGGGAGAGACTGTCCCGTCAGTCAAACCTGTCCCTCCTTCAGGGAGGCTCTTCTTCAGGTCGAGATTGTTCCCTCAACCAAGACTTTCCCTCCTTCAGGGAAAAAGTTCTTCAGGAGGAGACTGTCCTCTCAGCCAAGAAAGTCCTTCCTTCAGGGAGACTCTCCTTTTGGGAGAGACTGTCCCCTCAGCCATGCATGCCCCTCCTACATGGAGACTGTTCTTCAGGGAGAAACTGTCACCTCAGTCATGCCTGACCCTCCATCAGGAGACTGTTCTTCAGGGAGAGACTGTCCTCTCAGCCAGGCCTGTCCCTCCATCAATGAGACTGTTCTTCCGGGAGAGACTGTCCCCTCAGCCAGGCCTGTCCCTTCTTCAGGGACACTGTTTTTCATGAAGAGACTGTCCCCTCAACGAGGACTGTCCCTCATTGAGGGAGACTGTTCTTCAGAGAGATACCGTCCCCTCAGCTTGTCCTGTCCCTCCTTCAGGGAGACTGTTCATAAGGGAGAGACTGTCTCCTCTGCCAGGCCTGTTCCTCCATCAGGAGACTGTTCTTCAGGGAGATACTGTCCCCTCAGCCAGGCCTTTCTTTCCTTCAGGGAGACTTCTTCAGGGAGAGACTGTACCCTAAGCCAGGCGAGTCCCTTCATCAGGGAGACTGTTCTTCAGGGAGAGACTGTCCCCTCAGCCAGGACTGTCCCTCCATCAGAGAGACTGTTCTTCAGGGAGAGACTGTGCGCTCAGCCAGCCCTGTCCCTCCTTCAGGGAGACAGTTCTTCAGGAAGAGACTGTCCCCTCAGCCAAGAGAGACCCTCGTTCAGGGAGTCTCTCCTTTTGGGACAGACTGTCCCCTCAGCCAGGCCTGTTCCTCCTTCAGGGACCCTGCTGTTCAGGTAGAGACTGTCCCCTCAGCCAAGACAGTTCCTCCTTCAGGGAGACTGTCCTTCAGAGAGAGACTGTCACCTGAGCCAGGCCTGTCCCTCCTTCAGGGAGACTGTTCTTAATGGAGAGACTGTCCCCTCAGCCAGGCCTTTCTCTCTTTCAGGGAGACTGTTCTGCAGGGAGAGACTTTGCCCTCAGTCAGGCCAGTCCCTCTTTCAGGGAGCTTCTTCTTCAGGTCGAGACTGTTCCCTCAACCAAGCCTTTCCCTGCTTCACAGAAATAGTTCTTCAGGAAGAGACTGTCCTCTCAGCAAAGAGAGTTCCTCTGTCAGGGAGACTCCCCTTTTGGGACAGACTGTCCCCTCAGCAAGGCCTGTCCCTCCTACATGGAGACAGTTCTTCAAGGAGAAACTGTCACCTCAGCCAGGCCTGATCCTCCATCAGGGAGACTGTTCTTTTGGGAGAGACTGCCCTCTCAGCCAGGCCTGTTCCTCCATCAAGGAGACTGTTCTTGCGGGAAAGACTGTCCCCTCAGCCAGGCCTGTCTCTCCTTCAGGGACAATGTTTTTCATGAAGAGACTGTCCCCTCAGTCAGGCCTGTCCCACCTTCAGTGAGACTGTTCCTGAGGGAGAGACTGTCCCCTCAGCCAGGCCTGTCCCTCCTTCAGTGTGACTGTTCTTCAGAGAGAAACTATTCCCGCAGCCAGGCCTGTCCCTTCTTCAGGGAGACTCTTCTTCAGGGACAGACTGTCCCCTCAGCTATGACAGTCCCTCCTTCAGGGATAGATCGTCCCTTCAGCCAGGCCTGTCTGTCTTTCAGGGAGACTGTTCTTCTGGGAGACACTGTCCCCTCAGCCAGGTCTCTCCCTCCTCCAGTGAGACTCTCTTCGGGAGAGACTGTCCCCTCAGGTATGACAGTCACTCCTTCAGGGAGAGTCTCCTTCAGGGATAGATCGTCCCTTCAGCCAGCCCTGTCATTCCTTCAGGAAGACTGTTCTTTAGGGAGAAACTGTTGCCTCAGCCAAGAGAATCCCTCCTACTGGGAGACTGTCCTTCAGGCAGAGACTGTCCCCTCATTTCCGGCCTGTGCCTTCTTCTGGGAAACTGTTCTTAACAAAGAAACTGTCCCCTCAGCCAGGTCTGTCCCTCCTTCAGGGAGACTGTTCTTCATGTAGAGACTTTCCCCTCAGCCAGGCCTGTCCCTCAATCAGGGAGAAAATTCCTCAGGGAGAGACTGTACCCTCAGCAAGGGCTGTTCCTCCTTCAGGGACACTGTTCTTCAGGGAGAGACTGTCCCCTCAGCAAAGACAGTTCAACCTTCAGGGAGACTGTCCTTCAGAGAAAGACAGTTCCCTCAGCCAGGCCTATCCCTCCTTCAGGAAAACTGTTCTTATAGGAGATACTGTCTTCTCCGCTAGGCCTTTCCCTCTTTCAGGGAGACTCTTCTTCAGGTAGAGACTGTCCCCTTAGCCAGACCTGTCCCTCCTTCAGGGAGACTATCGTACAGGAAGCGACTGTCCCGCAGTCAGGCCTGTCCCACCTTCATTTGACTGTTCTTCAGAGAGAGACTGTCGCCGCAGCCAGGCCTGTCCCTCCTTCAGGGAGACTCATTTTCAGGAAGAGACTGTCCCCTCAGGTATGACAGTCCCTCCTTCAGGGAGACTTTGCTTCAGGGATAGATCGGCCCTTCAGCGAGGCATGTCCCTCCTTCAGATAGACTGTTCTTCAGGAAGAGACTGTCCCCTCAGCCAGCCCGGTCGCTCCCTCAAGGACACTGTTCTTCATGAAGAGAATGTCCCCTCAGACAGGCCGGTCCCCAGCAGGGAGACTGTCCTTCAGAGAAAGAGAGTTCCCTCAGCTAGGCCTGTCCCTCCATCAGGGAGTCTGTTCTTATGGGAGATACTGTCTTCTCCGCCAGGCCTTTCCCTCTTTCAGGGAGACTGTTCGTCAGGGAGATACTGTCCCCTCATTCAGGCCTGTCCCTCCTTGAGGGAGACTCTTCTTCAGGTAGAGACTGTCCGCTTAGCCAGGTCTGTCCCTCCTTCAGGGAGACTATCCTTCAAGGAGCGACTATCCCCTCAGCCAGGCCTGTCCCACCTACATTTGACTGTTCTTCAGAGAGACTGTCGCCGCAGCCAGGCCTGTCCCTCCTTCAGGGAGACTCTTTTTCAGGAACAGACTGTCCCCTCAGGTATGACAATCCCTCCTTTAGGGAGACTGTTCTTCAGGGAGAGACTGTGCCCTCAGCCAGGCCTTTCCCTCCTTCAGGCAGACTGTTCTTCAGGGAGAGACTGTCCCCGCAGCCAGGCTGTCCCTACTTCAGGGAGACTCTTCTTCAGAGAGAGACTGTCCCCGCAGCCAAGCCAGTCCCTCCATCATGGAGACTGTTCTTCAGAGAGAGACTGTCCCCTCAGCTACGACTGTCCCTCCTTCAGGGAGACTGTCCTTCAGAGAGAGACTGTCCCCTCAGCCAGGCTTGTCACTCCTTAAGGGAGACTGTTCTTAAGGGAGAGACTGTCTCCTCAGCCAGGCCTTTCCCTCCTTCACGGAGACTCTTCTTCAGGGAGAGACTGTCCCCTCAGGAAGGCCTTTCCCTCCTTCAGGGAAACTGTTCTTCAGGAAGAGACTGTCCCCTCAGCCAAGAGAGTCCGTCCTTTAGGGAGACTATTCTTCAGGGAGAGACTGTGCCCTCAGCCAGGCCTTTCCCTCCTTCAGGGAGACTGTTCTTAAGGGAGAGACTGTCCCCTCAGCGAGGCCTGTCCCTCCATCAGGGAGACTGTTCTTCAGGGAGAAACTGTCCCCTCAGCCAGGCCTGTTCCTCCTTCTTGGACACGGTTCTTCAGGGAGAGACTGTCCCCTCAGCCAGGCTTGTCCCTCTTACAGGGACACTGTTCTTTATAAAGAGACTGTCCCCTCAGCCAGGCCTGTCCCTTCTTTAGGGAGACTATTCTTCAGGGAGAGACTGTCCCCTCGGCCCGGCATTTGCCTCCTTCAGGGAGACTGTTCTTCTGGAAGAGACTGTCCCCTCAGCCAAGAGAGTCCCTCTTTTAGGGAGACTCTCTTCTTGGGAGAGACTGTCCCCTCAGCCAGGCCTGTTCCTCCTTCAGGGAGAGTGTTCTTCAGGGACAGACTGTCCCCTCAGCTATATCCATCCCTCCTTCAGGGAGACTGTCCTTCAGAGAGAGACTGTCTCCTCAGCCAGGCCTGTCCCTCCTTCAGGGAGACTGTTCTTAAGGGATAGACTGTCCACTCAGCCAGGCATGTACCTCCTTCAGGGAGACTCTTCATTCAGGGAGAGACTGTCCCCTCAGCCAGGCCTGTCCCTCCATAAGGGAGACTGTTCTTCAGGAAAGACTGTCCCCTCAGTCTGGCATTTCCCTCCTTCAGGGAGACTGTTCTACAGGAAGAGATTATCCCCTCAGCCAAGAGAGTTCCTCCTTTAGAGAGACTCTGCTTTTGGGAGAAACTGTCCCCTCAGGAAGGCCTGTCTCTCTTTCAGGGAGACTGTTCTTCAGGGAGAGACTGTACCCTCAGCCAGGCCTGTCCCTCCATCACGGATATTTTTCTTTAGGGAGAGACTGTCCCCTCCGCCAGGCCTGTCCCTCCTTCAGGGAGACTTTTCTTCAGAGAGAGACTGTCCCCTCAGCCAGGCCTGTCCCTCTTCAGGGAGACTCTTGTTCAGGGAGAGACTATCCCCTCAGCTATGACAGTCCCTTCTTCAATGAGACTCTTCTTCAGGGATAGACCGTTCCTTCAGCCAGGCGTATCCCTCCTTCAGAGAGACTATTCTTCAGGGAGAGACTGTCCCCTCAGTCAAGACAGTTCCTCCTTCAGGGAGACTGTTCTTCAAGGGATAGTCTGTTCCCTCAGCAAGTTGTTTCCCTCCTTCAGGGAGACTGTTCTTCAGGGATAGACTGTCTGCTCAGCCAGGCCTGTCCCTCCTTTAGGGACTCTTCTTCTTGTTGAGAGAGTCCCTTCAGCCAGGCCAGTCCCTCCTTCAGGGAGACTCTCCTTCAGGGAGCGACTATCCCCTCTCCCAGTCCTATCCCTCCTTCAATAAGATTGTTCTTCAGGGAGAGACTGTCCCCTCAGCCAGGCTTGTTCCTTTTACAGGGACACTGTTCTTTATGAAGAGACTGTCCCCTTAGCCAGGCCTGTCCCTCCTTCAGGGAGCCTCTTCTTCAGGAAGAGACTGTCCCCTCAGCCAAGAGAATCCCTCCTTTAGGAGGACTCTCTTCTTGGGAGAGACTGTCCCCTCAGCTAGGCCTGTCCCTCCTTCAGGGAGAGTGTTCTTCAGGGACAGACTGTCCCCTCAGCTATGACAGAACCTCCTTCAGGAAAACTGTCCTTCAGAGAGAGACTGTCCCCTCAGCCAGCCCTGGCCCACCTTCAGGGAGACTGTTCTTAAGGCAGAGACTGTCCCCTCAGCCAGGCCTCTCCCTGTTTTATGTAGAGTGTTCTTCAGGGAGAGACTGTCCCCTCAGTCAGGCCTGACCCTCCTTCAGGGAGACTCTTCTGGTCGAGACAGTCCCCTCAGCCAGGCCTGTCCCTCCTTCAGGGAGAGTGTTCTTCAGGGACAGACTGTCCCCTCAGCTATGAAAGAAACTCCTTCAGGAAGACTGTTCTTTAGGGAGAGACTGTCCCCTCAACCAGGCCTGTCCCTCTTTCAGGGACACTGTTCTTCATGAAGAGACTGTCCCCTCAGCCAGGCCTGTCCCTCCTTCAGGGAGACTCTTCGTCAGTGAGAGACTGTCCCCACATGCAGGCCTTTCCCTCCTTCAGGAAAGCTCTCCTTCAGGGAGAGTCTGTCCCCTCAGCCAGGCCTGTCCCTACTTCAGGGAAACTGTTCTTCAGGGAGAGACTGTCCCCTCAGCTGTGACAGTCCCTCCTTCAGGCATACTCTCCTTCAGAGAGAGACTCCCCTCAGCCAGCCCTGGCCCACCTTCAGGGAAACTGTTCTCAAGGGATAGACTGTCCCCTCAGCCAGGCCTTTCCCTCCTTCAGGAGACTGTTCTTCAGAAAGAGACTGTCCCCTCAGCCAAGAAAATCCCTCCTTTAGGGAAACTCTACTTTTGGGAGAGACTGTCCCCTCAGCCAGGCCTGTCCCTCCTTCAGGGTGACTGTTCTTCAGGGAGAGACTGTCCCCGCAGCCAGGCTTGTTCCTCCTTCAGGGAAACTGTTCTTCAGGGAGAGACTGTCCCCTCAACCAGGCCTGTCCCTCCATCGGGGAGACTGTTCTTCCGGGAGAGACTGTCCCCCAGCCAGGCCTGTCCCTCCTTCATGGAGACTGTTCTTCAGGGAGAGACTGTCTTCTCAGCCAAGAGGGTCCCTCCTTCTGGGAAACTGTCCTTTAGGCAGAGACTGTACCCTCATATCCGTCCTGTCCCTCCTTCAGGAAGACTGTTCTTCAGGGAGAAACTGTCCCCTCAGCCAGGCCTGTCCCTTCTGTAGGGACACTGTTCTTCATGAAGAGACTATCCCCTCAGCCAGACCTGTCCCTCCTTCAGGGAGACTGTTCTTCAGGGAGAGATTGTCCCCTCAGCGAGGCCTCCTCCTCCTTCAGGGAGACTCTTCTTCAGGTAGAGACTGTCCCCTCAGTCAGGCTTCTCCCTCCTTCAGGTATACTGTCCTTCAGGGAGCGAATGTCCCCTCAGCCAGGCATGTCCATCCTTCAGGGAGACTGTTCTTCCGGGAGAGACTCTCCTCTCAGCCAGGCCTGTCCCTCCTTCAGGGAGACTGTTCTTCAGGGTGAGACCATCCCCCAGCCAAGAGAGTCCCTCCTTCATGCGGACTGTCCTTCAGGGAGAGACTGTCCCCTCAGCCAGGCCTGTCCCTCCTTCAGGGAGACTGTTCTTCAGGGAGAGACTGTCCCCTCAGCCAAGAGAGTCCCTCCTTCCGGGAGACTGTCTTTAGGGAGGGACTGTCCCCTCATGTGAGGCCTGTCCCGCTTTCAGGGAGACTGTCCTTCAGAGAGAGACTATCCTCTCATCCAAACCTGTCCCTCCTTCATGTAGAATATTCTTCAGGGAGAGATTTTCCCCTCAGCCACTCCTGACCCTCCTTCAGGGAGATTGTTCTTCAGGAAGAGACTGTCCCCTCATCCAGGCCTGTCCCTCCATCAGGGAGACTGTTCCTCAGGGAGAGACTTTCCCCTCAGCCAAGAGAGTCCCTCCTTCAAGGAGACTCTTCTTCAGGCAGAAACTGTCACCTCATGTCAGGCCTGTCCCTCTTTCAGGGAGACTCTCCTTCAGGGACAGCCTGTCCCCTCAGCCAGGCCTCTCCCTCCTTCAGGGAGACTGTTCTTCATGGAGAGACTGTCCTCTCAGCCAGGCCTGTCCCTCCTTCATTGTGACTGTTCTTCAGGTAGAGACTGTCCCCTCAGCCAAGAGAGTCCCTTCTTCAGGGAGACTCTCCTTTTGGGAGAGACTGTCCCTTCAGCCAGGCCTGTACCTACTTCAGGGAGACTATTATTCAGGGAGAGACTATCCCCTCAGCCAGGCCTGTACCTCCTTCAGGGATACAGTTCTTCAGAGAGAGACTGTCCCCTCAGTCAAGGGATTCCCTTTTTCAGGGAGACTGTCCTTCAGAGGAGACTGTCCCCTCATCAGGCCTGTCCCTCCTTCAGGGAGACTGTTCTTCAGGGAGAGACTCTCCCCTCAGCCAGGCCTGTCCCTCCTTCAGGAACACTGTTCTTCAGGGGGAGACTGTCCCCTCAGCCAAGACAGTTCCTCCTTCAGGGAGACTGTCCTTCAGAGAGAGACAATCCCCTCAGCCAGGGCTGTCCCTCCTTCAGCGAGACTGTTCTTCAGGCAGAGACTATTTCCTCTACCAAGACGGTCTCTCCTTCAGGGATACTCTCCTTCAGGTAGAGATTGTCCCCCCAGCCAGGCCTGTCCCTCCTTCAGGGAAACTCTCCTTCAGGCAGAGACTGTCCTCTCAGCCAGGCCTGTTCCTCCTTCAGGGAAACTGTCCTTCAGGGAGAAACTGTCCCCTCAGCCAGGCCTGTCCCTCCTTCAGGGAACCTGTCCTTCAGGGAGAGACTATCCCCTCAGTCAGGACAGTCCTTTCTTCAGGGAGACTGTCCTTCACGGAGAGACTGTCACCTGAGCCAGGCCTGCCCTTCCTTCCCACAGAGCAGGCACAAGAATGTGAGCCAGGGAGATTCTCTGACCCTCAGGACACCTCCCACATCTTTTGTTGGGGACTTACTCCTGGCTCTGTGCTAAGATGTCACCTCTGTAGGGTTCAAGAAGCCATATGAGGCAACAGGGACTGAAATGGGTTTGGCCACTTGCGAGATAAAGGCTGTATATCTCTCTGGGCCTCGTCCAAGTGTGGGCACTCAGAGCGGGCCGGAGTCGGTAACACCGCCACCACCACACTGGCATCTGTGGGGGTTCCACAGCCCCACCTCATTTGGGACCCTGACTTCGAGCCCCCAAGAACCCTGCCACTGCTACCCTGTCCCCACCCGCCCCTCAGGACTGCCTGGGGCCGCCCTATGCTGCTGGAAGTGGGGTAGGAGGAGGTAGCATCTGCGTGCGTCCAGGCCATGTGGCCTGCTGACCAGAGCTCGGCCATGGGCAGCGGAATCCACCCAACCCAGCAGGTCCTCCCCGCCCCCCCCACAGCAGCCACTGGTCTCTGTGACAGGGACTCATGATGTGGGACAGCCTGAGACTATGGCTGGGGGTGTCCCCTGTCTTCCCTTCATCCCCAGCATCCTCCGCTCCTCCCGCCAGGGAGAACAGAGAGAGCGGCCGAGCAGGGCCCGCCTCCCAGCAGCCCTCACTAGACTGAGAGGGAAACTGAGGCTATAGAAGGAAAAGTGGGCATCTGTAGCAGCCTTGGCACAGAGCTCACAGGAGCCTGGGCAGCGCGTCCCCTGGGGTATTAAACTGGAATAAGTATGGCAGGGTTCTTGGTTATTTGGGCAGTGGGGGGCATACCTGGCAGAGCTCAGGGTGGACTCCTGGCTCTGCACTCAGGAACAACTCTTGGCAGGCTAGAGAGACCATAGGGGATTCTGGGGTTGATCTCAGGTTGGCCACGTGCAAGGCAAATGCCCTCCCCGCCGTGCTTTGGCTCCAGCCTCAGTCTTACGGATTCTGCAGGAAGCACTTGCCCCCGGAGCTCAGGCACCCCCATAATCAGCCTCCCATGAACCTTCTCCTGGCTCCCTCTCCAGACCCCATCCCAAGGGTGGGGCAGGAAGGGGGACGCAGTGGTATCACTCCAGGGAGGGGCAGCAGGAACAGGAAACTGAGTGTGTCCCTTGCCTGTCCCAGCCTGTCTCCAGGAAAGCTGAGAGCCACTTGGCTGGGGAAGGGGGAGGCGAGAGGGACAGGCTGGGGAGGGGCAGGGAATCCCCGTCTGGACTTGCTGGGGTGTCTGGTGCAACTGTTTCCGGCTGATGCAAAGGCCTGAAGTAAGGCAGCGGGGGCTGATACGGCCCTCCACACCTCCCAGCCTCCCCAACCTGGGCACACTCAGGACCTCGCTCCGAGGACAGGAGTGCCCTGAGCCTGTGGACCAGGGGCATGTGCAGGGGGAGGTTTGCCTACAGGGGTGAAGCTAGATTGAGTCTCAGGGTCAGAGTGGACAAGGACAGGAGAAGGCGGGGCGGCTTGCTCCTTCCTCCACCTTCCTGGGTGGATACACACACGACTCCGTGTTCAAACACAGAGAGAGGTCTGTCCTTGCAGTCAGCGGGCAGGAGAGCAGGGCTGGGGGCTGGAGCGACGGTACAGCAAGTCAGGCGCTTGTCTTCCATATGGCTGACCCAGGTTCAATCCTCAGCATCTCAGATCAAGACCACCAGGAGTAACTCGTGAGTGCAGAGCCAGGAGTAAGCCCTGAGCAGTGACGTGTGTGGCCCCCAAACAAAGCAAGACCAAAATATGAGCAGGGCTTGCATGTGGAACATAAATCTTACAGGTATGGGTTTTTTGTTTGTTTTGTTTTGTTTTGCTTTTTGGGTCACACCCGACTATGCACAGGGGTTACTCCTGGCTCTGCACTCAGGAATTACTCCTGGCGGTGCTTGGGGACCCTATGGGATGCTGGGAATCGAACCCGGGTCGGCCACGTGCAAGGCAAATGCCCTACCCTCTGTGCTATCGCTCCAGCCCCCAGAATGTACATCTTGCAAATTGTCTGGCCAGTGACCTGAACTGGCTTCCTACCTGGCCACCTCCTCGCCAAAGCGCCCTTTCAGGAGCAGGAGCATCAGCCCCGTGCTGCCGAGGAGGATGTCGGGACCCAGAGTGGGCAAGGCACTTCGCAGGGGGCACACAGCAGTATCAGGCTGAGTGGAGCTAGTTCAGCCTAATAACTGTACACACTGCCTGGAGGGGGCCCGTGGGAAGTGGGGTGGGGGGTACAGAGACAACTGTGACCTGCTTCTAATGACCTAGACAGGGCTGAGGTTCCACCTAGACAATGACAGGGAAGAAGATGAGGACTTCGAGGGCGTGAGAGAGAGGGGAAGGGCAGCACGGACTGGCAGGACAGAAAACATCTGAATCCGATTTGAAGTGCTTTCTCCCTGTTCAGCTCTCTGCCATGCATGTTTAGAAGGGAAGTGCGGCGGGTGCCAAAGTGGAGTCACTGAGGGCCAGAGCCTCATACCTTACCTACCAAGCCTGCATTCTGCTCCTGGGCCATGCTCTGGGCCCTTACTTTTTAATGATAATAAAATATATCTAATGTAGAGGCTGGAGCAATAGCACAGCTGGTAGGGCATCTGCCTTGCATGCGGCCGATCCAGGTTCAATTCCCAGCGTCCCATATGGTCCCCTGAGCACTGCCAGGAGTCATTTCTGAGTGTATGAGGCAGGAATAACCCCTGAGCATCGTCGGGTGTGACCCAAAAAGCCAAATATATATATATATATGTGTGTGTGTGTGTGTGTGTGTATGTATAGTAGAATTTACTCTTTTTAAAATTTTGTTTTCAATTGAATCACCATGAATTACAATTACAAAGTTATTCATGATTGTTGCTAAGGGAAAAGGCAGCTGAGATAGAGAAGGGAGCACCAAATAAAGGGTGTTGGGAGTATCCTCCCAGGATGGGAGAAGCATGCTGAAAGTAGACTATAGACCGAACATAATTGCCACTCAATGCCTCTGTTGCAGACCACAGCAGCCAAAAGGAGAGAAAGAACAAAGAGGAATGCCTTGCCACAGAGGCAGGGTGGGATGGGGGGAACGGGGGGGTGGGAGGGATACTGGGATCCCTGGTGGTGGGAAATGGGCACTGGTGGAGGGATGGGTGTTTGATCATTGTATAACTGAAACCCAAGCACAAAATGTGTAAGTCTACAACTGTACCTCATGGTGTCTCACTAATAAAAAAATTTTTTAAAAAAAGTTATTCACGATTGAGTTTCAGGAGTGCAATATTCCAACACCAATCCCTTCACCAGGGTCACTTCCCTCCACCAGTGAAGTTTACTTTTGTTTGGGAGGGCAGGAGGTTTGGGGGTTCCCGGGGGGTGGAGAACCCACACTCAGCAATGCTTGGGGCTTACTCCTGGCTCTGCATTCAGGGATCACTCCTGTGGTGCTCAGGGGACCAAAGGGGATGCCGGGGATGGAACCCAGACCAGCTACTACATGCAAGAAAAAAATGCCTTCCCCGCTGTACTATGACTTCAGCCCCTCAAGTTTAATCTTTTAACAATTTTAAGTCTATAATTTAGTGACCATTTTTAGTTTTGATGAAATTCAGCTTACTCCTTTCTCTCCCCTCTTTTGTTGTGGTGTGTTACAGGGGTCACACTGCTTGTGGCACCTGGGGGAGTCACTGAGCATCAGGGGGATGGCACTAAGCATCTCCTGCAGACCCCCTGCCCACCCTGTGTCTCCTCTTGCTTATGTTTTGGTGTCATGCTAAAGAAATAACGACCAAGTTCAAGGTCTTAAAGTTACCCTTCTCTGTTTTCTTCTTAGAGTCTTAAAGTTTTCTCTCTGAAATTTAGGACCTGAGTCTGTTTTGAAGTAAATGCAATGTACAGTGTTAAGGTGAGGTACAATTACATCATCTGCAAACAGATCATTTTACTTCTTCCAAGGCAACTGGATATCTTTTATCTCATTCTTGCCTGATTGGTCTAGTTAGGACTTCCATTGCTGCATTGAATAGAAGTGAGAAAAAGTGGGCATTCTTGTCTTATTCTTAACTGGAGGAGCACTCTTTCATCATTGAATATGACATTACCTGCTGGTGGGTTTTCACATAATCTTGATCATGTTGAGAAATATCTCTTCCATTCCTAGTTTATTGGGTGCTTCTATCATGAAAAAAATGTTTGAGGTAGGCCACACCCGGCAGTGCTCAGGGGATATTTCTGGCCCTGCACTCAGAAATCATTCCTGGCTGCCTCAAGGGACCATATAGGGTGTCAGGGACCCAACCCGGGTTGGCTGTGTGCAAGGCACCCTCTGTATTATCTCTCTAGCCTAATCATCATGAAAGTTTTGTACTTTGTTAAGTACTTTTCCATACTAAGATGACCGAGTGGTTTTTTTTTCCCACTCATTTCATTAAATAGAAGGAAATTCCTACAAAGCAGTAGTAATTAAAACAGCATGGTATTCATCTAGAAATAGACCTGCAGACCAATGAAACAGAGTTGAATATTCTGTCACAGAACCCCAAATATATGGCCACTTAATCTTTGACAAAGGAGCAAGAAACGTGATGTGGAACAAGGAAAGTCTCTTCAACAAGTGGTGCTGGGAAAACTGGATAGCTACCTGCAAAAAAAATGAACTCTGACCTCTGTCTAATGACAGGCACAAAAGTCAGATCAAAGTGGATTAAAGACCTCAATATCAGACATGAATCTATAAGGTACATAGAGGATAATGTAGGCAGAACTCACCACAACACCGAAGCTAAAAGCATCTTTAAGGATGAAACAACACTGACCATGCAAGTGGAAGCAAACATGGACAAATGGGACTGCATCAAACTAAAAAGCTTCTGCACTTCAAAAGAAACAGTGACCAAAATACAGAAAGAGCCCACAGAATGGGAAAGGACCCAATAGCTGGAGCCATAGCACAGCAGGTAGAGCATTTGCCTTACACGTGGCTGACCTGACCAACCCAGGTTCGATTCCTCCGCCCCCTCAGAGAGCCCGGCAAGCTACCGAGAGTATCTTGCCCACACGGCAAAACCTGGCAAGCTACCCGTGATGTACTTGATATGCCTAACACAGTAACAGTATCACATTGGAGACGTTACTGGGCCCGCTCGAGCAAATAGATGAACAACAGGAGGACAGTGACAGTGACAGTGACCCATCTGATAAGGGATTTATATCCAGGATATACAAGACACTAGGAATTGTACAAGAAAAAACATCCAACCCCATCAAAAAATGGGGAGAAGAAATGAACAGAAGTTTCCTCAAAAAAGAAATACAAATGGCCAAAAGGCACATAAAAAAAATGCTCCACATCGCTAGCCATCAGGGAGATGCAAATCAAAACAACAATGAGATATCATCTCATACCACAGAGACTGGCATACATTCAAAAGAACAAAAGCAACCAGTGCTGGCGTGGATGTGGAGAAAAAGGGATGCTCTTTCACTGTTGGTGGGAATGCTGACTGGTCCAGCCTTTCTGGAAAACAATATGGACAGTTCTTCAAAAACTAGACTTTGAGCTTCCATGTGACCCCGCAAAACCACTTCTGGGAATATATCTCGAGGATGCAAAAAAGCACGGTAGAAATGACATCTGTACCTATATGTTCATTGCAGCACTGTTCATAATAGCCAAAATCTGGAAACAATCCAAGTGCCCTAAAACACATGACTGGTTAAAAAAACTTTGGTACATCTACACAGTGGAATACTATGCAGCTGTTAGGAGAGATGAAGTCATGAATTTTGCTTATAAATAGACATGGAGAATATCATGCTAAGTGAAATGAGTCAGAAAGAGAGGGACAGACATAGAATGACTGCACTCATTTGTGGAGTATAGAATAACATAACATGAGGCTGACATTCAAGGACAGTAGATACAAGGGCCAGGAGGATTGCCCCATAGCTGGAACCCTGCCTCATGAGCGGAGGGGAGAAGGCAGATGGAATAGAGAAGGGATCACTAAGAAAATGATGGCTGGGAGCTGGAGCAATAGCACAGCAGGTAGGGAGTTTGCCTTGCACACAGCCGACCCAGGTTTGATTCCCAGCATTCCATCTGGTCCCCTGAGCACCGCCAGGGATAATTCTTGAGTGCAGAGCCAGGAGTGATCCCTGTGCATTGCCAGGTGTGACCCCCCCCCCACCAAAAAAAAGAAAATGATGGCTGGAGGAATTGGTCTGGATGGGAGATGTGTGCCGAAAGTAGATAATGGACCAAACATGATGACCTCTCAGTGTCTATATTGCAAACCATAATGCCCAAAAGTAGAGAGAGAGTATGGGAAATATTATCTGCCATGGAGGCAGGGGGAGGGTGGGGAAGGGGGGTATACTGGGAGATTGGTGGTGGGGAATGTGCCCTGGTGGAGGGATGGGTGTTTGATCATTGTGTGATTGTAACCCAAACATGAAAGCTTGTAATTTTCTCATGGTGATTCAATAAAATTAGAAAAAAAAAAAGAAGGAAATCCTATTTTTTTCTATTCTGCTAATGAGACACTTTACATGGATTGGATTTGTTTTTTGTATGTTAAAATGCCATTGATTGCAGATATAAGGCCTAGTTGGCTAGAATATAACTAAATTTGGTTTCCCAGAGTTTTGTTGAGGATATTTGCACTTATATATAAAAGGGTTCTTCTTGGGGTGGCAAGGGAGACTCAACCCGCACTCCCTCCACGGGGCCCTGGTGAAGACAGCCTGGCACAAGGGCAGGAGATTCTGCAGAATCCTGGCAGCCAAAAACTTCCAGAACCCAGCCACAGCCATGCTCAAAGCCACTCTCCACACGCTTGGATGAACCTCACACATGAAGGAATCAGCAGAGAAACCCAGGTATGCGGGACCCAGGGCTGAGATCTCCAATCCTGCTCGGATCCGGACTGGGCCTCCTCCACCCAGATACTCCATTTTCCAGTAGCTTGGCAGTCACACCCACAAACTGCCCCTGGCACCATGTAATCCCACCAATAGCCAAGATCCAGAGACTATAAAACAGAGCTCCTGGAAGCGCGCCGCGAACCTCTTATAGCCTAGGGACCACTGATGTACCTAAAGCAGCACACATGTGTTTGGTTTTAACCTACTTGCTTGTATTCTCTTATATACATTCTTCGTCCCTCTTGGAGAGCCCAGCATGCTCCCTAGAGTATCCCACCTACACAGCAGAGCCTGGCAAGCTCCCCATGGCTTATTCGATACTCCAAAAATAGTAACAACGGGTCTCACTCCCCTGACCCTGAAAGAGCCTCCAATATGGCACCATTGGGAAGAATGAGTAAGGAAAGGCTGCTAAAATCTCAGGGCTGGGACATATGGAGACATTACTGTCACCCACTCGAGCAAGTTGATGTCTAACAGGATGACAGTGTTACAATGATACAGATATGAAAGGAATAAAAATCTGTAGTTTTCTTTTGGTGTTTTGATTGGTTTGAGTAGCAAGTAATGTTGTGAGAAATGTTCCCTCCTCTTTAATGTTTTGAAAGAGTTTGAGAAAGATTGGTGTTAATGTATTAATTCTTCTTTACCTGTTTGGTAGATTTTGCTAGTAAAATCACTGTGACCTTTGACTTTTTTTTTTTTTTTTGCTGTGGAGGTGTGGGATGAGTGGGTTTTTTTGTTGGTGGTGGTGGGTTTTTTTGGGGTTTTTTTTTTTTTTTTGCTTTTTGGGTCATGCCCGGCGATGCACAGGGGTTACTCCTGGCTCTGCATTCAGGAATTACTCCTGGCAGTGCTCAGGGGACCCTATGAGATACTGGGAATCAAACCCGGGTTGGCCGCGTGCAAGGCAAACGCCCTACCCGCTGTGCTATTGCTCCAGCCCCGATGAGTAGTTTTGGGGAGGAGGACAAAAGAGGGAGCGTTATTGGATCACTACCAGCAGTGCTCAGGGCTTACTCCTGGCCTCTGTGTTCAGGGGTCACTCTGGCGGGAATCAAAGTGTGTCCGAGTCATTCAATGCAAGTGCCTTACACGTCATTCCATCTTTCTGACCCCAGAATTGGTGATTATGGATTCAAACTTTTTAATTTCAACAGTTGCATTTAGATCTTCTGTTTATATTTAAGTCAGTTTTCAAATTTCTAGAAATTTTCCGATTTTATCTAGGTTATCCATCTATTCCTTCTCATTTCTATAATGTGATAGTGATGTTCCTATTGTCATTTCTGATATTAGTAATTTGAGTCTTTTCTTAATCCAACTAAATGTCAATTTTATTGATAGTTCCAAATAATTTTGGAGTTTGTTTATTGCATCCGTTGCTTTTCTCTTTCTGCTTTCACTTCTCCTACTCTCACTTGATCACTTGACTTCCCGTTAATCGTCGATTTGCTCGAGCGGGCACCAGTAACGTCTTCATTTGTCCCTGTCGCGTGCTTTTGTAGCCCAATAGCGTCTGTTGGTTCTAGGAACACGAAGAGCCTCAAACCGATCGTTCATGGTCTTGATGAAGAAGTCTGACCATCTGGTAGGTGGGCGGCCATGCAGTTTTTTGACATCCCGTGGAATCCAGTCAGTAACGGCTCTAGTCCAACGGTCGTCTCTAAATCTCATTACATGACCAGCCCATCTCCTACTCTCATATTTATTAATTTCTTCTTCTGTTAGCTTTGGGGCTTTTCTTTATGTCTTTTATCTAGTTCTTTTTTTCTAGTTTTGTTCTTTTCCTAGTTGACTTTAGTTTTTTTTTAGTGGGTGGGAGGGCCCTGCTGGAAGACAAACCCGGTACCTCACATGCAAAGCAAGAGCTTCCCACTAAACTACTTCCCGACCCCCTGTGCACCCTCTCTCTCTCCTCTCCCTCTCTTCTCTTTCTCTCTTTCTCTCCCTCTCCTCCCTCTCCTCTGTCTCTCTGTCTCTGTCTCTTCTCTCTCCTTCTCCCCTCTCTTTCTCTCCTCTCTCCTCTATCTCCTTTCTCTCCCCTCTCTCTTTTCCTCTCTCCTCTCTCTCTTTCTTTCACTCTCCTCTCTGTTTCTGTCTCTCTGTCTCTCTCTCACTCTCCTCTCTCTTTCTCTCTTTCTCTCCATACTCAGCAGTGGACCTACTTCAGGCACGTTTCTTAGGTGTTGCTTCCAGTGATGGTGCTCTGAGGGCCTTACACTGAGGACCAAGCCCATGTCTTGTGTGTGGGAGCATGTGTTCCATCCCATTCAACTATCACCCAGTCCTAGGTCTTTCTTTTTGAAATGTAACCATGCATGTTTATAAATTTCTCTCTGAGCACTGCTTTCCCTGAATGTCATAAGTTTTGATATGTTGTGTCTTCATTTTCATTCATCTCATTGTGTTCCCTGATTCCCTTTGTAATTGCCTCCTTGACCCATTGGTTATCTAAGGCTGTGGATACAAATGTGATGGCCACACTTTGTAAAATTTTCAGCTTTATTCTATTATTGATGTCTAGTTTCATATTACTGTCATCGTAGAAGGGCTGGAGAGATTGGATAAGGGTTAAGTGTTTGTATTGCATGCAGCAGACTCCATTTGGACCCCTGGTACCATATATGACTCCCCCAACACCACCTCTGCCCCAGCAGTGCCAGGAGTGAGTCCTGAGCACTGTGAATTCAATAAGGGGGCTTTTATTTATTTATTTATTGAGCCAGGAGTGAGCCCTGAGCACAGAGCCGGGAGAGAGCCCTGAGCACAGGGCCAGGGGTTAGCCTTGAGCACAGAGTCAGGAGTGAACCTTGAGCACAGAGCCAGGAATGAACCTTGAGCAAAGAGCCAGGGGTGAACCCAGAGCACAGAGTCAGGAGTGAGCCCTGAGCACCGAGCCGGAAATGAGCCCTGAGTCTTGCCAGGTGTGCTCTCCCCGCCCCCGGACAACCCCCCAAAAAGCACTAAAAATGTTTGTAATGCTTAGTATGACTTCGACCATTTACCATTTGTTCAGACGTGTTTGTAGCTGGCATTACGGCCCCCCCTAGAGAATACATGTGAGAAGCATGTGTGTCTGGCAGCGAACTGAGTGTCAGAATGTGTTTCTTAGGTCTGATTTGCTCCTGTGTTTAAATCCCCTCTTTCTTCTTTTTTTTTTTTTAATTTTATGTTTGTTTTCTTTTTGGGTCACACCCAGCAGTGCACAGGGGTTACTCCTGGTTCTGTACTCAGGAATTGCTCCTGGCAGTGCTAGGGGACCATATGAGATGCTGGGAATTGAACCCGGGTTGGCCCCATGCAAGGCATACACCCTACCCACTGTGCTATCACTCCAGCTCCTTTTTTTTTTTTAATTTTAAAGAAACACAACTTTATTTATTTTTGGGTCACACCCGGCGATGCACAGGGGTTCCTCCTGGCTCTGCACTCAGGAATTACTCCTGCCGGTGCTCAAGGGACCATATGGGATGCGGGGAATCTAACCCTGGTCGGCCTTGTGCAAGGCAAACGTCCTACCTGCTGTGCTATTGCTCCAGCCTCTCAAATCCCCTCTTTCAGCCAGAGCAATAGTACAGCAGGGAGGGTGTTTGCCTTGCACTTGCACGCAGCAACCTAGGTTTGATCCCTGGCATTCCAGATGATCTCCCAAGCACCGCCAGAAGTAATTCTGAGTACAGAGCCAGGAGTAACCCCTGAGCATTGCCGGGTGTGACCCAAAAAGTAAAAAATATATCACTGTACCACTGTATCACTGTCATCCAGTTGTTCATTGATTTCCTTGAGCAGGCACCAGTAACGTCTCCTTCATCCTAGCCCTGAGATTTTAGAAAGTGCCACATCCGAGGCTCTTTCAGGGTTAGGAGAATGAGACCCATCATTGTTACTGGTTTTTGGCATGGGGAGTTTGCCAGACTCTGCTGTGTGGGCAGGATACTTTTGGTAGCCTGCCAGGTTTAGCAGAGTAAGAACTAAATAAAAATAAATAAATAAATAAAATATACATATATTAAATCCCCTCTTTTCTCTTCTGGTTCTTACAAAATTGGAAATGAGGTATTGGCACATCCAGTTACTCTTCTGGGGGATAATTTTCTTATTACTCTAGTTCAGCCTTCAATCATGTCAAATTTTGCTTCATATTATTTAGTGGGTCTATTTTGGACAAAGGTGCATTTATAATGCAGTATTGTCTTGCTGCTTCCAACTTTTTATTACGCATTGTTTTCTCCATAATCTTTTTATGACTTAGTCTATGGCACCTCTATTTTCTTTTAACTGCTCACAACCTGGTGTATCAGATGTTTTTTCATTTTCTGGGTTTTTTTTTTTTCTGGTTCCAGGAATTGAACCTGTCAGATTTTTTTCATTTCCTTATTATTTTTGGTTTCAGGAATTGAACCTAGGATCTCACGCATGTAAGGCAAATACTCTACCTCTGAGTCAGGCCCCTGGGCTCTGCTATTCGCATGCAACCTTTTTCTTTTTTTTTTTTTATTTTTATTAGTGAAACACCATGAGGTATAGTTGTAGATCTTGTGCTTTTATATAAAGTGAGTCTTTTATAGATAGCATATCATTTTTTCCAATCTCGGCCTCTTAAAGGAAAATTTCCATCCTTTTATCTACATTTACTATTATTGCTGAAAAGAATGTATTTATTTCTACCATTTAGCTATTTTCTGGATACTTTTTATTGTTTCTCCCCCCTTTATGCCTGCATTTTGTTTAGTTTACTTATATATTATATCCTTTTTTTAGGAGTACTGCTATTTATTATATTATATCTTTTTATGTCCTTCTTTTCTCCTTTTTGTGTATTTAATCATTGTCTTAGTGATCACTTTGGGTTTGAAATGAACATCTTAAGCTTATTAAAACCTCATTTGAATAACCAAACATAGCTCAGTATACACTTCCTTTCCTTTACATTTCTGCTTCCCCTCCTGTATATTATTGTCTCGGATCATATTTACATATTGAGTGCTTATTAGCATCGACTTCTAATCATTGCTTTGTGCACTTGTCTTTTTAATCAAATATGCTGACAAGTGGGAAATGTCTTCAAGAAAGAGGACTGGCGTGTGATGACCCTTAGAGGAAGGAAGGGCACTGACGGAGGGGCCGCGGGAGAAGGGAGACCCGGGATGATCTTCTGGAGCATACACACTTATGTTGGAACTGAACTGGGGAGTTGTGCTTTGGTTTGGCTTTGGTTTGGCATTTTTTTGGGTCACGCTCTTTGGTGCTCAGGGCTCATTCCTGCTCTGCACCCCAGGGTCACTCTTGGCAGGGCTCAGGGGACCATATAAGGTGCCGGGATGGAACCCGGGTCAGCCACGTGCAAGGCAAGCATCCTATTAGTATACTATTGCTCCAGCACCAAATTTGGGGGGGATTTTTGAGGAGTTTCTGGGGCCACATCTGGCTGTGCACAGGGATCTCCTGATGATGCTCTGGGGACCGTATGCAAAGTCAGGGCTCGAATCCTGGTTGGCTGTGAGCAAGGCACGCACCCTACCCACTGTACTAACACTCCAGCCCCCTGGAATTGAGTTTAAAAGAACAAAAAAAATGACTATGCAAAAAAAATATTTGTTGTTGCTGTTGTTGTTGTTTTAGAACCACATTCAGCAATACTAGGGACTTACTCCTGGCTCTGCATTCAGGGCTCATTTATGGTGGGGCTCAGGGGACCATTCAGGACGCTGGAGATCAAATCTGGGTTGCCTGCATGCAAGGCAAACACCCTAGCTGCTGTACTATTGCTCCAGCCCCATGGAATTGAGTTTTGAGGAACAAAAAATCACTACCCAAAATTTTCTATTCTTACTTTCTGCAAAAGTAAGATGGGGAAAAGTTAAGTTATTGTATAGCTCCAATGATCTCACTTTTTTAATTTTTGGTTTTCTAGGTCACACCAGGCAATGCTCGGGAGTTCCTCCTGGCTCTGCACTCAGGAATTACTCCTAGCAGTGCTGGGGAACCATATGAGATGCCAGGAATTGAACACAGGTCAGCTGTGTGCAAGGCAAACGCACTACCCGCTGTGCTATCGCACTGGTCCATGATCTCACTTTTGTATTGTTTATTTATACATACTTAAAGGTCTGTGGGTATTTTAACACAGCGGTAGGGCGTTTTTTGTTGTTTGTTTGTTTGTTTGTTTGTTTTCTTTTTGGGTCACACCCCGCAATGCACAGGGGTCACTCCTGGCTCTGCACTCAGAAGTAACTCCTGGCAGTGCTCAGGGAACCATATGGGATGCTGAGAATCGAACCCGGGTTGGCCGCGTGCAAGGCAAACGCCCTACCCACTGTGCTATCGCTCCAGCCCAGTGGTAGGGCTTTTGCCTTGAGCGTGGCCAGCCCAGCTGAGCCAGGTTCGATTCCTCTGCCCCTCTCAGAGAGCCCGGCAAGCTACCAAGAGTATCTCGCCCCCACGGCAGAGCCTGGCAAGCTCCCCATGATGTATTCGATATGCCAAACACAGTAACAACAAGTCTCACAATGGAGACGTTACTGGGCTCGTTACTGGGCTCGCTCAAGCAAAACGAGGGCAATGTTACAGTGCTACAGTGCGGTTTTGAAAATCCATCCCTGGTCCAAGTCACGTCCTCTGAGCTCAGGCCCTGCGGCTCTGGCCTGAAACCCTTGCACCACACCAGTGTGGGACTTCTGGTGCTCAGCCAGCATGTGCAGCCCCAGGCGAGTGCTACAACTGCATGGTCTTCATGCTCTTTGCCCTGCCTTGAATCCAAGCCAGGGCCTCTGCAGAGTACATGCTCTGCCACTGAGCCCCACGCCCCACAACTGCAAGGAAAGGTGTGCAGCTCAGCAGCCAGGAGGGCAAGCCTCACGGCGAGCGTTACAACCAGAACATGTGTGAGCACCACGGCTCAGGGAGTGTGACCCCCACACCAGTGGCATGCGTGGCAGCATGACTAGGGCATGTGACTCCCCGAAGAGGCACCAAAACTCCATGTCTGCACTCCACAACCAAGCACATCAAGCCTCCTACACACACATACACACACACAAACACGCACACACGCACACATGCACGCACGCATGCACACGCACTGTAACAGCAGCAAAGGGGAAGGAAGCAAGCAAGGAAGGAAGGAAGGAAGGAGGAAAGGAGGGAAGGAGGAAGGAAGGGAGGAAGGAGGGAGGGAGGGAGGAAGGAGGGAGGGAGGGAGGAAGGAGGGAGGGAAGGAAAGAAGGAAGGAGGAAGGAAGGAAAGAAGGAAGAAAGGAAGGAAGGAAGGGAAGGAAGGGAGGGAAGGAGGGAGAGAAGGAAGGAAGGAAGGAGGGAGGAAGGGAGGGAGGGAGGGAGGGAAGGAAGGAAGGAAGGAAGGAAGGGAGGGAGGGAGGGAGGGAGGGAGGGAAGGAGGGAGGGAGGGAGGGAGGGAGGGAGGGAAGGAAGGAAGGGAGGGAGGGAGGGAGGGAGGGAGGGAGGGAGGGAAGGAAGGAAGGAAGGAAGGAAGGAAGGAAGGAAGGAAGGGAGGGAGGGAGGGAGGGAGGGAGGGAAGGAAGGAAGGAGGGAGGAAGAGAGGGAGGGAGGGAGGGAAGGAGGGAGGGAAGGAAGGAAGGAAGGGAGGGAGGGAGGGAGGGAGGGAGGGAAGGAAGGAAGGAGGGAGGAAGAGAGGGAGGGAGGGAAGGAAGGAAGGAAGGAAGGAAGGAAGGGAAGGAGGGAGGGAAGGAAGGAAGGAGGGAGGGAGGGAGGGAGGGAGGGAAGGAGGAAGGAAGGAAGGAAGGAAGGAAGGAAGGAAGGAAGGAAGGAATTAGGGAAGGGAGAGAGGGAAAGAGGGAAGGAAAGAAGGAAGGAGGAAGGAAGGAGGGAAGGAGGGAAGGAGGGAGGGAAGGAAGGAAGGAGGGAGGAAGGGAGGGAGGGAGGGAAGGAAGGAAGGAAGGAAGGAAGGAAGGGAGGGAGGGAGGGAGGGAAGGAAGGAAGGAGGGAGGAAGAGAGGGAGGGAGGGAGGGAGGGAGGGAGGGAGGGAGGGAAGGAGGAAGGAAGGAAGGAAGGAAGGAATTAGGGAAGGGAGAGAGGGAAAGAGGGAAGGAAAGAAGGAAGGAGGAAGGAAGGAGGGAAGGAGGGAAGGAGGAAGGGAGGGAGGAAGGGAATCGTTGTTCATCGATTTGCTCGAGCGGGCCCAGTAACAACTCCATTTTTGAGACTTGTTGTTACTGTGTTTGGCATACTGAATACGTCACGGGTAGCTTGCCAGGCTTTGCTGTGCAGGCAAGATACTCTCCATAACTTGCCGGCCTCTCCGAGAGGGGCAGAGGAATCGAACCCAGCTCGGTCGGGCTGGCTGTGCACAAGGCAAATGCCCTACCACTGTGCTATCGCTCCAGCCCATTCAATAAATAAGAAAGAAAGAAAGAAAGAAAGAAAGAAAGAAAGAAAGAAAGAGAGAGAGAAAGAGGGAGGAAGGAAGGAAGGAAGGAAGGAAGGAAGGAAGGAAGGAAGGAAGGAAGGACATAAATTAAGGATTCTACCCATTGTATTTGAACAGTAATTATCCCCAATTGTTGAAAGTGTTGTTGATTGATAAAATGGGAAACAGGGAGGTAAACTTGAGAGAAGAATGTTTTTCACCTCTGCTCAACCCACCTCAGCCACAGCGCTCAGGGGATGCCTGGCCTGGGTCAGGTTGGTTGAGTTGGCTGCGAGCACCTGCCCAGCACAGGAGCTCACGGCCCACCAGCCCAAGGCAGCTGTCAAGCAGTGCAAGGATACTTGTTCTGCACATGGGGGATGATCCCTGACATCGATTTCTTGGGGCACAGTGAACTGGGACTGGAGCCAGGAATTGCTCGTGGCAGAAAAGATAAATCAGTCCTCACAGAATGTACACACCTGAGTTCATCGCCTGTCCCTCACAGGAAAGAATTTCCCAAGGACACAAAATAGTGAAGTAAGGTAGTTTTTATTGAACAAAACTTGCTTAGAAAGATGGGGGGGGGGGAGGGCTGGAGTGATAGCACAGCGGGGAGGGCATTTGCCTTGCATGCAGCCAACCTGGGTTCAATCCCTGGCATCCCATATGGGCCTCGAGCACTACCAGGAGTAAATTCCTGAGTGCAGAACCAGGACTTAACCCCTGAGCATCATCCCGGGTATGAGCATTGTCCCAGGTATGACCCAAAAAGCAAAAAAAAAAAAAAAAAAGATGTGAGGTGAGAAAGGGGGAAAATGGGTTTGAGAGAGAACACAGGATTCTCAATAGTGGAAATAAGCGAAGAAACAGAGACGAGCCAGTGAGATTCCAGGGAGAATACAGGTTGAAGTGCAAGTTCCAAGCAGCTTTCAGGAGGAGCTTTCATATAATTCTTCAAAATAAACTTTATTGGGATAGACTGAAGTGGGTAAGGCACTTGTCTTGCATGTGGTCAACCTGGGTTCAACCCCTGGCGTCTCCTATGGTCCCCTAAGCATCACCAGGAATAGTGAATGCTGAGCCAGGAGTAACCCCTGAGTATCTTTAGGTGTGGCCCAAAATGTTTTTTTAAAAAACCCAAATGGATTTTTCTGGGGTTTTGCATACATAAAAGTTAATCTGGGCATTGTCACAGGAAAGCCTTCCACTGTGGGTGGTCTGCTCATAATTTCATCCTTTGCACGTTGATGGTCTCTTTATAATTTCACTGATTCTTCTGTAGCTTCTCCTTCATTGAGGGGTCCACCCTTCTCTGGGAAGGGCCTTGGACTTATGGGCCCTGTGATGCATCAGTCTCTTCTCTCAGAAGAGCTCAGCGTTGGTCTGTCAAAGGGATGGGGGTCTTCGTACCTTGATGCTGTTTCAAGGCTAGGGACTCTCCTTTTTTTTTTTAATTTTTAATAGTGAGACATCATGAGGTACAGTTGCAGACTTACACATTTTTGTGCTTGGGTTTCAATTATACAATGATCAAATATAGGGACTCTCTTTTTAAGTTTCATTATTTCTCCAAAAGACATTACCTGGAAGGGCCCTACTTATCTGCCTAAGACAGAATGATAGGGAAGGCGACATTTCTCTAATCTACTTGACTTCTTACAATGAGTAGGCAATACTTTCCACCTTGGAAAAAACCCAATAACTGTTGCTGGCGCCCACTAGAGCAAATCGATGAGTAACGGGATGTCAAGTGATCAAGTGATTATTTAAAGAACTTAGCACAGGGGCTGGAGTGATAGCACAGCGGGAAGGGCATTTGCCTTGCAATTCCCAGCACCCCATATGGTCCCCCCGAGCACCGCCAGGAGTAATTACTGAGTGCAGAGCCAGGAGTAACCCCTGTGCATCGTGAACCACAAAGGAAAAAGAAAAAAATGAAAATAAAAAAAGAGCTTAGCACATATTAATTGCTCCCTAAACCACCCCACAAACATTCCTGAATTCTTTCATTGGGATCAGTTTCCCCTAAGTTACCCCCAGCTGATCACTTGGAAAGAATGAAAGGACTCAGACCAGGTTTTGGTACTCACCAAGCCCTTTCCCACTTCTTTTTTTTTGGGGGGGGGGCGAGGAGGGGTTATACCCAGCGATGCACAGGGGATACTCCTGGCTCTGCACTCAGGAGTTACTCCTGGCAGTGCTCAGGGGTCCATATGGAATGTTGGGAATCTAACCCAGGTCGGCGGCATGCAAAGCAAATGCCCTACCAGCTGTCCTATCGCTCCAGCCCCCCTTCCCTGCTTCTTGGACTTTGAGTTCTGTGAGAGAGACCCAGGGCCGGGGCTTGGGCGATGGTCACAGGGCGGGCGCACGGGTTCTGGGCCGGACTCCAGAGCAAGGATCCAGGAGGCACTTGGACACAGCAGGGTGTGGCCCAAATCAACAAAAGAAAACAAAACAACCCGGGGTTCCTGGCTCCTGTACACTTTGCACAGCACCCACCCCCCTTCTTTGTATTCCCATGTTCCTCTCTGTTTGTTCACACAGCCATTCATTCATTCGTTTGTTCACTTGGCAAGCAGGCATCAAGCCCTGATCTGGGCCTGTCTTGGGAGCTGAGCTCTGGAAGCACTTCAGGGCCTGCCTGCAGGGGGTTCACTGTGCTGTGCGTCTGAGTCAACACCCGCACTCTCTTACTCACTCCTCCACTCTCACTGCCTCACCCCGCCCTTCCAGCCCCCTCTGGCCACACACACACACACACACACACACACACACACACACACACACACACACACACACACTCTGAGAGTCTCCTCCTGCCTCTGGACGTGAAGCAGTTATTGAGGGATTTATGTCCCACTGGCTAGTTCACTTCCGATCTTGTTCCCAGCCCTTTATCACTGGGTCCCCCACTCGCCCGCACACAAAGTCACAGCAAGAAAGCATGAAAGAGATCCAGGAAGAACAAACGCTCCTCCAGATACCCCCAGCGGAAGATTTCTCATGAGTTCCTAGGGTCTCAAGGGGCAAATAGCAAACACTGACACTCTTTCTCATTCACTCATTCATTCATTCATTCAGCAAAGAACTCAGTGAGCCTCATGTCTGGATCAGGCCCTGAGTGTTGCAAGCATGGGAATGACAGGGACCAGAGCCATAGTACAGCAGGGAGGATGCTTGCCTTGCCTGCAGCCAACTGGCTGCAGTTCCCTGGTCCTTTAAGCCCACTAGGAGTGATCCCTGAGCACAGAGCCAGGAGTAAGTCCTGAGCATTGCCCGATGTGGCTCAGAATAAAAGTGTGACAGTGACAGAAACAAATGGCCTCAGGGCACACCCTCCGGAATCTCCAGTGACAGGGTCGATGGCTGGCTGTAAGAATATTTGTTGAGCATCTACTATGTGCCAAACACTAGCCAAGACTTTGGGACTGTGAAGCTCATGTCCTCTGCAGTTTGCCACCAAGATAGTTGAGCAGCAACACACAATGGAGAAGGAGACAACTTGGTCTATGACCAAGACTCTAAAGAAATTAGCTAGGGTTGGGCCAGAGCGACAGTACAGCGGGAAGGGCGATTGCCTTGCACATGGCCATCCTGGTTCGATCCCCGGCATCCCATATGGTCCCCAGAGGTCAACTAGGAGTAACTCCTGGGTGCAGAGCCAGGAGTAAGTCCTGAGCATCACCAGGTGTGGCTCCCCCTACCTCCCAGAAAAAGGAAGTGATCAGGGTTGCCTGGCAGCCCCTGAGCTGAAACAACACACACTTCCTTCACTCCCGTGGGGCCCCCTCACCCCTTGTCCAAGTGGCAAATCGCCCACAGAGCGACTCTACCCACCTCTACGCCAGGAAGTGATGAGCCCGTGGACATGGAGCCCAGCACACAGTAAGCATTAAACGTCACCTGTGAGGTTAGGTTTGCTTTTGCCCCCTCTCTGCAATCACCACACGGTTCAGCCATCTGCCTGGGTGCTGGCAGGATCCGGAGGCATCGCGCTCACGGACACAGGAGCCAGAGAGCTGCTGCGGGACCCTTTCTACCCGGGAGCCGCAGGATCAGAGCTGAGGGACCATCACGACACCTTGGCCAGCCTCGCATTGCCCAAGCCGGGCTGTGGGTCCCTGGGCCATCTCCGGCCCCACCTCTTGTGTTTGCTTGGTTTGATTTGGTTTTCAAATAGATTCACAAGCTGGGGCTGGAGCAATAGCACAGCGGTTAGGGCGTTTGCCTTGCACGCGGCAGACCCGGGTTCAATTCCCAGCATCCCATATGGTCCCCTGAGCACCGCCAGGGGTAATTCCTGAGTGCAGAGCCAGGAGTAACCCCTGAGCATCGCTGGGTGTGACCCAAAAAGCAAAAATAAAACAAAAACAAATAGATTCACAAGCTGATGCTTGAAACCTTCAGCCTGAGTTCCGGGTAAGGGCCACAAGGCCTTCTGGGAGCTCTGAGGAAGCGGGGCCCGGGAGCCAGGGGTCTCCCAATAAGGTGAGGCCACCACTGGCCCTGCAGCCCTCTGCAGGACGGCGGCAGGAGGTAGCTGAGGAGCAGGCCCAGGACATGCAGGAGGTGCCTCTTGACACCCTCCAACACTGAGGACATTTCCTTTTGCCTTTTGTGATTTTGTGGGGGAAAGGCTCAAGAGTTGGGGGGTACGGGGCTGCAGTGACTCAGCCTAGCAGGCAGACGGTTCCCTGCGAATGCCTGAGGGTGCATTGCTGTTCGGGCCCTGCCGTGCTGCTGGCCCATCACCACCCAAGGAACTTGGGGTGCAGCGGGGATTGCAAAGCCTCCACCATCTCCCCAGTAGTCCCTGTACCACCCCCACACACACAAGGAAACCTCACGTCCATCAAGTCCTTCCTGGAGCCTCACGGCGTCTGCCTCCAGGTGAGCATGTGGAGACAGCAGAGGACACAGACCACTCCCCATCCCGGTTTGGTTTTTGTTTTTGTTTTGTTTTGCTTGCTTTTTGGGTCACACCCGGCGATGCTCAGGGGTTCCTCCTGGCTCTGCACTCAGGAGTTACTCCTGGTGGTGCTCAGGGGACCCTATGGGATGCTGGGAATCGAACCCGGGTCGGCCGCATGCAAGCAAACGCCCTCCCCACTGTGCTATCGCTCCAGCCTCTCCACCCCGGCTTGGAAATGACCGTGAGCAAGGGCCCAAAAGGCAGGGAAAGGACCACGGGCAGCGGCTTCAAAGCGGTTCCGGCAGGGCTGCAAAGTGCAGACTCTCTCTGACGCCACCTGCACCGTTCTGCTTCGCAGTGGGGGAGCTCACAGGAGAGATTTTTGTTTTATTTTGTTTGCTGGGGGGCGACGGCAGGGGAGCACGCTCAGGAGGGCTCAGGGGTCACTCCTGTCCGTGCTGGCGCACACATGTGCTTCTGGTGGGGATCAGACCCACGCCGAGCATCTCACCTGCCACACGCTCCCTCCAGCCCCACTCGGAAAAGATGTTTAAGGGCTTGGCAGAGCAGGGCTGGGGAAGTCACAGGAAGGCAGAGGGAGTAAGGACAGTGTGGCTGTGCAGAACAATCTGGAACTGATATGAAGGCTTCCGGATGGGGGACGGGATGCGACTTTCCAACCAGGAAGAGATGGATGAGATGAACCACAGGGAGGAGGCCCCGCCGGCCCCACCCCCCCACCCTGGCAAACAGGATGAGGATGGGGCAAGGCCCCCTCCCCATGCTAAGCTGCCCCCCACCCCACCCCGGTGTTGGCCAGGAAGCCCCAGTCCAAGACCTGTGTCCACAAAGACCAGGGTGTGGGCACCAGGGGATGGCCAAGTCCTGACGCAGACAACTCCCGACCCCCGTGCCCGGCCTCCAGAGCCACAAGCCAAATAATGTGGTTTGGGCCGGTGGCCAAGAACCCACACCCCAGCTCACGGGACCGCGACTTCCGTGTTGCATCAGGTTACTAAGCGGCGTGCACACAACCCAGGGCTCGTTACACAACTGGGGAGTGCGCACTCAGCACCCACACTCCCCGGGTGGCCCACGGAGCCCTCGGGAGAAACCGCAGCCTTGCACAAGGGCCCCCTCGGATGGGGAGGGCACCTGGCCAGGAGCCCGAATTCTGCAGCCCCACCCCCACGGTAGAGCCACGCAAGACCTCAGCTACCACATGCATGCTCCTTCCTCGCCAGACACCATGTCTCTCAAGAAAGGAGGTGCAGGAGCACTGAGAGTGGAGACGGAAGGTTTGGGCACGCCTGTGCCTTGAGGGAAAGCCCCTGGCCATGTCCCCTTCCCCCGCCACAGGATGAGGAAGGAGAGCAGCAGGGTTTGGAGGTGGTGGAAGGGGCAGGAGGTGGACCAGGTCATTCCCTTTTGCTTTTGATGTTCCCCCCCCCCCCCCCCGCCCTATTTCTCTACAACAAACATGTGCTACCTATTACTGGGCAAGTGGGGGGCAGGGGGACCCGCTGCGCCTGCTGTAGACACCTCCCCCGCATCTGCTGGCCTTCCTCGAGAGTGAGCCCAGCAGCTAAGGGTGGGGAGGAACGCAGATACGCAGGGGAGCCTGTGAGGAACAAAATTGGACCCGCTTCCTTGACTTCCTCTGACCTGTTTCCTGGGCCTTCCAAGCACTGGAAAGGCATCTGGGCTCAGAGCGCTTCCTGAGGAGCCTCGCAAGAGACACTTCTTGGGTTCTACTGGGCATGGGGGACAGGGCTGGGGGCCACCCCCCACCATGTGAGTCTGCCTCACAGAAGAGTTGCCCCGGCCGCAGAGGGCATGGAGGGCAGATGCCCCAGGCAGCCACTTTCAACTGCATGAGTCAAACGCCAACTCCGCCCACCAGAATCAGTCGTGCATCCCAGGAGTGACCGTTGCCAAGGCAGGTAGCACTCTGGGTTGGGCCCCCCAGTGCCCTGGCCGCCTCCCTGTAGTTACTTAGATCTGCAGCGCCCCCTGCTGGTCATGCCCGAAATCATCCTTCCCCGTGGTCTGCTTCTTCCTGGCCAGACTCATCTTCCTTCTCCTTCTCAAGGCCCGCTGCAGCATCTTCCCGGCTACCTGGAGCCTCTCTCCCTCTCTGCCACATGCGCGCACGCGCCCAGGTGCCTCACACTTTTCCCCATTCTGGATGCTGGAATGGGACTAGGCTTGTTCTGGAGACTGACTGCTCCCCTGCCGAAGGCACGGGGCACCCCAAGGGCATCATAATTAAAGTAAGCCTTTCTGCAAGGAACAGGATTTGTGCAGATTATTCCATTTAGTTGTATGAATTCCTAGAGGTTGGCAGTATTACTATATTAACCCAGTATTCTGATAAGACACTGGGGCTGGAAAGATAGTACAGTGGTAGAACGTTTGCCTTGCATGCTATCGACCTGGGTTTGATCCCCGACATCCCATATGGTCCCCCAAAGACTACCAGAAGTGGGGCCGGAGTGATAGTACAACAGGTAGAGTGTTTGCCTTGCACACGGCTAACCTGGGTTCGATCCGTGGCATCCCATATGGTCCCCCAAGCACCGCCAGGAGTAATTTCTGAGTGCAGAGCCAGGAGTAACCCCTGAGCATTGCTGAGTGTGACTCAAAAAGGGGAAAAAATGACTACCAGAAGTGATTCCTGAGTGCAGTCAGAAGTGACCCCTGAGCATCGCCAAGTGTGACCCAAAACAAAACCCAAAGAAATGAATAAGATACTAAGATTCAGAAGTTAAAAAAGAAAAAAGTTGGGGCTGGAGCAATAGCACAGCGGGTAGGGCATTTGCCTTGCACGCGGCCGACCTGGATTCGATCCCCGGAATCCCATATGGTCCCCCGAGCACCGCCAGGAATGATTCCTGAGTGAAGAGCCAGGAATGACCCCTGAGCATCGCTGGGTGTGACCCAAAAAGCAAAAAAAAAAAAAGTTATGGGGGCAAAGATATAGTACAGGGTTTAAGGTGTTTGTCTTGCACACAGCTGACCTCAGTTTGATCCTCCAGCTCTGTTTATGGTCCCCTCAGCACTGCCATATGGGAACCCTGAGCACAGAGCCAGGAGTAAGCCCTGAGTATTGCCAGGTCAGACCCTAAAACAAAAGCCAAGAAGTGAATGCTAAAGCTAGGATCCGAGTCTGGCTGTTCTGTTTTGGTTTGGGTTATTGTTATGATTGTGTGTGTATGTGTGTGTTCGCTGTTGGGGATAGAACCCTACATGCAAAGCAAGTATTCGAACGCTGAGTCGTTAAAAATCCGGTCCCTCAGATCCAGGTTGCTGGCACAAGAATGTATCCTCTTACCCACGAGGCTATGTGGTTGTGTTCCTTTCCCTGCTTCTGCCCACCCACAGCCCAGAGCCCTGGGATCCAGGTAAGCAGGTAGATTCGAATCCAATGCCCAGGACCTATGCCTTCATCTGATCCTTATGTCGAGATTTGTTTCTGTAGTGCCCAAGTCCCTCTCGGCATGTGGACATAACAACATCCCTCTATTTTGAAGGGAACTATGGGAGGGTGTCAGGCCCCACACACAAAACAAATGTCCTAAGCAGGAGCAATAGCACAGCGGGTAGGGCATTTACCTTGCATGCGGCCGACCCGGGTTCGATTCCCAGCATCCCATATGGTCCCCTGAGCACTGCCAAGAGTAATTTCTGAGTGCTTGAGCCAGGAGTAACCCCTGTGCAACACCAGGTGTGACCCAAAAAGCAAAAAAAAAAAAATGTCCTGGGCTGGTAGGGTGTTTGCCTTATATGCGTCCGACCAGGACTCAAACTTCAGCATCCCATATGATCTCCCTGTGCACCACCAGGAGTGATTCCCAAGGGAAGAGCCAGGAACCAGGAGTAAGCCCTGAGCATCTCCGGGTGTGAATCCAAAACAAAACAAAACAAAACAAAACAAAAAAACAACCACAGAAATGCCCTGGGACCAGAGAGATTAGAACAGGGGTTAAGGCACTTGCCTTGCACGCAGCCAACCTGGATTCAATCCCTGGCACCACATAGAGTCCCCTGAGGACCAACAAGTGTGATCCCTGAGCACAGAGGCAGGAGTAAGCCCTGAGCAATGCCAGATGTGGCCTCCAAAACAAATGTGTCCTTGTCATATGATTGGTTCAAGAAGGACATGTGACCCTCACCAAGGACCAATCCCTGACTTCCCTGGAGTCTCTGACAAGGATCTCCTTGGGCTCTGGGAAGAGCCATGAACCAATCCAGGATCTCCTGGGGCTCATGAAAAGATGGTGACTGGTTTGTGCGCTGGTGGCTGGGCATGTGTGCATCAGCAGTTGCATAGCCTGGGGACACCCCCCACATAAACACCCCAACCCACAGGAGCACAGACCCCGCTCCTGGGGACATTGTTCAGCCTGTGTCTAGGACAGGTCCACCCCTGGATTTCTCAGTCACCATAAGCCAACACGGGACTTTTTTTCATTGTTGTTCTTGTCTTCGGCAAGTATGTGTTGGGTTCCTTCCTTTGAAACCAAGATCTATCAGAGCCTCCCACCCACCCCCCAGTGTTAATCATTGTTAACAGCTGTGTCTCCTTCGAGCCGTTTCCCCCCATGCTTATTTAGACATACTGGACATTCTTTAAATAAAAACTGACACCACTGGCTACTCCTTCCTTCAAGATATATTCTCTTGCTTATTTTTGTGAAATCTCATGCCCCTGGTTCTCCTCCGGCTGCTCTGAAGTCCTGTCTCGTTTTCCTTGGGTCAGCTCTTCTGTGTTTGCAAGCTCCCTTCGCTCACTAAATGCAACCGCCAACCACTCGCCCATTCAACCAGAGACCCAGGCCGAAGAAGCATTCTCAAGGCCCTCCACACCGAACACTCGCTGCACACGCCAGCCCTGTCTTGGGCCCGCTCGTCTCCATCCCTCCCATCTTACCTGGCAGGTCTCTAGACATTTCCCCTGCACAGGTGACAGACTGCAGGGCTGCCGCTGAGCCCAAGACTGGCCAGCTTAACACTGTAGGGGCAAAGGCAGCTCAGATAGAGAAGGGAGCACCAAATAAAGGGTGCTGGGAAGATCTGCCCAGGATGGGAGATGCATGCTGAAAGTAGTCTATAGACAGAACATGATTGCCACCCAATGTCTCTTCTGCAGACCACAGCACCCAAAAGGAGAGATAGAACAAAAGGGAGTGCCCTGCCACAGAGGCGGGGTGGGATGGGGAATGGAAGGGGTGGGAGGGATACTGGGATTGATGGGGGTGGAGAATGGGCACTGGTGGTGGGATGGGTACTCCATCATTGTATAACTGAAACCCAAGCACAACAACTTGTAAGTCTACAACTGTACCTCATGGTGTTTCACTAATAAAAAATAAATTTAAAAAAAAAACTGCCCAACTTAAAGACAGATGCTCCAGTTTCCTTAGCGCAGATGTGACCAGGGGACCCAGCACTAGAGAGTTCTCTGAGACAAGAAACAATGTGTGCTTCCAACCAAGATGTGTCCTGGAAGGAAGGGGCATTCTCCCCTTTTACCTCCATCCTCCTGCCCACTCGTGGGACTGTGGACACAATGTCTGGAGCTGGAGCAGCCATTTTAAACTATGAGACGGATGCTGTATTTTGGTTTGGGTTGTGCTTGTGCTTCGGGTTTTAGTTGGGGGGACACAGGGGGTAGTGCTCACGGCTACTCCCAGCTCTGTGCTTGGGGAACCTTGCAGGGCCAGGGGTCAAACCCAGGGTCTCCTGTTCATGAAGCCTCTTTCTCAGTTCTCGGGCCTGAAGTGGTACATCTCAAACTAGTGGAGCAACACAAATGGAGAGGCGCCCGAGTCCCTGATGGCTTGGGGGATGCCCCACCTCGTCCTGGCCTTAGTTATGAAAGAGAGAAATAAGCTTTTATCACTTGGGCAGGGGAGGGGCAGCAGCCAAAGGGTTGGGTTCTGTTATTCACAGCTAACCCTCATACAAACACATTGCCTCATCCTGTAAACCTCTGTTTAAATGGCATTTCCTGGGCTGGGGAGGCGGCTCGGGGGAAGAGCTCATACCTCACATGTGTGAAGCCCGGGATTCGATCCCCAGCGCCATGAAAAACAAACAAAGGGGCACATGTCATTTCCTCCAGTGGGTCCAACAAATCTCCTATACTCGCAAACGTCCTGCAAACTTGGGTTTGCTTCCATCCTGCTGCTGTAGCACTGGGCTCCTCTTTCTCTTAAAACTCAGGGGCTCCTGAGCATCACTGGGGCGACCCTGGCAGCCCCCCAGTGCCCCTGGACCAGAGCAGTCAGCACTGCCAAGCCTAAGCCATGACCCCTCCAGTCAGCTTCCAGGCCAACCAGAAGTAGAAGTCCCCAGGCCCCCTGAGTCCTGCTCAGGGACCCTTCCCCCCAAATATCTGGGACTATCTACTCTCCACTGTGGCCCACCCTGGTCCAGAATCCTGTCTCAGCCAATAGGCTGAGCGGTCTCCAGCAAGAAGAGAAAACCCCTGGGGCTGGAGTGGTAGCACAGCGGGTAGGGCGTTTGCCTTGCACACGGCTGACCTGGGTTCGATTCCCAGCATCCCATATGGTCCCCTGAGCACTGCCAGGAGTAACTCCTGAATGCAGAGCCAGGAGTAACCCCTGTGCATTGCCAGGTGTGACCCAAAAAGCAATAAATAAATAAATAAATAAATAAATAAAACTCAGGGGTTCCTGAGCATCACTGGGGCGACCCTGGCAGACCCCCACTGCCCCTGGACCAGAGCAGTCAGCACTGCCAAGCCTAAGCCATGACCCCTCCAGCCAACTTTCAGGCCAGCCAGAAGTAGAAGCGCCCAGAGTCCTTCTCAGGGACCCCCCTCCCCCCAAATATCTGGGACTGTCTCCTCTCCTCTGTGACCCCCCTGGTCCAGAATCCTGGCTCAGCCAACAGGCTGAGCAGTCTCCAGCAAGAAGAGAAAACCCCTGACCTACCAACTGCCCACTAAGCCGCTGACCCAGAAATCCATCAGGGACAAAAGGGGTCCCAGGGTCAGGGGCTGCCTCCCGAAGCTGCAGTCCCCAGATCCCACTCTCGTTCGTTGCTTGCCCTGAGGCCAAAAATTTCTCTGAAGCCTCCAAAGAAAACCTCTCTGCACCTCAGATCTCTGCCTCCAAAGGCACGCGCCTCAGTCCCAGCATGGAGGGCGAGAGGTGAAGGCGGGTGTGGGGGTCATTCCCACTGTCAGCCCCTCAGGCTCCTGGCCTAAATGCAGGAGCCCCTGTCTTCCTACCACACATGGTGCCAGCACACAGCAGGCATTCAGGGGCCAGAGACTCGTACATTGGGAAGGCACTTCCCTGGCATGCAGCCTACCTGGGTTCGATCCCCAGGTCTCCCGAGCCCTGCTAGGAGTGATCCCTGAGTGCAGAGCCAGGAGTAAGTCCTGAGCACTCTCCGGGGTGCTCCCAAAAAACAAAACCAAACACTAACAAAGCACCCACAGTGGGCATCAGTCAGCAGCCCACTGAGTAAGGAGATTGTTGGGATGTGGCTTGAGGAAAGGAAATTCCGGGGCCAGGAGGACTGTCTGGGGTGCTGGCCCTGAGGTAGACTGGTAGGTGGAAGAGAGAATGGCAGAAAGGAAAAACTGGATGAAGACTGTCACTGCTCTCTGGTACCCCCTCCTCTGATGGGGAGGGGGACCATGCAGAGGGCCGGCAGAGGGACGGAACCTGGTGGCCTCTTCAGCTGGAGGGGTTGTGAGAGGACGAGCACAGTGGCCATTGCCTCTGATCTTGACGGAGCAGAATCTGAGAGGGAGCCTCCATGGGGAAACCCAAACACCAGGCAGACACTGGGGCGAGCCACTGAACCCAGGGACCCCCACAAATAAGAGTTCCCAGCACAGGGGGCTGGAGCGATAGCACAGCGGGTAGGGCGTTTGCCGACCCGGATTCGATTCCCAGCATCCCATATGGCCCCATGAGCACCGCCAGGAGTAATTCCTGAGCGCAGAACCAGAAGTAACTCCTGTGCATTGCTGGGTGTGACCCAAAAAGACCCCCCAAAAAAAAATTTCTCAGCACAGCTGCCAGTGTCACTTGGAAAGGCCTTTGGGGACCATGCAGCTCAGAGCAAGACCTGCCCTGGGAAGAGAGGGAAACTGAGGCTGGAAAACCAGATCAAGACCCCAGCCACCAAGCACACTACAAGTGCAAGATGTACCGCTCCTGGTCCCCATTTCCAGGCTGCTGGCCACTCCAGGTCAGGGCATTAGGGGAGAAAACGGGGTGAGGAGTCTGGAAATGGGGGGTCCTGGGCCCCCCGTTCCTGGCAGAGGGACGCCGCGGGAACCCCAGAGGCCTCTTATCAACACAAACGCACAGCCCTGGGCAGCCGCTGGATGGATGATGGCGGAACTCATCAGGGACTTCCAGGAGTTGATCCACAGAAATTGCTGAGGAAGAGCCTGTGCGGTGCCAAGTTCTCAGTAACCCCCGCGGCCGCGAACGGTCGTCGAAAGGTCTCCATGTTCTGCCAACATCTTTCTTCACACCGCAAAAGGCTTTCCCCAGAGGAGTGAGGCACCGTGGCACGTGGGAGTGAGAGGGAGCCTGGGCCCCCTCCCTGCCCCATCTCTGGGCCTCGATGGGCCAAAAGCCCCCCCACACACACACTAGCCGCCAGCCTGTCTGCCCAGCCCTCACGCCCGATGCAGAGATAAGCGCATCCCCTGATAGCATTGTTTGCCACTTCCCTGGGCTCTCAAGTGCAACCCTGGAGTGGGGGATTAGCTTGGCATTTGGAACGCTCGGCTGGTGGGGGATATGAAAGAATTGGGTGAGGCCGTTGGGGGGGTTGGGGGGAATGGCTGGGAGTCCGCAGCCATCCTTGGAGGCAGAGATGGTGGTTGGGCTGAGGGTAGGAATGAGGGGAGCAGCTATGGATGAGTTTTTTTGGAACATTCTGCCACTCTCTACACACACGCGCACACACACACACACACACACACACTTGACACACACATACACACACTTGACCCAAAGTGCAGAAGGGAAACACCTTCTGGGGACATTAATTCTCTCTGCACCTAGAGCAAAACCGTCTGCCCCTCTTTTCCCTCAGGTGGTTGAACAGATTTAGGGACAGAAACTCAGAGACCCAAACAGGAAAGGCAGAGGAGAGGGGTCCCAGCGACCCCTGCGGAGTCCCTGGGAGGGTCACTAACTTCATCATTTGGGGTAAGGGCAACCTGGGAAAGGTTTTTTCCTCTCTCTGCCAAGACAAACTCTCTCTTCTCCCCACTCCCCATGACCACTGTCATGACCTCACTGCCGTGGCCCGACCACACAGGTGGCCACCAAAATTCACATCCCCCAGAGACAAACGTGAGCCAGCAGAGCCGAATCAATGGCCCCAATCCTGCCTGTCAATGCATCCCTCATTCCTGCCAGCTCATGCTCTGGGCTCACCTGTCTCCACAACCGGGCTGCCCTTGGCACCCCTCAAGCCCTCCCAGTGGACCACGTACCCTCCCAGCTCAGCTGTCCTGTCCGTGAGAAGAAATTTCCTTCCCACCTCCCCCCTCCCCATGCACTTCTTCATTCACGCAGTGCTAGCAACTGGGAGCATGGCAAGAAGGGGTCCCTTCAGCAAGGGGCACCATGGGAGTGATTCCAGGGACACAGCGAACAGGCCGTGAGCGTGGTGTGCATGGAATTGGTGGTAAGGGCCAAGGTGACTCGGTGGCAGAGAGAGAGGAGGGTGGCAGTGGGGGTTGTCTCCTCGGGGAAGAGTCCCCGCCTCGAAGGCTCGGGAACATGAAAGGAGCCTTCGTGTTCCCAGCTGCCACAGGAACACGGTGTCAGGCAGAGCCTGTTCAGAACAGCCTGTCACAAAGGCCCCCAAAGCAGTAGGGTAACGATCCCGTGTCTGTCCCAGTGAGGCATGACACGTTCCCCTCCTGGCCCTCTGGAAACTTCCTCTCCAGCATCTGATCTAGAAACTGCCCAGCCTTCCCCTGAGAGAAGGTAGGGAGAGACCAGGACTAGGAGACAGGCGATTCCATCAGAGAACCCTGGGCTCCACGCACCCCTCGAAAAGGGGGATTGTGGGGGCTGGAGTGATAGTACAGCAGGTAGGGCGTTTGCCTTGCACGCGGCCGTCCCGGGTTCGATTCTCAGCATCCCATGTGGTCCCCCAAGCACCTCCAGGAGTAATTCCTGAGTGCATGAGCCAGGAGTAGCCCCTGAGCATCGCTGGGTATGATCCAAAAAGCTAAAAAAAAAGGGGGGTGGGATCGTGAGTCTTTCTGTAAGGTCTTGAGAGGTCTCTCGAGGTACGGATATTCTGAAGCATACTTAGAGCAGGAGAAATAATAGATCTTTTGTACTCCGGCATTTGGAGGGTTTGTTTGTTTGTTTGTGGGAATGCACCCGGTGGTGCTCCGGACTTATTCCTGGCTCTGCATGTCGGGGTCACTCCTGGAGGTGTTCAGGGAAGCACATCGGGTTCCAGGAATCCAAGCTAGGTTGGCTGCAGTGCGGGCCGAGCGCCTTGAGTCCTGTGCTACCTTTACAGCCCAAAAGCACCATCGCCTTCCCCACGCCCCTGCTTTGGGGCATTTTCTAGAGCAGAAGCGCTCAAGCTGCCCTGCTTGTCTGAATCACCCCAAAGGCGTGTCCAACCCCGACTGTCTCTCTGGTCTTCCCGACCACGCGGTTGTGGTCAGATCACAAACAATGACCCCTGGGGTCTCTCTTGAGTGAGTTCAGGGGGAGGGGGACTTTGGGCTTCCATGGTTTCAAGTCTATTCATGCACCTGGCATTGAGAACACTCCAGAGCATCCATGACACAGTTGTGTTTTGTTTTTGGTTTTTTTTTTCACTTTTTACTGAAGCAAAGTAGTTTTTATTGAAAGAAATTTAGAGACATGTAAGAGAGAGAGAGAGAGAGAGAGAGAGATGCCTGTGTCCAAGAGAGAACACAGACTTCTCCAGAGTGGAAGGGGGTAAAAAGCCACATTTTCATGTCAGGATACACCCAGCTGGCACTCAGGGGCTATTCTTGGCTCTGTGCTCAGGAGCAACCACTGGTGGTGCTCAGGGGACCAAATGCAGTGCCAGGAATCAGACCATCAGACCAGGATTGGTCACATGCTAAGTGCCTCATTTCCTGTTCTCCCCCTCCTGCCCCATCAAACGACCACCTCAAACAACAGAAATCTCACCTTCTGCCTCCGGGGTTCGGGCGGGGGGCAGCGGAGCTGGCTCCGGAGGAGAACCCTTCCTTGCCTTTCTTCCTTCCAGCTTCCTACTTCCTACACCCCTGAGCCAGCACAGTTCATCCTTACACATGTAAAGAGCCTGTTTCCCCACTGGGTCACATCCTGAGGTTCCAGGTGAATATAAGGGGGTTGGGGGGAACAGGTGTTATTCAACGCCCTGAATCCACCTCTGAAGGCGCCAAATCTCATGTCCAGCGTCCCCATCTCTCAGCATAGTCCCGGTCCCATCCTTCTGTCCCCTCCCAAGCCAACTCCTGGACAACACTCTGCCCACTCTGTGCGTGGAGCACCCGACTCCATGCCCCGGGGTTCCCTGCTGCAGAGCCTGCCCGCCTGCCCACGTCCGTGCGCCAAGCCCCTTCCTTGGCGGTGAGAAAAGGGGGATTCTAGACTCGCGCGGGCGCCCACAGGGGCCTCTCTGCTCGGAAATGCTTCTTCCTCTCCCCCTGGCAGCTGTTTGGCTTGGCGGAGGCCCAGCTGGCAGGCTCGGCAGCCAAGGAGCCCTGGGGGGCAGGGGGAGGGAAGGGCAAGGGGCCGGCAGCTCCCTCAGACCCAGGCCCCCGGGAGCCTAGCCAATGGCCGGCCTCCGTCTCTCCGCCCTCCTCCTCCCTGCCCTCCATCCTCTCCTCCCCACAAAGGGGAATTCTGGAGACCCTCCACCAGCCTGCCCCGGGCCAAGAAGAAGACGTGCAGAGAGGGAGCAACAGCTGGCAAAGCCAGAGACAGCCCCAGAGCCGACCCTGCAGCTCTGCCCAGCGGGGCTCTGGGTAGTCTCCAGGGCGCCCTAGGACAAGCTGAACTCCTTCCAGCCGCGGGATCCCCTGCTCCTCGCTCCTTGTGCGCTCCTGAAAGCTGTCCCTCAGTCAGGCGGGCGCTTGCCTTTCCTTCCAGGGCCCCCGCTGCTCCCCAAGCCCACTCTGCCAACAAGTGGGATGAAGCCGCCCAGCCCGCAGCGGGCCCTATAACCCTTTATGAAGACAGGATGTGCAAAACCCGGAAAGAATTCCAGGCAATCTCTCCCAAAGTGGGCGAGAAGCCCCCACTATCCCAGGAACCCTGGAAGAGTTGGGGAATTGGGCCTGGGGGCTGGGGTAGTAGCCTCAAGTGTCATGGGGTGCGTGCTTTCTTTTTGCTTTCTTTTTTTGTCTGTTTTGGGGCCAAACCCAATGATGCTCAGGGATTACTCCTGGTTATGTACTCAGGAATTACTCCTGGCAGTACTCAGGGGACCCTATAGGATGCTGAGGATCAAACTGGGTTGACCATATGTAAGGCAAATGCCCTAACCACTGTACTGTCGTTCTGGCCCCAGGAAGGTGCTTTTTGCTTGTTAGCTCAAAAAAGGGAGATTTCCAGAACATCACTGAAAATGCTTTGTGGGTTTTGTGGGTTTTGTTCTTTTTCTTTCTTTCTTTCTTTCTTTCTTTTCTTTTCTTTTCTTTTCTTTTTTTCTGAAAAGGAGCCGGTAGGCCAAATAAGTTTGGAAACTCTACTAAAGGGAACTAATCAAAACATTTCTCCTTTCCTTTGCTCTGTCAATGCCATTGTGATGCAGAGCTTGCAAAAACCCCTGGCAGTAACCTCAGGGGTGCGGGTGGGGGTGGGGAGGAGGGTCACAGTTCTTCCGTTGCAAAGCTTGTACACGTGTTCCAGGAGTTTGCACTCAAGCGTGACACTTTTAGGCCCCTGCAGACCTACGGTTGTCACAGCCCAGCCATTTAATGCCTGTGTGACGGGGGAACAGCTAAATTTAGCCTCTCTGAACCTCAAAGTCCTCTCCAAAAAAAAAAAATGGAGATACTTCTAGCTACATTCTTAAACTTCTGATTTGCAAGACCTAAATGAAAGAAAGTCGGTGGGTTCCCGCCAAGCAATGCCTTACTCCAGGCCAGGCACGATTTTGCAAAGATTATCTCATTGACCCCATAATCATGTCCTGGAATCAAAACCACTTTGTGGCGAAGCTTGCAGGACACTGCCTGGGGTCCCGGGTCTGGGAGCAGCGCTGGGACTCCTGGGGCGGTGAACCCCAAACCCTCCCAGCCACTGGTCACTGTCACACTGCAGGGCAGAGCCCAGGCACACAGTCTTAGGGTTCTTGGGAACAGCAGTTGGAGGAAAGTGTCTTTTGTTTGTGTTTGGTTTTGTTTCTGTTTGGGGGCCACGGGGAGCGAGAGATGCTGCAGAACCAGCCTTGTTCCAGAGAGTGTGTTGAGATACTTTTCCATAAGTATACCCAGAGCACGGTTTTATTTGTAACTTATTTGGACTTCCCGTTACAAAGCCCTTTGCTTGTTTGTTTGCTTGTTTTAATGCCCTTTTCTGTTCTGCTGTTGATGTGACAGTAGGAGGTCACCCCCACTTGGCTGTGGGGTGCTCACATCTTGCTTGCAGGGCCCAAACACACGTGGTTGCAGCATGCGGGGTGTGGGGGGGGGGGGCCCTCCGCGCTGGCCACACCAAAGAACAGAGCTATCCGGTCCCCCTCAGCCATGTGGAGATGCAAGGGTCAAGCTCCGGCTCTCAAAGCTGCAACCAGGGGCTTCACCACTGAGCCCCACCAGCCCCCCGAGCCCTCCAAGCCTTTGGAAAGAAGAGGCAAAACCGGGGCTGGAGAGATAGCACAGTGGATAGGGCGTTTGCCTTGCACGCAGCCGACCCGGGTTCGATTCCCAGCATCCCATATGGTCCCCTGAGCACCGCCAGGAGTAATTCCTGAGTGCAGAGCCAGGAGGAACCCCTGTGCATCACCGGGTGTGACCCCCCCCAAAAAAAGCAAAAAAAAAAAAGAAGAGGCAAAACCAATCATAATAACAACCATAGTAATAATCGAACCAACGTGTTTATTTCACTGACTCAAGGCTTCAGAGGAAAGATCCAAGTGTGGGACCAGTGGTCAAAGGCCAAGGTGGTCTGGCCCCATTCTTGCGCTCATTCTTTTGTGTCAGCTTGGACCCAACCATGTCCCCCCTTCCTAGTTATTTGTCACCCCATAATTGCTTTGGGGTGGAAAGGGGCGGGGGGCTGCTTGGCTGCCTTTTCCACGTTCAATGTTAAAGAAAATGGAGGGGGGGAGAGAGGGCTGGAGCGATAGCACAGTGGGTAGGGCGTTTGCCTTGCAGTTGGCCAACCTGGGTTCGATTCCCAGCATCCCATGCTGAGCACTGCCAGGAGTAATCCTTGAGTGCAGAGCCAGGAGGAACCCCTCTATATCGCTGGGTGTGACCCAAAAAGAAAAAAGAAAACGGGGAAAGGTGACAGCATCTGGGAGAGAGGAGCTCCCTGGGGCCTGCAGGTGGGGACCCAGCGGCTGCCCCCCCCCCCACACACACACACACACACGGGTTTGTCTGTAGCTCTCCAGCAGGGTTGGCCCAGCTGCCTGGGCCATGCTCATGGGCCCGGATTCAGCCACGGCGGGAGAACGGCCAGCCGAGGCTCCAGGCTCCCGTGCCTTGGCACATCTGGAAGCTGTTAGCCTCCATCCCTACTCCCCGCCCCTTCCCTGCTCCAGCTGTTTTCTGTGGCTAATTCTGGGAAGTACCCCTCAGCCATGACGGCTTAGAAAAGAAGGGGGGAAGGGTGTCCACACACACACACACACACACACACACACACACACACACACACACACACAATGTCTGGCAGCCCAAGAGCTAGTGTGACTCAACCAAGGTTCCCCAGAAAAGCTGGACTCCACCTCCCCCAGCCCTGCCGAGGGCCAGGCCAGCCCCGAGAGGTTACTAGGGGTTGAGTAATGAGGGGGAAAAGGAGGGAGGGAGGAGTTGGGGCAAGCGTGGAAGAAAACCAGGAGAGAGAGAGTGATTCTGCTGGAAAAGATCAGCCAAAGGTCATCTGATACTGTCCACCCCCCAGCTGCCCAGGGGTCACTATGACCGTGCAGTGGACTGACAGAGGGCGGCAGGACTAGGTCACAGCCCGGCTCCTCTGTGATCTGTCTGTGTGGCCCTGAACGAGGACATGCCTTGGCCTCTCCTTTGTGCCATTTCGGAGGGGATCTGGTCCGAAGGTGGGGTTCTGTGGTCAGCTTGTGACCCCAAACAGCGGCTCCCTCCTCTCCGAGAGCCAGGACCCCCTTGGCTTCCTTCCACTCCCTACAGGGTGCTGCACCCCGTTTCCCCCACCCCCCGCCTGACACCTCCACACACCCCACTTTCTGGGGTGTCCCTGTCTTGCTCCTCCATACAGTCTGCCCATTCTGGACCTGTTCTCACCCCGGGCACAGATTGCCGACGCCCCCTACTGCAGGAGAATTCCCCCACATCCCCCTGTACCCTTCAGAGCCTGTGGCTTTGGGGAGGTGCTTGGCCATCTGAGACTCAGGGGTGTCAGGGCACGGGAACCCCTGCTGCAGGAGAAAGCTACATGTACCTCTGTCTGGCACGGCAATCCTGGAAAAGTGAGTTCCTGAGGGACCGGAAGGACAGGCTAGCAGGGAGCCAACTCAGGATCTATCCCCGGCAGCACGTAGGGTCCCCCGAGTGCCCTCAGGATTGGCTCCTGATTGCAGAGCCCGGAGGAAGCCCCAAGCATCGCCAGGTGTGGCCCCAAAACAAAAAAAAGAAAGCAAATGAGGTTTCTTGAGCTCCGTGTTCGAGACTGGGGGGCTGGGTGGGCGGGAGCACTAGACCTCACTAAGGACCCGGCACCTGCGGCCAGCTGCCAGGCCTGGAGGGAGGCTGAGGAAATCCTGGCTTCTCCCCGCAGGTGGTGCAACTGCACCAAGCCCAGGATGGACTGATGGGTCCCTCGGGCCAGGGCAAAGGGTGGTGACCCCAGAAGTCAGCCTGCCCCTCGACAGCCTTACTGACCCTCCAGGGGCAGCAGCTCAGCACCAGTGTCCTGGGAGCTGTCTCTTCCCAGGAACCACGTTTCAAACAGGAGCAGAGCTGGGCTTCCCGCGTGCGAAGGCTGGGCTCATCTGGGGGCTGCCTCCGCCCCTCCCCCCACTCCCAGTAAGTCCCCTCAACCTCACGACGCGCCCCTTAGCCACACTGTGACTGCTTCCCAGCAGCCACTCCAGGCTGCTCTTTTTCCTTCTTTCTCTTTTGTTTGGGAGTACACCAGGCACCGTTCACGGGGACTACTCATGGCCCAGAACTCCAGGGTTGTTCCCAGATGTGTTCCAGGACCATTCGGTTCTGGGGATGGGGCCCAGGGCTCCCACATACAAAGCCCAAGCTCCAACTCTTTGCTATTTTTTTTTCCCCATTTTGGTCCACACTCGGTTTTGTTCACTCCTGACAGTGCCCAGGGGACTGTATGGGATACCAGGAGTAGCAAAACCAAGTTGAACCCAGGTCAGCCTCATGCCAGGAGTGAACAAAACTGAAATGAACCCAGGTCAGTCGCATGCAAGGCAAATGCCCTACCCACTGTACTATCACTCCAGTCAAGCCCTGCCGCTCTAATGCTCCTTTGGTGCTGGGCACCGTGCTAAGTACTTCATATCTTTGACATTTATTCCCCTGCAGTGAAGGCAGTGAAGCCCCAATATACCATCATTCCAATGGGGAAAACACACCTTAGAAATAGGGCCCTCCCAGGCCAGGAGAGGGTGAAAGAGGAGACCACAACCTAGCAATGCAGACACAAGGTCCTGAGTCCCTCCCGGCACCACATAACCCATCCTCCAACCCCCTCACCTCCGGGTGTGACCCTGAGGGCCCCCAAACACGACTAAGATGACTGAGCTCAGGGCCAGGCATATAGAACAGTGGGCAGGTCCCTGGCTTAGCACACAGAAGACCTTGGATGTGACCCTCGGCACCCCATAAGGTCTCTCAAGCACCACTAGGACTGATCCCTGAGCACAGAGCCAGGAGTAAGTCCTGAGCACCGCTGGGTGCGGCCCCAAAAACAAAAATGAATAAATGAAAGGTCTGTGCTCTGCCGGGAGTGATTCCCGTAAATGTCTGGTTTATCATTCATTCATTTCATGAAAGCAGAACGGCTCTCCATTCTTTCTCTCTCTCTCTCTCTCTCTCTCTCTCTCTCTCTCTCTCTCTCTCTCTTTCTCTCATGCACACACACATGCACGCACGTATGCACACATGCATGCTCACTCTTGCAAGTCCCTGTGTGCGGAACCAGCCCGCTGCTGTTCTAAGCAGAGTCAGGCACCCAGACCTGAGCAGTAGTCAGCTGCCTTCGTCCACTCCCCCAGTGCCCGTCAGCCGTCTGTAGTGCAGCGTGTCCCAAACTGCAGCTCTGCCCATTTCCTCGGCCACTGTCCGTGCTCCCTCCACTCCCAGCCTCTAGCTTCCTCCTTGTCACAGCCATTGGCAGCTCCAGCCTTACAACGGCTCAACCCAGACATCTTGGAGCTGCCCTAGACGCCGCTTCCCTGCAGCCTCTGGTCAATCATCAGCAAGTCTTAGGTGTGCGTGTGCGTGTGCGTGTGCGTGCGTGTGTGTGTGTGTGTGTGTGTATGTCTGTGTGTGTGTCGGGAGTGGGGGGTACTCAGGAGGTTTAAGAGCTCTACTGGCAATTCTCAACCAAACAGGCAGTGGCTCTGAGCCAGGCCCCAAGGCTGCGATGCTGTTCAGGCCAGGCAGGGCTAGGGTCTCCCTGACCACCCAGAAATGTCAGGAGACCATGTGGTGCCAGGAATCTAGCCCAGGTCAGGCACCTTCCAGCTACGTGCCCTAACCACTGTACTATCCCCAGCTCCTCAAATCTCATCATCTCCCTTCAAAATATGGTCAGGGGCTGGAGCGATAGTACATGGCTTACGGTGCTTGCCTTGCACATGGCTGATCCAGGTTCGATCCCTACCACTCTATAAGGTTCCCCCCTGCCAGCCCCCTGTGAGGAGTGATCACTGAATGCAGAGTCAGGAGTAAGCCCTGAGCAGCACCAGGTGTGGCCAAAACAAAACCAAGGAGAGTAGTACCACCCCACCCCGCTTCATTCACTGAGTGGTGTTAACTGGTCCGGCCTGTTCAGAAAACACAGACACTTCTCAAAACACTAGGAATTGAGCCTGCACATGATCCAGCAGTTCCGCTGCTGATCATCTTTCCCAAGGGCACAGAACCACCATTTAGATAAAAACACTTGCACCTCTACGTTCACTGCAGCACTATTCATCAGAGTCAAAGTCTGGAAACAACCCCAGTGCCCAAGAACAGATGACTGGATAAAGAAACTATGGTACATCCACACAGAGGAATATTACCGCGCTGTAAGAAAAGGTAAAATGATGAAATTTGCTGCTCCCATGGATGGGCCCAGAGAGTATCATGCAGAGTGAAGTACGTCAGGAGAGGGACAGACTGACACAGAATAAACTAATACGCGGGACAGGACAAAAACATAGTAGAGGAATGGCAATTACCCAGATGCCTGGCCTTCAGTGGGTGCAGACTATAGGTGGGGGGGGGGGGGACACAGAGACAATGGGGAGAGAGGTGGTCACTCTGGGGGAAGGTGTTGAGGGAATGTGTCAGGCATGAAGCCGCCCGAGGTAACAGTATCATAAATCACAGTTCCTTAAAAAAAATTTACGAAGTGCCTGTCGTAGAAACAGGACAGGAGTGGGTTGGGAGAAACCCTGGTAACACTGGTGGGAGGAAGCTGACACTAATGAAGGGATTGGTGTTGGAACAGCGTATGCCTGAAACCCAATCATGAATCACTTTGTAAATCACTGTCGCTATCACTGTTCTCCCGTTGTTCATCGATTTGCTCGAGCAAGCCCAGTAATGTCTCCATTGTGATACATTGTTACTGTGTTTGGCATATTGACCACGTCACGGGTAGCTTGCCAGGCTTTGCCATGCGGGCGAGATACTCTCAGTAGCTTGCCAGGCTCTCCGAGAGGGGCGGAGGATTCAAACTTGGGTTGGCCAGGTCAACCGCGTGCGAGGCAAATGCCCTACCCGCTGTGCTATCGGTCCAACCCTTTGTAAATCAGTGCCTTAAAAAATAAAATTTTAAATCAAGGAAAGGGGGCCCTGGGACTGAAGTGATAGCACAGCGGGAAGGGCGTTTGCCTTGCACGCAGGCCGACCTGGGTTCGATCCCCGGCATCCCATATCGCTCCAGTCCTGGAATAAGTCTTTCTGAAATGACTCAGCCCCTGAGCTGATGTCTACACTGTGAGTGGGAGTGGAGCTGCAGTAGCACAGCCTGGGAGGTTCCGTAAGCAGCAGGTGAATCCATTTTTCAGTCCTGGGCGGCTGCTCTCCACCAGCCCCCAGATGGTGCCAAAGACGAGTACTGCTTCTAACACCCTTCACCCAGAAGTGAATGCCCACTGCCTCTCCAGCAGATCCAGCAGAGGCTTGCAAATACAAGGGGGGTGGGGGGGCGGGGAGGGGCATCCAACTTAACACAAATGGCCACTGTGAGCACCAAGTGTAGATGAGATCTTCTGTTAAGATATCTGTTGTACTAACACCCAAGAATAGCCGAGATAAGTACCAGGAGGTTTACTCCATGGCTTGGAGGCCAGCCACACATGCTAGGGGAAAAGGCATCTGAGATAGAGAAGGGAACACCAAAAAAGGGTGTTTGGAGGATCCTCCCAGGATGGGAGATGCATGTTTAAAGTAGACTATAGAGCAAACATGATTGCCACTCAATGCCTCTTTTGCAGACCACAACACCCAAAAGGAGAGAGAGAACAAAAGGGAATGCCCTGCTACAGAGGCAGGGTGGGATGGGCAGGATGGGGGTGGGAGGGATACTGGGATCCAGGGTAATGGAAAATGAGCACTGGTGGAGGTATGGGTACTTGATCATTGTATAATTGAAACCCAAGCACAAAAATCTGTAAGTGTACAACTGTACCTCATGGTGTTTCACTAATAAATATATATATATATATATATATATATATATATATATCTGTTGTACTCGGCCTGTCAAATTGGGTTCAGGGGCCAGGGAGGAGTTTGTACCTGGCAGGCATCTATCACTGGCACTGCCTGGTCCCCTGAGCATCACTGGACGCTGCCCTGATGGTCCCCAAACACAACTGGGTATGGCTTATCAGCAAAACCACATCCTTGCATGTATGAGGACATGAGTTTTGGGTTTGGTTTGGTTTGGTTTGCCTCATTTGTTTGGGGGGTCACATCCAGCAGCACTCAGGGTTTACTACTGCTTCTGTGCTCAGGAATCATCACTCCTGGCACAGTTTGAGGGACCAAAAGTGGTGCTGAAGATGGAACCCAGGTCAGTCTCGTGCAAAGCAAAAAACCTTACCCACGATACGATCACTGTGACCTTGAGGTCACAGCTTGACCGTGGCACCACCCCATGTTACCGAGAGGGAGCTGTGACTTCACGAGCGTGACCCCTGGTAACATGACTAAAGGCATGAGCCCTAGTCCCCACCAGCCCCCTCACCTTCAGCGCCATACCCCTCCCCCACAACTGTTCATCCTTCTCGAACATTCACTGAGCATCTGCAAAGGCCATGACACAGCAAGGCGGGGGTGGTGGGGACGAATGTAGCCAAAGTCCCTGCGGATTAAAACTGTACTCACAACCATTTACATAAGAACAAGCTGTGATGGAAGAAATGAAACAAGATAGGAGGAGCCTCCGGAGCAGAGAGGGTCCGAGGCCCAGGATGGAAAAAGGAGCAGGGCCAGTTCTAAAAAGAAAATGTTCGGAGTAGATTTTTTTTAATGTCTTTTTTTTTATTATTATTGAGCTATCATAGTTTACTATAGTACTAAAGTTATTGTTTGATAGGAGTAGAGCTACTTACTATAGCAATCGCTCCACTGGTGATTCCAGATCCTTCCACTGATATCCACGCCCCCCCCCCCTTCAGTTCCCAGTCCTGTTGATTAAGTTTCAGGGCTGGCTTGTAGTGGGAATTTTCTTTGTTTCTTTACTCTCTCTCCACGTTCACGCAAGATGCTCTGCATTTTGTCTTGCCCTTCCTGTCCTGCTACACTCAGCCTGATACCCTCCACTTGCATCCAAGTCGCAGCTGATTCCAAACGTTCTTTCTTTCTCATAACTGAACGGTACCCGTCCTGTACATATGCCATGACCTCTCTATCCATATTGTGTGAACTTTTTCCAGTTCCGGGGGAGAAAGGAGAAAGGGAGGACAGCAGGAACAGGCAAGAACTTTTGTGGAGGGGGTTTTTGTTTTGTTTTGTTTTGTTTTGTTTGGGAGACACACCCAGAGATGTTCAGAGTTTACTCCTGGCTCTGTTTGTACTCAGGAATTACTCCTGGCAGTGCTCAGGGCTTAGTCCTTGCTCTGCCCTTAGGAATCACTCCTGGAAGTGCTCATGGAATCATATGAGATGCCGTGGATCAAACCTGGGGCGGTCGCAAGCAAGGTTAGCACCCTACCCGTCGGCCCCCAGAATAGGCAGAACACCTCAGAAAAGCCATTGGTGAGACCGAGAGATAGGACGACGGGTAGGGCGCTGCCTTGCATGTGACTAACCTGGTTCAATCCCCGTCCCCCAGGCAGTGTCAGGAGTGATTCCAGAGTGCAGAACCAGGAGTAAGCCCTGAGCATTGGGCTGGAAAGACAGTATAGCTGGTAGGGCGCTTGCCTTGCATATGGCTGACCCAGGTTCGGTCCCCAGCATCCGAAACCGTCAGAGCCAGGAGCATTGCCCCCAAAACAAAACAAAACCCAAAACGGTCACTAAAGGAGTGAGGGACTTCCAGAAGCAGAGGTGCCCAGCGGTGAGTGGGAAAATCACCCATTGATGAGGGGTAGGCGGCCGGGCACAGCACCCACTCCAGACTCACAGAGAGGGATTGCAAGCCACAGGGTTCCAGCCATGGGGCTGCTCGAGCAACCTGTGGGGACTTGAACCCTCTCAAGCGGACAGCCCACCCTAGCTGGCTCCAGGCTGGTGAGGCTCCAGCGAGACTGAGTGCATGAAACCCTCTGGCCGGTACCTGGCAGACACTTTTAATACTGTTGCCTGATGGTGTAAACTGCTCATTCAAGAGGTTTAGTCACAGAACTGGGGGATGGTGCTGCGTGATGTCCCTGCCGGGCAGAGCAGGTGCAGGAAGGCATTCTTTGCTTTGTGTCAGCCGAGGGAGACGAGTCTGGAAGCTGAGAGGGATGAGGGAGTCGCTGGGCAACTCTGAGTAGGCGACCAAACTACCTCCTCCTGTGTGACTCAGACCAGCCTCCTCACGTCTGCGGCTGCCATGGTGCCCAGGTCAGAGAAGCAGCTGTGGACAACCAAGATGTTAGACCCTTCTCCCCCACAAGCCCAGCACAGGTTCTGGGAGCAGCGGCTGGCAACCCCTGATGTCTGGGGTTGGGGGGGGGGTGTAACTCATCAGGTGTTGGTCCATGGTCATAGGCTGAAGGACAGAAGGTTAGATGTTACCAAAGCTGTTTCAAAGGAAGAAGACCTTATATGACCCCCCCAAGTCCCACCAGAAGTGCTACCTGAGCACAGAGCCAGGAGTAAGCTCTGAGCACTGTTGGCTGTGGCACAAAAACCAAACAAAAGAAGAAATGGAGAGTGGGGACCCTGTGGACGAGGGCCAGAATGAGACTTGGGGACCAACTCCAGAGCATTCCTCTAAGACAGACGGGCAGGCAAGCTCCCCTGTGGGCTCCAAAGGCTCTAAGCTTCTCTTCAGGGCCAGCCAGGTCAATAGCAGGAGGAAGAGCAGGAGGAGAGGGACCAGAGTGATAGCACAGCGGGGAGGGCACTTGCCTTGCACACTGCATACCCGGATTCGATTCCCAGCATCCCATATGGCCCTCTGAGCACAGCCAGGAGTGATTCCTGAGGCAGAGTCAGGAGTAAACTCCGAGCACCACAAGGGGTGGCCCAATTTTTTTAAGAGTAGGAAGTAGTAGTGGGGTTGGAGCAATAGTATAACGGGTAGGGCATTTGCCCTGCACGCAGCTGACCCGGGTTTGATTCTCAGCATCCCATATGGTCCCCCAAAAGCCGCCAGGAATGATTTCTGAGTACAGAGCCAGGAGTAACCCTTGATATTGTTGGGTGTGACCCAAAAAGGAAAAAGAAAAAAAAAAGAGTAGGAGGTAGAGCCAGAGGGATATAGCACAGTGAGAGGGTATTCGCCTGGAAGGCAGCCAACCCAGGTTCAATCCCTGACACTACACATGGTCCCCTAAGCCCACCAGGGTGATCCCTGAGAGGCAAGAGTCAGCTCTGAGCACCACCAAGTGTGACCCCAAAACAAAACAAAACCAAAAACAGAGTGGCGGGGTGGCCCTTCTCATGGTCCCATTAGCTGGAAGGGGTGTGAGGGGCCCCCCATCTTGGGCAAGCAGAAGGGCGGCCGAGAGCTGCAGAGATCAAGTCGGGTGGACAGCAAGAGAACACCTCCGGGCAGGGGTGGAAAGCTCGCCATTCTGGGAAAAACCCGAGTCCTCAGCCCACAGCTCCAAAGACAGGGTCACTTCCGCTAGGGCACCCCGAGAGTGCTCATGGAGCCTCTGTGTACTCAGTTCTGTCTGCACGACCCCTGGCAGTGGTAAGGGCTGAGTCCTGGCTCTGTTCTTGGGGATCACTCCCAGGGGTGCTTGAGAGACCCTCTGGGGTGCTGGGGACCAAGCTGGGTCAGGCGTGTTCAAAGCAAGCACCTTAGCCCCTGTTCCTGACTGCCATGTAACTGTGTCAGTACTCTGCTGCTTATCTTTTTCTCTTTCTTTAGGGCCCCCTGGCCACCTGCACACAGTTTGAACCTGCAGGGGGCATCTCTGTTTTCTTGAGTCAATGCCTCTTACCCCCAGAACCCTGTGGGTCCTGCTGAGAGGTTACCAACAAAGTGACCTACCGGTAACCAGGGAAGAGAGAGCAAGCTGGGGGCTTGAGGGCCAGGCCAAGCAGCCAGATTTGCCCACCAGAAAAGCCACGGCCAGACAAGTGCGGGGTCAGATTCTGCTCGTGGCTTGACACCCCCAGACCGATAGACTCTGGGGTTCAGTGGGTCCCCCAGCCAGGCCATCACCCTGCCTGTGTCAAAGCTTTTCTCTCCACCTAACCCAACTCCTCAGGCAAACTCTGGTCTCTTGGAGGCCCCCGAGTTCTCATCCCTCTAGCTATGTGATTCTCCTCTCCCACACATGAGGATCCAAGTGGTAGCACCAGACTCCGTATCCCAGGCTCCCAGCTCTTTGCCAATGGACTCGATCAAGTGGTTGGGTGCAGCAACCCTTCCTGGTTCACTTTCCCGATCTACAATGCCCCCCACAGGATTTGAGTGGGAAACCGTTTTTTGTACGGTTTGTACAGCGGGGAAACCCCAGTATCCCATATGGTTCCCCAAGCACCACCAGGGGGGTGTGCCCTGAGCACAGCTGGGGTGGGGGCAGGGGTACACTCCCCCCAAGGCTCACAGGAGGATTCAGGGGGGCTGTGGGAATGCTGCCCCATGTACAGTGAGGTTCCACCAACATTCACTTTCTGTATTTTTCTCACTCACACAGGAGGGAGGTATGTGCGCTGGTCTGAGGCACATTATGACCTGGGATTTTGCTGGACTCAGCTCTTTCTCCATGGCTAATTGTGTTACATCTTGAGGAAGAACCCCAGCCTCTCTGATCTAGAGGGAGCCCTGAGGGACTGGAGCAATAGCACCACGGGTAGGGTGTTTGCCTTGCATGTAGCTGATCTGGGTTCGATTCCCAGCATCCCATATGTTTCCCTGGGCACTGCCAGGGGTAATTCCTGGGTGCAGAGCCAGGAGTAGCCCCTGTGCATCACTGGGTGTGACCCAAAAAGCAAAAAAAAATAAAAATAGAGGGATCCCTGAGCTGGACCCAGCAGGAAGACCTGGGTGCCCGCGCGTGCCCCCACTCCCGTGGCATAGCTGTGGAGACCCGCACCCAGCCCACGTCTGTGCTGCAGATATTCCTGCAGCTCAGGTGAGTGCGGCCATGGCCTTGAGAGCAGGAAGCACCTCCCACCTCAAAGTGAGACCGTTAGCTTATGCACACACAGCAGAACTCTGGGGCTGGGAGGCCTGCGACCCAGCGAGTGCTTGAGCCGACACAAAGCTAGGTACAGAAGCCCATGACGGGGTTGAAGGATCAGAGGAGAGGGACAGGCATTTGCACCCATGGCCTTATAGAAGTGTACACTCTCCAGAAGCCTTCTGCAGGGGCTGGAGTCATAGCACAGCAGGTAGGGCGTTTGCTTTGCAGACACGGGTTTGATTCCCCGCATCCCATATGCTCCCCTGAGCACCGCCAGGAGTAATTCATGAGTGCAGAACCAGGAGGAACCCCTGAGCATCACCAGATGTGACCCATAAAGTGAAAGAAGAAGAAGGAGGAAGAGGAGGAGGAGGAGGAGGAGGAGCTGGAGGAGCAGGAGGAGAAGAAGAAGGAGAAGGAGAAGAAGAAGGAGAAGAAGCAGCAGCCAACTGCAAAGCCAAGGGTGAGGAGGAGGAGGAGGAGGAAGAGGAGGAGAAGGAGTAGAAGGAGGAGGAGGAGAAGGAGAAGGAGAAGGAGAAGGAGAAGGAGAAGGAGGAGGAGGAGGAGGAGGAGGAGGAGGAGGAGGAGAAGGAGAAGGAGAAGAAGAAGAAGAAGAAGAAGAAGAAGAAGAAGAAGAAGAAGAAGAAGAAGAAGAAGAAGAAGAAGAAGAAGAAGAAGAAGAAGAAGAAGCCAACTGCAAAGCCAAGGGTAACTAAGGGGCAGGGGCGGGAGTGCGGGGGGGGGGGGGGCTTTTCCACAGTCTCCACCTCAAGTAGGTATCTGCGAATTGCAAACATATGCCCTTCTCACAAAAACATGATTTTTTGTTTGTTTGTTTGTTTGTTTGTTTGGAGCAGGAGAGCACACCTGGCAATGCACATGGGTTACTCCTGGCTCTGCACTCAGGAATTACTCCTAGTGGTGGTTGGGGGGCCCATATGGGATGCTGAGGATTGTGCCAGGGCTGGTGGCATGCATGGCAAGTGCCCTCCCCGCTGTACTATCTCTTTGGCTCCAAAACATGATCTTTTTTCACAGTCAAATTGAGCAGCGATTGCTTCCTGTCTTCCAGCACCTGTGGGATACTGGCTGACACACCCACGAACTCCTTCTGGGTGATATTCAAACACGTTAATGCCCATGATCCAGAGACTCACAAATGAATCTCAGAACCAAGCAGCTCGCTGCAGAGATGCCTCCGGATCCTAATTATTTAAAATTTTAGAATTCCGGGGCTGGAGCGATAGCACAGCGGGTAGGGTGTTTGCCTTCCACGCAGCCGACCTAGGTTCGATTCCCAGCAACACATATGGTCCTCCGAGCACCGCCAGGAGTAATTTCTGAGTGCTTAAACCAGGAGTAACTCCTGTGCATTGCTGGGTGTGACCCAAAAAGAAAAAAAAAATTGTAGAATTCCAGGAGTGCACAGCCACTTTTGCAGCTGCGTGACATCTCATGCTATTCTTAACAAGCAACACAAAATAATTTATCTAGCCTTGCCTGTCGGACAGGCTTGGGTGGTAGTGGGAAAATTCGAAATAATGGTAGTGGGAAGGTGTAATGGTGGTGGGATTGGTGTTGAAATATTGAATATAATCCATTATGGTGAACAAGTTTATAAAAACAATTTTTAAAAATGAGCAGCCAGGGGATGGAGTGATAGCACAGCGGGTAGGGCATTTGCCTTGCACACAGCCAACCCGGGTTCAATTCCCAACATCCCATAGGGTCTCCCAAGCACTGCCAGGAGTAATTCCTGAATGCAGAGCCAGGAGTAACCCCTGAGCATCGTGAGTGTGACCCAAAACACAAGAATAAATAAATAAATGAGTGGCCAGGAGAGACAGCCCAATGGACGGGAGCTGAAGTACTTTCGGCCATGTGGGAACTCCCTCCCCCCAAGCATAGCGGCTGAAGTAGCCCGAAGCAGGGCTGGGTGTGACCCCAAAAGCAAATCCAAACACAAATCAAAACGAGACTGAATTCTGCTCCAGACAGCACTGCCGCTCCCTGGCAATAGCCCCATCCAAGGGCAGCTGCTGGAGCAAGGTCGAGTTCCCACATCTCATGTGATGCAAAACTTTCGCTCGTTCTTGACCTCCTCTTCACCCACACACGCCCAGCCTTCCTCACCCAACAGGCCCTTGATAGTCTTCCCCGAGAAGAAGCCACTTCCTCAGGGGCAGGCAGACCCGGTTTCTAGAGTCCAATGCCAGGCAGCAGCTCCCCGAGCGAGAGCCCCCAGGTCTGCCCCACAGCTTTTTCACAGAACTCACAGTGATGCTTGGGGCCAGTGGCACTGGAGGCCACCAGAGACACACCAGTGATGCTGAGAATCTCAACCGGTGCTAGGGATCACACTCGGGGCCTTACTCCACCATTTTCTTTCTTTCTTTCTTTCTTTCTTTCTAGTGGGGAGGGTGCATATCCTGCGATGTTCAGGGGTTACTCCTGGCTCTGCACTCAGAAATTACTCCTGGTGATGCTTGGGGACCCTGTGGGATGCCGGGGATTGAACCCGGGTCAGCAGGTCGCATGCGACGCAAACACCTTACCTGCTGTACGCCTCGGTCACTTTGAGCTACCTTCCTGGGACCTGGGCAGGAGTCTCCCGAGGGCAGAGCTCGTCCTATTCATTGTCACACCTCCCCCCACCCCACCCCCCCGCCGCCCCTCTGTTCTTATGACCTCTGAAATTTCCAGTCTTCACAGGGTCACAGGCTTGCTGTAGCCCTGGAGTCATATGGGCAAGGAGGGCAATGCCTAGGATGGATTCAGGATCACCTGTGCAAAGCAGCCCTCCAGCATCTGGGATCAGCTTTCTTTGCTCAGAGCCTACTCCATGCTCAGTGCTCTCGGCTCACTCCTGGCAGTGCTCGGGGAACCATTCGTGGAGCCATGGATCAAACCTGGGTCAGGCCCTGTGTTCAGCTTCTATCTCCTGCATGATGGGTGTTTGCAGGCATGGCCTTGCCCATCAGGCATCCTGGCACTCTGTGCCCCTTAGAGGCTTGTCTGAGGCTTATTCACATCTGTCCTTCCCTCCCTGCCCAACAGAGTCATATCAGATGGCATTGGCTTAATGAGTAAGCAGGCTGAGGGTGGGCCTCACGCCACCTCTGGGGCAGGAAGGCAGTGGTGTGACATAGTGACCACTAATGCTTATTGGATTTTATTTTTTTCATGTGCCAGGGACTCCTCGAAAGGCTCTCTGATCATCTACTCAGTGAGTCTCAAAGCAACCTAGGAGCAATGATATTATCATCCCCATCGTACAGATAAGAAAACTGAGGACTAGAGCAATAGTACAGCAGGGAGGGCTCTGAACAGGAGACGCATGCTGAAAGCGGGCAAAGGACCAAACCTGACGGCCTCTCAGTGTCTGTATTGCAAACCATAATGCTCGAAAGGAGACGGAGAGACAGCGAGACAGAGACAGAGAGACAGAGACAGAGTGACAGAGACAGAGACAGAGAGACAGAGACAGAGTGATAGAGACAGAGAAGAAAAGTGCCTGCCGTAGAGACAGGCTGAGGGTGTGGGGGTGGCAGGAGGGAATCTGGGAACATTGGTGGGAAGTGTGCACTGGTGGAGGGATGGGTGCTGGAACACTGTGTGACTGAAACACGGTCATGAAAGCTTTGTAACTGTATCTCACAATGATTCAATGAAAATAATAATAATAATAATAATAATAATGTTTTTTTCAAGGGCAGCCTGATGACTCGGTGTCTCCCTCCCTCCCCAGGGACCAGCCCCAGGGAGCAGGGAAATGGCAGGAGAGGGTGAAGCCAGTCCCACTCTCCTACCCTGCCCCAGGGGTCAGCAGCAACGTCTGCCTGGGCGCCGTGGGGACCAGACTCCTGCAGATGGCCGAAGGCAGGCGAGAGAGGAGGGGATGGCTGCAGTGGTAGTCAGGCCCCTGGAGCTCTGGGCAGGCCAGCTGAGCACCAAGTCAGCATCCAGGGTGTGGACCAGGGTGGGGCTGAGGGCGGGTCACAATAGAGGCCTCTCAGCGGACCTTTCTGAAAATCCCAGGCCAGAGGGAAACAAGATGCTGTTTGTATTTCTGTGGCAGATGTGGGAGACCCCCTGCCCAGGACTTCTCTCAACCAGATCCCTTCTTCCCCCCCTATTCCCCAAGAGCTTTCCTGAAATTCTGACTCCTCCAAGGAGCCCTCCAGGACTCACAGGCACTAACGTTCCCCTGATTCTGCTCCACTAGCGAATGCAGTGACCAGCTCAACTCAGCGCTTCTCCAGCAATGTTCTCACACACACAAAGGTCTCCAGGTCAGCTGCAACCTCCACCCACAGACAGGCCCAGGCCTCCAAGACGGAAGGGTTGTTTTAATTCTGACCTTTTATTTATTAAAAATATGGTGGTTTTTTGGGGCTGGAGCAATAGCACAGCGGGTAGGGCATTTGCCTTGCACGCAGCTGACCTAGGTTCAATTCCCAGCATCCCATATGGTCCCCTGAGCACATATATATATATATATATATATATATATATATATATAATGGTGTTTTGTTTTGTTTTGTTTTGCATTGCTTTGTTTTAGTGAAGCAAGGTAGCTTTTATTGAAACATATTTAGAAAGATGTGAGGGGAGAGAAAGGGAAAAGTGTGTTTGAGAGAGAAAACATAACACAAGCAAACAAAGAAACAGAGATAAGAGAGAGATGCAAGTTAAAGGGAGAACGCGGGCTTGAAGTACCAGCCAGATTCTGGCCTCTCAGCAACAAATGCGTGAGATTTAGGCAGATAAGGGCCAGAGCAATAGTCCAGCAGGTAGGGCATTTGCTGGGCACACGGCTGACCCAAGTTTGATCTCAGAGCATCACTGGGAGTGATTCCGAGTGCGGAGTCAGGAATAACCCTGAACATCACTGGGTGTGACCCCAAAACAAACACAAACACACACACACACACACACACACACACACAAACAAGATATAGCCAGGTCAGCTATTAAGAATCTGTTTGGTTTGGTTGTTTTTTTGTTATTTTGTTTAATGCTTCAGGTTACTTACAAGATGAACCCTCATTTTTGTTATAAAATCTTCTAGGTGGGCTGGAGTGAGTGTGCAGCAGGAGGGCTTTTATCTTGCATGCAGACAATCCGGGTTTGATCCCCGGCACCCCATATGATCCCCAAGTCCCACCAGGAGTGATCCCTGAGTGAGAGCCAGGAATCAGCCCAGAGCACTGCTAGATGTGCAAAAAAAAAAAAAAAAACCAACTATGAATTAATTAAAATAAAATCTTCTCGGAAATGGATGCTGCGAGACACCCAGGACTTGTAACTTTGTAAGCCACAGTGTGCGCCCCTGCGTGGCCATAAGCCCTGGCAGGACGGACACAGGAGTTTTGAGCCTCGGTGTTAGGTAAGGAGACTCAGCGCTGCAGCCCTGGGCTACCTGCCAGGCCGCTGGAGCCGCCTGTGATCAGGGCGCGGATCAAATTCTCCCCAATCAGTGGGTGCCCAAGTGTGACTGATGAGGAAGCTTACAGGACTCACAGGCACTAACGTTCCCCTGATTCTGCTCCATGGGTGAATGCAGTGATTAGTGATCCACATTAGTGATTCTGCAGTGATTAGTGATCCTCAACTCCTTTCCCGCCGTAGCTCTTTCCAGTCTGTTTCCTTCCCTGCCCGCCTACTTGGCCCCTCGTCAGCCCCCACCCCTGCACACATTTTCACCTGAGGCCCTGAACGGCCCCAGGTGAGACATGATGACCTGGAGAGAAGCTCTCAACCTTCCCTTGTCTGGTTACCCTGAGGGCTTGTCCAACTTCTACTGTCTTTCGGGTCTTCCCGATCACATGGTTGCGGCCAGACCACAACCATGACCATGACCTCAGTGGCCTCTCGGGGAGCTCCAGGCTCCAGTGATTTTCTGTCTGTCCGGGAGATGCTGGCATGCTCCCCGCCTTGAGTGGGTCTCTTCTAACAGAGCGTCTCACCCCTCCTGCCAATCAGATTTCCCCAGGGGATGTTCTCTAGGCCCAGGGCTCCTGCATCACTGAGTGTGGTCCAGCCCCGCATCCTCTGGGGGTGACTCCCAGCTGTGGTGGGTAACATTGGCTCTCCTTGATGCTGGGCATCCATCTAGGGACTTCCTCATGCAAGATTCCTGCCCTGTCACTTCAGCCACCTCATCGCCAGGCCAGAGGAACTGTTGTAGTTCCCCGAGAGTTCCCAGGTGCAGGGCTGGAGAGATAGCATGGGCAGGGGGAAGGGGGAAGGGGACAGGGGAAGGGGGGGACATGCGACAGCTGTAGCCAGGTGCTTGGAGGGATGACTTCCCTGAGCTCCTCCAGACAGGCCCCTCCAGGCTCCTAATGACCCCTCACCCCTGACCCCTGACCTCCTCACCACCCTCACACCGATGATGGTGGAGCAATGGAAATGCCAACAACCTTTTTGTTTATTTGTTTTCTTTTGTTGGGGGGAATTTGTTTGTTTGTGTTTGGGCCCTACCTGGTGATACTCCAAGATTGCTCCTAGTTCTGCATTTACGGATCACTCCTGGCAGTACTGGGGGAACCGTATGGCCTGCTAGAGACAGAATCCGCATACACTCAAGGCAAACGTCCTACCCACACTACTGTTGCTCCAGGCCCCAGTAACTTGGTTTCATTCCGAGATCTGGCTGATCTTGGTGGGGTCATCGGAGTTCTGCAAGCATATACATACGGACATGTACATACACAGAGATGCAGAACACACAGGAACATAGACACATAGACACAGAGAAACACATGGACACACAGAAACACCAAACACATGGACATACAAACACACACAGACACATAGACTCGCAAACATATACACACAAACAGGTAGACACACAAACATGCATTGTAGCACCGTAGCACTGTCCTCCCGCTGTTCATTGATTTGCTCGAGTGGGCCCAGTAATGTCTCCATTGTGAGACTTATTGTTACTGTGTTTGGCATATCGAATACGTCACAGGGAGCTTGCCAGGCTTTGCCGTGAGGGAGGGATACTCTCAGTAGCTTGCCGGGCTCTTCAAGAGAGGCAGAGGAATCGAACCCAGGTCAGCCACGTGCAAGGCGAACACCCTAGCCGCTGTGCTATTGCTCCAGTCCACAAACGTGCACGTAAACATACAGACAGACACACACAGATCCACATATACTTATTCACAGAGACATACATAGGCAACACATAGACACACATGGACACACACACATAGACACACACGCACACACCTTCTGAAGGGTCCAGGTCGTGAGACTTAGGACATTCAGAGTCCAGTGGGACCCAGGAAGGAGCAGACAAAGGCTGGGGGAGGGGTCTCCTTCCTCCTGCCCCCTCCTCCCTGGTTCTGGTCCAGGCCTCCCTAGTCTGGCATTACAGAGAAGCTTCTGGGGAGGTTTTGCAAATCTCTGCGCCAGGACTGACCACAGGAAGCTCTGCTCATCTGCTGAACTGAGCTCTGTCAGCTGCCAGGAGAGGCTCAGTCTGCTGGGGTCACTCTGATAGTGAAAGTTTCCCTCGGTCAGGAGTCAGCACTCTGAGTGGGCAGCTCACCCCAGCCCCCCCCCCCCCGACACAGTGCAGCGAAGGTCCACTCACCATGAAGCAGAGAGAGTGGTGGCCACTTGGACACATGGGAAGGAAGAGATAAAGGCTGCTCAGTCTTTTCTTTTCTAAGAAAAGATAGCCTTAGAGGGGCCAGAGCCATAGCTCGGTAGGGAACTTGCCCTGCACGTGGGCAACCCGGGTTCGACCCCCCGCATTTCATATGGTCCCCTGAGTACTCTGAGCACTGTCAGAAGTAATTCCTGAGCACAGAGAAAGCTCTGAGCACCACCAGATGTGGCCCCTTCCCACCAAAAAAAAAAAAAAAGAAAGGAAAGATAGCCTTTGAAGCTGGGGTGCTCAGTGGACTGCACACGTGTTTTGCACACTGGTGGGCCATTTGTCATCCCTGAACCACCTCGTACTCCGAGCACTGTTGGGAGTGACTCCCAAGCACAGAGCAGCCCTGAACACTGCTGGTTTTAACCCAAAATCAAAAACAAAAAAAAAAATTATAGCCTTTCTGTGTTTCAAAAAAATAATAATAAAGAGGGATTTGAGAGATAATGTAGCAGGTAAGATGCTTGCTTTGCACATGGCCAAGCCAGCTTTGATTCCCAGCACCCCATTTGGACCTCCAAGCCCTATAGGAGTTGATTCCTGAGCACAGAGCCAGGAGTCACCCCTGAGCCCCACCAGATGTGAGCCCAAAAACAAAACAAAAAAAAAAAAAGGAGAGAACGCTGGAGCCATAGTACAAAGGGTTGGGCACTTGCCTTCCACGCAACTGAACTGGGTTCAATCTTCAGCATCCCATTTGGTCACCTGAGCCCTGCCAAAGGTGATCCCTGAGCACAGAGCCGGAAATATGTCCTGAGCACTGCCAGATGAATGGGATCCTCCCAAAACACCAAGGTCAGGGAGATGGCTTAAACCACCACCACCTCCCAAAAAGGCTAAGCTGGTCCTTTTTTTTTTTTTTTAACTGGTCCATTTTATATGCATTTTGCCACAATTTTTTTTTAAAAAAATGGTGGAAAAGAAAAATAAAAGCAAAACTGGCCCGGGTGACAGAGAATGGTGGATACTCAGCCCTGCCTGCTACCCTCTGAGCCAGCCACGGCGGGACAGATGGCCCATGAAGAAGTCAGAATTTATGTCGCTAATAAACAGGAAATAATGGATGGGTTTAAATATTTACACGGGACCCAAGCTCCAGGACAACGTTACAGGGAGGGCAGGGAGGCAGACACAGGCACGGAGAATGTCTCCAGGAAAGTGGGGTGGAAGCAGCCTCCACGGTGTACCCCAGAAAAAAGGGGGTCCCGAGTGGGGGGTCCTCTCCGGCAGGGCCCAGGGGCAGAGCCAGAAGCCTGGGGTGGGCCTGCCTTCCCCTAGACCCTTGTTTTCCCTGGGAGGGTGGGAGGCACAAACCAAAGGATGACTCCTTGTTGGAAAGGGCGGCCCGGGAGAGCCAGCAGCCAGCGCTTTGTTTCGGGATCTTGTTTGTTTGCTCGACTCCTGCGGTCCCCAAGCCCCATCCCTCCCCACTGCCTCCCCCTGTCCTGGCCTCTCCCTCCTCGCCCTGTCCCTGCTGCCCTCTGGGTGGGGGAGGGGGTGGATCCTGGAAAGGGCCACCCGGAAAACTATCCCCCGCCCCCACAAGCCCCAGAACAACCCAAGCAGCCAAGAAGGATTTTTCCAGCCCTTCCCACCTGCCCACCGAGGAGACTGAATTGCAAGCTCGAGGCTCCGGGCAGCAGAGACTGTCTCATACTGGCCGCGTCCCTTTGGGCTGGACACTGGTCCTCTCCAGTCGGGAACTCCTCTGACTGCTTTTTCCCCCCGGTAGGATGAGTGTGAGGCCCCCTCCGTTCATCAGAGAGTCTCCCCACCCCCATCTGGGATCCTAGAGCCAGAGCCAGAGACACTCCCCCCCCCCCCCCCGCAGGCCTGCTGGACAGGGCAGCAGTTGGGGGTGTGTACTGTCCCCACGGAGACCCAGCGGAGCAGAGGGCAAGCTGCTCCCCCGGGTGCATTCCTGTCACCCTGCTTCTGCTCTGGCCTGGGGGATAGTGTCTTGAAGGACAGACAGACAGACAGACAGACAGACAGACAGTAGCCAGCTCAATGGGGCAGAAAGGGAAACAGGAGGACAGGGGCTTTGAGTACCCTCCAGTGTGGCCAAAGAAGGAGCACTGCGGGCTCTGCCTCTGTCCCCGGCTCCTGATCCCTGACATGGCTCCTCGCGGTGAGAAACAGAACTGAGAAGCTTCAGAGAAGTAGAAAGGAAAGTGCAGTCAGAGAGGAGAAGTGGCATTTCCCAAACATCGGGCTGGGGTAGATCCTCTCTCTGTCTCTGTCTCTGTCTCTGTCTCTGTCTGTTTCTGTCTTTGCCTCTGTCTCTCTGTCCCTCTGTCTCTCTGTCTCTCTCTCTGTTCTCTCTCTCTCTCTCTCTCTCTCTCTCTCTCTCTCTCTCTCACACACACACACACACACACACACATTCATACCCATGATTTTTTTTTAATTGAATCACCGTGAGGTACAAAGTGGGTCATGATGGAGATTTGTTGAACAATATTCAAGTATCCATTCCTTCTCTAGTGTCCACTTGCCTGCATCAATGTCCCCAGTTTCTCTCCGACCCCCAACCTGCCTCTATGGCACTGTTTTTTTTTTCCTTTAGGCTGGAGCAATAGCACAGCGGGTAGGGCGTCTGCCTTGCACGCAGCCAACATGGCCGACCCGAGTTCGATTCCTCCGCCCCTCTCGGAGAGCCCGGCAAGCTACCGAGAGTATTTGATATGCCAGACACAGTAACAACAAAGTCTCCAATGGAGACGTTACTGGGCCCGCTCGAGCAAATCGACGATCAATGGGAGGGCCTTTACTTACTTACTTACTTACTTAGGCACTGTAGCTTGCAACACAGTTCCTGAAAGGAATATGCACATCACTTTTCCTCCTTTCAGAGCCAGTTCTTGTCCAGAGTGATCACTCCCCACTATCATTGTCATAGTGGTCCCTTCTCTGCCCTCACTGCCCCCCACCCCACACACACACAGTGTGGAGAGCTTTCTATTAAGGACCACACTCCTGGCCTTCAATCATCTCCTATTGTTTCTATGTCTTTGGCATGACTCTCCTACTGTTTTCTTTATACCCTGCAAATGAGTACAGTAACTCAATGCCTGTCACTCTCCCTGACTCACTTCACCCAACATATTCTCCATGTCCATCCATGTATCTGCAAACTTCATGGGTGGCTGAGATGCTCCCCAGGGAATACACACTGTCATTGGGTTGCCTGCCCACATGCTCCACACAGAGCACATGCATTTAGTGGTGGCTCTTGCCCACACCCTGAGAGTGTGCTGCTCACTGAGCAATGCATTTCTGCTTTTAAAAAACATTAGTTTCAGAGGGCGGGGACCTGGGGCAATAGTACAGCAGGTAGGGCATTTGCCCTACACGCGACCACCCCAGATTTGATTCCCGGCATCCCATTTGGTCCCCTAAGCTTGCCAGGAATGATTCCTAAGCACAGAGCCTGGAGTAACCCCTGTGCATCATCAGATGTGACCAAAAAACCGAGAAGAAAACAACATTTTTTTCAAAGTCTGGAGCAATAGTACAGCATGTAGAGCATTTGTGTTGCACACAGTTGATTTAGGTTTGATCCCGCCACTCCATAAGGTTCCCTGAGCACTGCCAGGAGTGACCCCTGAATGCAGACCCAGGAGAAGTGGCTGAGCATCTCTGGGTGCGACCCCAAAACAAAACAAAAATGACTGGGGGACTGGATATATCATTCAGTATGTAGGACATTTGCCTTGCATGCAGCTGATCCAAGTTCGATCCCCAGTATCCCATAGGCTCCCAAGTATCACCAGAAGTAATTCCTGAGTGCCGAGCCTGGATTAACCCTTGAGTTTTGTGACCTAAAAGACAAAGGAAAAATAAAAACATTTTTTTCCCACTGTGCTCGCTGGGAGTCACACACTTTGGTTGTGGTGTTCACACACAGCTGGCATGGCCCTGAGACTGAACACTCTGCAGGTCTCCAGGGTCCCCAGGGTCCCAAGTGGCAGAGCTGCCAGGACCAAGCATTACAGATGTGGGCAGTGTAGGGGATCAAACTGGGGGTCTCACAGTTGCAAGACCAGCACTTCTGCCGTGAAGTCATCCCTGGCCCCTGGCAGGATCTTTTGTTTTTTTTTTTCTTTTTGGATCACAGTTGGTGATGCACAGGAGTTACTCCTGGCTCTGCATTCAGGAATTACCCCTGGCGGTGCTCAGGGGACCATATGGGATGCTGGGAATCGAACCCAGGTCGGCCACGTGCAAGGCAAATACCCTACCTGATGTGCTATCGCTCCAGCCCGCCAGCAGGATCTTTGCTGGAGAGCATCTTCACTGATTCGTCTTTCTGTGCCTGTGACCCTCAGGATTCTGGGAAGGAGGCCAGTGTCCAAACAACTCTCTGGGGCATGAGGTGCTGGAGCAATTGGCTAGAAGAAGCTGGACCCAGAATTGCTTTCCCGGTCTGTTTGCCACTTCACTGAAGCTGCCCCTCTGGGGCTTCTGGTCAAGCAGAGCTGCCCCATTTCCTGACTAATATCGAAGTCACCATTTAGTTAGTTAGTTAGTTAGTTTTCTGGTTTTGGGTTTTCAGGCCATATCCAGGAGTACTCAGGGCTTACTCCTGGCTCTGCACTTAGGCATCACACCTGCTGCGGCTCAGAGCACCATATGGGGTGCCAGGGATCAAACTCGTGTCAGCTGTATGGGAGGTAAGCATCGGATCCACTGTTCTATGGCTCCAACCCCTGATTCATTTCTCTTTCCATTTGTGGTGTTGTTTGTTTGCTTGGAAGCACACCTGGCAGTGCTCACCTGGTTTATTCTTTTTTTTTTTTTTTTTTGCTTTTTTTGGGTCACACCTGGCGATGCACAGGGGCTACCCCTGGCTCTGCACTCAGGAATTACTCCTGGCGGTGCTCAGGGGACCATATGGGATGCCAGGAATCGAACGGCTCTGCACTCAGGAATTACTCCTGGCGGTGCTCAGGGGACCATATGGGATGCCAGGAATCGAACGGGCTCTGCACTCAGGAATCACTCCTGGCGGTGCTCAGGGGACCATATGGGATGCCAGGAATCGAACCTGGGTTGGCCACATGCAAGGCAAACGCCCTACCTGCTGTGCTATTGCTCCAGCTCCTTGGTTTACTCTTGCTCCATGTTCAGGGATCACTCTTGGTGGGGTTCATGGTTCTGGGAACCGACCCCGGCTCAGCTGTGAGCAAGGTAAGTGCCCTCTCTGCTGTGTTATGCTCCTGTCCCTGACTCATTTTTTCTCTACTTTTTTTTTTCTTTTGGCTTTTGGGTCACACCCTGGCAATGCTCAGGGATTGCTCCTGGCTCTGCACTCAGCCGTTACTCCTGGCAGTGCTTGGGGGACCTGGGTCGGATATGGGATGCTGGGGATCGACCTGGGTCAGCCAAATGCAGGTGCCCTGCCTGCTATACTAGAGCTACAGTCTCTGACTCATTTTTATGACCAGCACACTCCACTTGTCTTGAAAGGGCATTTTCTGGACCGAAGTGATAGCACAGTAGGTAAGGTACTTGCCTTGCATGCAGCTGACTCAGGTTCAATCCCAGCACCCAGATAATCCCGTCAGTCTCACCAGAGCCAGGAATAAGCCCTGAATACCACTGGATGTGGCCCCCAAAACAAAAAGTCAAAGGAAATTGTGAGTACTTCCCTTATATGGACAGCCCCTCTTCTCCTGAGCTTTTCCTGCATATTGTCCTCTGGGTACCAAGTCCAGAGCTGCCAGCAGCATCCAGGGAAGAAGACTAGAGATGGAAGTCAACCCTCAGAATGGCCCTGAGGCAGGAAAGGTGTGGGCCATAGGGCCAGAGTGGCAGCACAGCATGTAGGGCGTTTGCCTTGCACATTGCCGACCCCGCTATGCTCTAAGCATCCTATATGGTCCCCCAAGCACTTCCGGGAGTGACTCCTGAGTACGGAGCCAGGAGTAACCCCTGAGCATCACTGGGCATTCCCTACCCTCCCAAAAAAATAAGGTGAGGAAGATCTGGTGTGGCAATCTTCTGCGAGAAGCACAGCTGGTTGTATGAGCCCTGCAACACACGTGTAAGCTCTGCAAGGATCGCAGGGAACACAATAACCAGAATGTGTGTGAGCACCAGAACTAACTAATGGGCCTCCCCCTGCCCTTCTAGGAGCACTGTGAAAGCACCACAACTAAAGGAGCACAGCCCACAGAAAGCACCAGGGCCCAGTGTACCAGCACAGGGAGCACCCTCACTACCACTGTGTGAGCACCTCAGTCAGGCTGTGTGACTTTTGCCATTGCAGCAACAAGGAAAGGCTGTGGGGGGAAGAGATTTAAAAAATAAAAAGAGAAAAATAGAGAGAGAGTATGGGGAATCATTTCTGTCATGGAGGCAGGGGGAGGATGGGAAAGGGGGGGTATACTGGGGAGATTGGTGGTGGGGAATGCGCACTGGTGGAGGGATGGGTGTTTGATCATTGTGTGATTGTAACCCAAACATGAAAGCTTGTAACTATCTCATGGCGATTCAATAAAATTTAAAAAATTAAAAATAAAGAGGAGCTGGGGAGATGGCACAGCGGCTAGGACACTGGTCTTTCAGGTGGATGACCCAGGGTTCATCCCGGCACCCCATACAATCCCAGAACCTTCCAGGAGTGATCCCTGAGGACATCAGTAAGTCAAACAAAGAAAGAGAAAGGAATGAAAAAGAGAGAAAGAGAAAGAGGGAGGAAAAGAAGGGAAAGAGGGAAGGAGGAAGGGAGAGAGGGAAGAAGGGCGGGAAAAAATGAAGGAAGGAAAGAAGAAAGAAAGAAAGAAAGAAAGAAAGAAAGAAAGAAAGAAAGGAAGGAAGGAAGGAAGGGAGGGTGGAGCAATAATAAACCAAGAAGGGCATTTGCCCAGCATGTGGTTGACCTGGGTTCAATCCCTGGCATCCCATATGGTCCCCCGAGCGCCGCCAGGATTAATTTCTGAGTGCAGAGCCAGGAGTAACCCCTGAATATCACTAGGTGTGATCCAGAAAGGAGAAGGAAAGAAGGAAGGAGAGTGTGAGAGAGAGGGCGCTGAATGTGGGGTTTGGACCCTGGCCCCTGAAAGCCAGGGAGGGACAGCACTGACGTTGTTCAGGCACTGCAAGGAGGTGGCTGACAAGGCCACAGTCATTGTGTGCACTTTCACCACAACCGAACAGAAAGTGTATAGCCTCAGGAGCGGCGTGTGGCCAGGCAGTGTTGTGGCAGTGTTGGGAGGGTTGGATGAGGACCTGAAAGGGAGCTCAGGGGGAGGCAGTGAGAGACAGGGGCTGGACTCCCAGGATGGACCTGCTACTACAACCTGAAAATGTACTCTGGCCAAATGTGACCTTTTTCAGTTGGAGAAACTGAGGCACAAGGGCACGATGCCCAGCAGTAGACAGAGGTGTGGTTCATTCACTTGCTGTTGTGCACCCCGGGGGGGGGGTGCATGCAGTATCCCCTCAATGACGCTCTGTCCCCATTAGCAGAAATGCGCCAATGGTGCCAACATGTTCTAGGAGGAGTGATAGCACATCAGGAGGACACTTGCCTTGCATCTGGCTGACCTGGGCTCCATCTCCGGCATCCCATATGGTCCCTGAGCATTGCCAGGAGTAACTCCTGAGGGCAGGGCCAGGATTAACTCTTGAGCATCGCCAGGAGTGACCCAAAAGCAAGCAAACAAACATAAAAGTCCTGTCCTTATGCAGAACTGGATTTGGGCATCAGGAGAAGAAAACTGGGTCAATTTCCCATCTGATAGGGACAGGACCACCTCTCTGAGACTGGAGGAAACAGTGGGAAAGGTAACTCTGAGTGTAGAACCAGGAGTAACCCCTGAGCATCGCCAGGTGTGATCCAAAAAGCAAAAAAGAGAGAGGAGGAAGAGAAGAAAGGAAGGGAGGGAGAGAAGGAAGGAGAGAGGAAGAAAAGAAAGGAAGGAAGTGAGGGAGGAAGGAAGGAAATAAGGAAGGAAGGAAGGAAGGAAGGAAGGAAGGAAGGAAGGAAGGAAGGAAGGAAGGAAGGGGAAGAGAGAAGGAAGGAAAGGAAAGAGAGAAGGAAGGAAAGAAATTAGGAAGGAAGAAGGGAAGAGGGAAGGAAGGAAGGAAGGAAGGAAGGAAGGAAGGAAGGAAGGAAGGAAGGAAGGCCGGCCCAGTGAGTGCTTGGGTGAAGTCAATACCGGCCAAGCCCTGCGGGTTCCCACAAGGGCACACCCACTCAGGGGCGTCCGGCCTGTCCCTGTGGCATCACACCAAGGGTACAGTAGCCATCTCTGCTGCACAGACTCCTTTGGGGTCTCCTGTCCTGGGCCTTACTTCCCTGGAGGCCCCCAATGCTGCCTCTCACGAGTTCTGCTTCTTTTTTGTCATTTCTCCACACACACACACACACACACACACACACATCTGTATTGGGACTACAGCTTGCCATAGGGACCCAGCACAGGAATAAAACTCATCAGTTTTACCTTAGAATTATTTTTTATTTTTGCTTTTTGGGTCACACCTGGCGATGCTCAGGGTTATTCCTGGCTCTACACTCAGGAATTACTCCTGGCGGTGCTTGGGGGACCATATGGGATGCTGGGAATCGAACCCGGGTCGGCCTCATGCAAGGCAAACGCCCTACTCGCTGTGCCCCACCTAGCATTAAAGTTAGATGGGATGTTTTTTAAAATGCTTTGGGACTTTATGTTTGGCTTGGGGGCCACAAATGTCAGTGCTCAGGACTTACTCCTGGCGGTGCTCAGAGGCCCAGGGGGAACTGGGTCAGCTGTGAGCAGAGCAAGGGCCTTATTCACTCTCCAGCCTCAGGGTGTTTACATTTTCATGTTCTTGTTTCTGTGTTTGTGTTAACAAACTAAAGAAAGTTTGTTAAAGGGAAGGGCGGGGAGAGATGGAGAATGGAGAGGATGGAAATGAGAAAGAGAATAAATAAATCCTGGACAATCACCCAATGGATAAGCGACAAGCAGAGAGAGAGAGAGAGGGAGGAGGAAGGGAGGAGGGGAGAATTATCGTCTCCCTCCAGGGCAAGCATCTGGTTGATACATTGTTTCTTTTTCAGAATTGTATCCTAGAGCCCAGCTATGGATTTGCTTACAAAGGTACAAAGTATCTGCTCATGGCTACTTGTTAGAGACCCAAGTCAGTGAAGGGGCAGGAGACTGATGAATGAATGGGCAGGGAGGAGACCCAGGGTCCAAGCCCTAGTGACATAGGACCAGGAGACACTCTCGGTCAGGGCATCAGAGAGGCCATCAGAGAGACCATGGGAGTCTTTGTGCAAGCTCCACCCAGGCCCTGTGCTGGCAGCAGCTGCAGACAGACAGCACCTTTTACCCACGGACCGGAAAGCAGGGTGAGGAGCAGGGTGCCTGGGAGGGGGCCCCTCTCCTCCTTCCCCACAGCTGCACAAAGCCAGGGAGAGGGGCCTGGATGACTGGGACTAAACCCTCCTAGGAATACTCGGCCTACTGCCTGGTGCTGCCCAGCTGGGACTCGGCAGGAGGCCTGCAGGAAACCACATCAATGAGGAGAAAGCGAACCAGCCTGTCACTCACGTTGCTGGCCCTTTCTCCGGCGCTTCCCAGATCCGCTCAGTCTCCCGGTCTCTACTCAGGCTAACATCTGCAAGCCTCTTGGCTCTGACCCCCGCTTCCGGGTGAGGTGGGAGGAAAGCTGGAAGAGCACATTCATCACAGCTGGGACCAGAACTTCCCCAGACCCTCTGGGCAGCACCCCTCCCCACTGCCTGCCCTGGGTCGGTTTTCCTTGGCAATCTGGACACTCTGGATGAGTCTCCTGTGATTGGTCCCCTTCTCCAGGAACCTTTATCTGGAACTTGGTTGATCTGCAGGTTAAGTTCTCTCAGTCCAGAGGGGGAGGGAAGGAAGACTTCATTAAGCAGTGGGGTGGGAGGGAGGCGCAGAGCTCCTGCGAGGGGCTGCCTGGAAGCCTGTTTGGTGGGGGAAGGAGTGGTTTGCCGCCTCCCCTCCCTCACATCTGCGTTTCCAGGGTCACTGCAGCTCTCCATGCTCAGGATTGCTCTTGCAGCTGGAAATCGTCCTTCCACTGTCCAGAAGGACTGCCAACTGCCCCAGAAACTCGGCTTCTGCAAAGCCCTTCCCTCCCTGGCAGCTACTATTTTGTAGCTCCCAGATGAAGGCCCTTATTCCCTTAAATACCACAGTAGAGAGCTGTTCGTAACACACGCAGACATATGCGCGCACACACATACACACACACACACACACACACACATACTCCACTGAAGAGATACAGTGATTAGAGCACTTGCTTCGCTGCCTTGCATGTGACTGACCTGTGTTTGAGTCCCAACACCATACATGGTTCCCCCAAGCACTGCCAAGAATGTTCCCTAAGCACGGAGCCAGGAGGAAGCCCTGAGCACAGACAGATGTGGCCCCAAGTCCACACATACACACATACACACACACACACACACACACACACACACACACACACACAGAGTGCACAGAGCACCCAGCATATAAGACACACTGACAAAACAGATAGTGTGTATGTAAGGCTTGGAAAATGTGTTTCACGTCCTAGAGCACGAGACCACATTCGCTAACCCGCTGATGTGCCAAAAGTAGCACACATTTGTTTGGGTTTAACATACATGTTTATAATCTCGTATACCAGGGCTTAACTGACTCCAGGATGAAATACAACAAACTTCACACATCTTCCTCTTATACTGGTGGGAAGGTACATGGTGATGGGATTAGTGTTTGAATATTAACTGTAATGAGCTATTGTGAACAACTTTATAAAAGTAAAATTACATTTAAAAAATAGAAAAATAAAATACATTTCAGGGGCTGAAGGGAACAGTGGATAGGGCATTTGCCTTGCATGCAGCTGATCTGGGGTCAATCCCCAGTATCCCATTTGGTCCCCTGAGCACAGTCAGGAATAATTTATGAGTGCAGAGCTAGGTGTAAGCCCTGAGTATCACTGGATGTGGCTAAAAAATAAATAAAATAAAATATGTTTAAGGGTCTGGAGAGAGAGTACAGTGAATAGGGTGTTTGCCTTGTACACAGTTGACCCAGATTTGATCCCTAGCATCCCATATGGTCTTGCAAGCACCACCAGGAGTAATTCTGAGCACAGAGCCAGGAGTATCCCCTAAGAATCACTGGCTGTTTCCCAAAAACAAAGAAAAAAATAATTTGAACTTTCAGTGCCTTAAATTCCTAGCAACTGGATATTGATTAAGCATATTAAAGAAGAGCCAAACAAATAATACATAGCCTTTTTATTATTATTATTATTATTATTGCTTTTTGGGTCACACCTGGCGATGCACAGGGTTTACTCCTGGCTCTGCACTCAGGAATTACTTCTGGCAGTGCTCAGGGGACCATCTGGGATGCTGGGAATCGAACCCGGGTTGGCCGCGTGCAAGGCAAACGCCCTACCTACTATGCTGTTGCTCCAGCCCCAATAGATAGCCTTTTTAAACGGTGCTGGGGCTAAGGATATAGCACAGCACATAAGGCATTTGCCTTGCACACAGCTGACCTGAGTTTGATCCCTGGCACCCCATAAGGTCCCCTGAACCCACCAGGAGTGGTTCTCAGACACAAAGCCAGGAGTAAGCCCCAAGCACAAAAAATAGTGATGCTAAAGGACATAAAAAAGAGACCAATGAAATAAAATAGAATTTAAATAGATACACAACAGATAAATGCAACAAGGTGAAACATGGCATTTTTCATGCAAATGAAACAGGATTTATTAAATGTGTCTGGGTTTGTTTATTTGTTTAAGAATGAGTAAGGTATTTGCTGCATATGAACAACAGGGTTTGATTCTCGGCACTGCTCATGGCCTTGCAAGCATCTCCAGGAGTGATTCCTGAGCTCAGAGCCAAGAGTAAGCATTGAGCTGACTCAGTGTAACACACCCCTCTCACACACCCCTAAAATAATGACTCGATCCTGATCTGAAGTATCATAAAATGATTCCTGATTAACAGAGGTCTAAATGGGAAAAGGTAAACACCAAAACTTCAGGGCAAAAACACAGAAGACCATCTTCATGATCTTGAAGGCAGAAAATTTTGAGAAATCAAAACAGCCAATCATGGGGTGGGGATGGGGAAAACTGAGAACTTTCATGGAACTAAAAACTTTCTTGTTTTGGGGCTGGAGCAATAGCACAGCATGTAGGGCATTTGCCTTACACGCAGCCAACCTGGGTTCAATTCCCAGCATCCCATATGGTCCCCCAAGCACCGCCAGGAGTAATTCCTGAGTGCAAAGCCAGGAATAACCCCTGAGCATTGCCAGATGTGACACCCCCCCCCAAAAAAAAACAACTCTTGTTTCATTTTTTTTTTTAATAATGACATTAACTTACTGTTGTCGAAAATACCAAGTTGGGTTTTTTTTTTCAGTTGTTTAGTTTGGGGGGGCCTCACCTTGCAGCAACAAGTTGGGGCTACTCCCAACTTCCTGCCTCCAGGTGCTGCACAGTAAGCACGTGATGCTGGGGGTCAAACAGGGGCTCCACATGCGAAGCAGGAGCTTCAGAACTGAGGCATCTCCCTGGTCCACAAGCTGTTTTCTAAATACAATTGATTGTTAGGATGAGATCATGAGGAGAGGGTTAGCACTCAGATGCAGCCATTAGAACCAGAGCAAGGGTTGGTGTGTACACTGGGGTAAGACAATACGGGGTGTTGGGAAACTAGGGACATTGGTAGAGGGATTGGCACATTTGAGGTACGACTAGTTTTGGAATTTAAGGGGTAGGGTCATACCCAGTGATGCTCAGGGGTCATTCCTGCCTCTGCACTCAGGAATTACTGCTGGATGAGTTAAGATGCCAGCAAATGAACCCAGGTCAGCTGCAAGCAAGGCAAACTCCCTCTCCACAGTACTATAGCTACTATCACTGGAAGTGTTGCAATACTGACTACCTGAAACAAGTGTGTTGTGAACCACTTTGCAAATCATGGTGTTTAAATGAATAAAATTACAAAAAGATAAAGGAGAAACGTCAGAATGAAGGTCAGCCGGCAGACAGGCCCCTTTCAATCGGCTGAAAAGTCCCAATGGGCTATACTGAAGGAACACTGACACTTTGATGGTAGACATGGTACACTAACTCTGTAACCCTTAAATGTCTAAACACTATACCCTTATCAACCAATGTTACCACAATCAAAAATAACTTTAAAGGAGCCAGAGTCAGAGTACAGCAGGTAGGGCTTTGCATGCAGTCAACCCAGGTTCAATTCCAGGCATCCCATATGGTACCCTGAGCACTGCTAGGAGCAATCCCTGAATGTAGAGCCAGGAATAGCCCCCTGAGCATTGCCAGGTATAACCCCAAAAGCCAAAAACATTTTTTAAATTTTTTAATATTTTTAACTTTTTGTTTGGGGAGAGGGGCTGAGGGATAGTTCCTGTCTATCCTTAGGGATGCATGCAGTACTACTGAACAAACCCTAATCTCCTGTATGCAAAGCATTCATTCAACACCTTGAGCTATTTCTGCCCGCCCCCCAGAGAAACATTTTAATTTTTTTAAATTTTTATAACAGCATGATTTAATATGGAATTAAAAGTGAAAAGAGAAAGATATCTGGACATTTCCCAAATATTTGGAAATTAAGTAATACACTTAAATAAAAACAATGCTCAAATAAAAAATCAAAACAGAAACAACATCTTGAAATTGATGCAAATCTAAACGTGACATCTAAACGTTTGTTGGATGATACTAATATTATACTTAAATATGAATTTAAATCACTAAATTTAAGCATCAAATAAGTGGAAACAACTAAAAGCAATGGCCTCAAATTTTACCTCAGGATATAGCAAAGTAAATCCAAAGTAGAAGATAAAGATCAAAGTAGAAATTAATGAAATGAAAAGAACACATTTTAAACTAAAGAGAAAATGAGGAAGAGGGATATCATTCAACTAGTTTTGCTTATTATATCCAATTATGTTGGAACTATTCTGCTGCTTTGATCTCTACTAGATCCCAAAAGTCAGGGGCTGGGGCCAGAGCAATAGGACATCAAGTAGGGTGTTTGCCTTGGACAAGGCTGACCCACGTTCAATCCCTGTCATTCCAAATGGTCCTCTGAGCACTGCCAGAAGTAATTTCTGAGCACAGAGACAGGAGTAACTAACCCCTGAGCATTGCCCAATGTAGATAAAAGATTAAAAATTAAAAAAAAAAACAAAAGTCAGGGACTAATAAAGAAAGGAGATAGTCCAAGCAGAAAGGGCCAAGTCACTTATAGAGAAGGAAAGGGAATTACAAGGAGAGTCAAGGCTTTCCTGTCCCACCCAACACCTAACCCCACAGACTGTCTGCACCACACCTAACCCCACAGACTGTCTGCACCACACCTAGTCCAGGCCACTCTTACACACCCAGACTGACTTTTCTCTCAACTTTTCACTTTCCAGGAATAGACGTTCCCTTGCTGAAGGGTAAGGCAATTACCACGGTCACGGTCCTCCCATTGTTCATCAATTTGCTCGAGCAGGCCCAGTAACATCTCCATCGTGAGACTTGTTGCTACTGTGTTTGGCATATTTGACTACGTCACGGGGAGCTTGCCTGGCTTTGCCATGCAGGCAAGATACTCCTGGTAGCTTGCCAGGCTCTCCGAGAGGGGCGGAGGAATAGAACCCAACTCAGCTGGGCCAGCTTCGTGCAAGGCAAACACCCTACGACTGTGCTATCGCCTCCAGGCAATTACACTGGAACTATTTTGCTGCTTTGGGTAAAGCACCAAAAGCACATTTCTCCTGAACTCCAGCTCTGCACCCAGCTGCTCTGTACCCTCGAGTCCACCAGCCAAGCAGTTTCAGCTGAAAGCCCAGCTCCTGCCCTCCCCGCCAACAGACAACATTCTGTGCCTGTTTGTGAATCTGCGTTTCCTGTCTATGAATCAGCAGGAAAATCTGAAAAGCCCCTTCAGGTTTGTAATGGGGAAAAATAGATAGGGAGCATACCCTGGCCACCAACGAGAAGAGGTGAGCAGTGAATGGCTTTTCCTTGCACCAGAGAAGTAGCCTAGATGTTCCACAAGTCCCAAGGAAGGAAAACTGGGCCCTTGGATTTTCTCTGGGAACCATTAGCTTCTGGCAAGCCATCACACCTGTGAAAAGTGCTCAGCACACGGCCCATCTCAGTAATTGCCCTATTACATAATCTGGTTTATTGTGCACTTATATCTTACTTCATCTAATCTTCCCAACAACCCTATAAATATATGCTCGACTCATTTGCTCCACAAGAATATATAGCACCGCATGCTGGACACACAAGCATCAACAGAGCACAATGTACCTGCCTTCCCGGGGCTTATAGTCTGATAAACACATTTAAACAATGTAAATCTAAAACTGGCAACGTGCCAGGTACTAAAATGAAAAGATGTCTAGGGCTGAGAACCAGCAAGAGGGAGGCTACGATTCTACTGAGACCAGGGCAATAGTAGAGTGGGTAGGGCGCTTCACCCGGGTTCAATCCCCAGCATTCCAGATAGCATTGCATATAGTGCCGTGAGTACCAGCAGGGGTAATTCCTGAGTACAGAACCAGGAGCAGTTACCCCTCAGTAATGCAGGGCTTTAGAGAAAAAAAGGAAAGGAAAGGAAAGGAAAGGAAAGGAAAGGAAAGGAAAGGAAAGGAAAGGAAAGGAAAGGAAGACTGCTGACCCAAAAGGAGAGAACAAAAGGGAGTACCCTGGCACAGAGGCAGGGTGGGATCGGGGGATAGGGGGGTGGGAGGGATACTGAGATCAGTGTTGGTGGAGAATGGGCACTGGTGGAGGGATGGGTACTCGATCATTGTATAACTGAAACCCAAGCACAAAAATTTGGAAGTCTACAACTGTATCTCATGGTGTTTCACTAATAAAAATTTTTTTAAAATAAAGAAAAAAAGATTTTTAATTGTCAAATATTAAAAAAAAAAAAAGACTGCTGAGGCAGAGAGTTGAACAAACTCTGGGGAATTGATCTTGCTACCATCTGACTCCTAGAGCACCACCAGGAGTAACTGCACCTGTCCTTCTGTCCCAGCACTAAGCCAGGAGAAGTTCCTGAGCACCTCTGGGTATGAATTCAAGACCAAAAAAAAAAAAAAAGAAAAGAAAGAAAGAAGCTGCCGTGGAAAGCGAAGTACGAAATGAGCGCTGAGAAATTAAAAGGGCATTAACTAGCAGCAAAAAAGCAGGTAGAGAAAATAGCTAAGCAAATGTCCTGGAGCCAAAGGGAAGCGTTAGGTCCGTGTTAGGTCTGTGCCTAAGGAGTGTGATAGTGTGAGGAGATGCGGAGAGAGTGTGTGTGTGGTGACGTAGGAATTCATTCCAGATCTGCTGGCCACCTGATGCTTCTCCCATCCAGGCTAGGCCTAGGCACAAGAAACAGAAAATCCACAGGGGATTCGCAGAGAAGAGAGAGCTTCACGAAGACCACAGTGTGGAGGTGATTTTAACCAGGAAGCCTCGGAGACTTGGAGGACTGACAGCTCGGCCGCTCCCCCAGCGAAGCCCAGAGGATGCTGCGCGGTCCTGATGGAGAGGCTCCTCGGCGAGGCTCCCAGCGCGACGGGAGAGGGGAGCAGGGGGCGGAGCTTCGGTTCCCCGCGCGCCACTGCGGCTGCGCGCGCGCCGCTCCGGAAGCGGAAGTGCTTAAGAGGTCGGCGTGGGCTTCCAAGATGGCGGCGCTCACTAGGTTGATGTCTGGCTGTGGACGCTGGCTCCGGGGGCTGGTGGTCGGCCCGGCCACGACCAGCTGGGCCCGGCCGCCGGCCCGCGGGTTCCGGGAAGGTGAGTGGGAGCCGAGCGGCGGCGGCTGCGCCCTCTGGCTGCTGAGAGCGTCCGAGACGCCGGCGCTCCGGCCGGGCACGGACGCCTCTCCCGGGGCCAGGGCCGGGCATCCTTTCCTCCCAGCTCTCCAGAGGGTCCCCACGGGCTGGGGCGGGGTCGGGGGGGGGGGGGGGAGAAATCATCTGTTGAGCCAGCAGGGCCGGAAGAGAGACCCACCCTGACGTGGGGAAGTTTTCTGCCAAGAAACGCTCTGAACCAACCTCCACCTCCTCACTTAAAGAATCCTTAGGGAGGGTCTTTGTTGGCTCAACCCCCGGCCACACACGCCCTGGGCCCACCCCCACCCAGGGCCCTCCTGGCACTGTAGCTCTGTCCTCCCGTTGTTCCTCGATTTGCTCCAGCGGGCTCAGTAACGTCTCCATTGTGAGACTTGTTGTTACTGTGCTGTTACTGTGAGATTTCTTGTTACTATGTTGTTACTGTAAGATTTGTTGTTACTTTGTTTGGCATATCGAAGACACTACAGGGAGCTTGCCAGGCTGTGCCCTGCGGGCGACGTAGCTTGCCGGGCTCTCCGAGAGGGGTGGAGGAATCGAACCTGGGCCAACCGGGTAGCTGCGTGCAAGGCAAACGCCTACTTCTGTGCTGTCGCTCCAGCCCAGGGCCCTCCTATTCCCTGAAATCTAAAAATGCTTTGATCTGACGTGGCTGGTTCCCCCACCCCCCACCCCGTCCCTGGGAAAGAGAGAGCTAAACCTTGGCAGCCCCCAGGTGGTTCCTCTGCTTTGCATTCCTTTTAAATCGGGAAACCCGGGGCGGCATTCAAACATTTAACAGTTAGCCGAAGGCGGCGAGGGGGGGGGGGGGGGCGCTGGACTTAAGGCGGCCAAGGAAATTAAGGTCTCAGCAAAGCGAAGATGCAGCTTCATGTCTGAGAAATTCAGTTGGAGTGATGTATATATGCTCATGGGTTAAAGCAGGTTATTCACCTGATAAAGTACAGGGAACTTTTATTACCAGAAATTGTAAATCCAGGGGCAAGTTTCCATCAGGGGCCCATGTCTTGACTCATCCTGTAGAAAAGAACGGAATCTGGGTGAGAGGGAGGACGGAGACTTCTTTGTGTGCAGCTGGAAGTGGGAACGAATGTGTGGAATGCAGAAGTGGTTTGGATTTGCATGGTTTTGTTGTTAAGATTTGGGTGTAATATTGACTGACAGTGAGGAATACCTTAAGCAATCATTGTTGTCAGAGGGAGAGAAAAGGTCCAAATAGAAGAGCTAAATGAAGAAGGTCCTGGAGGGTGGGGAGAGGTACCCAGAGTCTCACACAGGCCAGGCAAATGCTGCTTTAAGCCTCATCCCCAGCCCAAGAGCTCCCTCTTTACACCTTCAAACAGCACTTAGAGGGATAGGGGCCAGAGACTTAGTACAGAGGTTAAGGCACTTAGCCTGACAGGAGCCTACTTTATCCCAGCACCCCATGTAGTCCCAAGTACTCTCAGGGGGTGGTGGTCCTGAGCACAGCTGGGTGTGTTTCAGCCTCCACCAAAATAAAATAAATGGCAGGAAAGGAACCCAGTTTGGGGAAATCAAAGAGTCTGCAAAGAAACAGAAAGTGCAGCTATATTATATATATATGTAAAGGTAAAGGCCCTCCCGTTGTTCATCGATTTGCTCGAGAGGGCCCAGTAACGTCTCCACTGGAGACTTTGTTGTTACTGTGCTTGGCATATCGAATACGTCATGGGGAGCTTGCCAGGCTCTGCCGTGCAGGCGAGATACTCTCTGTGGCTTGCCGGGCTCTCCGAGAGGGGCGGAGGAATCGAACTCGGGTCTGCCATGTTGGCTGCGTGCAAGGCAAACGCCCTACCGCTGTGCTATCGCTTTTTTTTTAAAGAGTTTAGCCATGAAGAAAAGATAGAACATTTGTTAGAACAACAAAATGCAGCAACTGTCTGGTCAATGTTAGATAAACTAATTTGTTAAGAACCAAAGGCACCAGAGAGATAGTACAGACATTAAGATACTTGCATTGTACATGACTGACCCCACTTTGAATCCCCGGCATCACCAGGTGTAGGGGGTGGGAGGGGGATGTCCAGTGAGATCGTGCTGATGATCATGATTTAGAGAAGGGTCACATCTGTTCTGCCACTGCAAAAGAAGCTCTTGCCCATAATATTTTTAGGGGTTCTACCAGATGTCTGACACAAATAGCTGGATTTACATCTCTTGGTTTTGTTTGCTTGTTTGGGGGCCACATCCGGTGGTGCTCAGGGCTTATTCCCGGTTCTGCACTTGGGATCACCCTGCTGTGAAGTTTGATAAGAAAGAGAAAACATGGAGGGACAAAGAGAGCTCAGGTTGCTGGTGTGCAGGAGGCCAGGGATGGATCCCTGGCACCACATAGTCCTCTGAGCACAACTGGGATCAGTGGCCCAAATCACCCGCCACCCTTCTACCCCAAAAAAGAGGGACACACACAAAGCAAAAAAAAAAAAAAAAAAGAGTATGATGGTGCCAGGAGATACTACAGTAAGGCATTGCCTTGCATAAGATTGACCCGGTTTGAATCCCTGGCCCCACACTTGGTCCCTGCCCATCACTTCCGGAAGTGATCCCGGAAAGCAGAGGCAGAAGTAAGCCCTGAAAACCCTAAAAAGTAAATGGAGGGCCCAGAGAGATAGTCCAGGTAGTACAGATACATGCATTTGCCTTGCACGTGGCTGAGCCTGGTTTGATCCCAAAGACATGTGGCTCCAGACCACCACCCTACCCCCCAAATAAAATATTTTGATGGAAGAAGACAAAAGTCAAAAATGTGGATTCCTAAGTATCTGCTACCAGCACAACACTGAATTGTCCATGTCCGTGTATCCATCTTCTCACTAATCCTTAAAGGTGGGTGTTACACTTGCCCGGCTGAGGAGATGTGGCCTGGTGGTTTGGAAGCTGCCTGGCATCACACAGCAGGAAGTAGGGCCTCACTCTGCTTCCTGCCTGCCCAATCCCGTGCCAGATTGAGCAGATTTTGCGCTCAACACCCCCATTCCCTCCCTTTTTCTTAGAGCCCTCGGGAAGGAAATGTATTTGAAACGAGAGAAATAAACACACGTGATTGTGTGAATTAACAGTAATAAGCTGTCAGACATGTGGAGTGATTGTGTGCTTAAATGAGTGAGGCTAAGGGGAACTCCTCACCCCTCTCCTCCAGTTGGCCTGCAGGGGCTTCCTGGAGGGCCCCACCTTCCAGAGAGCCTGGCAAGATGGGCACCAAACAGAGCTCTGGGAGGGAGGGCAGTGGTTGCGTTTGAAGCCCAAAAGAATCAGAAGACAGCCCAGAGTAATCTGGTGGCGACAGGAAGAGGTTTTTGTGCAGCTACGAGACTCCTCGGACTGCAGCATGAACGTGTGGTGAAAACGGGAGGTGGTAGGAGAATCTGAAGCCTTCGGTGGTAGAATGAAAGAGATGGAGAAGCGGGTGGAGCCGGAGCCAGGAAGGAGTTTGAGAAGGGCGGCACACACCTCTCCCTGGCCCCACGTGAGACTGTTGATTTGCCCTTGAACCATCAGGCCCTTCTTCCGCCCTTCCCTGCAGGCGTTGCTGGGGGCTTGGTTTCTGTGGCTCCTTTCCAAGGACTTTGGTTCCAGGGCACCTCCCGCAGCCACCGCACCCTCCCTCTTTCGTCTTCCTCCTGGACGAACAGTTGGGGCTTTATTCCACCACTGCTGTGCGCCGTGTCTGTTTCTGTGGTCTGCGAGGCCCGTGAGGTTCGCTATCATCTCGCCGCAGCGCTGTTTGTGATGACAGTTACGGGTCAGTTGGACTTGGCCTGCGTCCTAGGCGAGGATTTACTGAAGCACTCAAAGGACCTCTTTACGAGGCTTGGACTTTTATGACGGTGGTGTTCCCAGGCTTTGCTGTAGTTCCCTTTCTCCCGGAGTCCTCGTCTTCCTGGCCCGTGCAAGGCGCCACAGTAAGAGGAGTCGGGCCGCGCCTGCCTCCGGGGCCCCAGCACGGTCCCAGAGTGAGACACACTGCTCTTGAACCCATTTAGCCTCTTAATCCTAGTTTAGAGGGTGATTCCACCTCTTTCTAAGCAAGTTTTCCGGTCCATGGTTCCGGCGTCTCTTTACACACACACACCACTTCTCCTGGATGGTGAGGCAGCCAGGAACACACACACACACACCATGGTTCCGGCGTCTCTTTACACACACACACACACACACACACACACACACACACACACACACACCACCACTTCTCCTGAATGGCGAGGCAGCCAGGAATGAAATGGAGCCCCAGGTCTGTTTGGTTTTTGCATGCACACTGGAAATCAATACCGTGTTGATTCCTATCTCCTGTTTTCAGAGACTGAAGCTCAGGGCAGCCCTCCTCAGCCCCTCTGCCCCTGCTCGGGCCACCCCACCCTGGTCAGCCTCCAGCCCCTGTGAGCTCTCAGGTTATTCCTTCTTAGTTTGACAAATCATCCCTTGCCGATAAGCATCTGCCTATTGTTTTACCCACTGGCTTGTAGTAAGATGATTCACTGGCTAAGGAGCCTCCGAGTTTGCCACCAGCTTTGATCTCCTTTCCAGGGGCCGGCGGGATGACTTCAGGGCTTGGGTCTTTGCCGGGAGTGATGTGTGTTTTGTTAGACTTGTTTACCTCATGGTCAGGGGCCCAAGTGTCTCCACCAAGCTGGGCAGCCACATGTTTATCCGTTTTGTGGTTCCAGGCATTGTTCTGGGGATTGCTGGGAGGCATGTAGCCCTCCTTTTATTTCCTCTAGGGATTCTTCAAAACATTTCCCCCTTGGGGTTGGGGAGATAGCAGGAGCCCTGGCTTCAGTCTCAGTCAACCCCCTGGTGTATCCCACACACACACACACACACACACACACACACACTCACACCAGCACACCAGGAGCGACCCCTGAGCACTGTCATATGACCCAAAGCCAAAAAGGGCAAGGGGAAAAAAAACCCACACTTCCCCCCCCACACACACACACACACCTGTTGTTGCTCAGGTTTGGCCACCCTCCCCCCTCGCCCTCATTGGTTTCTGTACATTTGCAGCATCTCTGCGGATTCCAGAAGCCCCGCTGGGCTGGGCCCGGGTTCCCCTGCTCAGGCCAGTGCTGGCCTCCAGACTCAGCACCAGGTCGCGTCTCACCCACATCCCGTTTGGGCTGGTCTCTGTTCGGAACAAGTAGATCCGTGTGTGGGGTGACGCAGTTTCTTTTACAGGGAGCAACCCTCGTCTGCCTCAGAATTGATCAGGGACTGCAGTGTTCTCTGGAGAAAGCCTCCGGGCCTTTCTGGCCTTTGTGGCTCCTTTGTGTGTCCGGGGTTGGACCGGGTCAGGCGCTCAGGTTGGTTGGAGTAATGAGGCTTTATGAATGGCCTTGCCCAGAAAACAAACGGGGAACCCGTCCAGCAGTCTGGGTCCAATTAGGTGTCGGTCACAAAGCTCAGTGAACACAGATGCTGCGTTGGGCCTCTGGCTGGGTTCGAATCGCCTCACATTTTTTCCCCTCTTCTTCTCCTTCCCTCTTCATTGTTTGCTTTTTAGTACCAAAAGCAGTGTCTGTTTCTTCTAGACTTTAATACCGACCAATAGCAGTGCAGAAGAGATGACAGTCCCCAGGGTGCACCATCATACCATTTAGGGTCGAGCCCCTCCAGTCTGCTTGCCTGGCGGCCGTGGTGCTGGGCAGCTGTCTCCGTGAGGTCTGGGGCCCCTGCTGGGTTGCCACAGGAGAACCCGAGGCTCTTCCTGATCTGTGCCTCTGCTTTCTAGGGCTGGCGACTGAGGCACACGGAATAGTGGTGGCCAAGCTGGTACAATACAGTGTCCGTATTTTGGGGGTTTTCATTTTTGTTTCGGGTTTTTTGCTTTTAGTTTTTTGGTTTTTGGGGTCACACTTGGAGATGCTCAGGGGTTACTCCTGGCTCTGCACTCCAGAATGACGCCTGGCGGTGCTCAGGGAACCATATGGGATGCTGGGGATAGAACCCAGGTGGCTGCATGCAAAGCAAACGTCCGACCCGCTGTACTGTTGCTCTGGCCCCAGTGTCGGTATTGTGGAAGTCAGTTTTTCTCCTGCTTGTGAGCCTGAATTTTCTGTTGTGCTAATTAGCTGTCCCAAGAGGACTATGAGAAGTTTGTTCCCCAAAATTCCATCTAGCGTTTCTTGAGCATCTGCTGGGTGCCAGCTCTAGGCTTTCAGTTATGGTTTCTCTCAAAGAAATGAAGAACGGGCCGGAGTACTAGTAGAGTGGATTGGGTGTTTGCCTTGCATGCAGCTGACCTGGGTTCGATATCCCATATGGTCCCCAAGTTCTCCAGGAGTGATCCCTGAGCACTGCCAGGTGTGATCCAAAACCCTAAACCAAAACACAGACTTCTACCAGCTTGTGCTAATTTGATTTGCCAACTGGACTGTCCCCTTGGGTGCACTGTGGTGTGGCGTGTGGCAGGAGCTGTCACTGCAGCCAGAGTGGTGAGAGGAAATTGGTGCAGCCTGGGGCCTGGGGAGCCTCTTCACTGGCTCTCAGGCTCTGCTCGCCTCCCTGACCTGCTTAGACAGAGCGGGGCATGGGGCGAAGCCTCAGTTTGGGGGTCAGCACTGTCCTTGAAGCCTGGCCTGCACCCGGGGCCAATGGACCCCTCCCCCCCCCGGCCCCCTCCTATGTGGCAGACAGGGGCACTGTCCATGCCCCGTGCTCCAGAGCAGTGTCTGTCCACTGCACTCTGCAGGGACCTGGAGTATGCTTGGTCCTTCCCGTGGGGGCTAGCCACTCCTGCCACACCCCCAGCATCCCCCCCCCACACACACACCCAGCATACGCTCACACATATACAGGTACATGCATACACACATGTACACACACAGACCCAACATACACACACCAAACATACACTCACATACGTTCACATACAAACCCAGCATATACTCACATCCCTATGTACACACACATCCACATGTACACACATACAAACCCAACATACACTCACACATCACACATATATGTATCCCCAACGTAGATACTCACGCACACAAAACCTAACACATACGCACGCACGCGTGGCCACTTCCCTGGGGCAGAACCAAGATGAATGAGGCACAGAGCGTGGGAAAACTGACCCCTGTGGGGAGGGGGGGATCTTGCATGGACATCCGAGCGCACGTTGTCATCCCCATCCCCAGCCTTCGCCCTGAGAGGGGGTCCCTGCCTGCTGCGTCCAGGTGGGGCTGTCAGAGAGCAGACCTGTTAAATGGCTGGCCTAATGCCCCCCCGCCTTTGTCTCTGCAGTGGTGGAGCACCAGGAGGGGAAGACGACTATTGTGAGTATCACCTCCCGAACGCTCGGAGCCGCTGCCTGCTGCGGGGGGTGGGGTTAGCCCCCCCCTTCCCCTTTGCTGTGCTCACGCACTGCCTGGCAGTTAATCAGGAACAGTCGCAGGCCTGGGCCGAGGCACAGAGCAGCCTCTTTCATGGCAGGGTCTCAGAGGCCTTTGCTGATAGTGTCTTTGGCAGGTGATACACCCATCTCCCAAAGGGGAAACTAAGGCAGTGGGCGAGAGAGCCAGAGGAAGCTGAGCCAGGCCGGCCTGAGCCTGGCTGCTGACGGGAGGTGACTCTCGGGGCCTGTGGCGCCACAGAGAGCACTTAGCCCTGAGTGTGTGGCCCAGAGCCCCGGGACCCCTCTCCACCTCCCCGCCTCCCCCTGGCTCAGGAGTCATGGGGCCCAGCTTATCCCATAATCCCTGCACAGCCGTGCTTTCCCAGGGCTTTTGGAGCCTCCAAGAAATCCTTGAGCCCCCTCTGCCGGGCTCCCAGGGGCCGCTTGGACTCCCCCCTTACCGGGGGCAGAGAAGGAGGCACTTAACCCTCTAGGGGCCCCCCGGCTAGGGCTGCCCTCAGGACAGGCCCCTCTTGGGGTCTCCCCCGGGGAACACTGCACGGTTTCCCAGCTCTGTCTCCGAACACTCCATTTTAGGGAGCTCCCCTCCTTTGGGGCCCTGTCTTGGTGCCCCCTTCCCCAGGGAGACAGCCTGCACTCTGTCCTGTATCTCTGCCTGGGCCGGGGAGTGAAGGGTGCTCTGTGGGTTTGCATGCTCGAGAATGAAAGGGGACACAGGGGGGTGATTAAGCCGTAAGCTCCCCACCCCCCTCCTGGCATAGGTCGGCAGCTGCCGGGGGTTCTCAGCAGCTCCCTTCCTCTCCCCCAGCCCAGCCCAGCGCCCCTCCTTGGCCTCCCGCACCCCCACCTCCGTTCCACCCCCAGATGCACTGTGGCGGTTTTGCCCATCACAGCACCCGCACAGCCAAGTGTGGCTCCCAGCCCCCTTCTCCTTTGCCTGCTCCCCTGCTCCCCCGCTTCTCTCGTAGACCCTCCCAGACCTGTCCCCACCTCATCACATTCCTGGGCCTCAGTCAGTGACGAAGTCCACCCCCCATCCTTGCTTTATTGTGCTCGTCACAGGACACAGCTGTGCATGGGGGATTGGAAAGGTGACATCCAGATTAGAGAAGCAAAAGGGAAGATGGGAAGCGCCCTCCTGGGCATTGTAGTTTGGTTGGGGGTTTCGTTTGTTTGCTTGTTTTTGCTTTTTTGTGTTACACACGGTGATGCTCAGGGGTTCCTCTTGGCTCTGCACTCAGGAATTACTCCTGGTGGTGCTCAGGGGACCATATAAGATGCTGGGGATTGAACCCAGTTGGCTGCGTGCAAGGCAAACGCCCTCCGCCACACTGTACTATCGCTCTGGCCCCATTTTTTGTTTGGTATAAGTGTGTTTTCCATTGCTTGGGGGCCACACTCAGCTGTGCTCAAGCCTTAGTCCTGATGGTGTGCAGGGGCCCGTATGAGGTGCCAGGGACTGAACCCGGGTCAACCAAATGCAAGCCAAGAGAGCCATAACCCCTGTATTACCTCTGGTCCCTTCTGGGTTTGGTTTTTGTTTTTAATTTTCTAGGTACTTGGGTTATATCCGGCAATACTCAGGGGTTACTCCTCGCTCTGTACTCAGGAATTATTCCTGGCATGCTTGGAGGACCGTATGGGATGTCGGGGATCAAACCCAGGTCAGTCGCATGCAAGGTAAACCCCCTACTCACTGTGCTATCGCAGTGGTCCTGCCGCTTCTGGGTTTTTTGAGAGCGAGGAAAGGCAGGTGAGCACCCAGATAACTGCCTACAGAGGCCCAGCCAGGACATCATGTCCTCAGCACTCTGAGCAACAGGGGTGCACGCATTCTTGGTGGGGGCCATCCTGTGCTCTGGTCATCAGCACCCTGTTCTCAGTTGTGACCATCAAAAGCGTCATGGACAGAGGCTGGAGAGATAGCACAGCGGGTAGGCGCTTCCCTTGCACTTGGCTGGTCTAAGTTCACTCCTGCATTCAGCACTTTCCTGGAGGGCCTGCAAATGAGGCTTCCTTGGGATGCTCCATCTCTATGCAGTGTGACACTACCCTGTGCATTTTGTCGTTGTTGTTGTTTGTTTTTTGGTTTGGGAGCCATACCACGCAGTGTTCTGGGCTTACTCCTGGCTCTGCACTAAGGCATTACTCCTGGCATCCTCAGGGGACCATCTGGGATGCCAGGAATCGAACCTAGGTCACCTATGTGCCAGGCAAAAGCCCTCCCTGTCCTGTGAAGTCATTGCTCCTTCCCAGTGGGTGGGGAGGAGGCCTGATGTCCTGCTGATGTCCTGGCGTTTGCTGAGAAGGAAAGGTAGCATCCCACTGATGGAGCAAACCCTCTCTCTCGCCACCAGCATGAGGTCCTGTTTCCTCTGCAGGCCACCCAACCCCATCTCCATCCTCCCTACCCCCCGCCCAAGGCCTGACAGAGGGCAGCATTAGCAGCCCGACCAGGCCCCCGAGGGCACCTTCACTGGCATCCCCACTGTTTTAGCGGGGAGGTATGCGCAAGGATTGGGTCTGCATAGCCTTTGCCCTTCCTCACTCTCTCTCTGCTCTAGATCGAAGGCCGGATCACGGAGACTCCCCGGGAAACCCCCAACCCCCCTAACCCCTCTGGTCAGTGCCCCATCTGCCGGTGGAACCTGAAACACAAATACACCTACGAGGTGAGTTATGTGATAGGGTGCAGTTGGGCTCCATGCCATCAGCTCTGGGGGTCACTGAGATGGGGCATGTTCACCCCCAGTCTCCCATCCCACACTGCGTGCAGGACTGTGCGGGCGCCCCTCAGAATGCTGCCCAGGGCCGCTCCAGGCACTCATCCTGCTGGCTTGGGCTGGGCAGCCCCTGTGGGATTTGAGCCTCCCCTGGTGACTGGGACCAAGGCGGTCCGCAGCTTCCCTCCTGTCCAGCTGCCTGGGGGGGTTAGGCTGGGGCTCAGCACGCCTCCGGCTCTGATGACGAGGGGTATTTGAGGCCCTCTGGGAGCTGGGGTGGCCACTGTCCTTAGTGGGGTTACAGGGCCCCTGTGTTAGCTCTCTGCCAGAGGAGGGGGTGAATCCTGACTAGATAGCAATGAGCTGCATAGGCCCCCTGCATAGAACCCGCGTCCCATGCCCCACACCACGGCAGAAATATTCACGCACATCCCAGAGTGGGGGAGGGGAGCGCGTAAGGCACTTGCCTTGAGTGAGCCCCAGTGTGTTGCCTGGCACTGCACAGCGGTTTTTCCCCAGCTTCGCCAGGGGTCACTCGGGTCAGGGACAAGCCCTCAGCCCTGCCGCCTGTGACCCCCTCCAGAGCAGGAGAGTGGCTCAGAGGGAGAGACATGCCCTCGGCCCCATCCCGGGCACACCCAGAGGAAGAGAGCAGACGGGTTTGGATTCATGGTGTCCCTGTGAGAGGTGCTTCTGTCAGCCTCATTTTCTCCCCGAGACCATTCAAGGCACGGGGAAGTGTGTGGCCATGTGATCCGAACTCTGCGCGTTCATGACCCTGACGAAGATGCCTCCCCAGGAATGGGGAGCGCCCGCGGGAAGGGACACAGCGCCGGCCCTGGGGAGAAATCCTGCTTATTCTACAGGATTCCATGGGTGACATTGCGCACCTTGGATTTAGGCTTCCGGGGATCCAGACTCCGGGCCATGTGACCTGCAGGCCACCTCTGTGTGCCTGGGTGGGATAAGATGACTAAGGCAGAGATCTGGTCAGCCGGTCAGCGAGGACAGGCCATGTGCCCATGGGATGTGGACACAGAGACCCAGCTCAGCGCCCGGGCTGGGAGCCCTGGGTTCCGGCCCCCCAGCGGGGGCTGTTCTCTGGCCTTCCCGGTCCTTCTGCTGATGGCAGGATGGTGCCGTGGAAGCTTGCCCCGGGCCAGCGTTCCCGCGCTGGGGACATGGGAGTGAGTGGGGGTGGGGCGTGTGTGGAGAGGCGAACCCCAGGTTTCCCAGGCCGCCCTGGGCAGGCACGCCTTGACCAGCCACTTCCAGGAACTGGATTGGGCCCTGTTTATCCAGCCAAAGAAACCCAATCCCCTCCGAGGGGGGAGGCGAGGGGGAGGCGAGAGGCGTTTCCCTGCCCGCCCTCGCTCAGGACACGGCTCTCCTGAGCCCCACAAAGCCTTCGGCTTGCTTGGCAGCCAACGAGGCCCGCGGCGGGGGCAGGGCTGGGGCCCCTGAGCCGGGTTTATTAGCCCTGGATAATCCCATCCAAGTTCTTTTCATCAGATTCTGGAGATTACAGGGATGGGAATTGGGGGCTTGGGTCCCTCGGGAGCTGTTCGGTGATTAAAACAAATCTGCGGTTCTGTAGCACGGCGCCCGCCAGGGCAGCAGATCGGTTAGTGGAACATGACTGCTCCGACTGGCGTGTCGGGCCCTCGGGGCTGGGCGGGTGGGGCTGGCGGTCTGGTTTAACCCCCTCATCGGCCCTCCTGGGGTGGTCTCACATCTGTCCTCGGCTCACACAGAGCCCCGTCCTGAGGGCCCTTCCTGAGAGGCCGGAGATGCCTCCTGCCTCTGGTCACTGCAGCTTTGAGGGTGCAGAGGTTAACCTTGCAGCCCTGCACCCCCTCGGCCGGGAGCCCCGGGGCCCTGCAGCAACAGAGGCCGAAACCAGAGGGGCTGATGACCTGCAGGTCATCAGACCTGCGCCGTGTAGACACAGGATGGGGAACGGCCCGGGGTACCCCTGACCTCACCCAAGGAAGGGAAGGCTTAGGTTCCGGAAGAGACACTGCCAAACAGATGCACGAAAGTGTGTGGGCACTGGAGGTGGGGGCACTCCACGCTTCTCGGGGGACCTGACGGGGTGCCAGTGTCTCACGTGTGCAGGCCCCCAGGTCCATCCTGCACTGCATGGTGGCCTCCACCACCCCAACTGTCCGGTGCAGCCCGCTTTTTTCTTACAAGTGCCTGTTCTCTAACCTGGTCATCTAAAGATGACCTCCCAGGGCCAGAGAGAGAGCACAGCGGGCAGGGCGCTTGCCTTGCCAGCAGCTGACCTGGGGTCTATCCCCGGTTTCCCATAAGGTCCCCGAGCACAGAGCCAGGAGTAAGCCCTGCGCATCACCAGGTGTGCCCCCCAGCCTAGAAAAAAAGATGACCTCCTGGAGCTCCTGGGGTTGGCGGTATGGTCAGGAAATCATACTGAGTTGGGATTTCTCTTCTGCTCGGATGGCAGCAATGGACGCTGGACAGTGGTCAGGGGGTCAGTTCCCTGTGGAGCGTTCACCAGCTCTTGGCAGGCCCCAGAGAACCACAGCCCAGCAGGCCCTCTGGCCCTGCCGCTGCCCCCAACACCCACCCAGGGGCCCCTGTTTCCTGTCTCTCGTTCCCATTAGGACGTTCTGCTGCTCAGCCAGTTCATCCGGCCCCACGGAGGGATGTTGCCCCGGAGCATCACGGGCCTGTGCCGCCAGGAGCACCGCAAAATCGAGGAGTGTGTGAAGATGGCCCACCGCGCGGGTAGGGGCGCTGCGCGGGGAGGGGCTCTCCGAGTTGTCCAGTTTGCCAGCCCCGCTTCCCCGCTGTCCCTGGCCACTGCCCCTCATGGCTCTGCCTCCCCCCCCCCCCCCCAGGTTTGCTGCCGAATCACAGGCCTCGACTCCCTGAAGGGTTCGTCCCAAAGAGCAAACCGCAGCTCAACCGGTAAGAGCCCAGCACTGCGGGGCGTGGCCTGTCCCCTCCCACCCTTCCCTTCACAGCTCCCCGAGTCCCTCCGCTGCCCGGGGGTCAGCAGCACCCAGGGAGGCTCTGGAGACAGGCAGGCTCAGGTGCTCCCCGGAAACAGCGCTGCAGGGGTGGCCTTGAGCTGCACGGCTCACCTGGCTGGCAGTGTGGTGCCAGCCTCCCCTCTGCAGAGCTCCTGGCCCTGTCACAGCCCTGTCCCCGCCCTGTCCGCCCCCTGCTGTGATAGCCCTGTCCCGTCCTGTCATGCCCTGTCACGGTCCTGCCCCTCCCCCCCCGCTGTGACACCCCTGTCCATGTCCCCACCCCCTCAGCCCTGTCCCCACCCTACCCCTGCTCTGTCACAGCCATGGACCCTGGGGACCCTCCTGCCCTGTCCCCCGCGCAGCCTGCCCTCCTTTCCCTGTCCATCGGCCCCTGGAGCTGCGGAGCCCTCAGGACAACCCCCTGCCGCCGACAACCCCTGAGCCCCGCTAGAGCACAGGTGTGAGTCCAGCCCTGGGTCTCCGCACTGGGGTGCCAGGGAGCCAGGCCACTCTGTCATCTGCCCGCCTCCTGGCCCCATGCCCACCTCCACCCGCCCCACCCCCCCCCCATTGCCAGCTGGGCCCTCTGCCAGCGCCCCGGGGGAGGGGCAGGACAGGTTAGCCTCTTCCTGTCCTCCGGAATGTGCGGTGTGGACCACTAGGGAGCTGAGCCCCCAGCCCCGCCCTAGCACAGGCAGGAGGCACCCTCGCTCAGAGCAGCAGCAGGCCTGAGGACACGATCCAGCCTGCCCCCGGGCCTTTGAAGCCGGGCCAGGCTCCCTGCCCTCCATCCGGTCCCCTCACGCGACACGGGATTGATGATGTGTGGGGGCAGGCCCCAGGCCCACCCTGCCCCCAGCCCTGCCTGCCGGAGAGGTAGGAAGGAGCCGTGGTTCTTCCTCGAGCTGGGACGTTTCCAGAGAAGGGCCTGGAGCCCGCCCGGGCCCCCCTGCCAGCTGGCTGCTCTGTGTGGCACGGGCACCGGGCCCAGGGCTAGCTGCAGGCCAGCAGTGCTCCTGAGCTCCTTGACTCCCGGGGTGCGCCCGGGCCCAGCTCCCCGCCCCCCTGCTGTGCGCTGCCTTCCGGGCAGTGTGTCCCTTTACCTGTCCCCTGCTGAGCGAGCGTCACCAGCCCCGGCCTGCGAGCAGGACCATGTGGCCAAGGCCAGGTCTCCGGCGCCTGCAGCTATCCATGGCCCTGCCCTCCTCTGTGCACAGGGCCATCAGCAGTAAGGGGTGTGTGTGTGTGTGTGTGTGTGTGTGTGTGTGTGTGTGTGTGTGTGTGTGTGTTTCACTTTTATATCAGGGTTTGTGGTGAACGTGATTGATTGGTTTCATTTGGAAAGCTGCTCTTGCAAGTGTCTCTGGAGGCCGCCGGGTTGACCCCCAACCCAGAGTGGAGCTGGGGAGGATCTGGCCGTTGCCAGGGCTGAGCTCTCAGGATGCAGGGTGGGCCTCTCTGGATGGGCTCCAGATTCCATTTCTGGACGGAGTGAACCCCAGTCCCAGCCGGCATGAGCCACTTTTCCGGGAACTAGCGGGGCCCGGGCCGTCCCTAGAAGAGGCCAGATCCTGGGCGGCAGCCATGTGTCTGCTCACCACCCCCCTTCCAGGACCCTTCCCAGGCCAGGAGAGCACCCGTGGGCCCTCACCCTTGGCTCCCATCGTGGGCTGGCTGAGGCGCAGGGGTCCTCCACCAGTTCCAGCTGCCCACCCCAGGGGAGCTTTGGGGGCCAGGGCGGCAGGGGGAGCTCCTCCCCAGCTCGCACGCACACAGCCCGGGACCCAGGAGCGCGTGCCTGGCCCCTACCACACACACTCGCAGGGGCCCGCCCGCCTGTCGCTCCCCCAGAGAGGCTGGGCACCCCGCCCAGGTTTGCCGCTTGGCCGCAGCATCACCTCCCTCCACAGGTACCTGACCCGTTGGTCCACCCGGTCCGTCAAGCCCATCTACAATAAAGGCCACCGCTGGAACAAGGTGCGCATGGCTGTGGGGTCTCCCCTCCTCAGAGACAACGTCTGCTACTCCCAGAGACCCCTGGTGTACTACCAGTGACCCGGCGCAGAGCCCTTCACCCTGCCGCATCCCTCGCGCCCCCAGTGTGACCCAGCTCCTCCGACACGGACAGCATGAGGGACCCTGTCTCCCGGGGCTCGCTGCTGTGCTCTTGTGATGGGCCGGAGACCAGCACTCGGTGCAGAGGACAGTCTTGCCCAGGCATGCCATAAACCAGCCTTCCGGACTTGCTGTGGGTGTGTGCTCGCCGCTGTGGGGTGGAGGTGGGGGGGAGGCTATGGGCTACTTCGGGCCGGTTCGCAGACTTCCTGCGCGGGTCCCCTGGATGCAACGGCAGCAAGTTCCCAGGCCCGTCAAGCAGCTCCTCCACGCCCAAGCGCCCCAGCCCTCTGCTGCCTCGTGCGTGCTGTTCCCCCCACTCAGCCTCTCGGAAGCATAGTCCAGAGGGAACCTAATTCCCTGAGCTTTATGGGAATCCTGTTTGGACTCGACACGAGAGATCCCCAGGCTGCTGCCCCGCCCCCCACACACACACTCCCCTACAACATGAAGGGCAGGTCGATGTTCTTCTCGCCGGTGCCCACATAGATGTAGCCGCAGTTCTTGGTGTGCGGAGTGTGGTAGAAGGTGAGGCCCGGCCAGAGCAGGCTGCGCAGGACCACCAGGGCGTTGCCTTTCTCCATCTGGATGCTCCAGGACCCTGGGGGGAGGCAGCAGGGAGGGCAGGGTGGTGAGCGGGGCCAGGCGGCACTCCAGGACAGCTTCTCCCTCACCAGGGGTCACCTTCAATTGCAGGCGTCCCCACACACACACACACCAGCCGTCCAGCCCCAGAAGTCTCTGCTCGGAGGCTCAGTAGCTCGTCCTGGGTGGGAGGAACTGGGGTGGCCTCGAGTGCGCCTTTGTCCGCCCCGGGTTCTGCCCTGGTTTCTGTTCCTCCGACAGGAGCAGCGCGGCCTGGGGCTGAGCCGCGCAGCCTTGAGGGCTTGGCGGGAAGGGCCTGGTCCAGCTCCAGGGCCGAGGGAGGGAGCCGCTGTGTGGGAGGAAGGAGCCTGGGAAAATCGCCTCTGGATGCAGATCTGGGGCTCCGATTCCCCGCGCTGAGGCCTCTCCCCGCCCGGCCCTGCCAGAAAGGCAAACGCTTTGAAGGTTCTGGTGCCGGCCGGCCAGCGCTGCAGAGCGCACGGAGGCCTTCATCGGCTGCCAGCACGGCCCGACTGCTGGCTCCCACCAGCCCCACTTCCCACGGGCCACCCGGCCACTCCACGCCCAGCTGCCTCCTGGCCCACCCTGCGTCTGAGCCCAGGACCCCGGGCCAGGGTGGCAGCTCACCCCGCCCAGGTCAGCATGTGGCTGAGCCGCCTGACAGCCCCCTGGGCACCGTGCAGCCACTGCCACAGCCCACTGCCCTCTACGCAGTGGCACATGGACCGCCTGCAGGAGGCCCAGGACTTGGTCCCTCGTGTCCTGTGGCTCCCTGATCACCGCTGCTGGAAACCCAAAATCGAAGGAGCTGGGACTGTCCCGGGGGATCTCAGCATCAGACTAGTGGGTCTGCATTGCTGGCAGTGGCCTGGCGGGTTCCCTGCAGTTCTGAGGAGGCCCCTGGTAAACGTTTTTTTTTTGGGGGGGGGCCATGCTCAGTGTGGTGGGAGGCAGCCACGCCCATCACATTCAAACCCACTGAGCATCTCTCCGGCCTTTAAGAAACTTTGGGGCGGGGGATGGGTTTAGGACGACACTCTCAGGAATTAATCCTGTGGGGTGCCAGGGATAGTGCCCAGGTTAGTGTGTGGAGGCAAGTACCCTCCAGCCCTGAGGAAGCTCCTGAAGAGGGCCCTGGGTCCCAGGGTCAAGGCCAGGCTTTGCGGGCTCTGCTCAGGAGGATCAGCCTTTCCTGCCTGCAGGCCGCGGGTATTGCCCCGGTCTGCCACCTCCCCCTCGGAGCCTGCCCTTTCCCGGGGCATGGTGGGGGGACTGTGTTGGGGACTCTGGGAAGATGTCCACCCGCCCTGCCCACAGAGCCCACATCATGCCCCTCTGCCCCTGGCTGGGAGGTGGCATCCAGCCTTCATCCTTTCTGGTCCCTCAGAGCTCACCAGCACTCCGAGCACGGTTGGCCACCCCTTGCCAGCTCGGCGCCATCTGCAGGGGCTCCCCTCCACACACCCGGGGCCAAGGGACTGCACTGCTGCTTCCTCGCATTCCTGTCACACTCCTGGCCGCCTCTCCCTGTCCCTGCTCAGCTGGTTGCCCAGGAAACACGCGGGCTTCCGACGTGCCCAGAGTCACGTAGCGGCTACCGGGGAAGCCAGCCACTGGCTGGCCCTGTCACCCCTTTTTTTTTCTGCAGCTGCCGGGACCGCCGCCTCTTAGGCTGAGAAGCAGTGTGTGCTGTCCGCTTCAGGCCCACGTCTCCCCTGAGCAACGCCTCCCACTGCCTTGCCACAGCTCTGCTTTGTGAGGGTGCCCAAAGCTTGGGCTTCCTGCCGCTGGCGCGTTGGGCTGGGGACACCCAGAGGCTGATGGTGCCTCCTGGTTCCCACCGCTCTGCAAAGCCCGGTGCTCCCAGCCACCAGAGCTGACCCCTTGGCGCCCTCTGCTGTCTGCATTGTGCACTGCCGCCAGCTGCCTTGGGAGGGACCGACCCCAGCATGGATGGCCGGCAGGGTGGGCCTGCCCTGCACAACCCCTGCCCCTGTTCTGCTCCCTCACTCTTCTGGGTCCTGGGTTCCACGCCCCCGCATTAGCTTCCTTTGCTGGCTGTTGGCAGATGGAGTGACAGGCTGTGGAGCACATGGCCCACGCGACCTAGCTCGCTGGCCGCCTGCCCTCGTGCCTGGCCACGGTGTCTGCCAGGAGGACAGCTCTGTCCCCCACACCGCAGGCACGGGCCACGACAGGATGGCTTAGGAGGGTTCGGGGTGACCTTGACCACATCCCTCCTGGTCTTGGTGACCATCAGTGCTGGCCCATCAATCACCCAGCACTGGAGCGGGGAGCCTCGGCAGCGAGGCCGGGCAGCTGCCCCCCAGGTGAGGGTCATGAAGAGACTTCTAAGCCCACCCTCCGGTCCTGGCGCGGGGTCCCATCGCCACGGTCCTGGCTGCCTTTATCGGCGGGATGTGCAGCCCCTCCAGATCCTGGCAAGGAACACAGTTGGAACAGATAACGGGTCTGGGAAACGGCGTCTGATATCCGCCCCATAAATCTCTCCCAGGGGTCCCTTTCTGAGCTCGGCTGCACTCCCGCCCCCGTGCATGGCCATTCCTCACTGGCGACTCTGACCCACTCAGTGCTCATCCCTCAACTCAGGGGGAGGCCGCTGCAGAGCCCCTGGAATGGCCTCCTGCTCCCGAGTTTGCCCCTCCCCCATCCATACATGCACACACACACCCGCACATACCCTGTCACCAGCCCCCTCTGCACCCACCACCAGCCAAGACCTGCAAGGCCCCCTTGAGTGTAAAAATGCCGGCAGTGATGGTTCCTCTGTAGTGGGCCCCTCACTGCCTGCTGGCCATGATGGTCAGCATTTTGTATCTGTTCACTTCGTTAATTCTCCTAACAACCCCATGGGGTAGAGAATATCGTGATTCCCCCCCTTATGAAAGAAGGAAACGGGCTGGAAAGATGGTTACAGGGCTTAAGGTGCGTTCCTTGCATGCCAGGTTCGAATCCCAACACCATTTGGCCCCCTGAGCACTTCCAGAAAGATCCCTGAGCCCAGCTGGTATTGCCCGCAAACTCCACGCAGAACAAGGAGGAAACTGAGGTAGGGGGGAGAGCTCAACAGGCCGCGTGCTTTGCCACCAGCACCAGGAGTGACCCCCTCCCAGCATGGAGCAGGCGTGACTGCCCCCCACGACCAACTGTGAGGAATCCAGGAGATGCTGGGTTGCCCAGCTACTGATTGAAGGTTCGGACCCACATCTGGTTCCAGAGCCACCTCTGTCCTCCCACCCCACCCTCTGTTCCTGCCCAGGGGGGTGGCTCACAGCCCCTCGCAGTGCCCTCCCGGTGGTGGAGTGGAGACCGGAAATGATACAGCTATACAGGGACATCCAGGAAACAGATTAGAGAGTGGCGGGGGGGGGGGGGGGGGGGAGGAAAAAAAGTCCTGGGGCCAGAGCGATAGTACAGCGGGAGCGGCGTTTGCCTTGCACACAGCTGACTCAGGTTCAGGGCCCGGCATCCCATATGGTCCCCTGAGCACCGCCAGGATTCCTGAGTGCAGTGCCAGGAGTAACCCCTGAGCATTGCCAGTGTGACCCGAAAAGAAAAAAAAAAAATCCTGAGAAAGGGCCCACAACACACAGTGAAAGTCATCCAAAGAAACACTGAGGAGCTGGGGAGCCGACTTCAGCCAAGAAGCACGTCTCTGGCCTTTGAGACCCTGGCCTGGGTCCGATCCCTGACACAACATACGAAGATGCTGAGCAACTTCCTGTGTGTCAAGGCACTTGGGAGGCAGTGGCACCTGTGGCCATTCACCAGCGTTGGTGGGATGTTTCCTCAGGGCTGAGATCTCTCTGGACCTGGGAGCTGCCCATTTCCACCCAGGCCTGAGGTTCCACTCTCCTTGAAAAATGGCAGGTGGCAGCACCTGGGCCCCCCACTGTGACCTGGGACAACAAGCCGGAGTCCATGAACTGACCTTTGGGGATATCGTACTCCAGGGAATCCAGGAAATCCAGAGAGGGGTCCAGGTCGGCCTTCTCCAGCAGGGTCTTGTTCTTCAGTTCGATGGGTTCCCGGAAGTGGAAGTAGGAACTGAGCTTCTTGGCTTCTGACAAGGAGAGTCCTGGAGAAGCGGGCGGGGGAGGGGGCAGACAGGGAGCCTCAGATGCCCACCCCCATCCCACGGTACCCACTCTGTGCTCAGGAGAGGAGCTCGGAAAGGGCACAGGCAGCAGCAGAGAAGAGGGACGTGGATTTCCCTGGGCCCAAACCACCAGCGTTTGCATGCACGGCGGTCAGGAGAAGTGGGCGGGGGATCGTGAGTCCACCAGACCTATGCAAAGCCCAAACACCATCCCACCCCTCGGACAGAAGAGCTCAGGGACTTGTAGCCAGTGCCAGCCACCACGCCAGGCCACGGGACACAGCCTTCCAAGCGAGGTGACAGGCGCTGTTTCTTCTGCACGTATTTCTTTTGGCCTGGTGGGCTACACCAGATGGTGCTCAGGGGAGCCTCCTGGTGCCCGGGATCAGGACCAGGCCTCCCGCACTCTTGACTCTCGGTGCCGCCTTCCTGGCCCTCCAAGGGAAGGGGCAGTCCTGTCCTGGAGAGGGACCCCAGAGAACTCACCCTCAAAGGTCCGATTGACATGGACGGGTCCCAGAGGGGTCTTAAAGAGCGCGCCGCGCGGAGTGATCGCCACCTCCTTGTCAATCTGGTCGATGACAGTCACCAAGCGGGTCTCTTCCTTCACCTGGACCTGGGAACACGGAACACGAGCCCCGCTGGAAGCTGGGCCCTCAGAGAGCCCACCGCCGCTGCCCGCCCGGGCTCTGCACTGTGAGGCACTGCCCAGGAGAGCCCCAACCTCTGCCCCGCCAGTCACAGCATCCTTAAGGGTTGGGAGGGCTATCTCCGTGGCCGAGCGATACTCTGCATGCAGGAATGCGTCGAGGTGTGATCCTGGCATCGCAGGGGTCCCCCAGCAAGGGCTTCCCCTAACCTCTCTCAAGGGACACAACCTCACGGGGGACTCCCAGAGGGCTGCCCCCACTCTTCACGCTGTATTCACTTATTTTGCTTTTAAGTACATATTTAATATATATATTTATATATACAAGGTGAGAGGGGTGGAGGAATTAAACTCAGGTCAGCAGTGTGGGCTGCATGCAAGGCAAACGCCCTACCCGCTGTGCTACCGAGAGTATCTCGCCTGCACGGCAAAGCCTGGTAAGCTACCCATGATGTATTTGATATGTCAAACACAGTAACAACAAGTCTCATGATGCAGACGTTACTGGGCCCGCTCAAACAAATCGATGAACAACGGGAGGGCAGTGCTACTAATATAAGCAGGTGAGAGCGATAGTACAGTGGTGACAGTAATTGCCTTAAACGTGGCTGACCCGGGTTCGATCCCCAGCACCACATATGACACCTGTGCACCACCAGGAGTGAACCCTGAGCAGAGCAGAAGTGAGTCCTAAGCACTGGGTGTGACCAAAAGAAGAGAAAAAATATAAAAATCAATCAAGCCTGGATCTGGAGCAGGAGTACAGCAGGTAGGAAAAAGAATCACTTAGAAAAAGAAAGAGGTGAAGACCGGGTAGTACAGGGGGGAGGGTGCTCACCTAGCATGTAGAGACCTGGGTCTGAAACCTGACCCCCCAATATGCCCTCCAACTCCAACGCCCCTCCTACCCCCAGCCCTGCCAGGAGTGATCACTGAGTGCAGAGCCGGGAGAAACCCCTGAGCATCACCAGGGGTGGCCCCAAAAGCAAAGTTAATATTTAAGGGCTGGGGAGAGAGCACAAAGGGCCAAAGAACGTGCTTTACACATAGAAGGGTCAGGTTCTGTCTGAGTACCAAAAGGAGCGACCTCACACAGTACACTGGGCATAGCCCCTACGCACCTCAGAATGTAGCCCCCACTTTGTAAAAATTTTTTTATTAGTGAAACACCATGAGGTACAGTTGTAGACATAAATTTATGTGCTGGAGGTTCAGTTATACAATGATTGAGTACCCATCCCTCCACCAGTAGCCATTCCCCACCTCCAATTTTTAAAGTGAATTTATATATATATGGGCTGGAGCAATAGCACAGCGGTAGGGCGTTTGCCTTACAAGCGGCCAACATGGCCGACCCGAGTTCGATTCCTCCGCCCCTCTCGGAGAGCCCGGCAAGCTACCGAGAGTATTCCATATGCCAGACACAGTAACAACAAAGTCTCCAATGGAGACGTTACTGGGCCCGCTCGAGCAAATCGACGATCAACGGGAGGGCCTTTACCATATATATATATATATATATATATATATATATATATATATATATGGTAAAGCTGTGCTATCACTCCAGCCAGCACAGCGGGTAGGGCGTTCGCCTTACAAGCGGCCAACATGGCCGACCCGAGTTCGATTCCTCCGCCCCTCTTGGAGAGCCCGGCAAGCTACCGAGAGTATTCGATATGCCAGACACAGTAACAACAAAGTCTCCAATGGAGACGTTACTGGGCCCGCTCGAGCAAATATATATATATATATATATATATATGACTTACAAATCTTTGTGCTTGGGGTGGGATGGGGGGATGGGGTGTGGGAGGGATACTGGGATCCGTGGTGGTGGGAAATGGGCACTGGTGGAGGGATCATTTTATAATTGAATATTTGATCATTGTATAATTGAAACCCTAGCCCCCTCTTTAAACCAAAGACAGGGAGAACAGGAAGTGAGCATCTACTAAAGTTGGTATTTTCACATTTTTGTGTATAAGCACTTGACACTATAGATATTTGAAGCAGAGACATGTATTTTTATATTCGTTATTTGTCTCTTCATTCATTTGGTCTTTGGGCAACACCCGGCAGTGCTCAGGGCTTACTCCCATCTCTACACTCAGGGAGACCCTAGAGGATGCCGGGGAATGAACCCGGGTCAGCTGTATGCAAGGCAAAAGCTGTACTATTGCTCCGGCTCCTGAGCCACAATGACTTGTAAGGAAACCAGGTCTTCGAGGAACCTGGTTTCAGTCTATGTCAGCTGGGAGTCTCATGAGCCTGATAAGGAAACGGGGCTGGGGTAACACCTCCCCAGAATGGAGCATACACTTTGCCTGGGAGAGCCCCGGGGTTGGTCGCCAGCAATGCACTGTGTCCCAAGCATGGCGAAGAGTTCTTGGAAGTGATTTGAATTCAGTGATGTTCCTGGAGAGTTTGCAGTTTATTCAAATCCCTGGGGCTGCTGTGAAGAGCCTCAGGCCCCCTGAGAGGCTGCTGCATTTCTGGCTCCTGGGGCATTGTGATGCTTTGTATCTAGAATGCACTTGAGTACCAAGATGTGAAACTCCATCACTATGTGTGTGCAAAATTGTAACATTAGCGTTCTCTCAGAAAGAAGCCCTGGATACAGAGGGACAGCTGAGGTGACTTGACCAGGGATGAGGGGAATGTTATACCCTTGAATACCTTTGAACTTTGACCCATGTGGCAGTATTATTTAATAAGACTAGCACTTATCACAAAGAACATAAGCACCATGGAGATGGGCCAGAGTAATAGTACAGCGGGTCAGCACTCGGCTTATATGTTGCTGACTCTGGTTTGGTCCCCATCATCGTGTACAGTCCCCAGAGCCCTGCCAGTGCCCAGAGTACATCCTGCACACTGCCAGGTGCGACCCCAAATACCATGGAGGAAACAGCAGAGTGGGTAGGGGGGACCCTGGGACACTGGTGAAGGATGTGATGGTGGAACAAAGTATTCCTGAAACTCTGTCAGAAACAGTGATATAAATCATGGTACCTACATGAAAATGAAAAAGAAAGTTCTGGGAATCCTCAGGGATTTTTTCCAAATGACTCCTTTTTATTTTTTTGGGGCGGGGGCATGTCTGGTGATGCTCAGGGCTTACTCCTTACTCTGCACTCAGGGATCACTCCTAGAGGTGTTCAGGGGACATATGGGATTTTGGGAATTGAACCTTGGGTTGGCCACCTGAAAGGCAAATGCCTGAGGTCTGGCTGGAGCGATAGTACAGTGGGTAGGGCATTTGCCTTGCACGTGAACGACCCAGGTTCGGTCCCTGGCATCTCATAGGATCCCACGAGCACCTCCAGAAGTGATTCCTGAGTGCAGAGTCAGAGTAACCCCTGAGCATCGCCATGTGTGACCCCACCCCAATAAATAAAAGGCAAATGTCCTACCCGCTGTACTATTGCTCCAGCCCAAATATAAATATATATATATATATATATATTTGCTTTTTGGGTCACACCCAGAGATGCACAGGAGTTACTCCTGGTTCATGCACTCAGGAAACTCAGGAATTACTCCTGGCGGTGCTCAGGGGACCATATGGGATGCTGGGAATCAAACCTAGGTTGGCTGCGTGCAAGGCAAATGCCCTACCCGCTGTGCTATTCCTCCAGCTCCCCCAATTTTATATTTTAAAAATACCATTAGACATGGGCTGGAGCGATAGCACAGCGAGTAGGGCATTTGCCTTGCCATATAGCTGACCCAGGTTCGATTCCTCCGCCCCTCTCGGAAAGCCCAGCAAGCTACCGAGAGTATCCCACCCACACAGCAGAGCCTGGAAAGCTCCCCTTGACATATTGATATGCCAAAAACAGTAACAACAAGTCTCACAATGGAGACATTACTGGGCCCACTCAAGCAAACCTATGAACAACAGGAGGACAGTGCTACTGTGTTACCATTAGACGTGTGTTCTTAGAATAATAATGTATGAGCACAGAGCTACATCCACACACGTTGTGCTCAGATGTAAGACCCTGTGCATGTGCCCACCGTATGGTCAGGGTCTCCCCTTGCCACTCTAGAGCTGCCTATGGTGCCCCCTCTACTTCCCACCCTGTCCCCCAGGAACTATGTAACGTGGGGCCAGTCACTCCCTCCCTTGAAGCTGCACCCCTCTCTCCTATTCCACCGGGCAAACGAAGTGCCCAGTCATAGCACTGTGAGGGTGTGGGATGACGGAGCCGCAGGAGCGCCATGCCCCCTCGCCCACCTGCCAGGGAGGAGGTAACCTCGCACTTGCCGCCATCGTTCCTACCTGGCTGGGTTTGGGGTGCCCAGCTCCGCCTCCCCCATCTCCACTCACCACCACTTCTTCTTCAAAGACCTTATCGCCCTCTCTGATCTTCTGCATCTCAGTGTGTTCATACTCATGCGAGGGGTCCCCCATGAAGCGGCCCTTCACCATGGCTGTCTGCTGGGCCATCTCCTCTGTGGCGGGGGGCAAAAGGCTCCACTCCATGCAGTTCAGGCTGCCAACAACACCCACATCACCCACTGCATCCGCACCCACATTCCCCCCTCCCTCTGCCTTCCAGCTGCCTCCACTGTAGGGGGTCATGCCTTTTCCTCTTGGAAGCACTTGGCAGCTGTGCCCAGACCACCCCCCGCCCCCCGTCATGCGACTTTATTCACAAGGTTTTTTTTTTTGTCATTACCACATCTGGCTATTGAACACGTGTTGTGGTGCCAGGGAGCAGGAAGCATTGTCCTCGGCTTGTGACAGAGCTGGACACCAAATGCATGACCTCAGACCGGCAAGACAGGGGCTCTACTCATGAGCCACATCAGGGGTCCTCATTTTTGTTCTCCTTTTATTATAACTTTGCTTCGTTTTGTTTTGGGGTCATACCTGGCTGTGCTCAGGGTTTACCCCTGGCTCTTTGCTCAGAAATCACTCCTGGCAGTGCTCAGGGAACCTTTTGTGATGTTGAGGACTGAATCCAGTGCACGTAAGCAAGTGCTTTACCTGTCGTACTATCTCCATCCCCTGTTCTACTTTTAACACATCTTGCAGTGATAACTGGGTTACAGGAGGTCTTCCTCCCTCGGGGGTGAATAATATGGAGGCAGAGGTCTAACCTCTGGTTTACAGGAGGCATTCAATCAATGTGAATTGATACACAGATACAGATTAATGGAGTCTCCAACTCCATTGGCGAGTACAGACTATTTTGTAAACCCTCCATTATCACTGAAGGGGATGTAATAAGGGGGGAAATGATGGAGTGATCCTACACAGTATCATCCAGGGAAATTCCCCCATTTCTGTATTTCCTCTCTCCTATTCCAGATTTGTCTACGTCTTCCCAGAGCTCCTGCTGGCAAGGGATGGAGCCAGCACCTTGGCCTGAAATCCAAACTGAGCTCTTCAGAGAGTGGGCCTGAGTGGTAGTACCAGTGGTAGTACTGGTAGGGCACTTACTTTGCCAACCCAGATTCAATCCTTGGCACCCCATATGGTCCCCTGATGCACCAGGAGTGACCCCTGAACATTACAGGGTATGGCTTCCCCAAACCAAAGAAAACATGAGGACATCTGGAGAGATAGTACAGAGGGTAAGGCACTTACCTTTCACTTGGCTGACCAGGGTTCAATTTCTGGTACCACATAGGGGCCCAAAAGTACTGCCAGGAGTGATGTCTGAGCACAGAGCCAGGAATAAACCCTTAGCACTGTCGGGTTTGGCAAAAAAAAAAAAATCCAAACGACATTTATGGGGCTAGAGCATTATTATACTGCTAGGGTTCTTTCCTTGCACTTGCATAGCTGGGTTTAATTACAGGCACTCCATATGGTCCCCTGAGCCCTGCCAGGAGTGATCCCTGAATGCAGAGCCAGGAATAAGCCCTGTGCACAGCCAAGTGTTGCCCCCACCCCACCCCTGCATAAAGTGTGAGGCCCCGGAGGGATAAGACAGTGGGTAATGCACTTGCTCACACACAACTGCCCCAGTTTCCATCCTCGGCAGCCTATATCGTCCCCAGAGCACCGTCAGGTGTGATCCCTGAGCGTAGAGCCAGGAATAAGCTCTGAGCAAAACATAGTGTGACCCGAAAACAAGAGTATGGATTCCAGAGATAGTTCAAGGGGGAGATGCGGTTGATCAGATCTGCACCAATATCGTATGGTCCCTTCGAACACCGCCAGGAGAGTCCTCACTGCGGACAGGAATAGTCCCTGAGCACCGCTGGGTGTGGCCCTCAACCCCAAAACAACAGACAGCCAGTCCGCCCTCCATGCATTCTGGAACTTTCACCCTGGTCCAACAGTACCAGGACCTCTACTATAAATCCACCCGCTATTTCTCCTGCTACCAATTCGACTACAAGCCCCGCCCACCCATCCGCGGGGCCCACCCACAGCAATGCCCCGAGCCACCCTCCCCGCCCCTTCCCCGCCCATCAAAGGGCGGAGGTCCAACCGCATCAACGCGTACTCCCAGACCCCGCCCCACCCCCGCATGCCCCGCCCACCCAGTGGCGGAGGTCCAACCACATCAACGCGGACTCCCAGACCCCGCCCCATCCCCGCCTGCCCCGCCCACCCAGTGGCGGAGGGCCAACCGCATCAACGCGGACTCCCAGGACACGCCCCCATCCTCGCCTGCCCCGCCCACCCAGTGGCGGAGGTCCAACCGCATCAACGCGGACTCCCAGACCCCGCCCCACCCCCGCATGCCCCGCCCACCCAGTGGCGGAGGTCCAACCACATCAACGCGGACTCCCAGACCCCGCCCCATCCCCGCCTTCCCCGCCCACCCAGTGGCGGAGGTCCAACCACATCAACGCGGACTCCCAGACCCCGCCCCATCCCCGCCTGCCCCGCCCACCCAGTGGCGGAGGTCCAACCACATCAACGCGGACTCCCAGACCCCGCCCCATCCCCGCCTTCCCCGCCCACCCAGTGGCGGAGGTCCAACCACATCAACGCGGACTCCCAGACCCCGCCCCATCCCCGCCTGCCCCGCCCACCCAGTGGCGGAGGGCCAACCGCATCAACGCGGACTCCCAGGACACGCCCCCATCCTCGCCTGCCCCGCCCACCCAGTGGCGGAGGTCCAACCGCATCAACGCGGACTCCCAGGACACGCCCGCAGCCCAGCCGGTGGGCTTCACCCCTTTCGAGACCTCCACGCGCGGACCCCTCTGCCCCAGCGAGCCTCCGGAGGCCGCCGCCCGCCCCGGCGCCAATCCCCACCTGTACAGCGTCTTGCGCGGGGCGAGCTGGTCGGCGCTCAGGCCCTGGGCGATGTAGTAGTCGGCGACGATGCCGAGGATGCGGCCCCAGAAGAGGACCCGATCGTAGCGATAATCGCGTTTAACCAGCTGGAGGGAAGTGAGCAGCGAGGCTCGGCGATCCGGGCTGAGACCCTGCCCGCTGCCGGACGCCAGCTCCAGCGACAGCAGAAGGCTCTCGGCGTCCATGGTGCCCGCGGCCCTGCTCAACGCCTCCGGTTGCTAGGAGACGCGGTCTCCAAGGAGACAGAAGCCCCACCCCCACCGGGCGGGAAGCTGGAGCCGGCTTTGCTCCTCTGTCCCGCCCGGCGCTCTCGGTCCTGCTCTTCTCAGAGCCTGGGCATTTCCCCCAGTCGGAGACAGCTTGTCACGGCAGGAGTGGTTTCCCCTCACACAGGTAGGCGCCGGCGGTCGCTGGCAGGTCCCCATCCGGTCCAGGTCCGCCCTCCCACACTGCCGGCGTGTACTGAGCTTGGCAAGGACAATAAACCTGTGACACTACCCGGACTCACTTCTACCCCGACTCACTTCTGTCACGTCCCTTCCGGGCTTAGAATTGTTGAAAAGGAGGCCGGAACCATAGTCCAGCAGATAGGGCGCTTGCCTTGCACGCGGCAGCCCCAGGGTCCATCCTCGACATCCCCCATGGGCCCCTGAGCTCCACCAGGAGTGATCCCTAAGTACAGAGTCAGTAGTAAACCCCAAGTACCACCTGGCTGGCCTCAAAACAAAACAGAAAGAATTGTGGGAAGAGTTTGAGAGGTTCTTAAATTAGACAGCTGCCCCCCACACACACCATGCACACACAATCAGATCTTGTAGAATGAGGGGGGTCTCTGTTCTTTTTTTGGGGGGAGGGATTCTTGGGAACAGTGCTCAGGTAATTACACAAAGTTGGCATTGAAAGAATGTCTGTGAGCAAGGCCAGCACCTTACCTTCTGTACCATCTCTCCAGGCTGAGGGGGGCCAGCACCATCTCTCCAGCTGCTGATGGTTCAGTGCGTTCTCAGATGTCTCCTTACCTACCCATTCCATAGGGTTAGTACACATAAATGGAGACAGGTACTAGGGCAAGTCATGTGACAACAGGAAAAGTGAGTGTAAAGAGTGATACAAAAAGGTGATATTTGGGGCCGGAGTGGTAGTACAGGGGGTTGGGCATCTGCCTTGCACTGGGCAGACCGGGGTTCAATCGCTGCCATCCCATAGGGCAGAGCTAGGAGTAAGACCTGATTGCTAGGTGTGGCCTAAAAAGCCAAAACAACAACAACAAAAAAAAAGGGATATTTAAAGGTCACTTTCTGGGTCAGGAGCACAGTGGGTAGGGCGCTTGCTTTGCACATAGCTGACCCAGGTTTGATCTGCAGTACCACACATGGTTCTCGGAGCCCTCCAAGTGTGATCCCTGAGCACAGAACCAGGAGTAAACCTATGAGAGCTGCCAGGTAGCACTGTCCACTGTCCTCCTGTTGTTCATCGATTTGCTCGAGCGGGTCCAGTAACGTCTCCATTGTGAGACTTTACTGTTGTTACTGTGTTTGACATATAGAATATGTCACGGGTAGCTTGCCAGGCTTTACATTGTGGGCGAGATACTCTCAGTAGCTTGCCGGGCTCTCTGAGAGGGGCGGAGGAATCAAACCTAGAATGAGTTGGTCGCATGCAAGGCTAACGCCCTACCACTGTGCTATCGCTCCAGGTGTAGCCTCAAAACAAAGAAACAAAAACAAAAAAAGAGATCACTTTCTAGGTATAAAGAAAGTAAAACGAGGATTGGAATGATAGCACAGCGGGTAGGACGTTTGCCTTGCATGCGACCAACTCGCTCCGGGTTTGATTCCTCTGCCCCTCTCAGAGAGGTTTGATTGCCAGCATCCCATTTGGTCCCCTGAACACCGCCAGGAGTAATTCCTGAATGCAAAGCAAGGAGTAACCCCTGAGCATTGCCAGGTGTGGCCCAAAAAGAAAAAAAAAAGTAAAACGATACAAAAATGGCAAATAATGAGACCTTGAGAGTCAACTTGAGTCTGAGAGTCAAGTTGAATTTCCTAAGTCGGAGGGGGGACCTTGAGACAAAGTAAGAAGACTTTGATACTACTGTGCTGGGTGTGGCAACTTTGTATTCTTGAAACATGTCCATTACTGCTAACATGGTAAATCACAGTGAACTAGCCTGTAAATGAAAAAAGTAAAAATAAATCCAGGCCAGGGTGTTGCTGGGAGGACCTGGGTTCCAGCCCTGGCACCACAAAGATCACTTTCCCATCAGCTATCACCAACACTGCCCTTCCTTGGAGGCATGTTACTTTCAAGTCCAGACCAGAGAGTACCAGCAAATAAACATCACTCCCTGGATAGAGGCTGCTCCTCAACTCCCCCTTGGGAGTCCATGGCTAAGCCTCAGCAAGTCTGTTGTCAGGGAAGATGGGCTTTGTTAATATTGTGACTAATCTTTTAATTTCTGGATTCCTGGGGAGAGGACTCATGAGCTCAGAATGATATGGGCCTCCATGCAAAGTCATCAGGGAAGTGTCTAAATGACGCAGATAATTACTTTGTTTCAGCTGTCTAGGCATTGTTTATGGAGGCCTTTAACTTTACTATTTGTGGGAAGCTGACTTGGCTTACAGTATCTTCCATCTGAAAAGTGTATCAAAGCCCCACTCCCTTGGGTTAGGTATGTAGCTTCATGGTAGAAAGCACTTGCCTTGCAGGTGTGAGGGCTGGGTTTTGCAATCCCTGACACCACAGAAAAACAAAACACTCCCTACCTTTTTGGCCCACTTGTCAGCAGGGAGCTAATTTAAAGGTTGGAGCACATGCTTTGCATGCAGGATCCCTGGATTCAACCCCTGGCACCACATGTTCTCCCAAGCATCTGGAGAGTGATCTCCCCACGCCCAGCAGTGTGACCACCCAAAAGACAGAAAGTCAAAATTCTAGCTGAAATAATATGGTTAAGATAATTTAGATCAGGGCTGGAGCGATAGCAGTAAGTAGGGTGTTTGCCTTGCATGCAGCCAACCGGGGTTCGATTCCCAGCATCCCATATGGTCCCCCGAGCACCGCCAGGAGTAATTTCTGAGTGCATGAGCCAGGAATAACCCCTGTGCATCGCCGGGTGTGACCCAAAAAGCAAAAAAAAAAAAAAAAGATAATTTAAATTTTTTATTTTCATTTATTCCTTTAGCTAGTGGTGAAATTTTCTCTCTCATGTTCCCTGGCCACCCATCACCTTCTATAGGGCAAATCTTAATTATTTCAGAGTGAAACCACAAGGGATAGGAAGTTCTACCGTGTTGGAGCTGGAGTGATCATACAGTGGGTAGGGCGTTTGCCTTGCATGTGGCTGACCTGGATTTGATCCCTAGCACTCCCATGTGGTCCCAAGCTCTGCCCAGGAGTGGTGCCTGAGCACAGAGCCGACGACGAGTAAGCCCTGACACCACCAGGTGTGACCCAAGGACAAAAAGATAAAGGAAAGCTGTACAGCATAAAGCACGAAGGCTCCAGAGTCATGAAGACCACATTTGAATGTGTTTCACCAGTTAATTCAAGCCAGTCCATTTTCCCCAAGCCTCATTTATAAAAAATAAGGATGGAATTACAACATAATATAAAATAGAAACTATTTTGTTTTCAAAAAAAGCTTCCCAATGACACAAAAAAAATAGGATATATTGTCACTATGTAGACTCCTATCTCCAGCCTGAGTGGATTATGCCTTCAAATTGCTTCCAAGAAATGAGCAGGTTTTCTCCAGGAAAAGAGCATCAATAAGGGGCCAGAGAGAGAGTACAGTGGGTAGGGAGCTTGTTTTGCATGCAGCTGACCCAGGTTTGATCTCCAGCACCACATATGGTCCTCTGAGTACCACCAGGAGCGGTTCCTGAGTGCAGAACTGGGAATAAGCCCTGAGCATCACCAGGTGTGTGTCCCCCCCATCCCCCCCCCAAAAAAAGAACATTATTTAAGACAGCAGCATGACTGTGAGTCTAAGAGCACACACTGGCATGGCCTCGCCAGCAATGAGCTGAGAGGAACTGCCACAGGCAGGAGGGCAATGCTGGCAGGGCCGTGAGCTGCCAGCACAGTGCAGTGGAAAGAGGCTGGGCAAACTTGAGACAATGAGATACTTGGCCTCAGGGAGCTGATAGCACTGGACACCGCTGGGGCCTCAACTCAGGCTCTGCAAAGACTGTCTTCTCTTCTCAGCCCCGTCTATAAACCCCTTCTTCAGAGTGGCCTCTGCTTTGGGCAAACATCAGAAGGTGCCAAGGACAGAGAATGCCATGCTAGGAGTTAACGGATAAGGACTTCAATCCCTACTGCACTATCAAAACTCTTCTAGAGCTTGGGACCAGAGCAATAATCTAGTGGGTAGGGTATTGCCTTGCGCACAGAAGACCCAGATTCGATCCTCAGCACCCCATAAGGTTTCCTCAAGCCCCTCCAGGAGTGATCCCTGAGTGCAGAGCTAGGAGTAAGTCCCAAGTATTGATGGGCGTGGCACAGAATACCAGGTAGGGGCCAGAGAGATAGCACAGCGGGAAGGGCCTTTGCCTTGCATGTTGCTGACCCAGGTTCAATCCTCAGCATCCCATATGGTTCCTGAGTACTCCCATAATTCCTGAGTGCAGAGCCAGGAGTAACCCCTGAGCATCACTGGGTGTGGCTCAAAACTGAAACAAGCCAAAGAAAAACCAAAGAACAAAGACTTGGCCAAGTCACTTCACTTCCCAGAATGGCCTGGGGCAGCTTAAAAGAATTATTAAAATTTCTGGTAGGCTGGGGGTTTTCTCAAGGAATAAACCATTAATTCCTGCATTTGGTGGCTTTACTCCACCCCCAGGGCTGTGGGTGTGGCCCCTGAGCATGGCACCAGAAAGCTGCACTGTCTGCATCCAACCCCAGCACCACTGCATTTGATTCATTTTTATTATTTTTGTTTGGGGGGGCCTTAGGGGTCACACCTGATAGTGCTCAGGTGTTCTTCCTGGCTCTATGCTCAGGGGTCACTGCTGGTAGTACCGAAGAGACCCCATATACAGTGGCAAGGATCAAATCAGGCCACATGCAAGGCAAGTGCCTTAACTACTGTACTGTTTCTCTGCACCCTCTCCTTTTTGGCGGGAGGGGGCCCTCACCATACTCTGCTCCAGGCTTACTCCCGGCTGAGATCTGGGATCACTCCTGATAGGGCTCAGGGGACCTTATGCAGTGCTGCGGATAGAACCCAGGCTGATCGTGTACAAGGAGAGCCCATAATATGCCGTACTATCCTCCAGCCCGTACGGCATCTATTTCCATTTTGCTGTTTTTGGGGTTAAACTCAGTTGTGCACAGGGCTTACTCCTGGCTCTGTGCTCAAGGATCGTTCCTGGTGGGGTTCGAGGCACCATATGGGGTCTGGGGATCGAACCCAAGCCTGCCACGTACAAGGCAAATGCTGTACCTTCTCTGGCCCGACAGTTGCTGTTTTTCCCCAGAATTCTTCAAAGCCCTGACTCATAACTGGCCAAGAAAGACAAAATACTCAGCTTCCAGTCTGAAGTCCTTGTTTTTTTAAAAAGCTAAGGATTTGGGGAAATTTTAATAAAAATTCATTCATTTTATATTTCAGTTCATGAGTCATACCCACATCATAAACCTGGTTCAGAATCCTGAAAAGGCACAGCAAAGAGCAGAAAAGAGTCACTTCCCTAAGTGTGTCTACCCGTGAGCCCAGATTTGCTTTCCAAGCCCAAAGAGCAGTGCCTGGGCCGGCACCCACTGGGAAATTCCATCTCAGACTCTAAGAGCCGCTTGCAGTCCATGACGTCCCCCACCTGAAGGTCAGAGAGGACGCCTGAGCCCGAAGGCAGCAACTGAAGCAGGAGATGGAGAAGACTTGGTGCCAACACACAGGGGAGAAATAACTTAGCAATTGATTTCATGGTAAAAGCAGCAGCTTTCTTCATTCGTGGAAACCTTTCAGAGTCACCGGCGCCTGGAACCAAATGTAATCCTCCCACGCCGTGGCTGGAACGGAGGGGCGGCCGCAGGACAAGGTCACAGTCAGTTTGTGGCCCCGGCTGGGCACTCTGTAGTTGAGCTTGGGTCGGAACCAATCCTCTCCACAGTCGCGGTGGCCCAGGGCCATGACAGTGGTGCTCATAAGCGGAGGGGCCTGCAGCTCGCTGAAGGCATTAGCCAGGAAGATGGCTCGGAAGAGCCGGCGCAGACAGGCCGCGGTGCTCAGACTCTGGTCCATGCTGCTGGGGGCCAAGCAGGACAAGTCCAGCTCGTAGAACTCCTTGGGACTCAGGGCACTGCCTCCCAGGAGTATGAGCACTCGGGGCACTCGCGTCCGGGCAAAGAGCCCCTCCAGGTGGCTAAGGACGCTCTCCAGTTCCGTCAGGGTTTGCTGGCATCTCCTGCTGTTCGCCTCGGCACCAGCCCGAGATTTCTTCTTCACCGTGTCCTCTGCCTGAGAGGACAAACAGTGGTGAGAGGAGGCAAAGAGCAGAAGGCTAATGCCATCGCAAGAGCACTGCTGGGCTGAGGGAAACTCACAACACGGGAAATTCAGGGACAGTCTGGCCTTCCTCAGAGGGCAAGGGCACAGACGGAAAACATACACTCTTGGCGCAAAACCAAAATTCTCCCAAGCTGAGAAAAACAGACAGTGTTCTGCAGCCAGTATCCAGAGACATGCGAAAATATAAATATATTTTTTAACAGCCGTCAAGATTTGGCGAAATGACAGGTAGCAGGTGTTTGTCATGCTGGGAACGAGCAGAGGAATGAAGACACTCGGGTCTAACAAAGGTGATTCTGGAGAGCTGGGTCTTCTAACAGAACAGCAAACTGAGCACATGCTTACTTGTGGTCCCATCTGAAATACTTCTAAACAAAAGAAGGACAGGTAGGAGGGAGGAGAGAGAACTTGAGGATAAAGAAACGGAAAGCAGGGCCGGAGCGATAGTACAGCAGATAGGGCGTGTGTCTTGCAGACAGCTCACCCCAATTCAATCTCCAACACCCCACGTGGTTCTCCAAGCACTGACAGGAGTAATTCCTGAGTGCAGAGCCAGGAGTAACCCCTGAACATAGATAGTGAAGCCCAAACACTTATATATTATATATAATAATGTTATCTCCAGATATATAGTACAGAAATAGTACAGAGGATAAGGCACTTATCTTGAACCTGGCTGACCTGGAATCAATTCCTGGAACCCATATGGTCCCCCAAGCCCCACCAGGTGCGACCCCTGAGTCCAGAGCCAGGAGTAAGCCCTGAGCACTATGGCCCAAAAAGAAAATTGGAGAAAATACAGTAAAATGGGTCTGGAGAGATAGTACAGCAAGTAGGGTGCTTGCCTTATAAGCAGTGGATGTTGGCACCATATATGGACCCCCACAGGCCCTGCCAGGAGTAATCTCTGAGCACCGTTGGGCATGGTCCCCAAACAAAAACAAATGCAAGTTCTGTAATGAAAGGGTCAGTTTCTGGAAAGTTAAAGGCATTTCAGAAAAAGACAAAAGGGGCCGAAGTGATAGTACAACGGGGAGGCATTTGCCTTGCACACGGCTGACTCGGTTGTGATCTCCAGAATCCCATATGATCCCAAGTACCACCAGGGATAATTTCTGAGTGCAGAGCCAAGAGTAACCCCTGAACATTGCCAGATGTGACCCAAAAGACCAAAAAAAAAAAAAAAAAAAAAAAAGTAAAGAAACCCAGGAGCTGAAACACATTCCTTACAGCTGCTTAGGTTAACATGCAGGAGAAGATTTCTTAGATTTGATTTTTTTTCTTAAAAATAAAACAATCCCGAGGGCTGGAGCAATAGCACAGCGGGTAGGGCGTTTGACCCAAGTTCGATTCTCAGCATCCCATATGGTCCCCTGAGTACCACTAGGAGTAATTCCTGAGTGCAGAGCCAGGAGTAACCCCTGTGCACTGCCAGGTGTGACCCAAAAAGCAAAAAAAAAAAAAAAAAAAAAAAAAAAAAATCCCTCAGCATTTATTATCATGTTTATCATGTGGCAATAAGATAACAGAGATCAAAACAAGATGAACAAATGTTATAATACTACTTTCCCAAAAGAATCACCAAAGAAACACACTTGTGCCTTCTTAACAACTTCTCTTCACCAATCATTTCTAAGTGGAGACATTTTGGAGCAGAGTAACAGCATGAGCTTATGATCTGACCTAGTTGTTTCCCTGACTTGGTTTTGGAATCTCTTCTGCATATCTAACATGAGGTTCATATACTCAACAAAACCGTTGACACAGCTCTCCCGCTTCAAATTCACTTGCTCATAAAGCCACACCTGAATCTGCGATCAGTTTTGCAAGTATCTGAAGAGGAGGTGGATGGGCTACACTGTTACCTTCTGTTCTTCCTGGCCCTGCCCGGTGGTAAGCCTTGGTGGAAGTTCACAAAGACCTGACCTAAATTTCTTCAGGGCTTCGTATGCTTGTTTTTGTTTTTGTTTTTGTTTTTTTGTTAAACATCTAGCGATGCTCAGGGGTAACTCCTGGCTCAGTACTGAATTAATACTCCTGGCTGGAAGCCCATCTGGGATGCTGGGGATTGAACCGTAGTCGGCTGCACGCAAGGCAAACACCTACCCACTGTGCCATCTCTCAAGTCCCTGGACCTCGATTTCTCAGACGACTTTTCCCCACCTTTGGGGGTCTCGCCACCGACTTTCTCCCAAAGCCGGCCGCCTACCTGAGGGGTCGGCTTTCGGTAGAAGAACTTGAGCTGTTCGTATGGCAGCGGGAGTTGCTGGCGTTGGTACATGATATGCTTTAGGAGTTCACAAGTGAAGCGACAGCAGCCTTCCTGGCTCACAGGCCCGGGAAACACCACCGGCACCAAACAATCCCTGGGGCAGAAGTGTTCCAAGGGGGTGGGGGGCTCCTGGGCAGAAGCGGCGTCGAGTAGCTCGATCGTGGGGGCGCAGGTCTCCTCCGACTTCTCCTCGTACCACTCCGAGTCTGCAGGAGTCCAGAGGGATACGGAAGAGAAACGGGAAAGGGCCGAGTGAGTCCTCCCGGACTCGGGGCGGGCCCCTCCTCCTCGTCCTCCCGCGGTGGCGGGGAGGTGCCGGCTGTCACCGAAGCGGGCGGCGGGTCCGGCTCCGGGGCGGATGCGGGACAGGAGCTGAAAGGCGAGGGCCGAGCGGCCGCCACGGGGAAGGGGGCGACGCCGCGGGGCCCGGGGGATGGAGGAGGAGCCGCCGCCGCCGCCGCCGCCCGGCGCCGGGAAGAAGCAAGACGGAGACGGGGGTGGGGGGGGCGCGCGCGGCGGGGAGGAAACGGGCCTTACCGGGGACCGCGGCCGCGGCCAGCACCTCCGAGTCCGGAGCCGCCATCTGGGTCTCGTCCTCTCCGTCCTCCCGGTCCTCCTGCTGCCCCGCCCGGCTCCCGCTCCGGCGCCCCCTCCGTGCGGTTTGAATGGGCGCGCCGCGGGGCATCCTGGGAAGCCGAGCCTCACTTCCGGCGGGCCCGGGCAGGGCCGGAAGCGGCCGCCGCGCCGCCGCAGTGGAAGCCGGAGGCTCGGCTGGGCTGCAGACGGACCCCTCCGGGCTGACCCCGCGGCGTTCTCGGCCCCCCACCCTCACCCCCAGCCCCAGGGTGCCCGGGCTCTCCCCGCAGCCGGACGTGGTCCTCGCGCCTCTCTCCTAGCCCGCCTCCACCAGACCCCGCGCGCACCCTCCCGCGGACCGGACCCCTGTCCTAGGTCCTGGAAACGGCCGCGGGGGACTTCCCCGACCAACGGTGCAGCGTTAGGTGTTGAATTTTTTTTTTTTGCTTTTTAGGTCAAACCCGGCAATGCACAGGGATTACCCTGGCGGTGCTCAGGGTACCACATGGGATGCTGGGAATCGAACCCTGGTCGTCCGCGTGCAAGGCAAACGCCCTACCCGCCGTGCTATCGCTCCAGCCTCAGGCGTTGTTGAGTTTTACAACGGAGCTGGAGAGGCGCGAAGAACATTGTCGCCTAACCTCGGGTGGGAACGAGAGGTGGGCCCGGAGGAAATGTGCCCGCGAAACTGTGCCCTGTAGGATGCGTACGTGAGCGAAGAGAGGGTCCTCCAGGTCCCGGAGCCCTTGAGAGACAGGAGCATCCTCCAATGGAAGAATGAAAAGACGGACCGGGGAGAGCGCTCAAGGGCTGAGGATCTGTAAAGCATACACGAGCCCCAGAGTTCGCGGGCTCCTCTCACCGCCCCACCCGAGAAAGGAAGGGCGGGAGAAGAAATGAAAAGCGTACAGGTGATAGAGTTAAGGCAGCGGCGCCTAAGCAGGAACCAGCTCATGCCAAGGCTTTGCAAGCTAGTTGAAAGAGTTTAACTTGATCCTGTAGAGGAATTGGGGAGCTTTAACGGGTTTCAGTACTGGAGTGGCATAGCGTATATATAGTTTGCAAATTTAACCTCCCTACTGGCTGCAGTGTCAGGGTTAGATTACAGGGAGGATAAAAGGAGGCAGAGATACCAGTTACTGCTTAGCCACTGTAATTACCCAAGTGTATGGTAAAGAGGTTTTGAACCTCCTCTTCTGGGAGTCATATTGGGCTGGGAGAGAACTGGGAGACACTAGGAGGGAGCGCCAGTGCGCGTGACTGTTGATCCCAGGGAGAGAAAGAGGATAGGAGAATGCCAAGAAAGCACGCAGATGTTTTCTCTTCAGTCAATCCATGGCCAGTTGTGCCTTTCGATGAGAGGAACCGCTAAAGGAGGATTACATTCAGATTCGGTGGGGTGCAAACTTGGTGGTGCTCCAGGGACCATGAAGTTCCAGGAATGGAACCCAGGGCCTCATGCATGCAAGGCGAGTGCTTCACCACCTACTAACAGTACCTGCTCATAAATTGAGCTTTTGACAGACTGTTTTTGCCATTCTAGAGGAAAGTGAAGAGATACTTAGATACACCTGAAGAAACAGGCTCAGTTTTGAAAAATCATCAGCCCCCATCCAAAAAAGAAAATGATCAGCTTATGTACAAAACAGATATACACATGGGGATGAAGGGGTCAGAGAGAGTACAAGGGTTAGGAACTTGCTTTGCATGTGGCTGAGCCCAGTTTGATCCTTGGCACTGCATATAATCACCCACCCAGGAGGGATTCCTGAGCATAACCAGGTGTGGCTCTCAACACACGTGCTCCCCGAATATGAAGTAAAATATAAGAAAGTCAAGAATCAGATCCGTGTAAATGCAGATCTCATGTAAATGCAGTAGGAAGGAGGGTGACTTGTCAAATCAAACAACTACAGACATCTCTCCACCCATTTAGAAGGAAAAATGAAATTACTTCCTACTACACAATCTATAATTGGGACAATTTTCAAGTGAATTAAAGAGCAAAACAAATAAAACTGAATGTAAAATAAGCGTCAAAACTCAGAAGAGAAATACAGGAAAATAATTTATAATCAAGAAGTGAAATTTGGCCTAGGCATGATATAAAATGAAGACCGTAGAAGCAAAAGATTGCTAACTTTAAGTTTAAAACATATGTCTCCCCCTCAAAAAACATGTCCCCCTTGGGCTGAAGATAGTACAGTGGATAAGGGCATGCAGACCACAGTGTCCAATCCCCAGCACCCTTTATGATCCCTTATGCTCCACCAGGAGTTATCCCTGAGCACAGAGTCAGGAGTAAACTCTGAGCACAGCTGATGTGGTCCCCAAATAAAAATCAATAAAGGTCTGTATCCCTGGGGGTTGGAGAAATAGTAGCAATGTCTTCCCGTTATTCATTGATTTGCTCGAGCAGACCCAGTAACATCCCCATTGTGAGACTTTGTTGTTACTGTTTTTGGCATATCAAATATGATACGGGTAGCTTGCCAGGCTTTGGCGTGCGGGCAAGATACTCTCAGTAGCCTGCTGGGCTCCCTGAGAAGGGCGAAGGAATCGAACTTGGGTTGGCCGGGTCAGCTGCATGCAAGGCAAACGCCCTACCCACTGTGCTATCGCTCCAGCCTGAGCATCACCAGGTGTGGCGCCAAGACCCCCAAAACAAACAAAAACAAAAAATATATGTATAACAAAATATATTTGTGTATGTGTGTGTTTGCACCCCTGAGCACAGGTAGGGTTGCCCCTAAGCATCAATGGGTGTGGCCCCCATTTTAAAAAATGTATGTAAAGATACTATACACAAAGAATAAATGACTAATAACATACCAGGAAAAGTGTGTTGTGTTGTGTGTACATGCCACAGCCAAGCACCTCATAAGTATCCCCTCCAGGAACTAAACACACACACACACAGCACCTTTCATCCACCAGCAGCCTCATCGCCTGGACAGACCGACTCCTCAGGCAGCCTTTACTTCTCCATGTGGTAAGCCAGGATGTGTAAGAATGGGCTATCAAAATGGGTTACCCCTTCTCCTTGCTTAAATGAAGTTCTCCCCTTAGGAGACAAGGGGGTTGGGATGGATGAAGTGAAATTGTGTGTATTGGGGTGGTTGAAAGATCTGTGAAGATGAGAGCACATGTTATCAGGTGAGTGCAGCAAGGCCCTCGTTATCAGGAGAACCCAGAGCTGATGGTGGGGAAAATGTTGGTGGAAAGATCTTAGCTCTTCCTCCCAAACTCCAGTTTCTCACTGGGTCTCACTGACTTCTTCAGTCTCAGTCTATAAGTAGCAGTTTCCCCACCAGGGTTGTGCCCCTGCTAGGGAGGCCGGCTGCAACATAACCTTCCTTCAGCTGAACAGGGTTGAGAAGAGACAAGTCACAGGTGTTTCAAAAGCACCGAAGACCCCACAACTGACTGGGTCCACGAGGTCCTTTTGCAGATTTTTCTTCTCCTGCTCCCCCTTCTTTTGGGGAGTGACGCTACCTGGACAGCGACATGAGCAGTAAACTGCCTCTCTGCTTGTGATCTTGGGGGCCATGGACTCCCCCAGGTCTGAACCCCTGAAAGAATCGCCAGAGGTAAGCCACTAATCGTCGTTTCTCGTTTTCCAAGGAGCAAGAAGGGTCTGGAGGGAAGCGTGGCTGTAGTTCTTGCCTTCGTGTTGCGTGAGCCGGTAGTTGTTTGTGAAGGGAGGGGAGTGGACATATGGCGAAGTGGTGAGTCAGGGAACAGCCACGAGGCTGGAACTTGCACCCCCAGCGTCCTGACTCCTGGTCGGATGACACTAACTGCTTCTCTGTCCTGCCTTTTTAGTATCCTGAAGACGGGTTGATGTTGCTAAATGTGTTTACTCTTTGCTAACTCCAAGAGCACAAAGAGTAAGAGAGGTGCCCGGGCAAGAGAGTCAAAAAGTCAGCAATTCCCCGGGGCCGGGGCCAAGTTTCTATTCCCGGCCACGGTCCCCGCCTTCGCAGCGGGTGACGTAACGGGAGCCCCAGCCCCGCCTACCGCCCCGGTGGTTTTAAAACCGAGCTCGGTTCTCCCTGATTGGTTCGGCTTCAAAACAAAGGGGAGGGGAAATGCTCGCGACTTGCATCCTCGTAGCCCACAGGCAGCAAGACTGGTTTATGGGTTCGGGCCTCGTGTCGGAGCCAACGCGGTGTCTCGGGCTGCTAAAACCAGCCCCCGGAGGGTGCCGGCCTGGTAATAAAGCAAGAGACTTACTCTGCAAAGGCGGCACAATAATCGCAACAATAACAGCCGTAATTAAGCCAACCACCATCCCGCCTCCGCCCTGGCATTTGCCTTGACTCATGCCAATGGCATGCCGGCCGTCGGGGAAGAAACTGAGGCAGGGGCGGAGCCAGCAGGCCGGAGGGGCCCTGGCTCCTGGAGTTGCCCTGAATTCTGCAGCTCTCCAGATCCAACCAAAAACGTGTTATTGCCAGGGATCGAGCAGAAGGACGGAATGGGGAGCGTCCACAAAGCTTGATTCTGGTGCCAGCTTTCTGCTTCCAGTGACTTATGCGCACCCCCCGCCCCCCAGATCGCGGGGTTTTAGAACTTCTGCCCGAGGCCCTTAGACCCACTCAGAGCGAGCCGCTGAAGAACTGGACTACATCTCCCTGGGCCTTTGCGCGCAAAGGCGCGCGCGTGGCCTAAGCCCGAAGCCGCCCGCGCCCCCGGCGCCGCGATGCCTCCTGGGAGTTGTAGTTCGGGCTCCATAGCTGCCGACGGAAGTCTCGGGCGTGAGGACTCCACGTCCCGTGGCGCCGCGCGGCTGCCTCTGACGCGCCCGGGGCCGGGGCGGGTGGGGGCGTGGCCTGCCAGGGCCCCACCCCGCTCCCCTCCGGCTGGCCCGACGCGGCGGTGGCAGTAGGGGCGGTGGCGGTGGCTGTAGCGGTGGCGGGGGGGAGGGGCCGGGCGGGGGGCTGGCGGCGGCGGCGGCGGATGGACTCGCGGGTCTCGGAGCTGTTCGGCGGCTGCTGCCGGCCCGGAGGGGGCCCTGCCGTGGGCGGAACCCTCAAAGCCAGGGGGGCCGGCGGCGGCAGCGGCTGCGGGGGCCCGAAGGGGAAGAAGAAGAACGGAAGGAACCGAGGGGGCAAAGCCAACAACCCCCCGTACCTGCCCCCCGAGGTGAGCAGCGGAGGCGGGGCGGAGTGAGAGGAGAGACCCTCCCGCTCCCGGGACGCCGGGAAGGCGGCGCCGAGAGTGCTCGGACCCCTTTCCGGCGCCGAGACCCCGGGAGAGACTCCCCCTTCCGGTCCCGGGACCCCGGGGAGAAGCAGCAGAGAGGCGGGACCCGCGCCCCCCGGCTACGCGCCCCGGTGGTGGTGGGGGCGGAGTGGGCTGAGAGAGACCCCCAGGGTCATCGCGATCCTCCCATGCCCCTCTCCCCTTGGAAGGAACAGGGTCGAAAGCCCCGATGCCCGTCCTGGAGTGAGGAAGGGGCAGTTTGCTGAACTTGTTTGGGAGGTAATGCCGGGACAACGGGAAAAGAGCCACATTCGGTCCCTGACCCTGAGTGCGCGCCTTGGGAGACAAACGCATACAACAACAGACACACACACACACACACACACACACACACACACACACACTCACGTCAGGCTTAGTCCTCCGCCCTTTGCCTGTCCAGGAGGAAGTGGGGACAGTTCTTCATATCACTCGGACACTCCCTAAGGCAGAGAATAGCTGCTACTTTGTATCTCCCTCCCGGGAAGGGACAGGAGTGGATCAGGGTCTGTCAGAGCAACCGTGTACCAGATTCACCTGGATTGCCATCCTAGCCCTAGACTTTCTCACTGAGTACCGCAGAAGTGTCCCGGGCAAACTGAGCTGCTTACAAGTTCCTGGGTGATGTTCATGCTCCTGGGCCAGGGACCAGACTTTGAGATCCATCAGTTCTGTGCCACTTTTTCTGAAGTTCTCCATCCTAATTCTTGCATCTCTAGAGAGTTGAGGGGGTTGGAGGAGTGGAGGCTGGATTGCTCCCAGCGTGTGATCTGCTGCTTCTGATTCTTCTCTGGGGTCACTCCTGGCGGGGCCCAAGGGACCGGATGTTGTGCCCGGGGTTAGAGCAAGTACCTTGGACTTTCTCCACTGTACAATTTCTCCAGCCCTGAGAAAAGTGATTTTTTTAAAGGAAGATAGTTGTTGGAGGGAAAAGGTTTCTCTTATATTCCATGAGATGAAGATTTTCTGGGAAGACCTTTGTGGCCTGGGAGCTGGAGGCCTGGAAGGGCTGGAATAAGGACAGGAAAGGACGTAGAAAGAGAATGGCTGGGCCAGAGCGGCCGAGCATGCAAATGTGCTGTGGCTGGCACCCAGGAGGGCAGGGATCAGGCAACAGGTTGCTTTGGTGTCGGGTCACCTGACAGAGGGAAGCAGTGGGGGAGATTGTGGGGTGCACTCAGCTGAGGGGAAGGGGGACAGGAGGCAAGTCACGGTGTGCTTGGCTTGAGGGGTGCAATTCCTTTAGTATCTGGCCTGCTCTTGGTATCAGCTCCAGCTTGGATGCCCTGCCCCTTGTCCCCTGGGCTGTCTCTTGCGGACCTTAGGGTGACCATTGGTTGACTCACCCCGTGGCCCTGGTCCAGAGCCCACGGCAGCCTCTTACTCTAGATGACATCAGCTGAGGGGAGCAGGGAGGAAGGAAATGGTGTTTCCCACCCAGATAACTAAAAGACCCCAGCAGCCTGGACACAGATGAGGCTTCGATTTTGAGGGCACCAGTTGGAGACCCTGGGGAGAAGGAAGGGGTGACCTTGCATCTAGGAAGAAGTTGCTGGCCAGCGCTCAAGCTGGCTATGTGCCCCAAAGGTCTTCACCCAAAATCTTCATCTCGTGGAATAGAAGAAAAACCTTTTCCCTCCATCAACCACCTTCCTTTCAAAAAGACGAGTGTGTGCACCCGGCGGCCCTTCTGAGGAGCCAGGGGGGCTGGGGTGAGGGCTGCTGCCTGGTCCTGGTGGGGGGTGTTGGTCTGCTGCTTTGGTGACAGCCCGGTTTCTTTACAGGCTGAAGATGGAAACATCGAATATAAAGTGAGTCTTGGACTGGGGAGGGGCAGGTTGCGCTGGAGGGCAGTGGGAGACGTCCCCAGGCGCCACAGGGCTGTTGGCTCAGAGTAAGGGCCCTGGACCTCACCTGGGAAACGGATACCCACATGGGGCCAGGCAGGAGGGGTCATGGCAGTGGAGGGGAAGATGCCCTGGGGGACTTGGGCACCGGCTCTGATCTTGCTCCCGCTGGCTCTGATCTGCTCCCGCCGTCCCCCCATAGCTGAAGCTGGTGAACCCGTCCCAGTACCGCTTCGAGCACCTGGTGACACAGATGAAGTGGCGGCTGCAGGAGGGCCGCGGTGAGGCCGTCTACCAGATCGGGGTGGAGGACAATGGGCTGCTGGTGGGGCTGGCCGAGGAGGAGATGCGGGCCTCCCTCAAGACCCTGCACCGGATGGCAGAGAAGTACGAGAGTCTCACTCAGGCCTCGGACCGGGCGCTGAAGGGGGGGCCCTGGCAGCCTTTGCATCCTTGCTCCTTGCTGTGGACCTTCCTTAGCTTTTTTTTTTTTTTTTTTGCTTTTTGGGTCACACCTGGCAATGCACAGGGGTTACTCCTGGCTCCATACTCAGGAATTACCCCTGGCGGTACTCAGGGGACCCTATGGGATGCTGGGAATTGAACCCGGGTCGGCCGCGTGCAAGGCAAATGCCCTACCCGCTGTGCTATTTATTGCTTCAGTCCCTGGACCTTAGCTTTTGAGGTAGTGCTGGTAGGGCAGTTGTGGGGGACTCCCAAGTTCAGGGGCTCGGGGTGATTCTGGTGATTCTCAGCCAACCAGGCTAGTGGTTCAGTGAAGGGGGCTCCAGGGCCACATCTGACAATACTGGGGGGGAGGGGGGACACATGTGATGCCAGATGGAACCAAGGTTGGGCATGCTTGTCACACCCCTAATGCTGTACCATCTCCCACCCCGGACCCTGGCTTTGTCTCTCTGGCCCATGGATGGGAGATAACATTGAGTGGGTGCCACGGCTGTGGGGTGGTGGTGACAGTGGGAGGTGACGTGAGGTGCTGGGAGCTGCGGGGTGAAGGCCACGGGCCCCGAGACATTTGGAGCTGGGGGGAAGAATGCAGGGCTGAAGTGGCAGCTGTGGCCTTGCCGTGACAGAGTCGGGGCAGACATCACTGTTCTCCGGGAGCGAGAGGTGGATTATGACAGCGACACGCCCCGGAAGATCACTGAGGTGCTGGTCCGAAAGGTCCCCGATAACCAACAGGTGAGCACCCCGGCATCCTGCCTCCCTGTCCCGCTCCCTCGGCCCCCGTCCCACCCGCCGTGGTGAGGGGAAGGAGGAGATGGGTTGCCCTGACCAGTGGCCGTTCACCTACAGTTCCTGGACCTCCGTGTGGCCGTCCTGGGGAACGTGGACTCTGGGAAGTCCACTCTGCTGGGCGTCCTGACCCAGGGAGAGCTGGACAATGGCCGGGGCCGGGCACGGCTCAACCTTTTCCGCCACCTGCACGAGATTCAGTCTGGCCGAACGTCCAGCATCAGCTTCGAGATCCTGGGCTTCAACAGCAAGGGCGAGGTGCATGCACTCCCCGGGACCCCGCGGGCCCGGCCCCAGGAGGGGCTGCGAGAGGCGAGGGGCTGTCCCGCAGGCCCTGCTCAGCTCCCCCTTCCCTAGAGAGCGGCGGGGTGTCAGCGGAAGCCCCTCAGCCATGGGGGTCCTGGGGTGAGAGGCGGGATCAATTCTGGACTGGTCGTGGGCCTGGCCGTGCTTCCAGGCTTGGGGGGCTTGGCCGGGGGCGCTGAGCACCCTGGGCTCTGGGCCAGGTGGTGAATTACAGCGACTCGCGGACGGCGGAAGAGATCTGCGAGGGCAGCTCCAAGATGATCACCTTCATCGACCTGGCCGGCCACCACAAGTACCTGCACACCACCATCTTCGGCCTCACGTCCTACTGCCCTGACTGCGCCCTGCTCCTCGTCAGCGCCAACACCGGCATCGGTATGCGTGCGTGGCGGGGGGCCGGGCCGGGCCCGCCCCAGACCTGGGCACCCAGTGCATGTGCCCCACCCACCCGCCTTCTCACGCTCTGTCCCCGCCACCCCTGTTCTTCCTTGGAGGCAGCCGGCACCACGCGGGAGCACCTGGGGCTGGCTCTGGCCCTCAAAGTACCCTTCTTCATCGTGGTCAGCAAGGTGGACCTGTGTGCCAGGAGCACCGTGGAGAGGACCGTCCGCCAGCTCGAGCGGGTCCTCAAGCAGCCTGGCTGCCACAAGGTCCCCATGCTGGTCACCTCCGAGGATGATGCCGTCACTGCTGCCCAGCAGTTTGCTCAGTCACCCAAGTAAGCCATCACTGGCCGGAGCCCTTGGCCGGGACAGCCCCTCCCCGCTCCCGGCCGCACCCACCACTCCACTTCTGACCCTGGAGCGCTGGGTGTCTGGGGGAGGCTCCCCCACCTCTGACCGGGATCCTGGCAGTGAGGGCAGGCGCCTCTCCCTTGGGTTTGGGGGTGGGGGGCCTAGCCCCCTGAGACACGCCCCTCTCCCTGCCCTGGCGCTTGTCTCTGCTTCCCATGGGAACTCTGCTCCTGTGCCCGCCTTTCCCCTCTGCAGTGTCACCCCCATCTTCACACTGTCCAGCGTGTCTGGAGAGAGTCTGGATCTGCTCAAAGTCTTTCTGAACATCCTCCCGCCGCTCACCAACAGTAAGGAGCAGGAGGAGCTCATGCAGCAGCTGACCGAATTCCAGGTATCCGGCCCCCTGTAGACCCCCGCCCCCGTGTCTGCCGCTCGCTCCGCTCAGCAGGACACTGACAGCCGTTTCTTTGGCTTCAGGTGGATGAGATCTACACAGTCCCAGAGGTGGGGACGGTTGTTGGAGGGACCCTTTCCAGGTGAATGGCCCTGCCTGCTCCCACCTTGCCCCAGAGAGGAGCCCCCCCAAGCACACAGGCAGCTCTCGCCCAAGGAGAGCCGGGAAGGAACAAACAGGATGGCTACTTCTGGGGAGTCTCGGAGTCCCCAGGCCCAAGGAAGAGACCTAGAGTCTTGTCAGCCCCCGGAAAGGGAGGTCCCTTCACGGTCCAGCATAGACAGTGGTGCCCCAGGGGCTCTGTGCCCTTGCCCTCGGGCTGCTAGCCCTCAGGGCCGCAATCTGCCTGGGGGCCTCCCCAACCTGCCAGACCCCACCAGGAAGGGAAGGGGGGCTGGGGGACCCTAGCAGAGGCGGCAGGCGAAGAGCCTCGACTGACGCTGTGCCACCTGCCCTCGGGACCACAGTGGGATCTGCCGAGAGGGGGACCAGCTGGTGGTGGGCCCCACGGATGACGGCCGCTTCCTGGAGCTGAGGGTCTGCAGCATCCAGCGGAACCGCTCTGCATGCCGGGTGTTGCGAGCCGGCCAGGCCGCCACGCTGGCCCTGGGGGACTTTGACCGGGCGCTGCTTCGCAAGGTGAGGCGGGAGGGCGGGCTGGAAACTGGTCCCCGGGACTCAGAAGTCTCTACCCCAAAAAGCTGGGTGCCCAGACTGATGGTGCGTGAAAGAAAGACTTAGAATTCTCAGGAAGCGCAGGCCGCTAACTAGGAACCACCCGGCGCCAACCAGAGGTTCCAGGGCTCCTAGGGTGCAATGCAGCAAAAGGCGGGAACACATCAAAGGGGCTCCCTCCAGGAGGAAAATTTCAAACTTGTTTTGGGGGGAGGGGAATCACACCCATGCTCAGAGGTCACTTGTGGTAGTACTCAAGGGACGCGCAGTGCCAAGGGTGGCCCCTGCACATAAAGCATGTGCCCCAGCCCTGGAGGCTGTCTTCCGTGGGGAGGGGGGGACATCGTGTTCAGATCTCTGGAGAAGTTTAAGAGCTGAGGAAGGTCTGGGGATGACCAACTAAGAGTCCTGTCCTGCCTGAGTCTGGGATTGCGCCTCCCCAGGGCATGGTGATGGTGAGTCCCGAGATGAATCCCACCATCTGCTCAGTGTTCGAGGCAGAGATAGTCCTGCTGTTCCACGCCACCACCTTCCGGCGAGGCTTCCAGGTAACCGTCCACGTGGGCAACGTCCGTCAGACGGCAGTGGTGGAAAAGATCCATGCCAAGGTGAGTGGGTGGGGGGGGACCCAGCCACAGCTGTTTTCCCAGGGAAAAGTCAGAATTCCCCTCGCTCCTCGAATCCGAGAACTGATCCCACAGAGGGAGCAGAGCCCCACCGAGGGTGGGAAAAAGCTGCTAAGACCCAGCTGGAGGGAAGCTCGTGGGATAGGCCAGGGCCAGTGACCACCCGTCTGCTGCAGGACAAGCTGCGGACAGGAGAGAAGGCAGTGGTCTGCTTCCGCTTCCTGAAGCACCCAGAATACCTGAAGGTGGGTGCCAAGTTGCTGTTCCGGGAGGGTGTCACCAAAGGCATTGGCCATGTCACGGACGTGCAAGCCATCGCGGCCGGAGAGGCCCAGGCCAACATGGGCTTCTGAGCCATCGCAGCAGGCCCAGCTCTGTCGCTGTCCCTCCAATACATAAGGTGAATTCCGGCACGCTGCCCCCGCTGACGACTGTGTATTAATAGGCTCGGGAGAGCCATGCCCTCTGCCACTTGCTCCCAGCCGGCTTTCTAGAGAGGTGCCAAGCTTGGCGTGGCCAGGGAGAGAGATGCCAGGGCACTCTTCAGCAGCTGCGTGTCTACCTGGTGGACTCATCGATCCTGGTGACCTCCCCCCACCCCCCGCCCCCCATGGCCTGTGCTGGAGGGAGCTGACCACCGCCTCAGCCCCGGGACTTGAGGCACTGGCCTGGCCACCAGCACTCCTTTTCATTACCTCTTCTTACGGCCATGTAAGTTGCCTGTTGCTACCCGACTCTGGACAAAAGACATTCTCTTCTGGCCCTGGGATGCTCCAGAGCCTCGAAGAAGTGGCACAGGAACTGTGAATGAGTGTTCCCACCCTGCACTTGGACAGAAGCCTGCTCCTCAACTCAATCTCCCTCCCCTCCATTCAAGGGCCACGTTCCCAGTTTCTGCTGTAAAGGCCCCACAGGTGCTACTTGTCGTGCTGGCCCAGGCGTGGGGCTGCCGAGCTCAGGCTTGGCGACCAGGTCAGCTGCTTGTCCACCGGCCCCTCCTCTGCCGTGACGCTGGTTTTAGTATTGGGTCAAACAGTCTGTTTCCCTTTCCCCCAGCTTGGTGGCTGGGGACCTGACCCACATCTCACTGTCCTGACACCCCTGCACCTCCACTTCCAGCCCCCATGTAAGTCCTCTTGTTTTCGTAATCTGCAGTGAATTATCCCTTTCCCTCTGTTGCAGGGAACCTGGAGGGAAGGGAAAGCAGTTGCCATATTTCCTACTTTTTAGGGGATGGAGTCCCTCCTTTCCCTTCATAGTGTCCTGGGTTCCACGGACTCAGGGATTTGTTGATTGATGTGTCTCTGCATATATATATATGTGTGTGTGTGTATATATATATGTGTGTGTGCATGTGTATATATACATATACATACATATGTGTATATATATAGTGTGTGTATATATATACATATTTAAAATCACATATATATTGTACAGAATAAAAGTTTTATTGAACACACTGTGCTGGTCTTAAGACACAGACTCAGAGCTCCATTCCTCCCCAAGATGGAGGGACGTGAAACCCTAACAGAACTCAGGCCTGAAGGGGGAGAAACACATCTGGTCCCTATCTGCCCGTCTTCCTTTGCTCCCCACATCTCCCACAAGCCATCAGTGTGCCAACGCTGTGACCAAGCATTCTGAACGGCTTGGCATCATTCTCTGAGCAGAAGAGAAAGTGAAACCAGCACCTCTCCAGCTGGTAGAGGAAACACCCACGCAATTGCCGAGTTGGTCCCTGACTAAAAGGTTCCCATTGTTAAGTAACCTGCTGCTTCTGTGTCCTGTTAAGAGAAGATGCCAGTTAAGGAACTAAGAGTAGCATTTAGAGACTTGGTCATTTGGTTCTCAGCTTTCCTAGTAATGCAAAATAGCCTGGAGAGAGGTTTAGATGGGCTAAAACTGGCTGTTGGAGCTGAGTGCCACCTGGCCAACTGGTAAGTATACTCAACTGCCATATTTCTTGGGGAGGGACAGACCAAGACTAAAGTTATCTGCAGAAAGGGACTATATTGTTATCTTGATAAAAGATCTAAGAAATGTGGGGCTGGAGCGATAGCACAGCTGGTAGGGCGTTTGCCTTGCACGGGGCCGACCCGGGTTCAATTCCCAGCATCCCATATGGTCCCCCGAGCACCGCCAGAAGTAATTCCTGAGTGCAAAGCCAGGAGTAACCCCTGTGCATCACCGGTGAGACCCAAAAAAGAAAAAAAAAATGATGTAAGAAATGTGACTGAGGTCCCAGTGAGCCTTCTGCCTCAAAGGTATTGATAGCGTCTCTACCGCTTAAGCTCAGCTGCTTTACAGTATTATGGGTTTTACTAAGAAACCTGTGGTAAAAGAACTTCCTCCTGTGTTGAGAACTAAGCGGTTCACTTCCTTCTGTACAGCTGACAAACAGCTGAGGAAAGGTCATGTTCAGCAATAGTACTACTGTACCTCTCAGCGTCTCGTCTGCTGTGTGCTCCACCTGCACACTGCTAGCATGCAATCAACATTGGTAATTCTCAGAAAACGGAAGGCGAGTTAGCCACTGGCAGCCTTCCACCCCCAATCATGCACACCTGCATGCATGCCACCCATTTTGGCCATCTAGGAGTCCAATGAAACAAGCTTTCTACACGGCTTTTTTTTTTTTTTTTTTTTTTTTTGCTTTTCAGGTCACACCTGGCGATGCTCAGGGGTTACTCCTGGTTTTGCACTCAGGAATCACTCCTGGCAGTGCTCAGGGGACCATATGGGATGCTGGGAATCGAACCTGGGTCGGCCGCATGCAAGGCAAACGCCCTTCCTGCTGTGCTATCACTCCAGTCCCTCTACACTGCTTTTCTGTATGACTAATCCCCTTCCACTCACTATACCACTGTCCTCCCATTTTTCATAGATTTGCTTGAGCGGGCAACAGTAACGCCTCACAACAAATTGTGAGACTTGTTACTGTGTTTGGCACATCAAATATGTCACGGGTAGCTTGCCAGGCTCTCTGAGAGGGGCGGAGGAATCGAACCCAGGTCGGCAGCATGCAAGGCAAACACCCTACCCGCTGTGCTATCGAAGTGTTAAAATGTGGTTCCACTTGGTATAGATAGCACCCAAAGGAAAAGACTTTATTATAGCTCCCCGCCTCCCCCGCTTCCTCCTCTTTCTTTCTTGGAACTAGCTTTAAGGGCCAGAGGGCACTGCCTGGCATGCAGAGCCTGAGGATGATCCCCAGCACAGTTTGGAAGGCCAAAATAGTTTTTTAAATCACCTCAGAGATCTCCAGGAAACAACCACTTTGCTACATTCATAGAACATTTAGTATCAGGAGTCTGAGTGCAGTACTTTGGGTAGGACGCTGGCCTTGCACACCACTGATCTGGGTTAATCGCAGGTACCCCAAATGGTTCCAGCCTGCCAGGAGTGATCCGTAATTGCAGAGCCAGGACTAAACCCCAAGTACACCGAGTGTAGCCCCCAAACAAAAAAGAAAAAAGAACATTTAGCACCAAGAGCATAAAAGGTTGGCTTGGGCCCCCAAACAAAAACCAGGTCCAGAGAGATAGACAGTACAGAAAGTATGGTGCTTGATTTGCATGTGAGCTGCTTTGGCTTATCTTGTTTTGATCCCTGATCCTCTGAAGCCAAAGATATTGAACCATTGTGTGTGGCTCAGAACTCTCAGCCTCAGTGGTTGTATGCTAGTTTACTAAGCAGTTATTCTGTATAAGGCAATATGGAGAATTCTCACCTTCAAAAAATTACAAACCAGGGGGTCTAGTGATAATACAGTGGGTAGGGTGCTTCCCTTGCATGCAGCTGACCCTTGCACCCCTTATGATCCCCCTGCACTGCCAGGAGTGATTCCTGAGTATAGAGTCAGGTCCAAAAGCAAAACTTTAAAAATGGAGGGGCAGGAGAGATAGTAGAGGAGTTAAGGCACTACTATTCTGTACCCAAAAACCTGAGCACAGTGCCCGGAGTGGTCCCCGATCATCTCAAGTTGTGGCCCATAAACAAACAAAACCCCATCAATCCAGACCCTGAGAGATGGCTGGAATACATACTATGGATGCAGGAGGCCCAGGTTTTATCACCAGCACCCCACTGTTCTCAACACTGGCAAGAGTAACCCAAAAAAATTCCACAGTAAATTACAAAAGCACAAATCTAGAAAGGGTCATATACCCAGTGAATACTATAGATTTGGTGGAACATTTTTTGAAAAAACATTTCCTGGTAAGGCCCCATAGGTTTTCAAACATTCCACTTTTCAAACAATACATACCAATTTATAATCAAGCCTCTGCTTGTGTGGGGGAGTGTACACTGTTCTGGGTTCTCTACACATTTCAAGAAGGCTTCCCACACCAGAGAAGTCAAAAACCAAAACTAAAAACCAAAAAGCCCCAACTTTCCACCTTTAAGAACAGAGATCAACAAAGTACTATAAATAGACAAGCACAAAACACTAAGTACAACATTAATTATAGCACTGTAGCACTGTCCTCCGTTGTTCATCAATTTGCTCGAGTGGGCACCGGTAACATCTCCATTGTGAGACTTGTTACTGTTTTTGGCATCCCAAATATGTCACAGGGAGTTTGCCAGGGTCTGCCGTGCAGGCGGATACTCTCGGTAGCTAGCCGGGCTCTCCAAGAGGGACAGAGGAATCGAACCCAGGTCAGCAGCGTGCAAGGCAAACGCCCTACCTTCTGTGCTATCGCTCTGCCCACAACACTAGTCACTTAAAAAGGAAGTGGTAAATACACCTGTGCATCTGAAGCCAGAAACAACTCTTCAGGTTTGTACTCTAGGGTTTAAAGGACTATTATCCTTGATACCTTTTAGATGTTTCTTATACTTGAGGGTACACTCTGGAGGGGCCAGAGAGATAGTACAGTGGGTAGGGTGTTTGCCTTCCATGTGGCAGACCCAGGTTCAATCCCTGACATCCCATATGCTCCTCCTAGAACCTCCGAGAGTAATTCCTGAGCACAGAACCAGGAGTAACACCTGAGCACCCCCGGATGTGGCCAAACAAAACCCTCAAAGATACATCCTGGGAAACTTTGTTAATCCGTTAATGCTGCTCCTCCAAACCATGTTCAGAATGGTAAGATCGAGAGTGTGGGGCTGAATTCTGAATATGGCTTCTCAGTGCAAACAGCTCCTAGACTGGTTCAGTCACAATATCACTTTACATTAGAACAAAACATAAGAGGGTAGATGAGCCATGGACTGCAATTGTATTAAAACTAGAGTTTAGCGGCATGAAATTCAGTATTTATTGAACAGCTTTTGTGTACAGGAACCTGCCCCAAAGTAGTCCTGTCACTTCAGGGTTTCAAGGCTTACAGTTTGGTCAGATATTAATACTATGGAATATAAAAGAACACAGTATGAGACTAACAACCAAAGGCAGTAGGGACAAGGGGAGGAGGATTGCTCCGTGGTAGGAAGCCTGCCTCATGTGCTGGGGGAGAAGGCAGTTAGGATGAAGAAGGGAACCACTAAGTCAAGGATGGCTGGAGGAATTGCTCGGGATGAGAGGTGTGGTGAAAGTAAACAAAGGACCAAACATGATGGCCTCTCAGTATCTGTGTTGCAACCATAATGCTCAAAAGTAGAGAGTAAGAAGGAAGGTGCCTGCCACAGAGGCAGGGGTGGGATAGGGTGGGAGTGGAGGGAGGGATAATGGGAACATTTGTGGCATTGGTGGCGCAAAATGTACACTGGTGGAGGGATGGGTGTTCAATCATTGTATGACTGAAACTTAATCATGAAAGCTTTGTAACTATCTCACGGGGATTCAATTTAAAAAAAAAAAAAAGATTAATACTAAACCAGCCCAGTCACAGAACTGGAAGGAATTTTTTTTTTTGGTTGACTTTTTTTTTTTACTCAGTTCTCTTTCAGTGCCAACTTTAAAAGTACACCATTGTTTGTTTTCCTTTTGTGGTGGGATAATCAAACTTGGGGCCTTATACACATGAGAAATATGCTTCAGCTCTGGAGCCAGTTCTTCAACGTTAAAAACATCTTCTTAATCTTTGCCATTTAAGGCATTATTCTCAAATGAGAAAAGTGACTCGGTTTGACCTAGCTCTCATCCTATTTTTTGTTTGTTTTGGGGCCACACCTGGCAGTACTTAGAGCTTACTACTGGCCCTGTGCTCAGAGACCTCCAGGAGGAGGAGGCCAGAAAGAGGACATGGGTGTGGGGGGAAGGAGCTCACCTTGCATGCTGCCAACCCAAAAATTAAAACAAAACACAGGAGCCAGAGGGCTTAAAGGATTCCCTTTGCCGGTGGGAGGCCGAGGTTCAATTCCCAGCATTCCATGGTCCCCTGAGCACAATGCTGGGAATAATCCCTGAGTACAGCCAGATATAGCTCTCCAAAATTTTTTCTACGGGCCGGAGCAATAGTGCAGCAGGTAGGGCGTTTGTCCTGCACGTAGCAGACCTGTGTTCGATTCCCAGCATCCCATGTTTGCCCAACACCGCCAGGAGTAATTCCTGAGTGCAGAGCCAGGAGTAACCCCTGAGCATTGCTGGGTGTGACCCAAAAAGCAATAAAAAACATTTTTTCTAAACTTAAAATTTTTTTTCAAAGCAACTATATCTCTAAAAATTTTTACATCTCAATTGGCAGTGGGATTAGAATCCAGCCTACGAAGAGATGAGATCTTTAATTCAGCATCTAATGTAACTTTTTTCCAATTAAAAATGTCAGAGTTTTAGGGGCCAGTGAGCGAGTACAATGGGTAGGGTGCTTGTCTTGCATGCAGTCAACCTGGATTTAATCTCTGACAAGGAGTAATTTCTCAATTCAGAGCCAGGAGTAATTCCCAAGTACTGTAGGCCCAAAATCAAACAAAAAATTAAAAGCTTCATAGTTTAAGAGCGTGTTAGCAATCATGATGTGAAACATCTAGATAGATCCTCAAGGGCTAAAAATTTAATGAACTTTCATAAGCTATCAGAATCCTAAAATTCAAATATTTACAGTTATGAATATTCTTTAAGAAGTGCAGAATTGAATTTTTAAATTTTAGAATATTAGGACTTTGCGGCAAGCCTGAGCGCAATGCTAGTGTGTTAACGGCTTGAAAAATGATTCCAATGTCTGCATCCCCTGAGGCCTTGGGCGTTTATTACTAGAGGCCAAAGGACTCTTAGGAGTTCTTTTCTGAGGAGAACTGGTAGGAACTGCCTGGGGGGTTGAGGAGTGGGGTTGCCAAAAAGATTTCTGCAGTTCGACTGCAAAATGATAGTCGGCATGTTCGGGCATCTCCCACACAGGTATCAGAGCGTGACACTTCTCACAGGGCACTTGGTCCTCAGCAGTTGCAAGATGTGGGGGAGTAGCTGCCTTCGGAGCTACTGCCAGGGCCAGCTTGGAATTTGACGCAAGTGTGCTTGGGCTGTTCAGGACCAAGTTCATCTCTGCAGGAGTTGCTTTAGAGGGGCCTGGCTTGAGCGGCTCTTCACTGACAGGAGCACAACCTGGATTCTCTGTTGGAAGACGGTCTGGAGACACAGTAGGGCCAGACAATACACTTTGTGCAGGGATGACTACGGAAGTGTTATTCAGACTTTTCTGCTCGGAGAAGGGTACAGCTTCCTCAGCGAGACTGGTTTGGGAAGGTGGTGAGGGTTCAGATGGTGGATTACTTATGGGGGCCTGGGTAGTGGCAGGCAGTGATGAAAGGGAAGTTTCTTTGAGTTTTTGCCTTTCTGCAGCTTTGCGGAAGAATGATTCCAGAGAACTGACTGTTTTCTTGTTAGGTGTCACTGCTGGGCCACTTCCTGGGGTCTTGACTTCAGAACTCTTTGGCTGAGAACTTGAGTCACTGCTCAAGAAGGGAGTGATGTCTGTGCAGGAAGGAGCGGCAGAAGTAGAGAATTTGGTGGTACAGAGGAAAAGCATCGTGAGGGGAGGGGACCTGTTCAGAAAGTAAGGAACAAGAAGACTAGCACCAGGTTACAGATTCAATGTAGAGGAAATCAAAACTGCAGTTTTCAGACTGGTACAGAGATTGTGATGGGCACAGAATTGCCTAACATGCTCGTTGGTGATGCAGATATTGGTGATCTAGGACTAAATGCTGGTCAGTTTATCTACCCAATTTTTTGACATGAATTGAATTTCAGAAGATGAAACTTGCAGGGGCTGGGGAAACTGTATTGCAAATAGAGTGCTTGCCCTCCACGGGACGTGTCCACCCAGTTCTATCACTAGCACCCCTTATAATCCTTTGCGCACTGCCAGGAGTAATTCCTGAGTAGAGAGCCAGGAAAAGGCACTGAGCACCATTGGATATGACATCAAAACAAAAGGAACAGATGAAATTTGCTTTTACATGCAGCTCAGTCCCTGAATTAGGTAGAGTAAATGCTGGGCCAGAGAGATAGCACAGCAGATAGGGTGCTTTGCTTTGAACAAAGCTGACTCAGGTTCAATCCCCAGCACCCTATATGGTCTCCTGAATCCATCAGAAGTGATCTCTGAGCACAGATCCAGAAGTAAGAGTTGGGACCACTGGGTATGGCCCTAAAACAAAAACAAGACAACATCAGAAAAAAAAAAATGCTGTTTTAAAATTACGGACAGTAAAAAAAAAAAAATTATGGACAGATTCTATCTTCTGGTTTCATGCTTGAAGACAGTCTTATAAATAGGTAATCTGATGTTTACCCGCCAATATGTATTATGCTATTGGTGGTAGGATTTGTTATAGTCTGTTTACTTACTGGGTTTTATGTGAACATATTAGTAAATTATCACTTGATTCCATAAAATTGTTTAACATTTAAAAATATACCAGAAGAATCAAATAAATTAAATAAAGAACAAAGACTCCAACTGTAGCTCTGTCTGTACTCTATAGTTCCTCTAAAAAGTTACTGCTTTTCTAAAAATACAGAAACTATTAACTTTTGATAATCTTCAGTCAGTACAGAACGATAAGCAAACAACATGAAACTGTGAATTTGGAATGCTTTCTTCCAATATAACAAGCTATGTTAAATAATTGAAAGGTTCTAATATCTGGATATTAAATCAACACACTCCAGTCATATCGGTCTGTCGATTGGTGCTACCCAGTGGAGTTTATACCTGTGACTCTTACTACCATTGATTTCTTACCACTTTTATTACCAAATGATAGTTTTGTTTGTTTGGAGGCCATACCCGACAGTGCTTAGGGCTTACTCCTACCTCTGCACTCAGGAATTACCAAATGATATTTTTTTCTCTTGTATTTCTTAAGCTATAGTTTGTGAAGCTGCTCCCAGCTCTGTTCTTGGGAACTGCTCCTAATATTTCTGCATATGCACTCAGCCTATTAAGCAATCTCTCTGACCTTCATAGAGAATGCCTTTTATTTTATTTGGGTAAGGTGTTTTTTTTTTTTTTTTTTAAATCACACCCAGCGATGCACAGGGGTTATTCCTGGCTCTGCACTCAGGAACTAGTCGTGGCGGTGTTCAGGGGACCATATGGGATGCTGAGAATAGAACCCGGGTCGGCTGCGTGCACGTCCTCCTCGCTGTCCTATCGCTCCAGCCCCTATCTGGGTAAGGTTTGAGCCATACCTGGGATTCTCAGGGCATACTCCTGGCTATGCAGTCAGGGATCACTTCTGGCAGTGCTTGGGGGAGTCTAGGGGTGGCAGGGATCGAATCCAGGTCCGCCATGTGCAAACAAGTGCCTTATTCACTTGTACTATCCCGCCAGCTCCAGAAGATGCTTTTTTTTTATATATATATATATTTTTAATTTTTTTGAGGAATCACACCCAGCGATACTCAGGGGTCACTCCTGGCTTTGTACTCAAGATTACTCCTGGTGGTGCTCAGGGGACCATATGGGATGTCAGGAATCAAACCTGCGTTGGTTGTGTGCAAGGCAAACACCCTATCCATTGTACTATTGCTCTAGCCCCAGACGCTTTTTAGATAGAACAGTTCTAAAATCTATTTTTGAAAGTTGAGTCCTACACTCCAAGGGCAACCAGCCATCCCCCCGATGACAGCAAGCCGATACAGGCAGGGACAGAACAGGCTCACTCCACCTTTCAAAGACCCCAGGAACTAGAACACAAGTGCAGCCAAGCTGCCTTGCTTCTAGGATTGCTTCTGGTTTCTGTTCGGTTGGAGGCCACATCCAACTGTACTCAGGGAACCTGTGTTGCCAGGGATGAAACAAACTGCATGCAAAGTGTGGAATTAGGCCTTGAGCTAGTCCTGTGGCTTGCTACTGTTTTTTTTCCATTCCCCTCTGCAATATCTCCTGCTAGCCAGGGTCACAGGAAAAAAATCCATCCCTGCTGAACAGAGCCAAAACAAGTATCTGCTGAGAAGATGAACTAGAAAGAGACTTACCATTCAGTCTGAATTCTTGAAGTATTACAATTCCGGATGAGAGCAAAGGCATCACTGCTCATCTTGGAAGCATCATAGCGGGTGAGGGCACAGCAGCGGCGCAGGCTGCTAAGACGTTTGTCTCCTTGTACACGGATGCTTATAACCAACTGAGTGGCCACCCGGTCATTCTGCGGGTATGACAAGATTGAGACCATAAGCATCTGAAGTCTATACACTGAAATGCATGAGAGGAAATTCAAAGAACCAGGTTGCCAGAATGGTTTGGAAATACTCCAGTTCAAGTATGTATGTGTATGTGCAGTGTTGCGGATTGAAACCAGGATGGAACATACACAAGGCAAGCCAACTTAGCACTGAGTTACACCCCTTGCCTCGAAGTTTAAATAAAATTAAGTTCAATGTTGGGCTGCAGCGATAATGTTTGCCCTACCTGCTGTGCCATGGTGCTCAGGAGTCATTTCTGGCAGTGCTGGGGAGAACATGTGGAGTACTGGGAAATGAACCGAGATCGACTGTGTGCAAGGCAAGCACTCTACCCACCATACTATCGCTCCAGCCCAACCTCCCTATTTTCTTTTAAATTAAATAGTTTAAAAAAAATTTTTTTTGCTTGCTTTATTTCCCCTTTTTTTTGCTTTTTGGGTCACACCCAGCGATGCACAGGAGTTACTCCTGGTCCATGCACTCAGGAATTACTCATGGCGGTGCTCGGGGGACCATATGAGATGCTGGGAATCGAACCTAGGTCGGCTGCGTGCAAGACAAACGCCCTACCCCTGCGTGCTATTGCTCCAGCCCCTAAAAAATTTCTGAGGGGCTGGAGCAATAGTACAGCGGGTAGGGAATTTGCCTTGCACGTGGCCGACCCAGGTTCGATCCCTGGAGTCCTATATGGGCCCCCTGAGCACCGCCAGGAACAATTTCTGAGTGCAGAGCCAGGAGTAACCCCAGGGCATTGCGGTATGTGACCCAAAAAACAATAAATAAATAAATAAATAAATAAGACCTTTCTGTTGGAGTTGGTTTTTTTTCTTTTTCTTTTTGGGCCACACCCAGCAACACACAGGGGTTACTCCTGGCTCTGTACTCAGGAATTACTCCTGGCGGTGTAATTCGATTCTTAGCATCCCATATGGTTCCCCAAGTACCACCAGGTTCCATGAGCAACTCTTGAGCACTGAGTCAAAAGTCCAGGATTAGCCCCATCAATATCAGGTATGGCCAAGAGAAAGAAAAAAGGGGCCAAGCTGGGAGATAACTTAAGGCGTTAGAGCTATAATGTACAGGGTATCAGGTATGATCCCTGGCACACTGGCTTCCTAAGCACCCCTAGGTGTAGCAGCGTTGGGGAGCCCCTCTTAAAAAAAACAAAACAACAAACAGAAGTGATTGGAGGGCCAGAGTGACAGTACAACAGGTACATGTACAATAGTACAATAGGCTTGCCTTACAAGTGGCCGATTGGGGTACAATCCCCAGCATCCTATATAGTTCCCTAAGTCCTACCAGGAGTGATCCCTAATCACAAAGCCAGGAATAAGTCCTGAGCAGTAGTGGGTATAGTCCCAAAACAAGACCAAAAAAAGGGTGAAGAATCCAAAATTTGTATAATACAATATCTAGAATATATAAAGTAGAATATGTACTTGTTTTATTTTGGGTGGCACACCCAGCAGTGCTCAGGGAACCGTATGTGGTGCTCAGAAACAAATCAGGGTCAGCCAAAGTAGCAGCATGCAAGACAAGTATCTTATTTTTTGTTGGCCTTGTATTTATTAAAAACAAAAAATCAGGAATCGAATCGAATCCGGCTCGGCCAGGCTGGCTGCGCGCAAGGCAAACGTGCTATCACTCCAAGCCCCAGACCTCTTGTTACTGTGTTTGGCATATTGAATACTCTCGGTAGCTTGCCAGGCTCTCCCATTCCTCCGTCCCTCTCAGAGAGCCTGGCAAGTTACCAAGAGTATTCGATATGCCAAACACAGTAACAAGAAGTCTCACAATGGAGACATTACTGGGCCCGCTTGAGCAGATCAATGAACAATGGGAAGACAGTGTGTTTTAAAAAATCAGGAGGCACTTGATGATACTCATGGGTTATTCCTGGTCCTGCACTCAGGAATCACTCCTGATGGTTCTGGGAGACCATTGAGACCATTTGGGATGCCGGGGATCAAACCTGGGCTGGCCATCTGCAAGGTAAGTGTCTTATGGGCTGTACTACTGCTCAGGACCATTTTAATATTCCTTTTTCTTTTTTGGGTCACGCCTGGCAATGCACAGGGGTTACTCCTAGCTCATGCACTCAGGAATTTCTCCTGAAGGTGCTCAGAGGACCATATGGGATGTTGGGAATCAAACCTGGGTTGGCCACTTGCAAGGCAAACACCCTATCCACTGTAATACTGCTCCAGCCTCATTTTAATACATTCTTAAACTATTGTTTAGGTTACCAGAGTGTTAGTGTTACACAGTCACGGTTTTGATATACAAAATTACTTTTCTTTCATCACCACCCAAGTGCCTAAGACCTGCTACTACTGTCCTTGTTTGTTTTTACTTTTGGGGACTCACCTGGCAATGCTCAAGGGTTACTACTGGCTCTGCACTCAGGAATCACTCCTGGCAGTACTTGGGAGACCAAATGGAAAGCTGGGGATCTAACCTGGGTTGGTGGCATGAAAGGCAAGCACCCTCCCAGGTGTACAAGCTCTCTGGTCCTGCTAACTCTGTCCTAAGGTCACTTTTATCCACCTCTTCCCAGCCCTTCCCTACCAAAATGTGCTAATATCATGTAATATAAGGTCAAGGATATGTCCTCTTTCAATAGTATCTAGTCCCTTGTTTTGTTTCTCTATAAGCCACAGATAAATGAGATCATCTGACATTTGATAGCACAGCGGTAGGGCGTTTGCCTTGCATGCAGCCAACATGGCCGACCTGAGTTCGATTCCTCCGCCCCTCTCGGAGAGCCCGGCAAGCTACCGAGAGTATCTCGCCCGCACAGCAGAGCCTGGCAAGCTCCCCGTGATGTACTCAATATGCCAGACACAGTAACAACAAAGTCTCCAATGGAGACGTTACTGGGCCCGCTCGAGCAAATCCATGATCAACGGGAGGGCCTTTACTTTACTTTTACTTAATGCAACACATACCCCCTCCACCCCAGTTCCATCAACGTTGCAGTAAACTGCAAGATTTAATGGTGCTTGGGGGACCATATGGGATGCTGGGATTGAACCCAGGTCAGCCACGTGCAAGGCAAATGCCCTACCCTCTGTACTATCACTCCGGATTTAATCTTTTTTTTTCTTTTTTTTTTTTTTTTTGCTTTTTGGGTCACACCCAGCAATGCACAGGGATTACTCCTGGCTCATGCACTCAGGAATCACTCCTGGCGGTGCTCAGGGGACCATATGGGATGCTGGGAATCGAAACCGGCTCGGCCGCGTGCCAGGCAAATGCCCTACCCACTGTGCTATCACTCCAGCCCAGATTTAATCTTTCTTATAGCTGCACAAGATTCCATTTTGTCCATATACCACAATACAAAACATTTTTTTTGGCCACACCCGGTGATTCTCAGGAGTTCCTTGTCTGTGCTCAAGGAACATGTGCTCAGATTAGCCACATATCAGGCAAGGGCCTTAACCCCTGCACTACCTCTCTGGCCCTCCCTATCACAAATTCTTTATTCACTGATTTGCTCTTGGACACTTGGGTTGTTTCCATATTCTGGTCATTGTAGTTTGGGATGCAGTAAATATTGGTGTGCATATATCTTTTTGAAGATGTGTTTCTGTGTTTTGCAAACAGAAATGGAAGAATACTTACAATATTATGACAAATGATGGGGAAAGGAAAAGTAAAAGTGTTCTAGTGGGGGCTGGAGCAATAGCACAGCAGGTAGGGCACTTGTCTTGCACTCAGCCAACCCAGGTTCGATTTCCAGCAACCCATATGGTCCCTTGAGCACTGCCAGTGCTCAGGTAGTTCCTGAGTGCAGGGCCAGGAGTAACCCCTGTGCATCGCTGGGTGTGACCAAAAAGCAAAAAAAAAAAAAAAAAAAACAGTGTTTTAGTAATTTCCACACAGATAATACCTTCTATATTCTACTTTTCACTGAAGGGATAGTTCTTATAAGTAATTGAAAAAAGATCCAAAGTTTTCCTTTGGTATATCTACACAATGGAGTACTATGTAGCTGTTAGAAAAGATGAAGTCATGAAATTTATTTACATACAAGTGGTACTACATGGAAAGTATCGTGTTAAGCGAAATGAGTCAGAAAAAAAAGGATAGACATAGAAAGATTGCATTTATTTGGGGAACTTAAAGTAACAAAATAGGAGATTAACACCCAAGAGTGGCCGAGATTAGTACCAGGAGTTTTGTACCATGGCTTGGAGGTCACCCATACATTCTAGGGGAAAAGGGAGCTCAGATAGAGAAAGGAGCACCAAATAAAGGGTGTTGGGAGGATCTTCCCAGGATGGGAGAAGCATGCTGCAAGTAGACTATAGACAAAAATGATTGCCACTCAATGCCTCTTTTGCAAACAACAACACCCAAAAGGAGAGAACAAAAGGGAATACCCTGCCACAGAGGCAGGGTGGGAGGAGGGGTATGGGGGGGTGGGAGGGATACTGGGACCGGTGGTGGTAGAAAATGGGCACTGGTGGAAGGATGGGTGTTTGATCATTGTATAATTGAAACCCAAGCACAAAAATTTGTAAGTCTACAATTGTACCTCATGGGGTTTCACTAATAAAAATAAAAATAAAAAAAAAGATCCAAAGTTTCAGATGTTAAGACTGAGTTGTAAATCTACCCTTTAATTTGCCCTAATGTTGTTTTTGTTTTTTTTTTTTTTGCCTTTTGGGTCACACCCAGTGATGCATGCACAGGGGTTATTCCTGGCTCATGCACTCAGGAATTACTCCTGGCAGTACTCGGGGGACCATATGGGATGCTGGGAATGGAATCTGAGTCGACTACTTGCAAGGCAAATGCCCTACCCGCTGTGCTATCGCTCCAGCCCCTGCCCTAATGTTCTTAATGTTTAGCGCTTCCTCTAGCACTTCCTTCTTGCAGCCCCTTTTTAGAAGCTCGTGTAGTGATGGGGCTAGAGAGATATTTTAGTGGAAGGGGCACTTGTTTTGCACACAGTCCATCCTGAATCGATCCCTGGCATCCCAGATGGTCCCCTAAGCACTGCCAAGAGTAATTCCAGAGCACAGAGCCAGGAGTAACCCATATATGCAGTCCAGGTGTTGCCCAGTGAAACAAAAACAAACAGAAGAAGCTAGTGTAGTGTGCCGCCTCTTGGGCAGCACTTCTTCAGCTGTGTCCAGTCACAACCCCTCTCACCCAAGAACTTTACACATGACCCAAGGTATATAGGTCTACCAAACAGGCATGAAAATCAAACATCTACTGATTAAGTAAAGTAAAGTAAAGTAAAGTAAAGGCCCTCCCGTTGATCATCGATTTGCTCGAGCGGGCCCAGTAACGTCTCCATTGGAGACTTTGTTGTTACTGTGTCTGGCATATCAAATACGTCACGGGGAGCTTGCCAGGCTCTGCCGTGCGGGCGAGATACTCTCGGTAGCTTGCTGGGCTCTCCGAGAGGGGCGGAGGAATCGAACTCGGGTTGGCCATGTTGGCTGCGTGAAAGGCAAACGCCCTACCGCTGTGCTATCACTCCAACCCTATATGATCCCAAATGAGGTTGCAAGCCAAAGTTTAAAAATGAGGCTGTAGAAGCAAAGGCTTTTCAACTGCGAGGCTGGTCACACTTACAGCAGAATGAAAACTGCTACAGAGACCAAGATCAGTAAGTCACTTTTCAATGGAGCTTAAGGATCTGAATAGTGTGCGAGTGTGTGTTTGTGTGTGTGTGTGTATGTGTTCCCACCTGGGGGTTCTTACAGGTCACCTCTGGTGGTGCTCACAGCATCACAGGCCAAACTGGGGTGAGTTATATGCAAGGCAAGTTCCTTATACTATCTCTCTTATCCTAAGCAACTGAATATTGTTGATGTAATGCAAGTTAAAAAAAAATATTTATATATATATGGGCTAGAGTTCAACAGGTGAGGCAATTTGCTTTGCATGAAGCCAAGATGGGTTTGATCACCGGCAGCCCATATGGTCCCCTGAGCACTGCCAGGAATGATTCCTGAGTGTAGAACCAGGAGTAAGTTATGAACACTGCCAAATGTGGTCCAAAAACAAACAAACAAAAAAATTAATAATAAATAATTTTTTAAAAGGGTCAAAAGGGAGAGACCATATAAAGGTGAAAATATGCCCTCAAAAATCTGAATGTGAAAGCGCCCTTTTAAGGCACTTTAGGAAGACCCCCATTTTGGGGGGCACAGAGACAGTATAGGTGGTAAGGCATTTTGTTTGCATGCAGCTATGGCAGCCATGACCCTGGTCTAAATTCCTGGAAAAACACACTTCCCTGAGTATTGCCAGTGGTCACTCCTGAGCCTAGCAGTCACTCCTGAGCACAGAACAGGAATAGCTCTGAACACCACAGGGTATGGCCTACAAAGCATCCCACCACCACCACAAACACATATTTTATGAACAAATTCACACAAATGTGTATATCTTGAAAAATACAAATAAGTGATTAAAAACAAATCCTTATTGACTAAAATCATTCCACTATTATTGAATGCCTACTACAGACTAGGAGCTAACTAGAGATATGAGAGGAAAGAAGATCTAAGAGAAAAAAAAAACACCAAGGATCTTTACTTGTAGTAGCAAATAAATAACAAGGAGGCATGCAATAAAAAATAAATGACTACAGAGTGCTATGTGAGACACAGTACAGAGGGCCTGATGTCAGTGGAGTTGGAATCACAGTGTCAGCGCATGAACACTGCCAAGTACGAGCACATTTTGGGCATAAAGGTTTTGAAGTTTAAATCTGTATTAGGGTTTTGAAGTTCAAATCTGTTTATATGTGAGGGTCTAGTTTATCCCTGACACCATCGATTTGCATGAGTGGGCCCAGTAATGTCTCCATTGTGACACTTGTTTCTGTGTTTGGCATATCGAGTAAGTCACAGGTAGCTTGCAAGGCTTTGCCCTGTGGGTGAGATACTTTCGGTAGCTTGCTGGGCTCTCCAAGAGGGGCGGAAGAATTGAACTTGGGTCGGCCATATTGGCCACTTGCAAGGCAAACACCCTACCGCTCAGATATCGCTCCAGCCCCCCTGACACCATAAGATTCATATTACATTGGTATGGGCTAAGTGCTCTCTGTGGCGCCATGGGCCTGAGTGTCACCTCCCGTCAGCAGCCAGGCTCGGGCTCATGCTGGAGAGCCAGGAGGCCGGCCTGGCTCAGCTTCCTCTGGCTCTCTCGCCCACTGCCTTAGTTTCCCCTTTGGGAGATGGGTGTATCACCTGCCAAAGACACTATCAGCAAAGGCCTCTGAGACCCTGCCATGAAAGAGGCCACTCTATGCCTCGGCTCAGGCTTGCGACTGTTCCTGATTAACTGCCAGGCAGTGCGTGAGCACAGCAAACGGGAAGGGGAGGGGGCTAACCCCACGCCCTCGCAGCAGGCAGCGGCTCCTGAGCGTTCGGGAGGTGATACTCACAATAGTCATCTTCCCCTCTTGGAGCTCCACCACTGTGAGGGCTGGAGCAATAGCACAGCGGTAGGGCGTTTGCCTTGCAAGCCACCAGCCCAGCTGAGCTGGGTTCGATTCCTCCGCCCCTCTCGGAGAGCCCAGCAAGCTACTGAGAGTATTTTGCCTACACAACAAAGCTTGCAAAGCCTGGCAAGCTACCCATGAGGTATTCGATATGCCAAACACAGTAACAACAAGTCTCACAATGGAGACAGTTACTGGCCCCCTTGAGCAAATCCATGAGCAATGGTAGGACAGTGCTACATTGTATGACTACAGGGCCTTGGGGCTTATAGAAATGAGAACAGAGTGACCCCTAGTGGGCAAAGTCAAATAACAACTAAGAGTGTCAGCAAACAAGGGACAAAGAGGGAAAAAGTTCAAAGATATGAACATATAATGATTTGTGTCAGGGGCTGGAGCGATAGCACAGTGGTAGGGCATCTGCCTTGCGCGCAGCCGGCCTGGCGGAGCTGGGTTTGATTCTTCCACTCCTCTCGGAGAGCCGGACAAACTACCGAGCATATCTCGCCCGCACGGCAAAAGCCTGGCAAGCTACCCGTGACGTATTCAATATGACAAACACAGTAACAACAAGTCTCACGATGGAGATGATACTGGACCGCTAGAGCAAATCGATGAGCAACAAGAGGACAGACAGACTCCAACACAACGCAGCTGCTGCTGTTCAACAGATGTTGCCTTGGTTGCCTGAGTAACGCTGGGGATGATCTCTCCTCACAAAAAAAAAATTATGAGCAAAGTAAAAGTGGACACTGGACAATGATAACAGAACTAAGCTTATCTGAGAAAAGGGCATGGGAGTGACTCAGTAAGGGGTGCAATTATTTTACGGTATGTAAAAATATGGCTTTATATTATATAAAGGGTTCCGGGGCCGAGATCTCCAAGCCTACTCGGACTGGAGTCGAGCATCCTCCACCCAGATCCTCCAAATTCCAGTAGGCGGGGGTCACACCCACCAACTGGCCCCCTGGCGCCGGGTAATCCCATCAGCGGCCAAGACTCTGAGACTATAAAAACCAGCTCCCGGAACCGCGCGGCCGCATTATGACATCTTATTCCTACTTTGACAAACTGGCAGGCTACTGAATGTAGCCTGCCCACATGGCAGAGTCTGGCAAACTCCCCGTGGCGTACCCAATATGCCAAATACCAGATGGGTCTCATTCTCCTAAAGAGCCTTGAATATAATCTCAGGGCTAGGATGAAGGAGACGTTACTGGGGCCTGCTCGAGGCAATCGACGAATGTAAAAATACGTATCTACAAATATATTGTTTAAAGGAGAGGACCTTATGGTGTGAAATCTTTGACTTAATACTGTCTAGCTTGTTTGTTTTGGGGGCTTTTGGGGCTATAACTGGCTCTGCTCGGGTGACAGTGACAGTATGCAGGGCCAGGAATCAAACCAGAGTTGGCTGCATGCAAGACCAAGCACCTTGCCCACTCTAGTCTCTCTGGACCCCTTTTATTCTTTATAAAACTCAATAATTTAGAATCCGATCCTCAAATGTCCTGCTTAATGACTATTTTCAGAGTTGCTGGAGTTGGATGAGAAATATACCAAAGAAAAGAGAGAGGATGAGGAGGCAGCTCAAAGGGCTAGTGTGTATGATCTGCATGTGCAGGAGGCCCAGATTTAAACCCGGGCACCATGTGGTACCCCGAGTGCCACTGCAAGCATGAGGCTGGAAATAAACCCTGAACCGCATGGTGGTATCCCCCCCAAGGCCCCAGAGATAATAAGAGGTGCTAAGGAGATAATTGACATCAGCATGGTCACCAGCACTTCATGACTCCCAGCACTGCCAGGCCATGCATGGCTAGAAGTGACCCCTATTAAAAAAAAAAAAAACAACTGATGGTTGGGGCCAGAGAGATAGATAGTATATAGTGGATAGGGCACTTGCCTTGCATGCAGCTGACCTGGGTTTGACCCCCAGCACCCCATATAGTCCTCCAAGTCTGCCAGGAGTGATTCCTGAGCACAGAGCCAGGAATAAACCCTGAACATAGGCAGGTATGGCCCCAAACAAACAAAAAACCCAGCTGGGGCTAAAGAGATAGTTCAAGAGGCTGAGTCATGTTTCCCACGATGGAGGCCAGGTTAGATTCCTCGCACTGCACTGTCCTCTGAGCACCCCAAGGAGGGATCCCCAAGTACCACCTTGCCTCCTGGTCTATCTGTCTGCCCATTCTTCCCTGAACTTCCAAGACTGATGTCTTTCATGCAGTGTCTTATTTCTCCTTCGTGAGATAAACAGCAACTGGCATTTAAGTCCCAAAGCTCACCCCGGTAATATAGAAAATCTTACATCATTTCGATCCTTGGTGAGTCTCTCTTCTAGTTCCTGGGCTAATTGCAAAAGCCACCATTGTATCTTGAAAAAAAAAAAAACATAGTGAAACTTGAAACTTTGATCTTTCATTTAAAAGACTCGAGTTTTATAAAACTTAGTACTAGAATTAGTCTTAGAATTATTCAGTTCTCCCCCAAACAGAAGTGCTTGCCAAAAGCACCTTGCATAATTGTTACTGTCCCTGGAAATCTTCAGTAATCTGACCTACTGACCTAACTCAACACTTTCATTTTCTCTTCCTGTTGGCATGCCCCCAGGTGCATTCCAGGGATGTTCCAACTCCCGGAAAAGATAGAGGCACAATATCCCTTTTATGTCTTTTATGTTTCTTGTTATCAAAAACTGAGGCTACTACTTGAAATTTAGTCAGTTCTATTTTATTTTTAAATGAAACAGAAAAGGGTAAACACATTACAAGTTAAACAAGTCTACTTTCCACACATAAAAAGCACTTCTATTCCCTTTATGTGTTATAACATGTAAGTCCTTATCTAACTTAACAGTTATCAAAACCCACCAATGAGCCCTTTTAAAATTCATTGCTGTAATTAAAGTAATTCCTGAGTGCAGAGGCAGGAGTAACAAGTGAGCATTGCCGGGTGTGGAGCCAAACCCAAGATAAATAAAAATAAAATGCACTTCAGCTAATCAGTAGCTGAATAAATAGCAGTACTTCTACATCAAAAAAATAATAATAAAATAAAGTAAAATGCACTGCTCTGTTAAGAATGCTACTGACCTGCTCCTGAGTAGAAAGAGCCGTTTTTCCTGGGAAGTTCTTGCTGCAGCCAATGGTTTTGGGTAGTTTCCTGGGTTTAACCGGATCATGTTCAATCCCACGACACATGGCATATAGCCATGATCTAATAAAATCAGAAAGGTGAAGACAAAAGATTATTCTTGTTAAAAATACAAAAACCTGGATTACTCTTTCATTAAAAAATAGAAAAAAATAGAAAACTGTGGCTGGTGAATAGCACAGTGGGTAGGGAGTTTGCTCAGCATGTAGCTTACCCAGGTTTGATCCCAGGCATCCCATATGGTCCCCCAAACAGTCATTCCTGAGTGCAGAACCATGACTAATCCCTGAGCATCCAGGATGTGGCCCAAAACAAAACAAAGGAAATAAAACCTTGTCCCAAATTAAGTATGCCTCATCTCTGGTAGAACCCCTGTCCTTCCTGATGAATTTCAGTTCACTGATTTAATGTTTTACAAGTCATAGTTTAGGGGGCTGGAGTGATAGCACAGCGGGTAGGGCGTTTGCCTTGCACGCAGCTGACCTGGCTTTGATTCCCAGCATCCCACATGGTCCCCCAAGCAACACCAGGAGTAATTCCTGAGTGCAGAGCCAGGAGTAACCCCTGTGCATCACCGGGTGTCACCCAAAAAAAGCAAAAAAAAAAAAAAAGTCATGGTTTATGTTTTTGAGAAAGGAATCGAAATAACTGACAATATCCCTATGGTTTTTGATTTACACTTAGGTCTAAACACAAGGATTTTAAGGGACTATCAATCACAATTTTAGCTCACTTAAATGATGTATATAGTCAAGCTTGAAAATAACAATTCCTTTCATCAATCTACACAGGTCTATGAAAAGAGTTGTTTAGCATACAGACCATAATGATCTAATATGAAACAACTGAATTCCTCAAAGAACAAAGGTTAACCTAAAGATAGATCCAGATTCTACTTGATCACTATTTCTCAAAGTAGGCTGGGGAAGAGATGAAGGGTCAAGAAATTGTGGGTTTTCAGAAGTAGATCTGGGTACTAGTGTGGACAGTGCTTTCTGTTTGTTCATTTACAGAACATAAATTTGGGGGCTGAAGAGAACTCTCAACAGACTGGATCACATGTTTTGCTTGCAGGAGGCCCAAGTTTGAGACACAGTACCTACAGATAGTCCCTATCTCCCAAGTACTGCCAGGAATAACTCTCAAGTTCAGAACCAAAAATAGATCCCCCACTTCTCCACCTCCCTCCCCCCCCCAAAAAAAAAAAGAGAAAGAAAAAAGGTAGATTCCTAGGGCAGATGCTGATATTTTTTCCTGGAAAGAGGAAAGTAGGCCAAATAAGTTGGGACACCTTCATTTTTGATGCTTTTGTAAGGCTAGAGAGATAGTATAGAGGCCAAGGTGTTTATCTTGAATGCACCCAACCTGGGTTCAATTTCTGGCATTAAATATGGTCTCCCAAGCCCTGTCAGGAGTAATCACTGAGTGCAGAGTGAGGAGTAAGCCCTGACCACTGCCAGATGTAGTCCAAAAACCAACCCCACTCTGACCCACAAAACAAACCCACAAATGCTTTCAATATTGGAATTTAGCAAGTCCATAAAGGTTATGATTGAAAAATATTAGAATCACTTACCCATTCTTTTCCCCAAAATGACTCTGGAGCTGGGATTCAGTGAACTGAGTCAGTTCACCCATGTATTCTACTCCTAGAACTTCAATGACAGAAGCCCCAAGCTTTCCTCCAAGACTACGGCTGAGAAAAAAGAGACAATTTAAGGTCCATCATAAATATCAATAAATATCTATTGAGCAGACATAAGATAATCTTTTTGTGTCCCAAGCTTCTCCAGAAAATTAAGGAGAAATAAGAGATTTTACTAGTCCTTCAGGTTGTTAATTTTCTTGAATAAGACTCAATGATTTTGGGTAGTCAGATAGTCTGGGAATTAAGACCTGGGAAAGTTAACAATAGCACAGACAAATGAGAAAATTGATTACTCAACTATAAATCATTTTTTCGTTTCCAGTTTTCTTTCTTTCTGAGGACTAGGGACCAAACCAAGGGCCCCACATATTCAAACAAAGCACTCTACCACTGCACTGCATTCATGGCCTCTTAGAGAAAATTTTCACCCATACAGGCCTTACAACCTCATTTAGGGTTGAAAAATTCAATTTTACTTATGTTTTGCATGTGGAGGACCTTGGTTCGATCCCCAAATACACACATGAGACAAATATTCCCCAAACAAATCTCTTCCAAAACTAAAATCTTTTCTATTTAAAAATATAATTAAAATTTTTTCAGCCTGGTCTTTGAGGCTTCATATAATCTGTATTCAGTCTTTTCAGGCTCTTTTCTATATTATCCTCATGATGCCACTCAACTTGTTTGTCCTAGCATATTAAAAATACCTTGTGTTTCTCTCCTTTGTGTTAAAAACATCCTTTATGTCAGTATTGCTCTTCCATTCTCATCTTACTGTCCAAATTGTGCCAATACAAAATCCCCTGAGTAATTCTTCTCAAACTATTCTCTATGAACTTTTGATAACTACCTGTACAATTCATTTAGCAAGTACTCATGTAGAATCCTGTGATAGCATTTTCATTACTGTTTTGAACTACACTACCTCTCTTCCGCCAACTGTATCCTTTAATTTGACTGCTCTCGTGTCTCATTTGGGAGTAATTCGGTAGCCCAAAAGCCCTTGAAGAAAGGTAATATGACTTGACACGGGGCCAGTGAGATGGTATAGAGGGACGGGCAATTACCTTACACACAACTGACCTGGGTTCAATCCCCAGCATCCCATATGGTCCCCTGAGCACTGCCAGGAGTAATTCACTGTCAGGAATCACCCCTGAGCATTAGTGGATGTGGCCTAAACCCCACCCCTATCCCCCAAAATAGTAAAACTTGAATAAAAAGCCTAGAGAGAAATAAAATATTATTAAAAATCAGTTCTTCCTGTTCTTCTTTTATAAAACAGGATTGAGCATCTTCCACTGAATCTAGAACTGAAGACTTATTAGGGAAAAAAATGAGTGGATTTTCAAAGTTATCTTCCTCTACCAACCTGGTATCTTTTCCCTGGTGTCACACCTTCATAACGAACAGAAGAAACTACAACTTGCAAGTACCTTCACATGTATATGAGTGAAAGTAAGGTGCTCCCTGAACACTTACATTTTGCTAATAGGCACTTGATTGAAGAGCTGTGGGACTGCTCCCTGTGAGACCAGTGTCTGACGATTAGGCTTGTTTAGTCCACAGGCCAGTTTTGCCAGGACCTACAGTGTGGAAAGTGAAAAATCTCATTACTGTCTCCACCCATAGAGAGAGCACACACACACACACACACACACACACACACACACACACACACACACACCCCTTGAGTGCTATGTGACTCATGGTTTCCACATTAAAAATAATATAAAACCAGAAACTTGAGAACTAAATCTTGGTACCCCACAACAGCCTCATTGGAAAATATATATCACTATTATTACCCCAATTTTCTTTCCATATAATTCCATTGTTGGTTTTCCCTTAGTCATTTTTTTCCTACCCCATCTATACCTTAAGGTCTTTCCACTTTGAGAGAAAAAAGTACAGAAGCTACAAAAAATGTCAATTTGAAAATGCTGACCAGCTCCATTTATTTACATTTCTTGATAAGTGGTCGAGTTCCTCCCAGATCTAATCATTCTTAAGGTCTTAATCACAGGTTACCACCATTCAGTACCTGTGATAAAGTTGGGCTCAAAATTACCTTCCAGTAGTGAATATTTCCTGATACCATAAACAAGGTCTCCAAACGCAAATAATTAAATCTTTGAGAAGTTTTTGTTAAAATACTTAAGTAGTATACGATAACATTGGTTTGTCCTTTCTCCCTTGCCACTGGGAACTTAGGTCACAGTGCTTCCTATTCCTCTGTGGGAATGGCCCCCAAACAAAACAAAAACAAAATTCACTGGAGAGATTATCTAGAAAGTTCTACGGGGCAACAATTAGTTTAGTTTAAGTTACTACAAAAAGGTAGCTCAGAGGACTGGAACATGTACTTTGCTGAGGCCTGGATTGTGTCCCTGACATTGCGTGGTCCCCCTGAGCACTACTCGGAGTAATCCCTGAGCAGCAGTCCCAAAACCAAAAACAACAGTAATAGGAGCCGACTGGGGTTTGATCCCCAGCACCACATATGGTCTCCTAAGCGTGCCAGGGGTGGTTCCCGAGCATAGCCATGCATAGCCCAAAAACAACAAAAAAACAAAACTCAGATTTTCCTTTGGTCCTCAATATAAATTTTAAATAGGCACTCAAAAGAAGGCATGTGGAATGACTTCAGTGTTCCACTCCTTGCTGTACCAATATTTTTTGTTTTTGTTTCTAAAAATCTATTAGCTTTTACCTTATTGTGTGAAATTCCAGCTGAACACTGAAAACCAGTCTCCTTCTCGATGGCTGCTCTCATTTCCTCCACGATCACTGCTCCCACGGTGAGCTGCAGGTCTGGAGAGGTGGGGTTATCAATTTGAAGAGAATCAAGCCACTGTAGTAAGCCTTGTTTTCGTCTCTCCTCTGAAAAGATTGAAAGGTCACATTTAGACATTAAAAGTAATTATTGCAGCTAGAGTACAGAAGGTAGGGCATTTGGCTTACATGCAGCCGACTTTGGTTCAATCCTGGGCATCTCATAATGTTACTGAAGCACAAACAGGAGTAATTTCTGAGTGCAGGACCAGAAGTAACCTGAGCACCAATGGGTGCAGCCCCAAAACAATCAAAAACAAAAGCAAAATTTTGTTTTTGATCAAAAACAAAAGCAAAAATTATTTAATTGTTCTATTAACTGTATAAATGCTTCTTAGATTGCAAGCAAGGTTTCACAAAAACATCTTAAAAGACTGATTATGAAGCCTACACATTCTTCTTCATACTATTTCCAGCACCCTTCATTTTAGCATAAGGTGAACCATAATGTTCTGATTACAAACATATATTTCATAAGAAATGATTTAATTATAGTAGTGGAATACTGTTACTTTGGTGGTGGTCATAGTGTAGTTACACATACTTAATAGTACAGTGAAACTGAATTCCAAAAACATAGTCTTATAAACCAACATTACTTGTTCCCCTAATAAAATAATTTTGTATTTTAGAGTGAAGGGGAGGGGTTGGCCCTGTTGTACTTAGCTAGCTCCGTGTTCAGGAATACCCCTGGCAGTACTTGGAGGACCATATCTAGTGCTGGGGATTGAGTCAGGGTTTGCCAAAGTGGCTATATACAAGGCAAGTTTTTTATGTCCTATGCTATCTCTACAAACCCTAAACCCTAACACACACACACACACACACACACACACACACACACACCCTTCCTCTCCAGTTCTCTCTCTTTTTTTTTTTTTTTTTAGTTTTACCATTTTTATAGTTCAGGAGTCTTTTTATTTAAAAAACAACAACAGCTTCTCTTGGGGCAGAAGTGATAATACAGCAGGTAAGCAGGTAGGGCATTTGCCTTGCATGCGCCCAAGCTGAGTTCAATCTCTGGCATCCCATATGTCTCTTGAGCAAAGCCAGGAGTAATTCCTGAATGCAGAGCCAGAAGTCACCCAAGATTGCAGGGTGTGACCCAAAATGCCAAATAACAAACAAAACAACATCTTTCATTCCATGATTCCCTAGAGAATGAGCTTTAACAGCTCAGGCTTCTTCTCACAAAGTGAGAAGTCACTGGGTGGAGCAGGCTGGAGCTTCAGTGGAACCCAAGTTCCTTTCTCTTTGATGTCCTCCTTTTTCTGAATGTTGTCTTTTGCCTGCTTCAGAAAGCTGTCTCGACTTTTATTTATTTTTTTCGTTTTGGGTCACACCTGGAGATGCACAGGGGTTACTCCTGCTCTGCATTCAGGAGTTACTCCTGGCGGTGCCTCAGGGGACCGTATGGGATGCTGGGAATCGAACCTGGGTCGCCCGCTTGCAAGGGAAACGCCCTACCCGCTGTGCTATCGCTCCAGCCCACCTCAACTTTTAGAGTGCTTAATATGTCCAACGGGGCTGGAGCGATAGCACAGCAGTAGGGCGTTTGCCTTGCATGCAGCCAACATGGTCGACCCGAGTTCGATCCCTCCGCCCCTCTTGGAGAGCCCAGCAAGCTACCGAGAGTATCTCGCCCGCACAGCAGAGCCTGGCAAGCTCCCCGTGACGCATTCAATATGCCAGACACAGTAACAACAAAGTCTCCAATGGAGACGTTACTGGGCCCGCTCGAGCAAATCGATGATCAACGGGAGGGCCTTTACCTTTAATATGTCCAATACGAACATCAATTCTCTTGGCAAGAAATCTTGCCCTTTGCTTGCTTGCTTGTTTGTTTACTACAATGCCAAAGGCATGCTGGGTAACATTGTAGACTCTTCCAGTTTTGCCATGGTAACATTTGTGGGGCATTCCTTTTTGGACAGTGTCCCTTTATGTTCAGGATCATGACCTTCCTTGTAGAACTGCACACACATGGCCAAAGCAACAACTCCATGTTTTCTGAAAAGTTTAGAAAATATAGAGCTGGTGCCCTTCCTGTTTCCCTTTGTGTTGGACATTTCTGGCAGTTCCTGCCGCAAGGCTTCTCCTCTCCAGGTCTCTAATTTCTTAAAACTTTCCCCAGGAACATCTTTAAGAAGTCTGTTGTCATGCAATAGAATAATTAGAATTAATCCAATCTTCTCTATGAACTGAAGTTAGAATTTACATGTTTTTAGAAGGTGTTTCTGAACACCCTAAAATCCAATTAGATCACTAGAAAACTTACTCTAAAATTTGTTAAAATTGTATTTAGCTTCAGACTCAGGGTCTTAAAACTTATCTGAGTGGTTTTTTTGTTTGTTTGGTTTTAGGCCATACCCGGTGGTGCTCAAGACTTACTCCTGGTTCTGTACTCAGAGATCACTCTTGGTGGGGCTTAGGAGACCATACGGGGTGCCACAGATCAAACCCAGGTCAGTGGTAGCATGCAAGGCAGGCACTTTACCCACTGTTACTATTACTCTGGCCCAGAACCACCTAGCTTTTAAAAAGCATAGGAAAATGATTATATAGCAAAGACACTAGCTACATAGGAAAGAGACATTTTGGTTTAAAGAATCAGTGATGAAGTATGAAAATGAGGCAAGAAAACACATTCAAAGTATCTTGGAAAGATGCACAGTGTAAGTTCACTTACACGGAGAAAAGAAGATGTGCAAAACAGGAAATAGAAGATGATTGCTGTTTCTCTCTTTGCTGACATGTCTGACTTCTTCCCCTAACACTCTGACAGAGTACTAGGCAGCACTGTACATATATGCCACTTCAGGAATTTTTTTTTTTTTTTTTTTTTTTTTTTGCTTTTTGGGTCACACCTGGCAGTGCACAGGGGTTACTCCTGGCTCTGCACTCAGGAGCCACTCCTGGCGGTGCTCAGGGGACCATATGGGATGCTGGGAACCGAACCTGGTTCGGCCGTGTGCAAGGCAAACGCCCTACCTGCTGTGCTATCTCTCCAGCCCCAGGAATGTTTCTATAGTTTGTACTGAACTCACTAATTAGTCAACATATCTCTAGTGCCAAAGAGACAGATCAAATGGCTGAGCAGATGCTTTGCATGTTGGCATGCAGGAGGCCCAGGTTCAACCCCTGGCACCACAAGATTCCCCAGCACCACCAGAGCTCTGACCTGGAAGAAACTCCTCAGCACCACCTCAGTTCACTGGGTGTGAACTCAAAACCAAAAATAAATATATCTCTATAATTTCATAGTATATTCTAATAATTTCATGAAAACCCTATTACTTTTTACATTTAGATTCCCCAGCTTTATAGTACATAGAAATCCTATTGATATCATTTTTTTTGGATGGGGGGCTCAGAATTACTCCTGGCTCTGCATTCAGGAATTGCTCCTGGTGATGTTCAGGGGACCATATGGGATGCTGGAGATCAAACTCAGGTCAGTCGCATGCATCCTATTTATCACATTCCCAAATACTTTATTTTCACATACTGAGTTTTGTCTCCTGAAACTTTGAAAATCTCACTTGTTCAAGTTCTAATTACCACTTTTGGTTAATCTCTCTCTTTTTGGGTGGGCTTCTAAGTTTTGTGATGGTTGATCACACAGTGGGGCCAGTGTGAACAGCTGGTGCTCTGGTTACGCCAGACTTGAAGCTTATAATGGTCACACTATGGTGTTCAGGGGACCATAAGTTGCTCTACCTCTCTGTTCCCAATTCTGAACTTTTATTTTTGGTTCAGAGAGATAGTATAGGAGAAAAGACACTTACTCTGCATGTGGCTGACCCCAATTTGAATCCCAGGTACCACGTTTGTCTTCCCACCCTGAAGCACCACCAGGAGTGATCTCTGAAGCACAAACACAGGAATAAGCCCCGAGCACTATCGGGTGGGGCTCCCCCAAAATAAATATTTTTCTTTTTCATTTAATCACTGTGAAACTAAAGTAAAATTAAAATAAATTATCTACAAACAGCCTGAGAGAGTACAGCGGGTAGGGCACTTGCCCTGCCTGAGGCCAACCTGGGTTTGATCCCTGGCACCCCATATGGTCCCAAGCACTCCAGGAGTGATCCCTAAATGCAGAGCCAGGAGTGAGTCCTGAACACCTTGGTGTGCCACACCCCCCAAATTATCTACATGATAAATATGGTATATAAATCTTAAGACAAAAGAAAATTTATCATGATTATAAAATTTATGACTCTGGTCCCAGGACAATAAACTTATTACAAGTTTCATCATCAACTTTGCCTCCATTAAGTAACACTTTTTATTTATATATTTTTGGCTTTGGGGCCATCCCTAGTAGTACTCAGGGTTTACTCCTGGAGGGGCTATGGTGGATCCTATGTGGTGCTGGAGAATGAACACAGGTCAGCTGCACGAAAGACAAGCACCTTACCCTCTGTGCTAACACTTTGGCCCCTAAGTAACACATTTTTTTTTAACTGTCCACTGTATTGCTTTCTTTTTTTTCAGTTAAGAGATTTTACTCTAATAGCTACAATGACTGTGCTTGTATGCTGAAATGAAAACTGAAAACAAGCATACAAAACTTGTGTACTGAAAGCGGTAAGACATTCCATGACACCAAACGAACCATTTCTGAGGTTTCCCCCAAAATAAAGTTTAACAGCTCCAGCTTCTTCAGTGTTTATCAAAATACAAAAGAAAAAAGTTGAGGCTGTTATTTATTTTTTTTATGGCAAATCTGACCCTTGCAGGCTGAGGGAGGGAAAGCATGTATAGTGGGTGCCCCAAGGAGTGTCCACTGTATTCTTGAGAAGTAAAAGATCTGCAACCTCCAGTGAGACAAATCCTATGACATAATGTAATTCCTCAGTAGTCCTTCCCACAGGTTTCTCTGGTCTGCCTTTCCACTTTTCAACACAACATTCGAAAGACATAATATGTAATTACTCAACAACAAAAGGAAACTACATCTTTCATCTTACTTGAAAATACAAGAAATGGGAAATTCACCACTGTGTTTATAAATAAGCTAAACTCTCTTGAAGTGTTTTTCCTTGACATATCTGCATTGTTACTACAAGTAATAATATATTGCCTATGGTTTTTCTATGACATCATCTTGCTATACACAGATCTGTATCCAGTTTCCTTTTGGGAGGAAGACACAGTCCAGGGTGTAAAGACACTAGTCTTGCACAGGGCCAAACCGGGTTTAAGCCCCAGCATTGCATATGCTCACATGAAAGCACTGCCTGGAGTGACCCAAGCAGAGTCAGGAGTAAAGCCCTGAGCTCAGTTCCATGAGGTCCAATTACTCCCTTCTTAAAAAAATTAAATGAAATAAAATTAAAAAAATACACAAAAGAAACAAAGTGTTTCTTTTTGTTATGAGTTAACACTGTATCTTATTTATTCTAATTCAGGTTAGAAAGTAACAGTTTGATACCTTACAAAGGACTGGAGGACAGATACACTGTTTTGTTGCAGTACCCAGAAGGGCACAGGATTTACTCTTAGATCTGGCTGGGGAAGGGGGGAAGAGGAGCGCATCACTCCTGGCCCGGGCAAGGCTTGAGGGACCATATGTGGTGCGGGGATCAAGCCTGAGTCATCTGTGTGCAAGGCAAGTGGCTACACTATTTCTCCAGTCCTTACACTGTTTTGAACACAGCCCTTATAAAAAGTCCTAGAAAATACACCTGTAGAAAGCCTCAAGTAGTATACAATTCTTGGCTCTGGGAGATGCAAAACTGAATTCCATTTTCTTAATACTGGGCTAAAAAATATAGAAGTTTCTATATGATCTCATATCTAGAATTATCATAATCTAATTTTAGATTAAGCCCTAGTTTAATATGGTGCCTCAGGCCACGCTAGGGCCAGGAGTGATGGGGGGGGGGGTGGCAGGGTGGAGGTACAGTTCTAAGAGTAAGCCCTAAGTACAAAAGAAATTTTTACTAATCTACTTTTATTACCCAAAAATTTACTCCTAATTTTTGGAGGCCACATTGTACAGGTAACATATTTCAGATGTCAGATAGTAAGGGATTAAGGGGCTTGTTTTGCACCCCAAATTCCCAGAATATGCTAGCACTGCCAGGGGCCAATTCTGAGCACAGAGCCAGGAATAACCCCTGAGCACTATTAGGTGTGGCCAAATCATATATATGTATATAATTTGCTTTAATTGCAATAATGATGGGGTTCCATACTTTACTGTGGTGCTTGCACACACTTGGTTTTGGTACACTACAGATTGCACACTGATTGTGCTGCCTGAATTATGCTCGCAGAATGTGGGATGGTGATGGGAATTAACTCACAGTCTCATGCTTACAAGATAGATGCTTTACCATTGAGCTATCTCCAGGTCTCCTAAGAAAATTTTTTTTTGGGTAGGGGAATCACCCAGTGATGATCAGGGGTTACTCCTGGCGGTGCTCAGGGGTACCATATGGGGGCGCAAAGGATCAAACCCAGGTCGGCCGCATGCAAGGCAAATGACCTATCTGCTGTACTATACTATCACTCAGTCCCCGCAAAAAGATATATTTAATGATCAAATACATGCTTATTATCTAGTTCTTACTCTGGAGAACCTGGCAGGCTACCAAAAGGATCCTGCCCACACGGCAGAATCTGGCAAACTCCCCATGGTGTATTCAATATGCCAAAAACCAGTAACAACGATGGGTCTCATTCTCCTGACCCTGAAAGAGTCACTTTCTAAAATCTCAGGGCTAGGACGAAGAAGATATTACTGGTGCCTGCTCGAGGAAATCGATGAACAACAGGATGACAGTGATACAGTGACAGTGATCAAATATATTATTTATTAAAACACATACACGCAGATAATACCACAAAGTTCTGTCAAGTAAAAATAAATCACTTATCTGGGTTGGAAAGACAGCTAACAGGCTGAACACGTGCTCCGTACGCAGGAGGCCTGACTCAAGCCCCCACTGCCATGATTCCCCAAGCACCACCAAAAGCGACCTCCAAACACCAAGGTGGGAATAAACCCTGAGCCCTATGGTCTGACACTCAAAATGAAACAAAAACCAAAGGAAAAAAATTATTCAACTCTTTAATAATATATTTGATAGTTAAATATATCTTCTTGCGGGGGCTGAGTGATAGTATAGTACAGCAGGTAGGCCGTTTGCCTTGCACGCGCGTGCACCCCATATGGTACCCCTGAGCACCGCCAGGAGTAACCCCTGAGCATCACTGGGTGATTCCCCTGCCCAACCACAGCACTGCAAGAGCAACCAACCATCACAGCCTCTCAGCAGAAGGAAGGAAGGAAGGGAGGGAGAGAGGGAAGGAGGAAGACATTCACACAGGGTTATAAACTTTAAAAAGATTCATATGCTTCTCATACAAATCTTACGAGATAAATGAGTCAAAACAACCTAACAACAATATGGGTAAAGAATTTAAACATGGGGCTGGAGCGACAGCACAGCAGGTACGGCGTTTGCCTTGCACACGGCCGACCAGGGCTTGATTCCCAGCATCCCATATGGTTCCCTGAGCACTGCCAGGAGTAACTCCTGAGCGTAGAGCCAGGAGTAACCTCCGTGCATCGCCAGGTATGACCCAAAAAACAAAAAAATAAATAAATAAAAAGAATTTAAATAGCAGACTAGATAGTACAGCGGGTAGGGTATTTGCTTGCATGAGGCCATCCCAGGTTTGGTCCCTGGTACCCCATATGATCCCCTAAGCCCGCCAGGAGTGATTCCTGAGCACAGAGCCAGGAGTAAAATCAAGAGCATTGCTGTGTGGCCCAAACACAAAACAAACAACAATAAAAAAGGGGGTGAAAAGAATTTAAACAGGCATTTCATGCAAAGCACTGGTATGTAGATAGTGAATTTACCAAAAAGTGCAGTTCAACACCAGAGACATCAAAAAAATATACTGTGACTTCACTACACACCAATCAAAATGAATAAAATGCAAAATAAATATGGACAAGGATGAAACAATAAACTTAAGCACTGCTAGTAGAATTCTATACTTATGCTACAATTTTGGAAAATTGGGTAGTATTTACTTCAGTTGAGTGTAGGTAAACTAAAGTTGAATGCAGGTAAACCCAACAATTAGCACTTGTAGTATCTACCCATCATAAACAAACATCTGGGCCACACAAAGATTTTACAAGAATGTTTTTCCAAGAATGTTTTTCACATCCCAGTTCGTAGTTACAGTTTAGAAACAAACCAAATACCCATCAATAGATTAATGGATAAACTGTGGTATAGTCACGAAGTAGAACACACTATACAGCAATAGGAGTAAAACAACTGAATATGGCTTTATGAGAATGGATGAATCGCATAAAGACAATGCTGGGTGACTGAAGTCAGACTAGAGTATATAGCGTAATTTCAATCTTATAAAGTTCAAAAATAAGCTATCTAGGAATCAAAATGGTTGCTTTGGCAGGGGGAGGTATACCTGATGACTATAAGGATAGCTTTTAAGGGTTCCAATATTATAGATCTGGATGTTGCTTACAACTGGGTTTATTGTAAAAAGTCATATTTTGCACACATAATCTGTGTACTTTGTATCAATTAAAAGATGGAGGGGAAGAGCAAATAGTACAGCAGGTAAGGCACTTGCACTGGCCAACTCTGGTTTGATTAATCCCTCTCTCCCTCCCAGCCCCGCTCCTTAGCCAGGCCTGCAGGAGCCAGGAGCCACCCCCACCCCCAACATTGCCATGTGTGACAAAAAAGTGGGGGAGGGGCCGGAGCGATAGTACAGCGGGTAGGGCGTTTGCCTTGCACGCAGCCAACCCAGATTCGACTCCCAGCATCCCACATCTCCAGGTGTGACCCAAAAAGCCAAAAAAAAAAAAAAAAAAACACCAAAGTGGGGAAAAAAGAGAGAGAGAAAGAGACACTGACACTAGAATAGTTTTATGGCAGTGCTACGGCTACCAAGCAAAACAGATTCCAAAGGCAGCAGGCAGAAAGAGTGTGGTGCCATTAAAGTACCTTTCTGAACAGCCCCTTTTGCTGTTGGAGGGTTTTGAGGCGACCCTTCAATGTACGTGGTTGGCAACATGTCAGCCGAGATAGGGTGATCTGGTAGCTTCTTCAGTCTCTCTTGTACAGCACCAGTCAGGTCTACATAAGCCTCATCAATGCTGGCACGTTCAATCACAGCAAAACGGGACATTATCCCCATTACTTCAACACTGGCTTCCCGATACCTAAAATGTACCAGGAGTGTAAGAATAGGCAATACATAGAAGCAAATGAGATTATTGGGCCCATCTCCTCCCATCAATAAATGGAAAGATAACATGCAAAATCAGTGTAAGGTTTCCTTAAACAAAGACAAAGAATAGAGAGTAATTTAATGGGCCACTGAGCAGGCATGAGCAGATGTGAAAAAACAAAACGTAACACAGAGGCAAACTAATTAGTGTGACTATTGCTAAAAAGTGCTCAATACATGAATATATGTATGTAACCTCTATCTCCCTAAGATGGAAATATTTCAAAAATGCTTACTAGATGGTTAGAGAGATAGTATAGTGAGTCATCTGCCTAACATGCAATGACCCAGGTTCAAGTACCATCTGGAGTATGAAGCTGCAGACTCACTGCCTTGCCCAGTGAATATCGGTCTGACCACAGACCTATTTAAACCATGACAAGTAGCTCTTTGAACTGTATACTGACACATTTTTATGAAAATATAATATTTCCTTTGAATACAAAGAAATTTGCCAGGAAATTTAGAGTTCATTGTTCCTATTGAAACCACTGTTATTTCTTACAAAGATACACGTGTCTCCTTCATTAAGCTATAAAGACTAGTATAATACTGTTTTCAAACATTCTCAAATGAAAGAAAGAATTAGAGAAAATTGAGTTCTTTTGGAGTTGGGGCTTCCAAGTGGTACTTAGAGGAACCCAAAACCACTCTTATACTATCTCTCTGGCCTCATATTTTGTACTGTTGGCCAACAGTGCTGGGAGCTTCAAGGACGACACCCAGAACTCAGAGCTGCAGTGCCAGTGACTGAACTCCGGGCTTACACACGCAAAGCAGACCTTTGAGTTAATTCCTTGGCCTCAGTTTTGTTTTGTCTGAGGGTTCTTGGTTTGGGATTTGGTGGTGTTGAAGTTTACCTGCCATGCCTGGGATCTAACCCAGGCCTCCAACGTAGAAAACATGCACTCAGCCTGCTAAGCTCTCTCCAGGGCAGGTTTGTGCACAAGACAGTGAGAGCATGACATCTCTTGCTCGTAAGAAACCATATTCCGGTTGTTGTGCCTTCACAGTTTCTTGAGCAAATTACTCCCCCAGCAAAGGGTGGGGTTTTCCCCTTTTGTTTTTTCCCTTGATCTGATTTTGGGCCATCCCCTTAGTGCTCAGGTTTATTTTTATTTTTTTGTTTTTTGGGCCATACCAGCAATACTCAGGCATCACTCCTGGCTCTGCACTCAGGAATTACTCCTGGCGATACTCAGAGAATCATACAGATGCCAGGATTGGCTGTGTCTGAGGAAAATACCCGATCCACTCACAACAGCTCCAGCCCCTGTTCTGGTTCATTTCTGATGGTACTTGGGAGAGTGTGTGGTGCTGAGGATTGAACCTGAGCCTTCCTGCATGTAGTACATGTGCTCAGCTTGTTGAGCTGCCTCTCTAACCCACCCCCAACCTTTAATTATAAAATTAAAAGGGCATCAAGGTGCTGGAGAGACAGTGCAGTGGTAAGATGCTATCTTGCTTGTGGCTGACCCAGGTTCAATCCCCAGCACCCCATATATTCCTTGAGTTCTGCCAGGAGTGTTTCCTCAGCACAGAGCCAGGAGTAAACCCTGAGCACAGCCCAGTATGTTCCAAAAACAAAACAAACCAAAAAATTAAAAAATAAAGACTGGGGCTGGAGTGAGAGCACAGTGGGTAGGGCATTTGCCTTGCACACGGCCGACCCGGGTTTGATTCCCAGCATCCCATATGGTCCCTGAGCACTGCCAGTAGTAATTCCTGAGTGCAGAGCCAGGTGTTACCCAAAAAGCAAAAAAATAACAATAATAAAAAAATAAAGAGTGCTGACCGAAGAACATTTGGGGGAAGGGAGGAGAACTGGACTATGCTCTGCAATGCTCAGGGTTTATTCCTGGCTCTGTGCTCAGAGATCACTGTTGGAGTGCTTGGGAATCATAAGGGGTACTGATGATAGAACAAGGGTTGGCCTCAAGACAAGTACCTTAACTCCTGTTCTATCTCTCTGGTCCACCAAAGGGCAGTTTTTAGATATTATTTATACAAAACAAATCTGAAAGATCAGTTTTTAAATTTCATGAAATATTATTCCTAACGCTTCCATTCCTCTTAAATTATCTTCTCTTCTAGGGCTGGACCGCATGCTTTGCATGCAGAAGGATGTTTGACCCCTGTTCCCCAGTCCTTGAGTGATTCCTGAGCACCGTCAAGTGTGATCCAACAACAGCAACAAACTCTTCTTACTTGGTTAGATTAGCTTTCCCACGCAACTCGCGAACTTGTGCCAGCAGAAGATCTGGACATAACTTCTTGGCATCATCTGCCCACATGTTTCTAGTCACCCCAAATGCACGTGCTTCATAACTCACTGCAATTATTCTAAGAATTAGAAGAAAAAAGGAACAGGAAAAGGTTACATGTTCACAAGCACTGGCAATGAAAATTTAACACAATAGGCTATAAAAATATTTGAGACAACCCACCTCCAATACCATGTAAGCTCATTTATGGGCCATGATCCAGAGACTCATAAATAAATTTTGAAAGAGATCAAGTTGCAGAATTCTTATCGACACCTGCACATGGCTGAGTCATTTGGGGCACCCTTTGTGGGGTGGATCAGCCCAAAAAAGAGCCCCTGCAGATCAAAGTTCCCACACTTCATCGCAGCCATGCCCCCGGCCCAGACTCCACTGTCTCAGACAAGCCTCACCCAGAAATTAATATGCCAAAAAATTCAAGTATGTGGTTTTGTAAGTGAAATCTTCAGGCTTTCAGAATTTGGATGGGCTATCTCCTCCCATCTTCCTGTACTTCCAGAAGCCCCGGCAGTCATGCACACACCCCAAAACTCCAGCCATATCACCCTGTTAAAAATCCTGAACTTGCTGGAGCAACATCTCAAACTAGGGCTGGAGCGAAAGCACAGCGGATAAGGTGTTTGCCTTGCGCGCGGCCAACCCGGGTTTGATTCCCAGCATCCCATATGGTCTTCTGAGCACCTCCAGGAGTAATTCCTGAGTGCAGAGCCAGGAGTGACCCCTGTGCATTGCTGGGTGCGATCCAAAAGTGGAAAACAAAATCTCAAACCCTACAACACTGATAATCCAGGAGTAGCACACCAGATTGGATGGGATGCAATGTAGAAGGCAATCAATCTTGGTCAACAAAACATAAACACAAAAGGCTTAACCTGTAACAACATTTTAGTAATCTCTTAGACAAGGACTTAATGGCTCCATGATGAGAGACAAAAATTTTCACTTTCTTCTAAGGGAACATTCTTTGATCATTCTGTTAGCAAATTATTGATAACAAACAATATAAAATAAATTATTAAGGGCCTGCTGTGGGGACAGATATAAGGGATAGTTGGGAAAACTGGAGAAATGATGGAGGGAAGGTGTAATGGTGGTGGGACGGGTGTTGAAATATTGAATCATGAACAACTTTGTAAAACACAGAGTTCATATAAAGTGTAAGGGGATAATTTACATATGAAGGTCTTACCTATTCCATGTAAACTCCAAAATATATTAACACAGAATTGCTTTAGAAGTTCTCTTAATGGCAGGTGGGACACAATAACTACCATAACAAGATCCAAGTATAAAATAAAATTTAATGGAATATACTTTAGATTCTAGACTTGAAAATGTATATATGTAAATGAGAATAGGCATTTTTTATATTGTATGAAATGGTTTTAATTTTCTTATTTACTTAGGTCAAAATCATATAGTAATCACTAATCGGCCCTACCAATTTATCTTCTGATCATTCTATTTGCCAATTCTTAAAGTTTTGTTTGAATGAGTAATATAAAGTAAATTTATTATGTGCCAAAGGTGGCAGGTTGGGATTGGGAAGGAAACTAGGAACACTGGTGGTCACTCTGGTGGCGTTGAACACAAAATGCTTTAAACAACTGTATAATGAACAACTTTGCAATCACAGTGTTTTTGCCTGAGCGGGCCCAGTAACGTCTCCATTGGAGACTTTGTTGTTACTGTGTCTGGCATATCGAATACTCTCGGTAGCTTGCCGGGCTCTCCGAGAGGGGCGGAGGAATCGAACTTGGGTCGGCCATGTTGGCCGCTTGTAAGGCGAACGCCCTACCCGCTGTGCTATCGCTCCAGCCCTACAGTGTTTTTAATAAAGATTAATTTTAAAAATCTGAAACTTTTTGCTCAATTTGTTGCTATTTGATCTTAAAAAATAACTGGGCTAGGATGTAGCTCAGTCATAGAGCACTTTCCTTGCATCTGGGAGGGCTTGGGTTTGATCCTTGGAAACAGTGAATACAAAAGCAAACAAAAAAAATCATAGTATCAGAAATCTAAAAAATAGGACCTCTCTATAAGAACCAGGTGTTCTTATAGATTATAACAGTAGTTAAAAGAGCCCCAAGAGAAACAGCTCAGCAACAAAGCACCTATCCTGCAGGCACCAACCACATTTGGGGCAAGCACCTAAACTAAGTGACCCCCAGACACCAGACAATTACTAAGGGCAGGGAGGGAGGAGAGTAGAAAAAGATCTAAATCAAGTTGACAGTTACAAGAATAATGAAGATACTTACCCACCACCTTTCCATGATTTGTATTGTACTACTGCACAAGGCTTATTCTTCAAATAAGGATTTTGCCGCTGCTCCACTTGAACAAAAAAACAGTCCATGTCTACCAGAGCAACTACACGGTCTTGTCCAGTATTCATTTTTCTGTAAAGAATATTTTACAATTAGAGGGGCTGGAACAATAGCACAGCGGGTAGGGCATTTGCCTTGCACACGGCCGATCTGAGTTTGATTCCCAGCATCCCATATAGTCCTCTGAGCACCACCAGGAGTAATTCCTGAGTGCAGAGCCAGGAATAATCCCTGAGCATTGCCGGGTGTGACCCCCCAAAAAAAGAAAAGAAAGAATATTTTACAATTAGAAAGGATATACCCTGGGAGTATGGTGCCACCAACAGGTCAACCTGTACCTGTTGGGTGAGTGCATCAGCAGCCTGATGGTGCCTTCAGGCTTCCTGACAGCCCAAAATTGCCCCTGTGTATTTGGCCAGACCCCAACAACTTGGGACCAAGTTTAACAAAAAATTAAATGGCCAAAAGTTAGGTATGTGGGAGCCATGTTCACAAACCACCTCCGGCTCAGCTATACAAACTTATTATTGGCCTTATTTCAGAGACCCATAGATAAATCTCAAAAGAGATCAAAAGCCACTGCAGAATAACATTGGTTTGTCCTTTCTCCCTTTCCACAGGGAACTTAGGTTTATCAGGTTACACCCATCACAGTGCTCTCCAGTCACTCCCATTCCTTTGCTTATCTTTCTTTGTGCTCTGCTTCCCCAACCAGTCTATCACCTTTTCCCCCTAATCGGACTCTGTTAACTTATAAGGTCAGATACTTCTAAGGACACTGGATTTGTATTGATAAGTGAAATATTGCTTTTCTCCTTCTCTTAGAGTCCTTTTGCATAGTCCTTTCCAGAGCGATGTCCTTTTTGTATAGACACAGGAAGAGAGTTAATATTATAATGCTTTTGTAACTTGGAAGTTAATTGACTTCGAATAATATTCACTCCTGGGCATCTGCTTTCTCAACTTAAGCCTCAGTTGCCCTTAGTTCCTAGCACCCCCAAAGCAGGGACCCAACAAGGGACTGAATGGACCCAGGGCAAGCTGTGAGCTACCCTGGCATTGAAATGGGCCAGACCAAAGTGCCACAATACTTAACTATAAGTTAAGAGCATGGTCATGGACAAATTCTATCATGATCCAAAAAGTAATGACAAGATTAGGACCCTGCTAGGATTAGGAAAGACTGATCTGGCCCTAACACTGTAGTCTGAGATCTATAGCAAGATGGCCCCAGGAGAGCAATCCTATGAACTTAATGTATCTTTTACTGTGTCCATACAGAATGACTAATATTATGAATGTATGTTTGTGGGACTAAGGAAAGGAGAAACACACCGTAGATGGAATTTCACTCTTGGGAGGGTCATCTTACTGAATGAGAATTTGTCCTAGAAGAAGCTTCCCCCGAGGGAAGGATTTTACCTCTGTTGATTTTATGACCACACCTGCATGTCATTATTATCCCAACCCCTCATGATTTGGGATTTAACTAAGGCTGGAGGAGTGGGCTGGAGGAGGCAGAAGCAGAAAGGAGAAGTATAAAGGAACAGGATCCAAGAGGAAGATGAGGGGGATAGGAGAAGAGAGATCCGGAGGAGTAAGAGAATGGAGATGGGAATGGAATAAACTGCAAGTGATACCAAACAGCCTGGCCCTCATTTCCTCCTTCATGGTTACCGGTCTTCCTGGGGTGTGGGAAGTAGCCTGAGACCACTAAACACAGGAGGTGAGAGAGAGTCATCACGAACTTTCATGATTTTTTTTTAAATACACTGCCATAGTTAATCTCAGACCTGTGCACGGCTGAACAGACTGGGGTAAATAAGGGGAGGGGGGTTGGCCTGTGCCTGCCCAAGCAGAGCCCCCAGCAGCTGCTTGCTTCCACAATCCAAAATCGCCACCATACTCCTGGTCTGACTCTACCATCTCAGGACAGACAGACCTCACGAGGATACAATCTGCTGAAAATTTGGGCATGCAGGTCTTGTAACTGAAATCTCCAGGCTTTCATGGAGTTGGGGTGGGCTACCTCCCCCCAACTTCCCAATACACATGGAAGCACTGGCAGTCACCCCCATAAACCAACTCCAGCACCATTCTGTAAACTCTATTATTGGCGTTGCTTCAGAGACCCCTAAATAAATCTCCAAAGAGATCAAAAGCCAGACATACAACAGTGAAGTCTCGGGAGACACCACAGAGTGGGAGATCAATTTCACCGGGACACCCCTGATGAAGCAGGTGCCGTCTTCCCGCCTACTCCAGATGGAATCCCGGTGACCAAGAGCTTCCACAAACAAGGCCCAGGTATGCGGGTTCCAGGACTAAATCTCCATGCTGCATGGTTGCAGAGGCATCAGGCTGTACCTCCCCAGCTTCCCGTCCACTTGTCAGTATGGCTGTCACCCCCAAAACGTGCCTTTGGGTGCCATCATAGCACACCAACAGCCCTGGTCCAGAGAAGTGCAACTGAATCTCAAAATGGATTAGTGCCGTAGAGAAATGTCTCTGGAAGCCAACCATCTACAATCTAGGATTCCCAGAAGTGCAAGACCATGGCACCCATGATATTCAAAATAAGCAAGGGACAATAAATGATCTAACATCTGCCCCTGGTAAGCAGACTTGAATGGTGGTGGGAAAATTTGAGCAAAACATAATGCCCAAAAGTAGAAAAAGTATTAGGGAAATTGTCTGCCATGGAGACAGGATGCGGACTGGGATGGGGGGGAGGGGGAGGTGGATATACTGGGGACACTGGTGGTAGAAAGTGGGCACTGCTGGAGGGATGGGTGTTTCATAATTGTATGGCTGAATCTCAAACATGAAAGCTTCGTAACTGCATCTCACAGTAATTCATTAAAAGAAAAAAAAAGTAATGTTGAGTTCATGCCCAACTCAATGAATCAATGGCTGAATAAATAGTAGTACTTCCACATTAAAAAAAAAAATAGAAGCGGCTCTCTGGCACAGCCATGACTCCAGAGCACAGAAAACAATCTCTTAATTATCTGACTCTCAGTAGAAATACTTCCAGGGTTAAAAAGTAAAATAGCAGAAATCCAAAACCGCGCAGCCGCAATAGCAGCCATGTGACATCATTTAATTCTTTAACTCAGCTGTAGAAAACAAATCATTTCACAATGCTTTTTCAGCATGTCTGATTTGGGGGGGGGGGGTAAACTCTAAATAATAATGGTGCATCTTTATCAAAACAATTAATCTAGTCAAAGTAGATAGAGTGTTAATTAGAATTCATCTGCCTCACAGGCGTGGGGGGTGGGGTTTATTGGGGTTCTTCGTGGTGAAAAATAAGTATTGGTAAAGGGAAATGTGTTTGATATTTGCATGACCAAGACCTAAACCTGAAAGCTTTGTAACTTTTCCCACAGTGATTCAATAAATAAATAAATTATATTTAAAAAAAAATAGAAAGGATATACTAACTGGAAGCCAAGGAAAATGACTTCTGTTCTCCCATTGCTCAATTACCATGAGCCTGATTGCATAAAAACTTAGAATGAAATAGGCCTTTCCATACACTTTTGAATTATAAACTGATCCATTTAAGCAAAATAAAAAGTACTGAGATGCACTTAAGATACTTCTCTCCCCTTCAATGATTGAATACTTCACAAAAGTATACCTAGATTCAACAGGCACATGAAAATGAGCTCAACATCCAACATTCACTGAAGGGAAAGGAAAATTAAAACCTTAATGGACAACAATGTCAGGTCAGGTCAGTTGAAGAATCTCAAATATAAAATATAAATTCAGGGAAAACAGAAGCAGAAACAGTATCTAAAATATAAATTATATAAGTATCTGTGTGAATTTTTTAACCTTGAGAGAGATAAATACTTCCTCCCTCCCATATCCAAGCAGTGTGTAGAGAATGTATGGGGCCACACACATTTTATTCTGAAAAAAAAAAAAAAATTTTTTTTAAAGTACAACAGATTTTATTTGGAGGTTTTCATTTTTTTATATATTATTTTTTATGTAGGAATACTGCTATTTATTCAGCCACTAATTAGCTGATTGAATTGGGCATGAACTCCACCTTACTTTTTTTCCCCATTTTTTATAATTTTATTTATTAAATCACCGTGAGAGCATTTACAAAGCTTTCGGGTTTAAGTCTAAGAGAGTATGATTCTCCTACACCTACTTTCTCCTGTTAACATTTTATACAGCACAATGATTGAAACTAAAAAATGAGTATTATAGGGCCAGAGTGATAGTGCAGCAGATAGGGCATTTGCCTTGTATGTGGCTGACCCAGGAGTGCAGAGACAGGAGTAACCCCTGAGCACTGCTGGTCTGGCTCCAAACCAAACAAAAACAAAAAGAGTATCAGAGGCTGGGGAGATAGCTCACAGGGCTGGAGTGCAGGCTTTGTCTGCATGTAGGAGCCCAAAGTTGTTTTGTTTTTTCTTCTTTTTTTTTTCTTCCCAATGTTGATCCTAAGGATGGTCCCTCCCCAGCATCTAAGGGGAGTGACCCCAGAGCACCAAGCTGGGATAGTTCCAGAGCACTACTGGTGAGTCTCCAAAACAAATTAAAAAATTGTAATAAGCATCAGTATAAGATCCAGCTACACACTTGACTTGTACAGATGATTCCTCTAATGTCCTTTCATCATGCCTCCCAGCCTCCAACCTGTGACTCCCATCCTTGGCTGACTCTTGTCTCTCAGTTTTAACTTTAGCGTCTGTTTTTTGTTGATTAGTTAAGGTCATGCATTTTGGCAATAATATTACGGAAGTGGTATGTCTCTGTGTAGGATATTGGAAGGGACATGGTATCAAAATGTCTTATTATTACTATGATCTTGGTTGAGATAGTTTGCAGGATTTTTACTATAGAGGCCAGAGAGAGAGAGAGAGAGAGAGAGAACAGTGGTACAGAGCTGGTACAGAATTCACCATGGTTAGATCCTCAGTATGCCATATAGTTCCCCAACTCCCTTCAGGAGTGATCCCTGAGGTCAGAGCCAGGAATAAGCCCTGAGTACCACTGATTGTAGCCCCAAAACAAAATAAAACAAAACAACAACAACAAAGGATTTTTACTATAAATTTGCCTATAAAAACAATTTTGTAGTGTTCTAATGGTGATTTTCTATCCATTTATGTAAGTTTCTGAAGACAAAACAATGCACACAATGCACTAACAGACATACTTAAGGTGTGGACATTAGGCTGGAAGAACTGCTAGATAATAATAGATATCCTGATTTTAGCATCATACATGCTAACTAGTATGGGTGTGACCTAGGCATTGCGATTTTTAAAAAGCTCAAGAGGCAATCTAATGTGCAGCTGAGAATGAAAATCACTGAGAGAAATGAATTAAGCTAAGGGACACAAGCAATTCAAGATTTAAATAGGAGAAACACAGGTTATACAGCTGAGTAAGCACCCAACTGTATTCTTCCAAAAAAAGGGTCAAAAATAACATGCACCTTTTGAAAAAGTGGCATGCAAATGCAAAGCAGAAAGATCAGCGAAAACAAACTCATTTGAAAATTTCAGAGTGGCATTAATTCCTTATAAACTCCTATTGGCTACCAGCCTAAAAAAAAAAAAATGGCAGAATGTGATACGTTCCTGTAAGTTAGAACCATAATTAGAAACCACTTTTATCATAAAGTGGCACTTACGTAGTATTGGAACTGATAATGCAATCATAAAAATCCGTGGAGTTGGAGAGATAGGACAGCAGGTAGGGCGCTTGCCTTGCGTGCAGCCAAGGGGACTCAACCCCGAGCACAGCCAAAGCATCGCCAGGAGCGATCACTTGAGCACAGAGACAGGAGCAACCCATGAGCACCGCCAGGCGGGACATCCCTCCACCCCCCAAAATACCAAAAAACTGTGCACTTGCTCTGCGCAGCCTCGACCATGCACCTTACTAAAATATACAAACACAACCACCAGATTCACGAACGTTAGCAAATAAGGAAACTCATCTGCCGTTCAAAATGTCCAACTGTCAGACACCTCCAAAAGGCTTTCAAATGACCTCTTTTGGAAAGCGGGAACTTTTCATTTTTTGATGGTGAAAAAAATGTTTAAATTATGAGCCTTTTTTTGGTTAAAAAAATAATTATTGAATTGCATCCCCATGAATGACAAAGTTACTCATGACTGGGTTTTGGAAACTTTTTTTTTTCCAAAAAAAGCATTTATGAACGTTTTTTATTAGCTCAAAAAAGTGACTCACATGCAGTGAATTCTACACACTGACACCTAAGTGCCAGAAGTGGCTCACACTTGAACGTTACGTTAAATATCTTAAGGACAAGGAACTTTTTTTTTAAGGGTGGAAATGAAACCGTGTTCAAACCCTGTCCCGCTGACTATAACGACTGCAACTATCTCTAACACGATAACATTATCTATGACACTGGGGGGGAAAAAAATTTTTTTAACAGTGCACAAGCTTTCTAACGATTCATCTTTAAATCACTGTGGGTTTGCTGGGCAGACAATCACAAATCCAGGGAAAAATACATCCAAGAAAAAGGATATATCCCAGAGAAAGGATACATCCCAGAAAAAGGATACATCTACGGAAAAGAATATACCCCAGAAAAAGGATACATCTAAGGAAAAGAATATACCCCAGAAAAACAATATATCCCAGAAAAAGAAGATATCCGAGGAAAAGAAGACACCCAAGAAAAAGAAAAGCATACACCTGAGGAAAAGTCCCAGTGAAGAGGGAGGCTAAGTTGAAGAGCTGACAGGAAAAGACCGCTAACCGCAGGGGGAAAATGTTTCTTCTTTTCTGCCCCACACCCGACCTCTTCTCCGAGCCTGTTTTCAAGTTCGTGTGTCATTTCGGCCCGAGTGTGCGGCCAGCGACAGCCCTCCCCTCAAGCCGCCGGACGGCAGCGAGACCCGCGGGTCCCGAACCCTCTTACCCGGTGTCCGGGGGGCGCCCGTCAGCCGCGCCCCGGCAGGAGACGCAGCAGCGGAGGGACCCGAGAGCGTCTTCTCCCCGGCCGCGGCTCGGCCGTCCTCAGGAAAACGCTCGTTCCCGGCCCCGCCGAGGCTGCTCGCGCCGGGCGACGCGCCTCAGAGCAGCCCCAGAGAGACGCAGCCGGCGGCGCGGCGAGTTCGGCGCTCTGGGCGGGGAGCTCGAAGCGAGCGCGCGCGCGGGGCGCCGGCCACCGTTGGCGCCTGCGCAGAGCCGCGCTTCCGCCTTCCGCCCCGCCCCCCGGGCGCCTCCGTCACAAGGGAGCCGCCACTTCCGCGCGCGCGTGCGCACGGGCGCCCCGGACGCGTGCGCAGCGCCGGGTCCTTCCCGGCTGGAGCTGGCGGCGCCCTCGCTCCCCCCTCCGGCTCCCCGACCCGCGCCCCATTCCCACCCCCACCCGCCCCGCGCCCGCTCCGCCGCGGCCGGGGAGCCCGCCAGGGGCCCCGCCTCGGCCGCCCTCCGCGCCTCGTGCTCCCGGCGACCGTGCACGCCGCACGCGTGCGCTCGCGGCTGGCGGGCAGCGCGCCATGGCGATGGATCAATTGAACGCGCTGTGCGAGCAGCTGGTGAAAGCCGTGACGATCATGATGGACCCCAGCTCCACCCAGCGCTACCGGCTGGAGGCCCTCAAGGTAGCCGCGGCCCCGTGCCCCGCTCGTGCCCACGCCGCGCCGCGCCGCCGCTCGCACCCATCGCGCGCGCCGGCCTCCTCCCTGCCCCTGGCGCACGTGCCCGGCCCGACCCCAGCCCGGTCCCATTCTTCCAGGTCCCCCCTGCCCCCCGCCCCGCCGGCCCCGGGCCCCGATCCGCGCCCCAGCCGGAGCTCCGGCCCCGCCGGGCGCCCCCTCTCCGACCCCCTCCCTCTCCCCCTCGGGGGTGCCGCTGGAATCTTTCTCACGACTCCTCCCCGCCCCCACCCCCACCCCTCCCTCGGGCTCGCCCGTGGGTATTCCGAGCCCGTCTGCGCCTAGATGCACGGCCGCCGCTCACTTTGCATGTTAAAGAGGCCGCTTTGGTTTCCTGGAAGTCGTGAGATTTGCGTTCCCAGAGGACCCGGCCCTGCCGCTGACACTCTACTCTTTCTTGTTGCGGTTTGGCGAGGCGAATACAAATCCGGGTAGCCGATACAATTCGCCCGGGTCAGGGAGATCCACGTGCCGGACCGCGTTTGGGTGCTGTAACTTAAACAAAGTAACACTTGGAGGAAACTTTGATACCTAGATGTAGGCCACAGCAGTTTGGGATTTTTTTTTTTTTTTTTGGGTCACACTCGGCGATGCACAGGAGTTACTCCTGGTTCATGCACTCAGGATCTCTCCTGGCGGTGCTCGGGGGACCAGATGGGATGCTGGGAATCGAACCCGGGTGGGCGCGTGCAAGGCAAACGCCCTCCCCGCTGTGCTATTGCTCTGGCTACGAGTTTGGGATTTTTTAAACTTGGATTTCTGTCTTTTATTATTGTCTTAAAAATAGATGTAGAAGTAGGCTATTGTAGTGGTCGTGCATGCATCCACTTATACTTAGAAATTAGGAATTTTAAGACAGTTTTTAATTTTTTTTTTTTTGGGTTTTCTTTTGTGTGTGTAGGGGTTTGGGGCCACAGGTGCTCAGGAAAATTTTTTTTTTCAAAGAATCATAATTTAAACATTTTTTTTTCACCAAAAAGTGCTCAGGGAATCAGGAGTGATGGTGTTTGGCCCAGTGTCAGGGTCAGCAGCTTGCTTTCTCTTCGGCACTAGGTCAGATTTCTCTCTCTCTCTCTCTCTCTCTCTCTCTCTCTTTTTAATACTAGCTGGCCCTGGCCTGGGAAATCTGGAGCTCTCAAAGGGAATGGAATTATTCTTTATTCATATAGCACAGCGGCTAGGGCATTTGCCTTGCACGTGGCCAACCTGGGTTCGATTCCTCCACCCCTCGGAGAGCCCAGCAAGCTATCAAGAGTATCCCACTCACAAGGCAGAGCCTGGCAAGCTCCCCATGGCATATTTGATATGCCAAAAGATAGTAACAAGTCTCACAATGGAGATGTTACTGGTACCCGCTCCCCTGAGCAAATCATGAACAGTTGGGAGGACAGTGCTACAGTGCTACATATGTGTCTAGAGTTTGCAACTTAAAATACATCTGAAGTTGAAGTTTGTTTTGTTATTTTGAACCACATCTTTTAGTACTGGGATCTGGAATATGGGTGTCAGGGCCTCCTGCATGCACTAGCCCATTGGCACCTGAGGTAAAGACTTTTTGTTTTTGTTTTTGTTTTTGGGCCACCCCCAGGGATGCTCAGGGCTTACTCCTGGCTCTAGACTCAGGAATCAAACGTGGTCACCCCACAAGGCAAGCGACCTACCTGCTGTAGTATCTCTCAGGCTCCATCTGTCTTCCTTCCTCCCCCCCCCCCTTCCTCTCCCCCTCGTTCTCCCTCCTTCCCTCTCTTTCTTCCATCCTTTGGTCCATGCCATACCCAACTATGCTCAGGGCTTACTCTTTGCTCTGCACTCAGGGATCACATCTGGTGGGGCTCAGGACTACATGGGGTGCCAGGTATTGAATCTAGGTTGGCCATGTGCAAGATAAGCACCCTACCCAGTGTACTATCTCTTCAGCCCCATGTTGAAGTTCCTTAAGATGAAGTTATTTTATTCCCTGCCATATCTTGGTTCATAAGGGAAACACTTAACTTTTTTTTTTCTTTTTCAGTTTTGTGAGGAGTTTAAAGAAAAGTGCCCTATCTGTGTCCCCTGTGGTTTGAGGCTGGCCGAAAAAACACAGATCGCCATAGTCAGACATTTTGGCCTTCAGATCCTGGAACATGTTGTCAAGTAAGGACCTTTTGCTCGTTCACTTCCAAGGTCTATGAGAGCAAATCTTTATTTCTTATAGAACTCGTGAAGCTATGCTGTAGCTAAACAGGACAGGTCTTCAGCAGAGAGGTGTGGTTCCAAGAAGGATACCAGAACTGTCTGCATGATACCTTATGCATGATAGTAGTATTGTAAACAGTACCTAAAAGGGGAAAAAAGGAAAAATTGCCTGCCTTAGAGGCAGACTGGAGGCCTGGGAAGGAAACTGGGGACATTGGTGGAGGGAAGCAGATGCTGATGAAGGAATGGGTGTTAAAACATCGTATGCCTAAAAGTCAATCATGAATAACTTTGTAATTCATTGTGAATCAATTTTAAAAAAAAGAAAGCAACCCACCCAAAGAGAACATCAGAACCTCTTATGAGTTTTCTTCCTGTAAAGTGTCAGGTACTGGCAGTGCTAAACATTCTATGAATATTTGCTGATGCCTGCCAGAATTCACACTGCATTTATTGAATTGCTATATGCCAGTGGTCTTTAGAATAAGTCATGTTTAAAGAAGTTGAATTAGGCATTGTGACAGACATTTTTTCGATTTTGAGGCTGGCCTTATAAGATGTGCTCCTATGAATCTCAAGCAGGATTATGTGAGAATAATTGAGAACTTCCCCTGACTTTATTTAGTCTCTTACTTCTGCCTGTCAGAAGAATCAGCCTTGAGATTTAGTCTCATATTTCCTGGAATTATGCTATTACCTTAAAAGCTAGCACAGAAAGTAATTGTCAAGACTCTTTTCCCAGGAATGTTGTAATTAACTCAGACATATATATGCTTTTGGTCTGTTCATAAAATTAAGGGAGAAGGCTGATAAAACACAAATCCTGTCTGTTATCGAGCTACTATCTTTATAAAACTCCCAGTATTGATTAAATAGAAAGCTTTTGTTGTTGGTGGTGGTGGTTTGGGGACCACACCCAGGAGAGCTCAGAGCTTACTCCTGGCTCTACACTCAGGGATCTCCTTGGACAGACCCCAAGAATGTTGGGGATCAAGTCTGGGTTGGCCACGTGCAAGGCAAGTGCGCTACCCACTGTACTATCACACTGGCCTCCTAATATAAACAGATTTTTATTTGTTCTCAGGGTACAAAATTCAAGGTAAGTAATTTCTTAATGAAATTACCAACATAATCTAAAGCAGGAATTAAACTAGCCTCTAAGGGAGAGATTTCTCATGGGCTCCGCTGACTTGATTCGTTTTGGTGGGCAGGTTTCGGTGGAACAGCATGTCTCGATTGGAGAAGGTCTATCTGAAGAACAGTGTCATGGAGCTGATTGCAAACGTAAGGAATGGCTGGTAGCCTGGTATTTCTGAGTTGAAATTCAGCATGGCTTCTTCGCCATAGTGTTTGGGTTTTGTTGGTTGGTTGGTTTGTTTGTTTGTTTTCTGGCCACACTTGGCTGTCCTTACATTGCACTCCTGGCTCTGCACTCCGGGATTACTCCTGGTGGGCTCAGGGGACCATATGGGATGTCGGGGAGCAAACCCAGGTCAGCTGCATGCAAGGCAAGCACCCTACTCGCTGTACTGTCTCTGCGGTCCTTTCAGCAAAGTGTGTGTATAAAAACTTACCACTTGTGCATGCTTTCTCCGCCAGTGAATTATGCCTTACCTTAACACCATCACAAGAAGTCATAGTTTATTATTTCTCTTACTAGGTTTAATTAAGCCCTGTGGTATGTTTACTTTTACTTTTTTGTTATTGTTTTGGGGCCATACCTGGTGGTGCTCAGGCCTGACTCCTAGCTCCTGTGCTCAGGGATGACTCTGCGGGGCATAGGAGAACCATATGGGGTGCCGGGAATTGAACCCAGTTCTTCTCTGCCCTACCTGCTGTCCCTGTACTATCACTCTGGCCACTGCTTTTACTTTTAGCTATTGATTGATTGATTGATTTCTGGTGGCAGGGATGCGACTCAGGTCCTCATCCTCTATCACAGAGCTCCATCCCTGGCCTGATTTCCACTCTTATTAATCATGATTGGCTTAGGAGCCACATCTCATAGTGCTGAGGGGCTACTCCCAGCTCCGTGCTCTGACACTGCTCCTGGTGGTCAGTGCTCAGGGGACCCGGTGCTGGGATTGAACCCAGGCCTGTAGTATGAAATCTTAAAAATATGCTCAGCCTGTTGATTCTCTCAGCCCCGATTACCACTTTTGACAGGTAAATACTGGAAGTGTGTGTGTGTGTGTGTGTAGTGCATGTGAGAGGCGGGGTGTGCAAACGACAGATGTACAAGGTACGGTGCTTGCTTGCACCCAAACCCCAGTTATTCCCCTGCCGCACATCTGGTTCCCTGCGCATCACCAGGGGTGATCGCATAAACAGAGAGCCAGGAGTAAGGCCTGGGCACCTTGAGGTTGTGCCCCCGCCCCCCCAGGCCAAATATGTTAGAAATGTAAAGACAGGGCAAAGGAAATTCAGCAAATGGATGTAGTATTAGTGACCCAAAGATGCACCATTGAGGCCAGCATTGTGACCGCGGGCATAGAGCACATGCTCGGAGAGGACCTGCCAGGGGTCTGAGAACAGGTCAAGACAGAACAAGGCGCTGGCCTTGTTTCACAGACACGCCCACGTTCAATCCCTAGCACCACTACGGTCCTACAGTGAATGTGAGCACAGCGGGGTGTGGCCCAGAAACACGAGAAAGAGAAAGGGCCCGAGAAAGAGGAGAAAGAGAAAGGGCCCCTGGATCCCCAGCACTGCACATCCGCTGCCTCGGGCACAGCCCCCAGCTCCTGGACTTGGCCCTGCCAGCTTCCCTCCCCCCCAATTGAAAAATTCTCAGAATGAATTTGTTTCAGAGCTTAGACTGTGACTCTAAGCATGTTTTCAACCCACTGCATTTATTTTTAATTTTATGGGGGTTTTTTGTTTTGTTTTGTTTTTGGGTTTTTTTTTTTTGTTTTGTTTGTTTATTAGTTTGCTTGTTTTTGCTTTTTGGGTCACACCCAGCGACGCACAGGGGTTACTCCTGGCTCTGCACTCAGAAATTAGCCTGGCGTGCTCAGGGGACCATATGGGATACTGCAAGGCAAGAACCCTACCCTCTGTGCTATTGCTCCAGCCCCTTGTGTTTGTTTTGATTTAGGGCTAAACCAGGGGCCCAGTTCAGTGCTGGAGTGACTATGTGGGGTGTTGGGGAGTGAACCCGGGGCTCATACGACGAGGCATGTGTGCTCTCGCTTCCTGGCCCTCACTGCCACCAGTACTCTCCTACCTAGCTTCTGCCCTTTTGAAACCAAGAGCCTAAAGAACACGGAATCCCTCCTCCTTTTTATTCCCAGAGTTGTCTTGGACCTTAGTGTTTGTACCCAAGGGACCAGGGAGCCATCTGAGGTGCCGGAGATTGAACTTGGATCAGTCTGTATGTTTGACAAGCGCCCGACCTGCTACACCGTCTCCCTGGCCCCTGTCACGGATCTTTTCACTCCTGCTCTCCAGCCCCTGTCCTGCATATTAGTGGTGACAGTGGTAGTTTTCAGTCTCTCTACACCTTGGACATCATACTGACGAGCTAGAAGACCACTGTTCTAGTGCCTCTCACAGCAAATCCCCTTTGAAGTTGGTTTTTTTTACTAACTTATCTGGCCGGGACCTGTGGCTTGCTAATTCCGGGATAGAAATTGTAATCCACTGATGTTTGGAGGAAGGAGGGGGCTCTCCCAAGTGATGCTCACACAGATCCAGGGGACCAGTCTGAGCCCCTAATATCTCTCCTGCCCCAATTTATACTGTTTTTGTTTGGTTTTGTTTTTTGCTTTTGGGGTCACACCCAGTGGTGCTCAGGGGGCCAACCTGGGTCAGCCATGTGAAAGGTAAATGCCCTCCCCTCTGTACTACCTCTCTCTTCCCCCCTCCCCCCGAGATTTTTTTTTAAACATTTCTTTTCTTAACTCCCCTCTCTTACTATATGGAACAATAATTGAGCCTTTCCGTATTAATTACTAGGTAATAATATTTCTGGACCGCCCCCCCTCCCCCACAAAAGAATCTGCAAATCATGCCAAAAATTTAAATTGTCTCCTTTTCCACAGAGGAGGGAATCTCCTGTGAAACTCAGAAAAACTGAGTTTCGGTAGATTTTACGGAAGTAAAACTACTGGTAGTATGTTCAGTTGTCCCCCATAACTTCTTTCCCATTCTCCCTTCAGCCTCTTGGTCTCCTTTTTTTATTCCCCCCCTGACTTGCTTATGAAATGAAACAGGAGTGGAGAGTGTATAAAGGCAAACGATGCTGCCTTCCCTGCCCTGCCAGTATCCCACCAGCTGATGCAACCGAGTCGTCTGGGGCTTGGGGCGGGAGGAGTGCCCAGTGAATGCAGGCCAGGTGACTCACGCAGAGAACAGGTTTGCTCTGCTTCAAAGGAGGCTGCTGCTCAATCAAGTTCCCACATTTTTATGGTCCTTCCCCCCCACCCGCCTTGCATTTGCTCTAGCCAGGCTTCTTACTGTCTCTGATTCTTTTTCAGGGCACACTGAACATTTTGGAAGAGGAGAATCACATTAAAGACGTTTTGTCTCGCATTGTAGTGGAAATGATCAAACGGGAGTGGCCCCAGCACTGGCCTGACATGCTTGTAGAATTGGACACTCTTTCCAAACAAGGGGTATAAAATATAACTGTGTCTGTCTGTTTGCTTTTAGATTTTTTTTATTGGGGGGGGTTCTCTTTGTTTTGTCAACAGCAAAATCCTTGGGTGTGCTAATGATGAAAATAGATTATAGTGTAATTGGCTTTTTTCTGTTGGTATAGGAAACGCAGACAGAATTAGTGATGTTCATCCTTCTGCGACTGGCAGAGGATGTAGTGACCTTCCAGACACTACCCCCTCAAAGAAGAAGGGATATCCAGCAAACCTTAACACAGAACATGGAGAAAATCTTCAGTTTTCTACTTAACACACTCCAAGAAAATGTGAACAAGTATCGGCAAATGGTAAGGGATAGTTCATCTCTCAGAAGTAAAAATTACTAATATGAAGTTTTGTATTTGTAGTTTAAATCCTTAGACTTCAGCAAGGAACTAGGATTTTCAGTTTAGCCCCCCCCAAAAAAATGGAAGGAGGTCATTTATAAGAAACTCAGTGAAAGCCCGTTTCTACTAAAAAACAATTCCTTTTGTAAGTAACTTTCTGAAGTAACATAAGAAAAAAGGTAGTCACGGTGATTCAGTTTTTAAAAAAGAGGAAGAAAGGTGAATGCCTTCTTTTTGTTTGCTTTCATTTAGGCCATATCCAGCGATGCTCAGGGACAAGTAGTGTCTGGGATCAAGCCCCCGACTACCACATGCAAGGCGTGTGCTCTGGCCCATTGAGATAGCACCCCAGCCCCTGAACAGACTTGAGAAAAATCGGTATAGGGGCTTGAAAGATAGTATAGCAGGTAGGGTGCCTGCCTCGCACAAGGCTGACCTGGTTCGATTCCTGGGACTTCTGTCCTCTGAGCCCTACCAGAGTGATCCCTGAGTTCAGAGCCCTGAACACAGGGTCCTGAGCACAGCTGGGTGTGGCACAAAAGCAAACAAATTGAAATAGCGTCCAATTTTTTGTGCATATGAGTTTTTTAGGTTTTACAATACATGGGTCATACAATGGGCTGGAGCGATAGCACAGCGGTAGGGCATTGCCTTACAAGTGGCCACCATGGCTGACCCGAGTTCGATTCCTCCGCCCCTCTCTGAGAGCCTGGCAAGCTACCGAGAGTATCTCGCCCGCACGGCAGAGCCTGGCAAGCTCCCCGTGACGTATTCAATATGCCAAACACAGTAACAATAAGTCTCATGATGGAGACGTTACTGGGCCCACTCGAGCAAATCGATGAACAATGGGAGGACCGTGACCGGGTCATACAATGTATTTTAATCTACGCCTTTCCCATTGACATTCCATCATTTCAGCTTACCTTTGCCAGTGATAATTTATATTCATCTTTATTATCTTTTTTGCTTTTTGAGTCACACCTGGCGATGCACAGGGGTTACTCCTGGCTCTGCACTCAGGAATTACTCCTGGTGGTGCTCAGGGGACCATATGGGATCCCGGGAATCGAACCTGAGTCGGCCGCATAAAGGCAAACGCCCTACCCGCTGTGCTATTGCTCCAGCTCCCCCCGCCCCATATATATTTATTTTTTGGTGGGGGGGTCACATCGGGCGATGCACAGGGCTTACTCATGGGTCTGCACTCAAGAATTACTCCTGGCAGTGCTCAGGGGACCATATGGGATGCTGAGAATCAAACCTGGGTTGGCTGCATGCAAGGCGAATGCCCTACCCGCTATGCTATCGCTCCAGCCCCATATATTCATTTTTCAGAGAAAGAAAGCTAAGGCTCTTTTAGAGACGGAGTTCTTTCCTTGCTGGCATTGGTGAGCTTTATTCACGTGTCATTTTTTCATTGCTCTTCATTTTCGTCTTCTGGCCACTCTTGGTGGTGCTCGGCACTGCTGCTCCAGGCTGCGGTTGGCCTGCCGCTGCTCCTGGGACCAGGGAGTGCCAGGGATGGGCCCCATCCTCCCGCCACAGAGCATGCTCTCCAACCCGCTGAGCCAATTCTCAGGCCTTTTCTTATTATAATTTTATAAAAAAATTAATTGTGTTTGGGGGCTGGAGCAATAGCACAGTGGGTAGGGCGTTTGCCTTGCAAGTGGCCGACCCGGGTTCGATTCCCAGCATCCCATATGGTTGCCTGAGCACCGCCAGGGGTAATTCCTGAGTGCAGAGCTAGGAGTAACCCTGAGCATCGCCAGGTGTGACCCAAAAAAGAAAATTAATTGGGTTTATTAGTGGGGCCAGGGATTGATTGAACCGAGAGCCTCGTGTATGCTAGGCATGTGCTTTTCTACTAAGCTACATCCCAGCCCCAGGTTGTATTTTTTTCTTTTTTCTTCTCTTTTCTTATGTTGTGTTTTAGGGCCACACCTGGCTGTGCTCAGAGCTTATTCATGGTTTTATGCTCTGGCGTCACTCCTGACAGGCTTGGGGGACCATATAGGATGCCGGGGATTGAAATCGTGTGGGCCAAGTGCAAGAGTAGTGCCTTAACCGCTGTACTATTTTTATGGCCTCTTTTTTGTTTCATTCTGGTGCCTCACCCAGCTGTTCTCAGGGCTGACCTCTGGCTCTGTGCTCAGGAATCATTCCGCACAGTGCTCAGGGGGCACATGAATTGCTGGGGATCGAACTGAGATCGGGCACATTCTTGACAAGCACCTTCACCTCTGTGTCTTTGCTTTTTGTTTTAGTGCCACAACCAGCAGTGCTCAGGGCTTTCTCCTGGCTCTGAACTAAGGGATTTATCCTGGTGGGGCTTGGGGACCATATGGGGTGCTGGGGATTGAACCCAGATCAGCTGCAAGTATGGCAGCGGCCCTATACTCTGTCTTTCTCTCTCTCTAGTGTATGTATTTTTTTCTTATTTTTTTCGATAATGTTCCAGCACCCGTCCCTTCATCAGTGTACATGTACATTTCCCACCACCAGTGTCCCCGTTTTCCTTCCTGCCCGCCCCCCACCCCACCCCCCTGCCTGCCTTTATGGCATGCACTTTCTCTCTCTTCCTCTCCCTCTCCCCCTCTCTCTGCTGGGTATGGGCCAAACAAAACAAAACTAAACAAAAAACAGCAAAAAGAGTTGAAGTTCATTATGTAAGACTGGGGGACGTGGGAAGTTACTTGTTTTTCTCATAAAAAAAAAACACTGGATTCTAACACTATTTTTTCCCTTCTTCAGAAAGCAGATAGTTCTCAGGAGTCAAAGGTAAGAGCTCTTTGTGGAGTTGGGAGGAGACTTACGGCTTTCGGGTCCAGGGGCCTGGGAGAGAGAGAGCACCACGGGTTAGGCACTGCCTTGGACGCCGCAAATCCCGCTTTGATCCCCAGCACTACATGACCCCCAGGTGCTGCCTGCAGAGATCCGGGGCAAAGCCAGGGCTGAACCTGCACTGAAAAAACAGCACTTGCCAGGACAGAGATACCTAGCAGAGAGCAGCTTTAACCGTGGTTCATTTGATCTTTGAGTTTCGGCTGAAGGGAGTGAAAATTAGAATATTGGAGATGTTTGAAGGAGGTGAAATGGCCAAACATGCCTTTTGCTTTTCAGTTTTGGTCCATGCCCAGTGGTGCTCAGGGGACTACATGGTTCCAGGAATTACAGTGGGCCTCCCCGCTGCGAAGCGTGGGCTGAATCAGCGGTCTCCAGCCCCATGTCATATGCTTTTAGTTTCCTCCAAATTTTACAGTATTAAAGCACCATATTTACAGCCTTACTCATGGTTGGGTCTTAGACATACAGTGTCCCACCCCCCACCAGCGTTAGCTCCTGCCACCAGAGCTCCAGGGTCCCGCTCCCTCCCCTTCCCCAGCCTGCTGTCTCCACTGGCACCTTTAAAGTTTGATCATCAAAGTTTGGGTTTCCCGATTTCAGTGTCATCGGCTCTGTGCTTTGGATATTTAACTCATTCCTTAACATCACTGATGTACCTTGACCCTGGCATCTGTTGCTTCTCATCTGTCTCTTCTCCCCCACCCTCTGCTCCCCCCTTCTTTTTCCTTCTCCCTATACTCTGGGGCCAAGAATTATCTAGGTATTCCCCCTTTAAACCATTGCATTTCCTTATCTAAATACCACATATCAGTAATATCCTGTATTCTTCTCACTGTATTAAGCATGATACCTTCCATTTCCATAATAAGCTTTTTTTTTAAGATGCCAGGATTTATAATAAATTTACATTCTAATTTTTTTTTTTTTAATTTGGAGGCACACCCAGCACGCTCAGGGATTACTCATGGCTCTGCACTCAGATCATTCTGGCAGAGTTTTGGATGCCAGGGATCAAACCCAAATCAGCCTCATGAGCACCTTACTCGTTGAGCTGATTCTCCAGGCCCTATGAAACGTTAATAACAGGGTTTCACTGTACAGTGTTCCAGTACCACACTCTGCCAGAGTGTCCCTTCCCCTCAACCTATCACCCCCCCCCATGTACTCTTACTGGGGGGTGTCCAAAATATCTTTGGGTACATGTACAATTTTCTAAACTGAAAAATGAAAAAATAGAAGAGGCCAAGCTGTGACGAGACACCCGGGGCCTCACGGGATGGGGTGGAGCCGGCCCTTGTTCTCCCCCACCCCAGCGAAACTCCGAGTCGCCTAAGATCAGTCCCTCCGGTTACTGATCAAGCTGCTTAATGGCCATGATCCCAGAGGCACACATGCAAAACTCGGAACCTAGTGGCTTTGGGCAGAAATCCCTCCAGGTTTAGTTATTAAAATTTCAGAATTCCAAAATCGCGCGGCTGCGACATCATATGCTATTCATAATCAGCAGTAGAAAACAAATTGTCTAATGTTGCCTTTTTGGCAGGTCTGAGTGTTGGGGAAAATCCCAAATAATAATGGTGGGATTTTCGGTGTCGAAATATTGAATGTAATCAAAGTAGAGAGAGAGTAATGTGGAAATCATCTGCCCCACAGGTAGGGGGAGAGTGTGGGATGGGGGCATACTGGGGTTTATGGTGGTGGAGAATGAGCACTGGTGAAGGGACGGGTGTTTCATCATTGTATGACTGAGACTTAAACCCGAAAGCTTTGTAACTGCTCTCACGGTGATTCAATAAATAAATTTATTTTTTAAAAAAAATAGAAGGAAACAGAGAGGACCGGGATTAAGATACTTGCCTTGCATCCTCGAAACCCTGGTTCAAATCCTCAGCACTACATGCAGTGCCCCGAGCCCTTCCGCTAGCTAGGGCCCCAAACCCAAAATAGAAATAAAATTGGGGACTAGAAGGGGCTCAGGTGTAATTACGGTACCCTTGTCTCTTGTCAAAAGTCGTTTCCTTTTCACATAGGCCCAGGCAAACTGTCGTGTAGGAGCCGCGGCACTGAATACTCTGGCCGGCTACATTGACTGGGTGTCCATGACTCACATCACTGCTGAGAACTGTAAACTCTTGGAGATGCTGTGCCTGCTTCTCAATGAGCAGGAGCTGCAGTTGGGAGCAGCTGAGTGTCTGCTCATTGCAGTCAGCAGGAAAGTAAGTCACCACTTCAAACTGACTTTTATCTTGGAGACGGGAGAGAGAGTGAGAATGAATGTGTGTGCAGTTGCATGTTGTAGCAGAAAGACATGTAAAGATTTGGCTTCTTTTCACATCAACTTGCTGCCTTTTAGCCGTCTCTGGTCCCTTTAGGCATGTTATGTGACCATTCAGATAGTGAGGTACAGACACTTGTCAGACTTTTTGGTTTGGATTTTGGTGGGACCAGGATATAAAATACGTACTGTACTTTTGACCAACATTCCCTCTCAGGCTGCTAAACTTTGAGAACAACTGAATCTTGACACATGGGAGATAAATTTAATATCATAGTTTACTTAGTTTTCATTTTGGTGTTTGGGCCAATTCAGTGGTGCTCAGAGGTTACTCTTGGCTCTGTGCTCAAGGGTCATTCCTGACAGGCATAGGGGACCATGTGGGGTGCCAGGAATCAAATCTGGGTCAGCTCTGTGCAAGGTGTTACCCAGTATACTGTCTCTCCAGCACCTAATACCCAAGTTTAAAACTCAGTTTAATGTCAAAGAGTGTTGGGTAGTTAATGCACTGGCTTTTTTATGGTCGTACATCACTAACGACAAGGCCAAGTTCTGAAAAATTGAGTGGTTTCTCTGTGCGAGTGTTGGAGTGTATGTAGTTGCACAACCTGCATGGAATGTGCTAGAGTTTACTGGAACTTTTTTGTTTTGTTTTGTTTTGCTTTTGGGGTCACACCCTGCAATGCACAGGGGTTACTCCTGGCTCTGCGCTCATGAATTACCCCTGGCAGTGCTCAGGGGACCATATGGGTTGCTGGGAACCGAACCCTGTTTGGCTGCGTGCAAGGCAAACACCCTACCCGCTGTGCTATTGCTCCAGCCCCTCACTGGAACTTTTTTGACTTCGAGTCTATTTAGTCTGCTGACTACCGCAGAGCTGACTGCTCGGGACCATTGTTGTGTACACTCACTGTAGTTGACCAAGGCAGACCTAAAATTAAGTAGCACAGAGCTGTTATCTGTCTCGTCTCTTTACTTCAGTTCTGGTCACACACTTGGCAGTGCTGGGGGACTGGTTCGAGAGAGGGTACCCAGGGCCCCAGCCTTCTGAGGATCTGCCCTGTCCAAGGGCTTGTTTTTTCCTTCACATCTAATTCACAGACTCACCAGTGAATATATTTAAAAATGGGAGCTGGGTTATAGACTAAACATGATTGTCACCCATTGCCTCTTCTGCAAACCACAACACCCAATATGAGAGAGAGAACAAAAGGGAATGCCCTACCACAGAGGCAGGGTGGGAAGAGAGGGATGGGGGGTGGGAGGGATACTGGGATCCGTGGTGGTGGGAAATGGGCACTGGTGAAGGGATGGGTAGTTGATCATTGTATAATTGAAACCCAAGCACAAAAATGTGTAAGTCTGCAACTGTACCTCATGATGTCTCACTATTAAAATTTTTTTAATATTAAAAATACTTCAGAGAAAAAAAAATAGAATTTTTTTTTAAAATGGGAGCTGGGTACCAGAGATAGAGCACAGTGGGTAGGGCATTAGCCCTGCAAAGCATTGGATTCGGGTTTGATCTATGGACACCCCATGTGGTCCCTTGTACCACTAGATCACGAGAAAGTCCTGAGCGCAGCTGGGTGTCACCCCCAAACTGGAAGAAAACGAATGGGTAGGCATGTGCGTAGGAACAGTATGGAGGTTCAGGTGCTTGTCTTGCTTGTGTCCAAACCCAGCTCAATCCAGGCACCCCATCGGTGCCCCAAAGCACCGCCAGGGTGCACCCCTGAATCCTGAGTGTTGCTGGGGGGGGGGGGGGGGCCACAAACCCTTCCTCAAACCTTCCCTGTGGAAAAGTCAAGAGGTCTAAGAAGACACCAGAGAAGTGGTTTCGGGGGCCCGAAAGACAGCTGACACGAGCGAAGGGCGGGCCTTGAGGTTGGTATCCCAGAGTCCTCGGCTCCCTTCAACCCGCTGCCAGGAGTGGCCACCAAAAGGCGTATTGAACAAGGGGGGGGCCTTTCCCTCTGGGGCAGTCGCACAGAGCCTTGTGAGAAGTTACGAGTATGTTGGTCGCATCGATAAAGAATACATTAGTGCTCGCAAGTTCTAGTAACGTGCTTCATGTTAACTTCTGTTACCCAAAAAAATTGGATCTAGGGCAAGTTGGAAGACCGGAAGCCCTTGATGGTCTTATTTGGCGACGTGGCCATGCATTACATTCTGTCTGCGGCACAGTGAGTATCTGCTCCCCTGTGTTGTGTGTTTTCTCATCTTGTCTTTTTAAAATTCTGGTCGGGCCAGAGAGTGCGGCAGACCATGTGGTGGCGGGCCCTGCTTGTGTCCTTGCAGCTAGCCCCCGGCCGTATATGACCATTCTGAAAGCTGGTGCTGAAATAAGTTGTGATACCCACTTTTTTTGTTGTTGTTGTTCCAGTTTTCCCATTACTTGCAATTTTCCCCTGTCGCTTCATCGTGCTCTCACTCTTTGCTCCTGATGATCCCTACACGTCTTAATAGCTTGGGGCCTTGGCCTCACGATGTTCTAATGTGCTGGGCCTGCTCTGATAACAGAGACCTAGTGCTCTGCCCATCAAAGTGATCAGTGTTGGAGCCAAGATATAGTTCAGGGATAGCACATGTGCATTGTAGAAAGCATGTATCCCTGGTACAGCCCCCCCCCCCCCCCGGCCCCCAAAAAAAAAGAAGTGGAGGTCTTAATATGTTCATTGGGAAATGTATACATAAACCTGCAATATGTGTTCTGTCTTAAAATACTGGTTTCCGGTTACATTTTGATTGTGCTGGAAATTGAACTGTTCCTACTATGTGTATCTTCCAGTGAGTCAGGCACACTAACGCATTTGTCTTCACAATAGTTTCTGTCAATATCTTCTCTTGCTCTTGGTCTCAAGGATGAACAGTGATTACTTAAAATCCCTTATTTTGCATTCTGATACCATTTTTACAATGGCTTTCTTTTTTCTCTGTTGACACCTCTTTCTAGGGAGTCCTTTGTTTTTTTTTTTTGTTTTGTTTTGTTTTGTTTGCTTGTTTCTTTTTCTTTTTTGGGCCACATCTGACAATGCTCAGGGTCTACTCCTGGCTCTGCACTGAGGAATCACTCCCGGTGGGTTCAGGGGACCATGTGGGATGCCAGAGATCAAACCCAGGTTGGCCATATGCAAAGGAAGCACCTTAACCCTATATTAGCTCTAGTCTCATTACACATATAAGTGTATTCATTCTTTAATAATAATTCCAGAGTGTCCAGAGTGATAGTCCTGTGGATCGGACACTTGCCTTGCACACATGGTGTGAGGCACATACCCTACCCGCTAAACTATCTCCCTGGCCCTAGCCTAGGGAAACTCAAATGATCCGCTGAAATCGGGTGTTCGGGCACAGATCATACAACTCCATTTGAGGCCAGTCCGTTTGGCTCTCAGTGCTAATCGTGTTGTTTCTCATCTGACAGGACTGCTGACGGAGGAGGCCTGGTAGAGAAACACTACGTCTTTCTGAAGAGACTGTGTCAGGTGTTGTGTGCTCTGGGCAGTCAGCTGTGTGCATTGCTGGTGAGCACCGGCTCCAGGGTTGCAGGACCATTGGAGAGCCTTTAAAACTAGATGTTGAAAAGCGCCAGGTGCCTTGATTTTAGCCTGGTGTGAAGCAGCGTGCTACACATTATTTCATGTGACTTTCTATATTGAATTGTTTTAATCCAGTATGAACAAGAAAATAGCGTTCTTCAACTTTGGGGTGGGGTGGGGAAGGGGTTTGGGCCACTCAGGAGTTACTCCTGACTCTACTCAGGAATCACTCCTGGCGTAGGGGACCATATGCAGTGTTGGGGATCGAACCCAGGTCAGGTATGTGCAAGGAAGGTGACTTGACCTGCTGTAATATTCTCTGCCCCCCTTCAATCTTTTTATACCTCCCGACCTACAATTTTGTGCCCTGTCCTGCAAATGGGACAGAAGGCAGCAATAGTTTGCAGTCTTTCTACATCTACATGTCAGCTGCTGCACCGTGAGATACACAGTTACAAAGTATATGAACACATGATTGGGTTTTAGTGATACAATGTTCCAATAATCATCCTTTTACCAGTATTCACTTCCTGTGGCTATAGGCCACTCCTTTTCTGTTTTGATTTTTGAACCTGGTGGTGCTCAGGACTTACTCCTGGTTCTGCACTCTTTTCTGGTAGGGCTTCAGGGACATGTGGTGCTGGGGATCGAGCCTGGGTCAGGTGCATATAAGGCAAGTGTCCTATCCATTGTGCTGTTGCTCCGGCCCCTTATCCACTGCTTTCATAGTTGGTTGCTTTTTTTAATAGTGAGTGAGTAAAGGCCCTCCCGTTGATCATCGATTTGCTCGAGCGGGCCCAGTAACGTCTCCATTGGAGACTTTGTTGTTACTGTGTCTGGCATATCGAATGCGTCACGGGGAGCTTGCCAGGCTCTGCCGTGCGGGCGAGATACTCTCGGTAGCTTGCCGGGCTCTCCGAGAGGGGCAGAGGAATCGAACTCGGATCGGCCATGTTCGCTTTTTTTAATACCTAGAATTTTTTTCTTTTTGGGTCACACCTAGCAATGCTCAGGGATTAATCCTGGCTCTGCACTCAGGAATTACTCCTGGCGGTGCTCAGGGGACCATATGGGATGCTGGGAATCGAACCCGGGTCGGCCGCGTACAATGCAAACACCCTACCCACTGTGCTATCGCTCCAGCCCCAATACCTAGAATTTTTAAAAAAATTTTTTTTTACTGTTACTGGTGGTGTGGTCTTGGATCATACCCAGGGGTATTTGAGGTTACTCCTGACAGTGCTCAGGTGACCCTCTGGAACCGAGAATCTCCCCAACATCCATTCTGTAAGTTCCAGATTGTCTGCACTGTTATTTTTGTGAGTTTTGTTGGTCGTATTCCATCAGTCTGCTGAGTACTACCCTTTTAAGTCCTGTTGGGTCATAAAACATCCTGGGTTTGAGTAAAGAACTCGTTCCAAGTCTATAGGAAATACTGTCTCATAAAAGAAGTTGCCTGGAAATACCTGTCTCTAGGGAAATATTTAATACTTATAAGTTATAAGAGAGAACATTGCAATTTGCAGACATCGGCATTTGTTTGTTCTGACTTGTGGTGACTTGGATGTTCAGATCAGACGTTAAGTGAGTGGGTGTTCTGAGCCCTGGAGCACTTACTTAGGAAACTGAGTTCCAGACATGGGAATAGATCAAGTCTGAAAGCAGCACAGATTTCATGGTGTGATTTTTAGAATGAATGCACCTTCATGTGTCTATTTTACCAAAGAAGTGAGTGCTAATGGTGAGGTAAAGAGCTCTCCTGTTTTGTGGTCTCTTGAAATCATGTTTTCCTTGGCCACCAGGAAACTTAACATCCTTTCTTTTTTTTTTTTTTTTTGCGTTTTCAGTCACACCTGGCGATGCACAGGGGTTACTCCTGGCTTTGCACTCAAGAATTACTTCTGGCACTGCTTGGGGAACCATGTGGGATGCTTTGAATTGAGCCCGGGTCTGCCGCATGCAAGGCAAACGCCCTACCCTCTGTACTATTGCTCCAGCCCCTTAACATCCTTTCAAAGCTGCCATTTTTTTTTTATTTTTTGTTTATTTATTTATTTATCTTTTTTGGTCACACCCAGCGATGCTCAGGGGTTACTCCTGGCTCTGCACTCAGGAATCACTCCTGGCGGTGCTCGGGGGACCATATGGGATGCTGGGAATCGAACCCGGGTCGGCTGCATGCAAGTCAAACACCCTACCCGCTGTGCTATCGCTCCAGCCCCCATAAAGCTGCCATTTTTAATTTAGAATAGTTACGGTAATAAGTATACAGTGGTGCTGGCATCTGTGGTCTGGTACAGTTACCTCACCGTCATCCAAGTGCCCTGCACTCCTGCCTGCCGCCGAGCTGCTGTTTTGGTGGGCTTCTGTTGTTCCCACTCTGTTCAGCCCCCATCTGTGTCTTTAACCAAGCTCTCTTTTTCCTGCAGGGTGTGGATTCTGATGCAGAAACACCAGCTAACTTTGGAAAATACCTGGAATCTTTTCTTGCTTTCACAACCCATCCGAGCCAGGTAAAACTCAAATTAGAGAACTTCAGGTTTTAGTTTGATGGCTCATTAAGTCATACAGCCTGGGGTGTTGATGAAATCCCTGTGTAGGCTGACACTTGGAAGGCGCTGAGGAATCAGAATTTTATTTTCAGTAAGGGAACTATTGAGTCTTCTTTCCTTTTTCCTTTCTTCTGTTTGGTTCTGGGGGTGCCCATCTGGCAGGGGGCTTGGGTTACTTTCAGCCTGTTGTGTGGAGGCCCCTCAAGTGCCAGGACTAGCCCTGGAGCTGCGTGTACATGGCATGGGACCAGCCCTCTGCTTCATCACGCCATTCCCAGGTCTTTCTGACTGTGCTTGGCTCGGTCTCAGTTACTCTTCCCCTTGCAGGGATATTCTATTTAATATTCAGTCAGAAGTGAAATATGGTCCACGTAGTTTACTACTAAGGAATTTTTGTTGGGGCCAGAGTGAAAGCAGGTAGGACATTTGCCTTGCACCCTGCAGAAACAGTCAGGCCCCCCGACATCCCATGTGATCCCCTGCACACAGGGCCAGGAGGAAGCCCTGAGCACTGCTGAGTGTGGCCCCAAACCAAAACAAAACAGAAAGGTTTTTTGCAAGTGTGATGTTGGAAGGGCTCGACCCAGAGCCTTCTGCATGCCGTATGGTTGGCCTCACTTAACAGAGGTCTCACTGTGTTACTGCAAAATTAATTCCTTCCAATTCAAGATTTTCTTGTAATAGTGCCCAGATTTTCTTCTAATGTTACCCCGAGGGTTTCACATACCTCCTTGCATTAAAGAGAATGTGGTAGATCAATGTCAAGCCCCACTGCAGGATCTGCGTAACTGCATTGGTTACTGATGCACTCCAGCAACCTGTCCTGGAGAACCGAGGAGCCAGCAGTGGGCCTGGGTCAGCAGGAAGTGCTGGTTCATTTGAAGAAGGTAGATTACTAGGGAGGCGGGGAGTGAGGCCCACTCTGAAAGGCATTATTAAGGCAAGGAAGTTTGGGAACCTCTCCACAACAGCGTGGAAAGTTTAAAAGTATTCTATGGTTTTATTTCTGTGGAAAGAAACATAGTTCATCATTGTCAGTCATTATGGCTATGTAAAATTAAATCCTGAAATTGATTTGATATTTTTTTTCCTTCAGTTTCTCCGCAGCTCCACGCAGATGACCTGGGGGGCCCTCTTCCGCCACGAAATCCTGTCCCGTGATCCTGTGCTGTTAGCCATAATCCCAAAGTATCTCCGGGTTTCTATGACGAACTTGGTCAGGGTATGTCATGGGAATCTGGATCTCCAGTGTATAGATGAAGATGCATGAGACCCCAGTTGTGGCAGCAGCCCCATCTTGGTCACTGAGATTCTTAATTGGGTATATTGTCTATTCCTCAAAAAAGTTCAGGGGCTGGAGTGATAGCACAGCGGGTAGGGCATTTACCTTGCACGTGTCCGACCCGGGTTCGATTTCCAACATCCCATATGGTCTCCTGCGCACCGCCAGGAGAATTCCTGAGTGCATGAGCCAGGAGTAACCCCTGTGCATCGCCAGGTTTGACCCAAAAAAGAAAGAAAAAGAAAGTTGAGGGGCTGGAGTGATGGTACAGTGGGTAGGACACTTGTCTTGCACAAGATTGATGTTGGTTTGATTCCCAGCATTCCATATGGTCCCCTGAGCGTCGCCAGGAGTTACTGCTGAGTGCAGAGCCAGGAGTAACCCCTGAGCATGGCCGGTTATGGCTCAGAAACAAGATAAAAAAAAATCCATTCTGGACATACCTATTCTTTCATACCTGGGGCCATTTTTTTCTTTGTTTTCAAGTGTTGGGCTAGGTGTTAGGAAAGAGACGTGAAAGTGGCCGTGCAGTGTGACAATGCAGAAGCTAAAAGTGGAAGGGCTTAATTTTTGGGTCACACCCAGCTCTGCCCAGGCCTTACTCCTGACTACATTCTGGGATCACTCCCGGGTGGTGGCTCAGGAAACCGTATAGGGTGTCGGGGATCGAACCCAGTCAGCTGCAAGCAAGGCAAGCTCCAGAGTACTATGTCTCTGGCCCTTTTTTTGTAGTTTGGGAGATTATAATAGCGTTAGAGTTTATGATATCAATATACAACATAACTACACCCCTCCCCACTGAAGTGACTCCGACCTTCCTCCACTGTAATTTTTTCAAATATTTTTTTAATGAAACACACAAAATTCCATGCTTAGTATTTAGGGAAATAGTGTCTCAGATCTTTTGAACTAACTGCATGCTCTATTAGCACTTTTTTGGGGGAACATTCTTGTTCTCAAAGACCTTTAATAAATTATAGAATTTAATTCTCCCTGAGTGGGATGGAGCGATGGCGCTGCGGGTGCGCGCAGCCAGCCTGGCCGAGCTGGGTTCGATTCCTCCGCCCCTCTCGGAGAGCCCGGCAAGCTACCGAAGGTATCTCGCCCGCATGGCAAAGCCTGGCAAGCTCCCCAAGACGTATTCGATATGCCAAACACAGTAACAACAAAGTCTCACCATGGAGACGTTACAGGGCCTGCTCGAGAAAATGGGGCGGAGGAATCGAACCCGGCTCGGCTGGGCTGGCTGCGTGCACGCCTTCCCCGCTGTGCTATCGCTCCAGCCCACTTAGGGAGAATTAAATTATTAAAGGTCTTTGAGAACAAGAATGTCCCTAAGGAAAGGTGCTAACAGAGGACAGTGACAATTCTCCCTGAGTAACTTTGGAGAGAGTATTAAATGAAATTTTTTCTTCTCAGGATTGTTGGAACCGAGGGTAAACCATAGATTGGGGTAGGACAGAAGCAGCTATTGCAAGGTGTCCTCCGTGCACCCTATTCACTCTGTAACAGACTGTCACGTACTTATGTTGCTCCTGCAGCCTGGGACTCAGAAGCTTCCTTTTCATCCCGATTCCAATTGTCTTTCTCTTTCCAGATGGGCTTTCCTTCTAAAACAGACAGCCCTAGTTGTGAATATTCTCGGTTTGATTTTGATAGCGATGAAGACTTCAATGCTTTCTTCAACTGTAAGTGATATTGACCTGGAGTTTCTCCCAGCAGCCTCAGAATGGCCACTGCTGTGCTGGACCCTGTGCATGGCCTGTGCGGTTCTGTGGTGGAGCATCCCGAGTGTGTAAAGCAGCCCGTCTAAGCCTCTAGTTTCACACTGCAGCAGAGAGCTCTGGCAGTGCAGTGATTTAGACACTTTTGCATACACCCTGCCTTCGGACAGTAATGTTTAGAGATGGTATGTTTAAAGCACTCCTGGATTTTTTTTTTTATACTTAGTATTCCATACCATCTTATTTTGCAGGTATTATTCTGTTGTGGAATCTCTATATACTATACCATCATACTATATATCTATACTGTCTTAATTTGCAGGTAAATTTTGTTCTGGGTTTTCTATACTTTCTCTAACAGACACACCCCAGGTGGGATGGTACAAATAATAGTTTATTGAAAAATTCGTTTGCTCTGCAACGCCCCCATTTATAGTGTACAACTGAGTGCTTATTTTCAAAGTTGTAAAATTATTTCTATTCTCAATTTCAGATCATTTTTATGTGTCCCCCCAAAAAAAAAATTTAAAAAAAAAAAACCCTGCACAAGTTAACAGACCACTTCCAATCTTCTGATAATTCCCAGTCTTGGATAACCACTAATTCAATTTCTGTATTAACAATTTTATTGTCGTATAAATGGAATCGGGCTGAAGCGATAGCACAGCGGTAGGGCATTTGCCTTGCACGCAGCCACCCGAGTTCGATTCCTCCGCCCCTCTTGGAGAGCCTGGCAAGCTACCGAGAGTATCTCGCCCGCACGGCAGAGCCTGGCAAGCTCCCCATGACGTATTCGATATGCCAAACACAGTAACAACAAAGTCTCCAATGGAGACGTTACTGGGCCCGCTCGAGCAAATCAATGAACAACGGGAGGACAGTGACAGTGATAAAAGGAATCACATGTGGTCCTTTGTAATTGCTTAAATATTTTTTAAGATTTTATTCATATTGTATCGTTTACATTTACATTGTCAGTAATGTTTAATTTCTGTAGCTATATGCTACAGTTTGTCTATCATAAATTTGAATTTTTTTCATTTTTTGACGGCTATGCACAAGTTTTTATGTAGACATGTTTTTATTTATTTGGGGGTTAATGCCATGGAAGGAAAATACTGGATCATGACGGTACTTGAGTGATTATTCTCAAGAAATTCCAAATTTTTCACAGTAACAACCATTTTATATTTTCTCCAGTCTGATCATCTAATCCCCATAAAAATGCCACACCTTTGAGTTTGCTGTTTTCAGATCTAGCTAGTAAGATCATTTCTAGAGGTAATCTATTTTTTAATTATTGTAGTTTTGTTTTGTTTTGTTTTTCAATTTTTGGGGTCATCCCCAGTGATGAGCAGGGGCTTCTCCTGACGCTGTGCACAGTGTTGACTCCAGGAGTCAACCATAAGCAGTTCAGGGGATCTAATGGGCTCAGCCGCTTGCACCTGATGCAATACTTCATTGTACCTTACCCCCCTTCCAGCCTACTCCCAACCTGCCCCCCTCACACATTTTTCTCCCTGGCCCTACATTTGTTGTTTATTTCTTTGGGGTGGGGGTGGTCCATACCCAGGATTTACTCCTGGCTCGGTGCTTAGGAATCATTCCCAGTGGGGCTGAGGGGACTGTATGTGATTCCAGGGGTCCAACCTGGGTTGGCCGTGTGCCAGGAAAGCGCCCTGCCCACAGTGCTATTGGCTCTGGCTCCCTATGGAGAGTAGCCCCAGAGGTCCTTGGACTTAATCCTGGCTCTGTGCTCAGGAGTCTCTCCTGGTGGTGCCCAGGGGTCCATATGTGCTGCTGGGGATTGAACCGAGATCTGCCACCCTCAAGGCAAGTGCCCTACCCACCGAACTATTTCTCAGGTCTAATAAAACGTCATTAAGCATTTGGCACAGTTAAAACCCAAGTCTGTAGAAGTCTCTGAACACTGTCTACATATAAAGAATCTGAACATCTTCCCCATGGAATGGATTAAAGAATGAACATTAGATGTCCCTTCCATGCAGGCTATTGATTCATGTTTTTCTCTTGGCAGCCTCCCGGGCCCAACAAGGAGAAGTCATGAGATTAGCATGTCGTTTAGATCCCAAGACTAGTTTCCAAATGGCTTCCGAGTGGCTAAAGTATCAGTTATCAACTGCCATTGACACTGGATCCGCGAACTGTAAGTTTTTAACTTTTTGAGTGTCGGTGAAGTATTGCATCAGAAATGTATGAAGAAAATCTCAGTTTTATTTACTAATAATAGACTAGGGGTCAAAAGCAGACCTACTTCTCGGTCACGTCAAGAATGAGCCTTCTTGGAGCCAGAGTGATAGTACAGCATAGAGGGTTCAATGTTGCACACAGCCAACCCGGGTTCAATCCCCAGCATCCCATATGCTCCCCTGAGCACCACCAGGAGTAATCCTTGAGTTTAGAGCCAGAATTAAGCATCTAAGCATCTAAGCCCTAAGCATCACTGGGTATGATCCAGAAAGCGAAAGAAAGGGGGGGAGGGGAAGGAAGGAAGGAAGGAAGGAAGGAAGGAAGGAAGGAAGGAAGGAAGGAAGGAAGGAAGGAAGGAAAAGGAAAGAAAGAAAGAAAGTGCTGCACACAATGAAGGAAATTGGTGCATCTTTTGGCCTGTGCCATGCTATTGGTGTGAGGTGTTCTGATGACGCTTCTGTTGACGATGCTCTCTAGATCTGAAGGGACCATTTTTAGATGTGACGCTGCAGGCGTATTCATTTGAATTTCCCTGTGGAAAAGATTTAGGGGAAGGGTATAGTTATGTTTAGGAAAATGCAAGAAGAGAAAACAATAGAAATAGCTTTGTTTTGGGAATACAAGAGGAAAATAATAGAGTACCCCGGAAAGTAAAGGAGAAGAAATTACGGCGTCCAGGCTGGGCCTGGGCACATCTGGAATGGAGCACACCTTGAGGAAGGGTTCAGTATGTTAATTCTATTCCCCCTAGGTATATTATAAACAGGAGAGAAAGGGAGAATTTCATTAATGTGTATTATCAGTTGCTTCAGTCCATACCCGGCTGACGTTTCCACGTATGTTCTCATTCAGTGTGGGAGATGGCTTTACAGATGAGTCTCTTTCCAGAGGCGAAATCGTAGGTTGTTGATAGAATCCAGCTGGAGGCACAAGAAGAGGCCCTGTCTTCTCTCGTCTCCCCCTCACTCCTCTTGATTGAGAGGTGTGAGATTTCTGGGTTCTGCAACTGTGAAATTATGGGAAGGCTTCTGGCCATGTATTTTCTGTTTCTTCTATGCTGTGACCCTATAATGTTGGAGTGTATGTGTTTGTGTGTGCCTGTGTGTGCATGTGTGTGTGTGTGTGTTTTAAAACCCTGTTCTCCTGCAGCTGGAACTGGAGAAGGTAGCTTCTGCTCCATGTTCTCACCTTCATTTGTGCAGTGGGAAGCCATGACCTTATTTTTGGAAAGTGTGATCAACCAGATGTTTCGAACAGTAGATAAAGAAGTAAGTGTATCTTTGATCTTTTTTTTTAGACTTTGTTTATTCTCAGCCTCATTGTACAACAAATGCCTGAACCTCTATACAATTTTTTTTTTTTTTTTTGCTTTTTGGGTCACACCCGGCGATGCACAGGGGTTACTCCTGGCTCTGCACTCAGGAGTTACTCCTGGCAGTGCTCAGGGGACCATATGGGATGCTGGGAATCGAACCCGGGTTGGCTACGTGCAAGGCAAACACCCTACTCGCTGTGCTGTTTCTCCAGCCCCGAACCTCTATACAATTTACCCTACAAAAATTGTGGGTTTTTTTTTTTTTGCTGGGCCTGATCCGTGAGTACTACAGGTAGAGTGACTGCCTGGCATGCAGCTAACCTGTATTCGACTTCCAGCATACCAGATGGCCACCCAAGCACCACCCGGAGTGATTCCTGAGTGCAGAGCCAAAATAAGTCTTTCTGTTTGTATATGGACCACACCGACAGTGCTCAGGTGTTATTCCTACCTCTCCTGGAAGTGCCTGTGGAACCATATGTGGTACTGGGGATCGAACCCAGGATCAGCTACATATAGGCACGCACCTTAACCCCTTAGTATCTCTCCAGCCTCTAAATAAGCTTTGCTTTGTTTGGGGTTTTGCTCCCCACCCCACAGTGCTCAGGACTGGCTCTGCACTTAGGGATCAAACCCTGGCCAGCCCTGGGCAACGCAAGTGCCCTCTCCGCTGTTCTCGCCCCGAAATAAGCAGTTTTTAAGGAATCGTCAAGTTGTGTTTCTGATTAATAACATGGTTAAAACAAGCACATTGATGAAGAGATTGATGCTGTGTGTGAAGAAGAACAGCAACTTGTTTTAGAAATACATTGTTTCGATCCAGTAATTCCAGTTATCCCCCAAAATCACATGTTCATATTAAATGATCTGATGATGTAGTTGTTAAAAGAATTAAGGCGCTTCTTTGCACACAGCCTGATTCACTCCTTAGGCTCTGTCTGGTTGTTTTGAGTACCAGAAGTGACTCTTGAATACAGAGGTGGGGACGGCCCCCACCCACTGCCGTGTGTGGCCCAGATCCTACAGCTAAAATAAATTGACTGGGGGGCCAGAGAGAGTCCAATGGGCGTGGTGCTTGCCTGGCACACAGCTGATCTAGGTTCGATCCCTGCACCCCATATGGTCCCTCAAGCCTACTTACTAGGCATCACCCCTGAACACTGCTGGGTGTGGACCAAAAACCAAAAGTAAGTAAGACTGGCTAGACCCAAGAAACACTTGGGAATGAAAACAAGAACAGAAACAAATGAAGAAAGTCTAGCCCTTTTTTTTTTTTTACGAGGGTGTATTTAGCATTACTTACGTTTATGAGCAAGAGACATTCTCAATTTTTTGTACAGAAGAAGTTTCGTGAGTGGCAGATGACAGCATCATTTCTGACAACTTCTAGTCATGGGGGTAGTGCCCAGAATTTTAGATTTAAAAGAATATGTCAAACCATGTGTATCACCATTATTATTTATTTATAAACTTGATTTTCATTGAAGTTAAGCAAAATAGTTATCAAGTCCAGCCCATCTCATTTTCCTGTTTGTCTCCTAGGAACTTCCTGTTAATGATGGGATAGAGTTATTGCAGCTGGTCCTGAACTTTGACACCAAGGATCCCCTCATTCTGTCCTGTGTCCTCACTAATGTCTCAGCACTCTTTCCGTTTGTCACTTACAGACCAGAGTTCCTGACCCAGGTCTTCTCTAAGGTAAATCTCTTTGTTTATTTCGGCATTTCTGAGCCAAGTCTCTATGTCATTGGAAAGTGTGTGAGACAAATTAGACCAGTCACATTTATTTATCAGCTATTTCCTCGGTACCTACTATGGATCAGGCACCATCCTGCCGGGGCAGCCCTACCTTTTAGGGGCACTTTGGTGTCGGAGGGTCCCATGAGATGTCATCCAGATGTCTGGCAGGAGGGCACATTTGTGAGAGAAAAGGTTGCTATGGACAGATCGCAGGTTTTCCTTTTAGGTAGAGTACCAATCCTTTGTCAGGAGGAGAGCAAACAGTTGTTTGGAATACTATATTTGAAGTCTCATCTCTAGTTATATCACGCAAAATACTCTGTCGTAGGTTAAAGGGCTCAGCTCCTGGCTGAACAGCAGGTAGGACTCTTGCCTTGCACACAGTATGCCCGGGTTTGATCACCAGTGTCCCAGATGGTCTCCTGAGCCTCCTAAGAGTAACCTCTGAGCACAACCGGGTGTGGCTCAAACACTCCTACCCCCGAAAAAATGTCTAGCCATTGGAAAATTATGGGATAAAGTTTAGGCATCATCAGTAATGGTGTGCCAAAAATAAGACATGGCACCATGGGAAAAAGTATGTCTGAAGAGTTAGATATGCCTCTGGCCACCACAGGGGAAGGACGGTAAAAAGTGAGACGCTCCAAGGTAGAAAAGAGGGGCCGGAGCCATAGTACAGTGGGTAAGAGGCTTGCCTTGCATGCAGCTGACCCAGGTTCGATCCCTGACCATCCCACACGATTCTCCAAGCCCAACAGGAGTGATTCCTGAGTTCAGAGCCAAGAGCACTGTCAGGTGTGGCCCCAAAACAAACAAAAAATATCTAAGAAAAGAGGTAGCCAGAGAAATGGTAATAATATTGCGTGTCCAAGTCCAGTAGAGCTACAAAAAGACAGATCCATTTGTCGTAACAGAGATTTTCTAAGTAATTCTCATTTCTAAGAGACTCCGTTGGGTTTCTCAGTTCAATCTAAGTTTTTGGGTAATAACATGGGTTATTCTTAGATTCTTTCCTGACATTTACTTTTATAAAATGTTATGGTGAAACTTTTAAGCCTCTTGAAAGATTATCAGAAAATGAAGGACTGGAATTTCATATCAGTGGAAACCCTTTGTTATCATATTGTTTACACCTTAGAAATTTTATGGGAAATTTTTGGCAGAGCCTGACAAGCTCCCCGAGGCGTATTCGAGATGCCAAAAACAGTAACAATAACGGGTCTCATTCCCCTGACCCTGAAAGAGCCTCCAGTATGGCACCCTTAGGAAGGACAAGTAAGGAGAGGCTGCTAAAATCTCAGGGCTGGGACGAATGGAGACGTTACTGGCACCTGCTCAAGCAAATCAGTGAACAATAGGATGACATTGATACAGTGATGAGAAATTTTATAACTGTTTTAAAACTGCATTTTGTACTGATTTGTGTCCTTTTTTATTGTTGTTGTTTCCCCTTAGCTATTTTCAGCTGTCACTTTTGAAACTGTTGAAGAAAGTAAGGTAAAACTGCTTATTCAACCAACAAATTCCAACTTCCTTGAGAGCAAAATATGAATACAGGCATACCTCAAGAGATACTGCAGGGGCTGGAGTGATAGCACAGCGGATAGGGCATTTGCCTTGCACACAGCTGGCCCACATTCGAGTCCCAGCATCCCTTATGGTCCCCCAAGCACTGCCAGGAGTAATTCCTGAGTGCAGAGCCCAGAGTAACCCCATTGCTGGATATGACCCAGAAAGGAGAGAGAGAGAGAGAGAGAGAGAGAGAGAGAGAGAGAGAGAGAGAGAGAAGATTGAAAGAGATTGAGAGAGAGATATTTCAGGTTGAGTTTGAGACCTCTGTAATAAAATAAATACTATAGTAAAGCAAGTTGCATGATTTTTTTTATTTCCCAGTGCGTATAAAAGTCATTCATCTGGGCAGTAAAGACAGCTCAAAGGGCTCAGCACTTGCAAAGCAGGTTTTGCATGTGGGAGCCCCAGGATTAGTCCCTGACACCACATGATCCCCCAAGCACTGAGCTGAGAGTAGCTCCTGAGCACTGCCAGATGTGTCCCTCCCCCCAACAAACAAAGGTATACAATATCATTACATAGTTAAAAACCATACTTAACTGTGACACAGATGTGAAATAGGGGCTAGGTTGGAAGGAAGGTTGCCACAAACCTTCACTTCGGGAAGAAATACGATAAAATGTGTTCCACCAGTATCTGACACCTGTCTAGGTTTATTTGAACGTGGAAGGGATGAGTGAAAACAGTCGCTAGTCCTGTAATGGGGTGTCTGCACTAGAGGCACTTGGGGGCGAGTCGGGGCCGAGACGAGAGCCCACAGTGGCTGTCCCTTGGAGGGTTCTCCGAAACGTGCGTGAGTCCTGCTGATGTGCTGCCTGTCTCACCCAGGCCCCCAGGACGAGAGCCGTGAGGAATGTGAGGAGGCACGCCTGTTCCTCCATCATCAAGATGTGCCGCGACTACCCTCAGCTTGTGCTGGTGAGACGCTCGGCTGCCCCCCACCCCACCTCACCCCACCACACCCCACCCCCGAGCCCAGTCTGAGGCATGCCTCACACAGAGGCACATTTAGAAACAGACTTCGCTTAGAATAGGAATTTTTGTGTTTTTTTTTTTTTAATTACTGTGAATTACAATGTTATTCAGGATTGAATTTCAGGTGTACAGTTTTCCAACACCAGCTCCTTCACTGATAACCACTTCCCTCCACCAGTGCCCATTCTCCACCACCAATGATCCCAGTATCCCTCCCACCCACCCCCATCTCCCCCATCCCACCCTGCCTCTGGCAGGGCCTTCCCTTTTGTTCTCTCTCCTTTTGGGTGCTGTGCAAAAGAGGCATTGAGTAGCAATCATGTTCAGCCTATGAAAATACAGATACAATCTTTTTAAAAAATAGTCATATTTGTTTGCTATCACGGAAACCAAGTTTTCGTTATTAGTCTGTACCTCTTTACTATTAAAGAGTATTTACTAACGCCAAATAATATGCCTTAATTTTGAGAGAAGCAATGATGTGAACCCAACTTTGTGGGAAGGATTACTATAAGAAATTCAGCACTGCTTCAGACTTAAAATTAGCCAGAGGGGCCACTGCAGAGATCATGCAATGGGTAGGGCACTCGACTTGCACACGGTCGACCTGGGTTTGATTCCCAGCAACCCACATGGTCCCCCAAACCCCACTAGAAGTGATCCCTGAGCATGGAGCCAGTAATAAATGCTGAGCACTTCCTGGTGTGGCCTGAAAACAAGAAAATAAAAGTAACCAGAGGAACTGGAGAGATAGTTCAGGGGTGAAAGTGTTTGCCATGGTATGGCCGACACCAGCTTATGATCCCCAGAGCACCACAAGGTGTGATCCCTGAGCAGACAGCCAGGAGGAAGTCCTGAGCACTGCCAGGTGTGACCCCCAAATGAATTGGTGTCAACCAGAAATTCTTGCATCCTCTGAATATATTGCATTGTGTGTGTGTTGGTTGGTAGATAGGTAACAATATCCATAGATAAGAACAAATGATCTTTGTGAAGATACTCTAAAAATGGATGCAGAAAAAGAACAAAATATTTTTAACAGTTGTTTGGGAAAATAGAGTCATTCCAACCAGAAAAGAACCTTTGGCTTAACTTGCTTTAAGCAAAAGAATGTTCTGCTGAGTTACTAAGGGACCGACTTAGTGGCCTGCCATTCCTGGACATGCCCGATCCTCCTCCCTCCTGGACCTTCACCACCCGTATTTTTGTGTGTATGTGATCGGCAGCCCAATTTTGACATGCTTTATAACCACGTGAAACAACTCCTGTCCGACGAGCTGCTGCTGACACAGATGGAGAAGTGCGCGCTCATGGAGGCCCTGGTTCTCATCAGCAACCAGTTCAAGGACTACGAGCGCCAGAAGGTGTTCCTCGAGGAGCTGATGGCGCCTGTGGCCACCATCTGGCTTTCCGAGGAAATGCACAGGTAGAGGAGACCCTCGGTACAGTCTCGAGCGCTCACTCCGTTCTTTGGTTCTGTGTACGTGTGGCACGTGGCCGACCCAGCGGACGAGGGTCACGAGACCCTCCGACGCCCGGCCTCAGCTCGGAGGCTTGTGCCGCGCCAGCACCCCGCAGCTGTGACCGGCAGGAGTGTACAGCTCGCAAGGTGTAAAGACAGTCTCCGTGTCTCGTGACAGGCTCAAGAGTGGCCTTAGCCCTTGCCGGCACGAACGTCCCTCTGCTTTACTGAGGTGCAGGGAGGCAGAAGCACAGACAACAGCGGATGGTGGGAGTCAGGGTGAAGTATGTCGGCTTTGCTTCACCAAGCACATGCGTAGGGGACCGAGGACCGCAGTAAGGGCTGTGTAGGCAGCTGGACACTCACCAGCTCTCAAGCTGCACGGCCATCTTTCTCTCCTTCCCTCCCTTGTGGCAGTGTCGCAAGGTTGGTCGTCCCTTGGTTGCAGTGCTCTCTGAGGGGCTGCCCCCTTTTCATCGTGGCCATGTGGTTGTGGTCCTGACACTTAAAAATGATGGGTGGGACCATACTTGGTACTGCAGCCTCTTGACTACAGGGTGGGCACTCTGCCATTCAGCCAACCTGGTTCGTGCTTGGACCCTTTTTGATAAGTGTATTTTGGGAGGATGCGTTGGGGGAGTTAAGGTTTGGGCCATCTGCAGTGATGCTCGAGGGACTGTGCTGCCAGGCTTGAATCCAGGCCTCCCTGGTGCAGAGATGCACCCCGGGCTTCTGAGTTACCTTCTCGGCCCGCCTCTTTTGATTCTTGAAGTGTTGCCAGTAGCATCTGGAAGGTTAGTTGCATTAACACACTTATTCACGAATGAAAATTCTTTTACTTGGAACCGATGTTCTGGGGACCCAGTCGTGATAGATGATCAGCTCTTGGGGAGGTACCATCTTTGCTTTAACCACATGTGACTTATCTCCCCAACAGGGTGCTGTCAGACATTGATGCTTTCATTGCCTTTGTGGGTGCAGACCAGAAGGGCTGCGACCCAAGCCTGGAGGATCCTTGTGGCTTAAACCGCGCACGGGTGAGTGAGCCTCTGTGGGCATGCGGGGCTGCTGGCTGCAGGTAGGGCAACAGGGCTTTGGCAGAGCGAACGGTTTCTCTGGGTGGGAGAAGTCTGGGAGACTCTTCCCTGAAGCTTTCTTTTCTTCTTTAGTTGTGAATTTTTTTTTTCTTTTTGGGTCACACCCGGCGATGCACAGGGGTTCTCCTGGCTCTGCACTCAGGATTTACTCCTGGCGGTGCTCGGGGAACCATATAGGGTGCTGGGAATCAAACATGGGTCAGCCGCGTGCAAGGCAAATGCCCTACTCGCTGTGCTATCGCTCCAGCCCCTAGTTGTGAATTCTTGAGTTAGTTCCCACAGCAGAGCAGATGGTCTTTTCAATGAAGGAATTATCTGGGCTTTAAGGATCCCTTCCTCTGAAGACTGGGGGGTTGTAATGAGCAAGTAGGCCAGAACCTGGTTGGCGGGGTGAGTCCTCCCTCCCTGCCAGTGCTCACCAACAGGTGAAGTCCTCCACGCAGGCCCAACATGCAAACCGTACTGAGGTTTTTCAGTAACTTTTGCTCCAGGGCGTCCAAAGTCATACTGCCCTGGCAAGTAGTAGGCGAGAGTACCTTGCGTGAGGATCAAGGCGAAAGCTGGCCTGGCCTTCGCTGGCGGATACAAGGTCTGTGCAGGAGCCAAATGAAATGTCGGCGGCCTGGACTCTGGACTTTGGAACATTTCCGGGCCACCTTCTACTTGGGGTCCTATGAGAGGGTCACTCACTGCAACCTTGGGAAGGGGGTCCCTCATGAAAGGGGAACTTCTCGAGCTTACCACTTGTCCAGAAGATGGTAGTGAAGGGCCCCTCCTGGACCTTGACCTTGATAGGAAGGGCCAGCGGGGGTTGCTGTTAGCCTCCCTGTCTCTGTGGTGCTGGTGTAGTAATGACCCGTTGCTCTCTGCCCCTTTCAGGCTCACCTTTCATTTTTCATGTCTTTCTGTAGATGAGCTTTTGTGTGTACAGCATGCTGGGTGTTATGAAGCGGACGTGTTGGCCCGCCGACCTCGAAGAGGCCAAGGCTGGGGGCTTTGTGGTGGGTTATTCACCCAGCGGAAATCCCATTTTCCGCAACCCCTGCACAGAACAGATCCTGAAACTTCTGGACAATTTGCTTGCCCTTATAAGGTGAGTCTGAGTAAAAGGTTCTTACCATAGGGTTAGAGCAATAGTACAGCGGGGAGGGCATTTGCCTTGCATGTAGCCAACTCGGGTTCAATCCGCTGCATCCCATATTGTTCCCCGCAGCACTGCCAAGGTAATTCCCGAGTCTCACTGGGTGTGGCCCCAAAACAAAACAAAACAAAAAAAAACAGCCAGGTTTTTTATCATGACAGTCTCAAAAGTTCAGTCCATGTCTAGTTCTTCCAAGCACAAAACTTGTGTGAGACAGGGACTCTCTAAGCTAAGCGGCGTGCGCTCTTACAAGCAGGCATCTTTCATTTCAAGCGAACACAGGGAGGCTCGTCCCAGATGGCTTTTAGGTATTTTCCCTGGAAGCATTTAAACGTTGGCCCCTCCTTTCTCTTCCCTCCTGGAGTAGCATAGACAGGCGATGTGTTTGCAGTGGAGTGTCACTGGCTCATAGGTTAGGAGGTTCACCCCACTTCCTTGTTTCTTTCAGAACGTACAATACTTTGTATGCACCAGAAATGCTAGCCAAAATGGCAGAACCTTTTGCAAAGACTCTGGATATGCTGGAAGCGGAAAAATCTATTATTTTAGGTAAGATATCTTAACCTCTGGGGCTAGAATGATAGTGCAGCGGTGAGGGCATTTGCCTTGATGCAGCCGATCCCAATTTTGACCCCTGGTATCCCATATGGTCCCCTGAGCCCTGCCAGGAGTGGTTCCTGAGGTCAGAGCCAGGAATAAGCCCTGAGCACTGCAGGGTATGACCCAAAACTTTAAAAAAAAAAAAAACTAAAGTCCTTTTTTCCCCTGAGGACAACACACATCCAATGTTTCCACACAACCTCCTACCCAGCTCAACCTTAACCGTGAATACGAGTGCAGAGTAGCATCCTGTAGGTGCTTCTGGGAACTGTGTGTTCTGTACTACAGCCACAGGGCTCAGAGGGGACACCGGGAGCCCTGTGTTCCCTGTACCACAGCCCTGGGCTTCAGAGGTGGTTTCTCCTTCCTTCTGCACATGCCCCCATGGCACACTTTGGTGCCAAATAGCGTGTTACAGGCTTTATTTACAGTGGAAGTAGATCACGGGATTCTTTTTGTTGTTGTTGTTTCAATTGAATCACTGAGGATTCCAGAGTTGCGAGGTTGTTCGTTGTTAAGTTTCAGGTGTACAGTGTTCCATCACCAATCCCTTCACCGGTGTCCATTTCTGTTTCCCTCTACCGGTGCCCTCAGTTTCCCTCCTGCCCCCCACCCCCACTGGCCTCTGTGGCAGGCACTTTTCCCCTCACCATTGTCCTAGTATTTCCTATTCCAACTTACAGCCCCGCCCCAGTGGCAAGATTTCGTTTTACCTGAAGAATATTGTTAGCAACCTTTCCGCTTATCTCTGACAAAAAGAGAGCAGTTAAGTTTTACTGATCCCCAGTGGTCGCCCAAGCCCACCAGGAGAGGGCCTTTGCACCACCGGGTATGACCCCCCAATTTTTTTTTTTTTAATGGAGATTTGTTGGGGCTGGAGAGCTGCGTGAGCTGCGCACAGGCCTCGTCTGGTTCAGGGCCTGCACAGCGTGACCCCCGAGCACCGCTGGGTATGGCCCCCAAATTGGAGAATGTTTTAGAAGAGAAGGAAGCATTGCAGGCAGACAGAATGATGGTTGTGAAGATCTTGAAACCCAGGGACCAGTGAAATGGTACAGCTTGCACGAGGCTGATCCCAGTTTGACCCCCTAGCACCTCATTACGGTCGAGCATTGCCAGGAATGATCCCTGAGCACCACTGGGTGCAGCCCCCAAATAGTATCTTTGTTTTGTTTTTATTCGGGGTCCACGCCCGACGGGCGTACTCTTGGCTCTGCCCCCAGAATGTCTCCATTTCCAGCTCTGCTTCGGCCTGCACCTTTCTGAGACCACACAGTCCCTGCTCTGCGGCCTCATTCTGGCCTTACGGAAGGAATGGTGTTGGTGGGCCTTCGCACAGCTCGTGGCTGTCTGGCTGAGCCTCCTTGGTCCTGTACCACCACTGCACCCGTAGGCAGCCAGTGAAGGTTTCAGGAGGGCCCGGATAGTACAGGGGTAAAGCATGTCCCTTCCACGGGCCAACCTGAATTCAGGCCTGAGCACTGCATACGGCCCCCGTGGCCCCTGAGCACAGAGTCAGCCCTGAGCATGGTCAGATGTGGCCCATAAAAGAATTTTCAAGTTCTCACTGTTAAAGTTTCGCTTCACTGCCGGTTTCCGCTTCCATTCAGTGACTCTCTAAATAAGCCAGAAGTGCCTGCTATGAAAATATGTGGCCAGCCAAGAGATGTTAGAACAGACACCACCATTCTTGGCTCTGGCTAGAAGTAGAGGTCCATCAAGGCAGTCGTTGGGTCAATGGGTCAGTGGGTCTTGTTTTGATCTGCTTGCCATAAAGGGCTTCAGTGTAAACTTTTGCTTTAAAGAAAGGTCCTGCAGCACAGGGTGGGGTGCTCCTGGTGCTTTTGGGGAGATCCTATTGATTTCTCATTGTGTGCTCCAGTGAAAGTCCCTCCTGGGGTTCTCGGTACTTCCATCACTTCCTGTGCTGCTCTGGTCGCAGCGTAGCAACCTGCCTTCGGGGGAGGGGGGGCTGTCGGCCCTCCTCTCTCCTGCACCCCCAGCCGCCAGCAGGCTGAGCCTCACGGCACATGTTTCTTGCCCATCTTTCTCACCAGGCTTGCCTCAGCCGCTCCTGGAATTGAATGACTATCCCGTGTACAAAACGGTCCTGGAGAGAATGCAACGCTTCTTCTCCACCCTCTACGAAAACTGGTAGGAGCCAACACTGCCTCTGCACAGCCTGCCTGGGTGTGCGTGGATAGGGTGGGCCTGGGGGGGCTTTGCACCTAGAGTTCTAGTGTGCAGGTAAGATGAGGCAGAAATCTGATAGAAGAACGAGTCTAATGTCAAATTTAAGTATCCATGCCGCGTTCCTGGTTTGCTCTGCTTCTCTCTCTTTCTCTCCCCCACTTCTCTCCCTCTGTCCTCCCCCCCCACTCTCTCCCCTCCCTCTGTCCCTCTCTTTCTTCTCCCCCTCTCTCCCCTCTTTCTCTCATTCTCTCCCCACTTTCTCGTGAATCAGGGATCACGTTCATTTGCTAAAGAAATTTACTTCGGAGCCAGAGCGATGGTGCGGTAGATACTTGCCCCTTGCAGCCAGCTCTAGTTCGGTCTCTAGAACCCTCTATGGTCCCCTGGGTTCACCAGGTACAGTCCAAAAACAAAGCAACAAAAAACTTTTTAAAAAATCTCTATTTGCGGGGCTGGAGTGATAGCACAGCAGGTAGGGCGTTTGCCTTGCACGCAGCCAACATGGCCGACCCGGGTTCGATTCCCAGCACCCCATATGGTCCCCTGAGCACCGCCAGGAGCAATTCCTGAGTGCATGAGCCAGGAGTAACCCCTGAGCATCGCCGGGTATAACCCAAAAAGCAAAAAAAAAAAAAAAAATCTCTATTTTTGAGCGGGCCAGAGCTCTAGTATAGCAGATAAAGTGCCTGCCGTGAAGCCGGCCCATGTTACACCCCCACACCACACACACACAGTGTCCGGAGCAGTGCCGGTGTGATCCGAAAAACATATTCCTTGGTGAAATGTTAAGTGGGGAGGGAGAGAGAGAGAGAGATACATGCTCAAAAGAGAACCTGGCTTCTCCAGAGTGGAAAGAGCAGAGAATGACTTTGGGAGCTTATATACGAACTGTGTTGGCCAGCGTGGGGCTGCTTTTTAACCAGTGCTCACTGCACTTAATTCCACCTCGTCCGTTTACACTGCAGGAAGTGAGACCAAAGTTGTAGATTGGGCAGGTAGGAGGGGCTTCGTGTACACAGCCCCCCTCTGGTCATGGGGCCAGGGAGAGCTGCCCTGCACAGCCACGCCCAGGCTGAGGCCCAGCACCCAGTCACAGTGACCCCTGTTGATCTTGGTTACCCACATCTGTACAAAGATGCAGGTTCTGTTATCACAGAGTTTCTGTAGGGGTGGAAGTGATGGTGCAGCAGGCAGGGCACTGGCCTTGCATGCAGCACACCCAGATTTTGATCTCTGGCACCCCAGATCCCCAAGCCCTGCGAGGAGTGGTTTCTGACCACGCGTCCAGGAGTAAGCACTGAGTGAGCACCACTGGATATGACACAGAAACAAACCCAAAAAGTATCTGGGGGCCAGAGCGATAGCACAGCAGGTAGGGTGTTTGCCTTGCACATGGCTGATCCGGGTTCGATCCCCGGCATCCCATATGGTCCCCCAAGCACCGCCAGGAGTAATTCCTGAGTGCAGAGCCAGGAGTGATCCCTGAGCATCGCCAGGTGTGACCCAAAAAAAGGCAAAAAAAAAAAAAGTGTCTGTACAGGGGATGAGGTCTTATGTCCATGTTTAATAAAAGATGGAAGGGCCAGGGACGGAGCTCTGTGTTAGAGCACTCGCCTTTCTCTGTGAGGCCCTGGGCTTCGTCGCTAAAAAACTTGAGTGTTCCTCTTCAAAGTATATTGGCTTGGCCTAAAGAACTCTGAAGAAGCTTCTCCAGCTGACAACTCAGCACAGCACGGAAATGCGGCTCGTGGGCACGGGGCCGGTGGCCGAGCTGGGACCTGTCTGCCTTTCCCTCCCCCCTCCCAGCTTCCACATCCTCGGGAAGGCGGGCCCTTCCATGCAGCAGGACTTCTACACCGTGGAGCACCTCGCTGCCCAGCTCCTCAGCTCGGCCTTCGTCAACCTGAACAATATTCCTGACTACCGGCTCCGCCCCATGCTTCATATCCTTTCCGGGCCCCTCCGTAGCCCCCAGAACCAGAAGAGGAAGCGCAGGGGCAGTAGACAAACAGGAGAGAAGGCAGGGGGACGGAATTATTTCTCCTAAGTGTTACGGTCATGTGAACAAAGACAGGACGCTGGGGCCGGAATGATAGTACAGTAGGTAAGGCATTAGCCTTGCATGCGGCCACCCCGCGTTCAATCCCCGGCACCCCATGTTGTCCCCAGAGCACCACCAGGAATAATTTCTGAGTACAGACCCAGGGGAAACCCCTGCTTATTGTCGGGTGTGGCCCCCCCAAGAAGGAAAAAAGAAAAGTGAAGGGGCTAGAGAGAGATAGTCCAATGGGCAACACGGCCAACCTGTGTCCAATCCCCCCGACCATAGAGCGTCCCCCAAAGTCCCACCAAGAGTGATCCCTGAGAGCAGAGTTACCTTTGAGTATTACCACGTGTTGCCCCGAAACAAAACCAAAAGGATGGCATGGGTAGCAGCTGGGGGCTCTTGGCAGAGCCGCTGCTGAGGACATCGTTCTGGGCTGGGATTTCTTAACGGCCGCGCATGGGTCTTCGTGAAGCCCCTGGTTCTCTTCTGTCCCCCGGAGCACTATGAAGCCCTGGTGTCCCCCATCGTGGGACCTCTTTTCACCTACCTGCACATGGTAAGGAACTGGTCGGGAAAGGGGAGCGAGGCAGCACGTGGGCGGGAGCTCCTGACAATAGAGTGGCTGCCACGGACACGGGCTCAGTCCCATGTGTGACACGTGACGTGGGAAGCGCTTCCCCTGGGTCTGTTTCCACCAGGGGTCCAGAGAGACCCAGAAAGACTGAAACATCGGCCCTTCACGAGTCAGGTCACTCTACCGCCCTGCGTCATGCTGCTGTGGGCTCACGTCTGGAGGGCCACTGGGATTCTTAACACCTGGGTGTCTGGGGTCTTACTCATCCTGGGACCCTTTGTCTGCCCCCACCTGCTCTGGGCCTCCCTGCCCCCCTTCCCCCCAACTCTCCCTTATTTCCCTTATTTTCTCTTTGTTTTCCCAGAGGCTGTCCCAGAAATGGCAGGTCATCAGCCAGCGGAGCCTGCTGTGGTAAGCCCGCGGGGCCTGGGCAGATTAGATGGGTGCGCAGGGGAGGCCCAGCTGCCGTCCTGATGCCATGTCACCCCGAGTATCCTCCGGGTGTGGCCCTGAAACCAATGAAAGGAAAGGGATATTCTCCACCTAGATGATCATTAGCAGACACCAAGAGGCAAGAGGGCACCGGGGACTGTTTGGGGTGTCTTCGAGTATCTGAGGACAGCCGGTGCTCTCTCCACCGATTGTCACGTGCCCCCACTGGCACTGTGAGCTCCGCCCCTTTCACGCACCGCTGCCGTCCCCCTGGCCCTCCACGCACGCAGAGCAGAGGGACAGGGCTCAGGCTCTGGTTAGGGACACTGCACCCTCACCCCCTCCCTTCCCTATCCTGTGCACTCCATGGCATGTGGCCCCTGGTTTCCTACAGTGAAGATGAGACTGCAGACGACAACCCAGAGTCCCAGGAGATGCTGGAGGAACAGCTGGTGAGGATGTTGACGCGAGAAGTCATGGACCTCATCAGTAAGTCCGTGCGGATGCCGGGGCTCAAGGAAGGGTCTCGCTCACCCAGCTCCTCTAAGGCTAGACTTGGGGGCGGGTGGAGGGGTGCCAGAGGAAGTGGGTAGCCCAGAAATCCACGAAGGTAATTCTTGGACACCAAATGACTTTTATGCAACAGAGGCCGGAGGAAGACGTGACCTAAAAGAGCAGGAACAGTTTTCAGACTGTTAGAAATAAACTTCCTGGCTCTGTCAAAATAAGGAAATGTTCTCCCTCTTGGCCATGAAGGTGAATGGGTGGTTTGTTTGTGTGGTCCCCACCCCCCCCCCCCCAGTTTTTGCCCATTTCATTACTCGAGACCCAAAGCTGACCAAGGCACCCATTTGGTTAACTCCCAGGGAAATTCTAGCATCCTTGCGGTGTGCAGATGCCTCTTGGAGCTAGTCTGTGCCTGTTTCTTCCCTTCTCCTTAGAGACACTGTGGGTGCCGGTGGCCCGAGGTGACTGTTCAGGCAGGTCACCCGAGAGAACAGGCGAGTAACCTTCTCTCTTGCTCTAGCGGTATGCTGTGTTTCAAAGAAAGGTGCGGACCACGCCGCCACGGCCGCCCCCGCTGCCGCCACCGCCACCGCCGCTGCCCCGGCCGCCCCTGCAGAAGGAGACGGTAGGAGCCACTGCAGGAGCTTCCACTGGGCTGCGGGGAGCAGGCCACAAAGGCCATCTCTTGACTGTCTTGGGGGGCAGTGCGGGATGGGTGGGACTTTCCGTATCCCCCATGCACACCCACCTCTGAGTGCTTGTCCATACTCTCTGGCCAGTGTGCCTGCCTTCCCACGGCATGACTGTCCCCTCCTTCATTCAAATTGCTGATCATAGTCACTTCCGAGAGGTCATCCATAAGCAAGCTTATCAAAAATAGCAACCATAGAGCCAGGGCAATAGTACAGCCTTGCACATGGCCGACCTGGGTTCGGCATCCCACACGGTCCCCTGAGCACCATGAACAGTGGCTCATGAGTGCAGATCCAGGAGTGAGCCCTGAGCACCATCGGATAAGGCCCAAAAACAAAAATGAGAAAAAGCCAAGCACAGGGCTGGAGAGATAGTACAGGGGTAAAGTCTTGATTGTGGCCAAGCCCAGTCGGATCCCCAGCACCAGTTGTGGTCCCCTGAGCACTGTCAGGAGCGATCCCTGGGCACCACCCCTACCAAAGCCAAAAAATTAGCAATTGCATTGGCCAGAAAGGCAGCTCATAGAAAGGGAGCACGTCTTGCAACCTGGAGTGCAGGTGTGATCCCAGGACCATGCAGTCCCCACGTCCTGCCGGCTGAGGTCCCAAACCGAACCTCGTCACCAGGCCACTTGATGCTCATCCCTGCTCTTTTCCTTGCTGGTCCCTGTCACTGTCTCACCATTTTACCTGTCCTTTCCATTATGACTGCTCTCCCTCACCAGAATGTCAGACCCCGTAGGGATGGGGTCTTTCTGCCCTGTTCCTGCCCTTTGTCTTGTAACTGAGCAGCGTCCAATAGTGGTTTTTGAGATGGGGCTGGAGAGAGCTCAGCCAGCTGAGTGCACACAAGAGGCCTGGGTGCGATCCCTGAGCCAGGAGTGACCCGAGTCCCACCAACCCCAAATCAAACTGTGTTGTGTGCGTGTTTGCGCACATGTGCTTTCGTTCAGCACAAAATTGCTGTTTTCTGCCATTTCCCCGTGTGCATCTTGATGTTTCTCTGGATGATCTGCCATAGGGCTGAGGGGCTGTCCAGGTACCGCTCGCCAGGCCACCCCCATGCTCTCCTGTGATGCTGGTGCCTATTCTGCAAGAATGGAAATGACCCTTTTCTCTTAACAGATGAGGAGATGATGGCCACAGAGGTGGCCCCAGCAGCCACAGCGGAGCTTACAGACCTGGGCAAATGTCTAATGAAGCACGAGGTGGGTGGAGGGACAGGAGCTGGTTGGATTTCTCCTTGACAATTGGAGAGGCAGTTGATACTTTTCTCACTGTGACACCATCTGAAAACTTTCCTGGGGGCTGGAGTGATAGCACAGCGGGGAGGGCATTTGCCTCGCACGCGGCCAACCCAGGCTCGATTCCCAGCATCCCATATGGTCCCCTGAGCACTGCCAGCAGTGTGATTCCTGCGTGCAGAGCCAGGAGTAACCCCTGAGCATCGCCACGTGTGATCCAAAAAACAGAAACAAGAAAAAAACTTTCCTGGGCATCAGAGAACTAGTTCCGTGGGTAGGGTGCTTGCCTTGTATATAGCAAACCCAGCTTTGCTCCCCAGTACCCCTTATGGTTCCCAGAGTCCCTCCAGGAGTGATCCCGGAGCAGAAAATCAGGAGTAAGCCTGGAACATTACCGGGTATGACTCCCAAACAGAAACATGCACTAAAGGTGATTTTGGGTAGTGCAAGTCAGGCTCCTTGTTTGATCCCCAGAACACCATGGGTAAAGGGCATGCATCTCCCTTGATGCCCCGGGCAGAAGGCCCATCCCCTATCCCCTCCTGCCAAGAGGTTTCTCCTCTGTGGCTGTTTTCTTCTTGCACTGCTTGGCTCCTGGCACCCTATCCCCAGCCCAGCTCCAGGTGTAAAGGGTACTCGGACCCTCGGGCCTCTCCCACCATTGGATTGCTTCCTCTCGTCCCGTAGGATGTCTGCACGGCGCTCCTGATCACAGCCTTCAACTCCCTGTCCTGGAAGGACACCTTGTCATGCCAGCGGACGAGCACTCAGCTCTGCTGGCCCCTTCTCAAGCAGGTAAGGGCAGATCTTCCCTTTGCTTGTGTCGCGAGGGCTGGCGGAGCGAGTTGGAGGAATTGGGGTTCTTGGGCCCTTACAGTCTCCTTAGGCCCTCTGCCTGGCTGTCTCCCAGGTGTTGTCAGGAACACTGCTTGCGGATGCAGTCACGTGGCTTTTCACCAGTGTGCTGAGGGGCCTGCAGACACACGGGCAGCATGACGGCTGCATGGCGTCCCTGGTGCACTTGGCCTTCCAGATCTACGAGGCCCTGGTGAGTGAGGGTGCGGGCGGCGGGCTGGCTGCAGCCATGTGAGTCCTGCGCTGCCGGGTGAGGGGCCCGGGAAACAGAAAAGTGGCGGTGACTCACGAAGTGGTTTCCTCCTCCCCTCTCAGCGACCCAGGTACCTGGAGATCAGGGCTGTGATGGAGCAGATCCCCGAGATTCAAAAGGATGCCCTTGACCAGTTTGACTGCAAGCTTTTGAATCCCTCCCTGCAGAAAGCCACTGACAAGCGCCGGAAGGACCAGTTCAAGCGCCTCATCGCTGGTTGCATCGGGGTAGGTGACGCTGCAGCCCAGTCTGCAGGCTTTTCGGGCCATGTGTGAGCACATGGAAGCTTCCGGTAGTGCCAGCAGTCTTGAAACCTGCCTGCAGCTCGGGGCCAAGCCTCAGTTTCCTCTCTCTCTCTCTGTCTCCAACAGAAACCCTTGGGAGAGCAGTTCCGGAAAGAAGTTCATATTAAGAATCTCCCCTCACTTTTCAAGAAGACGAAGCCAGTGCTGGAGACGGATGTTTTAGACAACGAGGAGGGTGGCCTGGCCACTATCTTTGAACCCTGAATCCAGCTTTGGGCAGCCTTCTTTGGCCTCTCTGGGTCATCTCTTCCTCCCCTTCATAGCTAATCTCTAGGCCCCTCTCCTCACACCTCACTTTCCACTGTTTTCCGCCTGGTCGAGATCCAGGCCGGGAACTGGAACGCGGGCCCCGTGCAGGGCCCTCAGGAACTAAAGGATCAAGAGAGGGAGTTAGGGCTCATACCTCTGGCTGCTTCTCCCGGGTAGCTCCCACCCTACCTGGAGTTTTGGCTTTTTCTAGAGAAACACTAGTGCAGAAAGCCCTTCTCCCCACGCACCTCTCCACCTCTCCGTACAGCCATAGACATGTCGATCGGTAACTAGGGGTGCTGGACCCAACCTGCCGCTAGCCAGGCGTAGTAAGGGATCAGCCCTGAACTGCTCGGACAGTTTGTCCTGGGCCCCCTTCGCAGATGGGCTGGCGGCACATTCACTACCCCCAGGGGCATGACTGGCTCGCTGAGTCAGCCAGGTCACGTTTTGAGCCAGAATCTGGTCACCCAGTGGGACTCATGGTACAAGCTGCTGTTTAGCTCTGGGCATGGTATCATGTAGAACCTTCAGAGGCCAGGGCTGGGCCAGGGGCTAGTGCCAATTCCACTGATCTCACCCTTCCATGACCTACCCCTCGGTGGTTCCCCCTGCCCCGCCCCCTCCTCCCTCTCCCCTCCCCCCCACCCACCCCCCACCCCCCGTCCACTCAGGCACAAGAGCCACAGAACCCTACCTGCCGTCACTCGATGCCCTTCGCGTCCAAAGACAGTCCAGACCCACCAGGCTACATCTGTGGCACACAGCTAGCCAAAGCCACTGGTGTTCTCTGCCGGACAGGCTGAGTCCCAGGTGCCTTCCCAAAGCTTTGCATGGTCTCTCGGGTCCCTGGTAACTCCGCTGGAGCCATTTCCAAAAGTAGGCCTGCCCACCGCGCTAGTTGGGGGTGTGGCGGTCACTGCTGGCCAGTGCCTGTGGTCATGTGTCTGCCGCAGACCCAGACCACTAGCAAGGTTGTCAGGACTGAGGGAGCAGCATGGCCTGGAGCGACAGACGCAGACTCCTGGACAGGGCAGGGTGGGGACAGGCACAGGCACAGGCACAGGGGAAGCAGGACCATCTGTGGCGCGCGTGCTGCGGCTCCCTTCCCGGGCAGCACTTGGGGCCTCCCAGCAAACCTCTCCGCACCTGATCACTGCCGCCGCCTCTCTGGCAGGGCTCTGGAGGCCAGAGGTGTATTTATTGTGTTGTAATCTTTAACATCTCCTGACTTCAAGCTAGAAGTTTTCTATTGTTTATAATCTTTTTGTAGAACATTTAACTCAAAAGCACATGTGCATGTCAGTAAAGAGGAAAAAAATCTTGATTTCATACAAAAAAGGCCCTATCTGCCTTTGTCAAACCCGTGACATACTCCAGGGTCACTGGCCCTCACGAGCATCCCTAGGGGACTGTGACCAGTGGGCCGCCCCGCCCTGCCCTGCCCAGCTCTCTGAGTGTGGAGGCATCTCTCACCAGACCCCTGCGGGGCTTTCCAAAGAGAACTGCTGTCTTCCTCCTCTGGTGCCCGCAAAGCACTGGGACTCACTACTGCAACTATCCTTTCTTTTCCTATCTGGAACTTCCTCTGGCAATCCAGGGGGCAGGTTAAGTGGCGAGTTTCTTCCAGGGTCCAGATGTGCCCCCAGGCATCAGATCAATCTTGGCATTTTTCATGAGGCTCCAGAAGGGCTATGGCCCCAACCTGCGGTAATGCCCATCTTGGTAACTGATAAATAAAGCCAAACCTAGTCCCAGGCGAGGCTTCGTGTTTTTAGGCCAAAATACAAATGGTCTATGACAAGAGAACGTGTTGAGTGAGTTTATTTACACTGGAGCCTTACAAAGGCGTGTCATGTACAGCACATTTAACAAAATGTATTGGCCAAAATGAGTAGGTGTTGTCCCAGAATACTCAGGACCCCTAGTCCCAACTGGGGGGACAGCAGAACCCTTTATCCAGGCTGGGCCCATGCATTGCATCCGGGACCCCCAGAAGCCTGCCCTGTACTCCAACATGCACCGCCTCAGTCCATCTGAACTGCATCGAGTTCATCCAGGAAGCGCCGGCACTTGCCCATCAGCACCTTGATGGCTTCACTCACCAGCACATGCGGCGGCAACACCCCTGTCGACTCGACAGAAACTGGGGGCCAAAGAAACCAAATGTCAGCTCCAACAGAACCTGCCTTAGAAGAGGGAGCTGCCAAGCCAGCCCTCCTCGCCCACGAGACACTCACAGATGTAGTGGTCCCGGACCCGAGCCAGCCGGACGACCTTCTTCAGCTTCTCGTTCCGGAAGACTTCCCTGCTGAAGGTGTCCAGCCGGGGATTGGCAACTACGGCCACCTTTTTACCTAACGACAACAGACCAATTTAGTGCAGTGCCCGAGGCCTCTTCTGGGGCCTTGAACACCCCCGCGGTCCTGCACCGAGCAGCACTCACCTTGGACTTCTCGCACCTCGATCACACCCGGTGAGAAGCACCGGCTCAGCTCCTCTGCCGCCTCCCCCTCCACGGGCTCCAGCAGGGTGATGTCCGGCAGAAGCCGGTAACTGGCCGTTGCTACTGGTGAAAACTTGGCATGGTCTTTGCCTGGAGGGAACAGGGAAGTCAGCCTGTGCTAAGCCACTGATGCCAAGGGACCACTGTCCCCAGGCAGGGAAGCCTCAGCTGAGCCCCACACATCCTGGCTTAGTCTCTGCAAACTACCCTCCCACAGGGCGCATGCAGGGGTTCTCACCAATGCCCTTGACACAGTGCATTAGCAGATCGATCTCCTGGCCAGGCCGCAGCTGCGCGATGAGGATGTCATCGTGTACAGGCCGGATGGTGCCCTCCGGGAAGAGGTCAGCCTGGTTTCCCAGGGGGACCCACGTCATGTGCCTGGTGTACACTGAAGCACATCAGAAGAGAGAGCACCATGAGGAGGGTGCTTGCCTTACACATGGCCAACCTGGGTTCCATGCCTGACACCCCATGCGGTCCCGAGACTGGAGAGCGAAAACCCTTGCACACTGCTGAGCTGAGAAATCCCCCTCCCCCAAAAAAGACCCTGTTCCCTAAAACCAGCCCCTGAAAGACACAGTCCTCTCCTAGCTGCCACTCACCTTTGTGGTTCACGTAGAGCTCGTTTGGATCCGAGGAGTCCTTAGCAGCTTGGGGATTCCGCGTACACCGGACCTGCAGCCGGAAGTGCAGAGTATCGATCTCAGTGCCTTCTTCGTCTCCTGGCAGAGGGAAGCAGCAGGGACTTTAAAGAACGTTTCGGCGGCTGAGGCCTGGCAGGCAGCCAGCCCTGGCTCCATCCCCAGTACCACACTGGGTTCCCCGGAGCATCTCCGTACCACCGAGTGTGGCCCCAAAACAAAATGATTTGAGCAGGCGCCACACTGAGTGGAAGATACTTCTTCCTCATTCCATCCTCTTAACCAGCCCTGCTCCCAAACACAGACAGGAACACAGACATGCCAAAACACACGCCCGAGGCCTCCCAGCCGCCAATCCAGCGTGTGAATACGGGGGAAGCGCTCCTCCCCCCCAATTTTCTCGGCACCTCACCTTGGTTCCGATACTCAAAGAGACGGGGGTCAGCACGAATGGGAATAAGGCCCAGGCGATGAGCAAGGATCTCATCCTGGACGATGGATGTGTTGTTGTACACCAGGACCTTCTCGACCGCCATGGTCGGGACCTGCCCGGAAACACAGTCATTCACCTACTGCGACCCCCGACTCCCTGCCTGCCTTAGGGAGAGAAAACGCCTGGTGACGAAGAGCACGCAGGGGGCCCACGGGAGCCGCCTGGTTTCCCATGCTGCTCCACCCCGGCCCTTGCACACACCCGTACCTCAGCTAATAGGATACGCCGAAAAGCATTGGCAATGGCTGCATCGATTCCCACCATGTCGAATTCCAAGGAGTCTTCATCCATGTGTACCACATCCACACGGAAATTCTGAAGGGACGGGAAAAACACTAAGCCTGCTCGACACGGTGGAGCTGCCCCAGAGCCTTCGGTCGTTAAGACCTCTCTTTGCCCAGTGCCCCTCATTGGATGTTCATTTCTCCCCCAGTCCTCCATTCATTTCTTATGTCTACCTTCTATCTTCCATTCATTAAAACCCTTTGCTGGGCCAGAGAAAGAACAGTGGGCAGAGCGCTTGCCTTTCTCGCAGCTGATCTGGGTTCAACACCGGAATTTTATATGGTCCCGCAAGCACAACTAAGAGTGTAGAGCCGGGACATCCTCGGCACTGCCAGGAGTGACCCCATAAAACAACCCTCTGCTATATGGCTTCAAGAGAGACCATTCACAGAAATTAATCTCCAAGCTTCCATACTATATGGTCTACCTGACACCACTCAGTTTACTTTTCGTTTCTAAGTCACAGCCCATAGTGCTCAAGGATTGCATCCTGGCTTGAAGCACTAGTGGGCATTCCCAGTGGTGCTCAGGGGATCATGCAGTACCAGGAATCAACCCCTGGGATCCTGCAGGCAAATACATTGCCCTTTGGGGTGGGGGAGCCTGGGGCCACTCCCAGTGACACTTGGCCTTGTGCTGCTTAAGCCCAGTGAGTGCTGGGGATTGCCAGAGGATAGCACCGTGGGTAGGGTTCTTGCCTTGCACACGGCAGTCATGGGTTCCATCACCGGCACCATATATGGTTCCTGCGTCCTGTCAGGAGTGATTTCCGAGCACAGAACCAGGAGTAAGCCCTGAGCTGCACTGGGTATGCAAAAAAAAAAAAGCTAGGGCTGGAATGCTAACAGGCTGACCCTAGGGATGCTCAGGGAACCATGCAAGTTCCAGGAATGAAATCCTAGGCCTCCACTCAAGCCCCTGGAGCTGTCTTCCTCCCTCTGTTTAGTCTCAGTACTCTCCAGGCACTATCTTCCCTGGTCTTTGTCTCTCTGTGGGGTAACCTCTCAATCCCACTAGGTTTTCACAACTATCTGGAATGCCAACTTCCAAGATGATCTCACTTGGGGCTGGAGAGATAGCACAGCGGGTAGGGCATTTGCCTTGCACGTGGGCGACCCGGGTTCAATTCCCAGCATCCCATATGGTCCCCTGAGCACCGCCAGGGGTAATTCCTGAGCACAGAGCCAGGAGTAACACCTATGCATCACCGGGTGTGACCCAAAAAAGCAAAAAAAAAAAAAAAACCATGATGATCTCACTTTAGGTGTTTTTGCCACACCTGGTGCTGCTAAGATTTACTCCTGATCTCATCTCAAACATGCATTCTATTAGCCTGGCTGCATTCTATTAGCCTGGCCACATTCTGTTAGCCTGGCTGACTTCACCACATGCCAGAAACAATTCATTTCCCTTCCCCAGAACCATTTCACATCATTAACCTTACTAGTACCTCCTATCTAGTGATTTCATCATAAGTTTTCTCCCTTAGTTGACCTATGCAATTCTGTCATATACATCCATGCCCCAGCCTCCCATATTCTGCTCCTCATTCATTCTCTCCCAGTCATTCAAGTCGGAAACGTGATCCCATCTGTTGAACTGTCTTCCAAAAACTCCCTCTCGGGTCGGAGACATACTACACTTGCCTTGCACACAAGTGACCCAGATTCTTATTCCTGGCACCACATAAGGTCCCCTGAGCACCCCCAGGAGTGGCCCTTAAGTCAGCCAGGGTGTGTCCGTAAAACAAAGAAATGGGGAAAACCAGCAACGACCACAAAAGCTGCTTATCACATCCAGCGCCTAAAACGCACTAAAACGCACTCCCGTCTTGCTTCCTGACCCCTCCCGCGGCCTCCTCGCCTTCTAGATGAATGAACTGCTTGGGCCATTCAGGGAGCTGCAGCTCCCGCCTGCCTCTCGATTAAGGTTCTGCTCTCAGTCGCTTCCCACCACCCGCAGGCTTCGGCTTTTGAAGGCTCAGCACGAAGCCTCAGTAAACCCTGAACCCGGTACCCACCCTCCTTCCTTTGCGGGCCACCTCTCTCCTCCCACTGTCCTGACAGCCAGCCAACGCCGGGCGACCCCCGGTAGCACACTGCGGATTCTTTTTTTTTGGGGGGGGGTCACATCCGGCGATGCTCAGGGGTTACTCCTGGCTCTGCACTCAGGAATCACTCCTGTTACTAGTGCAGGGCCAGGCGCTGAGCGCAGAGGGCGGCATCGACAGGGGGCCCCGCTGATCTGCCTGCACCCTCTCTTCCTCTCCAGGTGCTGGAGGCCTGGCAGAAAGGCCCAAACCCACCAGGCAGCCTGGGGCGCTCGGTGGCTGGGGGTGTGGCGTGCAGCAGCGCCGATGTCCTGTCCTGCATCCTGCAGCTGCTGGGCCAGGGCTATGTGAAGCGGCGAGATGACCGGCCCCAGATCCTCCTACTTGCCTCCCCAGAGCCCACGGGACCCTGCCAGGGCCAAGCAGACATCCCCTTCGGTAGCGACCAGAACCCCAAGACCTCCAAGCCAAGGTGACCGTCCCCACTACCTCCTTTGTTTTTTGTTTTTTGTTTTTTTTTTGCTTTTTGGGTCACACCTGGCGATGCACTCAGGAGTTACTCCTGGCGGTGCTCAGGGGACCACATGGGATGCTGGGAATCGAACCCGCGTCGCCCGCGTGCTAGGCAAACGCCCTCCCCGCGGTGCTCCAGCTCCAGCCCCCACACACTGCGGATCCTAAGGAAGGAAAAACACGCCGGGGCACAGGCTCCTCGGCGCCCTCGTCCCCTCCGTTCGCCTCCAGCTCCACTCACCTTCTCGAAGCGCTCCTGGTCCCAGGCATCGTCGTAGCCCGAATAGTTCCCGGGGAAGTCGGTGGTATGAACCTGCGGCAGAGGGTCCAGCGAGAGGAAACCCGCGTCCACCCGACCCTTCCCCGCTCCGCTCCCGCGTCTCCCTCCCGCAGGGCCACGAGCCTTACGTTGCGAACTCCAAACTCGCCCAGGACCACGCGGCTCCGCATCTCCTCCACCGCCTGGGCCGCCGCCATCTTCCCCCGCCCACGTGACCACGGCAGCGCCCGGCGTCCGTGGCGGCGGCCCGCCTCCGTCTCCGTGGCAACGCGCCGCAAGCCGGGGGCGCTGAAGTATCGCGAGACCTGGCTCCGCCCCGCCCCCCGCCCGCGTGCCGCCCGCCTCCGTCTCCGTGGCAACGCGCCGCCGCCAGCGGGGCTAAACTATCGCGAGATCTGGCCCCGCCCCCTGCCCACGTCCCCAGCTTCCGGGAGCCCGTGCGGCCCAAACATCCGGGTCTTGGGTTCTCGCGTTCCGACTGGTCCCACCCGTGTCCGCCGCCGGGCGCCTTCCTCCCGCGCGCGGAACCTGCGCGGGCCCCGCGACGGGAGCCCACGCGGGACATGGCGACACCGGTGGCGCCGACGGGCGGCTCCCGAAACGGAGCCGGCCCGGAATGGGGAGGGTTCGAGGAAAACATCCAGGTAGGGGCCCTGCCCCGCCGAGCCGGGGCAGCGCGGGGCCGCTCCTGGGGGGGAGTGGGAGGGGGGCTCCGTGCACACAGAAGACTCCAGGTCTGGTGCTCGGCTGGGCGGTCCAGCTTGCTGCGGGCCCCGGGCCCGGCCCCCTCCCGCGTTCGGCGCGGGTTGTAGGGCTTGTCGGGCCCCGCGAGGGTGGGATCCGCCCGCCTTGCTGGACCACTGCGGAGCTCGGCGGAGGGGGGGTCTCGGGGCAGGACGGCAGGACAGAGACGTCCGCGGCCCGGAGCAGCCTTGCGAAGCGCAGAGTAGCCAGAAGCCCCGTGCGTGGCTTCCTGAGAGCAGGCGGGGCCTCGCCGTGCGGGGCTGCTGGGTCGTGACCCCGGCGGTGGGCTGGCGGGCGGGCGAGGACTCCCGCCGGCCGGTGCCCAGAGGGTCCTGTCCGCACAGGGCGGGGGCTCCGCCGTGATCGACATGGAGAACATGGACGACACCTCCGGCTCCAGCTTCGAAGACATGGGGGAGCTCCACCAGCGCCTGCGGGAGGAAGAAGTGGACGCCGACGCGGCCGCGGCCGAAGAGGAGGACGGAGAGTTCCTGGGCATGAAGGGCTTCAAGGGGCAGCTGAGCCGGCAGGTGGCCGACCAGGTCAGCACGCGGTGTAGACCCACCTCCGGGCGGGCCTCGGGGCTCCTCTGGAGGGCAGAGTTCTCAAGGTTCGCCCGCAGTGATCCCCTTTGGAACCGGGTGACAGCCCCGCAGAAAAGCGGCCGCGCGGGGCGTCCAGCGGTCGCCCGGACCCTGGCCACCCCGCTGTCTTCCTTCTGCAGATGTGGCAGGCGGGAAAGAGACAAGCGTCGCGGGCTTTCAGCCTCTACGCCAACATCGACATCCTGCGGCCCTACTTTGACGTGGAGCCAGCCCAGGTGCGAAGCAGGTGAGCTTGCGTGCCCAGACCAAGGCTGCCCTATAGCAGCTTCATGCCGAGGAACAGCAGCTACCAGGCCCTCACCCCACCCACCCTCCTTGCTGCTCCCCTGTCTGAGCCACACAAACCCCTCAGCACCGCCAGGCTCCTTAGTGCCTGACACTCTGCTCCCCCCACCAGCCCAACACCTCCCCTTCCACCAGCTCTCAGGCCACTTCCTTTGTTCCCCTTCCCCACCCCCAGGGGTAGGGGGAAGCAGAAGGGGTGCCAGTAGTGGTTTTGGGGAGAGGAAGATGCTTCCTGTCTATTTACCTTTCATTTTTCATCATCCTGTTATTCGTCAATTGCCTCGAGCAGGCCCCAGTAACGTCTCTTTCATCCTAGCCCTGAGATTATATTCAAGGCTCTTTAGGAGAATGAGACCCATCATTGTTACTGGTATTTGGCATATTTGGTACGCCACGGGGAGTTTGCCAGACTCTGCCCTGTGGGCAGGCTACATTCAATAGCCTGCAAGTTTGTCCAAAGTAGGAATGAGACAATAAGATGTCATAAAAAAAAGTTCTGATAAGATGTCGCGGGATCCGGGATCCCGGGTTCCAGGATCTGGATTTTATAGTCTCTGAGTCTTGGCCGCCGATGGGATTACACGGCGCCAGGGGGCCAGGTGGTGGGTGTGACCCCCGCCTACTGGAATTTGGAGGATCTGGGTGGAAGATGCTCGACTCCAATTCGAGTAGGCTTGGAGGTCTCGGCCCCGGAACCCGCGTGGCTTTGTCCCTCTGCCAGTACCTTCATGTGTGCGGAGAGTGGTCTCAGCATGGTGGTGGCTGGTCCTGGAGGTCTTCGGCTGCCGGAGCCCTGGTCGGGGCGGGGAGGAAAGCTCAACCCGCTCCCCTCCAAGGGGCTCCGGGAAGGAACACCCAGGCGCGGGGGCAGAAGACTGCACTGTTCTCGTCCGGGATCTGGATTCTATTTACCTAAGGAAGATAAATTTCCAGGGGGGCACTGAGCAACTTTTGGTTTTGTTTCGTTTTTCTGACAAAGGGGTCTTGGCCCCAGATCATTTAGAGAGCTTCTGCCCTGAGTCCAGCATTTGGGGGGTCCGGGGAAGGGCTCTGGGGTTGGGCCCTTGTTTTGTCTTTTTCTAATTCATTGATTGGGGGGTGGTGCTTAGGGAAGGTACGCCTAGTGTCGCTCAGGATGCCCTGAGCTGCTCCCAGCACAGCGCTGGGGGGTGGGGAGGGGATTCACTGCTGACAGTGACAGGACTGACTTCTTGACCTCAGCATGAGCACTGTCTGGTATGGCCCAAACTGCCACCACCCCCGGGGGGGGGGGGGGGGAGGGGGGGAGGGGAGGAGGAAAGGCTGAGGTAGTGCCTGGTAATTTTATTCCTTTTGTGTTTCTGTCTGGAATTGTCATGCCACCTCGCCACCTCAAACATTGTTTTCTTTTTTTGTTTCGGGGCCACACCCGGCAGTGCTTAGGGGTTGCTCCTGGTGCTGCACAGGGGACCACCTGGGATGCCCGAGATCACATCTGGGCAGACTGCGTGCAGGCAAGCCCCCTCCCCACTGTACTCTCAAGCCCCACAAGCGTATTTTCCAAGCATACATTTAGCGGTGCTTGAGACTAGAAGAGGCAAGAGGCACAGCGGTTCCCTTAAGTATGAGTTTTCCCTGAACCATGCCAGCCTTCACCGGCCAGCTCAGAGCGCCAGGCACTCCCTGCTGAGGTGCACGTGTGGCTGCAAGGTCCCAGGTGCATGTGTGCTGCAGAGTTCTCAGCCTGTCCCCAAGGCCCAGCAGGGTCTGTGAGCTGCCTGAGAGCTGGCCTTGGCAGGGCATTGCATTTCCTGTCTCAGCCTCCCTGTTCTCTCTGCCAGCATGGCTTCTGGAAGTAGAGAGAAATCAGCATGGGCCCTTCCGGACCTCCTAACCTAGCGCTCTCTCCTCCCACAGACTTCTGGAGTCCATGATCCCGGTCAAGATGGTCAACTTCCCCCAGGTGAGCAGGAGCGGCAGGTCCAGAAGGGCCCGGGACGCTCTTGGGCAGAGGGTATCCTGCACCCCCCACCCCAGAGCCCAGGAAGGCATTAGCATGCTCCAGCCTGAGGGAGTTGGTCTGTTGACAGAAAATCGCAGGTGAGCTCTACGGCCCTCTCATGCTGGTCTTCACGCTGGTCGCCATCCTCCTCCACGGAATGAAGACGTCTGACACGATTATCGTAAGCAGGACAAGACTGGGGAGGGAGTCGGGGGGGCGGGGGGCGCCAAGTGGAAAGTTGCCCACAGAGACCTTGGCAGAGCGAGGTGGGCCCTGGGGCTGGGACTGAGCCGAGCCTTCCCCTGCAGCGGGAAGGGACCCTGATGGGCACAGCCATTGGCACCTGCTTCGGCTACTGGCTGGGTGTGTCATCCTTCATTTACTTCCTCGCCTACCTGTGCAATGCCCAGATCACCATGCTCCAGATGCTGGCCCTGCTGGTAAGGAGTCAGCTGTGGTGGTGGGCAAGAGGGGGGTCTTACGAGAGGAGCTAGCCCTGGTTCTGCATCTGTGACCTGGAAGTGGGGGGTCTGCTGGCCAGGGTCCCCATTGCGACCCAGAAACCAGCCCCATCGAGTGACCTGCCCCCCTCCGCCCTTCTCCTGCCAGGGCTATGGCCTCTTCGGACACTGCATCGTCCTGTTCATCACCTACAATATCCACCTCCACGCCCTCTTCTACCTCTTCTGGCTGTTGGTGGGCGGACTGTCCACCCTGCGCATGGTAAGCAGGGCAGGAGGATGCCAGGGCTGGGTGCACCCCCCCCCCGAGAGCTCTGAAGGGGGTGGGTATCCCCCACTAGCTGGACGTGGTCCCTCAAAGCTGTGACCCTGTGGCCCTGGGGCCAGGTGTCCCCTCTCCGAGCTGTGTCCCCACACCCCTAGGTGGCCGTGCTGGTGTCCCGGACCGTGGGCCCCACACAGCGGCTGCTGCTCTGTGGCACCTTGGCCGCCCTGCACATGCTCTTCCTGCTCTACCTGCATTTCGCCTACCACAAGGTGGTGGAGGGTGAGTGTGGGGCAGGCGGGATGGTGGGCGTGAGGGCGGGGCATCCTGGGGAGATCGTTGCCGAGGGCTGAGCCCAGCCAGCTCCCACCCGCGTTCCTCCTTTCAGGGATCCTGGACACGCTGGAGGGCCCCAACATCCAGCCCATGCAGAGGATCCCCAGAGACATCCCTGCAGCACCCCCTGCCGCCAGGCTCCCCGCAGTTGTGCTCAACGCCACAGCCAGGGCGGTCGCCGCGACCCTCCTGGCACACTGACCCCCTCCCGCCACCTTCGAGCACATTAAAGGGCCATCCCGATGCCATGCATCTCGGTGGTGGGGTCTGTGGCCGCCACTCTGGCACACGCTTCAGCCTCTGCGATACCGGTGCCAATGCCGAAGGCCGGGCCCAGGAGCGCCTGGGCTGGGCAGGACTGCGGGGCTCTGCAGCCGATGCCCAAAGTGGGTCGGCTCCTCGGGGGCGCCCGACCCCACCCCCTCCTCTCTAGCTCACCACTCCTGTCTGTCTAAATATAGACTTGGTAATTAAAATACTGATTGCAGCCTGGACCCGGAACCACTCTTTCCCTGCTCCGGTCTGCACCTCCCGCAGGGGTGCTAATGCCACCCATCCCCCCGTACCCTCTGCATCACGGCAGCGACAGCCTATAGAGCCTGCCCAGGGGCAGGGAGGCCGGGACCCAGGCCCAACTGCACAATCGCCTTATGCAGCTCAGACTCCCTCTTGCATCACTGATGGAACAGGCACAGTTGAATGACCGTCCATGCTTTACAAGGCTCTGCAACACACCGGGACATCCGTGCAGGGACGATCTGTGGGAAGGCACATTTGTAGCCAGCCTTGCCTTTGCTCGGGGGATGCTGAGGCCAGAGGAGCAAAGTGCCCCTTGGGAGCTTTCCCTGCCTTCTTATGCCCTGTTGGGGCCAGAGCCGTAGCACAGTGGGGAGGGTGCTTCCCTTGCCTCTGGCTGGCCCAGGTCTGATGCCCTGATACCCACCCCATGTGGTCCCGAAAGCACCATCAGGAGTAGTCCTTGCATCGCTGGGCATGACCGAAAAACCAAAGAAAAACGAGGGGAAAAAAAAAAAAAGTCTACCAAACAGAAGAGATAGCCAAAGCGCCGAGGCACACGCTTTGCCTGTGCGAAATGCAGTTCTACCCCCGCACCGTGTAGGAGCACCCTCAGGTGCAGCCCCCAAACGGAGAAGGGCCGAGAAGCCCGCGGAGCAGCTGCGCCTCCACCCGTAAAAGCTGCGCCACTTCAGTTCAGACCATGAGCAGAGAGCAGAGGCCCAAAGAGCGGCGCGGCGCTGCGCTCAACTGGCTCTTTGTTGAAATCCTTAACCCCAGTGCACCGAGGTCAGCATTTTCCCTCCTGAAGGAAGACTAGACTTGTCCTTGACCTGAGCGAGTCCCCGTTCCCAGGGCAGGGAGCCCCATCGGCGCGGTCCACACCTGGGTGGTCCACACCGGCCAGCGCGCCCTTCCCCAAGGCGCCGCGCCCACCACCAGCGCCCCAGGTTCCAGAGGCTGGATCGCGCCGTGCACCTGGCCAGGGAATCTTGGGGTCCCCCGATGCCAGGCAGCGTCTAGGCCAGGGGCGCGCGGGGCCGGGGACCCCGCGCGAGCGGCACCCCGGGGTGGGGGCGCGTCCGGGCCGCTCCGCCGCGACGGGTCCCGGCGCCGCCCGCCCCTTCCCGCAGCCCGTCTCGTGGGCCCGCGTGGCCGCGCGCGGGGGCGGGCCCGGGGCGGGGCCGGCGGGTGACGCGCTCGTTGCCATGGGAACCCGCCGCCCGCTCCAGCGCCGTGGCCCGAGCCCGAGCTGCGGCTCGCCTGCCCCGCCGGCCGCCTGCCCGCTTCGGGCTGTCCCCGCGGGGCGGTCGCGGGAGCCGGGCCGGAGCCGGGGAGGACGCGGCCTCGCAGCGAAGCCCCTCGCGCCGCGGCCGGCGCCCCGACACGGACGGCACGGTCCGCCCCGGCCGCGGCCCCGCGCGCTCGCCGCCCCGCCGGCCACCCCGGCCGCCGCCCGGCCCGCTCCGCCCGCGCCCCCCGCCGCGGCCCGGACCCCAGCCCGGGCCCCGCGCGCGGCCCCTGCGCCCGCGCCCCCCGCGCCCCCCGCGCCCCCCGCGCCCGCGGCCCGCGCCCCGCGCCCTGCGGCCCAGCCGCGGGGACCATGCTGCCCAGCTCCATCCAGATCTCCGGGGAGCCGCTGTCAGGCGCCGAGGTGCGGGACATCTGCCGCGGCCTGCGCGACAACGCCGTGCGCCTGCTCTCCCTGCGCGGCTGTCGGCTCTGCGACCGCGACTTCGGCCGCATCTGCCGGGCCCTGGCCGGGGCCACGTCCCTGGCGCAGCTCAACCTGAACCTGGGCGTCGTGTCCAGCCCCAACCGCATCAAGCTGCTGGCCGAGGCGCTGCGGACCAACCGCTCCATCCAGTCCCTCTTGTGAGTGCGCTCGCGCGCAGGGGGGGCCCGGGTCACTGCTCCCCTCCAGCTCCCCTCGGCCACTCCCGGCCCTCCCCTGCACCTGCCTTTACCTGTCTGCCTCCGGGGGAGAGGGGGGAGAGGGGGGGTGGGCCCATCCCCGGGCCGAGGCGCGCCCCCTCCCCGGCTGGGACGCGAGAGACCCACCCCTTTCCCGGAGACTCCTGCTGGGGCCAGACCCCCAGTCCTGCCCACATGAGGATCCTTATCCAGCCACACCCCTTCTGGGCTCCCCCTCGGTCCTAGCCCCTGGCCCAGAGAAGCAGCAGAATTCTTTTCTTGTTTGTTGGGTTTTGCTTTGGGGGTCACACCTGGCAGTGCGTAGGGCTTAGTCCTGAGGCAGTGCAGGGGACAGGGCGGGGGGGGCACATATGGTTGCCCCTCTGTTCTTTTGAAATCTAGAATTTTCCCATGTAGCAGCAGGCCTCTCAGGCAGAGCTGTCTGGGTGCCCTTCTCCCCACCCCGGGCCCCTACCCCAGGAAGGCAGCAGTGACCTCTGTCCTCTGCGTCCCCCTGACCCCCCTCCAGCCTACATGGGAGCCCCCTGACCGACGCGGGACTGGCCTTGCTGAACCCGGCGCTCGCCCTTCACCCTGCCCTGGTGGCCCTGGACCTGGGGGACTGCATGCTGGGTGATGAAGCCATCAACCTCATCTGTGGCCTCCTCCCCCCCGACGGGGCCAAGTCTGGTGAGCGGGGCCCAGCCTGCAGAGGCCAGGGCCTGGGTGGGCCTTGAAGAGAAGCCCTGCCCGCCCGGCCCAGCCAGTGTGAGGGAGAAAGACCTGGACAGTCCCTCGGCCAGGAGGAGGAGGGGCGGAGGGGACAGAGAGGGGCCAGTGGAGAGAGGAGACAGAGCAGCGGGGGGAAGCGGTGACAGCCGTGGGGAGGCACCGGGCCCAGAGGGCAGGAGAGGGGACTGCGGGGGGCGGGCACCATCTTCCCGTGCTCACTGCCCTGCGGACGCTGCCCAGGCCTGAAGGAGCTCACGCTGAGTGCCAACCCTGGCATCACCCCCAAGGGCTGGAGCCGCCTGGCCATCGCCGTGGCCCACAGCTCCCAGGTCCGCGTCCTCAATCTGGATTACAACCCCCTGGGTGAGCCTCAATACCCCTCCCCCCCCCCCGCTTCTGTTACCATGGGAACACTGAGCTGGGAGAGGGGAGTGGACAGAGGGGTCCCGGGGGCTCTGGGTGGTGGACCCCGAGCCTGGGCATCATCCAGCCTCACACTGCACCCCCTTCCCCATCTGCCACCGCCTCTTGTTAATCAGCGACTCCTGTCCTTGGAGGGGGTGTCGAGTGCTGGTATGTTCCCTCCCCAGGTGACCACGTGGCAGGGATGCTGGCCGTCGCGGTGGCCTCCAGCCGCACGTTAGAAGTCCTTGACTTGGAGGGCACAGGGCTCACCAACCAGTCCGCTCAGGTGAGAAGTGAGAAGCTGGTGCCCGTGGGTGTGGGCGCCCGCCTGGGGTGGGGCTGCGTCTGGAGCCGCCCGCCAGTGTCCACGCCGTCGCTTGCTCTCCTGGCCTCAGACCCTGCTGGACATGGTGGAGAACTACCCCACGGCGCTTCGGAGCCTGGTGTTGGCCGAGAACAGCATCAGCCCCGAGCTGCAGCAGCAGATCTGTGACCTCCTCTCGGAGGGGGAGGAGGATGAGGAGGCGGCGGGGGGCGCGACTGAGCCCCAGGAGCGTGAGAGAGGGCAGGAGCCGGCCGCCCACCAGAGGGGCAACAGCTCCTGGATGTGCCCCAATGGTGAGAGCCCGAGGGCGGCCCAGGGCCGGGTCTGGAAGAGCCTCGGGACCCGGGAGGGGGCGTGGAAGGCGGGGGCCACCTGTTTGGAGGGCTGCATGCGCAATCACCCCCCACCCCTCCACAGATACCAGCTCTCAGATGGTGCTAATGACATCAGGACTTGGGGACAGTCTGCTGGCGGAGACTGAAATGTGACTCTCCACTCCTGGGCGTCACTACAATTGTCCATCCGTGTCCCCAGGACTTTGCCTCAAATATCAGGGTTGGGCCCTGGGGATTTGAGGGTGGGGGTGGGGGCTTGGGGCTCTGGCAGCTCCTTGCACGGGACTAAGGAACAGATACGGGAGGGGGGACCTGAACCCCAGGCAATGCCTCTGGACTTGTTGGCAGCTCTAGTTGTGACCCGCTGGCTCGGAAGAGACTTTATGAACTCTGCAACCTTGGCGTGTGGTGTGGTGGTCACTGGGGCCTCGCTGGAGGGAAAGAGTGGAACTTCCACCAGAGACCACTAGGGGGCAGTGCCCCATCACGGCCCAAGCGCTAGGCCACTTCCTCTGGCTTCCCGTCCCCAAAGACCTGACTTGGGTCTCAGGCTCCCGGGTGGGCCCTGGGTTTCTGGGGTGCCACAGCTAAGGTAAGAGGCCCACCTGCAGGCAGGCGTGGACTGGACTCTGCCTCAAGGGGAGAGCGGGGAAGCCGGCAGCACGGCGAGTCACCAGCAGACAAGGCACAGAAAGACCAGCTAGGCCAGAAAGGCAGCACAATGGTCAGGGCACTGGGTTTGCAGGCCCGCAGCCGAGCCAGGTTCGATGCCCAGCACCGCAGGGTTCCCCCACCCTGCCCAGTCACCAGGGGCGACTCCGAATCAATTTTGACATGGCCCCAAACCCAAACCAAACCCACAGATTGAGTCGTACAGGTAAAATAGTTTTATTTCATTTTAAAATAGTCATTGATGTGAAAATTTCCCCAAATCTGGGAGTAACAGTCTAGAGCCGAGCAGGAGAGGAGGCCGGGCCTTCTGGGGGACTGCGTGAGGCCCGCGAGGTGCCCCCTCCACTCCCTTCCAGCGGGAGGAAGGAAGCGCCAAGGAGAGCCCTGAGTCGACGCCTCCCACTCCCCCAGGGCCACCCCAGGCCCCCGAAGGCCACAGCACGGGCACAGGTGTCAGGGAGGGGGAACACGTGGGAAATACAAACTGGAGGTCAATGACCCCCCCAAAAGAAACAAACAGGAGACCCCCACAGAAACGCGTGGCTGAGAGGGGAGGTGAACACTGATGCTGCCGTGGGCCGGCGTGGAGCGGGAGGGGCAGGCCAAGGGGTCAGCGAGCGCGCGCACGCGGCCGCGAGCACTAGTTGAGCAGGTTGCCCTGCTCCTGGGCCTGGGTCAGGCTGTCCTTGCGGTGCAGGTGGTGCACGCCCATCCTTTTGGGGCTGCGCGGGCGGCGGCTGGAGCCGGGGCGCAGCCAGGCCGGGGTGTCAGCAGGGGCGGCACCCGGGCCCTGGTCAGCGTCCCCGCGCCCGTCACTGGCCAGCAGGCTCTGGCGCTCCTCCTCGGGGCTCACGGGCAGGTTCAGCTCCTCCGCGTCGTCCTCCCCGGGGAGGCCGGGGGCCGGGGTCTGTGTCCGCGGCGAAAGCCCCGTCCCGGGGGGCGGGGGAGCCGCGTCCACCCCCGCGTCCACCCCCTCGTCCCCGGCGGCAGGGCCGAGGGCGAAGTGGCGCTGCAGCTCGGGAAGCGCGTCCCGGCCGAAGGCGGTGCGCTGGGCCAGGGCGGCCGGCGGCGGGGCGCGGTCCACAAAGGCGCGCTGCCAGCTGGCCAGCAGGTCCTCCTCGGAGCTGGCCGAGCTGGCCGGCGCGCTGAGCGCGGCAGGGCCGGGGCTGGGCTGGTGGTGGGGCGAGGACTGGGCCGAGGCGGGGCCGCTGCTGGGCCCCGGGCCGGGCCGGGCCTGCTCCGCGCCGTCGCCCACCAGGCTCAGGGAGATGGCCTGGCGCGTGGCGTAAGTGCAGTTGGGCAGCGGGCTGTTGCGGGGGACGCGCACCTTCTCCTCGGAGAACTCGATCACCTTGCGGCCGGGGTACAGCGGGTGCGGCGGGGTCGGGGTCGGGTAGGGGCTCAGCTTCTCACAGGCGGGCACGGGCAGCTCCTCCTCCGAGGACCCCGCGGCGGGGCCCAGGGACCGGCACTCCCCATTGGGCTGGGGGGCGGGGCTGCCGGGGGCGGGGGGCGAGGCTGGGTCCCCCGGGGCGCCCCCGCTCATGTCCACGTGCACAAAGACGTCCTCGGCCAAGGGCTGCCCCGCGCTGCCCGACTGGGCCGAGTTGAGCAGCAGCGACTCGGGCTTCTCCAGCACCCGGGCAATGACCGACGTGGGCACCACGGCCCCCGGGGCCGGGCTGCTGGCGGGGCCCGGGCTGGCCGCCTCCTGGCCCGTGTGCAGATGCTTCCGGACCATGTCCTGCAGCTCGCAGGGCAGCTGCGGGGAAGGAGCAGGGGAGAGACGGGAAGGCGCCCGCCTGAGCGAGCCTGGCTCGGCCCCCCACAGTCCCGCACCCCCCTCTCCTGCCTGGCACCACGCGAGTGGCAGAGTGGCAGGGTGCAGCCACCTCCGCTCCCGGCAGCCCGCACTCAGAACGTGAAGCTTTCGAGGAACACAACCAGGGTCTGAATTCAGACGCAAGTCCAGGGGCGTGTGTGAGCACATGTGGACCCCCCTTCCCCCACCCACAGGGGCTCCTGCTAGGACCAGGCAGTGCCCAGTGCCAGGGCACACCCCAAGCCCCAGGGATCTAGAGCTCAGTCCGGTGGCAAGGGGCTCGGATGGGTCTAGTGCGCCCCTCACTGTGGCTGCCCCTTCATCCTGAAGCCTCTCCCTGTCCCTGACCAGCAGGACCCACGTCCCTGAGATGAACCCCAGCCTCCAGTGTGGCATCTGAGGGGCCCCGGGGAGGGGGAGGGGGGACAGCAGCGCAGAAAGAGGAGCTGCGGGCAGCAGGGTGGAGACATGCAAAGGGCTAGGCGGAGCCCCGGGGGCTGGCGGGGGCCACTCACATCGGCGAACTTGTGGTTCCGGAAGTGGGACTTGTTGCACTTGAGCAGCTGCACGGCCAGGTTGCAGTCCAGCCGGTACCGCTCCTGCGGACACAGACCTGGTCAGAGGCGGGCCCCGCCCCGGGGAGCAGGGCTGGGCCAGGAGGGTCCCCCCGGGGACACACATTGAGCTCCTCCAGTTTGTTGATGGTGTTCCTGGCGTCCAGCAGCTTGTTCGTCAGCTCCACAATCTCCCAGTCCAGTGTCTTCCGGTCCATCTCCGCCTTCTTGATCTGGGGCAGGAGACCCGTGGTGAGCGGTCACCGCCCTGGCTGGCCTGCCCACCCCCTCTGCCGCCGCCCCAGCCCCCAAGACACAGGAAGCTACAGGTGCTCGGGCAGCCAAGGCGGATGGAGCAGAGACAGACGGACAGACAGAAGGAGACCAGACACCTCCCCTGCTCTCCTGGATGGCTCGGGGGTGGTCTGCGCAGGCCCTGTGGCCACTGGGCGCAGCCAGGGCGGGGCCCCACCTCAGGAACACGAGGGCTCCAGGTCCCAAGTCCCTGAGGGCTGTCACCGCATCCCCAGGCCCTGAGATCAAACAGGGCAGATGGGCAGGGGAGGGGGCAACTGGGACGGGCTCCGGCTGGGCAGGGAGGGGCTGCAGGCCACAGCCCTCTCGCCCGGCGGGGAGGGGAGGGGACACCCATCTGCCCAAGGCCAGGGCGGGCTCGCTCCCCTGCTGCCGTCCCCCAGGAGGGGGGCACTGACCACAGGAGGGAGAGGACAGGAGTGGGCAAGAGCCAGGGCCCCGGCGGCCGGGGCAAGGGAGAGAACACACACACTCGGACGCAACTGCAAAGATCCAGCTGTGGCTAAGAGAGGCCTGAGGGGCACAGCAGCGACGCGGCAGCGGGGGGACGAGGAGAGAAGAGAAACAGTGTGAGCGTTAGGACGGCTCCCGGCACAGACACGGCGTCCCGCCCGCGGCCGCCCGGCCCGCCCCCGCCCGCGCCCCCGCCTGCCCTGCCAGCCGAGCCGGCGGGCCCAGCTCGGCGCCAGCCGCGCCGCCTCCCCGTTACCAGCGTGTGCAGCTTGTCCTCGAGCTCCTGGTTGGTGCGCTGCGAAGCCGTGTAGCTGTTCTGCAGCCTGCAGGGGGGGAGGGGAAAGGCGGGCCTGGGTCCACAGACTGCTCCCCCTGTTCCCGCGGGGAACCGGACGCGTGACCTGCCACCCGAGTCTCACCCCCACCCCACAACCCGCCGTTCCCGCTCTATTTGCAGCCCATACCACATGCGCTCAGGAGCCACCAAGCTCCGTGCTGGGCAGACACCCTGGCACAGCAGAACACAAGTGCAAAGCATGTGCTCTGCCCACGGAGCTCTCCAGTCCCGGATCTTGTTATTAGGGGTATTTTTTTTGGGGGGGGGGATGTTGGTTTGTTTTGCGGGCCACACCCAGAGAGGCACTCCTGTCTCCTATGCTCAGGGCGGCGCTTGAAGGACCACATGGGATACCAGGGACGGAACCCGGGTCACCTGCACGCAAGGCAAGTGCCCTCCCCGCTGGCCCCATCATTTATTAGTTTTGGGGTTATGTTTGTCTGTTTGCGGGGGCCAAACACAGTGGAGCTCAGGGATCACTCCTGGGGGGGGGGGGGGCTCTGGGGACGGAACCCAGGTTGGCTCTGCAAGGCTCCGGCCCAGTGTTCCCCAATCAATGTTCCCCAAGCTTTCTCCGACCACGGCCACTTTCTGGAACCTGTTTCCTCTCTGTGGCTCTGTCCCCTGGTTGGCACCCGTCTCTCCGATGGGATTTCCCCTGGGGCCCCCCTGGAATATCTTGGGGTGCTCAGACTGCAGAATGCTGCTTGCAGGCCCCACCGATCCCCTGCCAGAACCGTTCTCCCCAGGGCGCGGGGAGGCACGTGGTGTCCAGCCGCCACAACGCACCTGCGGAACTTGTCCTTGAACTTGTCCAGCTCCTCTCGGCTCTGGCCCAGCTCCAGCTGCAGGCAGTCCTGCCCGATCTCCAGCTCGCGCTCCAGGGCCTCGGTGCGCCTGGTGGCGGAGGCCAGGCGCCGGCGGAGCTCCTCGTTCTCCTGCTGCAAGAGCCTGGTGGGGCCGGGGCAAGGGCAGGGGTCAAGGGCCAAGGTCAAGGTCAAGGGTCGTCAGAGAGCCAGGGCAGCCTGGAAGGCCCGGTGGGGCTCGGGAAGGAGGGAGATTTGCCGGGTCTCAGCCCGAGTCCTGAGCACTCGGCCCGGGGCGGGGAGGGCTGGGGGGGAGGGCTGGGGACACCGGCGGCGGTGGCGAGCGCCACTTTGCTGGAGGAAAAGGCAGGACAGGGGTGGGGGGAGCCCCCGCTGTGGCTCTGGTTTCCGGCACATTCCGGCTTCTCCATTATTAATCCCCTGGAAACCCGGCCCCAGAGCTCCCTCATCGGAGGCCTCCAGGGGAACAAAGGGCTGCAGTGCAGTGGCGGACACCAGCGGCCCGGAGCCAGGGAGAGACAGCTCGGCAGGGCCGGGCCCTTCAGAGCCAACCCCCTCCGAGCTGCCGCGTTGTTCCCTCAGTGTCCCGGAACAAACCTCTTATCCAGAAAGAATATTCGCAACACCAAGCCTCCGCTCCGCGTGCCCAAAATACCCTACCCTGAAATTTAGCTCTTCCTAATCCAGGGAAAGTCCACAGATAGCTCCAGCCACGCCCGCCCAAGCTGAGGCGTCTTGTCACGCGGACACTCACCTCATCCTCTCCGCGTCGGTCAGGGACTCCTGCACACAGAAGAACACGGCGTGAGGAGAGGCCCTGCGCCCGGCGCCTGCCTGGCCCACCTCCCAGAGAACCTGGGCACGCCTGACGCCTGCTGGGCGGAGGCACGGAGGAAGGTCCACACAGGCCTCGAACCCTCGCCCTGGCCACTGGCCGCCCACTCCCTGCGCCGGGCACACAGCCCGCGAGGGGCTGCAGAGGCTTCCGAGGCAGGGGGAGCGGAGGGGAGACGCCCAGCTCCCACGGGGCCTACGGCCTGAGCGTCCAAGAGGCTCCCGAGCCCCGACACCTTCACCGTGCAGGGGCCGGAACTCAGCCCTCAAGGGCAGAGCGGGCACACGGCGGGCAAGGGAGGCTGAGCTGACCGTCCCAAGGGCTGCTGCCTGTGTACCAGGCCGGGCCTGGCAAAGTGAGGGAGGGCCGGGAGCCTACCAACCCTCCCACCTCAGGCATTGGGACTTCCCCCACTGTGCCAAGTCCAAGCAGGGCCAGCCAAGCTGGCCTTTCACACAGACTGACCCCACTGGGGCTCTGGGCCACTGAAGCTCCAGTCTGTGCCCTGCTCCAGGCATCACTGTGTCGGGGGACCCAACGTGCCTCGGCTCCTCCACTGAGGAAGCTGGGGACCCCGAGCTCTCGGAGGAACAAGGACAGTGGGCGGGGGCCAGGCCGGGGGGTCGGGGGCTGCCCTCTGACAGAGGCGTGCCTGGAGCCCGCGCGTCACGACCCCCTGGCATGGGGTCGGCACTCTCTCGCCATCCCCACGGGCAACGGCCAGGCCAGGAGACCCCACGCCTGGATCCCAGGCACTCCTCTGAAGACCAGCGCCGCTTCCAGCAGGAGGCAGACCGCGGCCCACTGACCTCTTGCTCGAGCCGGGCCCCAAGAACTTCCGGCCGTAACTCCCGGTGCTCGGGCGGAGCCTTGCGGTAGGGCTTCTTCGCAGGGGCCGCGCTGCTCATGCTGGGGGCGCTGCTCCGGCTGCGGACAGGAGGTGAGGCAGGAGGGGCTCAGAGGGGAGGGAGGGGCCGGGGGCCGGGGCGGGGGGGCTGCCACGCAGCAGACAGCCTGGGCCATGATGGAGTCAGGGTAGAGCTAGGACCAGCGGGTGGAGGGGAAGGGGCGAGACCTGTGGGCAGAAGCACAAGGCGCCAGGGCCAGGGCACTGGGCAGGGGCACAGGACGCCAGGGCCAGGCCACTGGGCATTGGGCCTCGACCCAGGGTCTACAGGGCTCAGGTCTTCACCTCAGCAGGAAGCCCGCTCAGGGGTATCTGTCCACCCTGACCTGGGGACAGGACATGTGGCTGCTGTGAAGGCGGTGGACGGGCTAAGGGTCTGCAGGGAATGTACCATGAACCTTAGTGGGACAAGCAAGGGGGTCACTCAGCGGGGCCCTGGGTCCCAGCAAGCCCCAGCATGGCCCTCCACCCCCATGACCATGATGAGCCCGCAGCTTTCCGGGGGGGTGGGGGGGACCTGCCCCTCACATGGGGCAGCCGTGCTGGCCTCCATCCCGTTTTCCACCCGGGGGACCACCTGCCCGTTCGCCTGCTGCCCGCCAGCCTCCCCAGGGGACAGGCGGGTGGCGGCGCCGCCTGATCAGGGACATACCGCGTGCCTGTCGGCAGCTCTCAGGGTTCCGCTGTCCGGGAGTCAGCCCTCGGCTCTCGCATCCCACAGCCCCTCCACTTCCTCTCGCCAACAGTTCCTGAAACCCGAGAAGGGGAGAAAGTGGAAACCCGGTGTCCACTGCCTGTCCATCAGCGCTGAAGGCCAGTCTGCCCCCAGGGGACCTGGATGGCCTCTGCGGAGAGCCAGGCTGGAAGCGAAGGCCAGTCGCGCTCCGTCTGCTCCTGTCCCCTGCCCTGATCCCAGTCCACTCACCGCTCAGCCTCCCCGGCACCTGGAAGCACCCGAGACCCCAGGGAAGCTCAGGCTGCGGGGGGGGCGGGGGGGGTGAGCAGAGTCCCCAGAAGATGCTGCGAAGACCGACAGCTCCTGGCCCTGTGTCCAGAAGGAACCCCCAGACCGCATCAGCACTGGATGGCGGTTCACTGCAGCCGGCAGTGCAGGGTGGTTCCGGGAGAGAGATCCCCAGCCGGGCCGGTGTCGGGCAATGACGGCTCTGATCACGGCTCTGATCACGGCGACTCTGCCCCCCACTCCCCCCAATCCCCACCCCAGACACCTGGCAAATGTCGGGAAGCATTTTGGTCGGGCCATCGCAGCAGGGGGCTGCACTGTCACGTGTGGGACCCGCTGGGCCCCTGTGGAGGCCCGAGGGGGGTCCTGGCCCGTTCCTTCCTCACAGAGGCAGACCTGGGGGTGGGCCGTGTCCCCCAGGCCTGGCTGCAGTAAGCCGGGCGGCAGCAGGAGGGCAGCAGCCTCCACGGGGACCGCAGTCACCTCAGGTGGCTTTCCGGGGCGCGCACCTGGGGGTGGGGGCTGGCGGGCTCCTGCCTGTGCTCCCGCAGCTGGTCTGTCGGGACATGCCTCAGCCCTGACACGCGTCACATTCCAGCAGGGCCCCGGGCGGGAAGCAGGAGCGGCCTCCCTCTGTCTGGGCAGCCTGCTCCCTGGAAGCCGGGCGGGGACGTGGCCACGAGCCGCCAACGTCCGCCCCTTTGATGGGGAGGCAGAACGTGTCCCCACAGGGCACCGGCAGCGTGCTGGGCCCCGCTGACTCCCTGCGCAGGAATCCGGGCGGGCGGGCCTGTAAGGACAGCACATTCCTGAGCTGTCACCCCCACAGGTCCCTGGGGTCACCGCTGCAGGGCCCTCCGGGCGTCTGGGCCCGTGGGCCCAAGTGTGGGGGTGGGCAGGGGACGGAAGAGGGGCAGAGAGGCAGAGACGGGAGTACGAGCTACTCAGCTGACCCCTGAACAGAAACCGGCCCAGGTCCCTTCCCCTGGCCCCGTCAGCTGCAGGCACCGGGGTGTCCCCGCCCTCTCCTGTCCGTCCTTCCCTGGCTCTGCCTGCCCAGGGCCACACTCCTCAGGACACTCCGGAAGTGGTCGTGCCCATAGGAGAGCAGCCTGGCACCTCTCTGACCTACGGCACCAACACGTGGCGCCCAGCAAGGGAAACCACGCCCATCGGGGGGGACAGAAGACAGTGCTTCTCAGGAGACAGTCACCGGGAGCCTGCAGAGTCAACTCCAGGCCACAGGGGGGACACTCTGCCACTCCCTGCCTGTGACCACAAATACCAGGGCGGACAGGACCTTGCTCCACCCCGGCATTAACAGAGCCGGGCCACTGAGGCCCGCCGTGCCAGGCTGACCTGAGCATGAGGGGTCATCCAAGACTGATGCCCAGCCCCAGAGGGTTCCCAGAGCACTGCCAGGAGGGATCCCCGAGCACTGCCTGGAGGGATCCACGAGCACTGCCTGGAGGGATCCGCGAGCACTGCCTGGAGGGACCCCTGAGCACTGTCTGGAGGGTTCCACCTGAAGGGATCCCCGAGCACCAAGGCTGAGATTGCTGAGAAAGTAACGGCCCAGGGGTGGTAGGGAACAAACGCATCCTCCGCAGGACGCCTGGCCCCCAAGCTGGGACGGGGGTGGGGGAACAGCAGGCAGGCCCGTGACCACTGCCATCTCCAGGGGCACATCTCCTGCCCGCAAGGCTCCCAGGTTGTCTCTGAGCGTTGGAGCCCAGGGACACCCAGCCCTGTGCAGAGAGGAGGCGGCCTCCGGGAAAACAGCTGGACCGCCTAGAACAGGCTGCACAGGACCCCTCTGGCCTCTGGACACCTAGCAGGCTCAAGTGGCCGGCAAGAAAATGGGTTTTCCCGCAGGTCGACAGGGAGAGGCGCACCTCTCTGCTGCAGGAACAGCTGCAGGAAGCGTCCGGCTGCTGAATGCGCCGCCCAGGAAGGCAGCAAGCCGGGCCCACTGCCCTCCCTTCACAGCCCTCCGTCCCTGAGTCCCGCCCCCCCCGCCCCCTTCTGCGGGGTTCATCTACCCTCTGCGAAAGGGGTTCCGAGGGGGAGACCCCTCCCTGGGCCGCTGGGGCAGGAGAGCTGCCGAAGTGCTGTGTTGCAATCTGCCGGTCGGCCCCAGCCCCGGCTGCCTGTCAACGCCTGCCCCGTCTTAAGCACCTTCTCCTGATCACGGCCCATGGGGCACGATTAGCTGCCTCCAGAGAACAAAGTCTACGCGCGTCAGAAATGGAACTCGGCACGCGGAGCGCCGGGAATCTGCTCGGCAGCTGAGCACGGAGCCGAGACGAAGGAGCGGCATGTGCCGGGCGCTGGCCGCGGGGCCGGTCCCCGGAGGGTCCCTCGGTCTGCCAGGGATCCCACCAACTCCCCGGTGTGGCTGCGGCAAGGCGGGTGTGGGTCACCAGGCGCCCCCACCAGGCCAGGGGTCCCTGCTGCCACAGACAGGGAGGAGCGGGGCCAGGAGGAACCTCCCAGACTCCAGATTCTCTCACTCACCTCACCCCTCCTGCCAGCACTCGCCACAGGGGACAAAAGCACCGAGGAGCCAGCGCCTCCTCGCACTTCCTTCCGCCCAGGCAGAGGGCAAAGGCCAGGGTGCAGGAAGGAAGGGCGGGTCAGGCCGCGACTCTCCCCGTGGAGGCCATGGAGGCGCAGCGCCTCGCCAGGGCAGGGACAGCTGGACCCGAGCGGCCGGGAAGCAGGGAGGCTGCCCCGGCTTATCTCGGCACCAACGTCCCCTCCAGCTCCCCCGTTCGGCACTGCTCCCTCGTTCCACTGGCCCCAGCGCAGCTGCCAAGGCTCGGAGCCCAACTCCCACATCACCCACACCCTAAGAAATGCAGCCCCGAGGGGTTAGACGTGTGTGACACCCCGAGTCTGATCTCCCCCACTGAAAGAAAAAAATTATCTGAATTCATTCTGTCGTTTAGGGCTAAGGGGACGGCTTACGTGCTTCGCAAGCAGAAGTCCTGGGTTTAAGTCCTGGCCATGAAGGGCCACCTAGCACCACCCTTGAGTACCACCAGGACTGCCCCTGGCCACCCCTCCCGCCCCCCCAAAAAAAGAAAGTATGGCCCCAGGGACTGGTGCAGTAATACAGCAGGGCACCTACCGTGCAGGCGGCCGAACACATTTGATCCCTGGCACCACAGAGGGTGGCCGAGTGCAGAGTCGGGAGTCAGCCCCGAGCACTGCCAGGCTGGCACCAGCAGTTCATCTGGACTCCAACCACTCCCAAACCTTTCTGCTCCCGGTGGTCACCAACTCAAGAAAGAGCCCCTGTGTGGGGTCCTTAACTCAGACAACATCACTGAATCCCTCCTTCGCCATTTCACTAATACACGTTAGCTATCCAAGTTAGTGACCACTGCCGCCCCTCAGAGCCTGGCAGGACATCAATAAACCCAGAACCCAGCCCCTCCTGGAGGCCTGAGCAACTGTGAGGACATGGTCTGATCACAGGGGTTTGGCGCCGGCCTAGCGGGTCACAGCCCGGAGCCCACAGGATGCAGCCCAGAGCCCGCGGGGACAGCCCAGACCCTACAGGGCACAGCACTGCCCTACAGGTCTGGCTGCTCGCAAGCTGGGAGATCCAGGTTCTGCCTCCCACCGAGCTCGAAAACACAAACTACCCGCTGCGAGGCCAGCCAAGGAACAAAGCGACCCTGGAAGACTCCAGCCCACCGCACTCACAATGGCTTTTTTCCTGACGATCAGTGAACAGTGCCAGCCCTCGCCCGCCAAGAGTCCTGTTGCGGGGAGCCAGGCCTCACTGGCCCCCCCACCGCCCGCAGGTCCCCCTCCTGGCGTGCAGCTGCTTCTGAGCTCCAGGAGCAAAGCCCGCAGCGGACCTGGGCACGTGGCAGGCGGGCAGGCAGCAGCCCGGGGGGGGGGGGGGGGGCGCAAGATGCCAGCGTGCCCACGCCAGCCCTGCCTGCCACCCACTGGCAGGTTCAGCCTCAGCCTCTTCGGACAAGGTGCCCACACCCCAGCCTGGCCTCCTACCTGCTCCCCATGGAACAGACGGGCAGGTTTTTAGACGCCAGACCAGAGGGGACCTCTCCCGCCGGGGGACCCTGAGGAACCAGTGCTGGTGACCCGCGTGTGCGTTCCCGGCGACCCACCTTAGCGAGCGCCTGTGGCGATCCCCCTGGCCTCTGAGCCAAGCAGACACGGGAAGCCCGGTGACGTGAGCCACGCAAACCAAACACCAAACCGTCCCCTCAGCCGGGCAGGCCGGGCCCCAAAAAAGCACAGCCAGCGGTCAGCGTCAGTGCCCCGCACCCCTGCCTAAGGAGGACCAAGGAGGGCTGGCCTGGGCAAGGCCTCCACTCTGGTCCCTCGGGGGCCCCTCGTGGGATCAGCCACCACGCCCGTCCAGCTGGCCAGCTCCCGGCCCATCCACAGGCCCCTCTGCCCTCCCCCACGGACACGTCCACTCCGCACTGGGCGCGGCCGAGCAGGGAGAGCCCCGGCAGCCGCGAGACCTGTGGGGCCCAAGCGATCAGCCCGCCCTGCAGGCCGCGCCCCGTCCTGCCCGGGCCCGCGCGAGGGATGCGGGGGCCGCCTGCGTGCGGGAGGCAGCTTGCTGGCTGGCACCAGAGGCCGCGCCCTGCGTGGGCCCGTGGTGGGGTCCCAGGCCAGGTCCTCGCCCTCTGGCCCCGCCCCGCGCCCTTCCCCAGCTCTGCCGGCTCCAACCCACAGACGTGCCAGCCCCCACCAGGGTCTCCTCAGCCTCCACCCCTCCAAGGACAGCCTTGCTCCTCTTCACCCTGATGAAAGAGTAACCGGGATACCTTTCCTCGATGACGGAGGGAGGAGGGGAGCTGACCGCACGGAGGGGCCCCTTCCCGCTCACACAGCCAGAGCCGTGCGGTGACAGGGATGGTCACAGTGACCAGAGGGACGGGGTGATCTCCCCATCTCCCCTCCTCCCAGGCTGGCAGTCGGCTAACGCAGCTCTGGGCCTCGGGGGCGGGAGAGGCGGACACAGCCGAGGGAGGAGGGGGCAGCTGGGCTCCCAAAGGCTGGTTAGCAGGGGGCTGCGGGGGCCGGGTCAGACTCCCGAGGTGAGTGTCCTGCCCTGCACCCGCTGGCGCACACAGCGTGGCCTGGGAGCAGAGAAAGCAGAGGGAAGGCCGAGGAGTGGGGTGCCTGCGAGCCCACGGGCGTGTCCCCCTACCCCCCAAACAAACCAGACAGGCGAGATGCGGTGCCCCTGCTCTTGGTCCCTGGGAGCACGGATCTCTGGTGGGCAGCTGGTGAGGGCAGCTGTGGGGGAGGGGCCGCCCCCGCCGAAGGCTCCCTGAGAAAGGACGCCCAGAGGCGGCCCCGGCCGACAGCAGTGACTGCCACAAGGGCGCCATGGAAAGCCCAGGACAATGGGGCAGTGTGTGACCTGGCCGCCAGCGGGGCCGCGGAGGGCAGGGGTGGCCCGATGCCACCTTCAGTGGCTGCAGGACCGGGGCTGGCTCGACCGAGGCACCGCCACGGGGCCAGGACAGAGGCTGTGCGTGCGGTGGCCGCACTCCCAGATGTGAGCGAGCCGGGCTCCGAGACAGAGGCTGGCATTGCCACTCAGTCTTCCCAGGAATAACAGAAAACACTTCCCAGAAGCTTCCAGAACTCCCTAGGGGAAAGTGGCCTACTCTGACTCGGAGCTCTCAGCAAACGCAGTCACAGTGATAGGGTGCTAGAGACCCCCGCGGGAAGCGAGGTAGGATACTATTGCCAACACCGCTGGCGCTCAGTGGGGCAGGAGAAGGCTGCAGATGAGCAGACACCAGGCGGAGAAGAGGGAAAGAGTCCAGCCGGGCCCAGGAGGGATCTTGGGCGAGGGTTAACTCAGGCAGGGAAAGTCCCCAAAGGCGTTCCAAGACCATCCTTCCTTGGTCGCCAGATGCAGAGCCCAAAAGGGTCTCAGCAGATTCTCCCCGCAGCTTCTGCTCTGTCCCGGAGACTGAAAGGCAGGGGCAGGAAACGGAACTCGACCGAGCAACGGCTCTGAGAATCCCACCCCAGCACGGCCAGGCAGGGCCCCCAAACAGAAGTATGGCCCCTGTCGGGGTACTTCCCGAATCCTCATACCCAGAAAACCCATGCCACAGGCACCAGCTGAGACTGGCTTGCTTTCAAAAGGCAGAGCAGCAAGTCACCTGGCTATTTCCAGGCCTCAGAATCCAGGGGCTCTCTCTGGACTGCAGCAGAGGCGGAGAAACCAGGTCATGGGCATGGAAGTGCGGCTGTCCACAACGCGCTCACACTCCTCCCGCTTCCTAGTCAAAGGCACGCCAGACGATTCCATGGCAGAGTGCAAAGCCTCAGAGGGCTGGAGAAACAGGGCAGAAGGTGGCTGCATCAGCCGCAACGCTGGCTGACGTCCCCAGAGCCATGCGATGGTCCCCTGAGCACTGCCAGGTGGGCCCCAGTCCGCCCCCCAAAAAGCCCTCAGCAAACCCAGGTGCTGCTGCAGTGACACCCTCTAGAACTCACCTCCCAGCCTCCCTCCCAAGAAGCCAGCCCCGAGGAGCCCATCTGGCGTTGGGCAGGAGCCTGGAACAAACAGAACCTTCGACGGCACAGCTCCAACCCAGGGCAGAACTGGCAAGCTGAAGAGCCGTGTGTGTGACTGCTGGCTTCACTGTCAGGAGCTGCATGGTAAGGAGTGTCTACAAGTGTCATTCTCAGGGGCAGGGATCTAGGACAGAGGTGAAGGCTGTGCCCAGCTGGATCTCAGCACCCCATGTGGCTCTCACCCGAGTCCCGCTAGGGGCCATTCCCCCCAACCCCGCCCCCATACCAATGAATATCATTCACAGAAACGTCACTGGACAAGGAAGAAAAAAATGATTCCAGGGCCGGGGAGAGAGTTCAGCAATAACGAGCAGGACTGAGTTCAAACCCAGCACGCACGGCCTCCTGAGCCACGGGGGGTGTAGAGCTGTGGGCCCCCACACTGCAGGGCCCGGGCAGCACCGCGTCCAAACATTCCTAGTCCAGTCCAGTGAGGAAGGATTCAATCCAGCACGCTATGTGGTTCCCCAGAGCCCTGCCAGAAATGTGATCCCTGAGCACAGAGCCAAGAGTAAGCCCTGAGCACTGTCAGATGTGGCCCCAAAGCCAAAACCAAACAATAGTCCAGTTCACTGGGCTGAGTATCACTGGAAACAGCACCCAGGGCCAGAGTGATAGAATAGCCGGGAGGGCATTTGCCTTGCATGCAGCCGACCTGGGTTCGATTCCTGACATTCCATATGGTCCCCTGAGCAGTACCAGGAGTAATTCCTTGAGTGCAAAGCCAGGAGTAACCCCTGTGCATCGCCAGGTGTGGCCCAAAAAGAAAAAACAAAACAAAACAAAACCCAGCACCCAGTCCCTCTAAACACTTGAACGGAAGCCCCCAACCGAGCCCCTGACAAAAACAGAGAGGCAGTCAGGGATCTAGGTGCCTGCGTGCTAGGAATCGACCTCTGTTCAATCCCTGGCACCACATCCTCAGGCTGGACCTCGAACGGCAGCCCTACCCTGCCCAAACTAGAAGGGGTCAAGGTTCCAGGGACCTCCCTCCCCCAGCCATAAGAAAAAAAGAGGAGGAAATTATTACAAGGAAACAACTCAAGGGTAACAGTTTCCTATCTTTAGGGCTAGGCCTGAGACAAAGTGGGGTTCAAGAGAGGAAAAAAGAATGCCTTTGTACTTTTGAAAATGTTGTCTTTTCTCAGAAGTTTAAGTTGCCGTGTTTTGGGGAGGGGTTGGGACTACTTTCATACCTGGGCTCCCAGCAATGCTCAGGGGACCACTCAGTGCCAGGGAGCCAACAGTGACAGCCACGTACAAGAACTCAACCCCTGTACTCTCTCTGGCCCAGAGCTGCATGATTAATACTTTACCCAAGGGCACATATTATGGTTATGATGAAACCATCCAGCCCCACCCATCCCAGTGCCACTGTGCTTCCCCATCCTGGAAGCATATTCCCGCCACCAGGTCTGCTCTCATCCTTGTAGACTTCTCTGACAGACAGGCTGAGGGACTCGCCCAAACCCACGAGAACCAGGATCGGAGTGTTTCCTACGCCAGCCTAAGAAACTATCTTTAAAGAGCCAGAGGAGGGGCTGGAGCAATAGCACAGCGGGTAGGGCGTTTGCTTTGCACGCGGCCGACCCGGGTTCGATTCCCAGCATCCCATATGGTCCCCCAAGCACCGCCAGGAATGATTCCTGAGTGCAAAGCCAGGAGTAAACCCGAGCATCGCCGGGTATGACCCAAAAAGCAAAAAATAAATAAATAAAGAGCCAGAGGAGAGGCTAGGGCTATGATACAGCAGGGAGGGCGTTTGCCTTGCACCCAGCATCCCGGGTTCAATCCTCGTTTTCCCACATTGTCCCCAGAGCACCGTCAGGAATAATTCCTGAGTGCAGAGCCAGGAGTAAGCCCTGAGCATCACCAGGGGTGGCCCAAAGAACAGAATGTAAATAAATTAAGAGGCAATTCTGCCCCACACCAAGACCCTTCCAGGCTGGCTTCCTGGTGATGGTGCAGGGTTGGTGCCTACTGCAGGGCAAGTGGCTCTCTGCGGGCTCCTGAGTGGCCTGAGCACAAAGGGTCTCCCCCCCCCCCCCCCGTCGGGCCATGCCCTTCACAGACGCCAGAGTCACCTTGTCGGCAGCTGTGGCTGATGGCAACAAAGACGAGGTCCCACCCCTTCACCGTGGTCAGCACCCAGACCTTTGGAGCCCCAAAGGACACAGCACTACCTAGTCCGACGGCTCTCCCAAGCTCCCCTCCAATCTCCTTACCAGATAACGCAGCTTTTCTCTCCAGCCAGGAGGCCCTTGGTAATGAGATGTAACCACAGTGCACACCCCACGCCAGGGAGAGGGGAGCGCTGGAGAGACGCCTTCGCGCCACTTCCGGCTCTTGGTTTCCAGACCTGGATTCCACTCCTCTGGCGAGACTGTGCGTGGAACACACCCAGAGGGACCTGTGAGAGCACTTGGGAGGCGAGCTGACCACACCGGGCACAAAATGGAGCTTAGGTGTAACAGGATGTCAGCGGCCAGATGATAATTAAGCAAGAAAATGGACAGGTGCAGAGTTCATGGCCTCTTCCAACCCTTCCTGCTGGCTTAGGGGTGTCAGCAGAACGCAAAGAAGGCTGAAAAGGAAGAAAGAGCAAACACTCCGCAGGGCTCCTTCCAGAGCCCGGGGAAGGGAGATGATGGAGCAGGCGGGAAAAGCCGGAACGTGAGCAGAGCCGGTGCCAGGCACTGCCCTCCCTGAGACCACTGGGGGCTTGACCCCTGACCCCACAGAGGGCCCCTCCAAAAAAGTGTCAGAAAGACCCAGCACTTCCTGTTCCTTCCACCATCTCTTTGCTTTTCCTCTCTCCTCTCCTTCTGCAAGAAGGAAGTTGATCTTGGTGGTTCCAGCCAATGCAGTAAACAGGAAACAATTATCAAAGTGACAAATCCCCTCCTTTTTTTTTGGGGGGGGGGGGGGTTAGGAGCCACAGCTGGTTATGCTCAGGGGGTCACTCTGGGCTCTGCGCTCAGGAATTGTTCCTGGAGGTGCTACGAAGGTGCCTATGAGAGCAAGGGAAGCCGGGACCTAACCTGTGCAAGTTGCCCAAGGCAAGCATTTTATCTGCTGTACCATCTCTCTAGCCCCTCAAACCCTTTTTTTTTTCTTTTTGGGTCACACCCTGCGAAGCACAAGGGTTACTCCTGGTTCTGTGCTCAGGAATTACCCCTGGCGGTGCTCCGGGGACCATATGGGATGCTGGGAATCGAACCCGAGTTGGCCGCGTGCAAGGCAAACGCCCTACCCGCTGTGCTATTGCTCCAGCCCCTCAAACCCATTTTTCTAAAGGGAACCATAAAACTACTACTACATACCATGTACCAAACTGGCCAGCAGAATCACACATTTGGTTCTGACACTTTCATTCATTTCTCTTTGTATTGTGTAGTACCTCCAAATTCAAACTGAGAAAGGGAGGGGCTAGCTGTAGTGTATCAAATAATCGCAATAATATATAACAATAAAAAAATATTAAAAATACGGTCCTCCTGTTGTTCATCGATTTGCTTGAGCGGGTCCAGTAACGTCTCCATTGTGAGATTTATTGTTAACTGTGTTTAGCATATCAAATACGTCACGGGTATCTTGCCAGGCTTTGCCATGCGGGCGAGATACTCTCGGTAGCTTGCCGGGCTCTCTGAGGGGGTGGAGGAATCGAACCTGGCTTGGCTGGGCCGCCTGCGCACAAGGCAAACGCCCTACCGCTGTGCTATCGCTCCAGCCCATTAAAAATACAAGCTGCTATAAATGTTAAAAGTGGCCATTTGGGGGTTTGAAAAAGAAAGAGGTGAAGGCGATCAAGCACCGAGGGATCATTTCAGCACCCTCACTCAAGCCTGGAAGCGTCAGAGATACTAAGCTCCCACTGGCAGAGACGCTTCCCTCGGAAACTCAGGGCTGGAGAGTGCAGAGGCCCCTTTGGACAGAGCACACAGCCGACCAGGGTCTGATCCCTGGTATTCCAGAAGGTCCTTAGGCCCCTGCAGGTGTGATCCCCAAGCAGAGAGCCAGGAGAAAAGTGCTGAGCAGCCACCAGGTGTGCCCCCCCACACACACAAACGAATAAAAACAGAAAAAGTTCCAAAGATTTTGCCAAGTCGCCCGTGAATGCTCCACCGGGAGGGAAGGCTGGGCCGGGTCACCCGTAACCAGGACTACTCAGCACTGGGGGGCCCGATGCCCCTAAGACCAGGACCCTCCGGAGCTTGAGAGTGAGAAGCCCCTCTCAGGAGAGGCAGACGGGCCACTCACCCCACAGCGCAGCGAGCAAGACTGGCCGGGACAAGGGGCACTGAGCAGGGAAGACACTACCCCCTGCAGAGCCCACAGACGGGCCTTGCTCTCCTCACCGGTCTTGGTCTTTGGCACCGACGGGGCGTGAGGATCATCGAGGGGCAGTGGGCTTCTGAAAACAAACTCCTGTAGCGTCTGGCTGGGGCAGGAACCCCGGGTCCTACCTCTGCAACGCCACTGAAACAAAGACCTGAGGAAGGACAGACCCACTGCCACCAGCTCCCCGTCCAGGCAGCACCCAAACTAAGCACCCCCAGAAACAGGGGCCAAGAAGTCCGAGCTCCATGTGTGGATGTGTTCCAGCAGCCTTACCCCGACACTCTTCGGGCTCTAACGCACCCCACCCATCACTGTCTCCTGCTCTGTTTACCAACCCACCCGCACCCGTCGCGATCCACCAAAGGACTCACTGCACACGGGAGCAGCGGGGAAGTCCCCGGAGCCTCCTTGGGTTAGGGCGAGTTCAGCGGGCGGGGGCGCAGGCACTGGAGGCCGGGCACCCAAGTCCCAGCCCCAGGCCAAAAACCAAACCCCACCCGCCGGAGAGAAACCTCCTTCTAGACAGACCACTCACCGGGCACCTCCCAGGTCACTGTGTTTGTTTTGGGGGAAACTGACACCTTGGGGTACTGGGGAGAGCTACTCCTAGTTCAGTGCTCACATTACTCAGGGCATCCTGTGGTGCCAGGGATGAACCCGAACTTCCTGCATGTAAAGCATGTGCTCCCCGCCCAGTCTCGCTGCTTTTATTATCCGTCACAAGGAGACTCAATCTTATTCCACCTCAAAAATGCTCATGGCGCCTTGCAGAAATCAGACAGCTTGGCTTGCTCTGCAAGGCCAGTTTCTCCCTTCAACATGCATCTCCCTTGTTTATCGTCTTCTCTGCTAACTATATCCATGACAGAGAAGCCGGTATTCTCTCCCACACCTGTACTTCTCTCTTCCTCTCCCCTCGTATCTTTCTAAAAAGCTCAATAAAAACTATCTGGCTTGGCCAAAGCAAAAGTCTGGTGTGCTTTGAATGTGGCCAACCCAGGTTCAATCTTCGGCATCCTGTATGGTCCCCTAAGCATCATCGAGAGTAATTGCTGAGCACAGAGCCAGGAGTAAGCCCTGAGCATTGCCAGATTTGGCCCCCAAACAACAACAAATAACTGCAAAGCTTATTCCAGCTTGAATAAAAGGAAGTCTTTTCTTTCTTCTCTTTTCTGAAGTAACTGTATTGTAAGTTTTAACATGTGTCACTGAAAATAAATATGACCCCTCTATCACAAACGACTCACATGGCCCCCACCCAGACCCCTAACAAAGCATTATCTACCAAGTTTCCCAAAATGGTCTTCACTCATTAAACATGTACAGAGCCAGAGAGATAAGAGAGGGGAAACCCTTGTTCAATCCCAGCACTACATGTGGTCCTGAGCACCCCAGGAGTGATCCCTAAGTTCAGAGCCAGGAGTAAATCCTGAGTACCACCCAAGGAGCAAATCCTGAATATCACTGAGTATGTCCCCCCCCCAAAAAAAAAAACACACACACACACAAAAAATAGCAAACTAAAAGCCATACAGCATGCAAATAGCAGTCAGGGTTTGAACCAGGCCTGCTGAGCTCCAAAATCAGACACTATACCATGTTCGAGCCAGTCCATCCATCTCCGTCCACCCTCCCTCCCTAAGCCCCACCCCGCACCCCATGATCTGCTACACAGGGAGTTCACGGAAAGAGCCACAGTCAACAATTCACAGCACTACGAGGCAGTGTCAGAACTGTGGCTTAAGGCCACGGGGGGGCCCAGAGGAGGCAGGAAGCAGGAGTATCCTTTTCTGAGGAGGTGACCAAGGAGCTGGGTCTTAGGGACACAGTCTCGGAGACAGAGCAGAGCACTCTGTGGGGTAAAGTGCCCAAGCAAAAGCGAGCACATGCTCAGGAGGTCGGGGGGGATTCAGGGCCCGCGAGCTGAGCAGGCTTTCCTGCACCTGGGGAAACTCAAAGCATTTCTCAGAGAAGACACAGTGCTTTTGGTAGAAAAACTCAGTGGGGGTGCGGGTGGGGAGGTGGGAATGGTGGAGTCTAGGACGACAGCTGGAGGTGCCCAGGGTTCAGGGGACCATAAGGGGTGCTAGGGATTGAACCCAGGGGAGCCACATGCAAGGCAAGCCCTACCCGCTGCACTCACTCTCCAGTCCATGGGAAATCATCTTTGCAACGCACGGAAGGGAGACTGTGGTAGGAAGACCTTGCCCACCGCATTTCACTCTTCCAGTATGAACAGTCCATCATAAAGCCCCTAGTGTGCGGCCCGCTCTTCCGTACACGCAGAATGCCACAGGGGACAAGGCCAGTCCCTGTGCTCAGGGCACGCAGGGTTTCCTGAGGATCAGGCGATGGTAACACAGTGTCACCACAGAAATAAGCGCAAGAGCAGGGCCCCGAAGGGTGCAGGAAGGCGCAGGGAGGGAGGGAGGGGGCAGCGCTCCAGAGAACCACCACAGCACCTGCAGAGGCCAGTGCCAGCAAGGATGAAGGCAGGGCGCTGCCAAGAGGCTGTCAGGGGAGGACTGCAGGCGTGGTTGTGCCGGAGGGTCCTAGGCCCTCGGCAACGGGGCGCGGGTGAAGGGCCGAGATCAGTACATGACACAGGAGTAAGGAGTGCTATGGGAAAAAAATTTTTTATTTCAGTTAACAACAGAAAGGAAAATAATAAAGGGGCAAGAAATCGGCTCAAAATCCATTGGCCTTCAGCTCCGGCTTGAGGACGTCTACCAAAACACAAAGGTACGGTCTCTGGAGATAACACGTCCCGGCACGCTGAGTGGGGCCGTAGCAAGATAGAGTACATAATCCCGCGACAGGAGCTTCTGCAGCACAGGGAGAGGGGGGCAGACCGCAGACACGGGAACACGCACCGGAGCACGGGGCTCAGCTCCGGGCTGCGTCACCATGCGGGGGAGGGGGGGTCAGCCCAGAGTCCTGAGCACCCCATCCCCCACCTCCTAAAATCTATTTGGCTGCCCGGACACCTGGCGCGTGCCTACTCAGGAAGGCGGGTGGAGAGGCAAGAAAACGGGCCCCGAGGGCGTGTTAAATAGACAGGACATGACTCAGAAGGCGGGGAAGAACGAGCCCTAAATCCGGGGCAAAGGAAAGCCGTCCATCAAACCGCCACAGCCTTCAGCCCCGGGCTGCGAGCAGTACAAACCCACTTGCTCGCCTTGCCCGCGTCAAGTGGAGGGTAGTTTATAAAATACTCTTGTCCCCCTTTCTGTGTAGTTGGCTCCGTGCTGGTTTTTTTTAAATGTTTGATTTTGGGGGGAGGTGGGGTCACACCCAGAGGCTCTCAGGGCTTACTCCTGGCCCTGCGCTCAGGGACCACTCTTTGGAGGGGCTCAAACGGAACAAATGGGATGCCAAGGATCAAACTGGGTCAGCTGCAAACCCTGGGGGTGGGACACACACACACACACACACACACAAGGAAGCACCAGACCTGCTGTGCTATCTCTCTGGCCCCACGCTCTATTTTTAAAGGGAAGAGGACATGCAAACTGTGGATGAACAGACTTCAACTGCTCTTGCCAGAAATGAGCCTTATGGGGCTGGCAAGTCAGTAGAGCCCTACGGCGCGTGCCTTGCAGTGGCTGATCTGGTTCGATCCCCTTTTGGCCCCTAGAGTACTGCCAGGAGTGCTCCTAAGCACAGAGCCAGGAGCAAGCCAGGAGCCAGGAGTAAGCAGAGCACAGCCAGGTGTGGCCCAGAAACAAAAACAAAAATGAGCCTGACAGTAATATAACACACACACACACACACACACATACACACACACACCCCTTTTTGCGGCAAGCTGAGTGGATCCTAGGATCAAAAAAAATGGGCCTGACAGTAATACACACACACACACACACAAACACACACACACACCTTTTAGCAGCAAGCTGAGTGGATCCTAGGATCAAAAACAAAAATGGGCCTGACAGTAATACACACACACACACACACACACACACACACACACACACATATACATACCTTTTAGCAGCAAGCTGAGTGGATCCTAGGATCAAAAACAAAAATGGGTCTGACAGTATTTTACACACACACACACACACACACACACACACATATACTCACGCCTTTTTGCGGCAAGCTGAGTGGATCCTAGGATCAAAAAAAATGGGCCTGACAGTAATACACACACACACACACACACACACATACTCACACTTCTTTGTGGCAAGCTGAGTGGATCCTAGGATCAAAAACAAAAATGGGCCGGACAGTAATACACACACACACATATACACTCATGCCTTTTAGCAGCAAGCTGAGTGGATCCTAGGATCAAAAAAAATGGGCCTGACAGTAATACACACACACACACACACACCTTTTAGCAGCAAGCTGAGTGGATCCTAGGATCAAAAACAAAAATGGGCCAGACAGTAATACACACACACACACACACACACACATATACTCACACCTTTTTGTGGCAAGCTGAGTGGATCCTAGGATCATTCTGCAGGCCCATCCCAGGCATAAGGTGTTCTGCTGAATCACAAAAAGAACAGCTCTGGCTACTGGGGCACAAAGAACTCCCTTGGTCATGCCCTTAAGATGTCTGAGGAAGGAGAGCTATGATGAAAAATTCAGCTCCGAAGATGCAACCAGCACCAAAAACATGAAGGGTTATACGAACAATGCAAATCACCATAAGGCATAATTAAAGCACAGCTTCCTAAGGCTAGGAGAGAGAGCTCAGTTCAGCTGAGGGAGTCCAGGGTGTGATCCAAACACCTAGCTAGAAGATGCCTCAACACCATGAAAAACAAAAGCAAGCAAAAATTAGCTTCTTGGGGCTGGAGCCATAGGACAGCAGGGAGGGCACTTGCCTTGCATGCAGCTGACCAAGGTTCCATCCTAACATCCCATATGGTCCCCCAGCACTGCCAGAAGTGATTGCTAAGTGCAGAGGCACGAGTAACCCCCGGGAATCGCCTGGTGAGCGACCCCCGCCCCAAAAAATATTAGCTTCATAACAAGGGCTCAGTTAAGCCCAATCACTCAAGTCAGATGGCCTGGATTCAAATCCCAGTTTTGTTGCTTACTAGCTAGGTTGGCCCTGAACAAACTACTTAACCACTCTGACTTAACAGGGTTCTTTTTTTTTTTTTTTTCCCGTAACACCTGGCTGTGTTCAGGGACCATATGCCAGGAATTGAATCAGGGTCAACTGCAGGCACACAAGCACCTAAACCTCCATACAATCTCTCCGGCCCATCTATGAAATAGGAAGAGTAACACTGCTTCATAGGGTTGTTGAGGGGCTAAATGCACAGTTCAGGGGTTAAGATACACGGGGATGGAACCACATGGTCAACAGCTTAGCTAGGTGCAGCCCGGGAGTCACCCAAACACCGTTGGGTATGGTCCTGGAGGCCCTCAGCCGCCACCATGGATGCCATGGGTTACCCCTCTGCACCACTGGGCCCGAGCGGTTTCTCAGGCCCTCAAGTTAAATGACCAGCCCAGCTGATTGAGAATAACAAGGAAGGGCTTCGAGACCCCTTGACACAGCCTTCAAAATGCCACCCCAGACCAAAAAACTGAACTAGATCATGCATGTAACATGTAACAAGGCAAAAGGACAGGGCTGGGGCAATACAGTACAACAGGTAGGATGTTTGTCTTGCATGCAGTTGACCTGTGTTCAATCCCCAGCATCCCAGATGGTCCTCCAAGCACTGTCAGGAGTGATTCCTAAGCACAGATCCAGGACTAACTCCTGAGCACTGCTGCTGTACCCCCCGTAAACGAGAAAAAACACTGACTTGGGGCTAGAGCGACAGTACAGTGGGTAGGGCATTTGCCTTGCACGCAGCCGACCTGGATTCAATTCCCAGCATCTCATAGGGTTCCCTGAGTACCACCAGGGGTAATTCCTGAGTGCAGAGCCAGGAATAACCCCTGAGCATCGCCAGGTGTGACCCAAAAATCAAAATAAATAAAAGAATACCTACTGTACTCAGTACTATTACTGCCATCACTCAACTCCTGCAGATAATGCTACAGCTCTGCAGCTTCAGAAAATTAATATTTGAGCACCAGCTAAAATAACTTAATGAGCTTTCCTGTGCTTTGGGGTCATTTCTGACAGTACTGAGGAACCATGGGGGTACCGGGGATCAAATGCAGGCCTCCCCCAATCAAAACATGTGATCCAGTCTTCAGAGCTATTTCCTGACCCATTCCACCACCTTAAAAAAAAAAAAAGACTTATTAGTTTACAACATTCCAGAATCTCTGGGGTACAGCAGAAGCTACGCGTACAGGCTTTCCTCACGTCCACCACCAGAGTTCCAGGGCTGTTCCACCACCAAGGGGAAATTATTTCCACATGCAAAGTCTCTATCCAAAAGCTGTGCCGCAGAACAGAGAGGTAACTCGGAGCTCTGCATGTGGGAGGCCCAAGCTCCATCCTGCCAAGCGCCAGCCACCGGGTGTGGCCTGAAGACAAACAAAAAATCTCACCTCTCTGACATCAGGACAGTGGCTGGTGTACACGGCCAACAGGAAACAGAAATTAGTGCCCGATCTGAGGAGCATATTAACTAATCCAGAGTGTTGGGCCCTGTTCTAAACACATCGATGTCTCAACTTAACCCTCCCGACCACCCTGAGATATTCTTAACTCCATTCCCATTTAGGTGACAAAGAACACAGAGTGTGGCACATGGCCGCGCCTCAAGGATTTGCAGGAAGCAGTTGGCTCCCCGAGTCACTGCCCTCACGCCCATGTGTACTATCCACACTGCCTTCACCTACTGCACAAACTGGCCTGAGAGAAGGTTCTCTAGCTCCTAAACATCAGGTCAGTTAAATAGCATCAGTTCTTGAAGATTTTTTTTTTGGCCACACCCGGGAATGCTTGGGGATTACTCCTGGCTCAGTGGTCAGGGGTTACTCCTAGCAGGGGGACCACATAGGTTGCTGGGGACTGAACCTGGGTTGGCTGTGTGCAAGGCAAGCGGCCCTGATCAGAATACCATTCTACAAGTGTTCTCTCTGGAGCATTTGGGGAAATGCAGCTAAGTGCAGGAAATGAATGTGAGGCATTCTAGATCAAACTAATCTTACTAGCCAATCATGGTGCAGAGGCTGGTCCTGAAACTTGCTTCCCTCTCTTTGACTGGGCAAAACCACCCACTTACTGGCCCTGGAGCTCCAGACCTTGTCCATGTTCTTGACTATCTCAAATCATGCTCTGTTTACCTAGTGGGGAAAAATTCTTTTAGAAATGTGGCTTGCGGGGGCTGGAGAGATAGCACAGCGGGGCAGGCCGGGTAGGGCATTTGCCTCGCACGCGGCCAACCCGGGTTCAATTCCCAGCATCCCATATGGTCCCCTGAGCACCGCCAGGAGTGATTTCTGAGTGCAGAGCCAGGAGTAACTCCTGTGCATCGCCAGGTGTGACCCAAAAAGAAAAAAAAATAATAATAAATGTGGCTTGCGGAGGTTGGAGCGATAGTACAATTGATAGGGCATTTGCCTTGCATGCAATCAACCTCAGTTCAATCTCTGGCAACCCATATTGTCCCCCAAGCTCTGCCAGGAGTAATTCCTGAGTGCAAAGCCAGGAGTAACCCCTGAGCATTGCTGGGTGTGAGCGCCCCCAAACCAAATAATAAATAAATGTGGCTTAGGCCAAGGAGAACTCAAAGGGCTGGAGCACACACAGGAAGCTCTGGATGTGCACTCCAACACTGCCTCATTCACTCCCCCACCTTGCACCAGCAGGGATAATACTGGGAGCCCCTAGCACTCCTGAGCTCCAGCACTGAACCACCTGACCTGACCGGCACAGCCAGGCTCACCTGCACCCGAAGTGGATCCTGGATGCCCTGAGCATAGTCGTGAGGGCCACAAAGGGGGATGGCTGGAAGGGCTGGAGAGATTAGCACATAAGGCCTTGCATGTGGTCAACCCAGGCTGGATTCCCAGCATCCCATATGGTCCCATGAGCACCGCCAGGAATAATTTCTGAGTGCAGAGCCAGGAGAAACCCCCTGAGTGTCACTGGATGTGGCCCAAACAATCAGTATCAAGATCATCCTGTTGTTCGTCAATTGCCTCCAGCAGGCACCAATAATGTCTAATGTCTCCTTCTTCCTAGCCCTGAGATTTTCAAAGAGCCATATTCAATGCTCTTTCAGGGTTGGGAGAATGAGATCTATCACTGTTGTTGGCCCAAACAACCCCACACAATGATTCCTGAGCGCAGAGCCAGGAGTAAACCCTGAGCACCGCTGTGTAGCCCAACCCACCACTACACTGATTTTATGGGGGAGGAACAAGTCAATCTCCCAGAAAAGCTACTTCAGTTCTTTCCTTCCACCGCCACAGTGTCCCCAGACCATACAGCAACTGTCACATGCCAGGAGCGGGAAGCAACTGTATCTATGGCCCCAGAGTGGTACCCAGTCAGCATCACCTCTTGCAAGAAGCCAGACGGGCTCTCTTCCCTTTAGCCCCACCACGTCTTCCCCCTTTTTCTCACTCTCCCACCCACCAATCCACACTCCCACGGGGACAGTGATGAACCCTCAAGCCAGAAAGAGCAAAAAAGCAGTAACAAGCTCCCAAAGTGGATTCAGGAGGTGGTGGGATCAGAGAGGGACACGCTCAGGGAGCTCCATGGGGGAATTCGCCTTCTCGGAGTAGAAAGATCCTGCACTCTCTTGGCATGCAGACGAGCTGGGGTTGATCCCTGGCACCACACATGGTTCCCAGCCCAGCTCAGCCGGGAGGGAGCCCCAACAGGGCTAGGGGCTCCCCACCACCATCACCTCCTTCCTCCAAAAAGTGTTCTTTTTTCCCCCTAGCCGTCCCACCAGGTGTCATACACAGAATCTTCACTTCAACCAAGAAGCCCAAGGATGGGATGGGGACGGGGAGGGGGATCCGGAGGCCCGGAGGAGGCTGCTTGGAGGAGCGCGCCAGGCCCGTGGCCACGTGGGCGCGCACGGACGAAGGCGCGCGGCGCCCCGTCCCGCACCGCGTCCGTCCCCGGCTGCACGAGCGCCGGGAGCCCCGGCAGGCACGCCCCGCGTCTGCGCCCGCCTGGCCTGGCCTGGCCTGGGGGCCGCCTTACCCGCCGGGCCGGGCCGGGCCGGGCCGCCGCTCCTCGTCCTCGCGGCAGGCGCTTCCACTCCCGGGCTCCCCGCGTCCTCGGCCGACACCGGGGCCGCCGCCGCTCTGCGGGGCGGGTGCGCCAAGGCCGGAGGGCCGCGTCCACCACGGCCGGCCCCCTCCGCACCCGGCCCCCCGCGGCCCCGCACCGCCGCCGCCGCCCCTCCCGAGCGCGGGCGCCCGCCGGGCCCCGCCCGAGCCCCCGGCCCCACTACTTCAAGCCCGCGACAAACTTTCCGCCGCTGCCCGCCGCTCTCAGGCCGCCATCTTGCCGCGGGGCAGGCCGGGTAGTGGCCACGGCCGCGGGAATCCCCACGCGCCGGGCGCCGCGCGTCACCGGGGCGTGGCCGCCTGGTGGGCGGGGCCGGACTGGACGGGGCGGGGCCTCCCGGTGGGCGGGGCCGGGCTGGCTGCGGCGGGACCGGACTGGTTGGGGGCGGGGCCTGAATGGATGGGGCGGGGCCTGATTGGATGGGCGGGGCCTATCTGGCTAGGGGAGGGGCCTGGCTGGGTGGGGGCGGGGTCTTTTGTTCAAGGCGTGGCCGGGGTGTGGCCTCATTCTGGAGAACCCGGAGGGGCCCCCAGGAATTGGGATCTCCTAAAAGCAAGCTTTAGGACCGCGGCACGAGGAAAGCGTCGGAAATTGGGCCTTAGCGGGAATGGTGGAAAAAAAAGATTCTCGTGCTCCATGACCCAGCGGGAGAGCAACAAAGAAATAGTGGGAAGGTCTGAATACTGGGTTTCCCACCATTCAGAATTAAAAATTGGGGTTAGAGAGAGAGTTATAAGCAGGTTCATTTTTTGCCTTTGCACGCGGCTGACCCAGGTTCGGTCTTCAATATTCCATAAGGGTCCACAGGGCCCCTACAGGAGTGATCCCTGAGCACAGAGCCCGGAGTAAGCCCAGAGCAATTGCTGGGTGTGGACCCCCAAACTAAAACCCTGAAATGCAAAATTAGCTTTCCAGTTCAGTAAGCGAAGAAAGGTAAGACCTAGCCCCTTCCAGCCTCAAGAACCTTACTCTCCTTTGCCACACTCCTGCACCTAGGATCACTTAGTTCTCAAATTGTGCTGTTTCAAGCTGATCTAAAGCCTGAAACACAGTCAATTGGGGTTCCCCAACACCCCAGCCAGGGTAATTCCAGAGTCCACTAATCCCTGAGCACTGCAGGGTGTGGCTTTAAAAACTAACTAAATAGATAAGGACTCTCCCCCATCATCAATTGATACATCATCAATTTTCCCTTCAGCCAACGGCTTCTCCAGAGAGCCGGAGAACAGAGGGCAGGGCATTTGCCTTGCACATGGCAAACCCAGGTTCGATTCCCAGCATCCCACACTGCCTCCTGAGCACCAACAGGAGCAAGAGCAATTCCTAGCGCCCCCCCCCCCCCAAAAAAAGAGACTAGAGCGGGTAGGGTATTTGCCTTTGCCTTGCACACGGTCACCAGGGGTTGGATTCCCCCCGCCCCATATGGTCCCCTGAGCTCCACTAGGAATGATTGCTGAGTGAATAGGCAGGAGGAGCAACCCCTGAGCATTTTTGCCCACCCCAAAAACAAACAGAACAATTATTTTTAAAGGAAAAAAGGATTCCCCAATCCCCAGACCGAATTCAATTTTTTTTCCTCTAGGCTTCTCTTGCAACTCTCACATAATTTTATCGTAGCTATTCTGTGCTGTGATTATTTACATGCTGTGTCACTTGGTAAACTGATCCTTTAAGGCAAAAAAAAAAAGTCTGAGTGCATCCTCTTATTCCCTTGTAGGAGCCTGGCGAATAATAAACACTTAATGAATAGGTAGCTCAGCATCTTCCAATACATAAAGCATTATTTAGTCTGCCTTAGGGCTGTTAGGCTTATTGCCTAGAATGTTCTTCCTCCGGATATTCACTCCCACATGTGTCTCTCTCTGCTCAAACATTACCATCTCAGGGCTTCTCTGGCCCCACTAAACAGCATCCGCAACCGTCTCCTTGAACCTGTTGTCTTACGCAGCACTTAGCAGCTGACATATTAAATATTTATTTATTGCCCATCTCGCACTCCAATGCAAACTCCTAGAGGGGTCTGGGACATTTATTCACTCATCGCTGCGTCTCCAGTGTCTGAAACCATGCCCAGCGTAGTAAGTGCTCAATAAATGTTATTGAATGAATAAATGTACCGGAGAAAGGGGTTGTGAAATCAGTGGTGTGGAGGAGGGTTTGAACATACTATAAAAGATGGAAATGCATAGCTGGAAGGTACTGGCCCCAAGGTCAAACCTGGCCTGTCAGGAATGGTAGCAGAGACAGAAGCCAAGCTCTGCAAAGGAGGGGATGGGATGAAAGCCAGGTGAAACTAGAGCAGGGGAGCTCAGGGAACACAGTCCTCCTGGGGAAGCAACAATTCAGGTAGATTGGGATGGGCTGGAGGCGAGGAGTTTACCCGGATCTAACGATGACATCTACCCCCAAGTGCAGGCCTCTTTTAGCCAGATGGTTCCGGAGAAGCCTTAGCATCTGTTCTTCTGTAAATTATCCAGTGATCCCTCCTGCCTGTCCTCTCTGGTGACAGCCGGAACAATTGTCTAGGAATTCCATCTGCTCCCCGTCCACAACTCATCAACATTGCAAAGCACAAAGGTATCCCATTTCCAGAGGCCTAGGCCTGGGTCTGTCCCTAGGTGAAATGATCTCAAGCACTTGCTCCTGAAGTCTCCAGATAGACTGGGGTCGAGGTGCTGGCAAAATGTTTTTGGGAAGTAGTAAAACCCAAATGGGACTTAAAGAAGTTACTCTGTCCATAGCCCTTAAGTAGCAAAAAGCATTATTGCCAGACTTGCTTTGTGGACACAGGAACGGGGGTTTAAGAAGACTGTAACTGGCACCAGTTCGCGCCCAGAGAAGGCAGGACCACTTCCCCTGTTTCAAGACAGAAGTTAGAGCAGGAACAAAGGTTGTGATAAGGGCATCTCTCCAGCCCCCATGCTACTTTCTCCTCGGTGTTATAATGAAACCAAAGATAGAGGTCTGAAGAAAGAACAGGAGCATAGAATGCAATCCGACTCTTGAAGGACATCAGAAAAGAATGCTCAAGATAGGCCAGAACAATAGCACAGTGGGTAAGGCACTCATCTTGCATGCGGCTGACCCGAGTTTGATCCTTGACACCCCATGAGGTCCTCCAAGCCTGCCAGGAATTCTGAGTGCAGAACCCCAGAATAAGCCCTGAGCACCGCTGGGTGTGGCCCCAACAGAAAAAGAAGGTTCAAGTCACTTCTGGGACAACATTGTGTTCAAATTAACCTCAAACCAATCCATAAATTAAATTACTTAATTTAATTTCAATTAAAATTAGGAGGAAAATAATTTTAATCCTAAAAAAAAAAATAAAATAAAAACGGGGGTGGGGGGATCAGAGAGATAGTACAAGGATGGGGCACTTGCCTTGCAAGCGGCTGACCTGAGTTCAATCCCAGACTTCCTGTATGGTTCCCCAAACACTCTAGGAGTGATTCCTGAGCACAGAACTAGGAGTAAGACCTGAGAACCACTGGATGCGGCCCCCAAACCAAAAGCAAACCAAAGTCAGGAAATCAGGAGAGAGCCGGCATGGAATAGTCCCCAAAGTACTGCAAGGAGCAATCCTGAGCACTAAGCCAGGAGTAGTCCCTGAGCACCTTGTTCTGGTCCCACCCAAAATAAAATTAAATTAAAAAGAGGTGGGGGGGGGCGGGGAAAGAGGCTGGGGAGATGGCCAAAGGGTTGAAGTGCATGCTTTGCACGTAGGAGCCCATTGGATCCCTGACATTGCAAGACCCCTGAGCACCTGCAGGAGCAACCGTCAAGCAGTGCTGGTGGTGACTCAAAGACAAAGAAGGTACCTGGATGCGGCTTAGTGGTGTCTTGCACTTGTGGGGTGGGTTCAAGCCCAACTACCACACACACTCACACACACACACACACACACACATACACACACACACTCAACTATATTCAACAAAATAATGTTACATAAGGCCCTGCCATGCTAATTCCTTTTTTCAAGGGATAGGTGGGTCAAGAAAGCACAAGTTTGGGGCTAAAGCAGTAGCACAGCGGGGAGGGTATTTACCTTGTACACAGCTGACCTCAGTTCAATTCCCCGCATCCCGTATGGTCCCCCGAGCACCGCCAGGAGTAATTTCTGAGTGCATGAACCAGGAGTAACTCCTGTGCATCGCTGGGTATGACCCAAAAAGCAAAAAAAAAAAAAAAAAAAAGTACAAGTTTACCCATTGAATACCTCTGACATCATGTCATTCCCTTTGTTCTAGTGTCTATCTCTGTATCTCCCCAAAACATGGTGGCTTAAGACAACTTTCTATTACCTATCAGATTCCTGTGGGTCAGGGGTCAGCTGGTCAGTTAGTCTGTCCCTCCTGCAGTTAGCCGGCTATAGATAGTGCAGCACTGAGGCAGCTGCAGTCACGAGCTGACTGTCTGGCCCTCACTTGCTGTACGGTCTCAGGATCTCCCTCCTGGGGCTAGCTTGGGCTTCCTCATAACATGGTAGCCTCAGGCCCATCAGACTGATTAATGGGCAATTCAGACAGTCAAGGGCAAGTGTCTCAGGATAATCAGATGAAACCTAGATCATCTTTTGTGATCTGAGCTCAAGAGTCATGGGGCATCAAGGCCAACATACTCAAAACCGACCTCAACAACTCAAGGAAAGGGAGGATAGATTCTATCTTGGTGGAAAGATGGTGTCAAAACATGATATAAGAAGAAGCAGCTGGGAGCTGCAGGTCGGGCGTTTGCCTTGCACGTGGCCAACCTGGGTTCAATTCCCAGCTTCCCATATGGTACCCCGAGCACCGCCAGGAGTGATTCCTAAGAGCAAAGCCAGGAGTAACCCCTGAGCATTGCTGGGTGTGACCCAAAAAGAAAAAAAAAAGATGGGGCTGACTCAATATCTATATTGCAAACTACAAGACCCTGAAGGGAAGAGTGAGCAAAAGAGAATGCCCTGCCACAGAAGCAGGGTAGGGTAGGGGGATGGGGTGTGGGGGTGGGAGGGCTACTAGGATCTCCACCAGTGGTGGAGAATGGGCACTGGTGGAGGGATGGGTACTCGATCATTTTATAACTGAAACCCAAGCATGAAAGTTCGTAAGTCTACAACTATACCTCATGGTGTTTCACTAATACAAAAAATTATATCACCTCCTTAAAGAAAAAAAAAGAAGATGGGGCAGGAGCAATAGTACAGCTGAAAGGTACTTGCCTTACATGTGGCCAACCTGGGTTCAATTCCACTACCCTGTATGATCCTCCAAGCCCCACCAGAAGTGATGCCTGAGTGCAGAACCAGGAGTAACCCCTGAGCATCAAGAGGTGTGGCCCCGATGATGGTGAGCCCCACACGTGGCTCATGTGAGTTGAAAGCGAAGGAGAGAAGGAGAGAAAGACTGTCACATTCTCCCACTCCGCCTCTGTCACTCAGGACCCGCTGGGAAGACTAGGACTAGGCAAAGTCTGCAATGAGTGGGAGAAGGTAGAGTAACACCCCCAAGGGAGACTGCGGGCTTCCCCAAAGACAGAGAAGCCTGGGATGGCCTTTCCGACCGGCCTGTCTCTGTGGGGGTCCAGCCTCCTCAGGGTCTGTTACTGACTGGTGCCAGGTGAGGGTCTTATCAGGCCTTTAGTTCCTGATTTCTGCAAGTTTATCTTTCACAACTTCAGGGCTGTTACTTCCCAGGAAATTTACTGCCATGGCCTTGGGAGGGAGCCTTCCCTATCTGCCTGCTGCCTGTATCAGCCCCAAGACTAAAATCAAAACAACAACAACAACAAAAATAAAGCTTATGTGAAGGCTAAAGTGATGGCTTAAAGGGCTGGAGCACAGACTTTGAATGATGGAGTCCCAAATTCAATCCCCAGCATCACATAATCCACTGAATCTTGATTTCATACTCACTAGCTCTGTGACCTTGGGAATTTACAAGTCCTAGTATCTTCATCCATGAAACCAGAATAACAGCAATGCTGTCTTATAAGACTGAGGTCAAGTGTGGGGACAGAGCAATCGTACAGCAAGTAGGGCTCTGGCGTACCTTGCACATGGCAGACCTGGGTTCGATCCCAGCATCCCATATTAGTGCAAAGCCAGGAGCAATTTCTGAGAACCACTGGGTGTGGCACTCCCCCCCCCCAAAAAAAGAAAGGTTGACGTCAAGTTAAATGAAAGAACCATAGAAAATTCATCAAATTGTGAGAAGTGGATAAATTCTGGATAGACTGGAGCATGGGAGATAACTTGAAGGGCTGGATTTATGCTTTGCAGGCAGGAGCCCTGGGTTCAATCCTTAATGCCCCAAGATCCCCAGATCACCACTGTATGAACATCCCCTAACACCATTGGGTGTGGGGCTCCCAAAAAATTCTGAAGGAACTTGAAGGCAAGACTTCCATGACATGATATGTGAGATAGATGAAGAAAGTTAAGTATACTCCAGCAGGAGCCTCAGTCTGTTCCCCCAGGACATCTGCTCTTCTTTGAAGTTGTGATGAAAGATACAAATGTATTTAGTTCCAGGCTGGGGAGATACCACAGCGGGTAGGGCGTTTGCCTTGCACGCGGCGGACCCGGGTGCAATTCCCAGCATCCCATATGGTCCCCTGAGCACCGTCAGGGGTAATTCCTGAGTGCAGAGCCAGGAGTAATCCCTGTGCATCGCCAGGTGTGACCCAAAAAGCGAAAAAAAAATGTATTTAGTCCCTCAGTGATACCAAATAAACCAGCAGCTTCCCTGAAAAAGAAAGAAAGAAAGAAAGAAAGAAAGAAAGAAAGAAAGAAAGAAAGAAAGAAAGGTTAAGTATAATAGCAAGAATTTTGCCTAAAACGCTGGATGGTGGGCTGAAGAAATAGTACAATGGGAAGGGTATTTGCCTCACACATGGCTGACTTGCGTTCAATCCCTGGCACCACATCTGGTTCCCTGATCCCGCCTGGAGTGATCCCTGGGTGCAGAGCCAGGAGTAAACCCTGAGCATCAAAAGGTGTGACCTCGGGGGCTGGAGCACCGCCAGGAGTGATTCCTGAGTGTGCAGAGCCAGGAGTAATCCCTGTGCATTGTCAGGTGTGACCAAAAAAAGAAAAAAAAAAAAAAAGAAGATGTGGCCTCCAAACAAAAGTAAGTAAATAAATAAAGAAAGTTCTCTCGGGCCTGGAGTGATAGTACAGCAGGTAGGATGTTTGCCTTGCACGCAGCCGACCTGGGTTCGATTCCCAGCACACCCCATATGTTCCTTGAGCACCACCAGGAGCAATTCCTGAGCGCAGAGCAGTAACCCCTGAGCATCGCCGGGAGTGACCCAAAAAACAAAACAAACAAACAAAAAAAGAAAACTCTGAATGGGGGACAGAGAGATAGTACAGGGGTTAATTAAAAGGTTCTTGCTTTGCATTCAACTGATTCTGGTCTAATCCCTGGCATCCCAGGAGGTCAGTTCCCTCAGCAGCACTAGGACTCTCTCCTGAGCACGATAGGGCAAGGCCCCAACCCCACCAAAGGACGATAAAATTAAAAATAAAATACTGTATAGGGGCTGAAGAGCTCTATACTATCTGTATAGCTCAAGGAATTCAGCACATGCATTGCATGTTAGAAGCCTAAATTCAAATCCCCAGGTACCCTGGGAGACCCCCACCCTGAGCACAGGGCCCAGAGCCCTCAACAACCCTAAGCATTGCCAGCTATGATGCAAAAATTATATATATATAATAATTATCAGGATGGGGAAATCTCAGAGTTGGGGACCTTGCACATGGCTGACTTGGGTTTGATCCCCAACATCCCATATGGTCCCCCAAACCCCGCCAGGAGTGATCCCTGAAATCAGAACCAAGGAATATGCACTAAGCACAAAAAAATAAGAAAGGAATCTCTGACATGGAAAACACAACTTGGGAGTGGAAAACCAAGAGTTTCCATTTGCATCTGCAAATTTCAATTGCATCTTGGACGATCCAAGTGCAGAGGCCAAGCAGGCTACCAGAGACAGGTGTGGGTTTCTTTGTGGGGCACAGGGGTTATGGGGGGGAGGGCCCAGCAGTGCTCAGGGGCTACTCCTGGCTCTGTGCTCGGGGATCACTCCTGGCTCGGAGGCAGTGATCAAGTGCAATGCCAGGGACTGGCTCAAAGTTGGCTGCAGGCAAGGCAAGTGCCTTCTAAAGGCAGTACTATCTCTCCAGCCAATGAGCGTGGACTTCAAGGACAAATTCCCACAGGAGACATAAACTCAGGAGTCACGAGCTTATAGGCTGCTTTTAAAGTCATTACACTGGATGAGATCATGAAGTGGGTGAGCGAAGGAAAGCAAATAAGGGTCAGGATTAAGGAAGATGTTGGGAAGGTCAGGAAGGCGGAAGAGACACAGTCCTTGCTGCCAATGGAAGAGCTACTGAGAGTCATCAATTGCATCCGGTGGACAGTGCACCAAATATGGCCACAGGGCCAGTGAGGTGAGGACTGGAGGATTGATCAGTGAACTCTGTGATAACGGAGGGCATAAGCGACTTCTCTCTCTCTCTCTCTCTCTCTCTCTCTCTCTCTCTCTCTCTCTCTCTCTCTCTCTCGTGATTTGGGTCACATCTAGTGATGCTCAAGGGTTACTCCTGGCTCTGCACTCAGGGACTACTCCTGTTGGTACTCAAGGGACTATAAGGGATGTTGGGGATGGCACCCGGGTCAGCCGTGGGCAAAGCAAACACCTTCCTGCTGTGCTATCATCACTCCAGCCCCAGGCACTGGTGACTTTGACAAGAGTGATTCCGGTGGAGTGGAGTGTGGTAAGGTTGGATTTAGGAGAAAATGAGAGGAAAGGGAACTGATACTTAATGGGCCACGTGCACATTTTGTATGTGGGAGGCCCAGGTTTGATTCCTAGAACTACATGGGCCTCCTGAGCACAGAACTTGGAGTAGTACCCAAGTACCACCAGGTATGGTCTAAAACAGAAAGAGAGAAGACAGAAAAAGCACATGAAGATTGGAGATAGTACAGGAGGTAAGGGGCTTGCCTTGCATACAGCCAACATAGGCTCAATCCCCAACACCACAAAGTCCTTGAGCTCTGCCAAGAGTGACCTCGGAGGGGGGCTGGGGAGAGAAGGATACTGGGATTAGTGGTGGTGGAGAATGGGCACTGGTGGAGGGATGGGTACTTGATCATTGTATAACTGAAACCCAAGCACAAAAATTTGTAAGTCTACAGCTGTACCTCATGGTGTTTCACTAATAAAAATTAAAAAAAAAAAAAGAGTCATCTCTGAGTGCAGATTCTGGAGTAAGCCCTAAGCACAGCCAGGTGAGGCCCAATGCCCTTATGATCCCTCCCCCCCAAATAAAAGGAAAGGAAAGGAAGAAAAGGAAAACAGAAGAGAAGAGGAAATATATTTATTTATTCATTTGATATTTAGGTCACACCCAGCAATGTTCAGGGGTTACTCCCGGCTCTGCTCTCAGGAATTACTCCTGGCGGTACTTGGGGGACCATATGGGATGTCAGGGATCACACCTGGGTCAGCCGCATGCAAGGCAAACACCCTACCCGCCATACAATTGCTCCGGCCCCAAAGAAGAGAGGAAATATAGACTAGCCGTTTTTCAGGAATGTTTATAAAGGAGAGCAGAAAATTGCAATTGGAAGAGAATAGAAGGGCCAGAGTGACAGTACAGGGTTAGGGACCTGCTTGCATGCAGCAGACCGGGTTCAATCCCCAATACCATATGGCCCCTAAGTATGGCTGAATACAGTTCTAGAATCCCCAGTATACTACCAAGGTGGGCCAGGTTATCCCTGGCTTTTGCATTCAACCACTGGCCTGGTAAGCCAAGAATCTCTGGGAGGGTGGCTGGCACACATCCAAAAAAAAAAAAAGCAACCAGTGTTGGTGTGGATGTGGAGAGAAGGGGACTCTCCTTCACTGCTGGTGGGAATGCTGAATGGTTCAGCCTTTTTGGAAAACAATATGGACATTTTTCAAAAAACTAGAAATTGAGCTCCCATTTGACCCAACAATACCACTTCTGGGAATATATCCCAGAGACACAAAAAAGCACAGTAGAAACGACAGCTGCATTTGTATGTTTATTGCAGCACTATTTACAATAGCCAGAATCTGGGAAAAAACCCAAGTGCCTAAGAACAGATAACTGGTGAAAGAAATTTTGGTATATGGAATGGAATACTATGCAGCTGTTAGAAAAGATGAAACCATGAAATATGCATATAAGTGGATCAACACGGAGAGTATCATGCTAAGCGAAATGAGTCAGAAAGAGTGGGACAGGCACAGAATGACTGCACCCATTTGTGGAATATAAAGTAACATAGTAGGAGAATAACACCTAAGGATAGTAGAGATAATGGCCAGGAGGGTGGCCCCATGGCTTGGAGACTGATCTCATGTGTTGCGGAAAAAGGCAGGTGGGATGGAGAAGAGACCACTAAGTAATGGTGGTTGGAAGGATCACTCGGGATGGTAGATGCATGCTTAAAGTAGGTCATGGACCAAACATGATGGCTGTTTAGTGCATATATTGCAAACCATAACACTCAAAAGGAGAGAGAGAGTAAGAGGGAATGTGTCTGTCACAGGGGCAGGGGGTGGGAAGGGGTGGGGTTGGTGGGAGGGACACTGGGAACATTGGTGGTAGAGAATGGGCACTGGTGGAGGGATGGGTACTCAAACATTGATTGAAATGTAATCACAAAAATTTATTAGTCTGTAACTGTATCTCATAATGATTCATTAAAATAAAAAAAAGTAAATTATTACAGGGGGAAAAAAAGAATCTCTGGCAGGGGACCCTAGGCCTACCTCAACTCAAAGAGAGAGAGAGAAAAAGAGAGAAAGAGAGAGAGAGAGAGAGAGAGAGAGAGAGAGAGAGACTCTAAGAATTAAGAATTATAGGGGTTACTGAAGTTATTATTATCATCATTATTATTTTTGGCACTTGGGCCACACCCAACAATGTTCAGGGGTTACTCCTGGCTCTGCGTTCAGGAACCAGTCATGGAAGTGCTCGGGGGACCACGTGAATGTCGGGGATGGTACCCAGGTTCGCTATGTATAAGATACGCCCTACCTGCTGTACTATCATTCAAAACCCTTTTTTTGTTTGTTTTTTGTTTTGGCCACACCCAGCAATGCTCAGGACTTAATCCTGCCTCTGCACCCACCCAAGGATCACTTCTGGCAGAGCTTAGGGACCATGTGGGGTGCTGGGGATCAAACCTGGGTCAACCATGTACAAGGCAAGCACCTTAACTGCAGTACTATCTCTGCAATCCTAGAGGTAACTTAAGGTAAGACAAGAGATGATGCAGCACATATTCTGGCTGAGTCCATGTGCTGCTTGTGCCCACGTGGCCGAGCACATGTGTCGCCCACATCTCCCGTCTTGGAATGTGTACTGTCATGCTTCCATATCTAATGCTGGGGTGTGTGTAGGGGCTCTCTCCACCCTTGGAGAAGCCCATGTTTTTTCTTGAGCGCCTTACTCCTCTCTTCCTTTCCCTCCCTCCTTCCCCTTCCGAAAAACCTCCAAATAGAATCTTCTTTTACTTGGAAAAAATTTTAAAAGATGGTTGAAAACGATTCCATCTAGGGACCAATAAACTGATGCCACGGTGAGAAGGGAGAACTGGCGGAGGCTGAAGGATCCCATAGATGAGAAGAATCCTAACGGGGTCCGGGGGTGGGACAAATGTAGTGCATTTATGGAAGCAGGGGAGCTGGCAGATGGTGGAAGGGACACGGGTAAGCAAGAAAGCAGATGCTCCATGGAGTGGGAAACAAGACCACCAGGCGAGAGAGGTGAAAGAAGAAGGGAGGTGCTGGAGCGATAGCACAGCAGGGAGGGCGTTTGCTTGCACACCACTGACCCGGCTTCGATTCCCAGCATCCCATATGGTCCTCCGAGCAAACACCAGGAGTGAATCCTGAGTGCAGAGTCAGGAGGAATCCCTGTGCATCGCTGGGTGTGACCCCCCCACCCGAAAAAAAAGAAAAAAAAGAAAGAAGAAGGGAATTGGAGGATTGAGGAGAAGGTAAACACGGGTTGAGGAGTGCACGGTACTATGGAAATGCAGGGATATTGCTGGTTCCCACAAAGGATGGGTGAGGATCATGAATTTAAGTGAAACCAGTCAGTGTTAATGTCTCTTTTAGAATTTGTCTAGCAGGTTTTCTGGTTGCTACCCGAAAGCCCCCGAGCCCTGCAAAAAAAAAAAAAAAAAAAAAGAAAAAAAGAAAAGAAAAAGAAGTGAATGCAGTCAGCCAGGACATAGGTTATTCGCAGCCATGGTCAGATGCCTGAATGGTGTCTGGGAAAGGGGCGGGGTTTGACCAGAAGAATATCAGAGCAGACAAGGAGCTGGTATGTGTCATGGTTTGATGTGGTAGATCTTGGACTCAAAGCTGGAAAGAGAGGGGTCTGATGAATGCAGGGGAGAATAAAAAGGGACAATAATGGGAGACAATTTATCCACTGAGTCACATCCTACTGCTAACTTATTTTTATTTTATTTTTTAATTTTATTTATTTATTTGCTTTTTGGGTCACACCTGGCAATGTACAGGGGTTACTTCTGCTCTGTACTCAGGAGTTACTCCTGGCAGTGCTCAGGGGACCATATGGGATGCTGGGAATCGAACCCGGGTCGACCGCGTGCAAGGCAAACATCCTACCCGCTGTGCTATCTCTCCAGCCCCTGCTAATTTATTTTTAAATCAGAAAAAAAATGCGTGTGCAGGGGGGGGGGGAGAGTTTCCACATCTGGCAGTGCTCAGAGTTTACTCCTGATTCAGGAATCACTACTGGTGGGTTCAGGGTACCATATAGAGTGCTGGGGATCAAACCCAGGTCAGCTGCATGCAAAGCAAACGCACAACCCTCTGTACTATCACTCCAGCCCCTATAATCAGAAAAAACATACAGGATAGTACAGGGGTTCAGGGCACTTGCTTTGCATGCCACCAATCATGATTCAATTCCCAGCACCATGTGTGGTCCCCCAAATACCATCAGGTGTCACTCCTGAGCATGGAGCTGGGAATAGCCAGGAATGAATGCCACCACCATCAGATACAGGCCAACGCCCTCCCACTCCAAATAATAAGCAAAATAAACTGCACATATGACAATCCTGGATGAGGGGCTGGAGCGATAGCACAGTGGATAGGGCGTTTGCCTTGCACTCAGCTGACCCGGGTTCAATTCCCAGCATCCCATATGGTCCCCTGAGCACCACCAGGGGTAATTCCTGAATGCAGAGCCGGGAGTAACCCCTGTGCATCGCCAGGTGTGACCCCAAAATAAAAAAAAGACAATCCTGGGTTATATTCAACTTCAGACCTACACAGTCATACAATACAAAATTTAGCATCCTCTTCTGGATATTCTCCATGAACATGAAGTGTCGAGGGCCCACAAAAGTCATAACATGGGGTCAGAGATGGGGGTCAGTGGTGGAGCCTCATATGTGTGACATCCAGCTTTGACCATCAGTACCACAAAAATAAATACACTGGTAAATGAAATATTGATTGATTTTTTTTTAAAAAAGGTCATAGTGTGACCCTTATGAGAGACTCCAGTAAATCCAAATGGATTTTTTGTTGAATGCATTTATAAATATAAGCAAGTCAACACAGTCCAAATATCCAGAATTGGTTGAGTTCAGGTTCTAGAGGATATGAAAAGGCAGAAGTTAGGAATAGGGACCTGGGCCAGAATGATACAGGGGCCTTGCACACAGCCGATCCTGGTTCAATCCCTGGCATCCCACACAGAACCCTGAGCACCATCACAAGTGAGCCCTGAGTTGCAGAGCCAGGAGTAACCCCTGAGTATCAGTGGGTGTGCAGCCAAAAAAAAATAACATAAATAATAAAATAAAATTTAAAAGGAGTAGGAGCATGTGACACCCACAAACAAGATTATTACAGGGCTGGAAAGATAGTATAGGAATGGGGTGTTCTGGGTTGGCCAGAGCACCCTTGCGTGTGGCCCACCCAGGTTCTATCCCATATGGTTCCCCAAGATTTTTCATGAATGATTTCTGAATGCAGAGCCAAGGGTAGGTCCTGAGCACCGCTGTGTGGGATCCTAAAACCAAAACAATTATAAATAAAATAAATAGAGAAAGAGGGAGTGGGGGGCCAGAGATATAGTGCAAGGAGGGTAAGGCACTTGGCTTGCACGCAGCTGACTCGAGTTCAATCCCTGGCACCACATATGATTCCCAGAGTCACATCTCCTGGAGTGATTGATCCCTGAGCACAGAGTCAGGAGTAAGTCTGAGCTTTGCCAGGTGTGAACCGAACACCAAAAGAGACACAAAGAGGGGCTGGAGAGATAGCACAGTGGGTAGGGCATTTGCCTTGCATGCGGCCGACCCAGGTTCGATTCCCAGAATCCTATATGGTCCCCCGAGCACCGCCAGGGGTAATTCCTGAGTGCAAAGCCAGGAGTAACCCCTGAGCATCACTGGGTGTGACCCAAGAAGAAATAAAAAAGAAAGTGACACAAAGAGAAAGAGTGGGGAAAGGGGGGGAGAGAGAGAGAGGTTATGGAGTAGCGATTGGTAGTAAAGGTAAGGTAAAAAGGTAAAGGCCCTCCCGTTGATCGTCGATTTGCTCGAGCGGGCCCAGTAACGTCTCCATTGGAGACTTTGTTGTTACTGTGTCTGGCATATCGAATACTCTCGGTAGCTTGCCGGGCTCTCCGAGAGGGGCGGAGGAATCGAACTCGGGTCGACCATGTTGGCCGCTTGTAAGATGGCTCATTTGGCATGGAGCCATCTTTTTTTTGTTGGAGAAGAAATTAATTGAGGGCCTGGGAACCAATTTCGTCTTGTTTCGGGGCCTGCTAGTGCTGACTCAGTGCTGAGGGTTCTCCCGACAGTGCTCAGCTGAAGATAGTGACAGGAAGCAAGCTCACATCTTCACACAAGCAAAGCAAGCAGCGTGACACAGCCACTTCCCGCCCTGGGAAATTGATCTCCTCGGTTACTTGCTAGCACACTAACAAGCTGCGCCAACACTTGGATGCTTAAAACAGCCACCACTGAGATACTCATCTTTGGATTTGTGGGCTGGGCGCTGCTAGGCAGTTCTGCGGGCCTTTTGTTGTTTTTGTTTGTTTGTGAGCCACACCCAGTGATGCTCAGGGTTTACTCCTGTCTCTAAACTCAGGGATCACTCCTGGCAGGGTTTGGGGGACCCTATGGAGTACCAGGCATCGAACCCGGGTTGGCCGTATGCAAGGTCAGTACCCTACCTGCTGTATTATCTTCAGCCCAGTTCCGTGGGTCTTGCTAAACTCAGCGCCGTGACTGCAGCCCCTGGAATCCTGGCTAGGGCAGGGTCCCGGCGCCTCCCTGGGCTGGGTGAGGGTTCTTCTAGCAGGCTACACTGGACTTCACATTGATTTGTTTGATCTGGGGGTCATCCCCAGCTGTGCTTCTCTGGATCACTTCTGGCAGGCTTGGGATGCTGGAGATCAATTTTGGTTGGGGAGGGGGGGGTTGGAGGGACCCCACTCATCAGTGCTCAGCGAGCACTTCTGGAGGGGCTCGGGAGACCACATAGGGTGTCCAGGGTTGAACCAGGGTCAATCACATGCAAGACTGCACCTTTAACTCCAGTCCTATCTTTTTGGCCCAAGACCCTTCTTTTGTTTTTTTTTCTTTTTGGGTCACATCCGGCGATGCTCAGGGGTTACTCCTGGCTTTACACTCAGGAATCACACTCCTGGTGGTGCTCAGGGGACCATATGGGATGCTGGGGATCGAACCCGGGTCAGCCACATGGACTTCACATTGATTTGTTTGGTCTGGGGGCCATCCCCAGCTGTGCTATCGCTCCAGCCCCAAGGCCCTTCTTTTAATTTATTTTTATTTATTTTTATTTTTTAATGTAGGAGTGCTGCTATTTATTCAGCCACTGATCAGCTGATTGAATTGTGCATGAACTCCACTAATTATTTTTTTAAAATATTAAAAATGGCGCCCTTGGGCTGGAGCGATAGCACAGCGGGTAGGGCATTTGCCTTGCATGCGGCTGACCCAGGTTCGATCCCCTGCATCCCATATGGCCCCCCAAGCACTGCCAGGAGTGATTCCTGAGTGCAGAGCTGAGTGTAACCCCTGAGCATCGCTGGGTGTGACCCAAAAAGGAAAAAAAAAAGGTGCTTTTTAGGTGTTTTGCACGTTGGAGCCCTAGGCCTAGGCTCTCCCTCCCCCCCAGAACCACAGGGTGAGGTCCCAACACAACACAAACAGAAAAAATGACTTTTATTAATTGGGGGGGGGGCACCCAGCAATGCTGGTACTGCTCCCAGCTAGGTACTGGGGGTGGGGGGACATCAGGCACTGCAGGGGGCTCTAACCTGCCTCTGTTGGGCCCTAAGGCAGTAAACTCTTCTCCGTGGTGCTCAGGGCTAACCCCTGGCAGGCACTATGCTCTCTGGCCCCTAAAGGCGGTGAACTCTGGATCTGAAATCATTTGACCCGGGAGGGGTTTTCCTCGCAGGAGAAACGGGATGGCACGTCTTGCCGACACCAGGACCTCGGGGTGGCACATCCTGCCGACACCAGGACCTCTGGGCCGTGGGCCATCCCCCCCTACCCCGCGACTCTCTCCACGAGACCTGGGGGTGGGCCCTTGGACCACGAGCTCGAGATCCATCCAGAGCAGCTGAGATCACGCCACGGGCACGGGGCCGTGGGGAGCCACACCTGCAGCGCCGGGAGGGTGCCCGTCCGGTCTCGTGGTCGCGGACAGAGCCCAGAGCAGCGGGGTGGGCGCGCTCGCGACTCGGAGGGGAAGGGCCGGGGGCGGGCTGGCAGGCGCGGGGCGAGATCCTGGAAGGCTGGAGATGACAATGAGCAGCCCGCGCGGAGGGCGGGGCGAGGGAGGGGAGCGGCCGCCGGGCGCCGCGGGGTTCACCCTCGGAGGAGGCGTGGGCTGGTGACAGCGGAGGGCGGGAAGCCGTGCGTGTGTCCAGCGCGCGGGGGCTATATAGGCGCGCGTGATGGCAAGCGCGCGGCGGAGCGCCGGGGCGGGCGGGGTGCGGGACGGGCGCCGGCTCGCCTGCTGAGCCTGCTGCCATGATCCGCGGCTCCCGTTGACGCCGGCGAGGGTCCGAGAGGTGAGGGGCGCGCGCAGGGCGCGGGTGGGGGTCCGGGCGGCGCGGGGAGGCGGCGCGCGGGAGCCTGGGCGCGCGCGGGGACCCGCCGCCGCCCCCCTGGACCCCGCGTTCCCGGGCGGCCGCGCGCGCGTGGCCCGTCGGTGCCGGCCGCCCTCCGCGCCCCGGGGCCCGAGGGGTGCAGCGCCCGCGCTGGGCGCGCTGGCCGCCCCGGGCGCCTCCCGGGAGGTCGGGAGGGTGGGTGGGGTGCGGGACCCGCCCTCGCGTCCGCGCTTGGCCCCGTCGCCGCCGCATCCCCGCGCCCCGCGCCGCCCGGCCTCCTCCTCCTCCTCCTCCCCCTCCTCCTCCTCCTCCTCCCCCTGCCCCGGTGCACGCACCCCCACGCTCCCCGGGCCTGCTCCTCCCCTCCTCCCGCCCCCTCCACCCCCGTGCCCGCTCGGCTCGGGTCTCTCGGAACCGCAGTCCGGGCCCCGCTCCCCGCACCCGGCCGCCGCCCCCAGCTTGTGCCTTCCCACAGGTGTCCGCACGTCCGTCTGTCCGTCCCTCCCGGGGCCGGCGCTGACCATGCCCAGAGGCTGCCGCTGCCTCCATCTCGTGTGCCTGTTGTGCATCCTGGGGGCCCCGGTTCCGCCGGCCCGAGGTGAGCGCGCCCCCGAGCGCGGGAGTTCGGGTCCCGGCCCGGCCCCGCCGTCCCTCGCTTGCACGGTGCCCTCTGGCGGCCGGAGACGGCGCTGCAGCCGCTCCTCCCCGCGGGGCGGGCGGGACCCTTGCAGAGGGATGAGTCTCTCTGCAGCCCCCCCAGCTGGGCCCAGGCAATGACCGGGACGGCCCGGCCCCGCCCCCCCACGCGAGCCCCGCGCGTCCCAGAACCTCACCCCTCCTACATCCATCTCTTGCAGCGGATGACTGCAGCTCCCACTGTAACCTGGCCCACGGCTGCTGCGCGCCTGACGGTTCCTGCAGGTACCGACCCCGCTCCCCAGCTCCCAGCAGCTAGGTCGGGCCGGGGGCAGCGCGTCCAGACCTGACAGCTCCCGTCCCATTCCCCGCGGGCACACAGCCCACCCCCACTCCCGCCTCGACCCCCCTGGCGTCTCCTTTGCTTCTTGGAGCAGGTCTCTTCACTTTACTCTTGCAAAAACTCGGGCGTCCAGCAATTCGGAAACATTTCCTCCTCGCAACCTCTGGGAGAAAGAGCTCCAGCCCGAGAGAGTTTGGGGGTGGGGGGCCGCGAGGGAAGGGGGCCCGAGGAAGGAAGGCGATGCGGAGCTGAGCGTTGGGGGAGTAAGTGAGGGAACGGCTGCGCCGAGGAAAGAGGATTTTTCTGGATGCATCAGAGTGATTGACTCACCGGGTGGGGGGGTGGGCAAATCCTGTAGCAGGAAGAGGGTGTCTGGACAGAAGGAAATTAGCCCCCGTGGGAGCTGCTGGGGGCCTGGGACTCTCCTGACTGGCGGATTGTTTTGGTTTTAAAGCAAATGCAGGCATTTTCCCTGGCATCTGGGTTGGGAGAGGGTCCTGGTCATTTTTCAAGGTCACTCTGTCCTTTTTTCCCTGCGTTGTTCTATTTTGGTTTGGGGGCCACACCTGGCGGTGCTCAGGGCTTACTCCTGGTTCCGAGCTCAGGGATCACTTCTTGGTGGCACGTACCATCTGGGATGCTGGGGATTAAACCTTGGTCAGCCACCTAGAAGGCGAGTACCTTGCCCACTGTTCTATCTGGATGACCCCTTTTATTTAGTCTCAAATAGATTTTTATTTAGCCTGTGAATTACAGAGTTTTTCCATGATTCGGCTTCAGGCATACAATGGTCCAACACCAATCCCTTCACCAGTGTCCACTTCTGTCCACCAGTGTCCCCGAGATTCCCACCCACCAGTCTAACAGGCACTTTAAAATTTTTTTTTTTGCTTTTTGGGTCACACCTGGCAATGCACAGGGGTTCCTCCTGGCTCTGCACTCAGGAATTACTCCGGGCGGTGCTCAGGGGACCATATGGGATGCTGGGAATCGAACCCGGGTCGGCCGCGTGCAAGGCAAATGCCCTACCCGCTGTGTTATCACTCCAGCTCCCTCACTTGTAAATTTTTAAAAAAATTTTATGCACTACGATTTACAGTATAGTTACTTATATGGTTTCATGAATAGCACTTTACCATGGTCGCTCTGATCTTTAAAAGAAAAAGTTTGTTTAGGGAGTTGGAGAGAGACTACAATGAGTAGGTCACTTGCCTTGCATATGACCAATTGATCCTTGATATCCCATAATGGTCCCCTGAGACCCTCCGGGACTGATTCCTGAGCAGAGACAGGAGTAAGCCCTGAGCATCGCCGGGTGTAGCCTGAAACCAAAAAAGAACCCCCGCAAAGGGGAAGAACTAAAATAAAATAAAATGTATGGGCCACTGAGAGGGCTCAGGGAACTGGAGCACACAGTTGGGTTCTGTCCCTGAGTAGCCCCTGAGCACCCCAGGTGTGGCCTCAAAACCCCAAAAAGGGGGTGCATGGAGCATCTCAGTCATGCCGAGACTGTGATTGGGATCATGCACCAGCATATTTTTAAAAAGTCCCCCCTCATGGGAGTCAGCCACACCCTACGGTGCTGGGGGATGGCTAAGGGGTGTTAGCCACTCTGCTGCTCGGCCTGGAGGTCCTGGGGGGATCAGCAGGGCACACCCAGCGGTGATCTGGAGCCAGCAGCCCACAGTGGGGGGCATGCAGTGTCGGGGGTCAGACTGGGTCCTCTCTGCCCCCATTTATAGCATTTAGTTTCTTTCTCCAAGCACCCCTGTGTGGAGATGGGGTGGGAGTGGGGTGTGCTGGGACTGACCCTCGCATCCCTCCCCGCCCAAGGCTGCCCTTGGCACTGTCCCCATCCCCGATGACTTCAGGGTCATGACCTCATTCCCCCCCCCCCCGCACCCGCTGGGACACTCCCAATTCACAGACGAGACACAGAGGCTTGGGAGTGGGAAGTGCAGGGCCAGGGAGAGGCCACGGAAGTCAAAGTCCTGGCCTTGCGTGGGGCCTCAACGGCGGTTCAAGCCCTGGCACTGCGTAGGGTTCCCCAGCACTGCCAGGAGCGAGCCCCGAGCACCACTGAGCGTGGCCAGAAATAAACAGGAAAATATGAAGTGCAGAGCCTGGGGTCTGGCTGACTCCTTGGGAGGCCCCTCGAACCGCCCTGTGCTGAGCTGCTTTGGCTTGGGCACTGTCCCCTGCTGGCCTCCTTGCTCCTCCAAGCCCTGGCCCGCCCCCTCCCCGCTTCCCCCCACCACCCACAGCCCTAACCCTGGGCTCCTCCCGCCAGGTGTGACCCAGGCTGGGAGGGACCGCACTGCGAGCGCTGTGTGAAGATGCCCGGCTGCCAGCACGGCACCTGCCACCAGCCCTGGCAATGCATCTGCCACAGTGGCTGGGCGGGCAAGTTCTGCGACAAAGGTAGGGCTGGGGAGGGGGGGCTGCTGGGCTGGGGGTCCCGTGTGCTGGGAGACCATCCGTCCCGTTACCGAGTGCCGCCCGTGCTGTCTTGCTCCAACCCTTCAATGTGTGGCGTCTGATCACGCGAGACGTGACTCCCAGGCGTGGTCCTAATTGCCCCTCATTGTGGCCCCCGGAGCTGGGGAAAGTGGCTGCTAGAAACTGCTTCAGGCCGGAGCCATAGCACAGCGGGTGGGGCGTTGGCCTTGCATGCGGCTGACACAGGCTCGAACCCCGGCATCCCATAGGGTCCCCTGAGCACCGCCAGGAATAATTCCTGAATGCAGAGCCAGGAGTAACTCCTGAGCATCGCTGGGCGTGACCCAAAAAGCAGGAAAAAAAAAAAAGGAAGAAACTGTGCTTCTTGGGGCCGGACGGTACAGTGGGGAAGGCGCCTGCTTTGCATGTGGCCGACCTGGGTCCAAACCCTGGCATCCCATATGGTCCCCTGAGCACCACCAGGAGAGATTCCTGAGTGCAGACCCAGGAGTTAACCCTTCCATGCAAAAAGAAAAGAAATTGTGCTTAGTTCACAAGTTGGAAAGAGGCCCCCAGAGTAGGCACCGTGGGCCAAAGCCGCTCAGCCACACAGGGCTGGGCGGGATCCTGCCCGTCTGGTTTTCCCCCAAGACACCAGACCAACCTGTGGTGGGTCTGTAGCAGGAGAGCCCCCCCGAGCCTTGGCGGGGTCTGGCTGGGCAGGGGGAGGAGGGGTCCCCCGTCCGAGGGGCCACCGCAGAGTCTTCCCGGTCTCCTGCAGATGAGCACGTCTGCACCTCCCAGTCCCCCTGCCGGAACGGCGGCCAGTGCGTATACGATGGGGGCGGCGAGTACCACTGTGTGTGCCCGGCCGGCTTCCACGGGCGCGACTGCGAGCGCAAGGCTGGGCCCTGCGAGCGGGCAGGGTGAGTGGGGGTTACCCTCGGGGGGGGGGGGGGACCGAGGTTGGATGAGACGTGCTGGGGGGGGCAGGACCCCAGAGGGGGTGGGAGTGATGATTCATGTCAGAAGCCTAGTGAGGGCTGGAAAGATAGGACAGTGGGGAGGGTGTTTGCCCTGCATGAGGCGGACCCGGGTTCAATTCCCAACACCCCATTTGGTCCCCTGAGCACAGAGCCAGGAATAATCCCTGAGCAGGGAGGGTGTTTGCCTTGCACGTGGACAACCGGGTTTGATCCCCTGCGCCCCATATGGTCCCCCTAGCATTGCCAGGAGTAACCCCTGGGCATAATGAGGTGTGACCCAAAAAGGAAACAACAACAACAACAACAAAGGAGCCCCCAGGGTAGAGCAGTTTGCCTTGCGTACTGGTTTCCATCCCTAGCATGCCATGTGGTCCCCCAAGCCCTCCAGGACTGATTCTAGAGAGTAAGGCCAGGCGTAACCCCCGAGCATCGCTGGATGTGACCCAAAAACAAACAGAAAAACAAAACCAAAGTCCCAGGGAGAGGCACTGGAGGCCACAGTCCCAGCCCGCCCAGACCGACACCGGCTCAGGGCTGCTCCGCTTCCTCGGTACTCGCTGAACATTTCTGCAACAACAGAAACGTGTAGCGTGGGAGAGGGCAGGCGGTTCAGGACAGTGGAGCACGGGCTCTGCATAGGGGGCCCGGGCTCCAGTTGCACGGTCCCCTGGACACTGGGCTGGGTATAGCCACCAATCACTTCCCAAAGCCAACACTGAAAAAATGTACAGGGGTGGGGGAGGTGGGGCTGGAGCGATAGCACAGCGGGTAGGGCGTTTGCCTTGCACGAGGCCGACCCGGGTTCAATTCCCAGCATCCCATATGGTCCCCTGAGCACCGCCAGGAGTAACTCCTGAGTGCAGAGCCAGGAGGAACCCCTGTGCATCGCCAGGTGTGACCCAAAAAGAAAAAAAAAAAAAGAAAAAAATGTACAGGGGGCCCACAAGGGGGCTTGGTGTGGCTAGCCTTGTCCCAGCCCTTTGGTGCCACCTGTGCTGGCGTGACTGGGCCAACCATGCCATGGGTGGCTCCTGCCGAGAAAGGGCCTGGAGGAGGCGGCCGTGCGGTGGCCGAGAGTCAGAGGTCACACGTGGTGCCTCCTCATGGTTCAGGGGACCTGCTGGGGGGTGATGGCTGTGATCAGGACACAGGCGGTCATCGGGGTCAGCGCCTTCTCCCCGTGTCCCTCCCCAGTGCCCCATGCCGGAACGGTGGGCAGTGCCAGGACGACCAGGGCTTCGCCCTCAACTTCACCTGCCGCTGCCTGGCCGGCTTCGCGGGTGCCCGCTGCGAGGTGGACGTGGACGACTGCCGGATGCGGCCTTGTGCGGACGGCGCCACCTGCGTGGACGGGGTGAACCGCTTCTCCTGCCTCTGCCCCGCGGGCTTCGCCGGCCGCTTCTGCACCATCAACCTGGATGACTGTGCCAGTCACCCGTGCCAGCGGGGCGCCCGCTGCCGGGACCTCGTGCACGACTTCCACTGTCTCTGCCCCAGAGGCTACGGCGGCAAGGCCTGCGAGCTGGTGCTGCCCGCCCCGGGGCCCGCCAGCACGGTGGGGCTGCCGCGGGCACCCACGGGGCCTGTCCCGCACAGTGTGGGCGCCGGCCTGCTGCGCATCTCGGTGAAGGAGGTGGTGCGGACACAGGAGGCCGGGCTGGGCGAGTCCAGCCTGCTGGCCGTGGTGGTGTTCGGGGCGCTCACCGCCGTGCTGGTCCTGTCCACCATGCTGCTGACCTTGAGGGCCTGGCGCCGGGGGGCCTGCCCCCCTGGACCCTGCTGCTCCCCGGCCCCACTCTATGCCCCAGCATGCCAGGACCAGGAGTGCCAGCTGAACATGCTGCCGCCGGACGCCCCCCTGGCCCCTGACCTGCCCCCCGAGTCTGGCAAGAGCACCGCGCTGTGACGGAGTGCCCGCCGCCAGCTCAGACTGCAGTGACCCATCCTCACCGCCCCCCGTGGGGGGTGCACGTGTGGGTTCCCCAACACCCCCTCCCCCGCCCCCGGCCCCACAACCGGGCACCAGAAAGATTATTTTTTTAACACATAAAATGTATGACGGGAATTTTATCAAATAAAAACCCAGGAGAGCCCGGGGGTGTTCCTGTACCAGAAACCCCCGCAGGAATCCTGGAGGCAGGAGGGCCTGAGCAGAGGGGCTGGGAAGCCTCCAGGCGACTGCTCCTCTTGGAACGACAAGTTCCTGCAGAGGAAGAAGCCAGGGGTTTCCTGGGCACAGCTCGTGGGAGCGCACACCCTGCACTGAGGAGGCTCCCAGGCCCATTGCTGTTTTGGGTTTTGGCTGTTGGACCACACCCAGCAATGCTCAGGGCTTACTCCTGGCTCTGGACTCAGGAATTGGTCCTGGCGGGGCTCAGAGGACCATACGGGATGCCGGGGATGGAACCCAGGTCGGCTGCATGCAAGGCAAGCGCCCTCCCCGCTCTGCTATCGCTCTGGCCCGCCCCCCCGCCCCCGGTTCCATTTCTGACACCAAAAGTCAACCTTGAAGCGGAATCTAGGCCCCCTTTCCCCTCGGGGAAGTGAGGGAGAGGTAGAATCCAGGAGGAGAAGGTCTTAGGGGCAGCTCCCTGGACGTGCTGCCCCCCCTCACCCCGGGCAGTGCTGGCAGTGCTCGGAGGGTCGTGAGGTATCAAACAGGCTCGACCCCAGACCTGTGCATGTCGCTCTTGGGCCGTGTGCCCAGCCAGGAGGAGGTGACCGATGAGGCAGCGCCCAGCCCCTGGTGAGGGGCAGCGGGCAAATGGGGCCGCAGCCTCAGAGGGAGGACGAAGAGGATGAGGCGCCCTGCAGCAGCTGCTGGAACAGGGAGTGGGGCCGGCTGCGCAGGGCCGCGGGCGAGTCCAGCTCGGCCACCCTCCCGCCCTGCAGCACCAGCACGCGGTCCGAGTTCAGGATGGTGTTGAGCCTGCGGGAGAGAGGGAGGGGGCCCGTGGGTGGGAGGCTGCGTTCCCTCTGCGGGTGGGGGCGCTGGGTCTCCCCGGGGCTCTGCGCACCTGTGGGCGATGGTGAGCACCGTCTTGTTGGCAAAGCGCCTGCAGATGGTCTCCTGGAGCAGCTGGTCAGTCTTCTGGTCCACGCTGGCCGTGGCCTCATCGATGCACAGGATCTGGGGCGTGGGCAGGTGCACAGAAAGGGCTGCGCCTTGGGCCCCTCGTCCGAGCTCCGGCCCCACCCCCGGCCCGACCCAGCTCTTGCCCTGAGAGAGACACTAACTCGGGCCTTTCTTTTTTGTGTTTCTGACCCACTGGCCCCCTTGATGCTGAAGCCCGAGGCGGGGGGTACTGGAATTAAGCCCGGGCCCTCCGTGCTCAGACCCCCAGCTTCCTCCTGTGCCCACACCCCCCAAGGCCACCTCCTCTCTCCTTACCTTGGCGTCTGTGAGCAGAGCCCTGGCCAGACACAGCAGCTGCCTCTGCCCCAGGGACAGGCTCCGGCCGCCCTCACCCAGCTCGCCGTCCAGACCACCTGTGGGGCACAGCACTGTCACCTCCCAGGGCCTGCCCGGGGGGCCACTCTGCAGGGTGAGCCGGCACCCACCTGCGGCCGTGATCGCCTCCCCCAGGTGGCATTGCTCCAGGGCCTGCCACAGCGCCCCGTCCTCATGCAGGCCTTGGGGGTCCAGGTTCTCCCGAACAGTCCCGCTGAACAAGAAGGGCTCCTGGGGGATGATGGCCAGCTGGGACCTGGGGAACGGGGATGGGACAGCACAGGGATCAGCCTGGGCACAGAGAGTGGGTCCCCTCTGTCCACAGTACCCCTTGGCGACCGTGGGCCAGCCCGGTATGTCGCGCTAGGCGGGTGGTGTGTGTGAGGGGCCAAGGAACCCAGGGCCTCGCCCAGCACTTCCGGTAGGTGATACCACCTTCGGGGAGCACCAGAACCATCCAGGACGGGGGTGGGGGGTGGGGGGGGTGAGCTGCGTGCGTGTGATGGCTCAGAGAGTGGACGGTGAGGAAGGCCCTTGCCCTGTGCACAGCTGCCCCAGGTCTGATCAAGGCCCACTGAGTGATCTTCCTAGCCCTAGCGATTTTCAAGTGACGACCCGTGGACTGGTGGTGGACAGCCAGTGTGCAGAGGCTGGACAAGCAGGGGGCTGGAGCAGCAGCACAGCGGGGAGGACACTTGCCTTGCATGGGGCTGACCTGGGTCCGATCCCCGGCACCCCATGGGGTCCCTGAGCCTTGCTCTGGGAGTGAGCCCCGAGCACAGCTGGCGCCCCTACCCCTCAACAGAGAAAGGGAAAAGCCCAGGTTGGACAGCGCTGGTGGACAGCAGAGGGCGTGTGCCGGAAGCACGAGGAAGGAGGATGGGAGGCGAGGCAGGAGGGTCGCAGCCCTGGCCTGGGCGCCAAGAGCCACCCCACCCGCCCCCACGCCAGACGGCCTTCCTCGGTGCGCCCCCCAGACCTGAGCTCGGCCAGCTCCAGCTGCCCGCTGTCCACGCCGTCCAGCAGCACGCGGCCCGCGCTGGGCTCCAGCAGCCGGAAGAGCACCAGGAACAGGGAGGACTTGCCGGAGCCTGTGCGGCCCACGATGCCCAGCTTCTCCCCGGGCCGCACGGAGAAGGTGACGCCGTCCAGGGCGTTGGGCAGCCCCGGCCGGTACACCAGCACCACGGCCTGGAACTCCACGCTGCCCCGGGTCAGCCAGCCAGGGCCCAGCTGGGCGGGGAGCAGGAGGGAGAGAGAGAGGCAGGGACCAGGTGAAGTGGGGGGTGGGGGGGGAATGAGGGGAGCCTGGGGAGGAGGGGGGTAGAGCATGGGGGCCTGGGGACCAGGGGCACCCAGAGGAAGGCTGGAGGCTGCAGTGGCGTCTGAGGGGGCTGGAGCTGTGTGTGTGTGTGTGGGGGGGGGGGGGGACGGAGTCTGCAGGGGGGGGGGGGCGGGCCGAGGCCTACCTGCAGCGCCCAGCCCCGGGGCTCCTGGGGCAGCCCGCAGGAATATTCCTCCAGCCGCTCCACGCTCACCAGCATGGCCTCCGTCTTGGTGAAGCTGCTCACCAGGCCCGAGAGAAGACCGGTCAGCGACAGGGCGTAGGACAGCGACAGGCCCACCAGTCCTGGGGCAGAGGCGCCAGCGCTTAGACACGGGGGAGGGGGCACAACCCCACCCTGGACTCAGGGAGCGGCTCTGAGGGGCGCCCGGGGGGGGCCACAACTAACGAACAGAAGCCTCCTTCTAGTTCTGGTTCTAGTCCCAGGGCCCGGAGCGGGTCCGGCCGTTCCCTCGGGCTACTCCTGGCTCTGCACTCGGGAATCACTCCAGCCGGGGCTCAGGGGACCCCAGGGGATGGCACCGGGCTTGGCCACATGCAGGGCAAGCGCCCTCCCTGCTGTTCTACTGCTCCGGCCCCTGGGCGAGTCCCATCTGAGACTCCCTGACTCTAAAATGGGGGTGATGATGGTTCGAACGACCCCTCACAGGGGCCCCGGGGTGCTGGGGGGCCACGTCAGAGTTGGAGGAGCCAATGGCACAAGGGGTGAAGGGAGAATAAGGTGCCTCTGAGGGAACCGGTGAGGGCTCAGAGGGCTGCGTGTGCTTCCCCTGCGGGAGGACCCGCGTCACCCCCGCACTGCCAGGAGCCAAGCCCCCACTGCAGAGCTGGTACTCGGCCCCCGACAACCACTAGAACACAGGTGAGGGGAGGGCTGGGAGGGGGCTCGGACAGCTCACATGCACTCTGGGGGCTTGAGCCCCGACTGCACCTAGTCCTGGGGCCTGCACGAGCTGGGCCGGCTACTGCCACGAGGTCCCCCCCAAACACCCGGTGGAGGCACCTGGGTCGGCGAGGCCCTGCTGGTGCTGGATTAGAGCGATGGCGGCGATGGCGCTCACCACCGCGGCCCCCATCAGCTGCAGCCGGATGTCCAGCCACTGCTGGGCGGCACTGGACGCAAACTGGCACCTCTGGTTCAGCTCCAGGAGTCGCTGGTTCTCGTCCTCAAACCTGGGGGAGTCAGAGGGCATGGAGGCCCCGCACCCAACCCCTACCCACACCTCCACCTTGAGCTCACACACACACACACACACACACACACCCCTGGCCCCCTCCCTCCCATGGGGCAGGGGAGGGGCCAGCATGATGGGGTTCCCGCTCTGCTTCTGGAAGCTCATTCTCTTTCTCTCTTCTCTTTGGGTGCTCAGAGCCTCCTCCTGGCTCTTCCTTAGGAATCACTCCCAGCACTGCTCGGGGGACCATATGGGATGCCATAACCCAGGCAGCTGCATGCCGACCCGCCAAGTGTCCTACCCACTGGATCATCTCTCTGGCCCCCAAGGATCCCTTTTCCTTTCCTCCCCCTTTTTTGGGGGGGTGGGGGTTTGGACCAGGCCCAACCAACGGTGCTCAACACTTCCTCCCACTTGCACTCAGGAATCTCCCCCTGCAGTGCTCGGGCCCCTGCACCACCTCTCCGGGCCCCCAGAGGCCCCTTCTCCTGACCGCTTCCCCTGCCCCTCCCTGCCCTCCCTGCCTCTGCCCTCCTCTCCCCTCGGGCCCTGACCCAGCCCACCTGTCGCTGGTGCCGGCCGCCCGGAGCACGGGGAGGCCGGCCAGGGTGTCAGCCAGGTGCGTGTAGAGGGGCGAGAGGGTGAGGCTGCAGAGGCGCCGCAGCTCGCGGGAGGACGCGCGGAAGTGGCGCTGCACGCGGTAGTAGAGGGCGCCGAGCGGGGGCAGCAGCAGCAGGAGCCAGGGCAGGCCGTAGCCCAGCACGGCCAGGAGGCCCAGCAGGCCCGCGGCGTTGGCCAGGAGGATGTTGAGCAGGAAGGGCAGGCTGTCGTCCGTGCAGGCCACGTCGGAGGAGAAGCGGTTGAGGACGCGGCCCGTCGGGGTGGCTTCGAAGAAGGTCACCGGCGCCTGGGTGGGGGGCAGTGGTGGGGCCAGGGTTCAGCGGGCCGGGAGCCCCCACCCCCCACCACAGGGCGATGGGGAGGGAGCAAGGGCCACCCTTGAGAAGAGGGAAGACGTGACGCGTCCCGGAGTAAGTGGGGGAGAACGGAGGGCCCAGCGGAGGCGGGACAGAGAACATTCCAGACTGCACGGGACGGGCGGCAGCTCTCGGTCACAGGGACCAGGGCTTCAGGAGATGGCGAGATGCATTTAACTCCCGGGGCCAGCCAGAGGCTGTGGGCAGTGGGCACAGTCAGTCCCTTCCAGGGGCTGGAGCAATAGCACAGCGAGTAGGGCATTTGCCTTGCACGCGGCCGACCCGGGTTCGATTCCCAGCATCCCATAGGGTCCCCTGAGCATCGCCAGGGGTGATTCCTGAGTGCAGAACCAGGAGGAACCCCTGAGCATCGCTAGGTGTGACCCAAAAAGCCAAAAAAAAAAAGTCAGTCCCTTCCACAGCCAAGCATGCAGGGGCTGGGCCTGGGTGTCCCAGAAACTCCCTTCCCTCGCCCCACCGTCCACTCTGCAAATGGTCCATTCCGGGGCTCTTGGGTTTGGGGCTGTTGGTTTGGGGGCTCCCTCCAGTGGTGCTCAGGCCTTACTCCCAGCTCTGGCTCTGTGATCAGATCACTCCCGGAAGTATGCTGAGCAGCATATGAGGTGCCGGGGACCAAAAACAGGTTGGCATGTGCAAGGCGAACTCCCTACCCATTCTCTTGCCAGCCCTGTTTGTTTTTTGACCCATACCCGCAAGTTCTGTGGCCCACAATACAGACAGGACAGAAAGGAAGCTCGGGCCACAGAGATAGGACAGCGGGGAGGGTGCTGGCCTGGCACGCGGCTGACCCGGTTCCATCCCAGGCATGCCATCTGCTCCTCTGAGCACCGCCAGCAGAGAACCCTGAGCACGGCCACATGTGGCCCCCCCCAAACCAAAGATGAAAAAAAGGGAAAAGGAAGGGAGCTTGTGGGGCTGGAGCGATAGTACAGCAGTTAGGGTGTTTGCCTTGCACGCGGCCGACCTGGGTTCGATCCCCGGCATCCCATAGGGTCCCCCAAGCATCGCCAGGAGTGATTCCTGAGTGCAGAGCCAGGAGGAACCTCTGAGCACTGCTTGGTGTGACTCCCCCCCAAAAAAAAAGCAAAAAAAAAGAAAGGGAGCTTGCTTTAGCCTGAGAGAAAGGCCCTCACCGGCCACCACCGCTCCAGGTTGATTCTGGGATGCGTGCCCCGCCAAGCTAGCCCTCCAGGGCTGGGTCTGCCCTGCGACCACCACCGTGAGGAGCTCCTGGCTCCTAAGGCCCTCCACCCACTGGAGACCTGGACAGGCGGACACTCACCTGGAGGGCCCGTGGGACAGGGACAGGCAGACACTCACCTGGAGGACACGCCGAAGCAGGCGGCGGTGCAGCACGCCCGTGGCCCTGAGCGTGCCCGCCGCAAAGAGCACGGCCCGCAGCAGTGTGCACAGCGAGTTGGCGCCCGCGATCGCGGCATAGACTGTGAGGTAGAAGCGGACGTCCGGGCTGGAGCCGTTGGGGGCCGCTGCGGGCAGCAGGAAGGTGGAGGTGCTGGGTGGTGGGGAGGGGGCTGTGGGTAACCGAGAGCAGGGCCTCTCAGGGCTCCTTCCCACCCTCTGGGAGCCACAGGACCCCCGCCGAAGCCCTGGGCCCGACCAGCCACTCACTAGAGGCTTCCGGGGGAGAAGAGGAGCAGGCGGGCAGAGACGGGGTCGGGGGCGGCTGCCTTCAGGGAGTGGTTCCCGCTGGCCTTCAGCTGCGAGATCCAATAGGACAGCCACCAGTCGGCCGCATTGCGTGTGGCTGCAGGGCGCCAGGAGGCAGCTGCGATCATCAGCTCCCCTCCCCGCTCCCTCTTCCCCCCTGACCTGGGCTTCTAACAGCCCCTCTGCGTGGCCCCTGCCCCCAGGGCACTCCCAGGAGTGTCCTCTGCCCCCGCTGTCACTCTTCGGGCAGAGCAGATTCTGAAATGTGCAGAATGGGAGCCTGCCTTTGCAGGTGGCAGGACCGGAAGGTGTGTGTGCAGCGCCCCCCCCCCTTGGCCAGAGAGATACTACAGCGCTGGCCTTGGACAGGCCCACCTGGGTCCGATCCCCTGCTCCCCTCATAGGGTCCCCCAGCGAGGCCAGGAGTCACCCCTGAGCATCGCCGGGTGTGGCCCCCAAACAAAACAGAACATATCCCTCTGGGCCTGGGGCTCCCTGAGATGGGTGGGGCGTGGGGGTCCACCTGGCCCTTGTCCCAACTAGGGAGGGACCCACCTTGGGGCCAGGGGACAGATGTGATGGTCGGTGGCCCCAGGGCTCCTACCTTGCATGAGAAGCAGGGAGAAGAGGATGGCCAGGGCCAAGGCCTGGCCCACGGCCCTCCAGTAGGCGCGGTACACGCGGAAGGCCACGGCCCCCTCCTGCTTGCCCTCCCGCTGCAGCAGGCCGCCCGACGTGCTCTCTTCCAGCTCCAGCCCCTTCTTCGCCTCCTCTGGGCTCTGCACCGACGACGGGGCCGTGCCTGGGACAGGGAGCAGCTCAGCACCGCAGTGTTGGGGCCAGGGAGGTGCTCGGAGGCTCGGGGGCAGGTGCTCCGGCCCCATCCCCAGCACCGCCGTAGCCACGGAGCCAGGAGGAGCCTGAGCACTGTGGAGCGTGGCCTAAGCACCTCCTGCCCCCCACAAAGTAATTCATTTGGGGGCCAGAGAGATAGTTCCAGGGTTGAGGCACTTGCCTTGCAGGTGGCCAACCCAGGTTTGAATCCTGGACACAAAATAGGGTCCCCAGAGCACTGACAGGGGTGACCCCTGAGCGCAGAGCCAGGAGTAAGCCTTGGGTGATGCGAGGTATGGGCCAAACGCACCCTCTTCCCCCCAAAATTTTAGGGTCAGGGAGATAATACAAGGGTTGAGTGCTTGTCATGCGCACGCGGCCCTTGGCTCGGTGCCCTCCCCTGAGCACAGAGCCGGGAGCAAGCAGAGAGCAAGCCCTTCCCTGCCCCGCGGACATACCTGGGCCCGACTCCGGTCCGTGCTCAGCACAGGCTCTAGGCGCTGCTTGAACCAGAGGCAGGATCTCCGAGGGTGGCCCTGGGAAGGGAGGGGAGGCTGTTGGGAACACACCCCAGCCCACTCTCTCTGCACTCCTGGGAGAACCTTCCCTTCTCCGCCCCGCAGCGGTCTCTGTTCTGGTTACTGCTGCTGCTTTTTTGGGGGTTTGGTTTGGTTTGGGGGCCACACCCCATGATGCTCAGGGCTTACTCCTGGCTCTGCACCCAGGAATCACTCCTAGCTGTTCTTGGGGGGACCAAAGGGGATGCTGGGGATTGAACCCGGGCTGGCCGCGTGCAAGGCCACGTCCTTCCTGCTGTGCTGTGGCCCCGGCCCCTCCCGTCACTGTTTCTGACCTCCTGACTGCTCGCTCTCCTGAGAACATCAGCCTGCTCTCACAGACCCTGGCCTCCAGTGCCCGAGACACCCGACCCACTGGGCTTTCCCAGCAAAGCCCCGTCCCTCCCGCTGTCCACTTCACCCCCAGAGGCCTGGGCTGGTCACAGGAGAGCGGCCGGCAGATCTATCTCCCACTGTCCCCTGGCTGGGCTCCTGCTGGGGTGGCGTTACCAGCCCGGACGAGGCGTCCAGCGTCCAGCAGCAGCACCAGGTCGGCCTTGTCCAGGTACTCGGTGCGGTGGGTGCAGAGTAGCCGCGTGGTGTCCCCCAGCAGACCCAGGATACAACGGTGCAGCAGGTGGCGGGCCACGTCGGCGTCCACTGCAGCCAGGGGGTCATCGAGCAGGTACAACTCCTTCTCCTAGGGTGAGAAGGGCCGTGTGGGGGCTGGAGCAATAGCACAGCGGGTAGGGCGTTTGCCTTGCACGCAGCCAACCCGAGTTCGATTCCCAGCATCCCATATGGTCCCCTGAGCACCGCCAGGGGTAATTCCTGAGTGCATGAGCCAGGAATAACCCCTGTGCATCACCAGGTGTGATCCAAAAAGCAAAAAAAAAAAAAAAAAAAAAAAAGAAGGGCCATGCGCATATGCGACCTGGGACGAGAGCTCCTCAGGGAGGATGGGGGAGGAGTGCCCACCCCATGCTGGCCTTAGAGGAAATGGGGAGACTGGAGGGTGGGCAGCCCCCGCCAGCAAGCCAGAGCCTTGGGCCGCATGAGGTTCTCTGGGTCCCCATGCCTCCCGCCACATGATGTTGCTTATTTTCTTCTGGAGCCATGCGGTGCTCAGGGCTGACTCCTGGCTCTGTGCTCAGGAACCACTCCTGGTGGACTTGGGGGGACCATATGGTGTGCTGGGGGTTGACCCCAGGTGGGCAGTGTGCAAAGCAAAGACCCTAACCGCTGTGTTATCACTCCGGTTCACGTATTGCCTTTTAGAAAAATATTGGATTCAGTGTACTTTTTCTTTTTTTTTTGCTGCTGTTGTGGTCATCGTTTGGTTTTAGGGACACACGTGGCGGCTCTCAGGGATTATTCCCAGTGGTGCTTGGGGGACCAAATATGGAGACAGAATTGAAACAGGGTTGGCCGCGAGCAAGACAAGCACCCTGCCCGGCCCCCAAGGGAACTGAACCCAGGGTCCTGTCCATGGAAGCGACGGCTCCACTGCAGAGCCCCATCCTGCAGGTCACCCCATAGTGGGTTGGGGTGCTGGCTTTTTTTCTGTTTATTTTGGTTTGGGGGACACACCTGACAGTGCTCAGGGCTTACTCCTGGTTCTGTGCTCAGAGGCCACTCCTGGCAGGGTACCGGAACTGTATATGTTACCAGGGATTAATGCCACATGGAAGGCAAGTGTTTTATCCCTGTACTATTTCTCAGCCCCTTAAAGGTTCTTTTCTTTTCCCTTTTTATTTTTGGGTTTGGTGCCACACTGGGCTGTGCTTACGCAGGTCTCACTCTTGGCGGTGCACAAAGGACCAATGAGGTGCCAGGGCTCGAACCGGGGTCAAAGCCAACACCCTTCCCACTGTGCCATCACTCTGGCCTCCCACGTAATTCTTTAATTCTGCCTTAAGTCTGCAAAAGGGAGGTAGAGAGAGCAATGACCCAATGGAGGGAGCATGGAAGGAGAGGGAAAAATCTGTGAGGCTCAGGTATTGGGAGGGGTGGGAGGGGGGGTATACTGGGGTTCTTGGTGGTGAAAAATGAGTACTGGTGAAGGGAGAGGTGTTTGATTACTGTATGACCGAGAAAAATCTGAAAGCTTAGTAACTTTTCCCACAGTGATTCAATAAATAAATATAAGAAGAAAAAAGAAATAAAATTATGAAAAAAAAAAGTAAGGTGGAGTTCATGCCCAATTCAATCAGCTAATCAGTGGCTAAATAAATAGCAGTACTCCTACATTAAAAAAAAATATATATATATATGTGAGGGATTACACGTGTAATCCAATCAACGGCCAAGATCCAGAGACTATAAAACCCAGCTCCCGGAAGTGCGCGGCCGCATTTGCAGCCGTGCGACATCTTATCTCATTCTTACTTTGGACAAATCCGGCAGGCTACTGAATGTCACCTGCCCACACGGCAGAGTCTGGCAAACTCCCCATGGTGTACCCAATATGCCAAATACCAGTAACAATGATGGGTCTCATTCTCCCAACCCTGAAAGAGCCTTGAATATGGCACTTTTTAAAAATCTCAGGGCTTGGACGAAGGAGACGTTACTGGGGCCTGCTCGAGGCAATCGACGAACAACAGGATGGTCGTGATCGTGATCGTGATATATGTGAGGCTGATCAAAACAGTCAGGTGAATGAGACCAGTTGTAGTTACTGGTTTTGGCATATCGAATACACAGCGGATAGCTTGCCAGGCTCTTTCGTGCGGGCGGAATACTCTCGGTAGCTTGCCAGTCTTTCCGAGAGGTATAGAGGCTTTTGGGGTGGCCTCTAATCACCCTTTGAACGATCGGTTTGAGGCCCTCCATGTTCCCAGAACGAAGAGATGCCATTGGGCTACACTAGCACGCGACAGGGACAAATGGAGACGTTACTGGCGCCCGCTCGAGCAAATCGACGACTAACGGGAAGTTAAGTGATTAAGTGATTAAGTGATCAAAACAGTCCCAGCCCCCAAGGGTGGCCCCAAACAACAAACAGATGCCGAGGAACAGAGATTGGGCTCAGGGGCTGCGGCGCTGGCCGTGTAGAACCTTACCCAGGCTTGCTGGCCGGCATTGCAAATGGTCCCTGGGCAGAGCCAGGCAGAGCCTCCAGACTCCCCTTGGTGTGCCCCCCAGGCCCCCCTGACAATCAGAATAACGATGTAAAAAATCCCCACTTGCCCTGCTCAACTGAGCTTCAGGCGCTCCGCCTTTGACTCACCTGGTACGCAGCGCGAGCAAGGGCGATCCGGGCCCGCTGTCCCCCGCTGAGGGTCACCCCCTTCTCCCCCACCTCCGTCTGGTCCCCAGCAGGCAGGATCTGAAAGGAAAGGCCCGCAGTTCTGGGTAGTGGGCTCGGCCGGACCGCCTGCCTCACCTTTCCCCGAGGAGGAGCTGAGAGACGAAGGGCTGGAGAGCGGCCAGAGGACAAGGCCGTAGCTGGCATGCAGCTGACCGGGGTCAGATCCCCGGCATCCGACACGGTCCCCCGAGCCCTGCCAGGGGTAATTCCTGAACCCTGCCAGGTGTGGACCCCTCCCCAAGAGAAGAAGCCAGGAGACTTGCGGCTGGGCTGGAATTGGGGGTGAGTGATTGAGGGGGACAGATCCTAATTCTAGCAGCAATAGCCCTTCCTGGACACGAGCTAAGTGCTTAGCCCTGGACGGGCGTCATTCTAGGGAAGTGAGGCGGATTTCCTTTCCACAGAGGAGACTCCAGTTCAGTCTCCGGCGAGCCAAGGGCATGGCTGGGGCAGAACACAGATCAGAAGCACAGATGCGCCCCGCTTCCCTCTGTGGCTGTTGTTGGTCCGACGAGAAGGCTGGGGGCTGAGTATGCATGCAGCGGTGGGCTGGGTACACTCAGTGACAGTGCTCACACCGCTGGCCTGGTTAGTGGCTGGGGGTCGCACTCCCCTGGCCGTGGGGCCCACCAAGGGGTCTCACTCCTGGCTGCAGGGCTCACACATCTTCAGCTGTGGTGCTCGTAGAGAGGGTCACCTAGGGCTACACGTGGTGGTGCTCAGGGGTTCCTCCCGGCTCTGTACTCAGGGATCACTCCTGGCAGTGTTCAGGGAACCCTCTGGGATGCTGGGGATCGAACCTGGGTCAGATGGCTTCAAGGCAAGCACCGTGACCACTGTATCATCACTCCAACCCCATGGGGGTCAGCAGACCTGGTGGTGTTCAGGGCTTACTCCTGGCTCTGCACTCAGGGGTCACTCCTGGTGGGCTATAGGGACTATGGCGGAACTGGGGACTGACCACACTCAGTAGGGCTGGCAGGGTCCAGTCTGGCGCGTGTGTCACCAGAGATGGAGTATGGCGAGTGCCTTGGCCACTGACCCAGCTAGTGGGGCCCAGTTGTAGTCACCCAAGCTCACTTCCATGTTTTTTTCTGAGGGCGGGGGGTGGGGGGCACATGTAGTGGTACTTGGGGCTCACTCCTGGCCCTGTGCTCAAGGTTCACTCCTGGTGGGGCTCAGGGGATCATATATGATGCCGGATTTCAAACCAGATCGGCTGCGTGTGAGGCAGGCGCCCTCCCTGCCACCTTGCTTTCGCTCCGGCCCCTTCTGTGCCTCTTTTATTTTATTTTATTTATTTATTTTTTGCTTTTGGGTCACACCCAGCGATGCTCAGGGGTTATTCCTGGCTCTGCACTCAGGAATTGTTCCTGGCAGTGCTTGGGGGACCATATGGGATGCCGGGGATTGAACCCAGGTCGGCCGTGTGCAAGGCAAACGCCCTCCCTGCTGTGCTATCACTCTGGTCCCTTTGCCTCTTTTAAAAAGGCGATGATGGTAAAACCTGACAGCCAAGTTCTTGTAAGGCTGCAGCCCTGGTCCTTCCTGTGACCTCTGAGTGAGCTCCGTAGCTTAGGGTCACCATCACACAGGGGGCCACCCTGGTGCCTCCCCTTGGGGAAGACTTGTCCATCTCTTCATAGCACCCAGCAGTGCCCCCGGCCTCCCAGAAGACTCGGGGAAATGTCTGCTACAGAAACTCACGCAGCATTAGGCAGGCCAAAGGGAGCTTCCTGCAGATTCTGTGCTTGCTTGGACAGGACAGTGGGGAAAGACGGGCCTGCGTGGACCTTGGGGGTTAGGTGGGAAAGCCAAGGAGGAATCTGGGAGCCCACAAACTGGGTCTTCTGGACAGAGGGAATGAACAGGTGGGGCAGGGGTCACAGGGTAACTCCACACACCCAGCCTGGGGCTGAGGTTATAGAGAGGCGATGGAGGACCTATTGACTCAAAATCTTGAGACAGCGGCTGGAGCGACAGTACAGCGGGTAAGGCATTGGCCTTGCACGCGGGGTTTGATCCCCACCACCCCTAGGGTCCCCCAGTCCAGCCAGGAGTAAGTCCTGAGCACATTCGGGTACGGCCCAAAATCCAAGACAAACCAAACCTGCAGCTGACTTCCTAAAGGCAACGCCTCTGAGGGTTCCTCCCGCCCCCCCAGAGGCTTCAGGGGTCCCCGAGCTACTCTCCAGCCATTTCCCATCACCTCTCAGGACATACAGAGAAGGGGGTGTACCTGGAAGCTGGACCCTCTGGCAGGACTGAAGTCTGAGAGCCCAAGAGTAGCAGATCCTGCACAGAAAGGGGGTCCCTGATGCGCAGGCAGGGGAAGAGGGCGTGAGGGCCGGGTACTCACACTGAGATCTTCGTTGAGGGCACAAGCCTCGAGCACTTCCTTGTACAGCCTTTCATCAAATTTCTTCCCAAACAGAATGTTGTCCCGGATGGTGGCAAACTGGATCCAGGGTTCCTGGGTGGCCAGGCCGAAGCCTCTGGACAGCCCACGCACTGCCACCCGGCCACGGAGCCTGCAGAGAGCAGGGCGGGCAGCACGGGGGACTAGCTCCCAACAGGACCCTCCACACACAACTTCTGCCTCCGACCCCGGCTCCCCACTGTGACTCATGGTTTCCTGGACCAGCAGCCGAGGAGGCTGAGGAGTGCCAAGGCGGCCAAAGGCTCAGGGCATGGGGAAGGAAGGAAGGATGTGTTCAGGTGTTGGCACATGGAGAAAGTGGCCACCACACAGAGGCACCCAGGCCTGCAGATATGGGTCTGGAGCAACAAGACAGCAGGTAGGGCACTTGTTTTTTTGGTTTTTTTTGGGGGGGATGGGCAGGCTTGTGCCATACCCAGTGATGCTCAAGGGTGACTCTTGGCTCTGTGCTCAGGAATCACTCCTGGTGGGTGGGGCCATATGGGACTCCAGGGATGAAACCCAGGTCGGCCACGTGCAAGGCAAGCACCCTTCCCGCTGTATTATCGCTCGGGCCCGGGTAGGGCATTTGTCTTGCAAGTGACCAACCTAGGTTTGATCCCCGACCCCCATATGGTTCCCCGAGAACCGCTGGAGTGATCCCGGAGCACAGAGCCAATGGTAAGCGCTAAGCACCCCTGGTTATGCCACCAAAGCAAAAAGCAAGAAAACAGCGGGAGGAGGGGCAGACCGAGCAAATCCTTGATGCAGGAGACTCTGCTGTGCTCATCAGCCCCAGTTGCTGGATGCAACTGTCGAGCTTGGAGCACACCTCTGAACACTGCTGGGAATGGCCCCAAAGGTAAAATAAGAAAGCCCCGCCCCCACCCCCGCCCCCATACGGCTGCCCCTCTCCTGATTCTTCCCCGTACAATCCTCTTTTCTTTGGAAGGGGAGGCACACCCAGCAGTGCTCAGGGCTGACTCCCGGCTCGGACTCCTGGCTCGGAACTCAAGGACCACTCCTGGTGGTGCTCAGGGGACCGTATGGGATGACGGAGATTAAACATGGGTCGGCCATGTGTAGCCAAGCGCCCAACTCACTGTCCTCTCTCTCTGGCCCAGGGCCCTCATTCTAAGAGAATCAAAACAGCTGAATGTTTTTCTTCTGTGTGTGGTGCCAGGGATGGAACCAGGGCTTCATACAGGTGAGGGAAATGCGCTGCCACCAACACCCCCACCACCCCCAGGGCCTTCTCTGCTCACTGACAGTGCTCTCAGCACCTGCCTGGAAACTCCCAGCACAGGGCTATGTGGGGAGGGGGCAGTTTGCTGAGGTGGGCGCACGGGGTGAGGGTGTTACCTGTGGAGCTCCCCCGCGATGGCAGCCAGCAGCGCGCTCTTCCCGCAGCCCACCTTCCCCACGATGCCCACCAGGACACCCTGCAAGGAAGCCACAGGCGAGCCGGGGTCAGGCTTCCCCCAGCCAGGGCTGCGTGTCATCCTGGGGCCTGGGTCCAAACCTCAGTTCTCCTGCTGCCAAAGAATCCTCTCCCACGCCCCCCCCCCACCACACACACACACACACACACACACACACACACACATTCAGAGGAGCTAATGCTGATGCCGTTCTCAGCAAAGGGCATCTAGAGAGGACCAGGTGGGGGTGGGGAAGGTGTGGGAGGGAAAGCACCTCAGTGCTCCCCAGGCAGCCCCGGGTGCCCGAGATGCCGGCTGGGTCCACCTGAGCCAGACTCACTTCCCACACCTCGGCAGGAAGCAATGTCTGGCCCAGGTGCTCATTTCTGTGTGTTGTACTATATTTCCTGGCTGTCCCTGAGTTCATGGAGATGGGCCAGAGCAACAGTGCAGGGGGTTGAGGTACTTGCCTTGCATGTGGCTGACCCCAGTTAAGTCCCCAGCACCACCTATGGCCCCCTGAGCCCCACCAGGAGTGGTCCCTGGGCACAGACCCAGGAGTAAGTCCTGAGCCTGGCTGGGTGTGGCACAAACACACACACACACACACACACACACACACACACACACACACACACACACACGCAGACTCCTATATTCACGGAGCTACCACAGACACATCTTGAAGCAGAGTTCTGATTCACGAGCCATGATCCAGAGACTCATAAATAGATCTTGAAAGAGATCAATAAGTGGCAGAATTTCTCCTCGACCCTGCGCCAGGCTGAGTCGTCTGGGGCAACATGGAATGGGGCAAGTGAGCCCCCACACCTGTCCAAACAGAGCCCTGGCAGCCAAAAACCTCCACACTGCACAATCGCTGCCATGCTCCAGGCTAGACTTCACTGCTCGGACAAACCTCATCCAGAAATTAATCTGCTGAAAAACTCGGTATATAGATTTTGTGACTGAAATCTCCAACTTTCATGGAGCTGGGGATGGGCTACTTCCCCCTACTCCCTGTACTTCTGAAAGCCCTGCAGGCACACCACCCTGTTAAAAATTCAACTCCAGCAATACCACCCCATTAAAAATGTTGGACTTCCGGTCCGGGGTGATAGTACAGCGGGTAGGGTGTCTGCCTTGCATGTGGCCGACCCAGGTTAGATCCCCAGCATCCCATATGGTCCCTCCATGTCTAGCCAGGAGTAATTCTTGAGTACAGAGCCAGGAGTAACCCCTGAGCATCACTGGGTGTGACCTAAAAAAAAAAAAGCTGGACTTCCTAGGTCACACTCATCTCAAACTCTACAACACTGATAAAGCAGGAGTAAGCCCACCACATTGGATGGGATGTAATGTAGAAAGCAACCAATCTCGATTAACCTGCAACATCTTAGGAATCTCTAATACAAGGGTTTAATAGCTCCATGGTGAGATACACCATCTTCATTAACTTTCTTCTAAGGAAACATATTCAAAATACATATTGCAGGGGCTGGAGCGATAGCACAGTGGGTAGGGCGTTTGCCTTGCACGCAGCCAACACGGCCGACCCAGGTTCGATTCCCAGCACCCCATATGGTCCCCCGAGCACCGCCAGGAGCAATTCCTGAGTGCATGAGCTAGGAGTAACCCCTGAGCATCGCCGGGTGTGACCCAAAAAGCAAAAAAGCAACGACAAAAAAAAAATATATATATATATAGCTAAAATATTTTGATATATGTATAGTGCAGTAATAACAAGTAATGTCAAATAAATTATTGAGGGTCTGCTATGGGGGAGGCTTAAGACTTATGGTAGTTGGGAAAATCATAAATAGTGGTCGTGGGACTGGTGTTGGAATATTCAATGTCTGTAACTAAACTGATGACTTGATAAAGTTATAAAATCAAAAAAAGGGGGAAAAAATAGAAACAGCATTTCACAATGACTCCACCCTGCCAACTAGGGTTGGCCCCTCTGCCAGGGGGCACCGGAGCCAGGGGGTGCTGTGACCCTGGCAATGCTGCCTTTCCCCGGATGCAGCCTATCAGAGAGGGGGCTGGGTGGTCTCCCTGGAGCTGCGGGAGAGAGTGGTGGCACGAAGGGACATGTGCCTGGGAAACCTGCCAGGTGTCACCACAGCCTGGGTATAGTATAAGTCCTTGTTTGCTGAAGGTAGGTCCGGGGAGCGGGGGGGGGGGGGGGGGGGTTCTGTGGCTTAGATCAAAAACAAAACACCCTGACCGACACATTAGCAAAATTCCTTTGAAAAATTCCAGCCTCATCTTGCCTGAACTAAGAGGGAAAAAAAAAAAAAAGCCAAGAGTGCCAGCCAAGGACGTGAGCCAAGTGTGGCAGAGGTGGCCCCAGGGAAGACTGAGGTTGAGCTGAGGGGCAAAGGGTTGGACAGAGGTCAGGGGGGTGAAGACCCAGAACCGGGGCACCCAGACCCAAGGGCTGTGGATGCTTCACTCGGGTCGAGTCTGCAGCTGGGGGTCACGGGGTGAGCACTGCACCCCAGGCTACAGGGAACCCTCCGGCAAATCTCTTGGAAGGGCCAGGGAGAGCTCAGTGGGCTGGACCACATGCTTTGTATACAGGAGGCCCAGGTTCAATCCCCAGGACTTCGGATGTCCCCCCCAACACACACACACACACACACACACACACGCACACACACGCACAAGCTTCCATGGGAGAACCTGCCAACAATGCTAGGTGTGGCCAAACTATCTTATTCATCCTTTTTTTGTTTGCTTTGTCTTGGGGCCAGACCCCGGCCCTGCATTCAGGAATCACTCCTGGTGGTACTCGGGGAACATACAGGAAGGACTGACCCTGGGTTTGATGCAAATGCCCTCCCGGCTGTCCTACTACTCTGGCCTCTCCCTCTTCTCGGACAGGCTGCAGGGCCTCTCCCCAGGTGCCCAGAGCAGATGCGGAACCTTTGTTCAGACAGACAGAAAGACATACACAGACACACACACACACACACACACACACACACACACAAACACACACACAACTGTTGGTCTGGGCTGAGGAGACGTGAGCCGCCTACAGAGCAGAGGCCCAGGCAGGAGTATAGAGAGGAGACGCCTGCTTTGCACACAGCTGACCCCAGTTAGATCCTTCATACCTGGGGTCCCCAGAGCAGCACTGGGAGAGACCCCCGAGCAGTCAGGAGTAGTCCCCGAGCACCACTGGGTGTAGCTCACCTCCCCCATCCCCCCAAGAGACACAAAGACCTGAGATGATGTGACCCCATATGGGGGGGAGGGTGGACAGTGCAGGCTGAGACAGCGTCTCCTCTCCAAGGACCGTCCACTCACCAAACCCCTCCAGCCCTTTCCTCGGTGATCAGAGCCACCAAGTGAGACCCCCAAACAGTCCACCTTTGCCAAATGACCCCAATCTTTACCAGATCCAGGCTTTGTCTGGGGGTCACTGGGGGCAACTAGCTCTGTCCCTGCCTGCCCCCCAGGAATTCCCCCATTCCTTTGTGAACGTCTGACCCACGGACCTTCTTCACGTCGAGGTGGCTGATGTAGGTCTCCTGGCTGGTCCCAGCCGGGTCCCAGGAGAACAAGGCTTCATGCAGCTCCACAGCCGTGGAAGGTTCTGTGGGTGGATCTGAACAGGGAAGAAGCTGGTCGGCTCGGGCTCCTCACCCACCACTTCCCTGCGTGGTCCACGGCCCACGTGTCCCGCACACAGACCCATCCAGAACTAGGGGCTGGAGCGATAGCACAGCAGGTAGGGCGTTTGCCTTGCATGCAGCTGACCCTGGTTCGATTCCCAACATCCCATAGGGTCCCCTGAGCACCGCCATGGGTAATTCCTGAGTGCAGAGCTAGGAGTGGCCCCTGTGCACTGCCAGGTGTGACCAACAACAACATCAACAAAAAGGACTTGCACAGAACTAACTCGGTCTCAAGTCTCAGCGTGAGGCACCCCCCACCCCACGCCTGGGTCCGGGCTCGGCCTGGCCCCAGTCTTCTTGGCCTCTTCTATGTACTCTGTCCAAGGCAGGGCATCTCCCCACACTTGTGTGGGGACCCCTCTAACGCCCCACTTACCTGGGCTGTAGTAGGCCTGGGGGTTGTGGTTGGGAAGGTCCAGGAAACGCTGGATCCGGTCCAAGGACACTTTGGCCTCCAGCAGGCCGTTGATGACCCAGGGGAAGTTGTTGAGGGGAAGAATGAGCATGTGCACCAGGGCCAAGGCCGTGAACACCTGGGGGGGTGGGGGGAGGCATCCTGAGACTCTCCGAGGGGCCCGGGCACAGGTCTGAGAAGGGAAGGACTGAGGAGTGACAGCACCAGCCCTGAGATGAAGGCCGCCCCCAGATAGCCCTAGACCTGGCTAGGGAGGGGCTCCATCCCTCAACGCATGGCCCGCTGCAGTTCCTGAGCACTGCCAGGTGGGGCCCAAGCTAACACAACCCGTGCAGCACATTCTGAGCCCTTGAGATTTCCATCTGAGAGTGCTGGAGCAACAGCACAATGGGGAGGGCGTTTGCCTTGCGCGTGGCTGACCCGGGTTCCAGTCCCGCCATCCCATATGGTCCCCAGAAGCTACGCCAGCGGAAAGAAAAACAATTTTTTTTTCAACCTGATAATTACAGAGGTTGAAATCCCTGGCACCACATGGTCTCAAGAGTACAACCAGGGGTTACGCCTGAGCACAGAACCAGGAATGGCCCCTGAGCACCTCTGGGTGTGGCTCAAACCCTATATGCACACATGCACGCGCGCTCATGCGTGCACAAACACGCACACACACAGACACACACAGAAACAAAGTAGCCAAACGCAACAGTGATCAAGAAGATGCCTTGCCCAGCTCAGATAGAGAAGGGAGCACCAAATAAAGGGTGTTGGGAGACTCCTCCCAGGATGGGAGAAGCATGCTGAAAGTAGACTACAGACTGAACATGACTGCCACTCAATGCCTCTTTTGCAAACCACAGCACCCAAAAAGGAGAGAGAGAACAAAAGGGAATGCCCTGCCACAGAGGCAGGGTGGGATGGGGGGGGGGATGGGGGATGGGAGGGATACTGGTATCCATTTTTTCATTTCATTTCATCATCCTGTTATTCGTCGATTGCCTCGAGCAGGCCCCAGTAACGTCTCTTTCATCCTAGCCCTGAGATTATATTCAAGGCTATTTAGGAGAATGAGACCCATCATTGTTACTGGTATCTGGCATATTTGGTACGCCACGGGGAGTTTGCCAGACTCTGCCCTGTGGGCAGGCTACATTCGATAGCCTGCAAGTTTGTCCAAAGTAGTAATGAGACAATAAGATGTCATAAAAAAAAAAGGGTTCTGATAAGATGACTTATCAGAGACTATAAAATCCAGATCCCGGATGAGAACAGTGCAGAACTGGTATCCATGGTGGTGGAAAATGGGCACTGGTGGAGGGATGGGTCCTTGATCATTGTATAACTGAAACCCAAGCACAAAAATCTGGAAGTCTACTACTGTACCTCTTGGTTTGTCACTAATAAAAAATGTTTAAAAAAAGATGCCTTGCCAAGTCATGATAATTAGGATGAGTGAATAATCCTGGGCTGGACAAGAAGTTGGAAAGGAAAGAAGAGAAGTTGTTTGGAGAGAAGGGTTATCTCTGCAGGCCACAGAAAAGTTTCCTTTCAGGAGACCGCAGACACAAGAGAGCGGGTGAGCCTCTTGTCTCATATATACCTGACCTGGGCCCCATGCCTGGCACCCCACACAGTCCCCTGAGCACTGCCAGGGGTGATCGCTGAGTGCAGGGTCAGGAGTAAGCCCTGAGCACTGCCGGCTGTGCACCCCTCACCCGCCCCCCAGAATAAAATCCCTTCAGAGACTCGGAGCTACAAGGCAGAGCCAGGGACCCTCCCCCCACCAGCACGGAGAGCAGGGGCCCACCTCTGCGTCCCTCCCACCCTCACCTTGGTGGCCGTGAGCTGGTGGCCCAAGAGGACGTAGGTGATGAAGATGACGATGGAGATGACCACTGGCAGGGCGGCCCACAGGTACACACAGGCCGCGTCCAGGTACTTGATGACCCGCAGCCTCCCCAGCTCTCGGGCCCGACAGGCCTCGACGCGCGACCCCAGCGCCTGCTCCCAGCCGAAGAACTTGATGACCCGGATGCCAGCCAGCACTTCCGCCATGAGCTAAGGAGGGGGAGAGGGGACAGTGCGTGTGTGTATGTGTGTGTGTTGGGGGGGGGGTGTTTCTCCTGGGGGGCTTCCCCTCCTGGCCTTGACCCTGTACCTATCCCAGGGAGACAGCTCAGAGCAGGAATCCCCCACTTTCCCAGGAGAAATGTCGGTGAAAGGCACTTGCTCTAAGGAGGGGCTTACTGCCCCGGGGACAGGAGACGCAGGCTCTGGGGGCCAGGCACCAGCATAGCCCCAGTGTGGGGACACAGGAGCATCGCTGGGGCTTCCAGGAGACTGTGGCCAGACAAGCCTGTGACGGGCTGGGGCCAGATGGGAGTCCTGGGCCCCGAGCACATGCAAGGCCCCTAGCTGTGAGCCGGGACAACTCTGTGCTCCCCAAAGGGCCTTGGAAAGGTGGTCAGTGGCGGTCACGGTCAGGGTGGCGGGGAAGGCCTCAATCCTGACAGCTCAGGGCTGGAGCAATAGCACAGCAGGGAGGGCGCTCGCTTTTGCACACGGCCAACCCGGGTTCGATTCCCAGCATCCCATATGGTCCCCTGAGCAGTGCCAGGGGTAACTCCTGAGTGCAGAGCCGGGTGTGACCCAAAAAGAAAAAAAAAACAAATCCTGACAGCTCTCAGGGCCACCTGAGAGACAGCCCCCAGCAGCGGAGGGTGAAGGTGTGTAAAGGGACGCCCAATCTGCAGAAGCCAGCACTAGTTCAGGGAACACTCAGCAACTGGACTCAGCTTCGAGGGGGCAGCCAGGGCTCCCCGCGGCATGTCCACAAGCAGTCATGGGTCTATCGCAGAGGCGGCCAGTGACAGGGGTGACGCTCATTTGAGGAGCACAGAAGGGCACAATGGGCTGGAGGAGCAGGAGGCCTAGGACCTGATGCCCAGCACCTGCACGGTCCCGAGCAGAGCTGGGAGTAACCCCTGAGACCACAGGGTGTGGCCTCTCTCCCCCATTCGATCAACGAGGGTACGGGAGGCAGCTCAGCATGGGGGGCAGGGGGGCGCATGGCCGCGGGTGTGTGGGGCCCTAAGTTCTATGCCAACACCACGAAAACAAAATCCATTGGATCTGGAGCCAGGCTGTAGTCTCTGCCTCTGAGGGGCGACTCCATCCCTGGAACTGCAGGTGGAGGATGGGGGGCATCTGGGCTGAAGTGGACATCGGGGAAGGAGATTGCCTGGCTCACAGCTGCCCTGGGTTCGAAAGCTGGCACCCCATATGTTTCCTGGGGCACCACCAGGAGTGATCCCTGAGTACAGGACCAAGAATAGGCCCTGAGCACTGCCAGGCATGGCCCCCAAACCCAAACCAAACTCAAGCCCAACCACCTTATCCTGTCCCAGACAGGGCCAACTCCCCTCTGGTTGCTGAGGGTTCAGGATCCGCCATCACCTCCCCGGGTGCCAGACACTGCCTCAAGCACTTTGTCCTCTGATCATCACCACCACTCCAGGCCTCAATGACCACCCCTGATCCAGACACGAGCAAGGGGGGCCCACAGAAGCTCGTCAGAGGTGAGGAAAGCGGCCAACGGGAGAGCCAGAGTGTGCAACCAACCTGTCTCCTTCTTTTGTGGTTGGGCCACGCCCAGCGATGCCCAAGGGTTACTCCCTGCTGTGCACTCAGGAATTACTCCTGGCAGGACTCAGGGGACCAGACGGGGTGCTGCAGAGTGAGTAAGATCAGCTGCGTGCAGAGGGCTGAAGTGATAGCACAGGGGGTAGGGCGTTTGCCTTGTACGCGGCCGACCTGGGTTTGATTCCCAGCATCCCATATGGTCCCCTGAGCACCGCCAGGAGTAATTCCTGAGTGCAGATCCAGGAGTGACCCTTGTGCATCGCCAGTTGTGACCCAAAAAGCAAAAAAAAAAAAAAAAAAAAAAAAAAAAAATCAGCTGCATGCAAGACAAGCGCCCTCCCCACTGTGTATCTCTGGGTCCTGCTCCCCACGGGACAGAGTGTGAGTGTGTGAGTGTGTGTGTGCGCATGTGCGCGTGTGTGCGACAGAGGGGAGAGGGAAAGGCCGCGAGGTGGGGGATGCCGAGGGGCCCGCACAGCCCCTCACCTTCACCCGCGCGTCCTTGTGCAGGAGCATCCCCTCGTTGCTGGCCATGATGCGGGTGGCGATGGCTTTGTTGACGGGTACCAGCAGCACGGCCAGGACCAGCCCCCCCACGAAGGCCACGCCCACCTGGCGGTGGAGCAGGTAGAGGGTGATGGCCAGCTGCAGGGGCAGGCCCCAGGCCTCGTGGAAGCTCCCCGCGAAGTTGAGCAGGCGCTCCGAGTCGGTGCCCAGCAGGTTGAGGGCCTCCCCCGTCGGGGGGCGCCGGGGCCCCAGCTGCAGCACCTTCTGGTACAGGATGCCCATCACCGCCCCCTGCACCTGCAGCATCACCTTCCGGACCTCGAACAGGTACTGATTCTGCAGCACGGCCCCCAGCACGGCGCCGCTGGCCAGTCCCAGGGCGTAGAGCACGCCCCGGCTCAGGGGCTCCTGCCCTTCCTCCAAGAAGCCTACCAGGAGGGACAGCAGCAGCGGCCCCGAGAATCCCACCATGGTGCTCACCAACTTCAACACCCCGAGGGCCAGGTAGCGCCGCCCGAAGGCCCCGTGAAGGGCCCGCCACAGCTGGGCGCCCTCCTGCCAGTGGGACTGGAGGAGCCGGGTGAGGAAGGCGGGGTGCAGCCTCGAGGGGAGCCGGCACGTGTCCTGGGGCTCCTGGAGCTCTCCCCGGGCCCCGCGGGCCAGCAGGGGGCTCAGCCAGGCATAGGAGAAGCGTGACAGCCAACTCTCCCCATCCTCAGCAACCTCACGCTCCTGCGCCTCCGGCAGGAGCTGCTCCGGAAGCCCAGGACCCCCTGAGCCCCCTGGGAACGCCCAGCCCAGCCCATAGCCCAGGAGCGCGGTGAGCTGCAGAATGAGGAGGCAGAAGCGGGAGAGGGGCCCCGGAAGGAGGGGGGGCAGGAGGGTGCCCCGCTGGCAGTGCCATAGCAGGGTCAGCACGAGGGCCGGGGCGGGCAGGAGGGCCGTCAGAGCCAAGGACAGGGGCCCCCGGGAGCGGCTGTGCGGGGAGCGAGCCAGCACCCACAGGGCCACACCGTGGCTGAGCCAGGCCACCGCTGCCACGCCACTGGCAAGGACCTCCAACCCCAGGGGCCCGGGGCCCGCCCCTGGGGGCCAAGCAGCTGGGAGCAGGTCGAGGAGGGGAAAGACGGAGAGCAGGAAGGAGGTCGTGAGTCGGAGCTGCCAGCCAGGAATGCAGGAAAGGCTGTACTCTGGGTTCCTGGGGATAAGGGGAAAAGAAAAAAAGGCACATCACGGCTGACTTGGGACCCCCCATACCTCCCGTGACTCACAGAATCAACTCCCTTGCCGGCACTGTGCGCCCAAGCCTGTAACTGCAGCCGGGAAGCCAGGGTCTTTTCTCCCAGGAAGTCCTACTGGATTAACAATGATCTGCACTGTATATGGTCCTCTGAGCACCGCCAGGGGTCACTACCGAGCACAGAGCTGAAAAAGCCTCGCTCAACCCACCTTACCCCCAGCAACACCCAAACAAAAGAATACAAAGCAAAATCCCAAAATGACAGTCCTTTGGGAGCTCAATAAGACCTTTATGAAACCAACAGAAACTATGGTGCTCTCACTTTGGGCTATCCTGAAGTGAGACCCTCCAAGAGATATAGCCAGGCAGGAAAGGATCTGGGGGGGGAGGAGGATTCTTCACTACTCAGGGTACTGATGAGGATTCTGAGAGGGAAGACTGACCAAAGTCCTAAAGTGGGACATGGTGAACTCGGAGCCCATGTACCAACCTCCAACAGCCAACATAACATACTTCGTTAGTTTTGGGGTCACATCCTGGGGTGTTCTGGGCTATTCCTGGCTCTGTGCTCAAGGGATTTGAACCATGGTTAGCCATATGCAAATGGAGGGCCTTATCCCCTGTACTATCTCTCTGGCCGCCAAATGTTTTTCTTAACCTAGGAACTCAGGATTCACAGCAGAGTCTTACAACTTCAACACAAGTCCACCTACTCTGGACAATAGTGTTCACTCAATTTTGCATCCACTTCATGATGAGCTGTGCTTGGGCATCTGAAACTGCACACATGTGACGATTTGCACCCCGCAAAAGGGCACCATCTATGTGCCAGGGACAGAGTTACATGCATAAACGCGCTATCTGATTTAAAATCTCTCCCAGAAGGGGCTGGAGCAAGTACAGCGGGGATGACATTTTCCTTAGCATGTGGTGCACCCGGGTTGGATCCCCAGCATCCCATATGGTCCCCCAAGCACCACCAGGAGTAATTCCTGAGTGCAGAGCCAGGAGTAACCCCTGAGCACCGCCGGGTAGGACCCAAAAAGCATACAATTAAAAATTAAAAATAGGGGCTGGAGTGATAGCACAGCGGGTAGGGTGTCTGCCTTGCACGCGGCCAACCCGGGTTCGATTCCCAGCATCCCATATGGTCCCCTGAGCACCGCCAGGAGTAATTCCTGACTGCATGAGCCAGGAGCAACCCCTGAGTATTGCCGGGTGTGACCCAAGAAGCAAAAAACAAAATAAAATAATAAAAATAAACTCTCAGCAATGCCATGGGGTGAGCACAAGGAGATTACCCAAAGGCACGCTGCTGCCAAGTGGCTAACGCCCAGCTTCTGCTCTACCCGTGCTCCACTCCCAAGACCTGGCTCTTCTGGTTAGACTCCGGGGACGGGGAGTGTCCGCGGGCACCGAGGACAGATGTCCCGCAGCTCCCCTGCTACCCACCTCGGAGTGCCCCAGTGGCAGGCACTGAGCACGGCGAGGAGCGCGTGGGGCAGGGCGCTGAGCACCAGCTGGGTGAAGCAGTGGCCCGTGGTGTCGCCCTCCCACACCGGGAGCGGCTGCGACTCGCTGGTGCCGCACAGCTGGGCCAGGAACTGCTCCATGGACGCTCGACCTGCGGGGACAGCGGCAGTGGAGGAGGCGACAGGCGAAGGGGACGCGGCGACCGGCCCGGAAGCGGGGCTGATTGACAGCCGGCCGGTCCCGCCCCTCTCGGCCCCGGCCCCGCCCCCTCGGCCCCGGCCCCGCCCCTTCTCGCGTTACCTCCCCAGGTTCGCCGTCTCCGGCTCCCCGGGGCGGGCCGGCCTGAGGTCCGACCCTCCGCCGGGCTCCGCGTGTCCCCGCGGCCGGGCTCCCCGCGCGCCGCGCTCCGGAACCTCTAACCCGAGCAGCTGCGTGCCGCCGGATCCGAGTTGCAGAGCACCGCCGCCCAAGAGGGAGCGCAGCCGCGGGGCGGGGCGGGGCCCGCTCGCACGGCGCCCCCTAGCGGCGGGAGGCCTCTCCGCCACCGTGCGCTCCCCCCGGCCGCGGCCGCGCGCCCTCAGTCCCGCGCCCGCGCCCGCGCCCGCAGGGTTGCTGTCCGCTAGGAGACACGGGGCATCAAACTCTAGCTTGGGAAAAGGACTTCGTGCCGGAGCAATAACGACAGCGGTAGAGTGCTTGCCTTGCACGGGGCTGACCTGGGTTCCATCCCCAGCACCCCTTAATAAGATTCCCCGATCTTTCTAGAAGTGATTCCTGGGGCTGGAGCAAAAGCACAGCGGGTGGGGCATTTGCCTTGCACGCAGCTGACCCGGGTTCGATTCCCAGAATCCCATATGGTCCCCTGAGCACTGCCAGGGGTAATTCTTGAGCGCCCCAGGAGTAAGCCCTGTGCATCGCCGGGAGTGACCCAAAAAGCAAAAAAAAAAAAAAAAAAAAAAAAGTAGAAGTGATTTCTGAGCAAAAGAACTAGGAGTCAGCTCTGAGCACCATCGGCTGTGGCCCCAAAACTCCCCCAAAGCAGTGCTTAGCTGTATAATTTGGGGAACCTGAGCCATAGAGAGTGCAGTGGCTAGGGCTCCACCCAGGGACCCAGGTTCAATCCCCAGCACCGTATAGGTCCTCCAAGCACCGGCAGGAGTGACCCGTGAGTGCAGAGCCAGGAGTAAACCCCCGGCGTGGGTGGGTGTGGCACAAAAACAAACAAACAAAAAACGGAACCAAGGAAAACTGACTTCAAATGCATCTCAGCCAGAAGTGATGCATTTGATGCATTTGGGCGGGACCGGGGTGGGGGAGCGAGGGCAGGCGTGGTACCTCAGACTCAGATGGTGCTCTCGGAGGGGGCTTTCCAGGCTGCGGCTTTGGTCTCCCAGGCTCCGTTCCTGTATCACTTTCTCCTCCCTGCTGCACTTTGCACCGCAGTCATCAGCTGGGTAATTTATTTGAGTACAAGGTAGTGTGACTCGCGCAGGGGCTGGGCAAGGCGGGTCACACCAGGTCTTTTTCCCGCCCACATCATCTTCTTACCGGGTCACCAGCAGGAGCCAGGGAGCCAGGTTTTGGGGAGGCAGTCCCCACAATATGAGTCCCTTCTTGTTTGTTGGGGAGCGTGGGAACATCCAGCTTGGTTCAGGGGGGTTGTTCCCGGCTTTGCTTTCAGGAATTACTCCTGGAGGTGCTCCAGGGACAGAACCCTGGTCGGCCAAGTGCAAGGCCAGCGCCCTACCCGCTGTACTATTGCCCGGCCTTCCCTCTTTTTAATTTTTTATTTTATTTTATTTTGCTTTTTGGGTCACACCCGTCAACGCACAGGGGTTACTCCTGGCTCTTCGCTCAGGAATTACCCCTGGTGGTGCTCAGGGGACCATATGGGATGCTGGGAATCGAACCCGGGTCGGCCGCGTGCCCTACTCGCTGTGCTATCGCTCCAGCCCCCCTCCCTCTTTTTAAAAGACAATTTTGGGGGCTGGAGCGATAGCACAGCGGGTAGGGCTTTTGCCTTGCACATGGCCGACCCGGTTTAGATTCCCAGCATCCCATATGGTCCCCTGAGCACCTCCAGGAGTAATTCCTGAGTGCAGAGCCAGGAGTAACCCCTGTGCATTGCCAGGTCACTGTCACTGTCACTGTCCTCCCATTGTTCATCGATTTTGCTCAAGCGGGTCCAGTAACATTGTGAGACTTGTTATTACTGTGTTTGGCATATCAAATACATCTCAGGTAGCTTGCCAGGCTTTGCCGTGCAGGCAAGATACTCTCGGTAGCTTGCCAGGCTCTCCGAGAGGGGCGGAGGAATCGAACTCTGGTCAACCAGGTTGGCCGCGTGCAAGGCAAACACCCTACCCACTGTGCTATCACTCAAGCCCGGTGTGCCCCCCCAAAAAAAAGATGCATTTCACAGAAATGGAATCATAAATATGTCTGAATCTGACTTTTTGTGTAAATGATGTATTTTTTTGGTTTGGGGACCACACCTAGCAGTGCACACTGCTTAATCCTGGCTCTATAATTTGGTGCCACCCTTGGCGGTGCCAGGGATCCAAATAGGGCCAACCATGCTAACATTTTAACCTCTCTACTACCTCTCTGGCTGTAGCATGTGTTTTTAAAATATTCCAGTGCGGGGCTGGAGAGATGGCACAGCGGGTAAGGCACTTGCCTAGCATGTGGCTGACCTGGGTTCCATCCCCTGGTTCCCAGATTGTTCCCAGAGCACAGCCAACAGTAACTCCTGAGTGCAAAGCCAGGAGTGAGTCTTGAGCATTGCTAGGTGTGGTCTTAAAACTAAAAAGAAAAAGGAAAGAGGAAACAAGTAAAGGAAACTAGTCTATAACTGGGATAAAGTCAAGTGCTTCTGTAGGGAAAAAAGAAAATAACGGGCTGGAGCGACAGCACAGTGGATAGGGCATTTGCCTTGCACGCATCCGACCTGGGTCTGATTTCCTGCATCCCATATCCCGTGCACCGCCAGGAGTAAATCCTGAGTGAATGAACACACACCCTGTGCATTAACCAGGGTGTGATCTAAAACAAAACAAAAAAAAAGAGGGAGAGAGAGAGAGAGAGAGAAGCGAAGACACTCCTGCAAGCAGGGAGTAGGATGCAAGAGGGTGTCAAAGCCCACCTCTACGGATGCAGACTTCCTGCCTTTCCTCTCTATCCCCCACTACCCTCCCCAAGTGGATGGCGGATACCTGGATTCTGAGGGACAGACCGTATCTGGCCACTTGCATGGGTTGCCAGACTCTAAACTGATCTGGCACTGGTGGGCATAATTTTGATAAGTTAAAGGGCTTTTTGGTTTTTGTTTTATTTGGGGGGTCACACCTAGCTCTGCACTCAAGGATCACTCCCGGCGGGCTCAAGGACCCGGGTGTTGATCCAGGTAGGCTTGCATGCAAGGCCAGCACCTGAGTGCGCCGGACCCCAGATAAGTCAAAGTTTTACAATGATTGTATAATGAGCTAGAGTTTGCTCAGAGGTCACCTGGGATTGACCTAGCTTGTTCCTCTGGCTGTAACAGAGGGAGAAACTTTTCAGGAAGTCATAAAGACTCCAAGGAAGTTTATTACTACTATAAACTAGGATTGGTGCCTGGCTTTAAGCCTCACTGCCTGGGTTCCATTAAGCTTGATGATGGTTCTCCGTCCCTCACCATCTCACACATGCCATTAGCTATCTACCTCCCTAACAACATAAAAGTAACCGGTTGAGAAGACCATTTGCTCAGTGGCTCAGAACATCCGCCTTGGGTGCCCGGGAGACAGTTCAAAGAACTGAAGTGCATGTTTTTATGCTGAAAATCTGGGTTTTATAGAATGCTTTTTCCCCCTTTTTGTGTAGTGCTGGCGATCAAACCCAGGGCCTCATGTATACAAAGCAACTGCTCTAATGCCGAACGACATACCCAGCCCCTGCTGAATGCTTCTTTGTCTGTTGAGGTGATCATGTAATCTGGGGTGTGAGAGTTTCCAAAAGGTGCTCAAGAGGCCCAGGAGCTCCACTGGCCAACTGGTCTTTGGCTTGGCGCAAGGGCCCAAGGACATCCTATAGTCTCCTGGCCACCCAGCAGTGCTGTGGAATATCTACTTTAAAAAAAAATTTCATTTATTTATTTATTTATTTATTTGGCTTTTTGGGTCACACCCGGCGATGCACACGGGTTCCTCCTGGCTCTGCACTCAGGAATCACTCCTGGCGGTGCTTGGGGGACCATATGGGATGCTGGGATTCAAACCTGGGTCAGCCGTGTGCAAAGCAAACGCCCTACCCGCTGTACTATCGCTCCAGCCCCAGAACATGTACTTTTTTGACTTGCCTTGCCTGCAGTTGACCCTGATATGGTCCCTGGCACCACATGGTCCCCTGAATACCTCTGGGAGTGACCCTGTGCATTGACCAGTGTGGCTCTGGAGCAAACCCCAGGTTGAATCCTGGCACTTCGTGGTCCCTTGAGTATCCCAGGAACTGACCCCCAACACTGAGCAGGGAGTAGCCCCCTAACACCAAAAGATGTGGCCCAAAACAAAGCAAAAAATAAGATGTTTTCCGTCGTGGATACAGTTTTCTTGGAGTGCTCCCTGGCACGATCGCTCGACCACTAGAGGTCGCTGGACCCGTAGAGAGTTCCCCGGGGTCCCAACTCGTCTGGGAACTGGTCTGTTGCGAGGGGAACCTGATACTTCTATGAATAACATAGATTAATGGGCTTTACTTTCTGGTGGTCAGGGGCTGGAAGATCTTTTATTTTTTTTTGCTTTTTTTTGAGTCAAAAAGTGAAGTGCGCCGCCCGGGAATCGAACCCGGGTCGCAAGAATGGGAATCTTGCATGATACCACTACACCAGCGGCGCAGCTGGGTGGAGCTGCAGCACAGTGGCTAAGGTGTTTGCCTTGCATGTGGCCGACCTGGCCAACCAGAGTTCAGTTCTTTCACCCCTCTCGGAGAGCCCTGCAAGCTACCGAGAGTAAGCTACCCGTGACACAGTAACAACAAAGTCTCACAATGGAGACATTACCGGGCCGCTCCAGCAAATCCATGAACAACTGGAGGACAGTGTTACAGTGCTTTTTTTGGGGGGGGGGGGTCACACCTGGCGATGCACAGGAGTTACTCCTGGCTCTGCACTCAGGAATTACTTCTGGCAGTGACTAGGGGGCATCTGGGATGCTGGGAATCGAACCCGGGTGCAAGGCAAACGCCCTACCTAGGCTCTGTGCTGTCGCTCTAGCCCTGCAGAGGGCTTGAGATGTGGGAAACAGATGTCTCTGGATGGCAGCAATGCTTTACCCTCGCCTCTGCCTGAGAGCAACCAGGACAGTGTTGCCCCAGCTTCCTCCTAGTCAGGACAATACCCTGCCTCCCCCCGCCACCTGCTCGCTATAGGCACATTCTCTCAGCTTCTACTAAACCATTCCTTTTCCTAATAAACTTTGAGTCTATGGCCCATGTGAGTGGCTGTGTCTTGCCACGCCATGCGCGCATTTCTCTGAGAGTCGGATGCCCTTTCCAACCTGCTGTCTTCTTGTTCACAGGGTCCTTTGGTTAGGAGATAACTACAGTATTTCACACGTATAATACCTAAAAATTCTTATTTCTTCACATCCTAGCCAACATTTGTCATGACCTGTACTTTTTCTTTTACTCTAGTCATGCTCCTGGGTATGAAACAGTTATCACCACATGATTTTTGTTTGTATTTCCCTGGTGGAAAATGATGCCGAATTTATTTTCCTTTTGCTTATTTGTGTCACATCCAGCAGCTGCTCCCGGCGGCCCCTGTATGCAGGTATCTCTCCCAGAGGTGCTCAGGGGAGCATTGATGTTGGGGGTGGACCGTGAGACTCTGAGATGAAAACCCTGTGCTCAGCCCTTTGTGTTCTTTCTCCAGTGCAAGGGTGAATATATTTTCAACTCCTTATTTTTCAATCAAATATCTTCTTGCGTGAAATTAGTAAAGAAGCCTTGGGAACTGGAGATATAGTACGGTGAGTAGGACTTTTTCCTTGCACATGGCTGACCTAAGATGAATTCCTTGTATCCTGTACGGCCCCTCAAGCCCACCAGAGTGCAGAGCCAGGATTAACCCCTGAGCATTTTCTGGTATGATCCAAACACCAAACAAAAACAAAACAAATTAGGGGCTGGTGCAATAGAACAGTGGGTAGGGCTTTTGCCTTGCACGTGACTGACTGGGTTTGATTCCCAGCATCTAATATGGTCCCCCGAGCACCGCCAGGAGTAATTCCTGAGTGCAGAGCCAGGAGTAACCCCTGTACATTGCCGGGTATGACCCAAAAAGAAAAGAAAAAATTAAAAAAAAAAACAGAGAGGGAGAGAGACAGAAACAGAAAGATAGAAAGATAGAGAGATAGATAGATAGAGAGACAGAGAGACAGAGAGACAGAGAGACAGAGAGGCAGAGAAAGAAACCAATGGAATTTTATGCAAGTGAATGGTATGATCTTGCTACATTATTGCCCCAGGTACTCATATAGTTCATGCCTTAACTCTCCTGCAGATCTGTATTTAAAAGTCACCTTTTAGAACAGGAAAGAGAATAAAGCTAGTAAGGTACTTGCCTTTTATGTAAGCAACTGTGTTGGGTCCCTAGGCATCAGGAGTGATCCCTGAGCACAGAGCCAGGAGTAAGCCCTTTCAAAACCACCAGGTGCAACCACACACAAAAAAAATAATAATAATATCAAAACTAAATTAAAATAAAAATTTTTTTTGCTTCACTCAGGGATTACTCCTGGCTCTGTGTTCAGGTCTTAAACCTGGTGGTGCTTAGGAGACCATGTAGGGGATATTGGGGATCAAACCCAGGTCAGTTGTATGCAAGGCGAGCACCTTATCCATTGTACTATCACTCTGGCTCAAATAAAATTAAACTTTAAGGGTGGTATTTGAGTGAAAGAAGCAGATGATTGGGAGCATAAACTCTGGATTGATCAATCTGCAGTGAAAGGTGTGTTTACAGATAGGTAAATTATTATTATCTCTAGGAATGTGCTGATCTGGCAGAAGCACTCTCTCCCCAGCCAGAAAGTTTGTAAAGATATGTTAAAATAAGGGGAACTGAATGATAGCACAGCAAGTAAGGCACTTGCTTTGCACATAGCTGACCCAGATTCTATCCTTGGCACTCCACATAGTCCACGAGTCTGCCAGGAGTGATCTCAAGCACAGAGCCAGGAGTAAGCCTAAACACAGGTGAAGTGACCCCAAAAAGGTAAAAAAACACAAGATTTGTTATAAAGGGCCAGTGAGATGGTATAGGGGTAAGATGCTTCTCTTGCAAACAGCCAAACCTGGTTTGGCCCCTGAACTCCATGTGGTCCCCCAAGCAGCTCCAGGAGAAACCCCTGTGAACAGACCCAGGAGTAAACCTTGAGCACTGTTGGTTGTGGCCCGAACCCCCTCCCCCAAAATATGTTATAGGGGCTCACACATGGCTCAGTAGCAAAAATGAGCCTGCATCCAATCAGGGAGCTCAAAGGGCTTTGCGTGCGGGAAACCTAGCTCAGACCTGGTCTGAGCACTGAGCGAACAGTAGGCCTTAAAGCACCAAAAACAGAGAGAGAGAGAGAGAGAGAGAGAGAGAGAGAGAGAGAGAGAGGAGAGAGAAGAAGAAGGAGGAGGAGGAGGAGAGGGAGGGAAGGAGGGAGGAAGGAAGGAAGGAAGGAAGGAAGGAAGGAAGGAAGGAAGGAAGGAAATTAAAGAAAAAGGATTAAAATAAAATTCAAAAACAGATGGGGCCAGAACGATAGTACAGTGGGGAGCGTGTTTGCCTTGCACGAGGCTGACCCGGGTTTGATTCTCTGCATCCCATATGGTCCTCCAAGCACCCCCAGAGTGATTCCTGAGAGCAGAGTCAGGAATAATCCTGAACATTCAACAACAAAACTAAATTTTGTTTGTTAGTTTTGGGGTTTCACCCAGCAGTGCTCAGGAATCACTCCTGGTGGGGCTCAGGAGACCATATGTGGTGCCAGAGATCGAATCTGGATCAGCAGCGTGCAAGGCAAATGATATAAAAAGAGATAATGCCTGCTGTACTAGCTCTCCAGCCTCTTCTTTTTTTCAGTTTTGGAGTCATCTGGTATGCTCAGGGGTGTGTGTGTGTGTGTGTGTGTGTGTGTTTGGGAGGGGGGTCACACCCAGATGTGCACAGGGCTAACTCTGGCTCTAGTCTCAGAGTAAGTAAGAACTTCGGAGGGCGTTCGAGCCAAGCACCCTACCCGCGCTCAGGGTTTACTCTGGAGGTGACTGAGAGATCGTATGTGGTGCTGGGTTGGAACTGGTCGGCTACATGTAAGCCAAGTGCCTTAGTCCCTGGAACCATCTCTCCAGCCCTTTTGTGCGTGTAGTTGTTTTTGAAGGGAGGGTTTGGGTACGCCTGGTGGTACTCACAGTGTATACCTGACCCTCACTCAGGAATCGTTAGTGGCAGTGCTCAGGAAGACCATATGTGATGCTGGGATTCAAACCGGGGTTAGCTGCGTGCAAGGCTAGTGACTTACCCCCTATAGCATCACTTTGGCCACTGAGGGGGGTGTGTGTGTGTGTGTGTGTGTGTGTGTGTGTGTGTGTGTGTGTGTTTGGAGGGAGACAGACCCAAGTTCCCACTTCTCCTTCTGAAGTCACAGGGTGAGACGTGGGAGGATGGGGTGGGGCCCTAAGGGGTGCAGCATCTCCCAGGATCTCCAGGTGTCCACCTCCCAGAAGCTCATCAGATTTCAGTGCTTGCGATTTTTTTTTAAATTTTCGGTTGGAGGGGCCTCACCCAGCAGTACTCAAAGATTATTCATAGCTCTGAGCTCAGGAATCAGTCCTGGTAATGCTTGAGGGACCATATCGGATGCTGGGGGTCAACCCTGGGTCAGTCGTGTGCAAGCCAAGTGCCCTCCCCACTGTGTTATCACTCCAGCGCAGTGTTCTGGAGTCTTTCGGAAGCCCACTTTCCAGCACCCCCTCCTCCCTCCCTGTGATCAATGCACCAAAAACAAGCAAAAAATGAAAATAAATTTTAAACCTCTTCTTTGTTTCGGGGCCACACCCAGCAGTGCCCAGGGGTTACTCCCAGCTTTATGCTCAGAAATCACTTCTAGGGGTCCCAGGGGGCCAGTGGGATGCTGGGGATCTAACCCAGATCTTCTGGTACAAGGCAAACACCCTACTCCAGCCCTCAAAGCTCCAAGCCTCTTATCAGTCTGTTTTTTCTTTCTTTCTGTTTTTTCTTTTCTTTCTTTCTTTCTTTTCAGGGCACAACTGGCAGTGTTTAGAGCTTCCTCCTGGCTATGTACTCAAGGGACCATATGTGGTGCTGGGTTCGAATCACCCTCTTCTCAGTTTGCTAGTGCTAGTAACCAGCTGCATCTTGAAGTCCCCTAGAGGCCCTCCTCAATGACACAAACTTACAGCGGCAGAGTGTTATGAATAAAATATCACAGAGAACTCAGGAAATTCCAAGGGTTTTAGGATCCCGAGGGACAAAGACCAAATGTATAGACATAATTTTGGAGGGAGCAGCCAAAGAGTGCTGGGGATCAGTAGGGCCACCCCAGTGGTATTCTGGGGAGCATGAGGTGCCAGGACTAGAATCTGGGGCATCCAGATTGATGTGGATGATTGATTGATGTGGATAATTGGTCAAGTATGCACAAGTGGGCTGGAGCGATAGTGCAGTGGGTAGGGTGTTTGCCTTGCACGTGGCCGACCCGAGTTCAATTCCTTCGCCCCTCTTGGAGAACCTGGCTAGCTACCAAGAGTATCCCACCCGCACGGCAAAGCCTTGCAAGCTCCCTGTGGCATATTCGATATGCCAAAAACAGTAACAAGTAACAACCCTCACTACTGTGCTATTGTGCCAGTCCCAAAGTCTCACAATGGAGACGTTACTCGTGCCCGCTCGAGCAAATCGGTGAACAATAAGAGGACAGTGCTACAGACAGATTCATCAAATGCCAAGCTTGCACTCCAGCTCTTTGAGCAAACTTCCCAGGCCCTAAAATACCTTTTTTTTTGGTATTATATCAAAATAGGGAATTTTTTTCAACTTTGAAAACAATAGTAGCTAAAAAATTCTTTTAAACTAAAATGCTGTAACAAGTATGTCCCTGTAATGATGTTTTTGTTTCTGTGACCTTTTAAATTTTTATTTATTTACTTTTTTTTTCTTTTTGGGTCACACCTGGCGATGCACAGGGGTTACTCCACTCAGAAGTTACTCCTGGCGGTGCTCAGGGGACCATATGGAATGCTGGGAATCGAACTCGGGTCGGCCGCGTGCAAGGCAAACGCCCTACCCGCTGTGCTATTTCTCCAGCCCTTATTTACTTATTTTTAATTAATAAAATGTTTGGCTTTTTGTGTCATACCTGGCAATGTTAAGGGGTTACTCCTGGCTCTGCACTCAGGAATTACTCCTAGCAGTGCTGGGAGACTGTATAGGATGCTGGGGATTGAACCCAGGTCGGCCGTGTGCAAGGCAAACACCCTACCTACTGTGCTATTGTGCCAGTCCCAATTTTTTATTTATTTTTGTATTGAATCACTAGACAGCAGGTAGAGCTCTTGCCTTATATGTGTCCAACCCAAGTTTGACCCTGGCATCCCATCTGCTCCCATGAGCCCTGCAAGGAGTGTTCCCTGAGTGCAGAAACAGGAGAAAGCCCTGAGCACCGCTGGATGAGGCCCCAAAATAAGTAAAAACTTATCAAATTATACAAGTGCCTACTATAATTTTCCTCTAATTTTTAAGTGTTTTTTTGTTCGTTTGATTTTGGGGGGCTACACCTGGTGATGCTCAAGAGTGACCCCTAAAAGAAAAAAAAGGCTGGAGCAATAGCATGGCAGATAAGACATTTGTCTTGCACGCGGCCGACCCGGGTTCAATTCCCAGCATCCCATATGGTTCCCCGAGCACTGCCAGGAGTAATTCCTGAGTGCATGAGCCAGGAGTAACCCCTGTGCATCATCGGGTGTGACCCAAAAAGAAAAAAAAAAAAGAGTTACTCCTGGCTCTGCACTCAGTACTCCTGGTGGGCTCAGGGTACCATATGGGATCCTGGGGATTGAACCCGGATCGACTGTGTGCAAGACAGTGTGCAAGACGCTTTCCCTGCTGTACTATCACTCTGACCCCTCCTCTAATTTTTTTCTTTTTTGGGGGGGGGTGGTTACACCCAGCAATGCACTGGAGTTACTCCTTGCTTTGCACTCAGGAATCACTCCTGGCGGTGCTTGGGGGACCATATGGGATGCTGGGAATAGAACCCGGGTTGACCTCGTGCAAGGCAAATGCCCTACCTGCTGTGCTATCACTCCAGTCCCCCTCCTCTAATTTTTTAGTGGGGGAAACTTCTGAGCCACAGTCTTGGGGGCCGCTTCTGGTGTTCTTGGGGACAGCATGGAGTTGGGAATCAAATAGGATTTGGTTCTCCTGAACTCCCCGAGAGCTGGCAAAACCAAATAGCAGAGCTGCACAAAAAGTTAATTCATCCTCCCTGCACACTGATCCGTGGTGGGGCCTCAAACCCTCCATGAACAACGCAGTGACTACCGTCACATTTATACCCTAAAACTACATCCCAGAGTGCAGTGAAAGAGATTAACTGCAGCTGCAGTACAAGGAGGCGCTGCCGACATCCTGAGAAACTTGAGGCCACTCTGTTCAGACTACAGCTGGCCAGGGGCCAGTCCAGCTGTTTTCTGGCAGGGGACTTAGGGTGAGCACAGTGGATGCCCATAAATCTCAGGCACAGAATCTCAATCCATAATTTTCCCAACAGTATGTGACTGAAGTTTCTTCACCAATTCAGTATCTTTGCCTTATCCAACGGTGAGGGGTGTGACAGTCACTAGCTTTTTGGGTCACACCTGGCAATGCCCAGAGATTACTCCTGGCTCTGCACTCAGGAATTACTCCTGGTGGTGTTCAGGGGACCATATGGGATGCTGGGAATCGAACGCCAGTCTCCCGCATGCAAGGCAAATGCCCTACCCGCTGTACTATCCCTCAGCCCCAACTATGCATTTTTTGGCCACTACAGCAGTACTCAGAGCTTACTCTTGGCTCTGCACCCAGGGATCACTCCTGGAGATATTTGGGGTGGAGAATGTGGCTAGAAGGGGTTCTGGGGATTGAATCCAGGCCAAGCACCCTGCCCTGTACTGTCTCTCTGGCCCTGCTTATGCTTAGAGAAATGCTGCCAGTTGTGATTCTTTAAGCAACCACAGTCTTGTATTGATAGTTTGACACTATTGACAAACCCTACCTGGAATTATCCTTCTAGCAAAAATTTTTTTTTCCTTTTTTGAGCCAAACCTGACAGTACTCAGGAGTTTCTCCTGGTTCTGCACTCAGAAATTACTCCTGGTGGTGCTCAGGGGACCATATGGGATACCATGGATGGAATCCAGGCCGGCCACATGAAAGGCAGGAGCCCTACCCACTGTACTATCACTCCAGCCCCCATACAAAATATTTAACCAGAATCTTGTCAATACAGCCACACCATTGTGTATCGAACTCTGTGTAATATCCCTCACTACTGCTCAAAATTATGAATCAAATCTTGGCAACCTCTTACTGGGCTTTGTAAAATATTATGCTACATAATTGGACTGGAGTAGTCAAAGTATTTCAGTTCATGAAGCCAAATTTATTCCCAGTTTTAATGGACCAATAAATATATTTGTGTGGGGACTGGAGCGATAGCACAGCGAGCAGGGCGTTTGCCTTGCACGCTGCCGACCTGGGTTCAAGTCCAGCATCTCATACTATCCCCTGAGCACTGCCAGGAGTAATTCTTGAGTGCAGAACCAGGAGTAACCCCTGTGCATCACCAGATGTGACCCCCAAAAAGCAGTATACATATATATATATGTGTATATATATATATTTGTGTGGAAGAAATTTTTATGTTTGTTCTGGTTTGGGGGCACACCTGGCAGTGCTCAGTACTTGCTCCTGGCTGGGCTCAGGGAACCCTGACAGATGTGGGGGATTGAACCCAGGTCATTCTCATGCAAGGCAAATGCCCTACCTGTTGTACTATCTCTCCAGTTCCTGTAAAAGAAACTTTTGATGCAACATATGTTACTACAATGGTGTATAAAAATCAGTAGTTTGACATGATCAAGGATCAATTTTTAAAGTCATCGCACAGATTGAAAAACAAGAGATTTGAGCAGTATACAAGCATTAAGAACTGCTATGCTGGGGGCTGGAGCGATAGCACAGTGGGTAGGGTGTTTGCCTTGCCGGGTATGACCCAACAAGCTAAAAAGACTATTGCCTTCTCTCTCTTATTCCTTTTTTTGGGCCACACCCTATTACTATATGAGACAAACACCTCTGTAATGGACTTTCTCAACAACAGACTCTTTTTTTTTTTTTTTTTGCTTTTTGGGTCACACCCGGGAATGCACAGGGGTTACTCCTGGCTCTGCACTCAGGAATTACTCCTGGCGGTGCTCAGGGGACCATATGGGATGCTGGGAATTGAACCCGGGTCGGACGCATGCAAGGCAAACGTCATACCCACTATGCTATCGCCCCAGCCCCCTGCAGACTATTTTGGAGAGAAGCAGAGATAGAGCAGATACAACTCTGGGCTCCAGCATTCTGGGTTTAAAGGTTCCATAAAATACCCATCCTGTCTATTCTTTATCTAATCCCCATCACTCACCAATCTTTGTGGTTTGGTTTGGTTTTGGGGCCATACCTGGTGATGCTCCGGGGTTACTCCTGGTTGTGGAGTCAGGGGTGTCTGGAGGTGCTCAGGAGACTATATAGGATGCCAGGGATCAAACGTTGGTCAGCCAAAAACAAAGCAAAGTCTGTCTAGCCCCTTTCTCATTAGCCTGTTATGTGGTTCTGGGCATATTTTACTTTGGCTTTTAGCTAATCCCTTAGGAAACTCCTAGCAGCTAGAATCTTGGACACCCTTGATGCTCTTTTTTTTTTTTTTTTTTTTTTTTTGCTTTTTGGTCACACCCGGCGTTGCACAGGGTTTACTCCTGGCTCTGCACTCAGAAATCACTCCTGGCGGTGCTCAGGGGACCATATGGGATGCTGGCAATCGAACCCGGGTCAGCCACGTGCAAGGCAAATGCTCTACCCGCTGTGCTATCACTCCAGCCCCCCTTGATGCTCTTTTGCCCACAAGAATTGTTGACATTTTTCAGCTGAGGAAAATTGATGACTTTCTCTGCCTTTTTTTTTTTTTTTTGCTTTTTTGGGTCACATCCAGTGATGCTCAGGGGTTACTCCTGGATCTTTATTCAGGAATTACTCCTGATGGTGGTTGGGCACCATATAGGATGCTGGGGATTGAATCCGGCTCCGCCGTGTGCAAGGCAAACGCCTATCCACCATACTGCCTCTCCGGCCCCTTCCTTGCCTTGGCCCAGGAGAATTCCTAACCTACCTTGTATATCCAAAACATAGATTCAGGGGCTGGAGCGATAGCACAGCAGGTAGGGCGTTTGCCTTGCACGTGGCTGACCCGGGTTCGATTCCCAGCATCCCATATGGTCCCCTGAGCACCGCCATGAGTAATTCCTCAGTGAAGAGCCAGGAGTAGCCACTGTGCATCGCCGGGTGTGACCCCCCCCCAATAACAACAACAACAACAAAAACATATTCAGCAACACTGAAAATCTGAGATCCAAGCTATAACCACTGGAGTCTAAAATAATCTAAGCTGGCTCTGAGGAATAGCTTGCAGAATGCACTTGGATTTTTGTTAGTTTGCTTCTTTGTTTGGGGGCCACTTGGCAATGCTCAGGGGTTACTCCCAGCTCTGCACTTAGGAATTACTCCCTCTGGTGTTCATAGGGACCTTTTGGAATGCCAGGGATAGTACCTGGGTCAGCCCCATGCAAGGCAAGTGTCCTAAATGCTGCATGTGGTAAGCTTCCGACAGAAAGTGAGCCCTGTCTTCAGTAGGTGATGAGTTGATAAGGTGGTTCAAGGTGGACACCAAGGCATCCTCTCTCAGTATCTTTCCGCCCCGTCCTGATGTTTATGGATATTATAGATAGTTATATCAATGCTAAATAAGTATTATTCTAATTGACTATAGCAATGGGCTGGAGCGATAGCACAGAGGGTAGGGCGTTTGCCTTGCACGCAGCCAACATGGCCGACCCGAGTTCGATTCCTCCGCCCCTCTCGGAGAGCCCGGCAAGCTACCGAGAGTATTCGATATGCCAGACACAGTAACAACAAAGTCTCCAATGGAGACGTTACTGGGCCCGCTCGAGCAAATCGATGAACAACGGGAGGACCGTGACTATAGCAATAAAATCTAAGGCTGGAGAAATAGTATGGTGGGTGGGGTGCTGGTCTTGCAAGTGTCCAACCTAGATTCGATCCTCACGATCCCAGGACCAGAACCCTGCTAGGAACTTTTGGACTATTTTTATCTTCCATTTGACACAAGGTGATCATTCTGACTCTTTCCTAAATGATACACTCTCACTCAAACCTGTAAAAGAGGTAAAAGTAGAATCTGTTAGAGTGTTTCTAGATTCAAAACTCATTTTGTGTTGGGGAAGGGCCTAGGCACCCACTGCCAGAGCCTCTGTAAACAGGGACCGGGTGCGGAGGGGGCCTAGGTACTCCCCGCCTCTATCCCTGTATACAGGAATGGATGTGGAGGAACTTGGCATGAGAGCGAGCTGTCTACTGACAACAGACCTTGACAGGTAGCCATGCTCTGGTGGCCAGCCTGGAAAGGGGGTCGAAGGGCCACCATGCTCTGGCGACCTGCCTCTAGAGAAAAGCTGAAGGGCCACCATGCTCTGGCAGCTGGATTTGAGAGGAGGCTGAAGGGAGGATTACTTCGTATCTGCCTTGGCCAGCCCCGAGGCCACATCTCCGTTCCTTGTTTCTCAGGGCTGAGATAAGGAACCGAAAAACAAGAAGAAACCGAAAAAACAGGCAATCTTGGCAAAAAATAAAGTTGCTTGCACAGCATGATTAATATTGTTAATGAAGCTTATGTAACCTGCTGATCATTGCTAAAGTAAGACTATATAGACCAGCTTGGATAATAATAAACTTGCTGTATGCCGCATATTGCATGCAGCCCTCCCTAGCCCTGGTTTTCTCTCATTCCCTCACTCCGGCCAAGGTTTAAGTTGGCCGCATGGGACACGGCAATTTTGGTTATTTTATAAATGTTGAGTTTCATTGAGATCTTTTCTTTCTGTGGCAGAATGAGACAAAACAACAAAGAGAAAATAAAAGGATATTTTAGTGATTTTAAAAATATTAAAAATCTTAATTTTAATGTAGAAAATTACCCCCACTACCCAGCCACCGCCACGCTCAAAGATGCTTTCCGGACACTTGGGCCAAGACTCACCCACGAGTGAAGCCCCACACAGAACCAGGGAAGCAGATCTCTGTGACCTTGGACTCCAGTCTCAACGGACCCGGGAGCAGAGATCCTCTGCCTGCTCCCAGTAGCCCAGCAGACCTCCATTACCTCCACTACCTCCACTACCTCCACTACCCAGCCACCACCACACTCCAGGATGCTCTCCAGACTGCGCAGCCACAAAGTGGCCGCGACACATCATAAAACACTTAATACAAGATTACCCGCACCATATTTGACAGGGTTCAAATATGGTTTGAACCATGGGAACACCTGCAAGGATGATTAGAGGCTGCCCTAAAACCTCTATTTCTCTTGGAGAGACTTGCAAGCTACCGAGAGTGTCCCACCCACCCAGCAGAGCTTGGCAAGCTATCCGTGGTGTATTCAATATGCCAAAACCAGTAAATACAATGGGTCTCATTCCCCTGACCCTGAAAGAGCCACCAATATGGCAGCGTTAAGAAGGATGAGGGAGAGGCTGATAAAATCTCAGGGCTGAGCTAGGCTGCCAAAATGAAGAAGGACAAAAATGACTGTCTGTACTTTCAATGCAAGTATGTTGGCATTGGATGCATCCATCGAGGACCTGATGGTGCAAGCACGAAAGATTAAGTATGACATCATTGGTCTGACTGAGACAAGAAGGCATCAATCACATCACGCCGTTTTTGACACTGGGGAAGAACTGTTCCTCGAACATGTGACAAAAGAAACCGACATCAGTGGTGTCGGTGTCCTTGTCAACACAAACTTGGCCATAAGCATTGATTCATTCGAATGCCTAACAACTTGAATTGGACGATTACACTTGAATAGATGTGGCTCACCACCAGCAGTTTCTATCTTCGTTGTCTACACAGCAACATTCAATTATGATGAAGGAGGAATTGAGAAGTTCTACATGGAGCTGGAGAACTTCTATAAAGAAGACCACACCTTCTACAAGATCATTGTTGGTGATTTTAATGCCAAGATAGGACTGAGAAGATCAGCTGAAGAACTCCACATTGGGACCCATGGCCTAGAATGGAACAGAGAGGGTGAGAGACTGTCTGAGTTCATCATGTCAACCAAGACCATCCATGGTAACTCATAATTCCAGAAGGCCGAATCTAAACGTTGGACATGGGAGTCTCCCGGTGGATGGTTCTGCAATGAAACTGACCACATCATATTCAATCAACGGTCTTGTCTGACCAATGTCACTGTTGTCCCAAAATTCCAAACGGGATCAGACCACCGTCTCCTTCGTGCAAAATTCTACTTCACAGAGTGGGGAGAAAGGGCTGCAGCGTTTAAGAAGAGAACTCCCAGAACGACCACCAACTGGGAACTCTTTGGCACTATTGCGGCGACAACATGGGAAGATGCTGTCACTGACAACATTGACAAGGAATAAAATCTACTGATTCAGCATCTCCATGATTGTGCAAAGAACTCCGAGAGAGAGATAGCCACAAAAAGACTCCTGTCTTCGAAAACTCTTGAGCTCATTTGCCAAAATGGCTTGGCTCAAGCCTCAGGCAACAGCAAGCCTCAGGGAACCGCAAGTGGACATCTGAGCTCACAAAGCAGTGTAGAGAAGTGATAAAGGAAGACCTCAAAGAGATAAGAGCAGCAGTGCTGGCAGATGGAGCAGAAGCTGGAAAAAGCATTCATAACGCCCGCCTGTCCTTTGCCAACTACAAGACCAAGATGACTGTCCACCTGCCCACATACCAAATTCCACAGAACAGATATATTGTTCCCAACGTTCTCCCTTCTGAAATCCGACACGCCATTTTGTCAGTAAAGAAGCGAACAGCACCCCGCCCAGACAAGGTCAAACCCGAACACCTGATGAACCTGTCATCAGTACTCATCAATACACTGGCTCGGCTCTTCACATGCTACCTGTCTGAATACAAGGTTCCATCCCAATGGTAAACCAGCAGGACTGTACTACTATACAAGAAGGGAGACATCCACGACATTGGCAACTATCACCTGATCTGCCTGTTGTCTGTCGTCTACAAGCTGTTTACTCAAGTCATCTTGAATAGGATTGGCAGAACACTAGATGAAGGACAACCAAGCGAGCAAGCTGGATTCCAAAAAGGATTCAGCACCATAGATCTTATCCACACAATAACCAAGCTCACTGAGGTTTCTCGGGAGTTCAAGATGCCGCTCTGTCTAACTTTCATTGATTTAAAGAAGGCCTTTGCTTCTGTTGAGACTGAAGCAATCATCGAAGCCCTAGCCAAACAGGCATTCAAACTCAATACATCAGGATCCTCCGTGAATTGCGGATTCACTACCAGGATCTCACCATTCTACAGGGAGGTGATCATTGACATCAACAGAGGGGTTCGGCAGGATGATATCATTTCACCGACTCTTCAGTGCCACCCTCGAGAATGTCATGCGACGACTGGAATGGGAAAGAATGGGAGTGAAGATAGATGGTCGGCAACTACACCACCTCCACTTCGCTGATGACATCGTTCTAATAACACCAAACATCAGCCAAGCAGCACAAATGCTGGCCGACCTGGGCCATGAGTGTGGAAAGGTCGGACTACAGCTGAATCTCACGAAGACAATGTTTATGAGAAACGGTCTCGTTCCTGACGTTCCATTCAACGGGACGAACATCTCTGAGTGCAACAGTTATGTGTACCTAGGTCGAGAAATCAACATGACAAATGACCTGGCACCTGAGTTGCACAGGAGGAAGAGAGTGGCTTGGAACACCTTCAAGAGCATCGAAGAAATAGCTAAGAGGATGAAAAACCTCTGGCTCCAGGCACATCTCTTTGATTCCACTGTTCTTCCTGGATTAACATATGCCTCAGGGGCTAGATCAATAGCATAGTGGGTAGGGTATTTGCCTTGCATGTGGCCGACCCGGGTTCAATACCCAGCATCCCATATTGTCCCCTGAGCACCTCCAGGAATAACTCCTGAGTGTAGAGCCATGAGTAACCCCTGTGCATTCCCGGGTGTGACCCAAAAAGCAAAAACAAAGCAAAACAAAACAAAACATACACCTCAGAGACCTGGGCCCTACGAAAACAGGATGAGAATGCTATTCGGGTCTCCCAAAGAGGAATCGAAAGAGCTATGCTTGGAGTATCATGCTTCACTCAAATGAGAGAAAGAATCTGGAGTTCCAACCTCCGTCGATGATCAAGAATCAGGGACACTGTCTTGTTTGCCAAGGCGTCAAAAATCAGATGGGCTGGACACTTAATGAGATTTGGAGATGGCCGCTGGACTAGAGCCATTACCAACTGGATTCCACCAGACATCAAAAGGTCACGTGGCCGCCCGCCTATGAGATGGTCAGACTTCTTTATCAAGACCCTGAACGATTGTTTTGAGGCTATTCGTGTTCCTAGCACGAGCAGACGCCATTGGGCTACACTAGCATGCGACAGGGACAAATGGAGACATTACTGGTGCCCACTCTAGCAAATCGATGAGTAATGGGATGTCAAGTGATCAAAGTGGACAAATATTTTAGTGATTTTGAAGCACCATAGAACTAATTATAGAGGTCAAAGTGATAGTACACGGGGTACATCATTGTCTTGCATGTGGCTGACCCGGGTTCATTCCCCAGCATCCCATATGGTCTCCCATGTATCACCAGGAGTAATTCTGAGTGCAGAGGCAGGAGTAACCCTGAACACTGCCAGCTGTGGCCCTAAAAAAAAAAAAAAGAAAGAGAATTAATTATTTTATGAGCTAACTGTGTCTCTCCTCCAATCCCTCACCAGGCTCACAGCTGTATCCCTCTCCACCCCAACTCTCACCCAACTTGACAGGCATGTTGCAAAGTTCCAGCGGTTGCAACTTAGATCTCATGTTTTCGATGTTGTCTTGTCTGTGTTTCGGATATGTGGATATAACCCTCACCCACATCACCAGTAAACTGAAGCCCTGATGCCTGTTCACCCATTACTTCCCATTCTCTTCTTCCGCACTTGATTTCTTTCCTTCTCTGTCCTTCTCCTCTCTAAACATTGAGGTCAGGAGTGATTTAGGCATCCCCCATTTCTACAGTACAGTTCCTCATCCAGTGTTCTTGTATTGTATATTCTACAGATAAGTGAGATCATCCTGCTTTTTGTCTTTCGTCTGGCTGACTTCATTCAACATGCCATCTTCCCGTTCCAACCATGTTGTAGCAAATCTCACAATTTCATCATTCCTTGCAGCTGCATAGTATTCCATTCTAAGACACTAAGGCACTAAGCTTTGAGGGGTGGGGTGGAGAAGGTTTGTTAAGACCATGAGATGCCTTCTCAACTCTGTCTCTCTCTTTTTTTGGGGGGCGGGGGGTGACCCATGCCTGGCTTAGGATGACTCATGTTTCTGCACTCAGAAATTATTTCCTGAAGGTTTTCGGGGCCATATGGGATGCAAAGGATAGAACATGAGTTGGCTGTGTGCAAGACAAGTTTCTTACCCACTGTGCTATGGCTCCAGCATTGACAGGTGGGTTTATTAAGAATAAAGCAAATATGAAAAAAGGTAAGTTTGAAGAAAGTTGATTAGTGAGTTTTGAGTCTGTCCCTATGAGATGAATTAGCAAGGCCTTTCTTGTTGTGCCCATCAGTTTAGAACAAATTCCCAAACTAGTGGATCGTTCAGTGGGCTGAAACAGAAGCTTTGCATGCAAGAGGCCTGGGTTCCTTCCTAGGACACATCATGGTCCCCTGAGCACGGCTGGAGCCATTCCTGAAGAGTCAGTATCTACCCAAGCATCTCTGGGTATGACCAGAAACAAAACAGAATAAACTCCACTATGATTCTATTTCCAGCTACCAGTGAACTTTAAGTTAATTTATTTAGTTTATTTAGTTTAATTTAGCTTAATTAGTTTAATTTAGCTTAATTTATCTAGTTCATACCTACCCCTTTCTCTTGTTGAAAGGAGGGAGGTGGGGCAGACCAGTAGCTCTTAGGACAAGGATCTGTAAGCAATGCTATGACTTTGGAAAACAACCGATGAGGAAAGATTAGTGTCTGTATATACCAGTTTTGTGTAGGGAGATGGAGAGACAGTGCAGCAGGTAGGGCTTGGCTTGCATGTAGCTGACCTGGATTTGATGCTCTCAGAACTCACTCCTGGTTCCAGGGAGTGAAGCTAGCATCACACGTGATCCCTTCCAAGAGTGCTCCTTGAAAGTAACCCCTGAAGGGCTAGAGCAATAGCACAGCAGGGAGGGCGTTTGCCTTGCACACAGCCGACCCAGGTTCAATTCCCAGCATCCCATATTGTCCCATGAGCACCACCAGAAGTGATTCCTGACTGCAGAGCCAGGAGTAACCCCTGTGCATCACTGGGTGTGACCCAAAAAGCAAAAAAAGAAAAAAAAGTAACCCCTGAGTACCACCAAGTGTAAAGGTAAAGGTAAAGGCCCTCCCGTTGATCGTCGATTTGCTCGAGCGGGCCCAGTAACGTCTCCATTGGAGACTTTGTTGTTACTGTGTTTGGCATATGAATACTCTCGGTAGCTTGCCGGGCTCTCCGAGAGGGGCGGAGGAATCGAACCTGGGTAGGCCATGTTGGTCGCTTATAAGGCGAACGCCCTACCGCTGTGCTATCGCTACCACCAAGTGTAGCCCCCCCCCCCCAAAAAAAGTGTGTGCAGTTCTGCAGTTTTACCAATTCACTGATGCACTCACTCGAGAAATTTTTTTTTCTTTCTGTTTTCTGCAGATATTTCATCCTTTTCACTGGGAATTTTAGCTATTTGAGGGTCCAAGATTAATTACAGCTTTTGATTTCTTTTTTTTTTTTTTTCCATTTTTTATAATTTTATTTATTGAATCACCGTGAGAGCAGTTACAAAGCTTTTGGGTCTAAGTCTCAGTCATACAATGAAACACCCGTACCTTCACCAGTGCCCATTCTCCACCACCAAAAATCCCAGTATACCCCTATCCCACACCCTCCCCCTGCCTGTGGGGCAGATGATCTCCACATTACTCTCTCTCTACTTTGATCACATTCACTACTTCGACACCAGACCCACCATTATTTAAGATTTTACCCCAACACTTAGATCTGCTGAAAAGGCAACAATAGACAATTTGTGTTCTATTGCTTGTTATGACTAACATATGATGTCGTGTGGCTGCAGTAGGGCCATGTGGTTTTGAAATTCTGAAATTTTAACACTTAAATCTGGAGGGATTTCTGCCAAAAGCCACTGGGTTTAGAGATCTGCTCCTGAGTCTCTGGGATCATGGCCGTTGAGCAGCTTGATGAGGAGCCAAAGAGGCCATTTGTGGGCGATGACTTGGGGTCTCATTGGGGTGGGGAAGACAGGCCCGGCTCTACCTCCTCCCCCATCCCGTGAGACCCAACAAGTTTCGTTACTGCGGGCCCAAGCCTGACTGTCCAATGGCCTCTGGAGGATGACAGCCACCAAGTCGCCAAGAGGGAGCAGGCGGAGGGACAGCACCCATTCCCCCCTTGGGTGGCCTGGTGACAGTAACCTACTGCAGGGTCCGGACACATTTCTGACAAAAGCTGCTGAATTTCGAGATTTGTTTCTGAGTCTCTGGGATCAAGGCCGCTGAGCAGCTTGATGAGGAGCCAGAGAGGCCGTTTGCGGGCGATGACTTGGGGTCTCGTTAGGGTGGGGAGGACAGGCCCGGCTCTACCTCCCCCCCCATCCCGTGAGACCCAACAAGTTTTGTCACTGCGGGCCCAAGCCTGAGTGACCAATGGCCTCTAGAGGATGACAGCCACCAAGTCGCCAAGAGGGAGCAGGCGGAGGGACAACACCCTTTCCTCCCTGGGGTGGCCCAGCAACAGTAACGTACTGTGGAGTCCAGATGCATTTCTGCCAAACGCCACTGGGTTTTGAGATTTGTTTCTGAGTCTCTGGGATCATGGTTGTTAAGCAGCTTGATCAGGAGCCAGAGAGGCCATTCGTGGGCGATGACTTGGGAGTCTCGTTGGGGTGGGGAGGACAAGCCCGGCTCCACCCTCATCCTGTGAGACCCTGTGTGTCTCGTCACTGGGGGCCCAAATGTGACTATCCAGTGGCCTCAGACGGATGGCGGCCACTGGGCCGCCAGGGGGAATAGGCCAAGGCACGAAACCTGTTCCCACCTGGGTTGGCCCAGCACCGGTAGCCTACTGCAGAGAACAGACGCATTTTTACCTAAAGCCACTGGGTTCTGAGATTCATTTCTGAGTCTCTGGGATCATGTCCATTAAGCAGTTCAATCAGGAACCAAAGAGGCCTTGCCTCCAATTATATAGCTGAGCCGGAGGTGGTTTGTGGGTGTGTTTCCCACATACCTAACTTTTGGCCGTTTACTTTCTTGGTAAACTTTGCCCCCAGTTTTTGGGGTCTGGCCAAAGGCACAGCAGCAATTTTGGGGTATCTGGAAGTCTGAAGGCGCCATGAGGCTGCTGATGCACTCGCCTCACAGGTACAGATTGACCTGCTGGCGGCACCATACCCCCCAGCTTTTGATTTCTTTTGAGATTTATTTATGGTCTCTGAAATAAAGCCAATAAATAACTTGTATAGATGAGCCAAGGTGGTTTGTGGTGTGGCTCCCACATACCTAACTTTAGGCCATTTAATTTCTTGGTAAACATGGTCCCAAGTTGTTGGGGTCTGATCAAAGGCACAGTGACAATTTGGGGGTATCAAGAAGCCTGAAGACACCCGCAGGCTACTGATGCACTCGCCCTGCAGGTACAGGTTGACCTGTTGGCGGCACCATACCCCCTCCAGTCCTAAGTCTTGTTTGTTTGTGGGGCTGGTTGGGCGTCACACACGGCAGTGCTCAGGAGTTGCTCCAGGTTCTGCACTCAGGAATTACTCCTGGTGATATTTGGTGGACCATATATGATGACAGGGTTGAACCCAATCCTAAATCATACCCAAGCTTTCCAGGTCTGCCACTTTCACTCAAGGAAAAGAATTTCAGGAGGAGAAGAACAGTGAAGTAAAGCAAACGATTCTGGGAAATAATGGGAGGGAAAGAGAGATGGTTTAGGAGAGAACATGAACTTGTCCAGAGCAGAAAGCCAAGTTCACATGCCCAGCAAGATGTGGTGGCAATAAAGCAAAGCACCCTAAGTCAGAAAATGCACATTTTAGGGTTCGGACAATGGTACATCAAGTAGGGCATTGGCCTTGCATAGGAGTCTGGGTGCCTGCCTTGCACTTGAACAATCTGATATAGGCAGGTAGACAGGGAGGGCCCCCTCCCGAGTCAACGACAAAAGCCAGCCCTGCAGAAAATAGCAAACAGGAACTAAGGCTTGATAAGACCCCAGCCTGCTCCAGCAACAGACCCAAAGAAGCTCCTCTAGGAACAAAAGGCCAGGAAAGGAATTTCAAAGAAGACCATCACCACTCCCATCCTCCCTGGTAACCTCCTTAGCAACGGACATTTACCTGGGAAGAAGCCACACGTGGGGGCAGGTTGGAGAAACCCTATAAAGGCCACCTTGAACAAAGGAAGCGCGCGCATATGCTGCCTGAGCCCATGTGCTGCTTGGGCCCATGTGGCCGAGCACATGTGGTTCCCGAGCACGTGTGTCGCCCGCATCTCCCCTCTTGAGATGTGTACTTTCATGCTTTCGTGTCTAACTTTACTCTCTCACTCCCTCTCCCTCACTCCATACCTAAAAATCCTCCAAATAAAATCTATTTACTTCACTGCTTGTCTACTCCTGAAGTTCCTTTCTGCGAGGCGAGACAAGAACCCAGCAACCTTGGGTCCCGAGTGGCAGAGGCGGGTGGGGAGAAAGTGACTGTCTTTCTCCTCCCCGCTTCACATAAGTCACCCGTGGGGCCCACCGACATCAAATCCAGGTTCAATCCCTGACATTCCATATGATCCCTGGAGTACCTCGAATGCAGGAGTAGCTCGAATGCAGAGTCAGGAGTAACCACTAACATTCCCAGGTGTGGCCCCAAACCCATTCATCTACGCGTGCGCGTGTGCACATACACGTACACACAAGAAAGAAAGAACACATCTAAGGGGGAGATGTGGTAAATGTGGTAAATGCCTTTTCCCATTTTCCCAAACTGCCCCTGCAAAGTCAGCTGCTAGAGTGGTTTACAGTTGGGTGAGCTTGGTGCTGTTAATAGAGTCTCGCCTGGAATCCTTAATGATGGTCCAAGCTCCTAGAATGAATCTTGAGTCTCAAGATTCATTTAGTTTAGGTGCCAATGTTTTCCTCAGCATACAATGACAAGGGTCCCTTATCTTCCTACTGTAAGGTCCCATGGGACCCTGAGGGAAATTCCAGAGCTAAACCCTGCTAATTAGTAACTCTTCCTTACCTGCCCCCTCCCTGGTAAAGTCTTGAGATGTAAATTCTGTCTCCATTTGTTGACCCTTCCTTTTTGGGATGTAAATTCTGAAACCATCTGTTGGCCCTTCCTTATGTATTACCTCTGTTAGGAACTTTTCCCTTATCCACCGCCACCTCCTCCACCAGAATGCAGGAGCCTTGAGCTGAGAATCAAAGGGAACCAGGTAAACATAGAAGAAAACCAAATGTCTGAATTACCAGATACCCGCTAGCCACAATACCTATGTTCGTAAATGCTGATCTTTGAATCTATAGGCTAAGGAGTGATGTACTTTTAAATGGATTGGTTAAGAATGTATATGTTGTTACAAATCTATTGGCTATGAAATGCGCGGGCTTTGTTGTAACGGCCAGTGAAGGTCTATGTAAGATCCCCTTTGAAGAAGTTCGGGGTCTTGACTGATGACTCGACCCTGGCTAGCCAGTCTTACAATAAACTTTGCTTGCTGTTTGCAGTCTCTGGAGTCTCTTTGTCATTAATCGGAGATCACGGATCCGTGTCCTAACACTACCTCACCACACCCATCCTTGTCCAGGTGATAAGGACTGAAACTCCCAGGCACCTCATGTCCTGAAGTGAAGGAGAGAACACAAACATTTTGAAAAACAGAAAAAGGTTTATTTGCTGCAGCAAGGGAGATAGCAAGATCTCAGATCCAAGACTGCCTGGGTCCCTGGCAGGGCATTTCAACAGATCTGAGGAAACAGAAATTCATCATTCATCCACCATGGCAGAAGGGAGAGGGTTCAGGGTCTTGTAGTCACTGTCACAGGATTTGTTTTCCCCAGACTTGGGGACATCTTGAAAGCTGTTAATGATTTGTTCTTCCATTATAAGAGAACAACAAATGGCCAAAGTCGTGAGAACTGAAGAGTTTTTCTTGAGCTTGCACGGGGAAGGAAAGTTGGAGGGGTCCTCTCCTCTACACTGGTGGAGGCTAGCTGGCTCTCTGGTCATGGGTGGAAGGTTTGCTCAGGCAAAATGGTGACTGGGACAAAATGACGACTGCTGATGAGACAGCAACATTTCTGGAACCAGAGAGCACTGTGCCCCAGCTCCCAACAGATACCAGGAGCCAGACCAAGAGCACTGGTTCCTCTGGTCTTGGTTCCCCTTTCCCACCCAAGGCAACTTAAAATTCCCCTCCACCCTCAGTCTGTCCCTATCTTGTGCAGCCCTACCCCAGCCTTACCTTGTTAGGACCCGCTTAGCCAGAGAACTGCCAAAACAGGCTCAGAGTGACTTAGGCCTCTCCCAGGAACAAGAAAAGCAAAAAAAACAGATGCTTTTGTCAAAGATTACATCCCCTGAATAAGATTAGGTCTCTGGAGAGTAACTGTCAGGAGGGAGGCTGGAAGTTGTGGGCCGAAACAACAACAATAAAATATATGTGTATTCTGTAGGTAATAGAAATTTGCTGAGTCATGCTTACTTGCTAAAATGAAAGTCTAAGAACTTACGAAAAGTAAGTGCTGGGGTCCTTGTTGAAACCTGATGCACCCAGTGGATACTTGAACCCCAGCTAGCTGGAACAATAAACCTCTCTATGTGATTTGCATTACTGGCTCTGTTCTTTGTCCTTGAGGGGTGGTCAACTCCAGACTCTTAATAGCCTGAGGTTTGTAGAGTCTGCCTGGGAGTGTGCCCAATAAACTTCTACTTTCTTCACTTTATTTGTCTCTTTGTTGGCTGAGGTCAGGACCTTTCAATCGGTACAGTGTTGGAATTGAGGCAAGTGGACAGATAGAAAAGGCCCACCCATGGCAATAAATTCCTGATTAGTAATAAAACCAATAGCCCAACGGCTACTTAAAATGTACTTTATAGCACTGTAGCACTGTCCTCCCTTTGTTCATCATTTGCTTGAGCGGGTGCCAGTAATGTCTCCATCGTGAGACTTGTTATTACTGTTTTTGGCATATTGAATATGCCACTGGGACCTTGCCAGGCTCTGCCGTGCGGGCAGGATACTGTCGGTAGCTTGCTGGGCTCTCGGAGAGGGGCAGAGGAATCGAACCCATGTCGGACGTATGCAAGGCAAACTTCCTACCCACTGTGTTATCACTCCAGCGGGGTCGATTCCCAGCATCCCATATGGTCCCCAGAGTACCGCCAGGAGTAATTCCTGAGTGCAAGAGCCAGGAGTAACCCCTGTGCATCTCCAGGTGTGACCCAAAAAGAAAAAAAAAAGTACTTTGTAGACACAGAAATTAAGACCCGATAAGACCTTTACCTGAGGCCAGCTAAGACCCAGAGAAGGCTGGACCACCCACAGAGAGAACTTCCACCAGGAACAAAGGCCAGGAAAGGAATGTCAAAGAAAACCATTAACTCCTCCCAACTCTATTCCTTGGCAACCACCCTAGTAATGAACTCTTACCTGATTAGGAAGCCCCATATGGGATAGCCTGGGAGAAGCCCTATAAAGCCAACTTGAACAAAGGAAGTGTGCATATAGGTTGCACCAGCCCAAGTGTTACCCCTGCCTGTCCATGTTTTGCTGCTAAGTGTATGTGATGCAAGAACACCTGTGTCGCCCGCATCTCCCCTCTTCTTTTTGTTTCTTTGGAACATACCCGGTGATACTCAAGATGCTCCTGGTTCTGCACTCAGAAATCACTCCTGGCAACAATGCTCAGGGAACCTTATGGAATGTCGGGGATGGATCCAGAAGCTCCTCATGCAAGGCAAGCGCCCTACCCGCTGTATTATCTTCTTCCCTCCTCCCCCCATCTCCCCTCTTGAGATGTCTACTACCATACTGTAAAGGGGAGACTGGAAAGGAAAAAAAAAGAAATCTAGTTTCTTAGCAGTATATGTTTTTAGCTGATATAAAGGTGTCATTCTGATGTCGGTGGACCCCACGGGTGGCTCACACGAGTCAAGGAGAGAAAGACCGTCACCCTCTCTCACTCCGCCTCTGCCACCCAGGAGTCCCTGGGAAGACTAGGACCGGTAAAGTCTGCAGTGAGCCCCTGCTCGGCACGGGCCTGAGCTCCGCTAGCCCCACAAGGTGGCCGTCAGGCCACACCTGATGTCCGCTTGGTCTTCTCGGCAAGGGAGTTGATCCCCACCACCCGATTGCTCGGGGAGCCACGGACTCAGGTTGGGGTGAGGATTTGCTCTTTGCAGGAAAGGAGAGGCCAGCCCCAGGCCTTACCCAGGGTTTCTAGGATTCTTGTCTCGTTCACAGAAAAGAGTTTCAGGAGTAGATAAGCAGTGAAGTAACAGATTTTATTTGGAGGTTTGGGGAGAGGAAGAGAAAGGGGTAAGCAGATAAGTGAGGGAATGGAGAGGAAGAGAATAACGCACTCAGAGAGAACGCGGGCTTCTCCAGAAATGGAGAGAGCCTTGAATGGGCTTTTGGGTGGGGTTTTATAGGCTCTTGGGATCGTCTTGGTCCGGAAGTTCTGGAGTCTTCTCTGGGCTGATCCACCAAAAGTTAATCGGATTAAAAGATGCAGATGTGTCTGATGGCTCTCTGGTGAGGGATCAAATTTCTTCCGGGCCTGCTGAAGGGCTGATCAGGTTTTGTTTCCTTCCCAAAATTTTGTTGATCTAAATTTCATTGCCAAGGGCCTTTCTCTGTCTACCTGCCTACATCAATTCCATTAGTACAATGAACTCCCACAAGGGCCTGAAAGCCTGTCGAGGATTGCAAACAGGCTGGGATCCTAAAGGGATGTAGTTAAAGGTGACTGTTTGCTTCATGAACTCCTGCTGGAACTGCTTTTTCTGGCTTCTGTAATGATGCTTGCTTTGCTGCACTTGAATGAATTTACTAGGCACGGGCTATGGAGCTGATGAGCAAACAACTTTTGCAGGTGCTCCCCAAGTGCCGGGGGCACCAGGATGAGATTTTTCCTTATAAAAGACCATACTTCTGACTGTGAGGTGGCTTAGCAGAACAGCCCACCAGCTAGTGTTAATAAAGACTCCTCCAGGGGCTGGAGTGATAGCACAGCGGGTAGGGCGTTTGCCTTGCACGTGGCCGACCCTGGTTCGATTCCCAGCAACCCACAGGGTCCCCTGAGCACTGCCAGGAGTAATTCCTGAGTGCAGAGCCAGGAGTAACCCCTGTGCATTGCTGGGTGTGACCCAAAAATTAAAAAAAAAAATAAAGACTCCTCCAAATTCTAACCAAAAGTCTCTGGTGATGGTGACCCTACAATACTTTAATACTGGAATGTGGACTGGGGGTCTCTCTCCACTCTGGGAAAGCCCACACATTTCCTGAATGCATTATTCTATCTGTGTCTGTGTCTCTGTCTATCTGTCTGTGTCTCTGTCTCTGTCTGTCTGTCTCTCTCTCCTGACCCCTTCCTCAGAACTGACCGCTCATCTCCTCCTGAAATTATTTTCTGAAGAAGCAAAGGCAGAGGACCCTAAAGGCCTGGGTAAGATCTAAGACTAATTTGTCTTTCCTGCAAGGAGCAAGACTCACTGCAGACTCTTCAGTTCCAGATTTCCCCAGGTGTTCCCTGGGTGGCAGCGGTGGATCTCAGAAAGCCAGACATCCTTCTCAAGGCTCCGGCCTCTCCCCCCGACTTCACATAAGTCACCTGGGGACCTCAGTGGCATCAGAATCATGTGTGCACTAAAACTTCGTTACAAATTCTGACACCTCAATAAAAGTGGTGTTTTTTGTGTGTGTGTGTGTGTGTGTGTGTTTTCACTGTCACTGTCACTGTCCTCCTGTTGTTCATTGATTTGCTCGAGCAGGCCCAATAACATTGTGAGACTTGTTACTGTGTTTGGCATAACGAATACATCACGGGTAGCTTCCCAGGCTTTGCCGTGCGGGTGAGATCCTCTCCGTAGCTTGCCGGGCTCTCCGAGAGGGACAGAGGAATCGAACTTGGGTCAGTCATGTTGACTGCGACTACAGAGAAAGTAAACAGTCATGGCACTTGCCTTGCCTATAGTTCACCTGAGTCTGATCTCTGGCACTGCACACAGTCTCCTGAGAAATGCCTGGAGTTATCTCTGAGCTCAGAGTCAAGAGACAGCCCTGAACATAGCTATGTGTGAACTAACCCTCCTTCCTCCAACAAATAAATACAAATTTAAATTAAAAAAATCAGAGTATTGGGGCTGGAGTGATAGCACAGCAGGCAGGGCATTTGCCTTGCACACAGCCAACCCGGGTTCAATTCCCAGCATCCCATATGGTCCCCCGAGCACCGCCAGGAGTAATACCTGAGTGCGTGAGCCAGGAGTAACCCCTGTGCACTGTGCATCTCCAGGTGTGACCCAGAAAGAAAAAAAAGAAAAATAAATCAGAGTACTGGGGCTAGAGTGATAGTTCAAGAACTAGGGAATTAACCTTGCATGTGGCTGACCTGGGTTATACCCCCGGCACTCCACATGGTCCCCAAGCCTCACCAGGAGTGACCCCTGAGCACAGAGCAAGGAGTAAACCTGAGCACTATTGAGTGCGGTTCAACATCCCCAACCCCAAAATCAGAGTACATGTGTTTACAGAGTGAGCAGCCACACTGGAATCACACAGTAAGGTAAAGGTAAAGGTAAAGGCCCTCCCGTTGATCGTCGATTTGCTCGAGCGGGCCCAGTAACGTCTCCACTGGAGACTTTGTTGTTACTGTGTCTGGCATATCGAATACTCTCGGTCGCTTGCCGGGCTCTCCGAGAGGGGCGGAGGAATCGAACTCGGGTCGGCCATGTTGGCCGCTTGTAAGGCGAACGCCCTACCCGCTGTGCTATCACTCCAGCGACACAGTATTTCAGGTTATACAGGTATTGGGGAAAAGCAAATTAAATAGGGAGAGAATATTCATAATACTTCAGGGAAGGAGGTGGCGGATCGCCCGTAATCAGGGAGTCACCCAGATCTGAATCATATTTGGTAGTTTCCATCAGTTGCCATGACTTCACAGGGAAAAGGCTCTGGGTTCAATCCCCAACACTAAAACAAGTGAAATTGCATTATTGGAAATAAACTAAAAAAGAAGATAAAACGTTAGCTAAAATATCAAGAAAAAAACAGTGATTTCCTTAGGCTTATGTTGGAGAGGTAGTACAGAGGGTAGGGGTTTGCCTTGCACACAACTGACTCAGTTTTGACCCCCAGCATTCCATATCCAACCCCACCACCCAGTTATACCAAGAGTGGTCCCAGAACACAGAACCAGGAGTATCCCTGTGCATCGCCAGGTGTGACCCAAAAAGCAAAAAAAAAAAAAAAAAAAGCACTCTAGGACCTATTTGTATTGAGAAAACACAGTAAGACAGTAGGTTGCTAACACTAATATCAAGTCTTCATGTTGTCTAAATTTCTAAAAAAAATAAAAAAGATTCTTATTTTTGTTTTGGGGCTACACTTAGACATGCTCAGGGGTTACTCCTGGCTCTGCACTCTTAGTGGTGTTGGGGGACCATATAGGATGCTGGGGACTGAAACCAGGTAGCCTTGCATGCAGCCTACCTGGTTTCAGTCCCCACGTGGGTGCAAGCAGCACATGGGCTCAGGCAGCATATGCGTACCCTTCCTTTGTTCAGGGTGGCTTTTCTAGGGTTTCTCCAACCTGTCCCCATGTGGGGCTTCTTCCTAGGTAAAAGTGTAAGGTACAGCCTCAAAATGGACCACCAGAATTAATTTAGCTTAGCTTAACAGGAACTCGCATTGCAAAATAACTGTTTTTTTCTGCCCCTGAGCAAGGAATTTAGATACAGGTGCCCCGAGCTGCAAGTCACAAGAAGGGGGGGGGTGGGGGGGTTAGGTTCAGACCAGATAACCAGATGTCTCTCACAAGACCCATGTCACAAGACCCAGAACTGCCCTAAAAAAACAGGATGTTCCTAAGCACTGACGCAAACGCTGATCTTTAAACTATAGGCTAAGGAGTGATGTACTTTAAAATGGATTGGTCAGGAAAGTATGGGTTATTACAAATCTATTGGCTATGAAATGCGCGAGCTCTGCTGTAACGACCGAGGAAGGCCTATATAAGATCTCCTTAGAAGAAGCTCGGGGTCTTGCCCATCCTGCCGGACCTGCATGTCTGTGTAGGCGGCTCGACCTTGGCTAGCCAGTCTTGCAGTAGACCCCTTTTGCTGTTTTGCAGTCTCTGGAGTCTCTTTGTTGTTAAAGGGCGATCACGACCACGTCCTAACAAAAGTCCGTTGCTGAGGACTGGAGCAATAGCTCAGCGGGTAGGGCTTTTGCCTTGCTCTCGGCAGACCGGGTTCGATTTCCAGCATCCCATACGGTCCCCTGAGCACTGCCAGAAGTGATTCCTGAGTGCATGAGCCAGGAGTAACCCCTGTGCATCGCCAGGTGTGACCCCAAAAAAGCAAAAAAAAAAAAATGCAGAACAAAACAAAAGTCCATTGCTGAGGAGGTTACCAGGAAGGTTGGGAATGGTGATGGTCTTCTTTAGGCTGAATCACTAAAGTTAGGGTATTTGAGGAATTTTCTTCATGAGGAGGGGTTCAATCTCCTCAGGGTCCCTTGCTGCTCAAGGTCTTAGTTCCTGCTTCTCCTGTTTTCTTCAAGTTTGGCTTTCGCCATTGTCTTGGGAGAGGCCCTTCTCTATCCTACCTACATCATTGCCACCAACAACATCTCCAACCACCACTGAGCCCCAAGCATCAAGAACTTTGTAACTGTGTATCTCACTGTGATTCAATAAAAAATTGATTAATTAATTAATAAACCACAAAAAAAATAAACTAGCTTGCAGGGGTGTGGTGTATGGTATCTTATTTTTTCTGGGAGGAGGCACACCTGATGGTGTCTGCACTCAGAGAGATCACTCCTAGTGGTTCTTAAGGGACCATGTGGGGATCGAACCTGGATCAACTGAATGCAAGGCAAGTGCCCTAGCTGCTGTACCCCACAACGGGTCCCATTTCTAATGAGTGTGTGCACACCTCTGCAAATAAAAAAGGCAGCCTCAGTGTCCCTTGGTTAAGGAGAGAGGAAGCCAGTTTTCTCTTGCCAGATGCTTCATCTCTCTCCCCCATCCACCTAACACTTATTTAATCCCCAAGAGCCTGTTTTAAAGACCCAGGACCCAGGACCATAAAATCCTGCCCTGGAGCTTGCGGCTCAAAGGAAGCCCACAATGCCTGAGGCAAATGGCTAGAAAGACAACCAGTAACTTTTCACAATCTCTGTGACATTTGTCAATTGAAAAGAAATGTAAAGATCCCAGGACTGGAGCAATAGCACAGCGGGTAGAACATTTGCCTTGCACGCAGCCGACCCAGGTTCAATTCCCAGCATCCCATATGGTCCCCCGAGCACCGCCAGGAGTGATTCCTGAGTGCATGAACCAGGAGTAACTCCTGTGCATGGCCAGGTGTGACCCAAAAAAGAAAAAAAAAAAAAGAAATGTGAAGATCCCAATTTCCACCTAAAAGGCTCTACAAGAAGAGCCTTTACCTCCCTGGCAGGGAACTTCCTTTCGTCCTCTGTAACACTTGTCAATTGATAAGAAATTCAACTGAGAGGCCAGAGTAATGGCATAGCATAGCAGGTAGGGTGTTTGCCTTGCACAAGGCCAACCTGGGTTTGATCCCAGATCCACCCCACCCCTACCCCCATCCCCAGCACCTCCAGCAGTAATTCCTGAGTGCAGAGCCAGGAGCAACCCCTGAGCATTGCTGGGTATGGACCCCCTCCCCCCCAAAAAATATAATTGATCAGAGAAACTTTAAAAAGCTTTACACAAAACCCTCTTACTCTTAACTTAGTCCTCTACTAAGTTCCTCCACTTTTGGCGAGCTCCTTTTTTTTTTCTACTTTCCAATAAACTTTTCTACTTTCCAACTCTATGCTACCCACTATAGCGTTGCAGGTAGGGCGTTTGCCTTGCACTCGGCCCACCCAGGATCGATTTCTCCGTTCCTCTGGGAGAGCTCATCAAGCTATCGAGAGTATCCTGCCCACATGGCAAGCTCTCCGTGGCGTACTTGATATGCCAAAAACAGTAACGACAAGTCTCACAATGGAACAAGGGAGACGTTACTGGTGCCTGCTCGAGCAAATCAATGAACAACAGGAGGACAGTGCTACAGTGCGACTTTTTATTGAACATTTTCAAGAACGAAAATATTGAAGAACCTGGGAATCACGAATAGAGACCCGCCACCATTGCTTCTGCCTCGCCTGCATCACAATGATCCAGTTCATTCCAGTTCATTCTTTTTTGGGGGTACTGGACACAGGCACATCCAGTGATGCTCAGGAATTGTTCCTGGCTCTGCACTCAGAAGTTAATCCTGGTGAAGGGCTGGAACGAGGCAGAACACGAAGCCATGACAGACTGCACTTCAGCAAAGCAAGCAGTAGGCCTAAGTTTCTGTTTCCTGAAGACCAGTGTTCCTGTTTCCCCAAAAGTTTGTGGTTAAGAGTTACTGGAAAGACCCCCCCCCCCCCGCTACACACACACACACACACACACACACACACACACTTACATTAATCAGTAAGCGACACGTCATGTTGGCCTGTTACTAGAAAAACCCACGAAGCCGGGCTCGATCCCCTGCATCCCATATGGTTCCCCAGCACTGCCAGGAGTGATTCCTGAGGGCAGAGCCAGGAGTAACTCCTGAGCATCGCTGGATGTGACCCAAAAAGCGCTGTAATACTGTCGTCCCGTTGCTCATCGATTTGCTCGAGCAGGCACCAGTAATGTCTCCATTGTGAGATTTGTTACGGTTTTTGGCATATCAAATATGTCATGGGGAGCTCACCAGGCTCTGCTGAGCGGGCGGGATACTCTTGGTAGCTTGCCGGGCTCTCCGAGAGGAATGGACAAATCAAATCTGGGTTGGCCACATACAAAGCCAACATCCTGCCTTACCCGCTGTACTATCCCTTTCCAGTCCATGATGCAAACAAACAAACAAAGAAACAAACCCGCAGAACATAACCGTTGGTGCCTGCTAACTATGCTTATGTGATAAAGGATATAAAAACCTGCTGTAATAAGGGCTCTGGGTCCTTGTCAAGACTCCAGGGGCTGGAGCGATAGGACAGCAGGGAAAGCATCTGTCTTGCACGCGGCCGGCCTGAGTTCAATCTCTAGCATCCCATATGTCCTTCGAGCACCACCAGGAGTGATTCCGGCGTGCAGAGCCAGGAGTAAGCCCTGAGCATCGCTGGGTGTGACCCAAAAAGCAAAAAACAAAGCAACAAACAAAAGACTCTACTGCGTTGGATGAGATGTGGACCCTAGCTCAAGCTAACAATAAAGACCCTTTGCTTTTGCATTCTCACGTGTGGAACTGGTTTATCTGTGAAGGGGAAACCCTAAACCCGGGTATAACTGGCAGTGCTCGGGGTACTATATGGGGACCTTATGGGATGCTGGGGATTGAACCCAGGTCGGCTGCCTGCATAGCAAATGCTCCTTCCACTGTACTATTGCTCCAACTCCCTATCCCGTTCATTCAGCACCGTGTGGAAGCAAAGTCTCACCCCATGAATTTACTCCCAAGACTGCCCCATCTTCAGAGGCCAGTTGTGAACTCTGGATGTTTCCAGAGCTTTTGACCAAACACTATAAATCAGAGGTTCTCAAGATTTTTTTTCCCTCAGGTTCAATTAATTTTCTAGCAAGACTTACAGATCTCAGAAAACCTGATTACTCATGAGAACGCCATTTTTTGGTTTCTTCGTTGGGAGTGTAGATCTCCAAGCCTGCTCAGATTGGGACTGGGCCTCCTCCACCCAGATCCCCCATCTTCTAGTATGTAGGCGTTACCCCCACCAACTGCCCCAGGTGCCCTTTAATCCCATCTATGGCCAAGACCCAGAGACTATAAAACCCAGATCCCGGAAGCGCGCAGCTGCATTCGCCGCCGTGGGACATCTTATTATCTAGTTCTTACTCTGGAGAACCTGGCAGGCTGCCAAAAGTATCCTGCCCACACAGCAGAATTCGGCAAACTCCCCGTGGCATATTCAATATGCCAAAAACCAGTAACAATGCTGGGTCTCATTCTCCTGACTCTGAAAGAGCCTCGAATGTGGCACTTTCTAAAATCCCGGACTACGATGAAGGAGACGTTACTGGTGCCTGCTTGAGGCAATCAACGAACAACAGGATGACAGTGATTGTTGGGGGCAGGAGGGGAGTTTGGGCAGTGCTGGGTAGTGCTTAGCGTCTATTTCTGACTCAGTGCTCAGCAGTCATTTTCTGGTGTTACTGGAATGCCACATGTGGCATCTTTGATTCAACCATGTCTTTGATTCTACACCGGCTTGGCAGCAGTATGAAAAGTAAGCACCTTGGGGCTGGAGCAATAGTACAATGGGTAGGGCATTTGCCTTGCACACGGCCAACCCAGGTTCGATTCCCAGCATCCCATATGGTCCCCTGAGCACCGCCAGGGGTAATTCCTGAGCACAGAGCCAGGAGTAACTCCTGTGCATTGCCGGGTATGACCCAAAAAGCAAAAAAAAAAAAAAAAAAAAGTAAGCATCTTGCCCCTGTACCATCTCTCTGGCATGAATCATCAGCCAAATGAAGTCATTACTGGGAGGTTTGCTCAGACAAAATGACAACAGGGACCAAATGGCGACTGGCTGATAAGATAGCAACATTCCCAAAATCAGACCACCCTGTCTCTAACATGGAAGCCACCGGGCTGCATTCCATGCTTCCTCACATCCGTCCCCTACAGATAACAGGCCAGATCAAGCACATTGGTTCTACCTGTCTTTGTTCCCTTCACCCCTTTTTCTTCCCAGGACAACTTAAAAGCCTCCTTAGTCTCTCCCAGGACGCAGCTCTACCCCAGCCTCACCTGAGATTCATAGAATTCCATCTGGGATCACCCCCCCCAATAAACTTCTCCTATTTCCTTCACTTAATTCATCTCTGTCCCTCTCTGCGCCAGACAGGGTTCTCAAATCTATCAATTATAAAACATTTGCTTCTAAAATCTCACCCACTGATGCCATGATAGTTCACAATTGTCATGGCAAGTGCTGGAAACTACCAAGTGTGATTAGAATCTGGGTGGCCCCATGATTATGAGAAATGCCCACTTGCTTCCTTGAAATATTATGAATATTCCATCATCTGTTCTGTTCCAATACCGGTATAACCAGAGATTCTGTGTGTCACTCACACATGTCGCTCACATTTGCGGGGGGGGGGGGGTTGGGCCACACAGCAGTGCTCAGGGCTTTCTCCTGGCTAGTGAGCTAGGAGATCACTCTGGGCGTTGCTCAAGGACTCATATGCGGTGCCATCGATCCAACTCAGGTTGACTGCGAGCCAAGTGCCTTACCTGCTTTTCAAATTTATATTTGAGGGGCTGGAGAGATAGTACAGTAGGTAAGGCTTTACCTTGCACTCAGCAAACCAGGCTCAACCCCCTGCATCCCATATAGTCCCCGAAACACTGCTAGGTGTAACCCCTGAGCACTGCCAGGTGTGGCCCCAAAACAAATCCCAAAAAATCATTTCTATTTGATTTTTTTAAAAGACATTTTTATTGAACTATCAGGATTGACGACACTGTTAATCCGGTTTTTTATGCCTACTGACGTATGGAACACCACACTCACCATCAAAGTGCCTACTTGCCTCCATTAGCACCCCAAGAATCTCTCCCAACCCCTCCGGCCACCCCACCTCACTCCCATCTCACTCCCAGTTTGATAGAACCTTCAGTTGCCGTGACTTTGGCACTTTGCTGTTCTCTTACTGTGATTCTGAAGCTGGCAGGCAGGCAGGTAGTTGGGGGTGGTGGTGGTTGGGGGCTGGCAGCCTTTCTGCAAGGCCACTTTGTGGACACAGGAACTGAGGTCTGATTAGCAGATGCCGGCTCAGACCCAGAGAAGCCTTGAACCCCTCTGGGAGAAGCTCCAGCAGGAACACAGAACTGTGGTAAGGACAGAGAGGAAGACCATCAAAAGTTCCAGACTCTTCTCCCTGACAACACCATAGCAACAGATTCTTACCTTGGTAGAAAGGTGTACATGGGGACAGTTTGGGAAAAGTGTAAATAAACTAAGTTGGACAAGGAAGAGCATGCATATGCTGCCAGCCCATCCTGCCAGACACATGTTACCTGTGCACGTGACACGCACGACCCCTCCTGAGATGTGTAACGTCAGCTCTCCCTGCCTCTGGGGAAATACTCTCCCTTCCTCCCTACCTTTCTCCCTCTCCTTCTCTCCCTCCCCCCACTCTGTATTTTATTTTTGGGTCACATCCACCATTGTTCAAGAGTTGCTCCTGGCTCTGCACTCAGGAACTACTTCTGGCAGTTTTCAGGAGACCATAGAGGATGCTGGGGATCAAACCCTGGTTGACTGTGTGCAAGGCAAATGGACTATCTCCCCTTCACCCCATGTATTCTCTCCTGAGTCTCTCTCTCTCTTTCTCTCTCTCTCTCTCTCTCTCCCTCTCTCTCTCTCTATCTATCTTCCTTTCTCCCTCCTTCCCCTTCCCTCAAATTTTCCAAATAAAAGTTGTTTTCACTTTTTACTCATCTCTTCCTGATTTTTTTTTTCCTGTGAGGAGAAGAAGACAGACCTGAATACCTTGGTCAGGTCTCAGACTGACTTTCCTTTCCTACAAAGAACAATTCCTCACTCCAGGCTGAGCCCCGGCCCCAGAGATATCCGGCGGTGGGGATCGACTCCAACATGACACAGAGCAAGTGGCGGGACAGGAAGTCAATGCTGGTGCCGGGGCTCAGAGCCAACTCTCCCTACTTCCGGATCTCCCAGGGTGGCAGCTCTGTGTGGAGAGAAAGCAATGGATTTCCTTTCCAAGTCTGCCATCTCTCTCTCCTCCCCACTTCACATAAGTCACCCAGGGAACCCGCCCACCGGCAACATTTTTTTCCTCTTTTCTTTTTCTTTTTCTTTTGGGACCACATCAGGCAGTGCTCAGGGCTCAGTATTGACTCTGCTTTCAGGAATCACTCCTTGCGGTGCATGGGACACCGTATGGGATGCTAGGGATGGAACCCGTGTGCAAAGCAAGCGCCTTACCCCCTGTGTTATCATTCTGGTCCCTGGCAACATTTCTTTATATCAAGCAGAGGTATCTGACCTCATAGAGTTTAGAGCACTGCAATGTGGTATAAGAAAGAATGCTTTGGCGTGCTCATAATCCCTATATATATATATATTATATATATTATACACACATCAATTTAGACAACATCCAAAATATCCTTTCCATTGGGGGGGGGGATTGTTTTTGTGTTTTTGGTCTACAATCAGCAATGCTCAGAGATTACTCCTGGCTCTCCACTCAGGAATTACTGTTGGTGGTGCTTGAGGGACAATATGGGATGCGGGGGATAGAACCCAGGTCAGTCACATGAAAAGCAAGTGCCCTACCCTCTATCCTATCATTATGATATAAGGGTGCTCTGAAAACACCTCACCCAGGAAATGTCCAGGTTCAGGGTGGGATAAGACTAATGGTGACTTATGTGAAGTGGGGAAGAGAGAGGAGAGACGGGATCTTCCACTTTCTCCTGATCGACCTCTGAGCCCCCCAGACCCCCAACTCCCCCCCACCCCCACCCTGGGAAGGGCTGGTGTTGTTAGGACGCGGATCGTGATCTCCCTTTAATGACAAAGAGACTCCAGAGACTGCAAACAGCAAGCAAGGTTTATTGTAAGACTGGCTAGCCAGGGTCGAGCCGCCTACAACAGACACGCAGGTCGATAGGTTAGGCAAGACACCGAACTTCTTCACAAGAGATCTTACATGGGCTGTTAGAGCAAAGCCCGCACATTTCATAGCCAAAAGATTTCTAACAACATCTACTTTCTTAACCAATCCATTTAAAAGTACATCACTCCTTAGCCTATAGATTCAAAGATCAGCATTTGTGTACATGGGCATTGTGGCTAGCGGGCATCTCATAACTCAGACATCTGGTTATCTTCCATGTCCACTCGGCTCCCGGTGATTTACAGCTCATGGCACCTACATTCCGGTGGAGGGGGCTGAGGGGAGAGTTACTAGCGGAGGGGCAGATAAGGTAGAGTGGACAGAGGGGCAGAGATTTACATCCCAATTAGGAAGAGTCAACAGACAGAGACAGAATTTACATCTCAAGGCTTTACTAGGGAGGAAGCAGGTAAGGAAAAGTTACTAAATAGCAGAGTTTAGTGGTGGAATTTCCCTCAGGGTCCCAAGGGACCTTCCAATATATTATACACACTTAGATTTAGATTTAGGGCTGGAACGATAGCACAGCGGGTAGGGCGTTCGCCTTACAAGCGGCCAACATGGCCGACCCGAGTTCGATTCCTCCGCCCCTCTCGGAGAGCCCGGCAAGCTACCGAGAGTATTCGATATGCCAGACACAGTAACAACAAAGTCTCCAATGGAGACGTTACTGGGCCCGCTCGAGCAAATCGATGATCAACGGGAGGGCCTTTACTTACTTACTAGATTTAGAAAACACCCAAAATATCCTTTCCTTGGCGGGGGGGGGGGGGGGGGGGGGGTTGTTTTTGTGTTTTTGGTCTACAGTCAGCAGTGCTCAGAGATTACTCCTGGCTCTCCACTCAGGAATTACAATGGGCAGTGCTTGGAGGACCACATGGGATGCCTGTGGTTGAACCCAGGTTAGCAAGGCAAGTGCCTTATCCCATCCTCTGTGCTATTGCTCCGGCCCCTCCCACCCTCTTTTAAACGATAATTGGTCTCTTTGCATTGTTGTCAATTGAGAAAAGTGTAGAAAAGTGAGGATGTAAAGATCAAACTTGAGTGTTTAGGCCAGTGGCCTTAGGTGTTTATCATTATCTTGGCCTCCCTGTGAGGCTAAGCTCTGAGGCCAAACTTGATGTTGGACTGTTGCTAACTTCCTGTTTACCACAAAGAGCCCAGCAATCGTGAGGAAGTCAAAAATACACGATGAGGCCTGTCAAAAAATGGATCGCTCTGAGCAGTTTTAAGGGCAAATTGAGGCTTCTTTTCTTAGGCAGCCATCAAGCTGCACCTGATGTCCACTCTGCGGGAGTTAATCCCACCGCCTGATTTCTTGGGGCGCCATGAACTCTTTGCAGAAAAGGAAAAGTCAGTCTTAGACCTTACCCCGGTCTTTTGGATCTTTTGCCTTTTCTTTTTCTCAGAAAAGAATTTTAGGAGGAGATAAGCAGTGTAGTAGTAGAAACAGGTTTTATTTTGGAAGTTTTTGAGGAAGGGGAGAGAGAGAGAGAGAGAGAGAGAGAGAGAGAGAGTATCACCCTAAAGAGAAAACACAGGCTTCTCCAAAGGCAGAAAGAGCCTGAAATGACCTTCAAGAATGGATTTTTTTTTTTTTTTTTTTTTGCTTTTTGCTTTTTGGGTTACACCCAACAATGCTCAGGGTTTATTCCTGGCTCTGTACTCAGGAATTACTCCTGGTGGTGCTTGGGGGACCATATGGGATCCTGGGAATCAAACCGGAATCTGCTGCATGCAAGGCAAACACCCTACCCGCTCTGCTACCACTCCAACTCCCCCCCGCCTCGTTTTTTTGTTTTTTTGCTTTTTGGGTCATATCAGGTGAAGCTCAGGGGTCACCCCTGGCTCAATCTTCAATCTCTCTGGCCCTATATACTCTTTGAGCTGCCTTGGCCTGGAATTTTCTGGGAATATGAGATTGATAAAGTGTTGTCATAAAGGAAGAATTTTTAGGTCCTTCTCTTTTATGTCCTTATGGCAGTCTTTGTCTCTGCTGGTTGGTCTTTCTGTAGGGGGTCCAGCCTTCTCATGGGTCTGCATTGGCCTCAGGTAAAGGTCTTATCAGGCCTTTATTCCTGCGCTCACAAGGTGGGTTTTGCAGACTTGGAACTATTAGTTTTACTATTTCCCATGAGTTCATTGCCATGGGGGATGGGGGCCCTTCCCTTATTTTTTGTTTTTGTTTTGGAGTCACACCCAGTGCTGCTCAGGGATTACTCCCCTGGTTCTGCATTTAGGAATAAATCCTGGTGGTGCTCCAGAGCCTATGGAATGCTGGGGATGGAACTTGGGTTAGTCATGTGCCAGGCAAGCACCCTACCTGCTGAACTTGGTGCAGTTGCAGGCACAGATAGGCAGCTGCCGGTCTGTATAGTTTCAGCAAAATAGTGGTCAGGAACTAAACCAGCCCAGAGGCCTTTGAACCACAGGAGCCCCCAGAGGGGCGGGGCGGGAACCTCTGAAATGCAGAATTCCCGCTCCGAATTTAGCCAAATCCCTTGGGATGAGGACTTTATTTCCCTATGGTGCTTTTGCCCAAACCCCTCCTCCTCCACCTCCTTCTCCTCCTCCCCTCCTTTTCCTCCTCCTTTTCCTCCTCCTCCTCCTTTTCCTTTTCCTCCTCCTCCTCCTCCTCCTCCTCCTCCTTCTCCTCCTCCTCCTCCTCCTCCTCCTCCTTCTCCTCCTCCTCCTCCTCCTTTTCCTCCTCCTTTTCCTCCTCCTCCTCCTTTTCCTTTTCCTTTTCCTCCTCCTCCTCCTCCTCCTCCTCCTCCTCCTCCTCCTCTTCTTCTTCTTCTTCTTCTTCTTCTTCTTCTTCTTCTTCTTCTTCTTCTTCTTCTTCTTCTTCTTCTTCTTCCTCCGCTTCCTTCTTCTTCCTCTTCTTCCTCCTCTTCCTTTTCTTCTTTTCTTCTTCCTCTTCCTCTTCTTCCTCCTCTTCTTCCTCTTCCTCCTCTTCCCCTTCCTCTTCTTCCTCTTCTTTTCTTCTTCTTCCTCTTCCTCATCTTCCTCTTCTTCTTCCTCGTCTTCCTCTTCCTCTTCTTTTTCCTCTTCTTCCTCTTCTTCCTCTACCTCTTCCTCCTCTTCCTTTTCTTCTTTTCTTCTTCCTCTTCCTCTTCTTTTCCCTCTTCTTCTTCCTCTTCTTCCTGCACCTCCTCCTCTTCCTCCCCCTCTCCCCTTCCTTCTTCTCTTCCTCCCCCTCCTCCTTCTTCTTGCTTTTGGGCCATATCAGGCAATGCTCAGGGCTTTCTCCTGGCTCTTTATTACTCCTGGCAGTGCTTGGGTACCATACAGGATGCCAGGGATTGAACCTTGGTTGGTCCTGTGCAAGGCAAACACCCTACCCGCTGTAATATTGTTCTTGTCCGTTATTTTTTTATTTTATTTATTTATTTATTTTGCTTTTTGGGTCACACCCGGCAATGCACAGGGGTTGTTCCTGGCTCTGTACTCAGAAATTACACCTGGAGTGCTCAGGGGACCATATGGGGTGCTGGGAATCGAACCCGGGTCAGCCGCGTGTAAGGCAAACGCCCTACCTGCTGTACTATTGCTTCAGCCCTTGGCCGTTATCTTTAAAATTATTTCTGCAATACTGAGGACTAAACCCAGGGTCTCACAAGTACAATTGAGGGCTTGACCACTGAGCAACTTCCCCCAGCCCCAGCACCCTGATGACCTTGTTCCATTTTTCTCATTAAGTCCAAATGCATATTTGGATGCTAGTGATCATGCAATGTATGAGCAAGCATGTAAATCATAACACATATGAGATTTTCGTACCACCCAATCATGCTATTCATACCCAGTCCCTTTGGCATATTCTTCCCTGTTAGCTCACTTATTTATTTAGTTAATTTTGGATCACACCTGTCATTGCTCAAGGTTACTCCTTGCTCTGCACTCAGAAATTACTCCTGGCAGTGCTCAGGGGACCATATGGGATCAAACTCCAGTCAGCTACATGCAATGTAAATGCCTAACTGCTATACTATTGCTGTGGCCCCTGCTAGCTCACTAACAATTTCTAGACCCCAAATCCTGCAGAAGACTCTATCCCTTTGTGATATGAAAATTAATTGCCGTTTCGCTCAAGTTTCTGTGAATTTCCTTGCATCAGCAAAAATTTTGAGATTGGGAAATGAAGTATCTTATTATTTGTCCCACAAGACCTCTGGTGGAAACAGGGAAATCCCTAATTTCATTCCTTTGCTGTAAGTCTCATGATGCCATATTGTAACCGCTCTGCCTTGTTATACTGTCTACCACATGATAAATGAGCTTATACAAATGCTCTATAAAAGTCTTTAAAATTTTTTTAAAATTTTATAAGTTAGTTCACAATATTTGATTACATTTAATATTCAAACACCAATCTCACCACCATTACACCTTCCCACCACCAAATTAGTATATTTCCATGCCAAATCCCAATCCTTGTCCAAAAACAAACTGAAAGAATATGTTTTGTATTGTCTGTTATGAAGAACTGCTGAACATGCTTACAAAAATGCGTTTGTATAGGAAACAGTGAAGATTTTCTATTTTGGCAGGACATTAAGACATTAAGACATTCTATAAGATATCACTAGCATGTGTTGTTAAAGTTTGGGTGATGTGAGCCTTGGTATATACATTTGAAAATATGTATATATGCATATATATATATTTCCCTTTATGATTTGTTGCCTGGAGGATAGCATAGCGGGTAAGGCGTTTGCCTTGCATGGACCCAAGTTCAATTCCTCTGCCCCTCTTGGAGAGCCCGGCAAGCTACCGAGAGTATCTCGCCCTCACGGCAAAGCCTGGCAGGCTACCCATGATGTATTCGATATGCCAAACACAGTAACAACAAAGTCTCACGATGGAGACATTACTGGGCCCGCTTGAGCAAATCGATGAACAACGGGAGGACAGTGACAGTGACATGATTTGTTTCCTACTGTCTGAACCCCGTCAAATATGGTGTGGTAATGATGGAGAATGGGCAAGAGCATCTTATGATGTGTTGTGGCCGCACGGTCCAGAAATATGTTTGCTTATATGTAAGGCTGAGCCTGAGCGTGTGGGGTGCAGCTTGGAGCGTGGCGATGGTTGGGTTGTGGAGGTTTTTGGCTGCTGGGGCTGGGTTCCTTGGGGCGGGGCGGGCTCTCACCTGCCCTCCTCTGGGGTGCCCGAATGAAAACAGCTTGGCTCTGAGTCCGGTAGGTAGCATGACTATGGGGGCCTCATTTTATGCTCCCTTCCAGTAGAAGCGCCGTGTCTGTAAAAGGCTCTTGAGGGGGAAAAAAAGCCTCTTGAGTCAACTGATCTGGTCAACTGGCTTCAGGTGCTTTGCCCAGTCTCTGGGTCTGATAGGTCTGAGGAAACCTTACAGTCTCCACCCTCTGGCATGAACAATTCTCTGGTATAAATAAACCTCCTTGTTATCCTATCCCCTATCCTATCCCCGCCCTGACCAGGGCTCCAGCAGCCAAAGACCTCCAGGACCAGCCACCACCATGTTGAGACCACTCTCCGCACACCTGAAGTTACCGGCAGAGGAGCAAAGGCAAGCGGGTCCCGGGGCTGAGATCTCAAGCCTACTCGGATCAGGGCTGAGCATCCTCCACCCAGATCCTCCGAATTCCAGTAGGCGGGGGTCACACCTACCAACTGGCCCCCTGGCGCCATGTAATCCCATCAATGGCCAAGACTCAGAGACTATAAAAACAAGCTCCTGGAACCACGCAGCCGCATTTGCGGCCGCGTGACATCTTATTATGACATCTTATTATCTCATTCCTACTTTGGACAATCTGGCAGGCTACCAAATGTAACCTGCCCACACAGCAGAGTCTGGCAAACTCCCCATGGTGTACCCAATATGCCAAATACCAGTAACAATGATAGGTCTCATTCTCCTAAAGAGCCTTGAATATAGCACTTTCTTAAAAATCTCAGGGCTAGGATGAAGGAGACATTACTGGGGCCTGCTCGAGGCTATTGACGAATAACAGGATGGTCGTGATTCGTGATTCGTGTTATCCTATCATAAATCTCAGTGTGCTTGATGTTTTTGTTGTTGTTGTTTGTTTTGGGCTACACTCTGTGGTGCTCAGAAGTTGCTCCTGGTTCTGGACTCAGGAATCACTCCTGATGGTGCTCTGGAACCATATGGAATGCCACAGATTGACTAGGTCGACCACATGCAAGGCAAGTGCCTTATCCACCGTACTATCTCTCTGGCTCTGATTTTCTTTTATAAAGAGCCGAAATTCATGTCTTGCATTTGAAGAATTCCTTGATGACATCTTTGGCCTGTGATTCTTCGCCATAGTCCTTAACCACAATCCAACTGCAGCCAACCACTTCTCAGAGTTTCCCTTCTCTGTCATCAGTTTTCATTGGGTTGACCCAATTGGGTTCAACACAAAGGAGCCTCCACCAACTTGACATCCATAAGCTCATCACAGCTGGAGGCAGAGCTCTTGAGGTGATGTGATGTGTCGTAGGTGGGATCTCTGCGGACTCAGCCCAGGGCCGTCAGCTACACCCGACGTGAGGTTGGCAGAGAGATGGGAATTGTCAGCAATACTCTCTCTTGGACAGATTTAGAAAGCTGGACAGGGGCTGGAGCAATAGCACAGTGGGTAGGGCATTTGCCTTGCATGTGGCCGACCCGCGTTCGGTTCCCATCATCCCATATGGTCCCCCGAGCACCGCCAAGAGTGATTCCTGAGTGCAAAGCCAGGAGTAACCCCTGAGCATCACTGGGTGTGACCCAAAAAGGAAAAAAAATTAAAAATTAAAAAGAAATAGCATAGGGTGAACCAAACCCCAAAACATAACTGAAAAGAAATGCTGTTGTATGTAAAAAATACATAGAGAAAGCTGGACAGAGGCCATCCCAGTCTCAGGCACAAGGCAGAGATCCAGAGGATCACATCAGGTCCCAAGTATGTTGGAGACAGGGAGGAGATTCAGAGATTCGTCTGGGTCTGACAGGAGCTGTCAGAAGCCTGTCATTTGGGGGTCCATTATGTGAACATTTGGGGTGTCATCAGTCAATTTGACCGGTCAGAGTTCAAGACTGAGGAAGCATCGGCCTAACACTGGTAACCAGATGTTTCAGGCCCTCATGTGGTTATCAGTGGCCATGTTAGTAGGTGACTAACCCTGCAGCCAACTTCTTACTTGTTATTTATTTATTTATTTATTTGCTTTTTAGGTCACACCCGGGCAATGCTCAGGGGTCACTTCTGGCTTTGCACTCAGGAATCACTCCTGGCGGTGCTCGGAGGACCATATGGGATGCTGGAAATCGAACCCGGGTCGGCCACGTGCAAGGCAAACGTCCTACCCGCTGTGCTATTGCTCCAGCCCCCAACTTCTTCCTTTTCAAAATGTGGAGTCGCCCCTGTCCTCTATGTGTCCATAACAGAGGCAACACACAAAGATAGACTTGGCACTGGCCTAAGATTTTGGCAACGTTGCAGATTCCACGCAGCAGAGCGTTATGCATGAGAGCAGTTTTCAGCACCACTACCTCACCAGCGGCAATGTCTTCCTCATCCATGGTGGTGGGTTCTGGGAGGAAGGCTGGAAAGGGTGAGGTAGTACAACAATAAAACTGTCATTGCTGGAAAACATTACTGAGGGCTGAGTTTCTGGAATTGTCACAACGGGTTCACCGTATCCAGTAAAACTGGATCTGATAAACATCTGCGGCCCAAGAAAACGAACTGAAACGGTGCCACTTCTCGGCTCACCCATCCCTGCTTTTGTTCCAGCCCTATAAATCTTACGTGGTTTTGGCCCAAGTTGCAGCTTTGCAGGCCTCCACAGAGGACTTAATAAATTTTTTGCTGAATTCTAGTCACCTCCTCTCCTCTCATTGACTCTCTGCCAGACCTTACACCAGGTAGAACCAAATCTTGTACACACGGGAGCCTCAGTCTCCAGACTTCTCTCAGGCAGCAGAGAGAGAGTTGACCTGCTCCATTCATTGGACACTGGTTACAACCCCTGTTCCTTGGATGTGTGCCAACAAACCTCTGTGCTATTGTCTACACTGTCTTATCCTTGAATTATTTTTCTGACAAAGACAAAGAACTGAGGCGCAGCAGGGGCCCTGGCCCTACATTTCTTTGCGACGTGGAAAAATTAGTGGAAATTTACGGGCACTGAGGCTCTGAGGATGGTGGTGATGGACTGTGTGCACAGAGAGACTGGAACCACTAGAGCGAGGCAGTGGGACAGAGCAGTTAAGTTAGTTCTACGCAAAACCCTTTTTCTTATAACCTCATCAGCCTCTCTGCAAATTAGCCTTGTAAACCCTCTTTCTTGGGGCTGGAGTGATAGCACAGCGGGGAGGGTGTTTGTCTTGCACGCAGCCGGCCCGGGTTCGATTCCCAGCATCCCATATGGTCCCCTGAGTACCGCCAGGGATAATTCCTGAGTGCAGAGCCAGGAGTGACCCCTGTGCATCGCCGGGTGTGACCCAAAAAGCAATAAATAAATAAATAAACCCTCTTTCTTGCTTACTTGCTTGCTTCCACTCCTGAAAACACAAAAGGAGCATGGACTCTTTCCTCATGCGGAGAGTAGCCAGGGTGGCCTGATCCACTCTCGGTCCACTCGAATAAACTCCTTTCTCTTCCACCCACTTAGGCTTGCAATATCGATTCCTTAGAATTTCCCTAACACCTTTAGTGCCTGACCTGCTCTTGATGTCGGTGGGCTCCACTGGTGACTTACGTGAAGCAAGGAGGAGAAAGACGGTCACTTTCTCCCCATCTGCCTCTGCCTAGACTAGGACTGCTGCGATGAGCCCCTGCTTGGCACAGGCCTGAGCCCCGCCAACCCCACCAGATGTCCACCAGGCCACACCCGAAGTCCGCTTGGTCTTCCAGGCATGGGAGTTGATCGCCACCACCCGATTTCTCGAGGAGTCACAGATTCGAGTTGGAGCAAGGAAAGAAGAAACCAGTCCCAGACCTTACCCAGGGTTTTTGGGGTTCTTGTCACGTCTCGCAGAAAAGAATCTCACAAGTAGACAAGCAGTGAAGCAAAGCCGATTTTATTTGGAGGTTTTGAAGGGGAGGCGAGAGAGAAAGAAGGGGGGAGGAGAACGAGAGAGAGAGAGACAGAGAGAGGCAGAGAGAGAGAGAAATCTGGATCTGTTACTGCTGTCATTAGCTTCAGGTGAGCCAGGTGATGCCTCATTTGGCTTTTGCAACTTCAGGGCTATCAGATATTATTATTTCCCAGGAGTTTTACTGTTATTGCCTTTTGAGGGGGCCTTCCCTATCTGACTACCTGCCTACATCACTCTGACTCAGACTTTTTCTTTTTCTTTCTTTCTTTTCTCTTTTGGTTTCAGGCCACATCCTGTGCTGCTCAGGCATTACGCCTGCCTCTGCACTCAGGCATCACCTCTGATGGTGTTTTGGGGATCATATCGGATGTCGGAGATTGAACCCAGTGTGCAAGGCAAGTAAGTACCTTACTCGTTGTAGTGTTTCTCTGGCTCTGATTGTCTTTTTCTTTTTTTTTTTTTTTCTTTTTGGGTCATACCCGGTGATGTTCAAGGGTTACTCCTGGTTCTGCACTCGGGAGTCACTCCTGGTGATGCTCTGGGATTGTATGGGATGCTAGGGATCAAACCCGGGTATCTTTTTCTTTTGGTGCCTTAGATTCTGTGTTTGGCATATCGAATACGTCACGGGGAGCTTGCCAGGCTCTGCTGGGAGGGCAAGATACTCTCGGTAGCTTGCCGGGCTCTCCGAGAGGGGCAGAGGAATCGAACTCGGGTCGGCCATGTTGGCTGCGTGCAAGGCAAATGCCCTACCGCTGTGCTATCGCTCCTTAGATACTAATTTTATCTCCTGACCGACTTCTTTTCTTTAGGAAAGCAAGAACCTAGTTTCTGGTTCTGGAGAGATGTTCAACAGGTAAGTCTTTTGCCTTGCATGCAGATGATTTGAGTTTGACACCTGCATCCCACATTGTGTCTGTCCCACCCCCCCTCCCGCACCCCAGTCCTGCACCAGTCTCTGCCAGGATCACTCCCTGAGTGCCAGGAGTTCAGCCCTGAGCACCACCAACTGTGGCCCCAAAACATACAAACAAACAAACGAAAACACCCTGGTATCTTAAGCTACAGACTACTTACACATTTTTTTCTGAAGCTGAAAGAATTCTCTCTCCTCCCATTCTTGTTGCATTGCTCAGCTGAGACTATGGGTGGCAGAGGTTAATGCCCAGGCCAAGCCCATCACAAGGACTTAGGTGTGGCCTGACAGCCACCTTGTGGGACTGGCAGGGTATATATCTGTACTGAGCAGGAACTAACCTGGGTCCCTTTATTTTCTTGAAATTTAGGGGTGAGCAGGTACTCACCCAGGCCCTCTCCTCTCTCTATGACCTCCACAATCTTTTTTTTTTTGTGGGTGGTGAGTTTGGGCCACTCTTGGCTATACTCTGGGCTTTCTCCTCTGTTCAGGGATCACTCCTGCTTGTGCTCAAAGGACCATAGGTGGTGCCAGAGACAGAATTGGGGTCAGTTGTGTGCAAAGCAAGTGCCTGGTTGGCGATCAGTTGCAGTTTATTCCAATGTTGTCTCCCTCTGCCTCCTGCCAGTCTCACTCACTCCCTTATTCCTGCTCAGTCCCTCTCGATTCTCCTCCGCGTGCCCATTCTTACAGCCCTAGTTCTATCCCCAAATCATAAGGGGTTGGGGTAGCAATAAGACATAGATATGGTCAAACAATCAACAGATGTAAAATCCTTCCCTCAGGGGAAGCTTCTCCTAGGACAAATTCTCATCCAGCAAGATGACCCACCTAAGGGCCAAATATCATTGAGGGGTGCGTTTCTCCTTTCCTTAGTCCAACAACCATTTAAACATTCATCTTAATCCTACTTCTTAATATATATATGTTGCCTACTGACCAACTAAAAGAATGCTTGATTTTCCACTCCCCCTTCTTTTGACCCGCTCAGTACGTGAGGTTTCAGTTCGGGGAAAATGCACCCTCGTAAATGATTTGTAAATGATTTATGAGGAACAGCACAATCTTTGCGGATTGTCAAAGCTATATCAAAGCAGGTCGTTCCGACCGAAAGCATTATGTCAAAAGGGTCCCCAGGATGTGGCTGACCAACGGTGCATGGCTCTGCTCATTGTCCCATCCACTTTCCCACGTCCCATCCACTTTCCTTTCTTTTGGGTGGGCTGTGGAAACATATTTAAGCCTGTACCTATGCTCTGAATAAGCGCATTCATGCCATCTCCTGAATGACGGAGCCCTGTGTGTCTCGAGTGCTGATTTCACCCTGATGGCCCTCCCCTGGCATCAGGGGATATATATATATATATATATATATATATATATATATATATATATGAGACCAGTTGTAGTTACTGGCGCCCGCTCGAGCAAAATCGACGACTAACGGAAAGTTAAGTGAAGTGATTAAGTGATATATATATATCACTGTCACTCTACTCCCATTGTTCATCGATTTTCTCGAGCAGGCCCAGTAACGTCTCCATTGTGACAACTGTTATTGTGTTTGGCATATCAAATATGTCACGGGTAGCTCGCCAGGCTTTGCCGTGCGGGCAAGATACTCTTGGGAGCTTGCTGGGCTCTCCGAGAGGGGCGGAGGAATTGAGCTCGGGTTAGCCATGTTGGTCACTTACAAGGCAAAAACCCTACCCGCTGTGCTATCGCTCCAGCCCATATATATATATATATATATATATATATATATATATGACCTTGCAGTCATTTGGATAAACACAGTAAGATAAAGATCCCCAAAACTCAGTTCTCGGGGCTGGAGTGATAGCACAGAGGATAGGGCGTTTGCCTTGCACATGGCTGACTCGGATTTGATTCCCAGCATCCCATATAGTCCCCTAAGCACTGCCAGGAGTGATTCCTGAGTGCAGAGCCAGGAGTAACCCCTGTGCATCACCAGGTGTGACCTAAAAAGCAAAAAAAAAAAAAAAAAAAAAAAAACCCAAAAAACCCCAACCAGCCAAACAAACAAACAAACAAAAAACTCAGTTCTCTGCAAGTGAAACTTTTAAACCTCAGACCAGTTCAGCTTGTCCTTTCCCATGGGGGTCCTGTCTCTTAAGTCATAACAGCTTGCATCAAGATAAGTGTCTCATTTAGATGCTGGGGTAGCTTTGCCACTCGCCCAGGGTCTGATGTCCGTGGGCCCGATGGGTGACTTATGTGAAGTGGGGAGGAGAAAGATGGTCACTTTCTCCCCAACTGCCTCTGCCACCCGGGACCCAGGGTTACTGGGTTCTTGTCTCGCCTCACAGAAAGGAATTTCAGGAGTAGACAAGCAGTGAACTAACAGATTTTATTTGGAGGTTTTTGGAGAGGAAGAGAATGAGAGAGAGAAATGTACTCAAGAGAGAACACGGGCTTCTCTGGAGAGAGCCCCAACACACATCCTAGAATTAGACACAAAAAGCATGAAAGTACACATCTCAAGAGGGGGGATGCGGGCGACACATGTGCTCAGCCACATGGGCGAAAGCAACACATGAGCTCAGGCAGCATATCTGTGCCCTTCCTTTGTTCAAGGTGGCCTTTATAGGGTTTCTCCAACCTGCCCCACGTGGGCCCGTTGCTAAGGAGGTTACCAGGGGGGTTGGGAAAGGTGATGGTCTTCTTTGAAATTCCTTTCCTGGCCTTTTGTTTCTGCAGGAGCTTCCCTGGGTCTGTAGCTGTAGATAGGTGAGGGTCTTATCAGGCCTTAGTTCCTGTTTTTCCTATTTTCTGCAGGGCTGGCTTTTGCCATTGCCTTGGGAGGGGGCCTTCCCTGTCTACCTGCCTATATCACTATCATTCCGGCCCCAAGGAGCATAGCATCTTAACCTTTCTTAATCTTTCTGTGTTTAACCTAAAAAAAATAAAAAGGTTATAGGGGAAATAGAAAACCACATACAAATACACAGCACTTCAAATACAAAGCAGTACAAATACAAAGTTCAGAATTACTAGAAAGTTTTGGCTTATAAATAATCAAGTGTGACTTGGGGAACTGTGACAATGAGGTGTAAAACACAAAGGAAAGGTTAAAGATAAAATCAGGGTGGCTGAAGCGATAGGGTGTTTGCCTTGCACGTGACCAATCCGGCTTCGATTCCCAGCATCCCATATAGTCTCCCTGAGCACTGCCAGGAGTAATTCCTGAGTGCATGAGCCAGGAGTAACCCCTGTGTATCACCCGGTATGACCCAAAAAGAAAAAAAAAAAAGATAAACTCAGGGGATTAGGGATGCTCACAAGAGCACAGTAAACTTCACTGGGAGGAGGAAAAGGGACAGTTCACTGATGAAACCTAAAATGCTTAGGATTAATCTCCAACAGTAACCCAATAAACCTAAGCTCCCTGTGGCGAGGGAGAAAGGACATACCAATGTTAAACCTAAAATGTTTAGAGCTATATCCCAATAAACACAGGAATGGGAGTGCCTTGGGAGCACTATGGTGGGTAAAGGTAAAGGTAAAGGTAAAGGCCCTCCCGTTGATCGTCGATTTGCTCGAGCGGGCCCAGTAACGTCTCCATTGGAGACTTTGTTGTTACTGTGTCTGGCATATCGAATACTCTCGGTAGCTTGCCGGGCTCTCCGAGAGGGGCGGAGGAATCGAACTCGGGTCGGCCATGTTGGCCGCTTGTAAGGCGAACGCCCTACCGCTGTGCTATCGCTAACTATGGTGGGTATAACCCAATAAACCTAGCTCCTTGTGTCCAGGGAGGAAGAACACACCAATGTTATCCTATACCTGAGTTCAGAGCCAGGATGTAACCCTGAGCCCCACTTTTTTTTTCTTTCTTTTTTTAAATTTTTTTTTTAAATTTTTGGGTCACACCTGGTGATGCACAGGGATTACTCCTGGCTCTGCACTCAGAAATTATTCCTGTGCTTGGCGGACCTTATGGAATGTTGGGAATTGAACCCGGTCGGCCACGTGCAAGGCAAACGCCCTACCCGCTGTGCTATTGCTCCTGCTCCCCCTTAATAAAACAAAAAACTCCTGGCAACACTTAGGATCTCAAGCATATGCTTAAGGGGGCAGGAGCAATAGTACAGCAGGTAGGGCATTTGCCTTGCATGCAGCTGACCTGGGTTCAATCCCCAGTATTCCATATGGTCCGCCAAGTACCGCCAGGAATAATATCCAAGTGCAGAGCCAGGAATAACCCCTGAGAATTGACAGATGTGGCCCAGAAACACTTCCCCCCCCCAACATACACACAAAAGTAATAATTATAAGTTGTGTATCCTTGCTATACTCTCTGCAGCTGCAAAAGTGAAGCCTCATTGACTTTGAAGATGTGTCAAGGAAAACAAGGCGTCCTTGTGTTAGGGTCCGAGCTCAGGACAGCCTCACCTGTCAAGGAAAACTCTGAGAGACCAAGTCCATGCAAAAGCAACAGGTTTATTCGAGCATGCTCGGGCTCACAGCATGACCACAAACCGTCAGTGACTGAGAGCCCCGAGCCTCTTCAAAGGGGGCTTTTTATAGGGCATCTTCCCGCGCATTTCAGAAAGCCCCTGCACAAATCACCCAATGCATTTGAATTATCACATTAGATGCTGCACGCAGGCAGCCAGTCATTTTGCAACAAGCCATCAGCACCAGCCACTCTCTTCTGTACCTGTCACCAGGCCATCCCAATGGGCAGTCAATTAAGCCTTTTCTGGCCTTATGGCCGTCTTAGGTGAATTCCAGGGCAAGAAAATACCTCATTAGGCCTTCTCTGACCTTGTGGCCTTATTAGGTGGATTCCAGGGCAAGGAGATGCCTCATTAGGCCTTTTCTGGCCTTGTGGCCTTATCTGGTGAATTCCTGGGGCAAGGAGGAGATGGGGGTACTTGGTGTTGCTAGCTGCTGCAGCTGCAGGGCGGGATATGGGCTGGGACTTGCTTTGCTAGCCCAATTGTCATGGGGCTATCTTTCACTTGGGTCCCTAACCAGACAGCCTAATGGTTATCTACTTCCTGACAGAGAACACTTCTGGAGGCTTGTTTTGTTTTGTTTTTGTTTTGGGGCCATACATGGTGGTGCTCAGGGGTTACTCCTGGCTCTGTGCTCAGGAATCACTCCTGGTGAACTTGGGGGACCATACGGGATGTCAGGGACTGAATCTAGACTGGCCATGTGCTAGGCAAGCACCCTACCTGCTGTTTTATGGCTCCAGGCCCAAAAATCTTCTCTGAGCACCTATTTGGTACAGACATTATTATCCCACGACTCCACAGGCCATTATCAAACCGCACCTTGAGTCATAGTTGTCCTACCTGGTGTGGGAAATGTTCCCTGAGAGAGGAATTACAAGGAAGGGAACTCTGTCCTAAATCTTATCCAGGACTTTCAAGGTAAGTTGCCTTCTCTCACAGAAAAGAGTTTCAGTAGGAGACAATGAGGTAAAATAATTTAGAGATTATGAGGGGGGGAGAGAGTGAGAGAGAGACTAGGGAGAGGGGGAGAGGAAGAGAAAGAGAGGAAGAGGGAGGGAGAGAGAGAGGGAGGAGAGGGAGTGTTAGGGCACGGATCGTGATCTCCCTTTAACGACAAAGAAACTCCAGAGACTGCAAACAGCAAGCAAGGTTTATTGTAAGACTGGCTAGCCAGGGTCAAGCCGCCTACACAGACACGCAGGTCAGTTAGGTGAGGCAAGACCCCGAACTTCTTCAAAGGGGATCTTATATAGGCCTTCACTGGCCGTTACAGCAAAGCCCGCGCATTTCATAGCCAATAGATTTGTAACAACATATGCTTTCTTAACCAATCCATGTAGAAGTACATCACTCCTTAGCCTATAGATTCAAAGATCAGCATTTACATACATAGGCATTGTGACTAGTGGGCATCAGGTAACTTGGACATTTGGTTATCACCTTGCTTCCTCTGATTCTCAGCCCTGCATTCCGGAGGTGGATAAGGGAAGAGTTCTTAAGGGAGGTAACAGATAAGGAGGGCAGGAAAGGGAGAGTTACTAATTTATAGAGTTTTAACTCTGGAATCTCCCTCAGGGTCCCTAGGGACCTAACATTCCTCCCTTTCTCTACTTCATATTGAGGAATCTTCCTCAGTGGGCTCTTCATACAGAGGAGTAATTTCCTCAGTGGGCAGGGTCCAGTATTGTTACCCAGAATTAGGAGGATTTTCAAGACTCAAACCAATTCTCCCAGGCCTCCCTTTCTCTCCGACGTTGTTCAAGGCCCTCCCCGAGCTTGGCCGTGAAGTCTCAGACCATCCCTGTGTGATCAGTATAGAGTAGCAGCATTTTTCTCCCAACACCACACATAAATCCCCATTCTTCATTGCCTTGGGAGGGGGCCTTCCCTATCTACCTGCCTACATCCTATTGCCCCCCCCCCCCCCCCCCCAGAGATTTCACCACCTTGAATCTTTAAGGGAGAATGGCAGAAGGTCCATCTTCTGGAGCTGCTTCATGCTGACAATGGGGCGCTGGCCCTGCCTACACAAGGGGTGAAATCTCATGCTACCTCAGCTTTTTAGTGGCCCTCAGCAATGAATTGGTTGGGTTCCTGAAGTTATCTGAAAGAAAAGATCAGTTCGATTAGACTGAGGGATATCACTTTGAAATGGTTAGACCCTGGAGGAGTAGAAGTTCCTTTCTGACCCAGTAAGGACAGAGTTCTCTACCCACAGGTTTGGCTGATAGAAAAATGACTTCCTGTGTCCAGATTCTTCTACTGGACACAGAAACACCAAGCCATTCTCTGGCTTTCTCAGTGCAGATTGGAAAAGCTTCTGCCCATACACTGAAGCTATCAATAAGAACCAACAGATATTTATACCTTGAACATATGAGCATTTGATCATTTGCATAAAGCCAAGCTGCGGTCCTCCTCTAAGTTCCTTGATGCTGAACAGGTGTTAGGAGAGAAGGATCAAGATTTCCACTAGGTTCATTAATGGCACAGAAAGCACAGTTCTGAGTTACTTCTACCTTACTTGCTATTGAGTCCCTTTAATAATATTCCACTGCATTGGTCCAGGAGTTAGCAACTTTCCTTGTTGGTAAATCATCCATCATCTTCCTTTTGGAAACCTCCAATGTCCATCGTTCCTCTTCTGCAGAGCATTCTGGCTTAGAGGAAACATTCTCTGGTGTTAATCCCATGATGCAACAAAAATTAAGAGCTGTTAACATCCTTGTTCTCTCCAAATGACTGTTCACAGAAAATGAGATGCAATACAGAAAGTATAGAAAGAAAATTCACAGTATTTTAGAACTAGATATTAATCCACTCTAATTTAACCATTTTAGATGGCCTTTCTTGACACTTTTGCCAATTCACAAACTGGGGGAAAGCAATTCTGCACTTTGAGATGAGCTTCACCCTAGTAAAGCTCTGGCTTCCAATGCTCGTATCAGACAAGTGACAGCATGTATAACATTGAGTTCCTTTATAGATTAGGCTGTTTTCCTACAGAGAGTAACCAGGTTTTATCTAAATTTCCCAAAGAGGGTTACTTTTTAGACCAAGATTAAATACATTTATTCAATCACCTTTGTAGAATTAGAATCTGATTCTTACAAAAAGCAAGTTACAGAAACATGGTTTTCTCTCCACCTTCATTTCAAAACGTTGCAAGATAGTTTAACAAACCTGGCTTGTTCTTTTGCATAAACACAGTTAAGCTTAGAGAACTCTCCATTTGGGATACCCCATTATTTACTGAGAAGTCCTGGGGATCGACTAAAGACAGGAGACACACCAATAGTGGCATTAATCTGATTTGGCACATCAGAGCTACCCAGGCCTAGCCAGAAGATGTCCCACGATGAACTGGATGGCCTCGAGCCTTCAGGCCTCATATTCCACAGAGATGTCCTGGCAGAAAGGAGTCCATCCCATCCCTTCTTCAGGGGTGGGAGAAATCCTGGTTTCCAGGTTTTTTTCCTTGACACTGAGAGTAGGCCCAGACTGAGTTAGTCATTGCAGAGTCCTAGATTCCTCATTCTCTATAGCAGTGATAATTTCTGGTCTTTTCTTGAGCCGGCCTGCCTCTAGGGTCGCCCTGAGGTTTGTAGGGTACTTGAAACAGTACCTGTTAAGTCCCTACTCCTGTCATTTAGACAGATCCCCTGACTGTTTCCCTGGAAGAGGGATTTGGGGTCCCACAGTTGTTTTTTCCTGTCTGCATGAGGGGTAGACCCTATTACAGAGAGGAAAGACTTATCTGGGTTTATGCAAACCAACATAGTGCCATGAAACATCAAAAAACATACTGAAGGTACAAAAGAAGAGAAAAGCAAGCATTTCACTTTACTCACAGAGATGTAATACACCCATTTGCTGTGGGTCCTAGTCAGAGAAGCTAAAATCTGTAGACATAAAGCATACCGTTTAACATGTTTTTCAATCCCACATGGAAAAACTTTAACTTCCCATTAATAAGAGCACTGTACCAGGAGTCCAGTGTACAGTTTAACATGTCTAATTCATTTAACCCCATGTCAAAAACCCTTGATGTCCTGCAACTTTTGAAAAATTCAATTATCTTAAGAGCACTATAACAGGAGTCCAGATAATCCGTTCAGTGTCTTTCCCGTAGATCTTACAAAAAGGTACTAGAACAATTCTGCATGTGATTTAAAGAGTTTCTTACAACAAAACAATTTGATCAGTTCCTTTTCTTTAAAACAACCTCAAACCTTCTACACATTCCTTTACATACATTCTGTAACTTTCATTCATTTAAAAATCAACTTCACTTTAACAGAATTCCTTTCCTTTTTTCTCCACTGATGATATCTCCATCCATTATCTTTCTGATTTATGACATACATCTATAGTAGTACAATGTACAATGTGATCTCCCAAATTTAGACACAAGTTACCAACCATCTCACTTAACATGACAAAGCTGTACTCTGCATTGCTATTTCAGAAGCATTAGATCAGTTCTATAGATATTCAAAAAGCCTTTAAAATGCTCACAATTAAAGCTCTTACAAGGTATATTCACTGGGCAAAAGATCACTTTACATTAGAAATTAACCAGGAGACATCTTAAAATTCTGATTTACAGGAAAACACAAATACAAAAAGATTAAAACACTCATAGATTATCATGAAACAGAAAGCATTTCACATTTAGGTACAAAGTTCTCAGGTCAGGACTAGGTTGATATCTGGAGACAAAGCTTGGCATGAAATAAAATTATCAAAATAATAGCATGCACTTTTAAGCAATAGACAGGCTGATTAACAGCATAGTTAGTAAAATTTCCCACATTTTCCATGCAATTCTCCATTCTCAGAAACTATTACAGAAGGCTGACATCTGAGGTGAACCCATTTTATAACTCTTAGTAGTTCTAGAAATTTTAGTTAACCAAGAGTCTCAGAGATCACATAGAGCACTGGTAGGACAAACTTTGCAACCAATTTTATAACTCTAGAAACTCATGTTTAAACTAAACCATTACTTTTTGAACCTGTTTTCATGTGTTATAGTTATTTTAACTCCTTCTAGGTCAAATATTCTAATCCAATGCAGATACAAATATGTACATTAACATAACAGCATAAGACCTATAAACAATCAATTTTTATAGAACATGATAAAACTTTCTTTGACTTAATTTCAATAGTTCTTGTACCTTAATTATTTAAAATCATGAGCTCTCTATACCAGACATTTTTAACAATTCCACAAAAATACAAACATGCTTTCAGACACAGAAAAAGCCCTTTGGATTTTTTTTTTTTAACCAAACTTTGATATCAGTATAAGAAAATATTTGAATTGCTGTGTGAGCACAAAAAGGATGGCAACAATCTATCTTTCCCACCGCCCGCGTTCGGTAGTTTCCCCCACTCCAGGGAGGTAGATGGAGATGGGCAAGAAAAGGAAGGAAATCTTATGGCCAGGTTGCTTGATCTTAGTTGCAGTTTATTCCAATCCTCTCTCCATTCACTCCCGTATCTCTCCTGCCTCTCCTAGCCACCCATTCTTACAGTCTCATTATATCCCATAAAAGGAACTCAGGTTCTCTCAAGCATGTTTTCCCCTGTTCTCTCAGACCTAGTAGAGAGCCCCAAAATCTCATGGTACTTCTAAAGGGGCAAAAAGGAGAAAGAACATTGAGGCAGCAAAACATACATTGCTTCTTTACATCTGCAGGCCAGTACCAAAGACTAGCCTGGCTAGAGCTGGGAATCTACATCCCAAAGATCAGGCCTGGCTAGCACCTGAGATCTGCTCTGTGAGATAAGGGAAGCTGCCTCTTGCAGTATACTGAAATTATTTACTGAAGGCAGTTTGAAAGGGAAAAATGTTTAACCTCATCCAAACTAGTCAGGACATTCTTCTAGGACAGATTCTTACTTAACAGATCGACTCACAATTTACAATACAAGTTCAGTGTCCTGGAAGGATCTGATCTTACAAAATAACAGATTCTGACTAGGGTGAAAGCTGATTATCTGGTTGGGGAGGAGAGCATAGAGAAGTGGTTACAGAAAAACAAAGGAATGGAAGTGACTCAGGAGCACTGTGATGGGTGTAACATGATAAACCTTAGCTCCTTCTGTCAAGGAGGAATGGACAAGTCCAATTGTTATCCTATAAATTGCCACAGTTTAGGAAAACAAGGAAACTTAATTTTAATGGCTTCTGTACCTCTGTAGTTTGTAAAAGCGGCCTAATTTTTCATTAAAGTTAGCTGAGGCTTATAAGATAAGGTCTTGCTTTCTCTGAACTCTTATTTCACTTAAGTTTCAGGCTCTAGTTCCATAGTTCTTCTAGATAGTACAAGATTCTTAAGTTCAAAAGGATTTCAACTGTTAATCACATAATCATTAACGTTCTTCTAATAAGAAATCAAGATTGAGAATTCTGCTTTCTCTGTAGGCTCAAACTTCTGATAAGAAATCTTCGTTTAAACCACCTTGTCTAGCAAGTTCCAAAAACAACTGCATTCCTTAAATCACTGAGTTGCATATCACTGACTTCTCTAGAATTTCTACTTCTGATTTCAGCCTGGTCCCAACACTCTAGCGTTTCACATAGAGAGACAGATAGACAGACACAGACAGACAGACAGACAAACAAGACAATGAACTGACTAAAACACCACACATACATGTGCACATATCTGTAGTTGATCGATCAATCTGACCCTTCAAAAAAATGGCAGGGAGAAACTGATGGACTGAGAAAGGAAGGGACTGTCCCCAGGGCGAAGAAACCTTATCGCTGATTGGGAACTCTGCTCCCCATTTCCCAGTCTCCCGCTTGTTAAAAATGGGTCAAGAAAGCGCTTTTGTTGATATAAGCCGGCAAAATAAACTATGACAAAGATGTTACCATATTTTGGCCAAGGCTAAATCTGAGGCAGGGAGCTAGTATCATGATCTTGCATTTTCCTGCCTCCTCTGCTTTGATAATCCTATTTCTTTTGTTACCTATGAAGATCTGACTGCAGAATGATCTGGTAATGCAAACTGCCATTCACTGTATATCCTTCCCAATATTCTAACTTATACTCAGGCCACGTGGTGTTACAGAGGTCAACAAGATATTCCTTATCTAAACTATCTACTTGGAAGCTCTTCCGGTGTTTTAACGAGCAACCCAAAGGAGAATATTTAGGTACTGATGTAGAATTTCCCATATCTCCTAAGTGTCAGCAATAACCTATGAAAGGGAGGGAAAAGAAAAATCTAGGGTAGGATAATTCCTTAGCAAGCTCTCCTCCTAATAGTTTCTAGTGTTGTGGTTCTAGAGAGAGCACGGACAGGACCACAACTGCATGCCAGCCCATCAGAAAAATCTCTCTTTAAAGGATGTCTCCTTTAGAGATTTCTGAGTCACCCTAGGAATCCCTGGGTCCTGCCTCCCGAGCGTCCACACAACCATGGCTTGCACATGTGGAGCCATACCTAGAGTGCCATGGGTTTCCAAGAAGCCTATTAAGGGGAGAAGAGAAAAGTTCTGCCTTTCTTAGCTTGCCACATATCCCAATGTTCCCTGCTGACGCTTTCTTCCACAAACTTCTTGTCTGTCTTTTTACCTTTTTTTTTCTCTGCTTCATTTTGCCTAGGGCTAAACCTGCTGACTGCCTCCATTAGCATTTGAATTGACCTCTAGCTGATTCTGCTGGTTAGAATGCTTAAGAAAGGGATTTCTACCTAGAAATTGATCTGCCTTAGTTTCCCAGGATCTTCTCACTAGTGGGCTCTCCTCCCATTCCTCCCATAGTGGACGGTGACGCGAGACAGACAAAGGAGGGGTGCCTCTTTTTTTTTTTTTTTTTTTTTATAATTTATTTATTTATTGAATCACTGTGGGAAAAGTTACAGAGCTTTCGGGTTTAGGTCTCAGTCATGTAGATACCGAACACATTTCCCTTTACCAATACTCATTTTTAACCCCGAACCCCAATAGACCCCCACCTCCCACCCCTCCCAATTCTTATGAGGCAGATGAGTTCTAGTTAATACTCTATCTACTTTGACTAGATAGATTATTTCGATAGAAGATGCACAATTATTGTTTAGAGTTTACGACCCACCCACCCCCCCCAATCAGACATGCTGAAACAGCGTTGTGAAATGATTTGCTTTCTACAACTTGGTTTAAGAATAAAATGATGCTATCGCGGCCGCGCGGTTTTGAATTTCTGCTATTTTACTTATTGACCCTGGAAGAATTTCTATTAAAAGTTAGCTAGTTAAGAGATTGATTTCTGTGCCCTGGAGTCGTGGCCGTGCCGGAGAGCCGCTCGTGGGGGGCAGCTGGCGACCTCGGTGGGGCGTGGGGGACGGCCCACAAAGGAGGGGTGCCTCTTTGCAGAGACCATTCAGATGCTTGCCTGCCCGGTGGAGAACTTAGCCTTAGTGGTTCAGCGTTGTGACTTGCGACCGGTAGCTATACCAGTGCCACCATTGACCGTATGTTCTCCGTGGAGTCGCAGGCAGCCCACTCGAGCTCCGTGACTTTAGAGGGACTTTAAGAGTGCCAGGTCGTGGAGCTACAAAATCACGCCCAATAGGAGGACCTATCAGGGTGCTCAGACACACACACATTCACACAGAGGTTATCACATTCCTCCCCCAGTCCCCCTAGAGATTTCCAAGGGAGCATACCTTCACAGCAGATCTTCCACAGATTGCCTCCTTTATCCGAGCCACAAGGTTTGGAGAGAAGGAACCTCCTGGGGGCCAATCCACACCAAAGGAAGGCCATTCTGATGAACAATAATTGGCAAACTTACCTTTCTTGATCATCAAGCCCAGATTCTGAGCTTTCCTGTGGATCTCAGAGAAGTGATCAAGAATTAAAGCTTTGGGGGTCGATTGATTCTGACCCATATTAAACAATCTCAATAAACAGAACTAAGAGAAGGATAATAAGACAAATACACAGACTAAGGACACACGCACAGATCACATTCCTGCACTCGCTCGGACCGGTCCACTCTCTCACACGGGTGCGCACCACACTCACCAGTCACCCTGGGACTCCCGAATATGCCCAAAGGGCGTGCACGTGATTTTCACCTCCGGAGGGTTTAGCTCTTCCAGGTCTTCTCCCGGCGCCGGATTTTCCAGAACAGATGAGGCCTCCAGAACAGACAGACGAGGACCCGAGGAAACCCTGTGTCCCCCCAAGTCCTCCCAGTCAGGGTTGGCCACTTCCCTGCCGCGGTCCAGAACAGATGAGGCCTCCAGAACAGACAGACGAGGACCCGAGGAAACCCTATGTCCCCCCAAGTCCTCACAGGGTTAGCTACTTCCCTGCCTGCCTGAGGAGGGAGAGGAGGAGAAGGAGAGGAAGACGGAAGGGAGGGAGAGCGAGGGAGGCATTGAAGACAGAATGAGAGTTTCTCCAGAGCAGAGAACCAAGAATACACATCTCAGATGAGCACCTGCTGCGGCCCTCCCCCAGAAGTAAGTGAGCACCCATTTGACTTTGCATATGGGGCGCTGCAGGGAATGATTGCGGAACAACTGCAGTCCAGGGTGAGCCCCTGAGCCTTGGGCCAAGTGGAGACGCTATAGCCCCCCCCCCCCCCCCAAAAAACACACACACACACACACACACACACACACACACACACAGGGCATGACTTCCTGCAGGAACTCCTCCCTCCCTCCTCAGACAGCCTGATTTAACCTGGGGTCACTATGTCTAAAACAAAAGGTCAGGGACCATTGAGCAAGCTAATGGCCAGTAGGCCAGGAGGAATGAGTAATGTAAACACCCTATTGCATTGTTTGTGGACTCTTGCAGGGAAATCCCCCTGAAGTGTTTTTCTCTCTGCTAGTTTTCTCTTAAGGTGTATCAACCTAGCCAGTTTGCAATAAAGGGACTCTTCTCCCTGCAGAGACCTTGTCTTTTCCTGTGATTCCACATACTCACCCTCCCCCAGGGGACTGTCCTCCTTCCTGTCCAGGGCACAAAAGGCCTGGTTGGGTAGACTGCCAATGGCTGGCATAACGGCTGCCATTTGCAGAGTTTTATAGGTTTTCTCCCAAATTACCCAACAGGCTGGAGTGACAGTATAGCAGGTAAGGTGCAGCCAACGCAGGTTCGATCGCTGGAATCCCCAAAGGTTTCCCAAGTGTGCTAGGAGTAATCCCTGAGTGTGGAGCCAGGACCATGTCCTTGCATCTGTTAGGGCGCGGATCGTGATCTCCCTTTAACGACAAAGAGACTCCAGAGACTGCAAACAGCAAGCAAGGTTTATTGTAAGACTGGCTAGCCAGGGTCAAGCCGCCTACACAGACACGCAGGTCAGTTAAGTGAGGCAAGACCCCGAACTTCTTCAAAGGGGATCTTATATAGGCCTTCATTGGCCGTTACAGCAAAGCCCGCGCATTTCATTGCCAATAGATTTGTAACTACATATGCTTTCCTAACCAATCCAATTAAGGGTACATCACTTCTTAGCCTATAGTTTAAAGATCAGCATTTTGCGTCGGTGCTTAGGAACTGACAGGTTTTTAAGGCAGTCCTGGGTCTTGCAACATGGGTCTTGTGAGAGACATCCGGTTATCTGGTCTGACCCCCACCCTTCGAGTACCTGTATCTGAATTCCTTGGTCAGGGGCAGAAAAACCAGTTATTTTGCAGGGCAGGCTCCTATAAAGCGGATCTGAAAAAGCTTATCTAGACCTGTTCCTTGAAAAACAAGTGATTTTGCAATGCAGGTTCCTATTAAGCTAAGCTAAATTAATTCTGGTGGTAGTCCATTTTGGGCCTGTCCCTTACAGCATCCCTTCATCTTTATGAGAAAATGAAGTTTGGGTTGGTTTTGCATTGGGCGCACACCTGGCGGTGCTCAGGACTTCTTCCTGGCTTTGCACTCAGGGCTCACACCTGGAGGGGCCCTGAGGCTCATAGAGGGTAGCCCTGTAGCACTGTCCTCCCATTGTTCATCAATTTGCTCGACTGGGCACCAGTAACGTCTCCATTGTGAGACTTGTTGTTACTGTTTTTGGCATACGCCCCGGGGGAGCTTGCCAGGCTCTGCCATGTGGGTGGGATACTCTCGGTAGCTAGCCAGGCTCTCTGAGAGGGGCAGAGGAATCGAACTTGGGTCGCCGCGTGCAAGGCAAACGCCCCACCCACTGTGCTATCAAGCCACAGGTTGGCTGCATGCAAGGCAAGCGCATTACCCTCTGCACTGTCTCTGCAGCCCCAATAAAATGCGCTTTTTTTTTAAAGCAAAGTATTTCTTTTATTTTTTAATTTTTTTTTGTTTTATAAAGTAGTTCACAATATTTTATTATATTTAATATTCAAACACCAATCCCACCCCCATTACACCTTCCTACCACCATATTTCGGATGTTTCCATCCCTAACCCCAATCCCTCCCCCAAAGCAAAACTGAAATAATAGATTTGTATTGTTTGTTATGAGAAACCGCTGAAAATGCTACAGAGAAGTATCATTAGAGAAAAGAGTGTGGAGTTTGTTGTATTTCACCCAGGTGCCATTAAACCCTTCTATAAGAGATCACTAACATGTTGTTAAAGGTTGAACCTTGTATGCTTTATATATATATATGTATATGTACATATATATATATATTATGGTCCTCCCATTGTTCATCGATTTGTTCGAGCGGGCTCAGTAACGTCTCCATCGTGAGACTTGTTGTTATTGTGTTTGGCATATCGAATACGTCACGGGGAGCTTGCCAGGCGTTGCCGTGCAGGCGAGATACTCTCGGTAGCTTGCCGGTCTCTCTGAGAGGGACGGAGGAATCGAACCCGGCTCAGCCGGGCCGGCTACACGCAAGGCAAACGCCCTACCGCTGTGCTATCCCTCCAGCCCATATATTGTATTTTTTTTATATATATATCTGAAAAAAAAAAAGTATATTTTCCTCTAAGATTGGGTGCCTCCTACGTTGACCCTTATCAAATGTGGTGCGTAAATTGGAGTATGGGTAGGGTTTGTGGTTTGAAGTATTGTGTGACTGCAGATGGAGCCACATGGTCCAGGAATGGATTCACTCATGGGTGATGCTCGGCTTGAGCATGTGGAGAGTGGTCTTGAGCTGTCAGGCTGGGTTCCTTGAGGCGGGGAGGGGTCTCACCCACCCTCCTCTGGGACACCCCAAGTGAAACAGCCTGGCATGGGGTCTGGTGGCATGGTTATAGTGAGCGTCGTGTTATGCTCCCTTCCAGGAAAGGATGCTTTTTGAGAGAAAAAGAAAAAGTAAATCCTTACGTATACCCAAGTTCCCTGGGCTCTTGTCTATTTTTTTTTTCGCTTTTTGGGTCACACCCAGCAATGCACAGGGGTTACTCCTGGCTCTGAGCTCAGGAATTACCCCTTGCGGTGCTCAGGGGACCCTATGGGATGCTGGGAATTGAACCCGGGTCGGCCGCGTGCAAGGCAAATGCCCTACCCGCTGTGCTATTGCTCCAGCCCCAACTCTTGTCTATTTTCATAAAAAAGGAATTTCAGGAGGAGAAACAGTGACGTAAATGGTTTTTCTTTTTTTTCCCTTTTTGTGCCCATAGCCAGCGGTTACTAGGTATGGCCCCCCCCCAAAAGAAAATGGTATGGTTTTGGTTTAGGGGTCACACCTGGCAGTGCTCAGGGCTTACTCCTGGCTCCGTGCTAAGGAATCAGTCCTGGCAGGTTCGGGGGCCGATATGGGATGCCAGGGATCGAATCCGGGTTGGCTGGGTGTAAGGCAAGTGTCCTATCTGCTATACTATTGCTTTGGTCCAGTAAAAAATGTCTTAAACAATGGCATCTTATCACGGTCACGTCAACCTCAAAATGGAAGTTTTGGGTCTCTAGGACTAATCATAGAGCATAGATCTTCTATGTATGTATGTATGTATGTATGAATTTATTTATTTATTGCCACACCTGGTGGTGCTCAGAGCTTATTCATGGTTTTGTGCTCAGGGATCACTCCTGGTGGACCCCAGGGGACCATATGCAGTTTTAGGGATTAAATCCTTTTCTGCCACCTCTCCAGTCCAAGATTCCTGAATCTTGTCAGATTCTTTCCTCCTCTTAGAACACTTCTCATAATTTTCTGCTAACTTACTCTCCCATCCAGTCCTATCTAAACCACTAACCGCACTAACCTGCCAGCGAGCGAGCAAAAGTTTACACAGGGACAATTTGGGAACAGTCCACCATCTTCAGATTGCTAGCACTTGAATAAACCTGCTTTTAAAAAAATTTATTAGTGAAACACCATGAGGTACAGTTGTAGACTTACAAATTTTTGTGCTTGGGTTTCAGTTATACAATGATTGAGTACCCATCCGTCCACCAGTGCCCATTCTCCACCTCCAATGCTCCCAGTATCCCTCCCACCCTCCTACTCCTCCCATCCCACCCCACCCCTGTGGCAGGGCATTCCCTTTTGTTCTCTCTCTCCTTTTGGGTGCTGTGGTTTGCAAAAGAGGCATTGAGTGGCAATCATGTTCGGTCTATAGTCTACTTTCAGCATGCATCTCTCATCCTGGGAGGATCCTCCCAACACCCTTTACTTGGTCCTCCCTTCTCCAATTGAGCTGCCTTTTCCCCTAGCATGTGTGGCTGGCCTCCAAGCCATGGAGTGAACCTCCTGGTACTTATTTCGGCTATTCTTGGGTGTTAGTCTCCTATTTTGTTACTTTATATTCCCCAGATGAACGCAATCTTTCTACGTCTGTCCCTCTCTTTCTGACTCACTTCACTTAGCATGATACTTTCCATGTAGTACCACTTGTAATGTAAATTTCATGACTTCATCTTTTCTAACAGCTGCATAGTACTCCATGGTGTAGATGTACCAAAGTTTCTTTAACCAGTCATCTGTTCTTGGGTACTTGGGTTTTTTCCAGATTTTGGCTATTGTGAATAGTGCAGCAATGAATATAGAAGTGCAGATGTCATTTCGAGTATACATTTTTGCCTCTCAGGGATATATTCCCAGGAGTGAAACCTGCTTTTCTTATGCCAATCCTTGTCTCTTGAATATTGACCTTCATAAGCAGCCAAACTTGGATATGGTACCAGGGCTGTGCTTGCATCCCCAAAATGGAGTACACAAAGTTAAAAAACCAAACGTATCTTGTACCTCATGTTGGGATGAAGGGAACCCCAGGATGGGGTATACCAAAGGGTTGCTTTTCATAGGGACACAAGAGGGACAGGCGGGGTGAGATTAGAAATGTGGCCCTAAAGAAAGGGAATTATTGGTGTGGAATGTCACAAGGGTGGGCCTAGGGATGCCTGATAACCTGGATGACCTAGGCCCTGTTACATTATCTAGATGACCAAATGCCAGAAGATAGTCTTCTCAGCAACGTCTCTGTAAGGTCCAGCAGTGGAGAGTCAGTAAGAGGAGAGGAAATGAATAGAATAATAGAATTTAGCAAGAGTTTTTTAAAAGGTCCTGGGCAAGGTTTGCAACTCTTAGTAGGGGCCTGCAAAGTCTCACCATGGGTCAAAACTGTAGCACTGTAACACTGTCCTCCCATTGGTCATCTATTTGCTCGAGCGGGCCCAGTAACTCTATCATGAGACTTGTTAACTGTGTTTGGCATATCGAATACGTCACGGGGAGCTAACTTGCCAGGCTTTGCCATGCGGGCGAGATACTCTTGGTAGCTTGCCGGGCTCTCCGAGAGGGGCAGAGGAATCGAACTCGGGTCGTCCTGGTCGTCCACGTGCAAGGCAAACGCCCTACCCACTGTTCTATCATTGAAACAAAAGCAGGAATGGGGAAGGCAAGAAGTGGGTGTTGTTTCAGTTGGTTTTATTGGACCATTCATGATTATTTGATTGAAGCTGGTGGGCCTACACGAGTGGCTTATACAAGGCAGGGAGGAGAGAGATGGTCGTTTTCCTCCCGATCCGCCTCCGGCACTCTGAGCTGTCTGGGAATGTTAGGACTGGTTAAGTTTGGGGATGAGCCCCAGCACGGCATGGGCCAGAGCCCCGCCAGCTCCACCAGGTGACAGTCAAGCCACACATGACATCCATTTGGTCTTCTCCGAACTGGAGTGTGTGTGTGTGTGTGGGGGGGAATGGGGAGTTAATCCCCATCTCCTCACCACCAAGATTTCTCTAGAGGAGCCATGGATTCAGGCTAGAGCGAGGAAGCGCTCTTTGCAGGGAAAGAAACTCAGTCCTAGACCTGACCCAAGCTTTTCAGGTTCTTGTTCCAGCTCTTAGACAAGAATCTGAGGAGTGGACTAGCAGTGATATAAAACAGATTTTGAATCACTTGATATCCCGTTACTCATCGATTTGTTCGAGCGGGCGCTAGTAACGTCTCCATTCATCCCTGTTGCGTGCTAGCGTAGCCCAATGGCATCTGCTTGTTCTAGGAACATGAAGAGCCTCAAACCGATCGTTCAGGGTCTTGATGAAGAAGTCTGACCATCTCGTAGGTGGGCGTCCACGCGATCTTTTGATGTCCCGTGGAATCCAGTCGGTAATGGCTCTAGTCCAGTCTAGTCGTCTCTAAATCTCATTACGTGTCCAGCCCATCTGATTTTCGATGCCTTGGCAAATGAGACAGCGTCCCTGATTTTATTTGGAGGTTTTTAGGAAGGGGAAGGAGGGAGGGAGAGAGAGAGAGAGAGAGAGAGAGAGAGAGACGCACTCAAGGGAGAATGAAGGCTTCTCCAAAGATGGAGAGACTCAGTACACATCTCAAGAGGGAAGATGCGGGTCACACATGTGCTTGGGCGCCACATGTGCTTTGCTATATGGGCACAAGCAGCATACGCGCTGCCTTTCTTTGTTCAAGGTGGCATTTTATAGGGTTTCTCCAACCTGCCCCCCTCCTGGTACTTTTGTGAGGGCAAAACTGATGCCATGACAAGCTGCAGCTAACATTAAGTCTCAACTAGGCCTCAGTTTCTGTTTCCCCAAAGCAGAACTTGCAGTTTCTGGTAAACTCCCAGATGAGTAATTTGCCTAGAAAAGGAATTGGGCAGTTGGGTCTGGCTGGTCAGAGAGGGGGGTCACTGTACCCTCCTTAGAAACTGTTAGTAACTGTAGTCAAATTGTTGACCGCTGTTGTAATAGGTCCAATGCTAAAAATAGACCAGTATATAAATTGCTTCTTAACTCTGAACCCCCTATAAACTGCTGGTGATTTGGAGTCGGGACCCTTGTCAAGACTCCACTGCGTTGGATGAGACTTGGGCCCTAGCTCGAGATAGCAACGGCTTGGGCTAGTAATAAAATTCCTTTGCTTTAGCATTATTGTGTGTGGAGTTGGTGTCTCAGCAATTGGGGATCCGAAACTTGGGCACAACCCTTTCTAGCAAAGGTAAGAGTTTGGTTCTAGGGTCTGGAGCGATAGCACAGCCGGTAGGGCATTTTCCTTGCATGCGGCCGACCCAGGTTTGAATCCCAGCATCCCATAGGGTCCCCTGAGCACCGCCAGGAGTAATTCCTGAGTGCAGAGCCAGGAGTAACCCCTGAGCATCACCGGGTGTGACCCAAAAATCAAAAAACAAACAAACAAATAAGAGTTTGTTCCTAGGGTGGTTGTCGAGGGGGTTACTTTGGTCTGGAGTTTCTCTGGCAGAGGTGGGGGTCGTTTGGGTGTCATAAACCTTCAGGTCCTTAATTGCAATCTCTGTCTCTACTGAAGTTTGTGTCTCTGTGGGGTCCAGTCTCCATAAGGTCTGTCACAGGTACCAGGAAGATCTTATCAGGCTGAGGCCTTAATTCTTGCAGCTTCAGTGTTACTGGATTTATTACTTCTCAGAAATTGCATTGCCATGGGCCCTCTGATATCTACCTGCCTGCCTCAAGATCCTGTTTTACTGAATATGGTGCATCCCTTGTGACAACTCCAGAAAGTCAGACCCCTGTGAAGTTTTCCAATAGTTATGGGGTTGTTGTTACATCTCACTGCTTCAGTCTCTGGCCTAACCTTACAAAATCCACTGCTTTAATAGTTGGTTTCAGTAAAAACTGACTTTTAAAAAAAATCTGGAAATGATCACTCTGGACAAGAACTGAGTGCTGAAAGTTGGTAAAGAGATATATACGTGATAACTTCCCAGTATCTGTAATAATGCTCAAAGTAGAGAGAGAGAGAGAGAGAGAGAGAGAGAGAGAGAGAGAGAGAGAGTATAAATGCCTGTCACAGAGGCAGAAGGTCCTTTTGTGGGGGTCGGAGGGAAACTGGTGGGAAAATACACTAGTGAAGGGACAGATGTTGGAACATTACATGACTGAAATCCAACCATGAACAACTTTGGGGCTGGAGCAATAGTACAGCAGTTAGGGTGTTTGCATTGCATGTAGCCGACCCAGATTCAACCCCCGGCATCCCATATGGTCCCCTGAGCCCTGCCAGGAGTAATTCCGGAGTTCAGAGCCAGGAATAACTTCTGAGCATCACTGTGTGTGACATGAAAAGAAAAAAATCATGAACAACTTTGGAACTGTGCATCTTACAATGGCTCAGTTAAAAAATAAGTTAGCAACAACAACAACAAAATCTAGAACAGTTCATTATACTGGAGAGACAAGTGACATTTGACTTCCTATATCCGAGGTTGCTTGAGTCAGTTGCACTCATGGCATAAGTATGCTGTTTGGAAAGGAATGTTGCTTCTTAGTAAGTCTAGACAAATTCAGACCAATATTTGGGCCAAACTTTGTGGTGCTCAGGGCTTTCTCCTGGCTCTGCACTCAGGGATCACTTCTGGTGGGGCTCAGGGGGACTGTATGGGGTATCTGGGATAGAACCCCGGTTGACTATGTGCAAGACAAGACTCCTACCTGCTGTATTATCTCTCTATGCCCCCCCACCATCCCCTAAACCAATTTCCAGCCACTAAAAAGACCTCCTAGGCTGGAGCGATAGCACAGCAGGTAGGGCGTCTGCCTTGCACGCAGCCAACATGGCCAACCCGAGTTCGATTCCTCCGCCCCTCTCGGAGAGCCCGGCAAGCTACCGAGAGTATTCGATATGCCAGACACAGTAACAACAAAGTCTCCAGTGGAGACGTTACTGGGCCCGCTCGAGCAAATCGACGATCAACGGGAGGGCCTTTACTTTTACTTTACTTTAAAAAGACCTCCCAATTGTGGAAACAAGCTTCCCAGTGGTGACTTTCATGAAAAATATTTAGTCTTGGCTCTTTTGGGTCCCCTGCCAGGCTTCTGTCTGTTATTACTCACAGGACCTGGCCTTAGAAGCATCTTGTCAGATATTTCTTATATGCTTGAGGCCACCAAACAACTGATGGTGATTAATGTGGAACCACAGAGACAGTTAAGTGAGACATGGTGTTGTGAGACCTCTAGACAGCCTCTTCCTACAACACCTAGACTGCACTGGGACCCTATTCGATGCCCCCAAATCAGCAGGATGTAGTCTGATGGATTGGACACCCCTGGGGTCAGGGTTAAGCCTTTGAGAGAGAGGTGAGAATGAAGAGGAAGCCTCTCCTGTCTCCTCCTATATTTTACACATTGCTGCAAAATGCCTGGACTCTTTCTGAGAATGGAAAGTGACCAATTCCCTAAGATCATACACTCTGTCCTAGATCTTTGGTTCACAGGAGACTAAGAGATAATGAAAGGCTTACACACACAGTCAAATAGATAACTTAAGTCTCTAAACTTGCATTTTCTGTAACATTCTTTTTTGTTTGTTTTGTTTTTTTGGGGTCACACCCGGCGATGCACAGAGGTTACTCCTGGCTCATCCACTCAGAAATTACTCCTGGCGGTGCTCGGGGGACCAATGGGATGCTGGGAATCAAACAGCGTGCAAGGCAAACGCCCTACCCCTGTGCTATCGCTCTAGCCCCCAAGCCATTCTTAGTCCTATACTAAGTTCCTCCTGGTGCTGGGTAGTTTCTTTGTCTTCTACTTTTATTTGTTTTTGTTTCATACCCAGCATGTTCAGGGCTTACTCCTGGCTCAGTGCTCAGGGATGACTCCTTGATGGGTGAGTTTAAGTTAAAAATAAATAAATAAATAAATTTGGTATTTCCAACAGAGTCTGAGCATTTGAAGAATCCGGGAACTGTGGAGGAACATAGAGCCTCACCATCACTGTCACTGTTCCTGCCCCGCATTTCCCAGGCAGCAGTGCTCTGGGTCCTGCAGCAGCCACAACACAAGTGCCTTAAACCAGTGCAGTCTCTAGCGGAAACAATTTTAAGGATCTTTCCCAGCCGAGCTCTCTCTGGGGCTTTCTAAGCAGCGTTGCTAGACTTGCTAGCCTCATCAGGAAAGGAAGATGTTGACTTCTATTGATAGTCTTATCAGAGCCATTGTTCTTTCTGAATACTCCCCGAGGGGGTCCAGTCTTTGGGTTTGTGTTGGCTGCTGGTTGTAGTCTAGAGGAGGGGGTGGGGGCGTCATAACTTAGTTTTACCGTTCTCTGTTGCCGGTTTGGGGCAATGGTGCTTACTACTGCTGGTTCTGTGCTCAGGGGTCCCCCGGCGGGGCTCCGGAGACCTCACCGAGTGCTGGGGAATCGAACCGGGTCAGTTGCATGTAAGGCAAGCGTCCTGCCGCTCCCATATATATATTTATATATATGTTTTTTTTTTTTTGCTTTTTGGATCACACCCAGCAACGCTCAGGGGTTCCTCCTGGCTCTGCACTCAGGAATTACTCCTGGCGGTGCTTGGGGGACCATATGGGATGCTGGGAATCGAACCCGGGTCGGACGCGTGCAAGGCAAACGCCCTACCCGCTGTACTATTGCTCCAGCCCTATATTTATATTTTTTAAAATCACTTTTTGAAATTATTCCACGCCCAGAGGCCCCATACCTGACTACAAGGAATCAGGCAAACTGGAAAAGTGAGAAATCAGACCATTTTACTGTGTTAATTAAGTCGACGGTGGGAGCGGAAGGATGCTCCCGACGCCGCCCTTATAAGCTCGGAGCACCCGGGGAGCTCCAACAACCCCGGCCGTCCAGGTCCCCGCCCCGCGGGCAGGCCGGCACGTGGAAGGGGCGGCCCTCGCGGGCACGTGGAAGGGGCGGGCCTCGAGACCACGTGGTCCCAGGGGGCGTGGCGTGGCGGGCCCGCGAGCGCCATCTTGGCGGCGTCGGGGCGGAGCCGGCCGCGCGCGCCTCGCTCCCCCTCGGCGTGCGCCGCCTCGCGCCGGCCGCCGCGCTCGTCCCGCTGCTGCCTCCCGCGGCCACTCGGGGCGTGGAGCGGCGCGATGCCGGAGCCTGAAGTGGGTGTGTCGTCGGCGCGCTCGGGCCCTTCGGCCGCCAGCCGCGGCGACGGGGGCGCGTTCGAGCGCGAGGCGCGAGGGCAGGGCCCGGAGCGCGGGCGGCACGGGGCGAGGCGGCCGTGGCGGCCGCGGCGGCCGTGGCTGCCCCCGAGGGGCCGGGCCGGGGGCCGGCGGCCGAGGGGCGGCGGAGGCGGCGAGGCGGCCGCCGGTCGCGACGCCGCGTACTGGCCCGAGGACGGCGGCGGCGGCGACCCGCGCGCCGACGGCAGCGCCTCGCCGCCCCCCGACGGCGTCTCGCCCCGGGGCCGCGGCCGTCCCCGCCGGCCGCGCTCGCACGGCGGCCCCCGCGGCTCCCGCGGCCGCCGCGCCGCCCCGACGCCGCCCCGGGCGTTCCGCGGCTCCCGCTCGCCGACCTCGCCGCGCTCCCGGCTCGGCTCCTGGTTCCCGCCGCCGCGGGCCCGGCTGCTCCCGCGTCCCGCCCGCGCGCGCTTCCAGGGGCGCCGGCGCGGGGTGTCCCGCGCCGACTTCGCCCGCTACGTCCGCGGAGACCCTCCCGGAGACGGCGGCGGCGAGGTAAAAGCCCCCGCGGCCCCCCGCGCGCCGTCCCCTGCCCCCGGTCTCGGGTCTCCGCCGCCCCCCCGCCCCCCACGCCCGGGTCCCCCGCGGGCGACGTGCCGGAGCCTCGCGCCCCCGGAGCCGCGGCTGCACCTAACGGACTCGGCGGAGGCGCCGGGCGCGGGGCCGGGGGTCGCCGTGCGCGCCCGGGACGGGCTCCGGGGGGCGCGGGAGCGGCTCGCAGACCCCGCGGCGCCGCCGCAGCGGGGGCGGACCCGGGCACGGCGGCCCGGGGGGGGGCGGCGCTGCGCGGGGCTCTGCGGCCCCCGCCCGGTCCCCTGGACGTGCCTGAGCGCCGCAGCGAGGCCCCCTGGCTTGGGCGACGGGTGGTGACTGTTGGAGTCGAGCTTAGTCGCGGGCAAACTGGACTCAACTCCCGAGGCCAGGAAGGGATCCGAGTGCATTTCTGGAAGCTTCGGGTCTCCAGTGGGGAGCGCCAGGAGCTGTGGCCGGGAAAGTGTCCTAAGTAGCAGAGGTGGGAGAGAGGAGCGAGGGTAAGTCAAGGCGAGGGGATGGGCTGTGCAGGGACGGTGAAGATGACACGTTTTTGTGTCCTGTTGCGCCCCCCCTCCCTGTAAGGGACGCTCTCTTCTTGAGTCTTTTGAATCTCCCCACCGCGGAATGGACTTTGCTGGTTAAAGGAGGACAATGTCAGGGAAAAGTCTGTTTCAGAGGATTCATCCGTGAGTTTAAGTCACTTCAGTCCAATTACTCTATTAACACCCCCTGCTGTTCCAGGACGGCAAGTCTTTCACTGTTAAAAGCGATAAAGCACATGCACAAACACACACACAAAGGCTTTCGGATTTGAGAGATAGTACCGGTGGGTAAGGTGTGTGCCTTGCTCTTGGCGGACATGGTTTCATCTCATCCCATCCCATCTGGTCCCCTGAGCACTGCAAGGAGATGAGTGCAGTGCCCTGAGCATTGCGGGGTCTGATTCAAAAACCACACAAAAAACAAACAAAAGAAACGGACCTTCTGTTTTAAGGGGCTGGCCCCAACCCAGTTCCTATCAGTTCAGTTTACACTTGCTTGGTTGGTAAGCACCCCAGAGTGGGATTCTTACCCTCTGGCAGGACTGAGGTGGGGTTAGACTGCATCACTCTTTTTTTTTCCTTTACTTTTTGGGTTCCACCAGGCAATGCACAGAGGTTACTCCTGACTCATGCACTGAGAAATTACTCCTGGTGGTGCATGGAGGATGCTGGGAATGGAACCCCTGTCTGCCATGTGCAAAGCAAACGCCCTGCCCTTCCCCCCCCCCCCCCCCCCATTGCTCCAGCGCTTAGACTGCATCACGATCATGATCATTCATGATCTTCTTGTTGTTCGGAGATTGCCTCGAGCAGGCACCAGTAATGTCTCCTTCGTCCTCTCCCTGAGATTCTAAAAAGTGCCACATTCAAGGCTCTTTCAGTGTTAGGAGAATGAGACCCATCATTGTTACTGGTATTTGGCATATTGGGTACACCCCGGGGAGTTTGCCAGACTCCGCTGTGTGGGCGGGTTATGTTCGGTAGCCTGTCAGGTTGTCCAAAGCAAGAATGAGATAATAAGATGTCGCCTGGAATCCGGGAGCTGGTTTTATATTTTAGACTGCATCACTCTTTTTTTGGGGGGGGGGTCACACCTGGCGATGCACAGGGGTTACTCCTGGCTCTGCACTTAGGAATTACTCCTGGCGGTGCTTGGGGACTGTATGGGATGCTGGGAATCGAACCAGGGTAGGCCGCGTGCAAGGCAAGTAAGTGCCCTACCTACTGTGTTATCGCTTCAGCCCCTGCATCACTCTTAATACCCACTGAGTAGTGCCTCAGGCAGGTTTGTGTTTTGGATTTTTGTTTTTCTTTGCTTTTTTTTTTTTTTGGTTAGGTCACACCTGGCCTGGCTTATTTATACCTGGCTCCATGCTCAGGGAATGGTCCTGGCATTGCAAGGGAAATCATGTAGTGATCAATCCAGGTTGGCCACAGCTTGCAAAGCAAGTCCCCAATTTGTTGTTTTGTCTCTCCCTTGTTACTACTTTAAATTCTCTAATCCCCTTTATGTTTTTGGGGCCACATTGTACTCTGAGAGGTTTCCTGGCAGTGCTAGGGGAATCAGTGTGGTGCCTGGGTTCGAATGCTGACCTCTTGTATGCAAAATAGGCACTCAGGCCCAGGGAGTCCCGTCTTGAACCCCCAATCATTTTTTTTTTTTTGGGTCACACCCGGCAATGCACAGGGGTTACTCCTGGCTTTGCACTCAGGAATCACTCCTGGCGGTGTTCAGGGATGCTGGGAATCAAACCCTGGTCGGCTTAGTGCAAGGCAAACACCCTACCCGCTGTGCTATTATTCCAGCCCCAAGCCCCCAATCTTTTTTTTTTTTTGTTTTGTTTTGGTTTGGTTTCTGGTTTCTGGCCACCTCACCGGTTCTTAGGAGACCATATGGAGCTCTGGAGAGGGAACTCCTGATGCCTGCAAGCATGGCAGGCTCCTTACCTTCTGTGTTATTGTTTCAGTTCCTCCATACTTAATTTAAGCTTAGTGATAAATTGGGTTTTTTTGTTTGTTTTGTTTTGCCTTTGGGCTGCACCCAGCTGTGCTAAGGGCTTTCTCATGGCTGTATGCTCAGGGATCACTCCTTGTGGACTAGGGGAACAGAAGGGATGCCAGGACTTGAACCTAGCTAATCACATGTAAGACAGGCACCCTTTTTGCTGTATTATCTCTGACCTAACACTTTTTCTGGGGGCTGGAGCCATAGCAGAGCAGGTAGAGTGTTTGCCTTGCACTCCGCTGACCTGGGTTCAATTCCCAGCATCCCATATCCCCCCCCCCCCCCCCCCAGCACCACCAGAAGTGATTCTTGAGTGCTTAAGCAGGAGTAACCCCTGTGCATCGCCGGGTGTGACCCATTAAAAAAAAATCTCTGACCCACGCTTTTTCCCGAGTGTCTCTGTTTACCAGAACTCTAGGCATCCTAGTGCTAGGTGAATTGTTGAGTTATTACTGTTATTTTTATTACAGGTCACAGTCACTGCACTTTTTATTATTTTTTTTCTTTGTTTTGCCTTCCTGCTTTAATAGCTTCACGGAATTCTTTTTATTTTTTGCAGGGGGAGGGAGATTGAACCACACTTGGTGATGTCCAGGATTTATCTCTGGTTCAGCCATCACCTCCTGGCCATCCTGGTAGAGGGTTGCGTGTGTGTGGGCGGGGGAGCGGGAAATGGACCCCAACCAGGTCCTGGTTAGAACCTAGGGTGACTGAAGTAGACGAATACTTCTCCTGCTGTACTACTAACGGACAGAGTTGCAATGTCCTCTCTGGGAAGGGAGCATAACATGACAACATAACCATGCCGCCTGACCCTGCGCCAGGCTGTTTCATTCCAGATGCCCCCGATAGTGAGACCCCTCTCTGCCCCAAGGGACACAGCCCAGGTACTATCTCTCAGTGACCTGAGCTGGGATTCTTTTTTGGTGGGAAGGGTTGGTGACATCCAGCGATGCTCAGGGATTATCCTGACTCTGCACTTAAGAAATACTCCTGGCAGTACTGGGCACCATATGGGATGTCAGGGCTCTAACCTGCATGTAAGACAAACCCTACTCGATGTATTATTGCTTCAACCCCTGAGCTGGGCTTCTTTGAGTGTTAGATATGCTTGGGAAAGCAAAGAGTAAGGAATGAACCTGTCTCCAAAGCAAGGCACAACTTAATCTGTTTGTCTTTCATAGAAAATGACCTTATGCAATCATCAGTTACAAACCTTTTTAATTTGAGATCCGTTTTAAAACCTAGGTTTGTGTCTTGCATGCTTCACTAAACATGCTTCTGTGAACAGACTTAATTCTCTGCACACATCCCATCTACAGTTCCTCTATGTGAAAGGATGAAGAAATGGATCTTAAGTGCCTATTTCTGGAGTACTTTTTTACCCCCAGCCACTAAGAAATGGCTTCTTGAAGGGGTTCAGAGTGATGGGAGTGTAGGACAGTGGGTAGGGCACTTGCCCTGCGTGCAGCTGACTTGGGATTGATTCCCAGCACCCTATGTGATCTCCTAATCCCTACTAGAAGTGATTTCTGGTGCAGAACCAAAAGTAAGCCCTGGAGCACCACTGGGTATCGCCCCAAATCCAAAAATAAAGGACTTGTTGGACCACTCCTTTGTGAATGGGAGATAGGCATAAGGATTTTCTTTCTTTCTTTCTTTCTTTCTTTCTTTCTTTCTTTCTTTCTCTCTTTCTCTCTTTCTCTCTCTCTTTCTCTCTTTCTCTCTTTCTCTTTCTCTCTCTCTTTCTCTCTTTCTCTCTTTCTCTTTCTTTCTCTCTTTCTCTCTTTCTCTCTCTCTTTCTTTCTTTCTTTCTTTCTTTCTTTCTTTCTTTCGCTTTTTGGGTCACATCTGGTGATGTTTAGGGATTACTCCTGTCTCTGCACTCAGGAATCACTCCTGGCAGTGCTCAGGGGACCCGTATGGGATGCCGGAGATCGAACCTGGGTTGGCTGCGTGCAAATCAAACGCCCTACCTCCTGAACTATCACTTATAGCATAAGGATTTCTTACCCTGTTGTCTGTTATGTGCTCCTTTTTTAGGTAGACTTTACAAGTCTGTGTTCTGCCTCTCTTATGGAACAGAGTTTAAGGATTACAATTCGCAACGAACACTTCTCTGTTGGCACACCAGAACAACAGCAGCAGCTTAGTGACCAACTGAGGTCACCAGTGGATAATCCGGAGGAGGCACACAGGTAGGTGTCATCTAAGGCCTGTGCACTGGAATAGTATTGGACGGTAGAAATGTTGTTTTCTCAGTGGTGTCTTTGAGTGGTGCCTACACTGAAGTTAGGCCGTGTGTTCTATAAAGTATAACATTGGAAAAGGCTCTGAATGGGGCAATAACATGCAAATGGTACAGCACATGAGGCCCTGAATTCAGTCCATAGTACTGTTCTTGTGGCTACCGAGCACTATGGGCCCTACCGGGCAGAGTCCCTTGAGAGCAGTTAAGGGCTGGATAGATAGCTTAGTGGGCTAAGGCTCTTGCTGTGTGTGCAGAAGGCTGTTTTTGGCAGTGCCAAGAGTCAACCTGCAAGTACTGAGCCGCGCTGGCTATGGCCTCAAAGCCAATAAATTAAAGAAGGCGCTGGGAGGAAGATCACAGGATCTTGAGCATCTGTGTGCAAGCGAGTGGTCATCAGTGCGGATCCCTGATGTCCATAGGCACTGAGCTCAGTTCTGGAAGCTCTCATTTGAGTCCTGTAGCTCTGCTCTCTGACCCTTTGATCAGCAAGTGCTTTCCTGCCTTATAGCCATTTGTGTGAGCCCCGCAAAAATGGAGTGCACCCCCAACAGGTTGCTAAACCAGGGAGCACTTTCTCTGGCAAGTAAGATAGTGTGTGGGCACCACAATGGACCCTAGTAAACATGGCCACCATAACTTCTATGCCACAATTAGGAACATGGTCACGTGTGGGTACCACAACAACTCTCTGATCAGTGTCTTGAGTGTGTGAGCCCACAGCCAGATGGGCGATTCCCCTCTTAGTACCAGAGCTGAAAATGTGCAAATACTATAGCCAGGCATGTATATGACCCTTGAACACTGAAACAACAACCAGGGGAAGGGGGAAATGGTCTTAAAATTTTTATTAAAATTAGGGGCTGGAAGGGCTGGAGCAATAGCACAGCGGGTAGGGCGTTTGCCTTGCACGCCACTGACCCGGGTTCAATTCCCAGCATCCCATATGGTCCCCTGAGCACCGCCAGGGGTAATTCCTGAGCGCAGAGCCAGGAGTAACCCCTGTGCATTGCTGGGTGTGACCCAAAAAGAAAAAAAAATAAAATTAGGGGCTGGAGAGATAGCACAGCGGGTAGGGCGTTTGCCTTGCACGCGGCCGACCCGGGTTCGATTCCCAGCATCCCATATGGTCCCCTGAGCACCACCAGGAGTAACTCCTGAGTGCAGAGCCCTGTGCATTGCCAGGTGTGACCCAAAAAAGAAAAAAAAAAAAGTTTTTTTTTTTTAATTAAAATTAAAAAATAACAGAGTGGGTAAAGACAATTGCTTTGGGGATGGAGAGATAGTAGATCAGGCAGGGCACTTGCCTTACATTTGACTGACTTGACTGACCTGTGTTCTGTTCCCAGTACCCCATATGGTGCTTTGATCATAAAGTGATCTCTGAGTTGAGCCAGGAGTAAGCCCTGAGCATTGCTGGGCATGACCCAAAGTCCAAAAAAAAAAAAAAAGAGTTTATATATTTCATTCAGCCTTTTTTTTTTTTTTTGGAATCCAGGTTATCCCTATCCCAGCAGCAGCACCTCAGGGTCTGAGCAGCATGGCATTGGCTTTCTTGGGCCCTTGCATACCAACCACTGGCCTGGCCCAGAATTGTTGGTGGGGCTCTTATACTTCCTGAGCACCTCTTGTGAGGTTTCCTTCCCTTCAAAAATCTGGGCTGGGGTCATGGTACAAAGGGTAGGAGCGCATGCTTTATCTTTGGGAGGTTTGGGTGGGATTGATCATGGTCCCAGGTGGTCCCCCAACACTGCTAGAAGCGACTCCTAAGTGCTGGTCTGGGACAAGTCCCCAAGAACCGTTGGGTATGACCCAAAGCCAAAATAAAATCTTCAGATGATGTGGATTCTAAAATACCGGAATAGGCAAAGGGTATGGGTTAAAGGACTAGAACACATGCTTTGTGTGCAGAAGCTCCATCTTACTAGATCAATAGCACCTCCATGATTCCAACCCAGCCCTAAAACCAAAATTAAAAGAATGGAGCTGAGGGTTCCTTCTCAAGTGAAAGTTCTGGACAAATTAACTAATTGTGTTCTTATTCAACTCGGTGTATGCTTTTATGTAGATTTAGAAAGGAATTAAATGTGTCTATGAAACTTTCAAGCTTTAGTAGAAGACTAATAATACAGAAGATAGGGCGCCTGCCTTGTATGTGGTCAACCTGGGTTTGATCCTCAGAACCCCATATGGCTCACCCTCCCCCACCAGGAGTGACTCCTGCACACAGAGCCAGGAGTAAGCCTTGAGTACCTCCAGGTGTGGCCAAAAAAAACTGAATTTTTTTTTAAAAGATAAAAAGTTTTGAGTTCAGCTCTTGAACCTTGTTGCAATGTTCAGACCTCACTGCTCCAGTCTCCGGAGCTTCCAGCCTGAGACCAGCAATGGGGGAAAAAATTAGTTTCTTGCCCGATGTACACTGAGGCAAACTCAAAAATTAAAATAAATTGCAACCATAAGGGAAATGGTGCGCATTCAGGCTGGTCAGTGTGGCAAGCGGATCCGTGCCAAGTTCTGGGAAGTCATAAGGATGAGCATGGCATCAACTCCACCAACACCTACAACGGTGACAGCAACTTGCAGCTGGACCGCGTTTCTGTGTACTACAACGAAGCCATAGGAGGCAAGATCCTCATGCGATCTTGGTGGATATAGAACCTGGGACCATGCACATTGGTTGCTCAGGTCCTTTTGGCCAGGTTTTCAGACTAGACAACTTTGTTTTTGGTCAGTCGGGGGCAGGGGAGGCCGAGCTGGTTGGATGTGGCGTAGGAGACTGAGAGCTGTGACTGCTTGCCAGGCTTCCAGCTGACCCACTCGCTGGGTAGGGACACAGGTTCTGTAATGAGCACCCTGCTTATTAGCAAGACCCATGGAGAGTATCCTGACCAATCATGAACACCTTCAGTGTGGTGACCTCACCCAGTGTCTGACACCAGAATGAGCCTAATATTGCCACCCTCTCTATCAGTAGAGAACAGTGAAGAGACTATATTGACAACGAGGTGCTTTGATGATGTCTGTTTCTGCACCCTGAAGCTGACAACGCCTACTTACGGGGACCTGAACTATCTCTTCTCAGCCACCATGAGTGGTGTCACCACCAGACTCCATTTCCCTGACCAGCTCACTGCTGATCTCTGCAAACTGGCAGTCAGTCTGGCGACCTTCCCATGTCTCCACTTCTTCATGCCTGGCTTTGCCCCTCTCATAAGCCACACAGACCAGCAGTATCAGGCCCTCACTACCTGAACTTACCGAGCAGGTCTTGGATGCCAAGAGCATGATGGCTGCCTGTGACCGCTGCCATAGCTGGTACCTCACAGTGGCTGCCATGTTTTCTGGACGAATGTCCATGAAGGAGGTCGATTAGAGGATGTTGTATAAATAGAAGAATAGCAGGTACTTCATGGAATGAATCCCTAGCTGTCAAAAGCACTGTGACATCTCACCTGAGGCCTCAAGATGACAGTCACTGTCATTGACAACAGCACCGCTATCCAGGAGCTGTTCAAGAGCATCTCAGAGCAGCTCATTGCCATGTTCCACCGGAAGACCTTCCTCCACTAATACACAGGTGAGGGCATGGACGAGACTGGAAGCAGCATGAGCCAAATGACCTCGTCGCTGAGTATCAGCAGTACCAGGATGCCACCGCAGAAGAGGAGGAGGATTTTGGTGAGGAGGCCTAAACGCGGAGCCCTGTCACCCCAGTGTTCTCAGTTCCATCAGCTTTTTCCTCAACTAACCTGCCTTTCCCTCAGATTTTGCTTTTCTTGCTTTCATCATTTACATCATTCCCCCCCCCCCCCCCCAATTCTTTTAGGTGGGAGTTCTAATAGTGCCTGGCACTGTTAGTTAGATGCTTATTAAATACTTGTCTGTTGGGAAAATAATAAGTTTTGAGTTCAGCAAATGGGCTGGAGACAATGTAGAGACATGGGTGCTTTTCTTATATGCAGCCCCACTGTGGTTTGATTCCTGGCACTGCATATGGTTTTGCTCCCAGCTCTGCACTCAGGGATACTTTGGGCAGTGCTCAGGGGATTGAAACCAGGTCAGCTACGTGGAAAGCAAGTTCTTACCCGCTGTCCTCTCTCTCCAGCCCCCGAATTTGCACTTCACATAGCCAACAAGTAACTGGCATTCCTGAACCCTTTTTGAGGCTCACAATTTGCTACAGCTAATTCTCCCATATCCTTTGGGTGACCTTGGGAAAGAGGACATGAATGTCTAATCAATAAATTGATTTTTGTCTTTATTTACATGATAGCTAATTTTTTGTTCGCACAGCGGGTAGGGCGTTCGCCTTACAAGCGGCCAACATGGCCGACCCGAGTTCGATTCCTCCGCCCCTCTCGGAGAGCCCGGCAAGCTACCGAGAGTATTCGATATGCCAGACACAGTAACAACAAAGTCTCCAATGGAGACGTTACTGGGCCCGCTCGAGCAAATCGACGATCAACGGGAGGGCCTTTACCTTTACCTTTGTTCGTTTTGTGCCCACACCGTACTTACAATCAGAACTTACTCTTAGCTCTGCAATCAGGGATTGCAGGATTGGGAAACCAATCTCAATTAATTTCGTAAATAACAGTACTTCTTTATGAAGCACCATACTGCTGAGGGAAGGAGCTTAAAATTTTACAAAATCTTTTGAGAGCTTGGCAAGCTACTGAGAGTATCTCGCCCGCACGGCAAAGCCTGGCAAGCTCCCTGTGACATATTCGATATGCCAAACACAGTAACAAATCTCACAGTTACTGGGCCCGCTCAAGCAAAATCGATGAACAATGGGAGGACAGTGACAATTGTTTCAAAAGGAGGTAGAAAACATGAGATAGTTGATCTGAATTCTCCGACAATACCAGGCATCTCAAAAATCAGGTAAAAACCAGTATGTCACAGAAAAGCTTACAAAATGAGATATCCGCGTCTAGAGATGGTACAGCAGGTAGTTGGGTGCTTGCTTTGTAACGAGACCAACCTGGGTTCAATCTCCACAACACCATCTCATGTTTTCTACCTTTTTAAAAAATAATTATTTTGTTAAATTTTTAAGCTCCTTTCTTCAGCAGTAAGGTGCTTCATAAAGAAGTACTGTGATTTACAACATTATTCCTAGTTGAGATTCAGGCATCCAATGTTTTAACACACATTCCCCACCATTGTCAGTTTCCCTCTACCAATGCCCGTGTCCCTTCCACCCTTCAGCCTACCTCCTTTTTTTTTTTTTTTTTTGCTTTTTGGGTCACACCCGGCGATGCTCAGGGGTTACTCCTGGCTCATGCACTCAGGAATTACTCCTGGCGGTGCTCGGGGGACCATATGGGATGCTGGGAATCGAACCTGGGTCGGCCATGTTGGCTGCGTGCAAGGCAAACGCCCTACCTGCTGTGCTATCGCTCCAGCCCCCAGCCTACCTCCTTAACTGGCACTTTTTAAACAAGGTTTTTTTGGGTTTTTTTCTTGTTTGTTTTTTTTTTGCTTTTTGGGTCTCACCTGGCGATGCACAGGGGTTACTCCTGGCTCTGCACTCAGGAATCACTCCTGGCAGTGCTCAGGGGACCATCTGGGATGCTGGGAATTGAGCCTGGGTCGGCTGCTTGAAAGGCATATGCCCTCCCCGCTGTGCTGTGGCTCCAGCCCTTTAAACAAGTTTTCAATGGCAGGGTTTCATGCACACCACGCCTTTCCCAAGAGCATCCATTTCCTTCCCCCATTGCTCCAGTGTCCCCTTATCCCCCCTCCCCATGGTCCTGCTGTCAGTGTTTTCTACCTTCTTGATAATTGAGTGCTAGACTAGACCTAGGTGTGCTGTGCCGCGGTGACGTGTATCCTAGTGTGGAGCTGAGCTTGGGAGAATAGAGGAACTTGTTACTGCTATCGAACCTGAGATTCTTTTCCTGCAGAAATAGGATCAAAGCCTCTTGGTGTGGTAAATGGCGATTTAGCAGTAGAGTGACTTCTTGAATATCCCTTCCTGGAATTATGTGTCTTTGTGGCTGGCAAAAAACTACAGAGTAAATTATCTTACTTGTTATGTTTGATTTCAGAGTTGGCCCATGATTTATTCTTATTTCTTCATATTTAATGCCCTAGTGAGACCTCAGAATTCCCCAGATTGTCATGGGAGTGGAAAATAATAGGAATTTGGGTTCATATAAGTGATAGATATGATAGAGGAGGCGATAAAGTTTATTCTCTTTTTTTTTTTTCTTTTTCGGTCACACCCGGGGATGCACAGGGGCTACTCCTGGCGGTGCTCAGGGGATCATATGGGTTGCTGGGAATCGAATCCAGGTCGGCTGCATGCAAAGCAAATGCTCTACTCGCTGTGCTCTCACTCCAGCCCCCATAAAGTTGATTCTTTTAAAATTTTTTTCTCAGGGAAGAGGGGTGATTTTGACCACACCTGTAAGTGCTCTAGGGGCCATTCCTGACAGTGGACAATATGAAGTGCTGGGAATCAAATTGGATTCATCATACAAGTCACGTATTAATGTCTCTTCAGCCCTGAGGTTTAATCTTTTTCCCCCCTTTATTTGGCCACACCTGTTGGTGCTCAGAGCTTCTGTCTCTGTGATCAGGGATCACTCAGGGCATCATGTGGGGTATTGGGACCAACCTCAGGTCTACCCCATGTGCAAGGTAAGCTCCCTCTCTAATATCACTCCAGCCTCCAAAATCTTTTATTTCTTTTTAATTCTTTTTAAATCTTTTTTTTTTCTTTCTATGATTTGTACCTAATTCTCTGGACCACAGGTAAGGTGCTTGACTTGTACACAGTCAACCTTGGTTGGATTCTCTACACTGCATATGGTCCCCTGAACCTAGCCAGGAATGATCCCTGAGCATAGAGCAGGAGTAAGTGCTGAGCACTGCTGGGTACAGCCTAAGAAACAAAATTTACCTTTTCTTTCTTTTTTTTTTTTGGCATCACACCTGGCGATGCATAGGGGTTACTCCTGGCTTTGCACTCAGGAATTGCACTCCTGGTGGTGCTCGGGGGAGTGTATTGGATGCTGGGAATTAAACCTGGTTGGCTGTGTGCAAGGCAAATGCCCTACCTGCTGTGCTATCGTTCTAGCCCCACTTTTAAAAAAAAAAAAATCATAAGGTTCATGAATTTAGTGCACAAAATGTTTAGGACTGTGGCTGGAGATAGGGCATAGTGGGTGAAGTGCATGCCTTGCATGTGGCCCCATATGGTTCCCCACACCCCATCAGGACTGATACCTGAGTGTAGGGCCATGAGTAAGCCCCAAGCATTACCGGGTGTGGCCCCCAACACAAGATTAAAATAAAGTTTCTTTTTTTTTTAAATTTTATTTATATAGGAGTACTGCTATTTATTCAGCCACTGATTTTAAAGTTTCAGGCTATCATGTGGTACATAGAGCTCTCTGCTAAAGACTGGATATTCCATTGTGTGTTTTCCTCTTTATGCCACAAAGGCTGGAACTTAATTTCTTTATTATTATTATTTGTGTTATTTATTTTTGCGTCACACCCCGCGATACACAGGGGTTACTCCTGGTTTATGCACTCAGGAATTAGTCCTGGTGGTACTCGGGACCATATTGAACCTGGGTCAGCCACGTGCAAGGCAAACGCCCTACCCGCTATGCTATCGCTCCAGCCCTCTGGAACTTTATTTTATTTTATCTTAAATTTTTATTAGTGAAACACCATGAGGTACAGTTGTAGACTTACAAATTTTTGTGCTTGGGTTTCAGTTATACAATGATCGAATACCCATCCTTCCACCAGTGCCCATTCTCAACTCACTATTTTTAGGTTTTATTTTGGCTTTATAATGCTCTCCACTCTCTGATCCCTGTATTAATGATTTGGTGAGACGTGTTTGCTCAAAAGGGTGTTTTCTGGCCACATGCAGTAGTTCTTGGGTCTACTCTAGTTTTGTGCTTTGGGTGGGGGGTGCTCTGGGTGAAGCTTGGGGACCATGTAATTCCTAGAATCAAACTAATGCCAGGTAAGCACCTAAACCCCTGTTTTAAATACCCTTCGTTGTCCATCAGACCATCGAATAGCCGTCTTAAAACTGTCTTCTAGATTTGTGTGATTTTGCTTTTTCCTGTTCAATTATATTCAGTGATGCTCATCTCTTTAGGATTGCACTGAATAAGGATGCTGCCCAGTACTCTCGTGATCATAAACAGCACATTTCTCAGGAAGAGGGACCTCTAACTCAAGACATCCTGCACCATTCTGATAGTCATTCCCATATCTGCAGTGATGTTGAGCTGTTGCATGGAAAAAGACCAAATAGAGACAAACTGAAAGGTTCCTACTCTACAGGACTCGAGGAAAGGAGCCGAGAGTCCAAACGGCCCCGCTATGATGACACAGACATGGGAGATGATGACCCAGGTTTTGCATTGTGGATACGGAACTGTTTGCAACAGAGACAAAGCCCTAGGTTTCGAGACCACGAGTTTCAAGAACAAGACCATGTCAAAATAAAACAAGAAGACAGGGAGCATTGTAGGTGCTTGGGTCAGGATCCAGTGGGAGTTGTTGGTGTCCCACCAGCACTGGAGCTGGGACATTCTTCACGTTGCCCTGAGGAAGTATCTGTGATGCCGAAGAAGTCCGTTCTCAAGAAGCAGATTGAGGTGGCTGCGGAGCCTCCCTCACAGGTCTGTATCCTGGGTTGGTTCAGTCTCTTGCTAGTCCTATAATACTTTAATTCTGTGTTTTCTGAAACTTTATAATATGTGCTAGATGCTAGACCAGCAGTGTCATGTCTGTGATCTGTACCTTGAAGGACTCTTCAGAAGAATCTGTAGACCAGGACCAGAGAGGTAGTACAGTGGGTAGGTCACTTGCCTCGTATGCGGCTGACCCAGGTTCAGTCCTCAGCACTTCATAGGGCCCCCTGAGCACATCAGGAGTTACCCCTGCGTGTAGAGCCAGTAGTAATCTCTGAGCACCACCGGATGTGACCCCTGGACCCCTCCCCCCACCCTCGAAAAAATCTGTAATCCTCTTCATATACGACCAGAGACCTCTGTTGTCATATACTTGACACTGGAAAATGAACTTAAGCTTTGTAAGTGAGTAACCCTGCGGAGTTTAGGCTGTGGATTACTTGAAGTAAACTGAAAGAACAAAGGGCGGAGACTGTCTTTGCTTGGAGAACATACAAAATGCATCAGTGCTAGGAAACTAGACCAGAAATCAGGAGACTCCGATTCTGGAGTCCTCCTTTGCTATATGACTTTTAGATAAGTCAGTCCTCTGTTCTGGGACTCTGTGTTATTCATGTAGGACTTGATGGTTAGCCAAGAGCACTAGTTAGTATTATTTGTTTTGGTACTGCTGAGAATTGAACTCAAGATTTTTTTTTTTTAAGTTGGCGAGGCAAGTACTGTACAGTTTTTAACTTCATTCCTGGCCCCCGATTACTCTAAGAGGGTTACTCTTAGAAATCAAAGGTTTCTGAAGAAAGCGAAACAGGGACGGAGCCCCCTGACATAGTACAGAGATAGATACTTGCCTTGCAAGAGAAGCCAGGGGAGGCTTAGCATTTAGTATTTCAGCATTTCCTGTCCCCAAAGCAACCACAGTCGCTCTACTCTTATGTGTCTTTCCTTTAAGTCATCTCTAGAGTTCCTTTGAATTCAGTTTTTTCCCTTGATAAGGACAACAAATGACAAAAATGAGGATTTTGATCAAATCTGCCTTCTTTCCTATTTCCCCTTTGCTGTAGCCAAACAGCTAGAGAGGACCCATTTTTGGCTCCGGGTTAAGGATATCGTATGTTCTTTTCTGTCATACTTAAAGGAAAAGTCCAAAATGTGTTTATTGGGGACCAGAGAGATAGGACAGTGGTTAAGGTAACTTGTCTTGCATGTGGGTGACCCTGATTCCATCCCCAATATAAGGTCCTCTAAGCATTGCCAGTAGTCACTCTTGAGGGAGCCAGAGAGTATAGCAGCTAAGAATCATGCCTTGCATGTGGCCAACCCATGTTTGATCCTCAGCATCCCATATGGACCCCAGATCACTGACATGTACCTACTGAGCACAGAGCCAGAAGTAACCCTCGAACCTAGACAGTACGACCCAACCCTACCCTCTGTTCAAAGAAAACATTTCAGAAGTCACTCTTGAGTCCTAGAGCACTGCTGGGTGTGGACCCCAGACAAGATGTGTTTGTTTGTATGGTTTCCCTACTCATCTGATCTGAATGTTGATGTGTTTCCATCTGAGGAAGCATCTTCTTCAGCCTTGCTCTTCCTCCTCTGGTCTGGTAGAGGGCTGTGGAATAGCCAGCACACGAAATGACGGTTGTCTGCTGGAAAGTGAGGGCCATTTTATAGTATCCCAGGCATTTCATGTCCATCAAGTCGGAATTGGGGGCTCTGCACCAGGTACTTCGAACCCTTCTGGAGGAGGGATGAAGGAAATCTGAGAAACACGTGTTCTTTTGGGGAGGCTGTCACCCTAGAAAGTCATTAATGCTTGTATTTTCCCATTTCAGAAAGTATTCATCTCTATGTTTGTGAATTCTGCATAGAGCTAAATCAGGTGTGTTTGTCTTTCAGCTTAAGCGTTTTCCCTGCTGTACCAGTTCCAGCCAGGATCACACTCTCTGCCCTGGACAGTCGTCCCTTCCACTCAGTGGTCCTACTGCTGCCTTTGCCTCCAAGCTCGAACACCAGACTGCAGCTATGCTAGACAATCCTCTCAGAGAGAAGTTTGGAGGTTTTCTGTGCCACGAAGAGAAATTGGATCTGAAAGCAGAGGGCCCTGAGGAACACACCGACTTCTTGCTGCCTCATGAGAGAGCTGTGGAGGATGGTAGTGGATTTTCTCGCATTCTGAGTGTGTTGTCAGATTCTACCAGCACACAGGAAAGAAATCGACTCAGTTTCTTTGACATTGAGGATGAGGAGAAATTTCTCTATGGAGATGAAGAAGAGGTTTTAAAGTCCGAATCTCCTTCAAAGCCTCCTGGGGGCTCTGAGAGTGAAGTGCTGAGGCAGAAGGCAAGTTGCTGCATCCCCTCCCCAACTCCGGCTGTTAAACAAGAGCCGGTAGCAGAGACCAGTCCCGAGTGTGCCATGGTTCACGAATTGGTCAGGACCATTGGGCTAGATAGTGTGATATCCGAGGTTAGCAAACTGGCTTCATGCTCCCAGGAACACGCTCATGACTCCAGAGATGTTCTGTCCACAGTCAAGAGCACTGGGAACCCCAGTGTTTGGTCCCAGCAAACAAAGGTTCCTCAGTCGAACCCAAACCCTAGCTGCTGCTTTCATTGTCAAAATCCAGAACGTTGTCCTAGAGAGTGCCGCTTCAGGCACCATCACTGAGTCCAGTTTTTGTAATGCCCTTGCAGTTTCCAGTGACGGTGTTCTGAAGACCAGCCTGTGTTTTGTTTTGTTTTCCCCCGTAGTCCCTCCATTATACTTGGGTTCTGAGAACAACCTTCACTTTGTCTGGAGTATTTCCACTGTGAAACTGGAACTATGCTTAGTGAAACCCCATTATGCCATAGCATCCCCAATAAACCTTTTTTTTAAAAATTCTGAACATACTCCCTTTATTTAGGCCTTTAAAATGTACCATTTCTTTTCTCTAGTTCTACCTCTGTTTATTAGTCAAAATTTGATAGGGGACTGGAGCGATAGTACAGTGGGTAGGGTGTTGGCCTTGCACGTGGTCCCCCAGCACTGCCCGGAGTGACTCCTGAGTACAGAGCCAGGAGTAACCCCTGAGCATTGCTGGATGTGACCCAAAAAGCCAAAAAAACCCCCAACTTAATCGGAAAGTATCTAACTGGCATCTATTAAAAAATGATTTATTACTGAACTTTTGATTTTTAACCATACATGACAGTGTTCAGGGGACCCTGAGGTCCTGGGGAATCTAACCTTGGCCTTAGTTTTTGTTTTGGGGCCACACCTGGCAGTGCTTACTCCTGTTTCCGAGCTCTCGAATCCTGGTGGTGATTGGGGACCACATGGAATGGTGGGGATTGAACCTTAGTTTGATTGCATCTGAGGCAAGTGCCTTACCCACTTGTACTATCTTTAGGCCTTATCTAGGACTTTTGCGCGCAAAGCTAGCACTCTGGTCTTTTTGGTTTTGTTTTTGTTGTGGGTCACATCCAGTGATGCTCAGGACTTCCTCCTGACTTTGCTCAGGGATCACTCCTAGAGGCAAGGGGGACCACTAGGGATGTCAGAGATTGAACCTGCCTGTATGCAAGGCAAACACACAACCCACTTTACTATGGCTCCAGCCCCAGCACTAGCTTTTTCAGCTGTCACCTAGCCCCATGCTGGCATCTCTCTTACTCCGTAGGTAAAAGTGCATGTCGAACGTGGCAGTAACAAAATAGTGATCTAGTAAATAGACTTTGCTGTCGTTTAATTTCTTTCTCCCACATCCCTGTCGATGGATTGCTGACTCTGAGGCATGGATGTTTCTGTTGAATGGCTGCCATCCTCTACTGATAAAAGCTACTAACATTGCCAAGATTCATAGTGCACTTTCAAAATTCAGACATCTTTCTCAAAATTTCTCTTCAGAATTTTGAATCAAAACTCTTCAGAAGGGCATAATAAAAGTTTATAAGGCCCTGGGCCTTGTTACTTCTCTACTAGTCCCTGTTATATTCCTCTGTTTTAAGAAGTCCCTTGGGGCCAGAATGATAGTTCCGCCATTAGAGTGCTTGCCCTGCATAGAGTGGACCCAGGCTCATCCCCGGCATCCCAGATGGTCTCCCATGTACTGCCAGGAGTAACCCCTGAGCATTAGTTGTCTGGTGTGGCCCCAAAACAAACAAAAAAAAGATTTTTTTCCCCTTTTTTTTCTTCTTCTTTGTTTTTTGGGCCATATCCAGCCATTCTGAGTTACTTCTGGCTTTGTGCTCACGGATCAGTCTTTGGCAGATTGGCTGATCATGGGTGATGGGGATCAAACTTGGGTCAGCTGCATACAAGATAAGCAATCTACTCACTGTTCTGGCCCCCAGAAATCTTTTTTTTTGTTTGGTGTTGGGCCATACTTGGCAGTATTTAGGGCTTATTCCTGGGTCTGTGCTCAGGGATCGTTCCTGTCAGTGCTTGGGGGAACCCTGCGTGGCGCCCAGGGTTCAACCAGGGCTGACTGCATGTAAGGCAAGCACTGTAATCTCCGTACTATCTCTGCTGCTTTATCTGTTCTTGGTTTTTGGACTTTACCTATCTCGTGGTGCTCAGGGACTTCTGTGGGGGCCGTGCTGTGTTCAGTACGTGATGTTGAGCTTTGAATCCAGGCCTCCTGCATGTGAAGCATGTACTAACCCACGGAACTCTCCAAGCGCAGGTTCTTTTGCTGTGCTGGGGATGCAACCCAAAGTTTCATGCAAAAACCTTACACGCAAGGCAAATGTTCTGCCACCGAATTATTACCACCCCAGTATAATTGTGAAAAAATTTACGGTTAAGTCTGGAGGTTCTGGGCTGGAGCAATAGCACAGCGTGTAGGGCATTTGTTTTGCACGCGGCCTACTCGGGTTCTATTCCCAGCATCCCACCTGGTCCCCCGAGCACCGCCAGGAGTAATTCCTGACTGAAGAGCCAGGAGTAACCCCTGTGCATCGCCGGGTGTGACCCAAAAAGAAAAAAAATACCTGGAGGTTCATCCAGTCTCCATTCTAAACACATTGTCATTTCTAGGCATAGTTCCTCATTTTCATCTTTAGGCAAGAAACATCTAAATTGAAAGGAAGTTATTTACAATTATTGATAGATTGAGTGGTTTTGGTTTTGATTTTGGAACCACATCCACTGGAGCCCAGGGTCTGCTCCTGACCAGGTGAACTTGGCTCCTGCATTCAAAGCATGTACTCCAACTGGATTAGTCCTATTGAGTGTATTGTTTTTTGCTGTTTGTGGTCTTGTTTTTGATTTTGTTTTTGCTTTTTGGGCCACACACCAGTGTTAAGAGCTTATTCCTGGTTCTGTACTCGAGGATCACTCCCGGCAGTGCTCGGGACATATTGGGGCTTGAGAGTCATCCCGGGTCAGCTAAATACAAAGCAAGTGCCCTGCCCTCTGTACCATTGCTCTGGCACCTTTATTGTTTGTTTTGGGGCCACACCTAGTGGTGCTCAGGGTTTACTGCTGACTCTGCATAGGGGTCACTCCAGGAAGTTATTGGGAGGACTGCCATAGTGATGCTGGGGATCACACTGGGGTCAGCCTTATACAAGAAAAAACACCTTAACCCTCAATACTATTTGGCAAGTGTATTCATTACTGTTGGAGGCCCTGGGTTTGATCACTGGCACCACAGAAAAGAAAAATGCTTTTGCATCCCCAGCAAGGTGGTACAGTTTGAAGAAGACTCCTCAGCCAGAGAAAGTCATAACCCAGCAAATCAAGTCTTCATGTTTAGCAAGTATGTGTGGTTCGCCATGAATACCAAAATGTCATTGTTCCGAATAACCCAGTTAGCAAGGTTTATTTGAGAGGTGTTGTGACACAGGAGGGTATTTGTGCCCTACCTGCTGGTTGTAGGGGCTACTCCTAACTTGGTGCTCTGGCGTGCTAACTAAGGCCAGTGCTCAGGGATCATAAGGTGCCAAGGATTGAACCCTTGTTGGCCTTGTTTAAGGCAAGTGTGATAACCCAATTGGTAGTCCATATGGGATGCCTGGTATTGAATCCGGGTCAACCACTTGCAAGGCAAACACCCTTCCTGCCATGCTATCACTCCGGCCCCCTCAGTTGCTTTTTATTTATTTATTTATTTATTTATTTATTTATTTATTTATTTATTGAGTTTTGGTGTTAAAACCAACAGTGGTTAGGTTTACCCTGGCTCTCTGCTCAGATAACAGTTCTGGCTATGCTTAGAGGACCAAATGTGCTGGCAATTAAACCTGAGTCCGCGACATTCAAGGCAAGCACCATGACCCTTGTTCTGTCTGTTGGTCCCATCAGTCAGTTACGGTTACTTTCAATGGAAACTTTAGGTTTTTGCATCATAAACTGGCATGGTTCTTGTGAGTAACTGCACAGTGCCCAGGAGAGCATGTGGTGCTACCAACTGGAGCTGCAGCTCCCACATACAAAGCATGTACTTGGGCTCTGAGCATTTCTCCAGTCCCGTGGAGTTATTTTTGAAGTAAAATTTTTTTTTTGAAGTGAAATTTATATTGTAAAAATGAACATTTTAGTGGTCGGGGACTAAAAGGATTCCCATGTGTTTATATCAGCATGGGGATATTACAGACTCCGACAGGCTTTGCATCTTTTTGGGAAGTGACATTGATTTCCTTTCTCAAGAAAGGCCCTCATTGCACTGATAGGCTCTCCAAAGACTGCCTGAAGAGGTTATGGCTTTGGTCACTGAAGAATATACTGGTCTCACCATGACATTGCGACTTCACAACTTGTCTTTTTGTTGCTTCTGAATAAAGCCATTTTGTGGGTAAGCTACCTGATTTTTGTTTTGAGTCAACGTATTTCGTGCCCCTACAGGGATCCAAGAGAAGGGCCCCTCAAAGTTGTGAGGCTGGGGTCAAAACACATGGTGCTTGCCGACCACACCAACCCTGCACCTCGGAGGTAAGTCTTCATACCTGAGCTTTGCTGCTGCTGTTGAAGTCTCCAAAATGGGTGTTGGGAGCTTTTCTCTATACGTGGCCTTGCTTCCTCAAGGGCAGCTTTCATTTCAGACATGGGCCTCTTCCACTAGTCCTTCTGCAGCCTTTGGCAGTCATTATTCCTGCAATTATTTTATTACTATCATTTAGGCTGGAGCGATAGCACAGCGGGTAGGGCATTTGCCTTGCACGCAGCCAATCTGGGTTCGATCCCCAGCATCCCATGTCATCCCCCGAGCACCGCCAGGAGTAATTCCTGAGTGCAGAACCAGAAGTAACCCCTGAGCGTCGCTGGGTGTGACAGCCCCATAAAAAGAAGCCCCCCCCCCTCTCTACACACACACACACACACACACACAGCTGACCTGAGTTTGATTCCTCTGCCCCTCTCGGAGAGCCCTGCAAGCTACTGAGAGAATCTCGCCCGCACGGCAAAGCCTGGCAAGCTCCCCGTGACGTATTCGATATACCAGACACAGTAATAATTGTCACAATGGAGACGTTACTGGGCCCACTCGAGCAAATCGAGGAACAACGGAAGGACAGTGACGGTGACTATCTCCTTGGATTAGAGACTCTCCCCGAGGAGTGCAGGAGCTTCTCCTGCCTGTGTGCTTAGGAGTTGCTCCTGGCCGAGGTGCAGAGATGATGATGGGGGCCCAGGTATAGAAGTGTGGCCTGCAAGCCAAGCAGTGCTCAGCCCTTTGAACTCTTGCTGTAGCCCTGGCAGCCTCTTTACCTGTTTTCGGCTCAACAGGGTGAGTGAGCACTTTTTGCTTTGGGGAATCCTGTGTTTGATCCCTGGCACTGCATGTCACCTGAGCACCACCATGTGTCACTCTTACGGGAAGGAAAAAAAAAAAGGTTCATATTAGAGTGGTACTGACCTTTTGCCCATCATTGAGTGGGGCTTTTCCAGTTTGGGATTGTTGTCTTTGCTGTGTTTAACACATAAACACAGTCCTGCCTTGAAACCAAGCAGATTTGTGCTGTGTGAGCACTTGGCCTTATTTTTTGTTCATTTATTTATTTTAGTTTGGGGCCATACTTGGCTGTGCTCAGTGCTTATCCCTGGCTCTGAGACCCCTTGAGCCCTTGCTTTAGATCTGATTTCTTCTAGACACAGGTTGTGTAGGCGTTCCCTCATTAGAGAAAATGCTACACTGGTTACCTCTGTGCCATGAGGTGTGTCCGTAGAAACCTCTGCTGATACTTCAAAATTTATTATATAAAAATGTACTCAAGTAACTAAACCGAGATTGAGAATATCAATGACTCTTATCTCCCCCAGGTATTCTTTGTTTTGGTTTTGGGCCACACCTGGCTCTGCTCAGGGTTTACTCCTGGCTCTGCTCTCAGGGATTGAGACTGGGTAGTCTGCATACGAGGCAAGCACCCTTCCTGCTATACTTGATTTCCATCTCAGTACCTTTTCCTAACTTTTTTCTTTCTTGTTTTGCTTTGTTGGTCACACTGGGCAATGCTCAGGGGCTAGTCCTGGTGGTGCTCAGGGGACCATATGGGATGCCTGGGATAGAACCTGGGTCATCGATCCTGGGTCGGCCCAGCCCGTGCAAGGCAAACACCCTCCCCGCTGTACTGTGGCTCTGGCCCTCCTGCACTCTACTCCTGTCCTTCCGTTGTTCATCGATTTGCTCGAGCGGGCACCAGTAATGTTTCCATTGTGAGACTTGTTACTGTTTTTGGCCTATCGAATACGCCATGGGTAGCTTGCCAGGCTCTGCCGTGCGGGCGGGATACTCAGTAGCTTGCCAGGCTCTTCGAGAGGAGCGGATGAATCGAACCTGGTCAGCCGCGTGCAAGGCAAATGACCTACCCACTATGCCATTGCTCTGGCCCTCCTAATTCTTTTAATTGGAAGAAAATTCAGGCTTTTGCACAGAAACTCTGACTCTGTGTTCAAGGTGACTTGGCAGGGGAAATCTAAGATTGATGGAAATCTGCAGCAAGCCCCTGCACAGTACAGACCGCATTTCTCACCAGCCCCAGCAGTGAAGCTGCTCCCGGAGTCCCCTTTGTACAGTGTGGGAGATGATCCCTGCCCCACCAATTTCTCTGGGAGCTGTGGATTCAGGCTGGGAGCTCGAAATTACTCTTTACGTGAACTGAAAGTCAATCCTATATTCTTACGTAGGCTTTTATAGGTCCATTGTCTTTCCCACATAGACAAGAATTTCAGGAGGAGACAAGTGGTGAAGCGGGCAGTTTGATTTAGAGATTATGAGGAAGGGGGCAGAGAAGCCCTTTTAGGAGAGAACGGAGAAGCAGGGGCAGCTGAGAGTACACAGCTCGAGTGGAGATGTGGGCCAGCCCCCAGAATGGGGAGGAGTGTGCTTATCTTTGCAGTTTCCTTGGGCAGAGTCGGTTACTATGGAGTTAACAAGGGGAAGAGCTTATTTTGGTGGTCAACTAGCTCTTTGTTCTTGCTGAACCTTCTCTCTTGAAGTGCTGGGGTCCAGACTTCTACTGAGGCAACCCTGGTGTCAGTCTTACCAGGCCTTAGTTTCTGTGTCCACAAAGTGGATCTGGCAAAAATGCTTCTAGTGGCTTTAGGGCTAGTGACAAAATAACTTCTTCAAATCCCGCTTTGTTTTTATAACATCCCAAGAACTCATTGCCGTATCTGCCTGCTTCACCTTATGTTTTGTGAGGGGGACTTTGGTCACACCTGGCCGTGCACAGGGGTTTCTCCTGGCTCTGCTTGGGATCTGTTCCCAGCGATGTTGGGGAAGCGTGTGGTTTTGGGGGTTGAGACCAATGCAAAGTATGGCCTCAGCCTCTTAAGACCTATAAACTTCCCAATTAATATTCATAAATATAATCACTTTCAGAGGAAATTCAGGTCTTCCACATGATTCTGGATGTACTCCGGTAGCCTTCAACTCGGTTCACAGGCTGAATCCTGGTAGCCGGAGTGGAATGGAAAACTATATTCATTGCAGATGTAGTTAATTCAGCAAGTCAGTTCACTTGCCCCTTAGAGCAGTCACTTGAAAGAAAAATTGCAAATTTTTGTGCTAGCTCAAAAATTTTTTCAGCCCCATCAAACTGAAGTCCCTAAGTAGAACCCAGACACCCTGGTTTCTGATAATATGGAAAGTCAGAACATTGGAAGAGACTGCCACAAATTTGAGAATTTTAGAACCCTCTGCAGTGATCTGCTCATTCCCCAAGAGGGGGACATTTCCCATCTACTAAATTTGGAGAAGGATTAAATCTCTGTCTTGACCAACAATAGAGCCTTTCTTTAAGCCCACAAAGGTAAGAACTGACACTACTTTAAGTCCTACAGCAGTCCTATTATTGACAGTTTTTAGTGAAAACCTTTCTAGGGAACTTCAAAAGGCTCTTGTCTCTCAATCTGTCCCCCCTTAGCCAGGTAGGGCCTTTGAGATGTAGCCATTTCCCCTCTCTAGTTCCTACACTATTAGGTCCCCCCTCTGAGTAAAATGTGCTGGAAATGCACAGAAAGGGAAGTTGACGGTAACAAAATATGCAGCCTGATGTGTTACATCAAACTTGAACTTGGAGTTCTCTGACTAATGGGCTGAGTTGATTCTGGAGAGACAAATTTGTCCCTATTGAATCAATCACCATCCTCCTTAAGAGCAAATCCTATTGATGTTGGCAAAACTGATGCCGGCATTTTCCCACCAAGATTCAAATAAACCCTTCTAGTCCTTTCTCCAGAAATAATTCGCTGTATGTAAAGAAATCTTTGTAAATGATTCTTTGTAAATGCTTAAGGGATTTATAATCCTATGTAAAGACCCCCTGGAGCTAGCACTACCTTGTGGCTATATGCTGATCAACCCGGACCTCCTGGAAAAAAGCATCTATTAGTATATCCATTATCCAAAACAATGGCCTTCAAGTACACAAGATTTTGAAGGAGAGGGTATTCTTTGTCTAACCCAGATTTGCAGATCAGGACATTAGCATCAGAATAAGGGCTCCGCCTGCAGCCTGCATCCGGCTCATCTCTCTGCCCTAGGTTTTCCCCAAACCCTGAACTGTAGGTTTATTGACTAGACAGTGTTTCTTAGTCTTTTTCAAACCATGGCCCCCTTCTAACCTTGTCTCTTTCCTGCGCCCCCATTTCCTACAAGTTTTCCCCCAGACTCATGCCATGAACTATTGAAAGGATTTTACCTGTGGTCCTCTGGAATATCCTGGGATCTCCATACCCCCTCCCCCTCCCCCCCCTCCCCTGGCCTGGTTGAGAAAGAGTGGGCTAGAAGATAACCTTGGTAGAAGAATAACCCAGCTAGTAAAAGCTTGGGGATCAACTTCGACCTATTGCGAACTCTGCCCAGTGACTGATGGCATGAGCCTACCCTCCTGGCCAGGGTACTGCTGCCACCAACCTTTTGGTAATAGCCAAGGAAATCCTGTGGGACCTCCTTGACCCAGTTTTGTATTTCCCACAGCAGAAGCCCTCCTGAATCCTCATGCTCTCTCCATTGCCCTGTTAGCTGCTTCACCGCCCGTGAAATGTGAAATTTTCTCACTGACGGCTGCCTCTAGAATTCTTTGACATTGTAGTAACTCAGTCCTGCTGTCTTCCCTACTCTTTCTGATAAGCCTGCGTGTCTGTTTGATACCGATGGCTCACCTCCTCCCCGCATGAGATGGTCCTCAGGAACGCTTTTTGGTTTAAGTGATGTAACCTATGTAACCTACTGATGGTTTGTATTTGAAAGGTAAGGACAGTAGCTATCACCCTGGATACGAAGTGTTTAAATGTGACAATGTGGGGGCTGGAGAGATAGCACAGTGGGTAGGGCGTTTGCCTTGCACGCGGCTGACCCAGGTTCGATTCCCAGCATCCCATATGGTCCCCTGAGCACCGCCAGGAGTGATTCCTGAGTGCAGAGCCAGGAGTGACCCCTGAGCATTGCTGGGCATGACCCAAAAAGCAAAAAAAAAAAAAAAAGTAAAAAAAAATGTGACAATGTGTAAGTGACATTCAACGGTACCGTTTGATGAATTTTGACAAATGTCATCCTGTAAATTCCAATTTCTAAGTGGTTTCCAATTTTCTTTTTTGGGGTGGGGGGGCTGACTGGGTCATAAACTCACAGTGCTCTGTCGGGTCACTCCTAGTGATGCTGAGAGGACCGTGTAGTGCCCTGGTTTGTGCCCAGGCTCCCCACATTTAAAGCATGTGCTAAGTTCTCTCTATCTTCCTGGTCATCTTCCTGCCCTTGAGCCAGCTCCCTCTGACTTTTTTTTTTTTTTTTTAGTTGTTACCTTGTTTTTCTGAACATGTTCTGCTTGCTTGTGGGTTGTGGTACTGGTTCATTTGGTTTTGGTACTCCCTGGAGCTGGCCACCTGAGGGGGAGGTGCTCATTCTCTTGGGCAGTGCTTGCTGGCTGGGGTTGGGTGTGTCACTGTGCTGCTCACACCTGGGGTGCGGGCTGTGGTGTGTGCACATTTCTTTTGTTGTCATGCTTGCTGCAGATCACAGCCTCTGGTTGCTCGTGCTCCTGGTTACAGCGCAGATGGCTGTGGCTGGAGATGCGAGGGCCTGGACAGCACCCATGGCAGCCCTGAGGCCTAAGCTCAACTTTCCTCTGTGCACGGAGGGTGTCCTAGCCGTTCAGCATCTCCTGGCACCCTGACTTTATTATGCTTTATTTCCTTAGTTTGTTTTGGAGCAACACCTGGCTGTGTTGAGGTCTAACTCCTGGTTCTGTTCTTAGGGATCACTCTTAGTGATGCTGGGGTGGGGATGGGGGGACCCAGTGTGGTGCTAGGGATCATACCTGGGTTAGCTAAATGCAAGGCAAGTGCCTCCCTGCTGCACTAGCTCTCTGGTCCTATCACTGTTGTTTTATGTATTTCGAATATGAATTTGGGGGTGGTTTGGGAGGGAGGTTACACCCAGCAGTGTTCAGGGCTAACTCCTGGCTTTCAGCTCAAGGATTATTCCTGGTGGGAATTGGGGGCCCTTTGGGAGTTGGAGATCAAACCTGGGTTGGTCACATGCAAGGCAAGCACCCTATTGGCTGTACTATCCCTCCAGACCCCTCTTTAGTCCAAGCATATACTATTTTTTGGCAGTCTCCTGCCCCTGCGCCTGGCTGTTCTCACCGGGGCCCCTTGGAGGGGGGAGAGTTGAGTTTCTCTCCCCCGCCCCCGCCCCGAGCAGAGCCCCAGCAGCTGAGGACCTCTGGAGCAGCAGCTGAGGACCTCTGGAGCCAGCCACAGCCATGCTGGGACCACTCTCCACACGTCTGGACAGGCCTCATGCATGAAAACTGGCAGAGGAACCCAGGCATGCGGGTCCCGGGGCTGAGGTCTCCAAGCCTACTCGGATTGGGACTGGGCCTTCTCCACCTAGACCCTCCATCTTCCAGTAGGTAGACATCACACCCACCAGCTGCTGCTAGCGCCAGGTTGGTCTCATCAACGACCAAGACTATAAACCCAGCTTCCGGAAGCGCGCAGCCACATTCACGGCCACGCAACAACTTATTACCTTATTTTTTCATTTGGAGAATCTGGCAGGCTACCAAAAGTATCCTGCCCACACGGCAGAATCTGGCAAACTTCTCGTGTCGTACTCAATACGCCAAAAACCAGTAACAATGATGGGTCTCATTCTCCTAATCCTGAAAGACCATTGAAATGGCTCTTTTAAAATCTCAGGGCTAGGAAGAAGGAGACGTTACTGGGGCCTGCTCGAGGCAATCGACGAACAACAGGCTGATCGTGGTTGTGATACTATTTTCTACTCCCTTACACTAATGATCACTTTCGGGAAAGAGGGCCTCTCCAGCAGGGCTTGGTGGTACTCGGAAACCACTCCCAATGATACTCAGCCCAGCGGTGCAGTTTCAGTGTTGGGTCTAGCAGTGCTGTGGTCCAGCAAGTACCCACAGCTGGTGGTGCTTGAAGCTGTGTAGTGCCAGAGATGGAACCGAGGCCCTCCTATGTGACAGGCCTGCACTCCAGCGCACTGGTCCCTTAACAATGTCTGTTTGGGGGCTGGAGAGATAGCATAGCGGGCAGGGAGTTTGCCTTGCACGCGGCCGACCCGGGTTCGATTCCCAGCATATGGTCCCCTGAGCACCGCCAGGAGTAATTCCTGAATGCATGAGCCAGGAGTAACCCCTGATGTGACCCAGAAAGAAAAAAAAAGTGTTTCGGTGCGCATATGCTGCTTGAGCCCATGTGCTGCTTGTGCTCCCATGGCTAAGCGCATGTGTCTCGCCCACCTCTCCCCTCTTGAGATGTGTCCTTTCATGCTTCCACTCTAGTACTGGGGCGTGTGTAGTTGCTCTCGCTGCACTTGGGGAAACCCGTATTCTCTCTTGACCGTGTTTCTCTCTAATTTTCCCTCCCTCCTCCCTTTCCAAAAACCTCCCAATAGAATCTGTTTTACTTAAAAACAAGCAAAAAGAAGAAACAAAGTCTGTTTGTTCTTGTTTTTATGGCGTAGCTAGCAGTACCTGGGGGCTGCTACCGGTGGTGCCAGGGTTTGCAACTCAGGCTTCCACATGCAAAGCATTCGCTTTTAGCCTGTGTCATCTCCCCAGCCCCTATGATATCTTTCAATACAAAGAAATAACACAATTTTTTTTTTCAGCGCCAGGAATTGAACTCAGGTCTCTTGCATACAAGGCATGTACTTCACTTAGCCACATCCCTTCCCCCAGAAGTTTAAATTTTGTTTGTCCCTTTGAGGCCACACTGGCAGTGTTCAGGGCTTACTTCTGACTCAGAACTTAGGGACCCCTCCTGGCAGTGCTTGGGAGACAATATGTGGTTGCTTGCAGGAGCCCCAGGTTTGTACCTGGGACCATGCAGGAGTGACCTGGAGTACCAGCCTGAGGGGAGCCACTGGCTAAGTGCCTATAAACCAGAAAAGGAAAAGAAAAATGGAGAAAATGTATTGTTTCCCATTGACTCAGTTCCACACCTGTGGTATTATCTTCTTTTCCAGCCTATACATTTCAGTTTAATTTTTTCTTACTGGGCCTCACCCGGAAATGCCCAGGGGTTATTCCTGGCTCTGCACTCAGGAAATACTCCTGGTGATACTCGGGACCATATGAGATGCTGGGGATCAAACCAGGCTGGCCCTGTGCAAAGCAAGTGCCTTCCCCGTTGTATCACTTCAGCCCCTTTTCTTGTTGATTCTTAGAGCCAGTTTCAAACGTGTGTCTAATGCCAATCAGATTGGTAACTGAACTATGTTTAGCATGGGTCAGTCTCAGAGAATGAGATAAACAAGCACATAAGGAGACAAATTAACAACCTAAAGCCTTTCCAAGCTTTAGGTCCCCTGGACAGTCGAAAGTCAGTGAGTGCACAGGCGTGTCGTTTGGTCATTTGTTCAGTACAGTATTCCTCTCCCACCCTCATTCCAAGCATGTGAGTTATTAAGTTGCCAGAGATGTTAAGGACAGTAGGCACATCAGAATTGGAGCAGAGCCTGGGATATTTCGCATAGCCTTCGGCAGGCGCCCCTCAAGTCTAGAGTAAGGGCATCACAGTTTCCTGTTGTATTTTTCTTTCTTTCTACACTTGCGAAGCCCTAAACTAATTTATTCTATTCTTCCCTGTGTGCATTTTTGCTTCCCCTTTATATTCTAAGACCTAAGCTCTTAAAAAAAACCGACAAAGACCTAAGGTCTTTCTGCCCTGGGAGCTATCCCGGTCTTGGAGTCAACAGTTACGGGGTCAGTTTACCACAGCCCGTGAAAATGGATATTGCCCTTCCACAGGGAAGGCCTTGGGTTAATGCTCACGTCAAGACCGACAATATTGGAGCTGGAGCGATAGCACAGCCGGTAGGGCGTTTGCCTCGCACGCGTCCGACTCGGGTTCAATTCCCAGCATCCCATATGGTCCCCTGGGCACTGGCAGGGGTGATTCCTGAGTGCAAAGCCAGGAGTAACCCCTGAGCATCACCAGATGTGACCCCAAAAGAAAAAAAAGACAATATCTCCGTCCCCCACCACTTGGCACAGCACTTCCCATAAAGAAACCATCCCTGAGCAGACGGCGGCGGCCAGTGCTTTAGTTCCGCTTGCGCAGTTGCAGCTGTGTCCTTTGCTCAGGCTGAACATCTGGCCCAGGTTCTTTCCCTCCTGAGAGGCACAGAAGTCTCCATCTCTAAGAGCCAAATCCCCGCGGCTGCTGTTGCTTCTAGACTAAATGTAGAATTTATTTATTTATAAATTTATAAAAATGAATTCAAAGCACAGGAGGCCTATGGCTTCTCAGTATTCACAGGATCGGTAGTGGCGTGGGGGGAGCTGGGGCTCCTATATTAGAGCTTAGATCTCTACTATTCAAGCTTTTTGGGGGGGGGTGGAGAAAGGGGTTTGGGCCACACCTGGTGGTGCTCAGGGGACAGTGTGCTGCTGGGGATCCAACGGGTCTCCAGCATCCAGAGTACAGACCACTCTCCCCGCCCACCCCCACCCCCTTTTAAAGCAAGATAGATATTGTATCATTTATTTTTTGTTTCTTGGGCTATCTATACCCAGCTGTGCTCAGAGCTTACGGTTGGGCTAGGGGGAACCATGTGGGGGTATCAGCAATCGAACTTAAGTTGGCTTTGTTCAAGGCAAACGTCTTACCTGTTGTCCTATCATTTTGCCCCAACATGGTTTTTATTGAACAAAACTGGGAAAGATGCAAGGGGAGGGAATCGATGAAAAGGAAATACGGGCTTGAAACATGAGCTTGAAGAAGAGGCAGAGACATCAAGACGAGCAAGGGAGATAATATTCAAGGGAGAATACCGGCTCAAAAAGCCTCCCTGGGTACATCCCTTGTAAGGAATTTGAATTTGGGGCCCACACTGGCAATGCTCAGGGATTCATTTCTTTTTTTTTTTCTTTTTGGGTCACACCCGGCAATGAACGGGGTCACTCCTGGTTCTGCACTCAGGAATTACTCCTGGCGATGCTCAGGGGACCATATGGGATGCTGGGAATCGAACCTGGGTCAGCCGGGTGGAAGGCAAACACCCTACCAGCTGTGCTATCGCCCCAGCCCCTCAGGGATTCATTTTAATGACGTTTTAATCAGTGACAATACTTGCAGTTTACAAAAATAATACAATAATCAAGCTACAAAATGCCTCATGGCTTGTTATACTTTTTTTTTTTAGATAATCTACTACTAACTTAATGAAGAAAGCATTGATTTAATTCTATATTTAACCAAATGACCCACCATTAATTTGGACAGTTATCCAAAGGGAGACAAGATTAACAGATTTTTTTTATTAGTGAAACACCATGAGGTACAGTTGTAGACTGTAGACTTACAAACTTTCGTGCTTGGGCTTCGGTTATACAATGATCAAGTACCCATTCCTCCACCAGTGCCCATTCTTCACCACCAATGATCCCAGTAGCCCTCCCCCCCCACCTCACCCCAGTTTTGTGGCAGGGCATTTTCTTTTGCTTTGTATCCTTAAAAAATGGCTCTGCACTCAGAAATTACTACTGACAATGCTTGGGAGACCATGTGAGATGCCAAATCAAACTCGGTTTGGCCGTGCAAGGCAGGCATACTCCGTGCTGTACTATCTCTCCAGCCCCGACCCTTTTTTAAAGTTATCTGTCATTGCTACAGGTCTTCGTCTCTATGACTCTACCTGGACTCTACATATGTTTGTGTGTGTGTGTTTGTGTAAGCACTAATCTGACTTTTTGTTTGTGGGACCTTTTCCAGCAATGCTCAGGGGCTTCTCCCTTCACTTTGCTTAGAAGTGGGGGGGGGGGTGTTCCCAGCAGTATGAAGTATTGTAATGACTAATAAGCTGTATGTAATGAGAATTATGAAGCTAATGAAATGAAGAAAATGTGATGTGGACTGAGAAACTGAAGCTGACCCCCTAAATTTAACAAAAGAAGGGAGGGAGAATCATTCCTTTTATGACCCCAGTTAACGGAGTTAAGGGCCCACCAGCCCACTGGATTTCTTTGTGGTTTTTTTTTTTTTTTTTTTTTTTTTTTCGCTTTTTGGGCCATACCCAGTGATGCTCAGGGGTTTCTCCTGGCTCTGCACGCAGGAATTACTCCTGGTGGTGCTGGGGAGAGAGACCATATGGGATGCCAAGGATCGAATCTGGGTCGGCTGCGTGCAAAGCAAATGCCCTACTCACTGTACTATCACTCCGGCCCTCAGCCCACTGGATTTCTGGGTGTATACTGGGCTGGACAGATTTATGGGAACGCACGGGAGATGGCACCTGAAGGCTGCACCAAATGGGTGAGATAGACTGACACAGGTCAAACATGTGGGGAAGATACATTAATTGTTTTTTTCCAATTACCTCTGTATCTCCTGTTTTACTGCTAAGAATGTACAGAGATTGTCGCTTCCCTTTAGAGGATAAAAGAGAGACCCTCTCAGCAAACCAAGTCTTACTCTTCTTACTTGAGGTCCTCGGGACTGAGCTTCAAATAAATTCACTGTCCTATCCTGATCTCTCTCTTTCTGTTGATTTGCGACTTGAGCCAGCACAACAGTATCACAGTTGTGTGTGCACCAAATCATGTAGAATAGCCTTTAAACTATCTTCTTTGCCCCTAGGCTTTTTTTTTAAAATCAGAAATCTTGTGCTTCTTTAGTTGATATGGACAGCGGTTATGAGATGCTGATTAACTTCTTATTGTCTTTGGAGTTTCAGCAAAGGCCTCAAGGACTGAAAGTAACACAGTAGGTGCTAGTCCAGTAGATGACTCCTTTCCCATCTGCCCAAAGGGAAATGGGTCGAGATTATGAACAGTCAAGAGTCTGAGCCAGTCCGCCAGCATTACCCATCACCCACACTGAGTCTGTAGAAGACTCATGTATAAACTACATAATAGGCTATTTGCCTGGGGCTGCTATATTTCCTCTCCTTTCCGTTTGCCCAAAGCCAAATGCGATGGAAATCTCCCCTAGACAATTGGACAATGTTTGGCCTGTCTCTCCTGGGGCTTGGAGGTATAATGGGCCTGATGTCCTCACTCCCAGCTGAGGAATTCAGATGCACAACCAGGAGGGAGCTGGCACCCTAGCCACTGGGGCAGAGATGTATGAGTTATCCTGTGGTCTAAGGATACCCAGCAGGAGACTTGCCAGGAGGCATTTAAAAAGGACATTACCCATAAGGGGTGTCCTAAGAGGACAGGGACCCCGGGAGCATATTACATGGAATAAACGTTAGAGGTTTAGAGCCAAGGACTGGCAGAGGAGGGAAGTTTGTCAACCAGAGGAGAGCAATTCCTTTTCCTGCCCAGCAAGAGTCCTAAAGTCCACAGAGGCTGGAGAGAGTACAGTCAAGGCACGACCTTATATACGACTATGGCAGCCAGGACCTGGTTTCGAATCCCAGGCACCATCTGAGGTCTCCTGAGCACCGACAGGAGTGAGTCCTGAGCGTAGAACCAGGAGTAAGCTCTGAGCACCTTTGAGTATGGTGCAAAACTGAGGAAACAGAAGCAACCACAGAATAATAGAGAGCGATCATTTGTAAGTCCTTCATGTTCGACTTTGAAGGTAATAGCATTCTGCACCACTCAGGGAGGACTTTGGCCAAGACCTTTATTACCTAATCCCTCAATTCTCTTGTTCCTGTTCATCAAATCCTGGGGAGTCAGAAATAACTTGCCAGGAGGAAAGGAGAAGCGAACCGAGGAACAGAGGCAAGGATGTGGAGTGATTTGGGCATTTTCTCTTTTTATTGGGGCAAGATTATCTGAAGCAGGCAAGAACTAGGACATGGGAGAACCTTAACTGAAAAATGCTTTTTGTGTTTCATCTGTCCCTGGTGATGCTCGAGGGCTCCCATGACCATGGGTGTGCAGTGGGACCATGCAGTGCAGGGGACGGAGCCTGGGCTCCTGCAGGAGGGAGGAGCATGATTTGCTGCCCTGAACCCTTTCCCTCTGCGCAGGAAGAACCTGCAGTGAGTAGTGTTTAGAATTGATAACTGTTTTCCTGGACAAGGTAATTCCACGACTGCAACAAGGTGACCTACGTGACTGAAGAGTACCTGCAAAGCGAAGAGATCTGCCAGAGATTTCATGCATCTCTGAGCCCTGAGCACTGCTGGTGTGCCCCCCCCCAAACAGAAGCTAATCATGATTTAAAATGTAAGGGCACTGGGGAGATAGTTCAAAAGGCTGAAATGCTCTCCTCTGGGACGTGTATTACTGGAAAAGGCCCCCAGACCTGATCATGACTTGGGATGCCCTCATCAAAAGTACTGGCTTCGTGTGTGTATAAATACTGATTCATTTTCTTCACACTTAAGTCCCACTAAAAGCCTGGCAGCTGAACTCCATAGAGAGGATATAAGCTGCTGGCAGATTTGATTTTATTTTGCTGCAAAATTTCGGTAATTAATTTGTTTTTTAAGGTCACATAACCGAAACACAGTACAACATTCTAAATTATAAAGTACAAATCCAAGGAAGGCAATACCTTTACTAAGTTACAGAAACTTTGGCAAATCATTACAGTACTCTTTAATACAATAAATTTCGGGGGGAGGTTGCCGGAGCAATAGTACAATGGATAGGGAGTTTGCCTTGCATGCATCTGACCCGGGTTCGATTTGTAATCCCTGAGAATTTCTGGGTACAACCCAAAAAGCAAAAAGGAAAAAAACAGTCTTTTTGTTTGGATCATATATTACCACAGTGATAATTTTCACTCCATCAATGTCATTTAAGCACCAAATCAAAACAAGCCTCTCAGTAGTGATTGATGGAAGGGAAAATCTTACACAAATTTTGAAATCTATATATTTTCTCCATTTCAAGTGTGTAGGGATGACTGTCTTTATTTTAGGGTAATCCCCAGCTAGGGAGAGTTCCCGGGAGAAACTTGCATTTTCACATAAATACTTGGAATCCTCAAAATCAAGTAGTAATTTCAGTAACACTAGTTTTGGACAATCCCTTTTTATTTAGAAGCCTCACACCTCTTTGTATTGATCAAAAGTCATGAAGATCTTATTCAGATTGTTACAAGCCTCTTTTTAAAGATTAGAATACAGTTGTCTTTTAAAAATAGCGAATGAATACATTGCCAGCTTGCTGGAACCCCAGGGACAGGCTGCTGTGGCCGCTTCTTATTTCTTCACAAACACTGCAGCAACCTTTGGGGTCCTAATGCTTCCTCTTGCTGAGGCCGCCAGTTCTTCAGTCTCAGTATTTAATTTATGAATTACCCATTCCACTGCTTCTCGGCCTTTACTGGCATTCGAGGAGATGGAGTTGGCCATCAAACCTTCAAGGTAGCTGCAGAGACTGACACACTTCACAGCGATGATGGCTTCTTGCATGAGAATGGTTTTTTTCTGGGTCTGGAGGATACAGTTTGTAGCTCAGTCTTTCATCTGCTGACACCATATTTGTAAATAAAACATTAGTGGATTTCAGCTTCATTGTTTTCTCACTGGGATCAATGGCTCATGCTCATACGATTTGGTTCTTCCCACACCAATACAGTCCCACTCAATGCTGAGCAGCTTCCCCAAGGGGTCCACATGTCTGCACAGCACGTCCATGACCATCATGCTGGGGTTCACCGGGTTGGGGTACTTCTGCATGGCCGCTGTCAAGATGATCTCCGACAGGTGGTCAAAGACGTGCTCCGAGGTCCAGGTCTTCATGGTGCCAGCGGCTGTGCCATCCCTGGGCAGTGCCCTGGGGATACTGAGGCCCAACAACTAACAGGTTGTAAATTACTTTTTTTTTTTTGGACTTTTTGGATCACACCTGGCAATGCACAGGGGTTACTCCTGGCTTTGCACTCAGGAATTGCTTCTATTGGTGCTCGGTAACCATCTGGGATGCTAGGAATCGAGCCAGGGTCAGCCGCGTGCAAGGCAAACACCCTACCTGCTGTGCATTGTTCCAGCCCCTGTAAATTACTTTTTCATTAAAATAACTTTTTTTTTGGGGGGGGGAGATTTTAAGCACCACAAGGTTCTTACCAACTTTTATTTATTTTTGCTTTTTTGGGGGGGTCACACCCAGCGATGCTCAGGGGTTACTCCTGGCTGTGCACTCAGGAATTACTCCTGGTGGTGCTTGGGGGACCATATGGCATGCCGGGCATTGAACTTGGGTTGACCACATGCAAGGCAAATGCCCTACCCACTGTGCTATCGCTCTGGCCCTGAAATAACTTTTTAACAGGCACAGATGGGACTTTCATAGTGGCTGGAAAGAGTCACATTACTGTTTTTCAATTAAAATATTTTTTGGTGGGGGGTAGACGAACAGGAGCTATTCCCAGACTGTTGGTTGGGGATCTCTCTCAGAGGTGCCTTGGAAATTGTCATGCTGGTGATCAATCCCAGGCCTCCTGTACGGAACATTTACACTAGTCCTTTGAACTCTATCACCAGCCCTAATTTTATTTACTAATCTAATATAGGTAGATTAGGTCTAAGTAGGTAGGATTCTTAAAACGAAAAATTTCTAGTTTAAAGGATGTGAAAGAGGGGCTGGAGCAATAGCACAGCGGGTAGGGCGTTTGCTTTGCACGTGGCCGACCCGGGTTTGATTCCCAGCATCCCATATGGTCCCCTGAGCACCGCCAGGGGTAATTCCTGAGTGCAGAGCCAGGAGTAACCCCTGTGCATTGCCAGGTGTGACCCAAAATAAAGAATGTGAAAGAGTTGGGGCCAGAGTGATGGTACAGTGTGTGTGTGTGTGTGTGTGTATGAACATGTTTGGGCCAGAGATGTAGCTCAGTGGTAGAGCCTATGATTTGCATGTAAGGATCAGTTGTAGGTCACTCATGATACCAACAGTTAAAAAAAAGAAATATGCTAATAGTTGATATGATGGCCTTTTTTGGGCAGTGCTGGCGATCAAACTGGAGACTCACATATCCAAGTTCTGTGTTCTACCACTGAGGTATATCTCTGGCCCAAGGAACACCATATACCCCAAATCCTAAAGATTGGAATACGAGATTCAAGTGACTGGGACCAGGCAAATAAGAAGCAAAACAAGTGCTCACCTTTGCAGCATGTACTGTAAAATTATAACAGAAGATTAGCATGATTCTTGGGCAAGAATGACACAAATTTGTGAAACATTCCGTATGTTTTAAATCTTCAATAAACTAAAGTTGTTTATATTTATTATTTTTTATTTATTTTTGTTTACTTTTTTTTTAAAAGGCAGAGTAAGCTGCAGATAAGAAAAAACTAGGGTCCTGGAAATACTCTGCATGGTGCTTGCTTTGCAAGTGGCTATCACTCTGACCTTTGGTATTTTTTTTTTGTTTTTTAGTGAAGTAAAATTTCAGGACAGCCAGTTTAATCTTCTTTCTCTTAAACTTATTCTTGTAAAATACGGGCTGGATCAATAGCATAGCGGGTCGGGCGTTTGCCTTGCATGCGGCCGACCCGGTCGGCTTAGATTCGATTCTTTTGCCCCTCTCGGAGAGCCCAGCAAGCTACTGAGAATATCTCACCCGCATGGCAAAGCCTGGCAATCTCCCCGTGACGTATTCGATATGCCAGACACAGTAACAACAAAGTCTCCAATGGAGACGTTACTGGGCCCGCTCGAGCAAATCGACGATCAACGGGAGGGCCTTTACCTTGGGCTGGAGCGATAGCACAGCGGGTAGGGCGTTCGCCTTACAAGTGGCCAACATAGCCGCCGACCAGAGTTCGATTCCTCCGCCCCTCTCGGAGAGCCCGGCAAGCTACCGAGAGTATTCGATATGCCAGACACAGTAACAACAAAGTCTCCAATGGAGACGTTACTGGGCCCGCTCGAGCAAATCGATGATCAACGGGACGACAGTGCTACAGTGCTAGTGAAGTAAAATTACTTTATTTAAAGAAATACGAGGAAAGAGAGAGGATGGGGTAGGAGGGGCGAAGGGGGGAGGGAGAGAGACAGAAAGAGAAAGGTACATATCTCAGTTCGAGATGCAAGCAAATCTCTAAGACACAATAGCACTGTTGCCATTAGAATTTTTTTGTTTTCGTTTTTTGGGCCATACCAGGCTGTGCTTTGATCTTACGACTGGTTCTGTGCTAAGGGATCACTCTTTGGTGGGGCTCAAGGAGACCATATGGGTTGCCAGGGATCAAACCCACATCTGCCGCACGTAAGACAAATGTCCGACCTGCTCTACTACCGCTCCAGCCTTGAACTTTTAAAAAGATAATTATTAGGGGCTGGAGAAATAGTATAGTGGGGAGAATTGCACACAGTGGAGCCGAGCTCAGCTCCTGGCATCCTGTCTGGTCTCCAGAGCACTGCCAGTAGCAGTCCCCGGGTACAGAAGTAGGAGTAACACCTGAGTGTCTCCAGGTATAGCCCCAAAATAGAAACAAAGAAAAAGATGATTTTCAGGACCAAGAGAGAAAACACAGGGTAAGTGCAGGCTTTGCATCAGGGACACTCAGGTTCCATCGCAGACTTACATGCTTCCCCAGGAATGTCTGAGCTCAGAGCAAGGAGCAACCCTTGAACACTACCTCAAAAGAATAATAGAAACATGATTTTCAGATCAACTTCAGGTTTTGTATTTCTACTTGATTAAAAAAATTTTTTTTAATCTTTTAAGTTATTTATTTGTTTGTTTTTGATTTTTGGGTCACACCTGATAATGTACAGGGGTTATTCCTGCCTCTGCACTCAGGAATTACTCCTGGCAGTGCTCGGGGTAGCCATCTGGGATGCTGGGAATCGAACCCATGTTGGCCGCTTGCAAGGCAAACGCTGTACCCACTGTGCCATCGCTCCAGCTCCCCCAATATTTTTTTAATATAAACTATTGAATATTTGCTATAGTTTTATTTTTAAAATATTTCTGGAGAAGACCTCAGTGTGATTCTCAGTCAACTTGGGCATGATTGCTCGGGCCCAAAGATGAGCTGCTCAGGGCCCTTTGGTGGTGGAGACCACCAGGACCACACCCCTCAGTCCTAGGAGTGCAAACATAGGCTGCGGATTCTAACGCCTGTATTATCTCCCTGACTCCCACAATTTCTTTTTTGTTTTTGAGCCACACCCGGTGATGCTCTGTAAGGTTACTCTTTGTTCTGCACTCAGGAATTATTCCTGACCGGGTTTGGGGACCATATGGGGTGCTGGGTTTCTAAACCAGGTTAGCTGCATCCAAGGCAGATGTTGGGAACCAGAATCCAGAATGCTGCCCTGAAGTGCTCCTAGAAGAATTTCCCCTTAAGGAAACCCTTTACTTATGTTTAACAACACTCTCAGATATGTAGAAGTCTAACCCAACTAAAGAATGTTCTCCTGATGCTTACTGATTCTAAACAATAAATACTGGAAGCTGAGGACAGTCAGGGCTCAGTCAGTTCACGTGGCTGTTGCCCCGATCCCATGCTTTTTCTCTTGTTTCTCTCTCTTCTTAATCCTCCCAGGCGCCCTGCTTCACGCCTGTTTACCCAGGGCTGGTCCCCGGCAAGCAAGTGCCCTACCCGCCATACTATCGTTCCAGACCCCAAATACAGTTTTAAGTGCATTATTTCATAGTATATTGCTCTCAAGCAATATACATCAAAATTGAGCAGAGATAGTAAGGGGGTAAAAAGCCCTTTCCTTCTGTGTGTCAGCCCAGTTTTGATCCCCGACATGATCCCTGAGCACTGCCTGTGTTTTGTGCCCAAAACTATAACCCCCTCCCCCCCCAAAATGTTGAAAACACCAATATTTACAGTCCCTCCCGTTTTTTGGTTTTGTTTGTTTGGGGGCTTTACCCTGCAGCGCTCAGGGGCTACTCCTGGCTCTCTGGGGCTACTTGCTGGACTGTGTTCAGGGGTGCTGCAGATCAGACTGAGGCTCCTGACATGGACCATGTGCTTCAGCTGGTTGAGCTTGTTCTTCGCCCCTGGCTTATCGCTCGTCAGAGGATAAGAGCAAAACCCTTGCAGGATCTTCAGTGAGGTTATGATTTAAGCTATAGTTGAGAAAGATATGGGGCCAGCAAGATAGTATGGTGAGGCATAAGCCCTGGGTAAGTAGTAAGCCTTACTCAGGGTTTATTCCTGGCAGTGCTCAGGGGGCCCTATTTGCCTGCATGGGGGCTGCCCCAGATTTGATCTCCAGCACTCTGGTGCCCTGAGCCCACCAGGAGTGATCCCTGAGCACAGAGCCAGGAGTAAGCCCTAAGCAAAATCAGCTGTGTGACATAAAAACAAACAAAAAAAAATGGAAAGAGAAAAAAATGGTATGATAATTATCGCATCAATTTCCTGGATTAGATCACTTCAGGAAGGCTTGATAATTTATACATTAAACCTGAAAATTACAGATAAGGCAGTTTAATTGCTGCCACTGGGAATTATATTTTAAATTATATTTTAAAATATACAAGTTTGAGATCTCACAGCATTTATTTAGGACCACACCTGGTGGTGTTAAGGGGCCGCTCCCTCTCTCTGCATGTGTTTGGCGGTGTGGATTAGGGAGGGGTTGAAACTCCCTTAAGCCTTCTCCCCATTCTAAGGGCCTCCACTAGCTTTTTGTGTAGGTCCTTGAATTCTGGCTCTGTTCACTCATAGGCTGTTCTACATAATCAGCTGCTGCGTTTGGGAGGAATTCTGTGAAATTAGCTTCACATTTTTTCCTCCAAAATTTTCACAATGATTTGGTCGAGTCACGGATTTTATCAGTTTTAATGAGCTACGGACAGCATTGTAGCTCATTAAACACAGATAACATGCTTCCACGGGAGTGGGATGAGCTTCTTTTCTTATGCGGAGGTGGACCGCACCTAGCTGTGCTCAGGAAATCAAAAAAAAGGAAAAAAAAGGAAATCAGTGTGCAAGGAAAGCACCCTACCCATAGTATTGTCTTTTCGATCTTTTTTTTTTTGTCTTTTCAATCTTAACTTAAATTTTTGTCTCTTCCATTATCTTCCGTTCAAAAACCTCCTACAGTAGAAAAAATGGTGATGCTAAAATGCAGAGGAATCTTCATTCACTACAAAATTTCTTTTTGTGACAAGACAGTGCAAAAACATAAATGAAGCGGGCGAGATAGTACAAGTAGGGCTCTTGCCTTGGACCTGGTCTGCGTGGGTTCCACTCCGCATATGATCCCCAGTGCCCTGCCAGGAGTGATCCCTGAGTGCGGAGCCAGGAGTAAGTCCTCCTCATACCGAGAGTGGCCCCTAAACAAAATAGAAAAATGTAGTTGCTGCTTATCGAGGCACTGACAGCCCATCTTTGGAACCCTCTTCATCTCCCTTATCTAGATGAGAAAATGTTAAACCCTTGTTTTATTTCCAATAGTCTGAATGTCTGTGACCAGCACTTTTTATGTTTGCCCACCATTTTTTTGTTTCTTGACTTTCCTGCTTAGCATGCCGGACCTGTGGCTAGGAAATAGCCAGAAAGAATCCAGGAAAATCCTGGTTCTAGATGGGAAGTTCTGAATGGGTCATAAAAAGCTCTCCGGCTCTCCCATCTTAAGATATGGAACCCTTCCTGTGCTCAGTGACCTCCAAAATCACACCTTTTAGTTGCGAGAGTAAAAGACCCTTAAGAGATGGACTGTCGGGCTGGAGCACAGCGGGTAGGGGCGTTTGCTTTGCACGCGGCCGACTCGGGTTCGATTCGCAGCATCCCTGAGCACCGCCAGGGGTGATTCCTGAGTGCAGAACCAGGGGTAACCCCTGCGCATTGCCAGGTGTGACCCAAAAAGCAAAAAAAAAAAAAAAAGACTGTCGGGGTGGAGCTATTGAGCAATAGCACAGCGGGTAGGGCGTTTGCCTTGCATGCGGCCGACCCGGGTTCCATTCGCAGCAGCATCTCATAGGGTTCCCTGAGCACCGCCAGGGTCATTCCTGAGTGCAGAGCCAGGAGCAACCCCTGTGCATCACCGGGTGTGACCCAAAAAAAGCAAAAAAAAAAAAAAAAAGGACTGTCGTTTGGGTGTTTGATTTTTCAGCCCCCCGATTCTGGGACGATTGCTCATGCCCTTGGAAAAGAGCGGAAAGCGTGCCGGTGGCCGTGGGCCTCGGAGGGGCCAGGCTCTCGCTCAGTGGTCGCGCTTTTCGAGGCGCATGTAACGGTCCTGGAAAGCGCGCTTCGATCCGTGGGCCGCGGCGACGTCAGCGCGCGGAGCCGGCGCCGGGCGCGGGGCCGCAGACGCTCGGGCCGCCCCGGGGTCCGCGCGGGCCACCCCCCGCCGGAAGGGAGGGCCGGGCGCCGGCTCCGGCCCCCGCGCCCCTCGCGGGGCTCGGCGGTCACGTGCTCCCGGGGGCGGGGCGGGGGCGTTCCCGCGGGCGCCATCTTGCCGGCGTGGAGGCGGCGCGGGCGGGGCCGGCCGCGCGCTCCCGCCCCGCTCGGGCCCCCGCGGCCGCTCCCCCAGCGGAGGAGCCGGAGCCCCGGAGGGCGGGGCCGGCGAGGGGGGGGTGTGGCGGGCGCGCGCTCGCGCCCTCCAACCGCCAGGGGCGGCCGCGGGGGCGCGCTCGGCCGGGCCCCGGGGGCGGCGCGGGCCGGCGGGGAGGGGGCGGCTCCGGCGGCGGGGACGGAGCGCCGCGGCCGGGGCCGGGGCTGGCGCTGCAGCTGCCGCGGCGCGCTGCGGGCCGCGTCCCGGACGCCCCCGGCGCCATGTACCGCAGCGGCTCCCGCGCCGCGCTCGCCTCGCACCGGCCCAAGGAGAGCGGCGGGGGCGGCCCGCGCCCCGGCCGCGGCGCGTCTTCGGGCCCCCCGCGCCGCCCCTCGCCGCCGCCGCCGCCCTCGGGCTCCTCCTCGTCGCGGCCGCCGGCTCGCCGGGCCCGCTCGCCCTCGGGCCACCGCGGCCGCCGGGCCTCGCCGTCTCCGCCGCGGGGTCGCCGCGGCTCCCCGTCCCCGCCCCGCGGCCGCCGCGGCGGCTCCCCGTCCCCGCCGCGGGGCCGTCGCGGCTCCCCCTCGCCGCAGCCGCGGGGCCGCCGACCCTTCGCGCCCGGCCCGGCCGCTCTCCGGGGCAGCGGTCGCGGGGAGTCCCGCGCCGACTTCGCCCGCGACAGCCGCGACCATCCAGGCGACAGCGGCAGCCGGGTAATCCTCCCGACCCGGACCCCCGTCGCGGGTCCCGCCGACCCCAGCGCCGCTCGGGCATCCCTTCCCCCCACGCCCGGGCCTCCCGGCGGGGTCCCCCGCGGCGACGTGCCGGAGCCTCGCGCACCCCGAGCCGCGGCTGCACCTAACGGACTCGGCGGAGGCGCCGGGCGCGGGGCCGGGGGCCGCCGTGCGCGCCCGGGACGGGCTCCGGGGGGCGCGGGAGCGGCTCGCAGACCCCGCGGCGCCGCATCCCCGGAGGCCGGAGCGGGGGCGGCCCCGCACACGGCTGTCCGCGGGGCCCCGGACCCGGGCAGGGCGGCCCGGGGTCCCCGCGGGGCGAGGCGTGGCGCGGGGCTCTGCAGCCCCCCGCCTGCGCCCTGGACGGGCCTGAGCGCCGCGGCGAGGCAGTTGGGGTCTTCTTAGTTTCCAGCCCCCCAGGAGTCCTCTCTGTTTCGGTGGCAGAGGGACAGCGAAAGGAGAAGTTTCATTTAGGGGGCCGAGGAGCGTCTGCCTTCCACGCGTGGTCTCGGGTTCGATCCCCAGCACCCGCGCTGGACCCCCTTCCTCCCCGCAGCACCACCGGGGGCATTATCCCGTCCCTCTATGGACGATTTCTCTAGAATGTTGAGCCTGTGGTGTCCTACCTGGGGTGGGTCTGCTGATTCTTTTTTTTTTTTTTTTTTTTACTTTCGGTTCACCGGTGTTTCTTTCTTTTTAAACGCCTCAACGAACTTTTGCTTGCGGGGTACTCGGTTCCGAAGTGAATTGTTGACTTGTCACTTTTAAGAATTTTTTTCGCTGAGCAGGAATTCTGTGTATTAGTCATTAGGGGGAAGCAAGGAGAGCGGAATACTTGTTTCCATTAACTCTTCTGAAACACAGCTTTATCGGCTGCAGTTGCCCCCTCCCCCTTTTTTTCTAGCGAAATAAAATCGTTTTATATAGGGGAGTATGAGGAGAGAGCAAAAGAGACATGTGTTCAAGACCATAAAGTAAAAAAAGGTCGTAAACGTCTCAGGTTGTGATGTGAGCTATCCCCAGAATCAGAACTTGGGCATGCAACATCAGCCTTTTTTTTTTTATCACTTAGAAACATTGATTATCTGTCTTTATTTCCCTTATCTAATGTGTCTGATTAACTTTGCCTTTCTGATCTGACTTGTCAGTTCTACCTCCAAAGTACATCCTCCCTACTCTCCCTCTACTGTCACTAGGCTTTTTTTTTTTTTTTTTTTTTTTGCTTTTTTGGGTCACACCCAGCGATGCACAGGGGTTACTCCTGGCTCTGCACTCAGGAGTTACTCCTGGCGGTTCTCAGGGGACCATATGGGATGCTGGGTGGGGACTGAACCCCAGTTTTGCCGCGTGCAAGGCAAACGCCCTACCTGCTGTGCTCCAGCTCCAGCCCGACTCCCTTTTTTTTTCTTCCTTTTTGGGTCACACCTGGCGATGCATAGGGGTTACTCCTGGCTCTGCACTCCGGAGTTACTCCTGGCAGTGCTCAGGGGACCATATGGGATGCTGGGAATTGAACCCAGGTCAGCGCGTGCAAGGCAAACGCCCTACCCGCTGTGCTATCGCTCCAGCCCCCTAGGCTATTACTTTTCATCTGATTTATTGCATTAGACTCACTACATGCCTCCCTTGTTCCACACCAGTTTATAGTGTACCCAACAGTCAAAATGATTTTTCTAAGTCTTAATTATATTTGAGTTATTTATTGATATTGCTGTGAATTGAGTGCTGTGCTGGACTCGGGTCATAACAAGTGAATGAAACAGACGATTGCTGTCCTCATGGAATTTATGTTCTAGCTGGCAAGTCAAATGATAAATAAGGTAGAAGAGTAAGATGTTCATGCATGTTAGATATGATTAAGAGTTAACAAAATATAGAGGGAGTTGTTTTTGTGTGTTTTCAGGGGAAGTGGTTTGAACCACCAGTCTGTGTTCAGGGGAAACTCCTGTCAGTGCTCAGGGGCCACGTCGTGCCAGGGATTTGTTAACTCAAGGGTCAGCTAGATATAAAGCAAGTGCTTTAACTCTTGGGGTTTTTTTTCTTTTTTGCTTTTTGGGTCACACCCGGCAATGCACAGGGGTTATTCCTGGCTCTGCACTCAGGAATTACTCCTTGTGGTGCTCAGGGGACCATATGAGATGCTAGGAATCGAACTCAGGTCGGCCGCGTGCAAGGCAAACGCCCTACCCGCTGTGCTATTGCTCCAGCCCCTGCTTTAACTCTTGTATTATCTTTCTAGCCTGGGAGGTATAAATTTTTTTAGGCTAGCTGTGAAAAGTCTCCTGGACAGGTGATTGGTTGGTTTCTTTTGGGGGCCACACTAGTTGTTCCTCAGGGATCATTTAGCAGTGCTCAGGGAACTATATGTGGTGCCAGGGACCAAATCGGTTGGCCAAAGTGTGTGGTAAAATCCTAGATGTACTATCTCTCCTGCACCGAAAGTGACTTTTAGATATCAGAAGACTTTAGATATCATAAGCTGTATGAGCCCCTGGGGCAATAATATGACCGTGCCACTCCCCTGTATAAAACTTCGATCTCTTACTACATTTTCATTTTTCTTCTATATTTCCCTGTAGTCACACTGGCTTTATTTTTGGTACCTACCACAGACAGAATTTTTACAGAACCTGTTTTTATCTGAAATACTGTTCCGTCTGCTCTTTCAGGACTAATACTGCATCATTGAGGTGAAGTTAAGTGATACCACCTCCAAAAAGACTTCTCTAACTGTCCCTCCTGAAATGTATCCTCCCTAGTCTTTTCATGTTATTGTGCTATATTGCAACCAGAATATACACTATCTTTGTTCATTTAGTTTTTGTTTCTTTGATCAGACCTAGTGGTGCGCAGAGGCTGCTCCCAGCTTAGTGCTCCAGCTCTCCTGGCTGAACTCAGGGATCAAACCTGCATTCCAATCCATTAAGCTGTCTTTCTGGCCCCTTGAAGTGTCCCTCCCTCCCTCCCTTTCCTTCCTTTTCCTTCCCTTCCCTTCCTTTCCCTTTCCCTTTCTGAAATTTTATTGCCAATGGTTTCAAGTTTTAAATATCTAACAGATGACAAATAGCAAGAAAGCCCCAAGGAAGCAGATTATATCAAACTTTCATTAACCATTTTTCCCTCCAGTTACTTGCGAGAGCAGATATAACTTCATTTCTGGTCTCCCAAATAGGAAAAGTGGATATCTGGTATACACAGTTCCAGGGGGTACTTCTCTCTTAGCCCACAGTCATTAATAAATACTTTCTTGGGGCCGGAGCCATAGTACAGTGGGTAGGGCATTTGCCTTGCACGTGGTTGATCCAGCATCACTGAACCCATGAGCGTGACCAGGAGCAATTTCTGAGTGCAGAGCCCCGAGCATCATTGGGTGTGTCCAAACCCAACTCCACGCCCCCCAAGGGGGAAAAAAAAAGAAATACTTTCTTAGGGCCAGAGCAGTTGTACAACTGGTATGGCATTTGCATGCAGCTGACTTGGGTTTGATCTCTGGCATCCCATATGGTCCTCTGAACCACAAGAAGTAACCTTGAGCAATCATTGGGTGTGTCCCCAAAACAAGCAAAACCAAAAAACCAATAATAACAAAAGCCACAGAGAAATGCTTTCTTAATGGCCTAAAACCTAATTCAGCAACAGAGCACATGCCTTACATGCATGAAAACTTAGCTTTGATCTGTGTGATACCACATGATTGGAAAAATTGAAAATCCTGGTGGCTTCTTGGACACCACTGTTTTGTGACTAGGGAAAAGAATGTGTTTGCAAATAGGAATGTCTTGATCCTATCTTCTGTTATCTTACATTTTTTTAGAGAAGATCTCCTGGTCTGCGTTCTGATTCTTTGGAACAGAGTTTAAGAATCACTGTTGGCAATGACCACTTCTGTGTTGGCATACCAGAAAGACAGCGGCGACTTAGTGACCGACTGGGGTCACCCGTGGATAATCTGGAGGATGCACACAGGTAGGCTTTATCCGAGGCACGTCGCACTGGTATTGTATTGGAGGGCAGAAATACTGTTTTCTGATTGGTATCTTTGAACTGGTGGTGCCTGCACTGAAGTTAGGCCACATGTCTGGTAGACAGTATTGGAAAAGGTTCTCTGATTGGGCAGTTGATTGATACAGACTTTGGTGTTTCTTTGTATCTGTTTTTGGTTTGGTCTTTGGGCCACATCCTGTGCTATGCTCAGGTTTTACTCCTGGCTCTGTGCTCAGGGATCACTCCTAGAGATGCTCAGGGAAACATATATGTTATGGGGATTGAACCTGTCTTGGCTGAGTGCAGGGAAAGTGCCTTCTGTTTTGTCTCTCTGGCACCTTGATCTATAGTTTATTGCTGAAAGAGTTATGTCGAGGAAAAGAGAAAAAAATTGAGAGGTTATCCGGGTCCAGCTGGAAAGGAGAAAACTAAGTGGACAAAAGCAATTCTCTAATTTCAAAACTCTTGAACCGAGGTTGAGCTCACTATCAAGCATTTGGCGGGCATCTATGGGATCCTGGGTTTGATCCTCCAGCATGGCAAAAATAAAACAACTGGAACTAAGAGCACCTTCCTTCAAGTGGAAATTCTGGACAAAATAGAAATTGGTGTCATTAATATCAATTCATAATTTGAAAATTTCATAATTTTTCATTTTATCTAATCTGAAACACAGATTGAGAATGGGTTTAGGTAAATTTGTATCTTATTCATGTGTCTATGTTACATATATATATTCTTTTTTAATTTTTTTGCTTTTTGGATCACACCCAGCAATGCCCAGGGGTTACTCCTGGCTAATGCACTCAGGAATTACTCCTGGTGGTGCTCGGGGGACCATATAGGATGCCGGGGATTGAACCTGGGTTGGCCTCATGCAAGGCAAACACCCTACCTGCTGTGCTATCACTCTGGCCCCCGGAAAGCACTTTCTGAGAGCTGAGACTGTGTCATCTCTGACCAGTACTTTGGGAGTTTTGTGGCAGCAAGTCAGTATAGTGCCGTTCAGAGGCTGTGCAGCAGTGCCTAGAGCAGAGAGGCAGGTGGGGAGAGCTGGGTAGGAATTAGTCTGAGGGTGGTGCTGCAGTTTGGTCGTATTTGCCCAGAGCTCCAGTGAGTGTTTCTGGGAAGCAAGGCGGATACTGAAGCCTCTTAAAATAAGGCTTCATGGTATGTGGCTGTATTATTTAATGAGGCAATAGCTCTTGCCCTTCTGGCTACCTCTATTTTGGGAGATGATTGAGTAGGCCATGCATGGTGTCTTCTTCCTCGGCTTTTGAGGTCAGTACAGCGTTTCCTCTTGGGAAGTCTAGACCGTTACTCTAGAATGTATTTTATAGACATGATCTGTTTTGAATGTGTGTTTTTATTAACTTTTTAAAAATCACACCTAATGGTGCTCAGGGCCTACTCCCAATTGGTGGTTTGGGGGTTATTCCTAGTGGTGTTCAGGGAACCGTTACGTGCTGGCCTCCTGCATGCAAAGCCTACACTCCATCCAGCCTGTGAGCTATCTCTGGCCATTGAATGAGTGCTTCTAATAGCCAGTTATCTTTTCTTATTTTTTTGAGGTGTTAGAGATCAAATGCAGAGCTCACACATGCAAGGCAAGCACTCTGCTACTGAGCCACGTTACTGGAAATGCAGTTACCTACTGTTTAAAAAATTTCATTTGAGTTTGGGCCAGAGAGATAGTATAACTGTAGAATGTTTGCCTTGTACACAGCCAACCCAGATTCGATCCCAGCACCCCGTGGTCCCCTGAGCCCCACCAGGAGTACCTTTGAGCACAGAGCCAGGAGTAAATCCTGAGCACAGCTGGGTGTGGCCCCAAAACAAAACCAAAACAATTTTATCTTAATTTTGTGGAAGCCTCCCAAGCAGTACTCTTGAGGCTCAGGAACTATTCCGGGTGATACTTGTCCAGTAGGACTGAGTCTTAGGGCCCAAGCATGTTGACATTTCAGACCTGGAGTGCAGGGGACCACCAGGGTTACCTGAATGATGCTCAAGGGTCTCTAGGGATACACCTGGTGGTAAGGGAGTGGTAGGAGGTGGGCATGTGGTTCCAAGGTTCAAACCTGCATCCTGAAGCTTAACTTCTGTTGAGCTATCTCCCTGGACCTCTAATCACCTAGCTTCCCTTTGATATTTTTGTGTGACCATACCAGTGGTACACAGGATTCATCCCAGGGTTCCCTCATATCAAGCATTTGAATGTGTAGGTGACACGTGGTGGTACCTGTGATACAACCCAGGGTTCCCTCATATCAAGCATTTGCTCTCGCCCTTTGAGGGCTCTAGCTATCTCCATGGCCTCAATGTTTTTTTTTTTCCCAATTTAATGTGGAAAAAAACATCAACTGGCATGTTGATAAAGTTCTAGGATTAAAATTAATGAGATAAATAAGTTTCAATATTGATACCAATAGACTAGAAAATAAATTTATGTGAATGTTGTATCAGATTGCAAGGTTGGTAAGTCCTTGTTTAAGAATTTATTAAGCTTTTTGTTGGTTCAGGAGTTGTCATGCATTCATGTACGCCGTCTGGGCATTTCCAGACATTTCCAGATTGGGGCCAAAGAGTTGGCAAGGTAGCAGGCGTGGATAGTGGGGACTACTGGGGCTTCCGGAAGTATGAGGGCTTGGGGGTGAGGCTACCCATCCCGACTCTGAAATAAAACCCCGAGTTCTCTACCTGGGCGCCAGGACCTGAAAGTATTTGGAGATTGGTGTCTCTGCAGAGAATATTTGTGAGGCAGTGGAGTTGAGCCCTTGATGAAGTTGCAGTGGGAGGCGTGAGTGCTGCTGCTGGGCTTTGATTTGGTGGGTCTTAGCCTGCCTGTGGGTGCTCCGGGGTTTGCAGAAGAGGATGCCTGCGTTTCCATAAAGTTCAGGTGCTTGTTGTGATTCTGCGGGGATTTGGCGGAGCAGAGCCAGTAAGTTGACATGGTGGCCGACTCCGACTCAATGTCTTTATTTTAATTTTTGGACCATACTTGTGACGCCTAGGGGCTACTATTGACTGGTTTGGTACTCAGGGGTCACTTTTCTGGCAATGACTGGGGAATACACCTGGCGATGCTCCAGGGTGACTCTGGACTCTGCACTCTCAAATTACTCCTGGTGGTGCTCAGGGGACCATGTGGGATGCTGGAGATCAAATGCAGGTCAGCCCCTGCAAGACAGACGCCCTACCCTCTGTACCATCTCTCCAGCCCTTCAGGGGTCACTCTTTTTTTTTTACCCCGTTTTTATTGATTCACCGTGAGATACAGTTACAAAGCTTTCATGTTTGAGCTTCGATCATAGAATCATCAAACACCCATCCGTTCACTGGCGCACATTTTCCACCACCAAAATCCCCAGTATTGGCGCCCCCCCCCCACCCCATTCCACACCTTCCCGTGCCTGTGTGGCAGACAATTTGCACAATATTCTCTCTCTACTTTGGTTATATTCGGTATTTTGGCACCAGTCCCACCACCACTCTAACCTGCTGAAAAGGCACTGCCGGACAATTTATTTTGTATTGCTTGTTATGGATAAAATACAATGTCACACGGAAGTCTAAAATTTTAGTAATTAGGGTCTGAAGAGATCTCAACAGGGAGCTGCTTGGTTCCAAGATTAGTGTGTGTGCCTCTGGATCATGACCGTATAGGAGCTTAAGTAGCCGGTCGCCATTTGTGGGCGTCATTTAAGAGTCCCATCAGGGTGGGGGAGAGGACAAGGGCCGGCTTCCCTCCAGGGGTCACTCTTGATGGTACTTGGAGGACCATGTGTGTCAGGAATGAACCTGGTGCTCCAGGCATGCAGGGCCAATACTTTAGTACTTTAGTGTTATCTCTCTGCCCCCAGTGTTCTTAAGTATTTTTTGAGAGCGGGGCCAGTGCTGCTCAGGAGTTAGTCCTGGCTCTGGCCCCAGGAGTGAATTCTGGTAGTGCTCAGGGCACCATATGTGGGTGCTGGAAAGCGAGCACAGGTCAGATTCAGGTGCATAGTAAGTGTCCTATTCTATCCAATCTCTCCAGGTGCACCCACCTCCTTTCTGTGTCCCCCCACCCTCCAAATGTTCCCTTAGCTGCTTTTTTTTTTCTTTTTGTGTTTTGGGTCACACCCGGTGATGCACAGGGGTTCCTCCTGGCTTTGCAGTCAGGAATGACTCCTGGTGGTGCTCGGGGGACCATATGGGACGCTGGGAATCGAACCCGGGTCGGCCATGTGCAAGGCAAATGCGCTACCCACTGTACTATTGCTCCAGCCCCCCTCCCTTAGCTTTTTTAAAATAAAGAGTTTCTTCAGAGAGTTTGGGACATAATCTTTCCAGAATAATGTTACAGAAAGAGAGACAGGGAAAAAAACGTGTTTTAGAGTGAGATTACGGTTCTAAGAGGAACTAACTACATGGTTGTGTTTCAGACTTTCGCTGCCACAGTCTTGCTCAGTAAGCTTTATATGGATAGAAACTGTGCACCAGAGTCAGAGTGATAGCTCAGAGGTCTGTAGTGCATCTCTTGTGTGCAGGAGCTGGGGTTTGATCTTTGACGGTCTCCTGAGCATCACTGGGAATGGATCCAGAACAAACAAAAAGAAACAACTCTGAACTAAAACCAGGCCAGTGGACCCTTCACATTTTCAGCTTATTTTTCTTTTCTCTTTTTTGTTTGTTTTGTTTTGGGCCACACCTGGCAATGCTCAGGGGTCATCTTCGCTTTACTCCTGAGTTTCCCAGGAATTGCATCTGGCAGTGTTGGGGGACCAAATGAGATGCTGGGGGATTGATCTGTGCAAGGCAAGTGCCCTGTCCACAGCACTCTCTCCATCCCCTCAGCATATCCTCTGCCAGTGCCGACTCTTCCACCGAAGGAAAGGCCCTTTCATGCATCCTTTGGGTGTAGATGTTTGTTTATCCACGAAACCTTGGTATTTCTTCTTTCCCCTAATGAATCGGTTGCATTTTATTTCAGAGTTGGGTGATAGTCAGCTTGTCGGCTCATTTTGTCGGCTCTGTGTATAGGAGTGCAACTTCCTCTCCAAAGGGAGCACGGACTGTTTGTGAGGAGACACCTACTGCCTTGTAAAAGCTTCTCAGTACTTGGATTTGATTTTCTCTCTCAAAGTGCTTTGTGCTTTATACCTTCCATTCATAGAGTTCTTCACCTCTAATTCCTTGTCTTGGCATAGTTTGAAGGAATAGGATTTGTTTCCGTCTGATTTACTTTAGGGAAAAGACAATTCTATAAATAGTATTTGGGGAGGATTTTGGAAAATTAGCAGATAAAAAGAATGTGAGGTTTGACTCTTGGCAGGCATTGTTTTCTTTTTCCCCAGACTTTTAAGACAGGGGGCTCTACCACTGAGCCCTATCCCTGGTTCTATTTTTCCTTTCTTTATAGGGTTTTGGGGTTGTTTTGGGTTGTTTGGTTTTGTCTTGGCATTTCCCTGTGCGCTCGGTGCTCAGAGGTTGTTCCCAGAAGTACACAGAGGACCATGGGATGGAACTCAGGCCTCTCCCATGCAAACCATGCTCTAGCCTTCTGAACCATCCCCGTGGACTGTTATCCTCATTTGGAGGGACAGGGAGTGGGGCCATACCTAGTGGTGCTCGAGGCTTCCTCCTGGCTCTGTTCCTAAAATGAGCTTATATGCTGAACAAATCTCACCCTTTGAAATATTTGGCTTGTGGTCTGGAGCGATGGCTCAGTGACTGTACTTGTAAGAGCCTCAGCTTGGTTCCTTGACACTCTGTGGTCCCCTAGAGCCTCCAGAGAACCGTCAAGCATCAGGCTGCAATTAGCCCCTGAGCACCCCCACATGTGACCCAAACACCATAATAATAATAATGATAACAAAGTAAATAGGTTAGAAGCGTGCTATCATGTGTTTTGCATTCAACACAATGATCAGCTTTAGAGTATTTTTATTACCTAAATGAATTGAAACTATACATCCCATTAGCTGTTAGTGTTGTCTATTGTTCTTTTTGGGTATTGGTGATTATTTGTTTCTATATAAATTTACTTATTCTGTGTATTTTATGCAAGTACAATCATACTTTTTTTAGTCCTTTGTGACTTGTTTCATTCACTTTGTAAACTGTTTAAGATTCGTCATTCATATCTTAGATATAGCACTGTAGCACTGTCCTCCCATTGTTCATCGATTTGCTCGAGCGAGCCCAGTAACATTGTGAGACTTGTTACTGTGTTTGGCATATCGAATACGTCACGGGGAGCTTGCCAGGCTCTGCCGTGCGGGCGAGATACTCTCGGTAGCTTGCTGGGCTCTCCGAGAAGGGCGGAGGAATCGAACTTGGGTCGGCCAGGTCGGCCGCATGCAAGGCAAATGCCCTACCTGCTGTTCGATGGCTCCAGCTCACCTTAGAATATAACAGAGAACATAACATGATTTTACTCCTTTTTCAAAGTTCTTTTCAACTTTCCCTTACGGTACTTGTTATTGGTCTCGTGCCGGTATTTAGCCTTAGATGGCGTTTACCACCTGCTTTGGGCTTCATTCCCAAGCAACCCGACTCTGGGAAGGTCTGGGCCTGGTGCGCTAGGGGCCATGACCGACCTCACACCGCCGATGGGCTGGGCTCGATCAGAAGGTTTGAACTCTCTCTTCAGTTTTTTTTGGCTGGAACGATAGCACATCTGGTAGGGTGTTTGCTTTGCAAGCAGCTGACCTGGGTTCGATTCTTCCATCCCTCTCGGAGAGCCCAGCAAGCTACTGAGAGTAGCCCGCCCGCACAGCAGAGCCTGACAAGCTCCCCATGGTATATTCGATATGCCAAAAACTGTAACAAGTCTTACAGTGGAGACGTTACTGGTGCCCACTCGCGCAAATAGATGAACAACGTGAGGACGGTGCTACTCCTTTTTGAAAAATGTTTATTTTTTGGGTTTTGTAGCCATACCTAATGGTGCTCAGGGACTATTCCTGCCTCTGCTCAGGGGTGATCCCTGGCAGTGCTCGGGGGACAATAAGTTGTGGTACGGATTTAAAACAGAGTCACCTGCATACTAGGCATGCGCCTTAACCCCTCTGTTTTCTCTCTGGACCTCTTTTTTTTTATTGCCAATAATAATTCATTCTAATTTTGTTTTTGCTTTTTTTTTGGTGGGGGGGTCACACCTGGTGATGCATGGCCATGCGCAGGGGTTACTCCTGGCTCTGCAGGAATTAGTCCTGGCAGTACTCAGGGGACCATATGGGATGCTGGGAATCGAACCCAGGTTGGCCACATGCAAGGCAAACGCCTTCCCTGCTGTGTTATTGCTCCAGCCCTAATTTTTGCTTGTTTTTGGTCCACACCCAGGGATGCTCAGGGGTCACTTCTGGCTCTGCGCTCAGGAATAACTCGTGGTGCTTGGGGGACCATATATGGTGCCAGGAATCAAACCCAGGCTGGCCATGTGCAAAACAAACTCCCTTCCTGCTATGCTATTGCTCCAGCCCTCATTCTATTTTATCATTGTGGATGGTAACATTTATGTTGTTTCTGCCTTTTATGTTATATAAATGTTATTAAGCACTGCTATTCTCAAGTAATGTTGCTATGAACACTTAGAGTAGACACTTTTGCGGGGTGGGCATACCCAGAGATGCTCAAGGCATACTCCTGGATATGTATTCAGGGATCACTCCTTGGCAGTGCTTGAGTGAACATATGTGATGCTGGGGTTCAAACCCAAGTCCACCATGTGCAAGGCAAGTGCCCTCCCCGGTATACTAACTCCAACCCCAGAGTAGACTGTCTGTTTTTTTTTGGGGGGGGTCACACCCAGCGATGCCCAGGGGTTCCTCCTGGCTCTGCACTCAGGAGTTACTCCTGTTGGTACTCAGGGGACCCTATGGGATGCTGGGAATTGAACCTGGGTCGGCTGCGTGCAAGGCAAACGCCCTACCCGCTGTGCTGTCTCCCCAGCCCCCCAGAGTAGACTCTTACTTAAATGGATGCATTCATATTTGGTGGGGTTTGGTGGGTGGGGGTCTCCCTAGCAGTGCTGGAGTCTGTACCCTACTTTATCTCTCAGGAGGCGGCTCTGCTGTGCAGGGGATTGAACCAGGGCCACTGTGCATGGAAGGCCTGTCCATGTTCTAGCCCTTTGAGCTCTCCCTGCCCCTCACATTGAGAGGGCAGGAGGGAGGGGTAATTGGTAATATACGCAGCAGTGTTCCTTAAACTGTATGCGGTGTTGTGTTGATTGAACCCACTTGGCTGTGTTGCAGGACAAGTATCTTACCCTCTATACTATTTTCCTGGCAGCCTCACGTTTTTTTGTTTTGTTTTGGTTTTGCTTTTGGGTCACATCCAGCAATGCTCAGGGGTTATTCCTGGCTCTCCACTCAGGAATTAATCATGGTGGTACTCGGGGAACCATATGAGATGCCCAGGATCCAACCCAGGTTGGCTGCGTGCAAGGCAAATGCCCTACCTACTGTACTATTACTCTAGCTCTCTCGCGTGTTTTTTCACTTATTTATTGGAATTTGTAAACTAAAAAATAAAGACTAACAGTGAGTGCCCACCTTGCCATATATATTTTACCTATATCTAAAAATCAGGGTTTTTAGGGGGGCATGAGGGTTCATCTGGCCATGCTCAGGGACTATTCCTACTCTGTGCTCAGGGATCATTCTTGGCATTTCTTGAAGGGACCATATTTGATGTCAGGGACTGAACCAGGATTGGTTGCATATAGACAAGGGCCTCACTATACTATCTCTCCACCTCCCAGAATCTGTTTTTTTATTTGTTTGTTTTTGGTTTTGGATCACACCTGATAGGACCTGTGCTCAGGGATCACTCCTCATAGGACCATATGAAATGCCAAGGATTGTATGGAATGCCATATGGAATGCTGGGGTTCCATATGGAATGCCTGGGTCCGCCACATTCAAGGCAAGCATATTCTTCGCTGTGGTATCTTTTCTGCCCCCCAAATTTTTTAAATAGAAGACTTAATTTTTCAAGAGTTGGACTTGACCATGGCTTTCAGAGAGAGAAAAAGGAGTCTGATAATATTTGTGTCTATAGGAGTGGGATCTTTTGTTTTTGTTTTTGTTTTTGTTTTTTTTGCTTTTGGGGTCACACCCAGTGATGCACAGGGGTTACTCCTGGCTCTGCACTCAGGAATTACTCCTCGCGGTGCTCAGGGGACCATATGGGATGCTGGAGATTGAACCAGGGTTGGCCGCATGCAAGGCAAACGCCCTCCCTGCTGTGCTATTGCTCCAGACCCAGGAGTGGGATATTTCTAAACCTGACTTATACAATAGCCAGTTCTCCCTTACCCTCTGGGTGACCTCGGGAAGGAAGATGTGAGCTGATTTCTTCTTTTGAGTACATGATAATCATTTTAAAGCGCTATCATTGGGGTTTTTTGGGGGGGTGGGGGAGCGGGGTCTCCTTTTACTGATTTTGAGAGAATTCTGGTCTCACTTCAGAATTCAAAGAATCATCCCATGTTTTCTTCCTTCTTGATAATTTAGTGCTGAATAGTTTACTGCTGGGTGTGTCATGTGGTGATGACATGTATTCGTTCCAGTGGGGAGCTGAGCATGGGAGCATGGAAGACCTTGTGACTGCTGTGGAACCTGAAGGGTTTTTTCCCCTACATAAACAGGATCAAAGCTTCTTTGTATGGTCAATGGTGATTTAACAATAGAGTGACTATTCGTGGACAAAATACTGCAGGAGTAAAATATTTTACTTTTTATGTTTGATTTTAGAGTTGACCCATAGTTCATTTTATTTTTTTCATGCTTAATACCCTAATGAGACCTCAGAAATTCCCAGATTTTTGTGGGAGAGGCAAGAACCTGGATTCCGTGCCGTTTGCAGAGGGAGAGATGACATTCATTCTTTTTATCTAGGGCAGGGGAGCAGTGGGGGGTGCTCTGTGCTCAGGACTCACTCCTGGCTGTGTGTGGGGTACTATGTGCAGTACAAAGGATCAAACCTGGGTTGCCTGCATCAAGACAAGTATTTTATTAAATGTTGACACAGGGCTGGGTAATGGAAATGACAATTTACTGATATCTAACTTATTCACAAAAATGAAGAACAGCTTAAAATAAGAAAGACATTTCTAGAAAGCTAAAAAAATATATGCTCAATCTGAAATTTAGAATACACCATGCTCCAACTAGTAAATCACTCTGGTAAATTTTTTATTCATATTACTTAAAACTTGTTTGCAAACAGTGCTAGGTATCATTATTTCCTTTTTTTTTTTGGTTATTGTTTGGCTTTTTGGGTCACACCCAGTGATTTTGGGGGGTTATTCCTGGCTCTGCACTTAGGAATCACTTCTGGCCGTGCTTGGGGGACAATATGAGATGCGCGGTATAGAGAGTCCTGGTCAGCCATGTGCAAGGCAAGCACCTACCTGCTGTGCTGCTGCTCCGGACCCTAGATATCATTGTTCCTGTGATTTCAATTATAAACTTTCTTTTGGGTAATAGATGCTTCATGGTAAAAAGTTCAGGATTATTATATGGAACCCTCCTGAGTGAAGGCCAGATATTCAATTATGTATTTATTTATGCCACAAAGAATGAAACCTTTTTATTTCAGTGAAATAAGAGTATATAGTAGTTCAGTCATGTACTCTTTCCTGGATCCTAATTAGCACAGTGCTTACAGATACATGGGCAAGTCAGGGAAGAGGGTCACAAAATGGGCTGGAAAATTGGAGTGGTCTTTGCTATGTGAGCTGCACTGTCCTGTCCTCCCGTTGTTCGTCGGTTTGCTCAAGCGGGCACCAGTAACATCTCCATTGTGAGACTTGTTACTGTTTTTGGCATATTGAATTCGCCACGGGCAGCGTGCCAGGCTCTGCTGTGTGGGCGGGATACTCTCGGTAGCTTACCAGGCTCTCCGAGAGGAATGGAAGACTCGAACCCGGCTGGCCGCGTACAAGGCAAACGCCCTACCTGCTGTGCTATCACTCTGGCCCTGCTAGCTCACTTAACTCCAGACATGTGAGCTAGCAAGACTAATGTTTGGGGATCCTTCTGAAACATAACAGGAAAATCGTGTTGCTTAGATAGATAGTTAAAATGTTTTTCCTAAACAGCGAAGCCCTTCGTTTGTGAATAAAGTATTATGCACTACATTATATTGCAGATACAATCAGGGCTTCCTTTTTTTCCTCTGAGTTGGAAGGGGGCTGTTTCAATGAGTGGGAAAGTCTACCCTGCTTTCCCAGCCACGCTTTTCTTTAGAATCTCTGGAACACAACTTGAAAAGCATTGATTTTTGTCTGATATTTCTCCAGTTTAAAGTGATAGTACCTAGAGATCTTGGTGAATGGCAGTTCAGATTAATAGACATAGGTAGGTCCTGCAGATCCACGTGCTTAAGAAGTTTCTGATTAATATTGATGGTACTGATTCAGATCATACTTGACAAATTGTTCTTGAATAGCAAAGAGCTAGAATTTAGTTAGTGTGCAGTTGTGTAACCTGGGACTTTTGTAGTCTTTTAGAGGTGTGTTCACATTTATCTGAACCCTACCATGATACTCTGCATCCCCAGAGTCAGGTCAAAGATTTTTTTAGCCTTAGTGGTTGTGGGGCCCTCGCTGGCAGTGTTTAGGGATCACTTCTGACAGGACTGGAGGACCATATGTGGTACTGGGGATTTGAACAGGTATCAGCTACATGTAAGGCAAGTGCCTTAACCCTTGTATTACCTTTTTGTGCCATCCCCCCCCCCCCTTTTTTTTTTGCTGGACACACCTGGCAGTGCTCAGAGATGACTGCAAGCTTGCTGCTGGGAGGGGTGGCTCCCAGCACTGATTAAGGAACCCTGTGGTGCTAGAGGTACTTGGCATGCACTTAGCCCTTTGAACTATTTTTCTGGTCACCTAGGAGGTCTTTCTAGATAGTTTGGTAATAATTCCCTTTGCACAGTGGCTGAAGCTGCTTGTGGCCCTGGGCAAAGGGAAATGAAATGTTTCACTTCTGAATTTGTTCTTGGACTTCATGATTACTGTTCTTCACCATAAAGCTTTCATTAGCCCCTTGCCAAATGTCAGCCTGTTAGCTTTCCTTAGCTCTGTGTGGTCTTGGCTTTGTTTAAGATCCATTGTATTTAGTGATGCTTAATCTCTTTCCTCAGGGATGAACTGAGTAAGGATTCTGTCTTCACGAGGAGATCCCAGTGCTCTCGAGGTCTTGACCGGTACATTTCCAGGGAAGAGGGGCCTCTCAGTCCCTTCTTGGGACACCTGGATGAGGACTACCGCAAACGAGACACTTACTTGCATCGTTCTGATTATAGTCCCCATATCAACAGTAGTGACGAGCTGTTGCATGGAACAGAACGGGGTAGAGACAAACTGAAAAGTTGCTACTCCACAAGAGCTGAGGAAAGGAGCCGAGAGTCCAAACGGCCCCGTTACGATGACACAGAGAAGATACACAGCATGGGAGATGATCACTCAAGTTTTTCATCAGGAACACGAAACTATAGACATCGTCGGCGAAGCCCTAGTCCTAGGTTTCTAGACCCTGAGTTTCGAGAACTGGACCTTGCACGGCGAAAACGAGAGGAAGAAGAACGAAGTAGGAACTTAAGTCAGGATCTGGTGGGAGTTGATGATGGTGGCTCTAGCTGTCCCATTCCTGGATTGACAGGTGTCCCACCATCATTGGAGTCAGGATATTCTTTACATCGGCCTGAGGAGCTATCTGTGATGCCCAAGAAGTCCATCCTTAAGAAGCGAATTGAGGTGGATACAGAGCCTTCCATGCAGGTCTCTTTCTTGTATTTCTTCAGGATCTCTTACTAGTTCCTATAGTATCTTAAAGCCTGCCTACTGTTCTATGTGTTGTGTTCCTAATGGTCTCCTTGTAATAATTGAACCAACATTGTTCTATCTGTGAGCTGTACCTTCCTTTCAGGATTCTCTGGAACAATCCATAGACTTCCTAACATTTCAGTAGAGATTTCTATTGTCCATATACTTGCCATTTCTAAATGATATTTTGAAAAGTCTCGCCCGCACGGCAAAGCCTGGCAAGCTACCCGTGACGTATTCGATATGCCAAACACAGTAACAACAAGTCTCACAATGGAGACGTTACTGGGCCCGCTCAAGAAAATCGATGAACAACGGGAGGACAATGACAGATTTTGTAAAGTTTCTGTTGTAAGTTTTTCTCTAAACCAAATAGCCTTGTAGGGCTTAGACTATGGGTTACTTGGAGATGAAACTTAGAAGGGTAAAACATGAATTCAATTTTTCACCTCTTCTTACAAAATGCACTAAACCAGAAGTCTCATGGTTTCAATTTTTGTTTATTTGGGTGTTTTTTTTTTTGCTTTTTGGGTCACACCTGGCAGTGCTGAGGGGTTACTCCTGGCTGTGCACTCAGGAATTACTCCTAGTGGTGCTCCGGGGACCATATGGAACGCTAGGACATGGATTGAACTGGAGTTGGTTGTGTGCAAGGCAAATGCCATACCTGCTGTGCCATTGTTCTGGCCCCCATAGTTTTGACTTTGGACCCCTCTCTGTCACCAGTTTCCTGTATAAAGTTTAGGCATTCTGAGTCTTGATTTCTTTTTCTTTTTTTTTTTTATACCCTACTGAGAAGATAATGATCAGACAAGAGCTTTGGTTCTTATTTATTCATTAATTTATTTATTTGCTTTTTGGTTCATACCCAGCGATGCTCAGAGGTTACTCCTAGCTCTGTACTCAGGAATTACTCCTGGCAGTGCTCAGGGGACCATATGGGATGCCGGGGACTGAACCCCAGTCAGCCAAGTCCTAAGCAAATGTCCTCCCCACTGTACTATCACTCTGGCCTGAGTTTTTAATATTGTCTATAGGACATTTGAAGAAAGGGGAGCCAGGGGGCACTTATTGGTGTTTCAGTATTTCCTGTCCAGCTAAAGCATCTCTACTTTATTTTTCCTTTGGGGCCTTTGAATTCTTTTTCCTGTGTAAGGACTAACACAAATGGGCAAAGGTTAAGATTTGATCAAATCTGCTTTTTTTTTGTTTGTTTGTTTTTTTGTTTTTTGGGTCACCCCCAGCGATGCTGCTCAGGTGTTACTCCTGGCTCTGCACTCAGGAATTACTCCTGGCAGTGCTTGGGGAACCATATGGGATGCTGGGAATCGAACCCGGGTCAGCCGCGTGCGAGGCAAACGCCCTACCCGCTGTGCTATTGCTCCAGCCCCTCAAATCTGCTTTTACTTCACGTTTCCCTTTGCATAATAGAACATGTTATAAGATGGAGACCTACATCTTTTTGTTATATATTTTTAATAATTTCTAATAATTTTTGAGGTACACCCTGCAGTGCTCAGGTCTTACTCCTGATTATTTGTTCAGGGTTCACTGCTATCAGTTCTCAGGGGACCATATGCAACGCTGGGGACTGAACCAGGGTTGTGGCTGGAGGTAGTGCCGTACTATCTCTCTAGCCCAAGCCTAAGTCTTGAACCAGACTGAGAATACATCACATCCCTTTCATTAATACCTATTATACTTATTATTACTAATACTTATTATAATAGAATAAAGAACTCAAGCATTTATCTCAGTGGTTTTCTGGGACTACACAGTGGTTAAATCATTTGTATCTCTTTGCAGCTTGAGAACTTTCCCTGCAGTACCAGTTGCAGCCAGGATCTCTCTCTCTACACTGCACGTCCATCTCTTCCACTAAGTGGCGCTATTGCTTCTTTTGCCTCAGATACTGAAACTAACCAGGGCACTGTGGTAGACGCTGGCCTGAAGGACCCTCAGAGCAACCTCTTTCAGTGGGGTCCCCTCCCTGGGCTACCCAAAGATAACAGTCCTGTCAGCGAGAAATTTGGGGATTTCCTGGGCCCGAAAGAGAAATTGGATGCGAAGGCTGAAGGACCCGAGCAGCACCCTGACTTCTTGCTTCCTCACGAGAGAGCCAGTCAGGATGGCAGCGGCTTCTCTCGCATTCTGAGTCTGTTGGCAGATTCCACCAGCTCCCAGGAAAAAAGACGACGTAGCTTCCCTGACATTGAAGACGAGGAGAAATTTCTCTATGGGGATGAAGAAGAGGACTTAAAGCCAGAGTCGCCACCCAAGCCCCTTGGAGGCTCTGAGAGCGAAGTTCTGAGGCAGAAGGCGGCAAGCTGTGTGCCCTCCTCCTCAGCGCCGCCTGTTAAGCGAGAATCGGTAGAAGAGATCAACCCAGAATATGCCAAGATCCATGACTTGCTCAAGACCATAGGCTTGGACATCGGGGTGGCGGAGATCAGTAAGCTGGCTGTGCGCACCCAGGAGCGACTTCACGGCAAGAAGCCAGCACGTGCTCCGGCGGACCGTCGCTCCTCTGGTGACCGGCACTTTCCAGCAGCAGATCGCTGTTCTTCCGCTGACCGCCGTTTTTCAGCCGATCGGCGTGCTGCGGATCCTCACAGACTGGAGAATAGGGAAGAACACAGTAGTAATGCCCACCCCCGGGAAGTGTCCTGTCCACATCCCGTCTCCCCTGTGGATCCTTACCTGCTCACAAAAAATGCTGCTCCGTTTCTGAAGTCTGACTGTGCAGCAGGTCATCTTGCAGGACCAGAGGTGGTTGGCAGTGGATTTCAGTCTTCTGCTTCTTCGGTTAGGTGTTTGTTGCCGTCAGCGTTATCCGCTCCCGTTAGACTTACACACCCTGCTTCTCTGTCGCAGTTTCACATGCCAAGGGCTTCTCAGTTTGCTCCCACTCGGTTGCCTCCGAACTACCAGGGACCTGCCGTTGCCCCTGCCTCCTTCGATGCCTACAGGCACTACATGGCATATGCAGCCTCAAGGTGGTCCCTGTACCCCACCTCGCAACAGTCAAACCACTCTCTAACTGACCCACACAGGGTGATGCCAGTTAGCAAACAGACAACTCGTAGTCGACCCAATCTTCGTGTGATCCCCACTGTGACTCCTGACAAACCCAAGCAGGAGACATCACTGCTAGGCCCAATTCCTGTTGCCCAGGTGGCTATCCCATCTCTCATGAGGTACAACCCAGAGAAGATCTCTGACGAGAAGAACCGCGCTTCGCAGAAACAGAAGGTTAGCTTTGGGCATTCGGTCCTTTTTCACGGCTTTTATCTTTATCTTTTTTTCCCCCCAGTCTCTTTTATTTATTTATTTACTTACTTACTTTTTTGCTTTTTTGGGTCACACCCGGCCATGCAGAGGGGTTACTCCTGGCTCATACACTTAGGAATTACTCCTGATGGTGCTCGGGGACCGTATGGGATGCTGGGAATTGAACCCGGATCAGCTGCGTGCAAGGCAAACCCACTGTGCTATCACTCCACCCTATCTCTATTTTAACATAAATTAATTTACAATTTATTTTAAATTGGTAGGGTTAAACTACCCCTAGGGCTGTAACCCCCCCTTCCCCTCATCTTGGGGCCACACCCGTAGTGCTCAGGGGTTTCTCCCACGTTTGTGCTCGGGGTCACTAGTGGCTGTGCTTGGGACATACCATGCAGTGGGTCATCATCTCCCACCTGGGCCTCCCAACCATCAAATACACTCACTCTCAGCCCATCGAACTCTGATTTCTTCCTCCCTACCCCACCTCTGGTGTTGCTAGGGATCCCTCCTGGCAGAGCTTGGGAGGACATACGTGGTGCTGAGATCATCCGTATGCAAGGCAAATACCTTTACACCTGTTCTGTCTTGCCAGCCCCCCAGCTAGATTTTTGAGGATCACTCCCAGTGGCATTCAGAGGACACATGAGTGTTGAGAAATTAAGCCAGGTGCCTCCTGCATGCAAGCCAGCGCTCTAGCCCTTTGAGCCATCCTCCTAGCCCTGATGTTAATATTAAAAGTTCTTAATGACTGATAATTCATTGTTGTAAAAAAAAGATGCATAAATAAATATCCTTCCTCAATAATGCTTGATAAATAATAATTTCTTCCTTATTCTAATCCCTTTATCCTTCCTCAGCTGTAGTACAGTGAGTAGGGCATTTGCCTTGCAGGCGGCCAACCCAGGTTTGATCCCTAGCTCCCATATGGTTCCCCTGAGCACCACCAGGAGTAATCCCTGAGCATTGCCAAGTGTGACCCCTCAAAAAAGGGGGGGAAGACCGTAGGACTCACTGCTTTTTACTTTGCAGGTTATTGAAGAGAGAGAAAAGCTGAAGAGTGATCGGGAAGCTCGCCAGAAGAAGATGTATTACCTTAGAACTGAGTTAGAGAGGCTTCAAAAACAGCAAGGTATCCGGTATTCCTTTGCATGACTACTTTGCTTTCTTATTTTTGATTTGATTCAGGGGACCATGTGGTGCTGGGGATTAAACCTGAGTCTCCTGCAAGCATAGCATGTGCTCCAGCCTTTTGAGCTTTCTCTCGGGCCCAACAACTGCTTTTTACGGTAAACTGAGTATCAGGGAAAAGCACATCTTCTCGGGTTTGGTGGGAGGGACTACCCTGGAAAATTTTAGTGTTTCGTTTGTGAATTCTCCTATTTGTGACTTGAAATTTCCCTTAAAAACATTTTTAGGGGCTGGAGAGATAGCACAGTGGGTAGGGCATTTGCCTTGCACGCGGCCGACCCAGGTTCAATTCCCAGCATCCCTGAGTGCAGAGTCAGGAGTAACCGCTGTGCATCACCGTGTGTAACCCAAAAAAGCAAAAAAAAAAAAAAATTTTAGAGCCAAAGAGATAATACAGTGAGTAAGATACTTGCCTTGCACACAACAGACCCACTTTGATCCTCAGCACCACATATGGCAGCCCATTCCCTGCCAGGAGTGACCCCTGAGCACAACCATGAATTAAAAAAATTTTTTTGACATAATTTATTCACAGAAGAATTCCACTAATAATAAAAGGAATTCTCAGGTATATTTGATAATGACACATTTTACAATAGACAGTTCTTGGCACATGATGGTCTAACTTAGTATTTTGGTTTTACAATACTATGAAACTCATGTGTGCTCAGTAGATACCATACTTTGAATTTTGACCTATTTTTGGAGTAGGGATGTGTGGTACAGTATTCTTGTGATGTATTGCTTTGGCCGCAAATTGTAACTTTCAGCCAAGTGATGAACAGCAATAACAGTTAATATGCTAAAGATTGTTCTTCAGGGGCCAGAGCGATAGTATAGAGGCTAGGGTGCTTGCCTTGATGTGACCACGCTGGTTTCAATCCCTGGCACCCCATATTGTCCCCCAAGCCCTGCCAGGAGTGAGTGTCTCTGAACACAGAGCCAGGAATAAGCCCTGAGCCACTGGTATGGCCCAAAACCCCACTTCCACCTCCCCATCCCCCCCTTTGAGATCGCTAGCCAAGCAATAATGTTTAGTAGTGATTAGATGTATTTTGTTGATGGATATTCCTAGCATGGTACACAGGGAGCCAGTGATCTTTGCATGCAGATCATGGACTCCAGCTCTTTGGCTCCTTGATAAGAGTTTTTACTTAAAACACTTTTTTATGTTTGGTGGGTTTATAGGGATAAAAACCCATTATGTCAGAAGTTGTGTGATTAGCTCTATCCTTTCTCCCCCTCTCCAATTGATAGCGTGTGTGTGTACGTGTGTGTGTGTGTGTGGAATTTCTCCTGAGTTCTTTAAGAGTAAGTTACAGATGTGATGCTTCTAAAGTTTAATTTGTATTTTTTTTAAATGTAGGAGTTCTGCTAATTCAGCCACTGATTACGCTGATTGAATTGGGCATGAGCTCCACCTACTCTTTTTTTTCATTTTTAATAATTTTATTTATTGAATCATTGTGAGAGCAGTTACAGAGCTTTCGGGTTTAAATCTTGGTCATACAATGAAGCACCTGTACCTTCACCAGTGCCCATTTTCCACCCCCAAAAACCCCAGTACACCCCCATCCCCACCCTCCCCCTACCTGTGGGGCAGGTGATTTCCATATTACTCTCTCTCTACTTTGATTACATTCAATATTTTGACACCTGACCCACATTATTATTTGGGATTTTACCCCAACACTCGGAGCTGCCAAAAAGGCAACAGTAGACAGATCACAGATCATCCTGTTATTCGTCGATTGCCTCGAGCAGGCCCCAGTAACGTCTCCTTCATCCTAGCCCTGAGATTATATTCAAGGCTCTTTAGGAGAATGAGACCCAACAGTAGACAATTTGTTTTCTATTGCTGATTATGAATAACATATGATGTTGCGCGGCTGCAGTAGTGGCCACGCGGTTTTGAAATTCCGAAATTTTAACAATTAAATCTGGAGGGATTTCTGCCAAAACATGCTGGGTTCCGAGATTTGTTCCTGAGTCTCTGGGATCATGGCCATTTAGCAGCTTGATTAGGAGTCTGAGAGGCCGTCTGTGGGCGGCCACTCCGGGGCTTGGCTCCACCCCCATCCGGTTAAGCCCTGCTTAAGTGCCGGCTCTACCCCCATCCCGGTAAACCCTGCGTGTCTCGTCACTGCAGGCCCAAATCTGACTGTCTAGTGGCCTCTGGAGGATGGCGGCCACCGAGCCACCAGGGGACAGCACCCTTTTCCCCCTGGGGTGGCCTGGCGACAGTCACCTACTGCGGGGTCCGGACACATCTCTGCCAAAAGCCACTGGGTTTCGAGATTTGTTTCTGAGTCTCTGGGATCATGACCGTTAAGCAGCTTGATCAGGAGCCAGAGAGGCTGTCCTTGTTGGGTTGAGGAGGAAAGGTCCGGCTCCACCCCCATCCCATGAGGCCCCGCGTGTCTCGTCATTGTGGGCCCACACCTGACTGCCTAGTTTGTATCTTTAACAAAGAATTCCATTTAACTTCAGTACATTTGTCAAAATGAGTGAACTGACCATAGGGGGATAAACAGTGATTATTGGTCCTAGCTTCTTTCTGTGGGTCACGACTCCATATGGGGTTATGCAGCCGAGTGTGTGGGCCATGAAAACATTGGTGGGTTTCTGAATGTGCATTGACCAAAACAATTTCTGTATTTTTGGGATTGGGGGTGTGCACACTGGCTGGGCTGAGGCCATTCTCCTGGCTCTCTGCTCAGCGATCACTCTTGGCAGAGTCTGGGGGACCATATGGGGGGCTGGGTATCGAATCTGGGTTACCCACTGGCAAGGTGGCAAACTTCTTACTAGCTTTTCTCTCTCTCTGATCCCTGTAGATTAGTTGTCTAATCATTGGTTTGTCTTTCTTCTGGGTTTCTGGAGTGTTCAGGAGCTGTTCTTGGCTCTCAGTTCAGGAATGACACCTGGCAGTGTTAAAGGGACCATATGTGGTTCTGAGGATTTGTATGTTAATTTGTTTGTTTCAGGGCCTCACCTGATATGAAACTGGGTGGGTGGGTGGGTGAGTGGGGAGGTATCTTCACTCAGGAATTACTCCTAACAGGGCTAGGGAGACCACATGGAATCCAGGCAAGGCAAGTGCCTTGCACACTGTATTATGTGTCTGTGGTCCCATAAAATAGTATTATTCAAAGAAATTTACTAAGAGAAATATGGTAGGAGGAGAGAGAGAGGAGAGAGATCCATGTTCAGGATAGAAAACGGGCTTATCTAGGGTGGGGAAAGCGGGTGCTATGGATTTTTGCCAGCATTACGGCAGACCTCTGATTCAGGTGGCCCAAATCCCCTCCCAAAAATAATAAATACGTTCAGGTCATGTCTCTTTTGGGAGAGGGCTCTCAGCAATACTCAGCCAACTGACCTGATGATTCAGTGCTGGGGCCCGAGGATGCAGCTGCTCAGGAACCACCGGAACCATCGTGTGGTGCTGGGGTTCGAACTGGATTCTGGTAGGTTTGCATGTTTTCATGGCTGCTGAGCTGTCTCCTTGGCCCAGGTTATGTGTTTTCGGTAGAACATCACAAATGATTCCGCCTTGATGACAGGTGTTGATTTGTCAGCTTTAACGTTTGGTTACGATGGTATCTCCTGGATGACTCCTATGACATTACTGTTTTACCCTGTTGTGTTTGGATCACACCCGGTCGTGCTTTGGGAATGCTCCGGCTCAGTGTACAGGACTGGTTCTAGTGATGCCAGGAGATGGCTCTGTGGTGCAGAGGATCAAACCTGGGGCCCTGCTTGCAGAGAAGAAGCCCTTGGAACTCTCTCTCCAGCTTATTTTACTTCTTTATTTTACTTTTTAAAATAGGTACCCTGTAGGACTGGGGCCAGAGAGATAGTACAGTGGGTAGGGCTCTTGCTTTGCCTTGCACACAGCTGATCCAGATTAAATCCTTGTCACTCTAGTCCCTGACCCTGCCAGGAGCGATCCCTGGATATAGTCATGAGTGAGCCCTGAGCAGGACAAGGCCTGGCCCAAAATTTTTAAAAATGAAAAAAGAGAAAAGATCTCACAGCTCAATGAGTAAGGTGCTTTCCTTGCACGTGACCAACCCAGGTTTCATTCCTGGCACCACATATGGGCCCCTGAGCCCCTTTAGAAGTGATCCCTGAGCACAGAGCCAGGAGTAAGCCCTGAGCACTGCTGGTTGTGGCCTCAAAGCAAGCAAGCAATAAATAAATTCATAGGGGAATACAGCAAGACTATATATTCATTTACTCCTTAATTTTGTCTTTTAGTTTTAGCATTCATTGCTGAACCTTGTTTGAATTAATTACTATATCGTTATAATAGTGATTTACCAATTTTGTCATTTCTTGTGTTTATTTGGCTTTCTGTTATCAGGAGAAGTTTCTGGCCCTCTCTTCTGTCTATATTGATTTATACCTATGTTTTTTTGGTTAATAATTTACTATATCAACATTTTATTGTCTTTTTTTAATTTCTTTTAACTTTTTTTTTTCTTTTTGGGTCACACCTGGTGATGCTCAGGGGTTAAGTCCTGGCTCTGCACTCAGGAATTATTCCTGGCAGTTCTCGGGGGACCATATGGGATGCCGGGGATTGAATCCAGGTTGGCTGCATGCAAGACAAATGCCCTACCCACTGTACTATCACTCCAGCCCCTCGTGTTAGTTTTTACTGGTTTTCTGTTTAGCTAATTTGTGTGGGAGGGGTTCGACCACATATAGTAATACTCCAGTGTCTACTCCCTGCTCTGTGCTCAGGTCATGCCCAGTTTTGTTCAGGGGACCATGTGGTGTACCAGGCAAGTTCCTTAATTTCTGTAGTATCTGCCTGGCCCTTAAAGTAATCTTTTGGAAAAAAAAACTAAGCCATACCCAGTGCTAAGGTGGTAGGGAACTCTGGGGTCACTTTCTCCAGTGCACAGAAGACTGTGTGATACCAGGGATCAAACCTGGGCCTCCTGCATATACTCAGTGTTGAGCTAATTCTGACCCTTGATAAATTTTATTAAAAACACTGACTTACAAAGTTGTTCATTGTACAGTTGTTTCCAGCATTTACAGTTGTTCCAACACTACCAATGTGACCTTCTCTCACCATGGAGCCATTAAGTCCTTGTACAAGAGATTACTAAGATGTTGTTACAGGTTAGGCCTTCTGTTTTGTTTTGTTTTGTTTTGTTTTGTTTTGTTAATCAAGTTTGGTTGCCTTCTACATGATATCCCATCCAATCTGGCGTGCTACTCCTGGATTATCAGTGTTGTAGCTCCAGGAAGTCTGGAACTTTTAATGGGGTAATACAGGTGGAGTTAAATTTTTAACTGGGTGGTGGCTTTGGGGGTGTGGGTCACTGCTGGGGCTTCCAGAATTACAGGGAGTTGGGGGAGGGTAGTCCATCTCGACTGGAGATTTCATTCACAAAGCCTGCATACCTGAGCTTTTCAGCAGATTAACTTCTGGGTTAAGGCTTGTCCCCAGAAAGTGGAGTCCAGCCCGGGGCATGGCAGCAACTTTGAGTGTGGGAGCAATGGGCTACCAAGGCCCTGTTTCCCTTAATTAATTTTTATCATTGCTATTTCCATGCTGATACTGTCCTATATTTGTCCAGTTGGAGCTCCTTTAAAGTTTGGTGTCCCCATATGTTGTGAATACTTTTTGGCAGGGGGAGGGGGGGAGCATTGAACTCAGGTCTCATGAATGCATGAAGTTTACCATAGTGTCACATCTTTTTTTTTTTTTTTTCCCCTCTGCTTTTAGGACCACACCTGGTGCTACGCAGGGCTTGCTCCTGGCTCTGCACTCAGGAATCCCGCTTGGAGATGCGAGGTTTCACTATATGAGATGCTGGGACTAGACTCAGATTGCTCTCATGCAAAACAAGCGCCCTCCCTACTGCACTGCAGCTCTGACCCCTGTAGTGTCGCATCTTTCAATGCAGTCTTTCATAGACGCTTTTAGGAATTTGCATATAAGGAAAAGCATTAACACGTTTTTATTAAAAGTGCTTTTCTGTTGGGGCTGGAAAGGTAGTCATTGGACAGGGCACTTGTCTTGCATGTGGCTAGTCTAGGTTTGATCCCAGGCATTCCTTATGGTCCCCTGAACACCATCAGGCGTGTTTCCTGAGTGCAGAGCCAGGAGTAACCCCTGAGAGTCACCAGATATGGCCCTCAAAAACAAAAAAACGAAAGTACTTTGTGTAAATGATAGCACAGAACAGAGGACGCATGAACATAGGATTTCTTCTGTGGGTTTGGACTATATAGGGATAATAAACCTGGGTATTAATCCTATGAGGATCAAGACACGAGGTACTATAAGTTGGAATTGGATATATAAATATTAGAAGAGTTTAAAAATGCCTGAAACTGGGCCAGAGTGATAGTACAGTGGGCAATTTGACAGTGCTTACCTTGCATGCAGCTGACCCTGGTTTATCCCCCAGCATCCCATATGGTCCCGAGTGAAGAGCCAAGAGTGATCCCCGAGGACTGCTGGGTATGGCCCCAAAGCAGAAAAAAAAAAAAACCTAAAACTAAAATTCGGGCAAGGGAGACAGCTCAAGGACCTGGGGTGTGTTCTCTGCATGCTGAAGCCCCAACTTGACTTCCTACCACTGCCAAGGATTAGTCCCCAGGCAGGAAGCCCGGGATAACCTTTGAACACTGCCAGTTGTGCTCCAAAAACAAAACAAAAGAAATCAAAAACAAAAAGGTCCTGAAACTTTGTGTACTCGTTGCAAATTGGTGAAGGGTCCTTCAGTCTGTTCATGGCAACATAGAAACTTCACCTAATCAGTCTCTGTGGAAGGAGCAGACTGACTAGCTCTAAGAAATTTCTTTGGGAAAAGATTTTCTGACCAAGTCTTAACTAACAAATAACTTGTCTTGCCTTTTCTCTTTTGGATTTTGGACTATACCAAATACGCAGTGCTCAGGGCTTTCTCCTGGCTTTACACTGGGGTTCACTCTTCTGGCAGGTTCAGGAGGTCATTTGCGGTGCTGGGGATCAGACCTGGGTCAGGCAAGTGCAAGGCAGGTACTTTGCCGGCTGTACTCTCTCCAGTCCCCAAAATGACTTACTTTACCTTCTTTTGTGTTTTTTTTCTGCTGCTATTTGATTACTCAGGGGAAATGCTGCGTAAGAAACGAAGGGAAAAGGATGGGCACAAAGACCCACTCCTGGTGGAGGTGAGTCGACTTCAGGATAACATTATGAAGGACCTTGCACAACTTCGACAAGAGTCAGAAGAGGCAGAAAAGAAGCAATCTGAACTTGACAAAGTGGCTCAGATCTTGGGAATTAACATTTTGGATAAATCAGAGAAGTCTTCAAGCGACAATAAAGTGCCTCCAGAGAAGTCTGGGAAAGCTGAAAGATCCAAGAGTCCAGAAAAAGTGTCCTCCACAAATTCCTCTTCCAATAGCAAGGTGACAGTTTAACAATTTCTTGCTTGGTTTTTTTTTAAAAAAACTGTTTGCAAGTATGAACTGGCTTTAGAATTTTAAGAATATATTTCTATTATATGTGTTTCCTCCCCTCTCTTCATTTTATTTATTTTTTGTGGAGCAAGGAATCCAACCAAAACTTTACATATGCAGAGCAAGTGCTCTGGACCGAGTTATATCCCTGGCAAAGGAAATCTGAGCCCCAATGAAGGGCATGAGCAACCCAAACAGAGTGCCAGAGGGATTTTAACAAGGGAGATTTTAGTGTTCCTTTTAGTTCTTTTCTTTTGAGGTGTCAGTAATTGAGCCCAGGGCATCTCACACCCAAAGTCAGTGCTTTTCGACTGAGTTATCTTTATCTCTGTTGTTGGGCTGACTGCACACATTCCTGACTATAGTGCTCACACAGCCTTCAATGGGTGCTTCCTGGGGTCACTCATCTTGGGTATTTATACACTGGACAGCAGTGCTCGCTGGGGTTGTGCTCCTTTTAGTTGCAGTGCTCACACGTGTGCTTACAGGGAGGTCACTCCAGTTAAGGCACAGAAATTGTGGTTGTTGTTCTCCCTGGGGGAAGGGGTCACTAGGGGGCCCACTTCATGACCATGAGGCTTACATATCCTTGCAGTTGCTGTGCTCACAGGCTGTTCCCCCACTTTGTGAGGGACTGTGATTTAATCAGAGCATCTCAGGCTGAGCCATGGATTTGAAATATTGGCCATACTTTACAAGGCAGGCCACAACCAGTGAAGCTCAGAGGTTACTCCTGCTCTTTGACCTTGTGGGATACTGGAATTGAGGGATTGAACCTACGTCAGCCATGAGCAAGGCAAGCACCCTATCTACCCTGCTCCGGCCCAGAGCTTGTAAACCTTTTTCGCCTGTGATCCCATTTCATTTCACAGCTGATGTTGGTCATTGTACATAGGGGCTGGAGCGATAGCACAGCGGTAGGGCGTTTGCCTTGCACGCAGCCAACATGGCCGACCCAAGTTCGATTCCTCTGCCCCTCTCGGAGAGCCCGGCAAGCTACCGAGAGTATTCGATATGCCAGACACAGTAACAACAAAGTCTCCAATGGAGACGTTACTGGGCCCGCTCGAGCAAATCGACGATCAACGGGAGGGCCTTTACCTTTTACCTTTTGCTATAAACTGAATGCAAAAATCTCACCATTCTGAGCTCTCTATGTTCTTGCTCTAGGATTGACTTTCTTGTGAGGGAGGAGGACTTGGGCCATACTGGCGGTACCGCGTTCTGGGACTACTACTACTGTATGCTCAGGAGTCACTTCCTATGCCAGGGATTGATTGAACCGGGCTGGGTGCTTATAAGGCAGCTTTAATCCTTAATCCTTGTACTATCTCTCCAGTTCTTCAGCATTTAGTTTTTAACTCACTCCACACTGACTTCTGATTTCTCATATGGATGGGGTGGGGAAGGAGTTTCATGTTTAACAGTAAAGTCTCCATTTTGCTAAAGCCAGTAACTTTGTTTTGATTTTCAAATCAGTATTTGAAACGGGAATTTACCATATCCTAAAAATGTTTTTCTCCCTTGTCTTTATCACACTTATTTCCTCTTGCTATGCTAGCTAATTTCTTTTCCTCCCTGTTATCTTGTACCTGATGTTTAAATATTGTTGTTCCTTAAGGTCAGTTATATCCCAGTTTTCCAGAATTTTACTTATTGCCTAGTTCCTTTAATTCAGTTCTAAAATGCTGTACTGACAACTCCCAGTTTTATATTTTAGTAAAAATGGTTACAGACCAGGGGGCCAGAGAGATAGTACAGTGGGTAGGGTGCTTACCTTAATGCAGTCAACCTGGGTTTGATCCCTCACATCCCCTATAGTCCCCCGAGCCTGCAGACCCAGGAGTAAGCCCTAAGTACTGCTGGGTGTGGCACCAAAACAAGCCAAAAAAACAGCTAATTCCAAGCCAGAGATATTACAAGGAGCCAAGCACTTCCCTTAGATGCAGTCAACTCAGATTCAGTCCATGGCACTGCATATAGTCGGTCCTCTGAGCACAGAGCCAGGAGTTGCTCCTGAGCAACCTCGGGTGTGATCTCAAAACCAGAAAGTGTAGGTTTTTTCCCCATTTATTTTTAATTGAGTCACAGGGATATACACATTTACAAAGTTGTTCATGATCGGATTTCAGTCATATAATGTTCCAACAACCAACCCTTCACCAGTGTACTTTGCCCACCACCAAAGGTCGCAGTTCAGGTGCCACTCCTGGTGGTGCTCGGGGGACTCTAGGCAGTTGTAGGATTCAAACTGTTATCATGGCCACAGTTGCACACAAGTCAGTTGCCTTAACCACTGTACTAGTTCTCTGGCCCAAACCTGAGCATCTACCGGACTATTCGCCGTGTGGAAATTTTTCATAAACATCTTAAAATCAGTACGCACTAACGATTATATTCAGCTCCGCTCTTTCATCCTTCCAGTGTTATTATTCATCTCCGTGAATGGGAGGGAGGATGGACAGGAAATGACTCAGTAGTAAAGTCCGTGCTTTATATGCAGGAGACCTGGCCCTGGGTTTGTGGTAGTTGTCTGTTTTTCTGGCTTTGGGCCATACCCGACAAGGCCAAGGCTTACTCCTGGCTCTGCATTCAGGAATCAGTCCTGGTGGACTTACCTGGTTGACTGCCAGGCAAACATCCTACCCACTATGCTGTTGCGACTGTTGCTCCGATTCTTAGTTTTGTGGTTTTTATCTCCGTTTCAGAAAAACACACACACACAATCCCACAATTTTATCCAACTATTTTTAATACCTTGTATATTATTCCACATATCCTTCTGTTCTTAATTCATTTAACAAATAATAATTGATCTCCGGGAAAGTTCCAGGCATTATTCTATATAAGGGAAGAAGAGCAGGGAACTGTATAGATATTTATTGTCATGAAATAGGAGGTCACAGAGAACAAACAAGTGCATGTTAAGTGTGATAAATGCTTTACAGAAACAAAAGAAAGCAGGATAAGGGATATGAATAGTTCAGAAAAGCCTTCAATGGGTTACTTCTGACATTCAGTGTTTAATATTTAAGTGCTTTATTCTTGGTGAGAGGGCATTTCAGCAGTGCTCAGGAGCACAGGGACTGCCCACCAGGGCCACTCTAGAATTGAATTCCTTTTACTTGCAAGACATGCACCCAACCCCTGGGCTGTCTCCCCAGCCCCTTACAGACCTTTTCATTTTTACATAGTAATGTATAATGTAAATGTCAAGGAGTAGAATTGTGCCAAAGGGTGTAAAGAATAAGGGCTGGAGCGATAGCACAGCGGCAGGGTGTTTGCCTTGCCCGCAGCCAGCCTGGCTGAGCCGGGTTCGATTCCTCTGCCCCTCTTGGAGAGCCCAGCAAGCTACCGAGAGTATCTTGCCTGCATGGCAGAGCCTGGCAAGCTCCCCGTGTCCTATTAGATATGCCAAACACAGTAACAACAAGTCTCAAAAATGGAGATGTTACTGGGCCGGCTCACAAATCGATGAACAACAGGAGGACAGTGCTACAGTGTTACCTTAAATAGACATTTCTGGATTATCTTTCAGAGAGATGGTGCCAGGGTCACTTAATGCTCTTGGCAGCTGTGTCTGAATTTACCCATCCCTTACCTGTTGGCTGGGATCCTTTTAGTGAATCTTTAATAGGCCTCTGCTTGAAAAGACAGTTCGCTTTTTCCATTCTCTTCTCTCTCTACCAACCAGTATTTGAGGTTCCCCGTTCCCTTTCTTGTCTTCTGAAGAATCTCATTCATACTTAACCTTTATTTACTTATTTTTCTTTTTGGGCCACACCCGGCGATGCTCAGGGGTTACTCCTGGTCTGCACTCAGTAATCACTCCGGCAGTGCTCGCTGAACATGTGGGATGCCAGGGATCGAACCCGGGTCTGCAGTGTGCAAGGCAAACACCCTCCCCACTGTTACCACTCCGGCCCCAACTTTACCTTTCTGTGATCCAAAATTATCTTTTTCCCCTTGTTTTGGAGCCACACCCAGTGGTGCTCAGGGCTTACTCCTAGCTCAGAGACAACTCAGAGATAACTCCTGGTGGGGTTAGGAGGACCGTATGGGGTACTGAGAATCAAATCCGGGTCAGCTATGTGGAAGACAAGCCCCCGGCTCACTATACTATATCTTTAGCCCCCAGAATTACCTTTTTTGTAGTGATTTACTGTAACTAAAATTTTCCTAAGTGTTTGTCCATTCAGCTTGCTGATAAATTAATTTACACTCAAGTATTTTAATGCTGATAATGTGTGGCATTGATATGTTTTATGAAGATTTGTGTGACCTCGAAGGTGTTAAATTTTTTTGTTTTGGGGCCACTCCCTTGGCAGTGCTCAGGGGACCATATAGGATGCCAGGGATTGAACATGGGTCAGCTGTGTGCAAGGCACACACTCTACCCAGTGTTTTGTTGCTCCGGCCTATTCATGGCTTTTAACTTAGGAATCACTCCTGAAAGGATGCTGGGGATCAGACATGGGTCTCCAAGGTTAACTGAGCACAAAGCAAGTAGCTTCCCCACCGTACTGTCTTTCTGCCCCCACCCCCCAAAGTTGTTAAATTCTGATGGCAGTATTTCAGCATTTCTTTGTGTGTATATGGAGTAGGGAGGGCGAATTGGGAAATCTCCGAAATCAGTGCTCAAGGGGTATTCCTGGCTCCTGGTTCTGGTGCCAAGGAACTGAACCGTGGTCAAGGGGGTTGCAAGGGAAGCATCTTAATCCATATACTATCTCTTGGTCCCTTCGATATTTCTGTTTAGGGTAGAAATTTCATGTGTATTTCTTTAAGTCTATCCCACAGAGATGCTTTATACTTCGCAGACGTGAACCCTGAACCTCAGTTTTTAATGCCAGGATGCATCTGTGATAAGTGAATTCACTACCTACCATTTAGTTAGGATTTTCTACATTTGCTTAAGTCAGTTAGCTTTTGTTTCCTCTAGTCGTCATTATGACTTTAAAGTTTAATGTAATTAGTTGCTTTGATAACATTCAGTATCAAACAACATACTAGAAAAAGCCTCATTTTTATCCTTATTCTCCATCTCTTCTTCCAAAGGCAGCAGATATTTTCATAATATTGAGTATTCTGGAAATATTTTAGGATGTATAAGTAGTTAATGTATTTCTCTCATGATTTACTTTCCATGATGAGATAGAGCTATGAAGTTTGATTAGTTCTGTTTGATCCTGGCAGATCAGTTTCCCCCAATTTGTGTAACTTAGGCAATGAAAATAAAGTCAAATACTCCTGTTTTCTTTTCTTTGGTTATGGGCCACGCCTACCTATGCTTACGGCTTGCTTCTGGTTCTGCACTCAGGGACCACTCAGGGTGGTACTTGGTGGACCATATGGGATGCCAGGGATTGAACCAAGGTTGACTGTGTGCAAGGCAAGTGCCCTGCCCACGGCACTCTCTCTCTGGCCCAATTTTTAGTGTTGATGTAGGCTTTTTGCTCTTACTGAGAGAACGCATCTCTAGACTGCTTTGAGTTCCTTGTAAGTGCAGGTTTTTCTCCTCTAGGAATCAAAGCTAAACAATGAAAATTCCCGTGCTAAAACCTCCAAGCGTTCTGCAAGCCCCCCGCTGGCTGCTAAGCAGTCTGACCAGCCTGTTGCTGCGTACGAGTATTATGATGCTGGCAGTCACTGGTGCAAAGACTGCAACACCATCTGTGGGACCATGTTTGACTTCTTCACTCATATGCACAACAAGAAGCACACACAGGTAGGTGTCCTGCCCTCTGGTATTTCCCCTTTCCCTCTGAAACTTCCTGTCTACATACGCATTACAAAGCTGGAAAAGGAAGCACTTCTGTGGGCAGGAGCCCCGGTCTGAAGAGCCAGGAGAGCCAGCCAAAGAGACACTATTGCCAGGGCTTCGCCCCGGGGCCTGCCTAAAACTAAACTCCACGGCAAGTGTAAGTGAGGCTTCTACCTCTTGATTCCTTGCGTACCTCAATTTTTGTTTTTATTTTATCCATTACTAGTACTTGCTCTAACACGTATTTACCTTTTTCGCAGGTGATTTCTGTTTAGACCATTGGCAGAATGGGCGGGGGTGGTTAACCGGGGCTTCTGGTCCCCCCTCTGATGTGGGAGAAAGAAAAGTAGGTCGTTGAGCTTTTAGTGCTGTTGTGTGAGCGCCTCTGCCTCTTGCAAATAGACACTGGATCCTTACAACAGACCTTGGGCTTCAAAGACCCACAGTGAGGCCAAGCAAGATGCTGTAAAGCGCACCGACAAGATTACTGTTCCTGCAAAAGGTAGGTCTGCTTCTCTTCATGGTTTTCTTAGTTTTATCTAAGGGAGAAAGTCCCTGAATTTAGGGGCTAGGAAATAGCATAGGATTATACATAACCATAAGCAGTCCTCGTAACAAAGCTGTAAGAATGTTTTCTGTATGCCAAATAGTACCCTAGGTTCTGAAGAAATAAAGAGATCTGGTGTTGGGGGGTGGAAGGGGGCAGCAGAAAGAGGAAAGGTCTCATATGCACAAAAGACCACACATGTCTCTACCCATATGGCCATACTTCTGAGCAATATTAAACATACTCATACCATCCTTGTCATTAGTTTATGTACCAACATAGTGCTTACTTAAAGTTCAGGTGAAAAGCAGCATAGATAACTGCCTTTTCAAATAAGAACTTAAAATATTTTTGAATTACTTTTATCGGGGAATAGGTTGAGAAGTGAAAACACTTGTCTTTAAACTCCTCAGTTTATTCCTTATATGAGTAGTCAGTACTGCTACATCACATGTAAGAGAGAGTTTCTTGACTGATTAATACCAACATGACAGGTCTTTATTCATACTTACTGTGACATATGGGAATATAGTTCTGAAATCTAAGATGCTTTAGTGCTGTTTGAAATGAGAGGAGTATCAGCGACTCAAATGAGCTCGGTACAGAGTGCTTTTGTAATTAACCAGTTAGTGTTCCCAAGAGATCGAAGGGTTACAGATTCTGACTTTAAGCTTTAGAGTGGGGATTCAACTAAATCCTTTTGACTCAAAAGTAGGTAAAGCTCTCTGTATCATTAACCGTTTTATTGCAAAGAAAGTGGGATTTTCTTTAATTGCTGTTGTCCTGGGTGGAAATGATTTATTTTCTTGACTTCTACTTCTCCCAGGCTCTGAGTTTCTGTTTCCCATCACTGGATATTACTGTCAGCTTTGTGAGGAATTTTTGGGGGATCCAATTTCTGGAGAGCAACATGTGAAGGGTCTTCAACACAATGAGAAGTATAAGGTTGGTCTTCGTAGTAGCCTGTGGTGTTTCCCACTTCCTGCAGTAATTATTTGCCTTCTTCAAATAAATTCAGACCCTGAAAAAGTGACAATTCAAAATCGTGTAAGCACTGGAAAGTTCCCAGTTTATCTCTATGTGGCATTATATTCTTGAGGCAGATGGCTCTAGGAATTTCTATAAATGAATGTAACAATAATGGAACCAATATTTTCTTTTTCATATATAGTTTCTTAACCAGTTTTTGAGCCTTTATTTTTTCTCTTGCAGAAGTACGTAGAAGAAAACCCATTGTATGAGGAGCGGCGAAATCTGGACCGCCAAGCTGGGCTAGCGGTGGTCCAGGAGACAGAAAGGCGACGTCAGAATGAGCTTAAACGCAAACTCAGTGAGAAATCAAAGGAGGAGAATAAAGAGAAAAAGGCAAAGATTGTGGAAGATGTAAACGAGGATGACAAGATCTCTGAGGAATTAGATGACCATTTCTCTGAGGGTAGGCAGTGTCCTGAAAAGACGGTCTGTAAAAGGAAGGCCAGCATCAAACTCCAGCTAAAAGAAGAAGTAAAGAGAGATTCTCCAGTCTCTTCCTCTTTTGGGAAATTCAGCTGGAAGAAGCCAGAAAAAGAGGAGGAAAAATGTACAGCCGTGGCTCCAAGTGTTCCCAAGGAAGAGACTGTGGAAAGCGGGAGGGACAAAGAAGACAGCAGAGCTGAAACTGGGAAGGCAAAACCCATTAAAATCCGGCTCTCTGGGAAGACTGTCGTGGCACAGACTAGCCCTTGGACACCTGTTGTGACAACTTCAACCCAGACTAAGATTCGGCCCAATCTGCCTATTCCATCCACAGTGCTCCGCAAGTCAGGTTCAGCTACAGTGAGCAAACCAGCTCCTCTCAACACCTTCCTGTCGATCAAGTCCTCTGGGACCACGGCTAAGCCTCTGCCGGTCGTTAAAGAGTCATCAGCGGAACTTCTTTTACCTCCTGACATCATCTCCAAAGCATTCGGCGGGGAAGAGGTGGTTCTAAAAGGACCTCCAGAGGAAAAAATGGCAACAGCTGAAAAGAAAGAGCCACCCCATATGCCAGAGCAAATGCTGCCTCCCCCGCCACCTCCTCCTCCGCCTCCTCCTCCGCCTCCCCCAGCCATACCTCAGCCAGCTGCTCCAACTTCTGCCCAAGTAAGTGCTGCCTTGACTTCGTTGAAGTCGAGCCCAGCTGTATCCCAGCCTCCCAGCCCTGACTTCCTGGGTCTTAACATTTTGAACCCAGTGTTGCCGGTAGCGATCATGGCCTCAGCACAGTCAGCTGGCATACCTTCTGATGAGACAGCTCCTGGGGTGAGTGAGAGCGATAGAGACCAGGCCGTGTTCTCGGTATTGGTTCGTCCCCCACCTCCCCTCTCAAGTGTGTTCAGTGAACAAGCCAAAAAATTGGAGAAGCGAAATTCCTGCCTAGCCACAGCCAATGCCAAGGATCTGTACGATATATTCTACAGCAGTGGTGGAAAGGGGGCAGCAGAGACGAAGCTGAGTAGTGGCTCATTAGCCAGTGAGGACAATAGCCCCTCCAAAGCCAGGAGCTCAGAAACTTCTGCCGCTTCTGTGTTGGATAGCTGTAAATCCCAAGAGAAGTTCGCTCCCCGTGGCAGTTCGGACTCTAATCCTTTAGTCAGCAACCCTGAAAAATCTGTTACGAAAACTCTGGTGTCCCTAGGGAAATGGTCCGTTGTAGAACATGGAGACTCAGAAAGCAGAGATAACAGATTCAGCTTCCTACAGCCTCTGACAAGGTTGTGCCAGAGCAGGTCTTATGAAACTATCGCTCCAACAACAGATCCTATGGCCGTTTGGACAGCTGGTTCTTTTGAGAGGGATGCTAAGAGGGCGGTATCTCCAGAGGGGAAAATTGAGTCTGACTTGGGAGAGCCAGGCCTGTCGGGAGTAGAACCAGCCCCTCAGCTGTTAGATGCTCATTCTCGCAGCACGGAGCCTCAGAAGTTGGTAGAAACCCACCTTCTGGAATCTGGTAGCCAGGATGAAGAAAGCCAAGAGCTCCACAGATCTAAAGATTGTAGAGAAAATGAGCGAGAGACAAACACTGAACTAAAAGAAAGAGGAAAAACACCCTCTGAGAGCGTAGTAGGGGAGGGAACAGATATTAAGAGTGGGTCCAGTAGCGTAGCCAACTCGAATTTAAACCATGGGAATAAACACTTGTGGGAGAGAGAATCACAACAACCCACACCACAAGAGACTGACAAAAACGCCGAGCAATCTAAGACACTGATGTCAGGAAGCAAAATTCAAAGTAGAGTAAGAGTTGAATTGACTGCACAGTCTCTCTCTTCCTCAAAGGTGCAAATAGACTCATTTCCATCAGAAACTAGATCTTTACTCCAGACTCCACAAGATAAAATTCTGAAAACTGCTTCCCCAGAATTGCTTCTTCAGTCCCCAGCCAGATCACCTGTGTGTTTCGTAGATCGTCTAAAGGAAAAAGAAGTTCCAGCTGGTAATCAAGAGTGGCCAGAAAATTCAGTTTCAGAATCAGCTGCCCCAACCTCTGGATATAAAAGCCTCAAACTCGAGCGAGAGAGATCAAAAGACTTTCAGGGTAAAATGACCTGTGAACTGCCTGTTTGGAATGAGAAGAAGCCAGGAATTTGGGAGAGTCCAGAGAAATCAGAAGCCGTGGGACTACGAGGTGTCCGTCCTGAATTAACAGTGACAGTTGAAGGCAAAGCCTTAGACTTTGAAGTTACAGACTTAAAAGTGAAAGAACTTGCAGCCCTGAGGAATCTGGGGGATATGGGCATTGATTGTTACAATACTCGAATAGAAAACACAACACATAGATCCCCGACTGCCCTGTCTCCGAAAGTGTGTGAAGAAAATTCTCTGTCATCTGTGGGACGCAATCCTAGCACTCTGACTGACTTTGAACCAGTCCCAGCCTTTTCTGAATCTCCCTTAGATTCTCCCAAAACCCTGGTGCTTAACTTTGGAACAGAAGTTGAACGAAACTCATCTAATCCCAGAAATGGGAGGATCACCCCTAACATTTTGAAAACTGGACTTCCTGTAGAAAATGTTGACCTTGGCTTAGGGAGCCTGGAGGGAACTCACCAGGCTCTTGACTTGTTAGCAGGAGGAATGATGCCCAAGGAAGTAGAAGGAACTTCTCAGTTAGAGAAATCGGATTCGTTCAGATTGAAAGCAGAAACATCTGCTGGCCTTGGACCATCTCCTTGCCTTCCAGATCTTGTTGACTTTGTCACACGAACATCTGTGGTTCAGAAAGAAAAGTTCTGCTCTCCCTCTGAGCCATGTGACCTTCCTGCGTGCAGTTCCCCAGAGAATGCATCTGTTAGAGAGGTAACAATGCCTCAAGTTGATGGGGACAGTGACAGCCATTTGAATATGGGAAAATCTCTGACTCCGACCTCTCCTACGAGAGAGCAGGTAGTGGGAGGCAGTACGATCCCTCATGAGATACCCGCTCGAGAAGCTACAGTTGATGCCATTGGGACGTGCAAAGAGTCCCGTGTTCAGAAATAATACACAGCCAGAAGAGCTTGTGGGGGAATCAGAGTAGCTTCTAGACTCAGGCACCCAGATGCTGCAGGGCACCTGGAACCTACTCGGCTTCTTACGTAAATGTTCATGGAAGCTAAAATCTCTTACCTCCTTTTCTTTGTTTTCTTTTCTTCCTTAAATACCGGACAAATCAATAATAACTACTTCTATACATATCTGTAAAAAATTTTTTCTGTTATTATTTTTTTTTTTTTTGCCAATTTACTTTCTCCTTTGTCATTAAAGTCAAATATCTATCTGGTTCACCATCTAGTGTGCTTTGATTGTATTTTGACTTTGACTCTGCCATTCTGGAATGGTGGGTGGGGGGAGGGGAGGGAAACATCTGGCTTTCCCAATTGCTGTGTTGTACTCCCACCCGATTTTGTGGGCAACTGATGGATATCTAGGAAAAAAACACCAAAAACCCTACTAACATGAAAAACTACTGATGAAGGAAGGATTGTTCATCTCTTGACTTCTATTTGGATGAGCCTACCTTAACGCTGTTCAAAGTACAGTGTGAGTAGCTCTTTCGTTTACCACTTTACTTCATTGTGGAACGTCAACCTGACTTCATTTTCTTTGCCTGAGACGGTCTTCTTTTCCACAAACGTGTTTGGAAATGGCCTCATAAACACAGAATAAAATTTAGCAGGTTCGCTTTGGAAGACAACGAATTGGTAGGACTTATGGCTCAGTTGCCAGGAGCATGTAGGCTCTTTAAGGTCACTTTTAATTTCAGAATGGCTTTTGTTACGACTCAGCAAGACTTTGTGTTAAATTGTTTAGTAGCCTGTTCTGTCGTAAAGAGGCAGAGATTTGAAACTTGGCTTGGGATCGAACTCATTCTGTGTCTTACCCCCTACGGATGTATTCCTTCCTCTACCTCTCCCCTTCCCACGTTTTTCTACCATAGTGTGCAAATATTTTGAGTTGTACATTTTGTTTAAAAGATTAAAGAATTTATGAGTTGACTTGGACAAGTTTAACTTTATTCTTCAATGTGTCGTTTACTTGGAATAAATGCATCAATCTCGCGTTTCATTCTGATTTTTGTTTTGAAGTGACACACATTGGAACTCCAGTAAAGCATAACAATGAGCCCTCACTTCCCTACTATCTGTTCCTCCCTGCAGCCATTCTTCCTTACCAGAACGAATTTCTTCATGTCAGATAGTTGGGTTGGTTGGTATTTGTGGGGAGAAGGGGTCACACTCAGAGCAGGCGCTACTCCCATTGGTGTTTGGTGGATCATGCAGTTGTAGGGATTGAATTTGAGGAAGCCAGATCCCTGGCATTCTCCTCCTCCTCCTCTTTCTTCTTCTTTTAGTTAAGCAAGATAGGTGAGTTTTGGGTGGGGTTTTTGTTTTTGTTTTTGGGCCACACCCAGCAGAAGCTTACTCCTGTCTCTGTGCTCGAGGGACTCTATGGGGTGCTGGAGTTCAAACCAAGCATGGAAAGCAAGCACCCTACCCACTGTGCTATTGCTCCAGCCCCAAAGGAAGATTGTTCTTATTGTTTTGTTTTGTTTTTTCTTTTTTTGGGTCACACCTGGCGATGCACAGGGGTTACTCCTGGCTCTGCACTCAGGAGTTACTCCTGGCGGTGCTCAGGGGACCATATGGGATGCTGGGAATCGAACCCGGGTCGGCCGCGTGCAAGGCAAACGCCCTACCCGCTGTGCTATCTCTCCAGCCCAAGATTGTTTTTATTGAACTAATCTTACTGAGAGGGAAAGACATGCATGATCAGGAGAGAACATGCGACTGAAAGAACAAGAAAGCAAGCGAAGATACATAGAAATAAATGAGCAAGCAAAGATGTGTTCAGGGGAGAACAGGGGCTTGAAGAGCAAGCCTCCCCGGCCTTAAGTTACATTACATAGACTGTGGGGATTATGTATCGTTGGGGTGCTGCCTTAATGGGTAGGAGGAGATAACAACAGTGGACTGGTATTGTAAAGTTGTCTTTTGTTTTTCAGGTTTTTTTGATTTTGGAGGGCAGGGTTGAGCGAGTAGTCACACCTGGTGGTGCTTGGATGTTCTGGCAGTGCCCAGGGAACCGTGAAGTGCTAGGGATTGAACCCAGGCCTTGTGAAAGGTTGGGGAGACCACCTCTTGGTGCCATGAGGTAGAACCTCCTTTTTTTTTTTGTTTCCCCTATCAGGGACACTCCTGGTAGGACTCAGGGACCATATGGGGTGTCGGGGATCAAACCTGGGTCAGCTGCTTGCGAGGTAAGCACCCTGCCTGCTGTACTCTCTTTGGTCCTGGTAGACCCAATTTTTAAGGTTTTGGGCCACATCCGGTGGTGGTCAGAAGCTACTCCTGGCTCTGTGCTTGGGGGTTGCTCCTGTCCACGCTGGGGGAGCCATACGGTGCCACAAATAAACCCAGGATGCCTCCATGCATGTCCTTAGCCCACTGAGACATTTGTTCAGTCACTGAATGTTTTTTTTCATAGGATGTAAGGTCCAGTATCCACACATCTGCATGTATTTTATGGTGTCGTCTACCTATTCTTTAAGAATCAGAAAACAGTCTTCACAGGACTCCTTCAGCTATGGAACAAATACTTAACAGGTTTAAATTTGGGCAAAAATCTAACTCTACCAAAATTGTGTAAATAATTCTTTAAAAACTCTTGATTTTGTGAAAGGAGATTCTTGATTCATAAACCATATTTCACCCGTTAATAGTTAGCTTCAGGCACTTAGTACAGTTCATTACTGTCTCCTAAGTATTCCTACTTTATTCCCATATCTGTCCCCATTTTGTTTTGGGAGCTTACTCCTGACTGCGCTCAGGGATTACTTCTGGTGGGGATCAGGGGGACCAAATGTGGTGCCAGGGATTAAACCCTTTTGGTCATGTGTGAAGCAACCACCCTATCTGGTTAACTATCCTCTGGCCCTCACTCCACATTTTGGTAGTAAAGCAATCCACAATCTGCATCCATCTACCAGGTTCAAAGATACAGTGAGTCAGAAATTATAATTCAGAGAGTGGTTATATAGGATACAGGTACCAAATAGATTTAAAGTCTGGGCAGATTCCCAGAGGAGACAGCTGATTAAAAAAGTGAGGTAGGGCTTTGGAAATACATACATTCCTAAATCTTGGTTCTCTTTAGGATAATAAAGCATACTAACCCTAGGATGATAGCCTAATGAAGGTCTTTATGTTTTGATAATTTTGTGAGAACATGAAAAAAATAGTTTGGGATTACAAATAATGTTTATCTCTAGCATATCATTTTATAATATTTACGTGATTTTTTTTGTTTGTTTTGTACACGCCCAGCTGTACTCAGGGCTTACTCTTGGCTCTGTGTTTAGGGATCCCTCCTGGCATGCTCAGGGAACCATAATAGGGTACCAAGGATTGAGCGCAGGCTGACCACATGCAAGGCAATTAGGTGCTTTAATTGTTATACCATCTCTTGGCCCCTTGTTTCTATATTTGTTTTGTTTTGGTGCCAAACCCAGAGTTGCTCAGGGCTTATTCCTGGCGGTGCTTGGGGAACCATATAGTATGCCTGGGATGAAACCTGGGTTGGCCACATGCAAGGCAAGGGCCACTGTACTATCTCTCCAGCCCTGTTTATATTTTTTAACTAAAATTTATATACGGGGGCTGGAGTGATAGCACAGAGGGTAGGGCATTTGCTTTGCACATGGCCCGACCCTGGTCCAATTCCCAGCATCCCATATGGTCCCCCGAGGATGGCCAGGAGTAATTCCTGAGTGCATGAACCAGGAATAACCCCTGTGCATCACCTGGTTTGACCCAAAGAATAAAAAAAAATAAAATTTATATACATTAACTATTCATTGATAAAACATGCAAACTTAAGATAAAAATCTACTAGCCTTTTCACCATCCTGATTCACTTTTAACATATTTTTCCTTTTTTCTTTTTTCACTGAATGACCGCGAGATAACAGTTACAAGCTTTCATGTTTGAGTTTCCGTCATACAATGTTCGAACACCCATCCTTCCACCAGTGCACATTTTCTACCACCACTGTCCCCAGTATCATCCCATCCATCCCTCCCCCTGCCTCTATGGCAGACAATTTCCCCCATACTCTCTCTACTTTTGGGCATTGTGGTTTGCAATACAGATACTGTGAGGCTATCACGTTTGGTCCCTTATCTACTTTCAGCACACATCTCTCATCCCAAACGATCTCTTCAGCCATCATTGTCTTCGTGATCCCGTCTCTATTCCAGCTGCCTTTTCCCCCAGCTCATGAGATGGGCTCCCAACCATGGAGCAATATTCCTGGCCCTTGTCTCTGTTGTCCTTGGGTGTCAGTCTCGTATTACTTAACACATTTTCAACAGACCATGTAAAAAGTATTATCGCATTTAATGTGATAGTAATTTTAACACTTTAAAATTAACACTTTATTTCTGTGTCTCCTTTTCTGACCAGACTAAATTACAAACTCGCTAAGGCAGAGGATTTGTCTTTGCCTATTTCATCATAGTATTCACAGCACATAGTTGCCTGGAATTAACAAAGAGTGTTTAATTAAAAGCTTCTTAGAAGAATCAACATGGCAGTTGATTCTATATGAACTGATTGCTAATCCATAGCAATTGATAAGTGGGTAGAGACGATAAATTGCCAATTGTTCTTGATTAGTGCTTAACAATCTACCAGCCAGCTGCCCTGTTGCTTCTGTTAACTGAATTTGTTATGTCTAAAGCACTGATACCAATGAATGTACATCAGGGCTCTCCATTCCAGTATTCTGGAATAGTGTACTGTACCAGACAAAGGGGGCCACATTGCACTTAGGACCTAGAAGAGCTGGATGGGGGAAAGGGTAAGCTGGCCTTGTGCTAGTAATGAAATCATTGTTAGCAATCACTGAATCACTGTCATCCCCTTGTTCATCGATTTACTCGAGTGGGCACCAGGAAAGTCTCCATTCGTCCCAGCCCTGAGATTTTAGCAGCCTCTCCTTACTTGTCCTTCCCAACAGTGCCATACTGGAGGCTCTTTCAGGGTCAGGGGAATGAGACCCGTTATTGTTACTGCTTTTGGCATATCGAATACGCCACAGGGAGCTTGCCAAGTTCTGCCATGCGGGTGGGATACTCTCAGTAGCTTGCTGGGCTCTCTGAGAGGCATATATATATTTCCCTCTATGGTTTGTTGCCTACTGTCTGAACCCCATCACATATGGTGTGGTAATTATGGTAAATGAGTAGGGAGTGTCTTAGGATGTGCGGCCGTGCGGTCCAGGATTATGTTCCACTCATGTGAGGCTCGGCCCGAGCATGTGGAAAGTGGCCTGGAGCATGGCAGCGGTTGGGTAGTGGAGGTTGGCTGCCAGGGTTGGGTCCCTTGGGATGGGGAGGGCTCTCACCCACCCCCCTCTGGGGCGACCCGAGTGAAAACAGCCTGGCGCAGAGTCTATCAGCAATAATAAGGTAAAGGTAAAGGCCCTCCCGTTGATCGTCGATTTGCTCGAGCGGGCCCAGTAACGTCTCCATTGGAGACTTTGTTGTTACTGTGTCTGGCATATCGAATACTCTCGGTAGCTTGCCGGGCTCTCCGAGAGGGGCGGAGGAATCGAACTCGGGTCGGCCATGTTGGCCACGTGTAAGGCGAACGCCCTACCCGCTGTGCAAATCAGCAATAATAGTGGTTATTAATAATAATAAGTATTAGTAAGGAAAGCGGTATGCTGGGGTGGGGGTGGGGGGCTGTTTTCATCAGCTCCCTTTTTCTTTCCAGCCAGGTTTCACCGGAATACTGAAGTTAGTCAAACTCAGGTCTTAGATTTGACTAAAGGAGTAATTGAACCCTTAATGGTTCAGTGTCCTCTTGTCATAGTATTCATTAAAGCTAGGCTGAGATTTGGAGAGAGATTACAGGGACTAAGGTGCTTACCTAGTATGTGATGACCCCACAGTACTGTGGTTGTGGACCTGGGACATTGCTGAGTATACTCCATCTCTTCCCCGCAAAGAAATCAAGCTAAGGTTGTTTTTCCATATATACATAATACAAACATGTATTATGTTTGTATACATAAATATATATTTATGTATGTATATATATTACATACATATATAATGCTGCTTTTGGAAGAAAGGAGAGATGCTTTTTCCATTTTATTTATTTGGGTTTTGGGGCCACACCTGACTGGCTTACTCCTGGCTCTGCTCAGGGAACACTCCTGGGGGTACTGGGGATTGAACTGGGGTAAATCACATGCAAGGTAAGCACCTGAATTTCTGTGCTATCTCTCTGGCCCTTAAAAATACATTCTGTGTAAATAATGGTTTTCAAACTTACAAAATAAGCTGGTACCTATAAAATATATAACTGTGGGAAAGTACACCGAGCGGTGCTCAGGAGTTACTCCTGGCTCTGCTCAGGGATCACAGAGGACCATTTAGGGTGCCCAGGATCAAGTACAGCAAGCCCTGTCCTCTGTCCTCCCTCGTGCCCCTAAAATATTTATGTCAGTGGAGCTGGAGCGATAGCACACCAGGTAGGGTGTTTGCCTTGCACATAGCCGACCCGGGTTTGATTCCCAGCATCCCATATGGTCCCCTGAGCACCGCCAGGAGTAACTCCTGAGTGCAGAGCCAGGAGTAACCCCTGTGCATCGCCGGGTGTGACCCCAAAAATATATATGTTCGTAAGGTTTAATGAAATTATAGACCAGATTTTGTCTTTTGTATAAATGTTCTTTATACACAGGTTATAAAGACCAATTATAGGCCATGTTTTGATTATGTTAAACTAAGCTGTGTCGCTCCCACTTAGTGCACATCGACCGTCCCTGACTCCTTGCGGAAGTTCTCCAGCATTACAGATTCCACTTCCTTTAAGTCTGAGCAGCACACATTGTTCAAGAATTTTCTACCATTCTCCCTTCCTCTCCAGTTCTCTGTTCCTACCTCTTAAAAGTTGGTGGCGCTTTTCCATGAATGCTGCCAAGCAACTGGATTTTACATGATCCATTTTACATGAAATAAGTGTGTGGCTTCACAAAGCTTAAAGTAATCCAGGCACTCAAAAATACCACAAAGTCCGTTGCAGGCAAAAGCACAAAAGTTAACTCATTTATTTCTGGGGCCTCTCCACGGTGCTGAGGGCAACCAGGACTACACCCAGTGTTGCCAGGAGACCGTGCAATGGCGGCGAGCAAAGCAAACCGGGTCCAGGTGCATGGCAGACCTGCGCTCCAGCCCCCTAAGCTATCTCACTGGCCTTATGACTTGTATGTAGAAGTACGGATGTGAAGCTCTACGAGGCTTTCGTTCCACTTGCAGAGAGAAGATCAGGCAAGAACAGAGCTTTGTAGAAAATTAGGGCAATGTGGCCCAGGTGGCCCCAAACACCACTGGATAAGCCACCCCTCACCCTACCACCACCACTCAAAAAAAAAAAAAAAAAAAAAGGAAAGATGCAAAGGGAAAGAAGCCTGTTTAGGGAAGTGAATGAAAGAAGTGAAAATAGAGACAGTGTTACGTAATGGTAGTAGAGAAAGATAACAAAAAGGTAAAATCACCCATGAGGAGGCAATTCTTTTCTCATACTCTGCCCCTACTAATAACCTTTGTCCAGGCCACCTAGGAATACCAACATTAAGGATGGAGATGACAGTCGCTGGGTTCTCACACCTGTCTTCTGTTCTTTTCCAGGAGCTACTGCAGATGTCTGCAGATTTCCAGAAGGAAGCCATCTCTGGCCCACAGAATCAGGGATGGAAGCCACAGAGATCAGAGGAATAGTGCTCGCCCCTGTGGCCGGTACCTGGTCACCCCTAGATCCGGCTTCAGGAAAATGAGCGTGGCTGCTGGGGCAGGAATGGGTTGTGGAGAAGGTCTGGCCATTTCCGCTGCCAGCAAATAAAGGTAAGGGAACGTGTTGTTTGTATGTGAATATTCATGCCAGTAGTGGAGGAAAACGTATTCTAATCTTGCCATTTCTCATTTAGTGCTGAATAAATCACCTCCTAAACATTCCCTCTCCTTTTGTTCTGTGATACTTGCATTTAAAGCCTAGGAGCTCACCAGGTGTGGGTCTAAGGGCCTGAAAGCATCATCAGGTGGGAACCCAACTACAGCAACACTTTTTTTTCCTGTGATTTTTTTTTTATTAGTGAAACACCATGAGGTACAGTTGTAGACTTACAAATTTTTGTGCTTGGGTTTCAGTTATACAATGATCCAGTACCCATCCCTCCACCTGTGCCCATTCTCCATCATTTACATTTTTTTTTAATTTTTGTTAGTGAAACACCATGAGCAACATTTTTTTTAAGGTGTGAATTTCAAATATTCTCATTTCTGGGGCTGGAGCGGTAGCACAGCGGGTAGGGCGTTTGCCTTGCACATGGCTGACCTGAGTTCGATTCCCAGCATCCCATATGGTCCCCTGAGCACCACCAGGAGTGATTCCTGAGTGCAGAGCCGGGTGTAACCCCTGTGCATCGCCAGGCGTGACCTAAAAAGAAAAAAGAAATTCTCATTTTTCCTGGGCTCTTTTCTCAGATGTGACTATAAGATAGAATATTTCCTGGAGCAATAGTAGAGCAGGTAGGACTTGCCTTGCACATACCTGACTCAGGTTTGATCCCTGGCATCACATATGGTCGCCCAAACACTGCCAGGAGTGATTCTTGAGTGCAGAGCCTCGAGTAACCCCTGAGCATCATCAGGCATGCCCCCCGCAACAAAACAAAAGAAGAAATATGTATATCAGTGATTCAGTGTCAGAACTGTGTTCAACATCATTCTCAAATATAAAGAAGCACTTATATATGTATAAAGGTGTATGTTTTATTTGAACTTTTGGTTGTAACAGAAACATAACTCAAGGATGGTGAGGTAGTACATGTGTTAAGACTCTGACTCCTGCATCCTGCTGACTCTGAGTCCAATCACCAGTACCACAAATGATCCCCCAAGGACCCCTAAGGATCACTCCTGAACAGAGAAAGAAAGAAAGAAAGAAAGAAAGAAAGAAAGAAAGAAAGAGCATAAGTTTAAAAAAAAACTGGAGGTTTTTTTTTTTTTTTTTTTTTTAGCTTTTTGGGTCACACCTGGCGATGCACAGGAATCACTCCTGGCTCTGCACTCAGGAATTACTCCTGGCGCTGCTGGGGGAACCATATGGGATGCCGGGAATCGAACCCAGGTCTACTGAGTGCAAGGCAAACGCCCTACCCACTGTACTATCGCTCCAGCCGCTGGAAGTTATTTCTGACCTGGTAACTGGGAAGCTATGTATTCTAGGACAAACAGGTCTGGCAGTCTCACCAGTTTGTAGGTTTAAAAAAGTTGAAAACCACTGACCTTTATAGGCTTTGATACAGAAAAGGAGAGCATGTTCTATAACACAAAAAAGTTTTTGTGAAGGATGATTATTAATGTGACATGGGTCACATATACATCCCTGAATAATTAGTGTGCCAGGTGGTTAGAGTACAGGTGGTCAGATGGTAATCATCAGTTCACAATGAGAAGAAGACAGGCTCTCTATGCCTGACCAGGCTAGGGCAGTGGGGTTTTGGTCTTATTTTTGTATGGGACCATACCCAGTGATGCTCAGAGTTACTCTTGGCTGTGCACTCAGAAGTCACTGCTTGTGAAGCTCAGGGAGACCATATGGGATGCCAAGGATTAAACCAAAGTCAATCACATGCAAGGCAAGTACCCTACCCACTGTACAATCACTCCAGCCCTCAATATCTAATTTTTTAAAAAATTCTCACAGTTGGTGAGCAGTTAGTAAAGCCTGAGATGGTGCTCCTGAAAATTTTTGTCCTCAAGTCACTTAAAAACTAGAGTTATTTCTTTTTCAGATCCCGCCATTTGGAAGAGAATTGATGACATGGCCACTGATATTGAAGAGTGAGCTGTAGAGGGGATAAAGAAATTGTGATGTTTTCTTGCAAAAGAATGGGCTTGGACCTCGACTCAATACCATGCACAAAAGTCAGATCAAAATGAATTAAAGACCTCAACATCAGACCAGAATCCAGAAGGTACACTGAAGACAAGATCAGCAAAACCCTCCACGATATTGAGGCTAACAGTATCTTCAAAGATGACATACCACTGACCAACCAAGTGGAAACAGAGATAAAAAAAAATGGGACTATATTAACTACGAAGCTTCTGCACCACAAAAGATACAGTGACCAAAATACAAAGACAATCTACAGAATGGGAAAGGATATTCACCCAATATCCATCCAATAAGGGGTTGATATCAACGATATACAAAGCACTGGTCGAACTCCACAAGAAGAAAACATCTAGCCCCATCAAAAAATGGGGTGATGAAATGAACAGAAACTTTGTCAAAGAAGAAATCTGAATGGCTAAAAGGCCCATAAGAAAATGCTCTACATCACTAATCATCAGGGAGATGCAGATCAAAACAACAATGAAATATCTCAAACCACAGAGACTCGCCCACATCCAAAAGAACAAAAGCAACCGGTGTTGACGTGGATGTGGGGAAAAAGGAAAACTCCCTCATTGTTGGTGGGAATGCCGACTGGTTCAGCCCTTTTGGAAAACAGAGTGGACGATTCTCAAAAAATTAGAAATTGAGCTCCCATTTGACCCAACAATACCACTCCTGGTAATATATCCCGGGGAGGCAAAAAAGTATAGTCGAAATAACGTCACACTTGTATGTTTATTGCTGCACCATTCACAGTAGCCAAAATCTGGAAAAAACGTGAGTGCCCAAAAACAGATGACTGGTTAAAGAAACTTTGGTACATCTACACAATGGAATACTATGCAACTGTTAGAAAAGATGAAGTCATGAAATTTGCATACAAGTGACTCTACATGGAAAGTATCATGCTAAGTGAAATGAGTCGGAGAGGGACCGACAGAAAAACCACTCATCTGGGAAATATAAAGTTAACAGAATGGGAGATGAACACCCAAGAATAGTTGAAATAAGTACCAGAAGGTCTGCTCCACGGCTTGGAAGCCGGCAGCACATGCTTGGGGAAAAGGCAGCTCAGATAGAGAAGGGAACATCAAGTAAAGGGTGTTTGGAGGATTCTCCCAGGATGCGAGATGTGTGCTGAAAGTAGACTGTAGACCGAACATGATAGCCACTCAATACCTCTATTGCAAACCACAACACCCTAAAGGAAAGAGAACAAAAGGGAATGCTCTGCCACAGAGGTGGGGTGGGGTGAGGGGATGGGGTGGGAGGGCTACTGGGTTCATTGGTGGTGGAGAATGGGCATTGGTGGAGGGATGGGTACTCGATCATTGTATAACTGAAACCCAAGCACAAAAGTTTTTTAAGTCTACAACAAAAATTAAAAAGAAATTGTATGTTTGAAATTAAACCTGATGATGTGATGATTGTGAATTAACTGAAATGAGCAACCCTATGTCATTGTCTGAGGTATTATGGAGTTAAAGAACTTCCGGGTTGTCCCAATTACCTGACAGATAAAATCTCCAAACAGATAACAGTCTGGAAATGTTTTGTACTCTTGATGAGTATTTTCAAGCACAGGGCTTAGACTTGGGCAAACCTGTCAGTGTGTGCAGTCAGTACTGTGTGTATGACACATCAATAAACACAATTTCTGGACAAGCAACACCCTTTATTTGTTAATTCACTAATATTTTTGGTTCGGGGACCATACCCAGTCAGTGCTGGAGTCATCCTGGCTGCCTGGAGCATGTGCTCAGCCTGTGGACCCATCTCTGGCCCCGGGTGTCCTTTACTTTTGGACAGTCCCTGAGTGATAGCAACAAGACATGAAGTAAAGCCCTTTTATTGTTGTTTTGGCCACACCTGGCAGTGCTCAGGGGTCATTTCGTGGCTCTGCACTCAGGAATTACTCCTGGCAGTGCTCGGGGACCACATGGGATGCCAAGGATGAAACCTGGGTCAGCCGTATGCCAGGCAAACACCCTCCCCGCTGTACTAATAAAGCCCTTTCTGTGAGAGTAGATCTCTGCCCCTTCTAACAGAGGCTCTTTTTTTTTTTTTAATAAGTTTTTGCACTGTGGTTTATAGTACTGTCGCCGATCGGGCTTCATACATGGCACTTTCCCACCTCTTGGCACCATCTTGTCCTGGTTGAACACTCCCCTCCACCATACCTGTTGGCTGCGCCCTGCCCTGTCTCACAGCCTCCCCTCCAAATGGCACATGTCCTACTGAAGACCAGTTCTCATGCTCTTCGTTGCCATTGTCTCTGAGTAATCGTTATTCCACCATTATGTTTCTTTATATCCTGTATTGAGAGATCATTCTGTGTCCGTTTCTCTCCCTCTGACTAACTTCACTCATTGTAATACTCTCCAAATTTCATGACTTATCTTGCACAGGTTGTTTTTTAATGTTTATTATAGTGGTCTGGAGCGATAGCACAGCGGGTAGGGCGTTCGCCTTACAAGCGGCCAACATGGCCGACCCGAGTTCGATTCCTCCGCCCCTCTCGGAGAGCCCGGCAAGCTACCGAGAGTATTCAATATGCCAGACACAGTAACAACAAAGTCTCCAATGGAGACGTTACTGGGCCCGCTCGAGCAAATCGACGATCAACGGGAGGGCCTTTACCTTTTATAGTGGTCAAGTTCTCAGCTAAGTGCACAATAATACAAGTGAAGTATTTCTGGGTCAGTGGCTGCAAGAGCCAGTGGCTGCACTGTGGCGTGCACTTAGCTTGGAAGCCAAGTGGGAAAGCACCAAGGCTTGCAAAGCAGAGCCCGCCAGAGCCCCGCAGCAGCTCTGGGCTCTGTCCCAGATACTCAGCAAAGCCTGCCACCAACATGACCTCATTGCCACAAATGTATCCTAATGTACCACAAGTGGTGTTGCTTTATAAATCACAGACAAACACATGGACAGGAATAGTCCAACCTAAACAGCCTCAGAGAAGTATAAGCTCTGTGCACACTCAGTGCCTCCTCACTTGTCCTCCTTGCCACCTGGATTCCCATCCTGAAACCACCGTGATGTGGAGAGTCTCAGCCACACATGTAAAGTGTCTTGGATGATAGCAGCTGTTTCTCAGCAGCACTTCATGCAGAGTTCATGTCCCTGGAGAAAGGATGTCAGATTAGCTATCATCTGTGGAAAAAGTCATCCACCCTGATCAATGCCTCTTTGAAAGCCTAAATTAGAAGAAAGATTTGACAACTGGAATATGGATACAGATAGAAAGCAAACTCCAGGACCGGAGCCATAGTACATTGAGGAGGGCATTTGCATTGCATGCCACCAATCTGGGTTCAATCCCCAGCACTTTACAGTTCTTCAGTCCTTCCCAAGAATCATTCTGAATGCAGAGCCAGGAGTAACCACTGAGCATCGCTGAGTGTGGCGCAAACTCCAGAAAGTTAGATTCCTAAGAGGACCAGGCCAATCCTGTTCATAGATGACCTGGTTTGAAGGTTACTTGTGACTATTTAACAGAATTGTTAGATATTGGAGCCCAAGTTAGAGAAGTGCCACCGGTCAGTGAAACTGCCTGGAGTTACGAGATGATCTGTCTCTACCCCCTGGAAGAGTGCTGAAAGCCAAGGCAAGCTGTAGCGCCTGCAGCATCCCAAAGGCAGAAAACACCAGGGGACCCCGGAAGGTAGTTGAGGTGCTTGCCTGGCATGTGGCCAGCTCCAGTTTGGTACCTGTCACCATGTGCTCCTCGAAGCACTATTGAGATAGTCCCAGCACTATGGGAGCCCCAACCCTTCCCAAAAGAGAAAGAAACGTGTTAGACATTTATTGCTAATAAGCAAAATAAACTTATTGTGGAGTTTGCTACGGGGGCAGGCTTGAGGGGTGGTTGGGAAAATGGAGATTATGGAGGGAAGGGGCCAATAGTGGTGGGATTGGTGTTGGTTGGATGTCTGTTAACAAATCATCATGAACAACTTTAAAAACCATGTGTTTAAATAAAGTGGGGGAAGAAAAAAAAAATGCCTGAGGAGATTCACATGCAGTATCACAATTTTGATTCTGAAGGATATCTTAGGTTCCATTTGTCACTTTTTAAAATTTAACTGACTGGGGCTGGAGCAATAGCACAGCGGGTAGGGCATTTGCCTTGCATGCGGCCAACCCGGGTTCGATTCCCAGCATCCCATATGGTCCCCCGAGCACCGCCAGGGATGATTCCTGAGTGCAGAGCCAGGAGTGACCCCTGTGCATCGCTGGGTGTGACCCAAAAAAGAAAAAAAAATAAATTGAACTGTCAGGAACATACTGAACATCCCTTTAACAGGGATTTAACTTTCTGGCAAAGTAGAAACTTTGGTAATAGTTCTATAAAGTCATGCAAAAGAATTATTTTATTAGAATAGTATGTTTAGTAATACATAGTAACAACAACACAAATGCAAAAACATCTTCATATCCAGTGTAGGTGCAAAATCTCAAGTGGCATGTGCTATTAAGTAGCGTGAAGGTGTCTGTGATGCTTATGACAGTACAAAGGAAGACCCAGTCTGTTAGACATTCATTTGTGTTAGGAATCCTGTGCTTTGTGGAAGGCACACGCTGGAGACTGATTACCTAAGGAGTTAAAATGTGGTTCTGAAGATAATGTAAGGATGCTGAGCACTAACTGGGAACACATCCCCAAACTGGAATCACAGAGTTCATGGGAGCACATTACTGGCAGGCTGTGATGCTCTTCTCGGGAGTCTTCCCCAGCCCATGTGGAAATTTGCAGTGGCGTTGCACAAACTGCGGGCTGGCCTGAACACTTGCAATTTGGAATACACATTAAAAACAAAAACAGTGGGGCTGGAGAGAGAGCACAGCGGGTGGAGCGTTGGCCTTGCACGTGACAGACCCGGGTTCGATTCCCAGCATCCCATATGGTCCCCTGAACACTGCCAGGAGTAACTCCTGAGTGCAGAGCCAGGAGGAACCCCTGTGCATGGCCGGTGTGACCCAAAAGCAAAAAAAAAAAAAAAAGTACAGGTTAGGTGCTTACCTTGCACATGACTGACCCAGGTCCTGTCCTCTGCACCCCAAATGGCTCTTACGCCCCCCAGGAGTGATCCCTGATAAACCGAAAAAAAAAAATAAGACCACAAAAACACCAAGCACATTTCTAAAAGGCACATTTCCTACAAAGCAAATCTTTTCTTAGAACAGGAAACAGCTGTTGTAGGCAAAGTAGGCGGTGAGCTTGATAGAGGGTAAGTGGAGTCCAGGTTTGTGAAGCACGTTCCCAAACAGCAGCAGGGAATCTCTCCAACTCTCCAGGAAGCAACAGTCTACCGTCCAGTGGTCGAAGCAGCAATCTCTATTTCCCACATCTTGCAGTTCTCCCACTAATATTCTTCCTTTAACTAGGCGCTTGGTTCAAACTGCCTGCAGTGCATTCGCGTGGTTGTCTAACACTGAGAGCTTCTGAACTCTTTCCAGCATCTTATGCACATTGACCCAGGAGGGCCACCACCTCGTCCACTTGGTTTACATCTGCTGGAGTCTTCGATGACTGCCAGCAGCACTGGAGCCTGCAGGGTCCTGGTGGATACTTTGTGGGGGGTGATGGAGAAGGAGGCAGCAAAGGTGGGCAGGGGATGGTAGAGGGGTGGCACAGGGGCAAATGTCTGCCCAAATAGTTTTGCACAGAGAAATAAGACGGGTGACAAAATAAACTGGCCTTTGGGGATAGTCAGGGACAAGGGAAAGACACAGAAATGATTCCACTTTGCAAGAATTTCTGATTACTGCGGACGACAATCAGAAAATAGATCAAGGGGCTGGAGCGATAGCACAGCGGGTAGGGCATTTGCCTTGCACGCGGCCGACCCGGGTTCGATCCCCAGCATCCCATATGGTCCCCTGAGCACCGCCAGGAGTCATTCCTGAGTGCAGAGCCAGGAGCAATCTCTGTGCATCGCCGGGTGTGACCCAAAAAGCAAAAAAAAAAAAAAATCATCAAGGATGGGCGAAAGCTGAATGGATTAAGTGCATGCTTAGGACCCAGAAGCCAGGTTCCACTTGTCACACACGTGGTCCTCCAAACAGGGCTGGGAGCATGTCCCCAGCTCCAAGCTGGAGTAGCTCCTGAGCACACCAGGTGTGGCTCCAAAACCAAATAAAAGCTAACATTTACATTAGCCTCAAACTTTAATCATTGTTACCCTGAAAGTGAGGATCTTTATAAACATCTGGATTCATTTTATGTGGTACACATCAACTTGTACACTTCATTCTGTTTTTGTGGGGTCAGGGCACAGCAGCAGGGCTCAGAGGTTACCCCTTACTCTGCACTCAGGGGTCACTCAGTCATATGTAGTGCTGGGGACTGAACCAGTGTCAGTTGTGTGCAAGCAAAGTGCTTTACCTCTCCAACAGCACCCTCCTTTTTTTTTTCTTTTGGGTCACACCCAGCAATGCTAAGGGGTTAGTCCTGCCTCTGCTCTCAGGAATTACTCCTGGTGGTGCTCAGGGGACATATGGGATGCCGGGGATCGAACCTGGGTTGGCCGCATGCAAGGCAAAACACCCTCCCCACTGGGCTATCGCTCCACCCCCCCCTTTAAAAAATTTTTTGTTTGCATTTGGACCACACCCGGATGTGGTCAGGGCTTACTCCTGCCTCTGCACTCAGGGACCACTCCTGGCAGCCTCAGGACCCGTATGCTGTACTAGGGACTGAACACAGGTGGACCAGGTGCAAGGCAAAATGCAGGGAGTACTATCAATCTGACCCTCCCCTCCCCCCCAAAAAAACACCTTTTTTTGAAGTTATTGATTTGCTTAGCAGAAGTCTAGGGTTGGAAGGTGTTTCCATCGTCTTCTAGTGTTTATTTGACCACACATGCTCATGAGACCATATGTGGTGTCACGGATCGCCTCATGTAGGGCAGACTAACTCTGGACCGTCAGCAGTCTTTTTTTGTTTGATTTTATTTCTGGATCACACCTGCCAGTGCTAAGGGCTTACTCCTGGTCCTGTGCTCAGGGATCACACTGGTGGGAATTGGGGATCATGTGTGGTCCTGGAGACCTGAATCAGACATGGTCACGGTCCTCCCATTGTTCATCGATTGCTCGAGCGAGCCCAGTAACGTCTCCACTGGAGACTTTGTTGTTACTGTGTTTGGCATATCGAATACGTCACGGGGAGCTTGCCAGGCTCTGCCGTGCGGGCGAGATACTCTCAGTAGCTTGCCGGGCTCTCCGAGAGGGGCGGAGGAATCGAACTCAGGTTGGCCATGTTGGCCGCCTGCAAGGCAAACGCCCTACCGTTGTGCTATCACTCCAGCCCTAAATCAGACACATAAAAGGCAAATAAATGCCCTACCCTCTGTCTTATCACTCCACATCCCCCTCTATCTTTTTAGTCTTACTGTTTTTAGCCACACCAAGGCGGTGCTCAGGGACTACACCCAGCTCAGGGCTGAGAGGGGAGAGCACTGCTCTTGAGAGGTGCTGATGGAGGGCAGGAAGAGCGAGTACAACAGTAGGACACTCGCCTTGCATGTAACTAACATGGGTTCAATCCCCAGCATAACATATGGTCCCACCAGGAGTATATCAAAAGCAGAGCCAGGAATAAATCCTGAGCATCATTGGGTATAGCCCCCAAAAGACAAAACAATGCAGGTGGAAAGAACAGGCCATCTTTATTCTGAATTAGCTGTTTCAGAATTAACCGTTGAGTTTATAACACTAACTCACAAACTCCATCCCACTCAGGACATAAGGCACTTGCCTTGCACACGACTGACCATGTTTTGATTTCCGGAACCATATTACCATCCTGGGTACCACCAAGTATGATCCCTGAGCACAGAGCCAAGACTGATCCTGAGCACAGCAGATGTGGCCCCCAATAAATGCCCCAAAAAAGAGTCCTTTCAAATCTAATAACTTCTGGGGGCCGAGTGATAGTACAGCAGTAGGGCATTTGCCTTGCATGCGGCCAACCCGGGTTTGATTCCCGGCATCCCATATGGTTTCCCAAGCACCACCAGGAGTAATTCCTGAGTGCAAAGCCAGGAGTAACCCCTGAGCATCGCTGGGTGTGACCCACAAAGCAAAAAAAAAAAAATCTAATCTAATAGCTTCAAGAAACGAGCCACAAATTATTAAACACAGAGTACTCTCAATAGACTCATATGATGACAAGTTGATGCTGAGAAATAAGGGGAAAATGAAATAGGTTATTACATGAGCCTTAAATATGTGAGTCTATGTCAGTAGATCCCTACATTTGGGATTGAGTTTGTAGGAAAGCATATTTGTATGTGTGTTTGCTAGGGTCAAACCCAGGCACTCACAGTCATGTACCCCTCCTCTGAGCTACACCTTGCAAACCTGTTTTGTTTGTTTTGCTCTTTGGTTCACACTGGCGATGCTCAGGTGTTATTCCTGGCTCTGCACTCAGGAATTACTCCTCGCGGTGCTTGGGAGAGGATCAGATGGGATGCTGGGGCTCGAACCCAGGTTGTCTGCATGCAAACACCCTACCTGCTGTACTATTGCTCTGACCCCCCTTTAGTGTGTTTTTTTTTTAAGTGATGTGACCTACGGAAAATAAAACTTTCTAGGGCCAGAGATATTGCCCTGCCAGGAGTGACCTCTGAGCACAAAGCCAGAAGTAAGCCCTGAACACCAAAGGGTGTGGTCCAAAAACAAAAAAAAGAAAACTTTCTAAAGCGGACAAGTTCAGCAGATGGAAATGAGAAGTGCAAGGGTTGTAGGTAATAAAGTTTAAGGTTAAAAAAAAAATAAAACTGGGCCAGAAGAGACAGTACGCAGTCAGCTCAAGTTCCATCCCCAACATCCCACATGGTTCCGAGCCCACCAGGAGCAACCCCTAAAAGCAGAGCCAGGAGTGAGCCTTGAGATGCAACCCCACCCCCCAAAAAAGAAGAAGACCTTTTTTGTTTTTTTTTATGAACATGCCAGAACTGAGGGAAACTGCTAAAGAATGATGAATAGGGCCCAAGGATAATACAGTGGGTAGGGATTTTGTCTTGCACACAGCTGACTTGGGTTCGACCCCCGCCATCCCATACGGTTCCCTGAGCACTGCCAGGAGTAATTCCTGAGTGCAGAGCCAGGAGGAACCCCTGACCATCGCCAAGTGTGGCCCCAAAACAAACAAAAATAAAGTGTGTTTAATGCCTTGTAAATCATGAGAATATGACTGTGTTTAGGCAAATCCAAAAGGATAAAAATAAGTAGGGTTACTATTTGCATAAAAGCTTACTGCAAAGTAACCCAGCACATAACAGCAGCTAGATTATAAGGTGATTTACAGTTTATATAACACTTCCTACATTCTCTCGTTGCCATATATTTAATGTTAGACATAATTTGAACTACACACTAATTAAGCTTAATTAGTAAGTTCTTGTGAATGACTGTAATTACTGGGACTAGTTTGTTGCCAAAGCAAATATCAGAGTGTTTTTTTTGGGGGGGGGAGGGAGGTTTGGGCCACACCCAGAACGACTCATGAAACTACTCCTGGCTTAGTGTCCAGGGGTGACACCTGATAGTGCACAGGACTCGGTATGTAGAGTCAGGGACCAATGCCAGATTCCATATGCAAAACAAATGCTCAGCCCATTAATCTATTTCTCTAGTCCGTTACCTAGTAGTTATAATCAGTAACTCATTTGCTTATATTCCACTTAAATTTCATAAGCATGAACCTCCTGTATATTAAGAAATGACACCTTGGACTGGAGAGACAGTACAGTGGGTCAGGGTGAGGTACCTGCCTGGCATGAAGCCAACTCAAACTCTGGCACCATACGGTCCCATGAGGCCCGCCAGGAGTCATCCCTGAGCACAGAACCAGGAGTTAACCCAGAGCACCACTGGGTGTGGCTCATGAAACTTAAAAAGCAAAAGAAAACAAAACCTGTGACTTGACAGTTGAGAGAACATTTGACATTTATCCACCAAGTACTTGCTGAGGACTGTTGCTGGAGCGATAGCACAGCGGTAGGGCGTTTGCCTTGCGCACAGCCAGCCCGGCCGAGCCAGGTTCGATTCCTCCACCCCTCTCGGAGTGCCTGGCAAGCTACCGAGAGTCAATATGCCAAACACAGTAACAAAAAGTCTCACAATGGAGGCGTTACTGGGCCCGCTCGAGCAAATCAATGAACAACGGGAGGACAGTGTTTGTTTTTTTGTTTGTGTGCTAGAGATTGAGCAAGGCACTGGGAAGTAAGGTGGTGGTGAGCAGAGGAGGCCTGGTTAGTGATGACTCGCAAGTTAGTGAGGCACGTGCATCGAGACAGGATGCTGAAGACCTATTTGACTCTCCCCGAGCTACAAGCCAAGCCTTTCCCCTGGGTTTTCATCTGCCTCCCCCCCTTCATTGGATCTAGCCTTCAGGCAGGGAAAGCACAGCAGTTACTCCCAAAGGGGAACCCAGGTGAGTCAAGAATTAGTGAGGGTGGGGTCGGAGCAATCGTCTAGCAGATTGGGCACTTAGCTTGCATGTGGTGAACCTGGGTTCAGTTCCCAGCATCCGTATGGTCCCTGGAGCCCGACTAGAAATAATCCCTGAGCACAGAGCAGGAGTAAGACCTGAGCACCAATGGCTGTGGCCCAAAAAACAGAAAAGAATTTGGGAGGTTGCTGGACCGAAGCGATAGTACAGCAGATAGGGAGTTTGCATTTTTGCCTTGCACTCAGCCAACTCAGGTTCAATCCCCAGCAACCTCTATGGTCCCCTGGACCCAGCAGGAGTGAACCCTGAGCACTACTGAATGTAGCCCCCCAAAAAAAGAAAACAAAAACAAAAAATAAACACAATGGGGCCGGAGCAATAGCACAGCGGGTGGGGCGTTGGCCTTGCACCTGGGTTCGATCCCCGGCATCCCATATGGATCCCCCAAGCACCGCCAGGAGTAATTCCTGAGTGCAGAGCCAGGAGTAACCCCTGAGCATTGCTGGGTGTGACCCAAAAAGAAAAAAAAAAAACACAGAATGAGTGAGGTCAAGATTCTGTGACAACACGTTCCCAGAATAGAGCATTTCTCATTGCCCAGAGACAGAGAGGACCATGGTTCATTTGAGCGGCTCAGAGTGGCTGGAGGGATCTTTACTATAAGAGAAATGGTGGAAAAATTGGAAAGTGAAAGATCCTTGTCATATCTAAGGCTGACCTGAGTTTGATTCCCAGCATCCCAGACGGTCCCCTGAGTACTGCCAGAAGTGATCCCTGGGCCAGAGTCAGGAGTAAGCCCTGAGCATAGCTGGGTATGGCCCCCCCCCAAAAAAAAACAGCAAAAACAATAATTGAATATGGCAGAGTACACATAACTGAGCTTACCTATTTGTTATATTTATTTATTTTGGGAGGGGTCACACCCAACTGTGCTCAGGAGTTACTCCTAGCTCTGCACTCAGGAATTACTCTTGGCAGTACTTGGGGGACCATATGGGATGCCGGGAGTCGAACCCGGGTTGGTCACATGCAAGGTAAATGCCCTACCCACTGTACTATCACTCTGGCCCTATTTGTTATGTTTATGTGGTTTTATTTGGGGGGAGCCACAACCAGCTATGCACTCAGGGATTACTCCTGGTGGGGCTGAGAATACCATATCAGGTTCCAGAGATAGAACCCAGGTCAGTTGCAGCTAAAGCAAGCCCCCGAACCACTGTACTATCTCCCTCGCCCTTCTGTGTGGTATTTGTTGAAATAATTTTTTTTTTATGTAGGAGTACTGCTGTTTATTCAGCCACTGATTAGCTGATTGAATTGGGCATAAGTCACCTTTTTTTTTTCATTTTTTATAATTTTATTTATTGAATCACCGTGAGAGCAGTTACAAAGCTTTCGGGTTTAAGTCTCGATCATACAATGAAACACCCGTACCTTCACCAGTGCCCATTCTCCACCACCAAAAACCCCAGTATGCCCCCATCCCCCACCGTCCCCCTACCTGTGGGGCAGATGATTTCCACATTACTCTCTCTCTAGGGCTGTTTGCCTTGGTGCGCAGCCAGCCCAGACGAGCCAGGTTTAATTCCTCTGCCCCTCTCAGAGAGCCCGGCAAGCTACTAAGAGTATCTCACTTGCACGGCAAAGCCTGGCAAGCTACCCGTGACATACTCAATATGCCAAACACAGTAACAACAAGTCTCAAAATGGAGACCTTACTGGGCCCGCTCCAGCAAATCGATGAACAACGGGAGGACAATGTCAGTGACAGTGACTACTTTGATCACACTCAATATTTTGACACCAGACCCACCATTAGAAATAATTTTATTTTGGATTGGAAGTCTCACCCAGCAGGACACTAGGGACCATTATCACAGTGCCTGGGAAACCATGTCGTGCTCAGAAATAAATCGAAGCTCTTGCATGACAGCATACCCCCCCAGCACCTTGATTTTTCTTCCCAGCCCCAAATGACATTTCAGAGGCCTTACACAACATATTTAAAATAGCTTTTAAGGCCACATGTGTGGCTATAAGACACCCTCAAACTACAACACTGACATCCCAGTAGTAGCATACCAGATTGGATGGGATGTAACACAGAAACCAAACAATCTCAGTTAACAAAAACGTTAACACAAAAGGCTTAACTTACAACAGCAGCTTAGTAAACCCTCAGACAAGAACTTAACACCCCCCGGGGCTAGAGCAATAGCACAGCAGGTTGGGCGTTGCCTTGCACACAGCCAACATGGCCAACACAGGTTCAATTCCCAGCATCCCATGTGGTGCCCCAAGCACCGCCAGGAGCAATTCCTGAGTGCATGAGCCAGGAGTAACCCCTGAGCATTGCCGGGTGTGACCCAAAAAGCAAAAAAAAAAAAGAAATAACCCAAAACTTAACGTCCCCCATGGTGAGATATTAACAATTTTCACAATTTTTCTTGTATGGAAATATTTTTATCATCCCATTAGCCATTTATTGGTATATAATAAATTATAAAATAAAATTAACTAAAATAAATTGTTAGTCTGCTATGGGGGTACGCTTGAGGAGTGGCTGGGAAAATGGAGACAGTAGTGGAGGGAAGATGACAGTGGTGGTGGTGAGGTTGGGGTTGGAATATTGAATTTCTGGAACAAATCATCATGAACAAGTTTGTAAACCACGTTGTTTAAGTAGAGTCTCCTGCCCCCACGCCTGGCTGTCCTCACCAGGGCCCCTTGAAGGGTGGTGGCGGGTTGAGTTTCCCTCCCCGCCCTGAGCAGAGCCCCAGCAGCTGAAGACCTCCAGAACCAGCCACAGCCATGCTGAGACCACTCTCCACACGTCCGGACAAGCCTCATGCATGAAGGAACCGGCAGAGGAACTCAGGCATGGGGGTCCCAGGGGCTGAGATTTTCAAGCTTGCTCGGATCAGGACTGGGCCTTCTCCACCCAGATCCCCCATCTTCCAGTAGGTAGGCGTTACACCCACCAGCTGCCACCGGCGCCAGGTGGTCCCATCAATAGCCAAGACCCAGAGACTATAAAACCCAGCTCCCGGAAGCATCTTACTATCTCATTTTTACTTTGGAGAACCTGGCAGGCTACCGAAAATATCCTGCCCACACAGCAGAGTCTGGCAAACTTCTCGTGTCGTACTCAATATGCCAAATACCAGTAACAATGATGGGTCTCATTCTCCTAGCCCTAAAAGAGCATTGAATATGGCTCTTTTAAAATCTCAGGGCTAGGAAGGAGACATTACTGGTGCCTGCTTGAGGCAATCGACGAACAACCTGATGATCGTGATTGTGATAGTTGTTTAAATAAAGTGGTGGTGAGGATGGGGTAGGAATAGCTCTAAGGGCCAGGAAAAAATAGTACAAGGATTAAGGCCATGCTTTGCATACAATACACTAACCCCAAGTTTGATCCCTGGAACCACATGGTTGTCTGAATACCACCAGGCATGGCCCTGAAGATCTCTTATCACTGCCAGGCAATGCTTAGGAGACATCCCTCCAAAAATATTTAAAAATAAAGTGAAATAAAATGAGCATTCTTCATAAATCATCTTCTAGAGTAAGAACAATGGAAACCAGGTGAAGAAGAGTGGAGTCCTGTGATTTGCTCCATCTGCAAAGGGGTGGTACAGTACCTGAAAGAGAAAAACTCAGCTAACCTTTCCCGAGCCCTGAAGTGGAGGTGAGGCAAACTCTGTTATGGTCACATCAAACAGGAGGGTCCAGAAGAAGGGGAGCAGTGAAGCACTTGCTTCACTGACTCATCCAAGCTGTCAGCTGCTGGTTTTCCCTGGGAGACCTGACCAGATGCCAGACAGAGGGCAAGGCAAGTTGTTATGCGCTGGTCCCTGGAAAAGGATGATTTGATGTAAGTAAGTAAGTAAGGGCCCTCCCGTTGATCATCGATTTGCTCAAGCGGGCCCAGTAACGTCTCCATTGGAGACTTTGTTGTTACTGTGTCTGGCATATCGAATACTCTCAGTAGCTTGCCGGGCTGGAGCGATAGCACAGCGGGTAGGGCGTCTGCCTTGCACGCAGCCAACATGGCCGACCCGAGTTCGATTCCTCCACCCCTCTCGGATTTGATGTGGTTTTGTTTTTTATTACTTATTTTTGTTTGTTTGGGGGCCACACCCAGCGATTCTCAGGGGTAACTCCTGGCTCTGCACTAAGGAATCACTCCTGATAGTGCTCAGGAGAACTTGGGGGGGCCAAGTCACCCAGGGACTGAATCTGGGTCGGCCATGTGCAAGGCAAGCGCACGCCCTACCTGCTGTGCTATCACTCCAGCCCCTGATGCAATGTTTTATCAGGAGAGGGAGAGCAATGCCAGAAGTCGAATCAAGAACTTAACATATGCAAAGCATACGTAGCTCAATAATAGACCTTATGTGTAAGAACATACACCAGTGAAGTTCTCTCATCCTCAGGAGGAACACCTTTGCCGTGAGAGCCACATAAAGGGAAAGGCTGGACCCGAGTGAGAATGCAAGGCAGGGGAGAAGGCGCTTGTTTTGCAGCCCAGTTCAATCCTTGGCAAAGCATATGGACCCCAGCCACCATCTGGGATCACTTTTGAGTAGAGAGTCAGGAATACACCTTGGACACTGCCAGGTGTGGCTGGTATGCGCAGGCACGTACAGTGCATGCGCACGCGCACACACACACACACACACACACACACACACACACACACCATGGGTGTGTGCTCACAAAGGCAGAAATGAATAATGCCTTTATTATTGGAGTGGAGACTAGAACTACTATTTTTCTGGTTTTGTTTCAGGACCATTTTCTTCCATTCCATGGGAATGAATCTCTGCTGAATGTGGCCCAAACTGAAAGAAAGAAAAGAAAAGAAAAGAAAACTGAGTCAGGGGCTGGATATTCAACAAATATCCAGGTAAGGTACTTACCTTGCATGCAGCTGCTTCTGCTGTGATCCTGGTTCCATCCTGGCCCCTGAAATGGTCACCCTGACACCAAGTCAGAAATAGCCCCTGAGCACTTCTGGATGTGGCTCAAACCCCCAAACCCAACCCCTGCAAAAGCAAGGAATGAAGGGAAGAAAGGCAAGGCTGGGAGGCCAGGAGGCAGGAAGACTTAGAGGCAAGGAATTAGCTCAAAGGCAGGGGGATGGGAGGGAGGGAGGGAGGGAGGGAGGGAAGGGAGGGAGGAAGGGAGGAAGGAAGGAAGGAAGGAAGGAAGGAAGGAAGGAAGGAAGGAAGGAAGGAAGGGGAGGGGAGGGGAGGGGAGGGGAGGGGAGGGGAGGGGAGGGAGGGAGGAAGGAAGGAAGGAAGGAAGGAAGGAAGGAGGGGAGGGGAGGGGAGGGGAGGGGAGGGGAGGGAGGGAGGAAGGAGGGAGAGAGGGAAGGAAGGAAGGAAGGAAGGAAGGAAGGAGGGGAGGGAGGGAGGAAGGGAGGAAGGAAGGAAGGAAGGAAGGAAGGAAGGAAGGAAGGGGAGGGGAGGGGAGGGGAGGGGAGGGGAGGGGGAGGGGAGGGAGGGAGGAAGGAAGGAAGGAAGGAAGGAAGGAAGGAAGGAAGGAAGGAGGGGAGGGGAGGGGAGGGGAGGGGAGGGAGGGAGGAAGGAGGGAGAGAGGGAAGGAAGGAAGGAAGGAAGGAAGGAGGGGAGGGAGGGAGGAAGGGAGGAAGGAAGGAAGGAAGGAAGGAAGGAAGGAAGGAAGGAAAGAAAGGAGGGAGGGAGGGAGGAAGGGAGGGGAAAGCAGAGACAGGGAACTCTCTCCAAGGCAGGGGATGGAATGCGTGGTTTACATGTCTGATGCACCGCTTGATTCCCTTAGAATCCAGAACCACGGTCGCGCCTCCCACCCAGTAAGAAAGGGGAGGCAGAGGAAGGTTAATTTACTCGACTAAGAAGTAACTAAAGTGAGTTCTCAACCGCCCAAGGCCGATTTTTGCCCCCTTCCGCAGCCGTGCTCAGGATTTACTCGGGGTTCATTCCTGGCGGTTCAAGGAAAACGCGCCCCGCGCTGTACTAGACCTCCGGAATTGTACTTCATGCCCCAGAGTCAAGCCATTTTCAGAATGTCTAACCCCCCAGCTTTGGGGAAACGCTTCCTTCCTCCGGCCTTTGCGCTCTGGACGGTTCCGCTCCGCAAGCAAAGACGCGTGCGGGCACCCTCGGACCCTTCTAGCGGCTTCGCGGGTACCGGGTCCTGCCTGGGAGCGGAGCGGCCAATGGCAGCCCGGGAGCCGCGGACGCCGCCCAATGAGGCTCCGTGCCGCGTCGGAGGCGGGGGCCAGCAGAGGGGCGGGAGCCCGGGAGCCGCGGACGCCGCCCAATGAGGCTCCGGGCCGCGCCGGGGGCGGGGCCAGAAGGGGCGGGGCCAGTAGGGGGGCGGGAGCCCGGGAGCGGCGGCGACGGCCGCAGGCGGCGGCGGCCGAGCCATGAGTTGGACCTGTCCGCGGTGCCAGCAGCCGGTCTTCTTCGGTGAGGACGGCGCCTCGGAGGCTTGGAGAAGGGGCCAGGGAGAGCCGCCGGCTCCCCGCGGCCGCGAGGGCTGGCGCGTGGGGGGCTGACCACCCCGGGGACCGTCCCCATCACCTGCAGGGCGCGCGCGGGCCGGCGGGAGGGGCCTTCCCCGTGGCTGGCCCGGTCCCCTGCAGCCCTGCCCCTGCCCCCCACAGCGGAGAAGGTGAGCTCCCTGGGCCAGAACTGGCATCCTTTCTGCCTGAAATGTGAGCGCTGCCACAACGTCCTGTGCCCAGGAGGGCACGCAGAGGTGAGGCCTCGCCACCTGCCCAAACCCCAGCCCTCCGATTCATCCCCCAATTCCCATGATCACGGGTGGTCTCCGCTCCCGCTAAGACCTGGGGGGCCTGACTTGTTTCTCTGGGGGCAGCTGGGGACAGGCAGCACTGACCACCCCGGCCTACTAGTGTCCCCTCTCCCCAAGGACAGTGGCTGCGCTGGGGTGCCAGCCACCTCCCCTCCCCAACCCCATCCCCCCAGGCCCAAAGACAGGCCCAGTCAGCAGCCTTGGTGGGAAGGAAGGTGTGCCGTGGACAGGACAGGTGCCCCCTGCCCCAAGCAACTTCCCTCTGCTGTTCCAGCACAAGGGAAGGCCATACTGTCACAGGCCGTGCTATGGGGCGCTCTTTGGACCCAGGGGTAAGTAGAGGCACTGAGGGGCAGGGGCGGGAGGGCCCTCCCAGGGCCTGGAGCAGGAGGGACCAGCCCTCTCCTCTCCTCCCCTCCCCCTCCCCTCCCCTCCTCTCCCCTCCCCTCCCTTCCTCTCCCCTCCCCTCCCCTCCTCTCCTCTTTTCTCTGCAGGGGTGAACCTCAGTGTCCTGGGTTCCCACCTCTACAGTCCCCCGACGCCGCCCCCGGCCCGGCGCGCTCCCCTCAGCCCTAGCAGCTTCAGCCCACCCAGGCCCAGGACTGGCCCCCCACGGACCAAGAAAAGTAAGTGGAACCCGGCCCCTCCTCCCACCCTTCCCAGGCTCCCCGCTGCACCCCGGGCTTCTCCGCCAAGTGGCCTCTGCCCCAGGGCCCCTTCTTCCATGTTCCCTCGTGCCGGTCACTAACTTAAAGAGGTCAGCGGGCAGGTGACATCATCCCCCATTTCGCGAATGAGAAAACAGGCGGAGAGAGGACAGGCCACCTCACGCCCACACGGCTGGTCCTGGGGCTCCCACCCCACTCTCAGGGGTGTGAAAGGAGAGCCCAGGAGTAAGGGGTCCCGACCTTCCGTGGCCTCCCCCCACCCCCGGCCCCCTGGACTGGACAGTGACATGGCACTACCCAACACCTGACACCGCTGCCCGGCCCGCTGCCCGCTGCCCGGTCATCTCGGGTTTCGGACGATTCTGTTGCTGACCCCGTGGGGTGGGTGGGTCCCTGAGTGGGAGCCCTCCTGAAGATGGGGGGTCACACGGCTCCGCTGGGGTGCCCCTTGCGAGGGGGTGAGGGGGCTGCTGAGGGCCGGTCCCCGCCTCTTCCCCCTTCAAGGCCCCCCCCACAGAAAGACGTTCACCGGGGAGCCCTCGCCGTGCCCCAGCTGTGAGGAGCCTGTGTATTTTGGTAAGTGCGGGAAGGGGACAAGGGCCTGGGTGCCAGGCCGGTAGCCAGCCCACCCCCTGAACCGCCCTCTGCCCCCTCCGCCCCCCTGCCAGCTGAGAGTGTGATGTCTCTGGGCAGAAACTGGCACCGGCCCTGTCTGAGGTGCCAGCGCTGCCGGAAGACGCTGACGGCCGGGAGACACGCCGAGGTCAGTGGCCCCGATGGTGGGTGGAGGGGGAGGGGAGGCAGGGGCTGGAGCTGGCAGGGAACGAGCTGAATCGGTTTCCTTTTCTCTGTCTCCCTGCCCCGGGCCCAGCATGACGGCGTCCCCTACTGCCACATTCCCTGCTACGGCTACCTGTTTGGGCCCAAAGGTGGGCACCCCCACCCCAGACACCAAGCCTGAATGCTGGCCAGTCCACGGCCGGAGGGGGATGTGGGACGATTCTCGGGGGCTCCAGCGTCCCCAGGCGCGTCCTGGTTCCCGCCCACCCTCAGCCCAGCTTCCCCGAGCTCCCAGTGTCTGGTGACAGGGCTCTCCCCTCCAGGTGTGAATATTGGTGACGTGGGCTGCTACATCTATGACCCGGTGGAGATAAAATCCAAATGAGGTGCTCACAGCAGAACAGCGACCATCCCGACGCAGGCCTCCCGCCGTGCCCACTGGCCACGTGGGCATTACCGATTCTTTAGTCCAGAGCGGGTGAGAGAAGGTGGGATTCAGGCGGCCTGGGCCCACAGCGCATGGCAGACCCGTGTGGACCTTCTCTGACACCGCGTCCCTTCCCTGCCTGCCGGCCTACCTGGGGACACTGACCGCACTATTTTGAAGGCCGGCCGCCTGGTTTGCCCACTCCCTTTCCCCAACAAACCCTAGAGTGTCAAGGTACTCATAAAACTCGTGTTTATTCCCAGCTTCTTTGGCCTCTCCAATAAAAGGTTAAACTCCCTTGCTGGAAGTTCTCCTTTGGGCAGGAGCCCGAGCCAGTGGGTTGGGTGGGAGGGTGGGGGGTGCGGGGGGGTGCATTACTCTGCAGGGCACTGCATGGAACAAAGAGGTATGTGTTTGTGGGGCCCCTGGCAGTGGGACGCCCCCCCAACGCCACAGCAGGCAGCATGCCCTATGCACTCTCCTCCTGGAAGCCACCTCTGGCAGCAGGGTCTGATTCTGCATCTCCTTAGAGCATGACCTCATCTCCTCTGGGTTGATGCTTGAGTCACCATCTGCAGGGTGGCCACAGGCCTGAGGTCAAACAGCAAACCGGTGGCAAAGCTCAGATCACAGCCCATGCCCGGACAGAGCGTGTCCCACCCAGAGCTCGTCCTGCAGCTGCTCACTGGTGCTCAGAGGGCACCTTTGTTTACGGTATCACCCCAGCTAGGAGAGATGCTGGGATTCTCCCCCTGCCTTCTGGGAAGTCACTCTGTTGCAGCATGACAAAGAGTCTGGTGGCTGCACCACCTCTGGCCAGCGCCCTGGTCACCCAGCCCCGCTGCAGAGCTGAGTGGAACGGGCCTGCCTCAATGCCGGTCAGTCCTGCACCTGCTTCATGGGCACAGCTTCCTCCTGCAGAGTTGATGGTGTGCTGGGGAGGAAGACATCTGTTTGGTATACAGATCCACATGTCCTCTCACGAGTGGACCTGAGCACGCACCCCCCCCAACTTCCCAGACAACCTCGGGTGTGCACATGCATGTGTATGGACTCAGACACGCTTACACGTGCAGTTGAAGTGTCCGGGTCATGCACCCAGGCACACCCGTTTGCGTCCACGTCGACTCAACTCTGAACCCTACCTGAGGTGTCCTGTACCTGGTCCCCATGCCCGAGTGAATGAATGTGCTCACGCAGACCCCCACGCCAGCCCGGGCACACACCTCTTCCTCTCCACATCCTGGATGGTCTCTGGCAGCTGTGCCTGCCTGGTCTCTGGTAGCAGGAGTGCGGTACAGGCGGCCAGCAGGGCGACACCCCCATAAGCGAGCTGGGGCAGCGACTGCCATACTCCATCCAGCAGGGCCGCCAGGGGGGCCAAAGAGCCCCCGAGCCGGCCCACCAGTGCAGTGAGCCCCATCCCTGTCTGCCTGTTCGGAGAGAGAGGAGGGGGCAGAGGCGGTGCTCCTGGGCTCCAGTCTCGCAGGGTGTCACCCTGGCAGGAGTCCTCAGAGTCACTCCTGAGCACACCCCCACACCCCTTTTCCCGCAACTGGCTTAGAAGGCAGAGGTTTCTATCAGCGTATCAGTGCTCTTCCCACTCCCAGGACCAGGAGCCCAAGCCAGCACCCAGCAGAGGATGGAGCCCTCATTCTGGCAGAGTGCCAAGGAGGTGCAAATGTGCAAATGTGAGGCCCTAGGTTCAGACACAACACACAGATACAGCACAGGCATCAGAGAAGGCGCTGGGGAAAGGTAGTGTGGAAGGAAGAGGGTCAACGGGGCGGTCCAGATCCAGGACCCGAGGCTTCCTAATCTGACTGCATCTGCACACGTTGGGCTGGAGAAATCTCCCGAGGCCGGGGGAGGGGAGGCCGGTTGGCCAGAGAATCCGATCCCCCAGTTCGCTTCTAAAGGAAGCCCACCGAGGATGCCGGACCCCTCCCAGGGTGCCCCCATTCTCCCACCTTAACAGACACGGTGTGCTCCGCTGCGGTGCAGAGGGCGGGTGAGGAGGGCTGGGCGCAGCGGACGCAGGCGGAGGTGAGCGAGGTGACCGGGGACCCCGACTCCCCTCACCTGAGCACAGTGGGGTACAGCTCCGACGTGAACAGGTAGGCGGTGGTGAAGGCAGCTTCAGAAAAGCCTTTCCCCATCACCGCCAGGGCGGTGCTCCAGGGTCCCATCTCTGGAGGAGACGGACGTCAGGCTGTGAGCAGCGGACCTTGGGCAGCGACGGATGGCGGGGTGGGCTGGGAGGCGGAGCCCCCGGAGTGGGCAGGAAACAACTGCCTTGGAGTGGGGCGGTTCGGGGAATGGAGTGCAGGTAGGGCGGTGGGCTCTGGTCGGGGAGTCGGGTGCGGGCGGGACCGCGGGCGCCGCGCGTAAGTGGACTCGGGGGCTTTATGGGCGGGGCCGGGCTGAAGCCGGTGCTGGGCGGGGCCCGAGCTGGTGGGCGGGACTTTATGGGCGGGACCGGAGCAGGTTATGGGCGGGGCCGGGCGGGGCCCGAGGTGGAGCAGGCGGTAGGCGGGGCTTTGTGGGCGGGGCTGGAGCCGGTGCTGGGCGAGGCCCGAGCTGGAGCAGGCTATGGGCGGGGCCGGGCGGAGCAGGCGGTAGGCGGGGCTTTGTGGGCGGGACCGGAGCAGGCTGCGGGCAGGGCTTTATGGGCGGAGCCGGTGCTGGGCGGGGCCCGGGCTGGAGCAGGCTGCGGGCGGGGCTTTAACGGGGCGTGGGCGGGGCCGGGCTGGAACCGGTGCTGGGGGGGGCCTAACTGGAGCAGGCTATGGGCGGGGCTGTATGGGGCGGGACCATGGGCGTGGCCTCCTCTTGTGGAAGGGACCAGGCTGGAGCCGGTGCTGGGCGAGGCCCGAGCTGGAGCAGGCTATGGGCGGGGCCGGGCGGAGCAGGCGGTAGGCGGGGCTTTGTGGGCGGGGCCGGGCTGGAGCAGGCTGCGGGCGGGGCTTTAATGGGGCGTGGGCGGGGCCGGGCTGGAACCGGTGCTGGGGGGGGGCCTAACTGGAGCAGGCTATGGGCGGGGCTGTATGGGGCGGGACCATGGGCGTGGCCTCTTGTGGAAGGGACCAGGCTGGAGCCGGTGGTGGGCGGGGCCCGAACTGGACCAGGCTGTGGACGGGATCTGTATGGGGTGGGCGGGGCCTCCGTCTGTGGGCGGGGCGGAAGTGGGCGGGGATTCGAGGGTGGGCGGGGTCTCCGGTGCAGGCTCAGAGATCCGGGGCTCACCCGCGGACAGCAGGAGTCTGATCCCCAAGGCCAGGGCAGTGCCTAGCAGTGTCCCCGCCTGCGTGAGGCGGCGTCCCGCGTGGCGCACCGCCAGGTAGACCAGCAGCTTGGAAGGTAGTTCCACGGCCCCGAACAGCAGCTGCGTCTGGTACAGGTTCAGCCCCAGCCCGGACACGTCCAGGCTCAGGCCGTAGTAGGAGAAATTCACCCCAAACCTGAGGGAGATCGCCTGGTCACTCAGGGGCCTTCCTTCCCTTCCCTCTCGTCTGTCTTCTCCAGGAGCTTTGGACTTTTGGAGGGGCTACCTTCCCCGCCTGCAGAGCCACCAGCCTTTCTGCTCTTACAGTGCGCCTTCCCCCACCCAGTGGTCCTTGCCGCCAGTGGGCCCCGTGCCTTTCACAGAGCCCGTGTGAGGCGGGAAGGGGGCCAGAGCTGCCTTTCTCCAAGGGGCAATGCGCCTCCGGCTGGCCTCCGGAGGGAAGGCCAGCTCCTTCTGCCTCCGCACTTGTACTTTCCCCAGCCCTCCCCAGGCGCCAGGCCTGGAGTGGCCCCTTGCCCCCCTCCGCCCCGCCCGACCCCCTCCTCACCACACCACCATGCAGCACAGAGAGATGTGTCGGAGCCGTGGTGTCCGGAACAGGTCGAGGTATGAGGGTCTTTGAACTACCCGCTCCCCTGCGGCGACTTTGCTCAGAGCCTGGGGGGGAGGGGCGGCAGTAGGAGGGGAGGGCACTTGTGATGTCAGAGCCAGCCAAGGGGGTTCAGCCAGGCACAGCAATGTCTTTGGGGGTCTGTTCCTGCCTCCTGCGCTTGCAGGGGTGGCAGTGCTCGTGGAGCTGAGCTGAAGAGACCGAGACTCCATGGGGGCCAGGGAGGTTTTCCTGAATGCACAGCAGGCTACAGGAAGGGGACACTACATACAAGTCACACACACACACACACACACACACACACACACACACACACACACACGCTGTCACCCTCACCTCCCGGCTGAGGCCGTCCTCACCCACGTGCCGCCCATTGAGTCTGGCACATCGAAGCAGGTACCTGTGGGCCTCCTCCACCCGGCCCTGGGTCAGAAGCCAGCGTGCAGACTCAGGCACCCACCTGGGGGGGGGGGGGGTGGAGGCAGCACCCTGAGTCACCACGGGCTCTCGCTCGTGCGGCCCCTCAGCCGGAAACATCATCGTCCCGGGCCCAAGCGCCTCTCCATCCCCCTCACGGCCCCACTCAGCCTCGCTCCAGCCTGGATCCCTCACAAATGGGAGTCCCTTCTCTGCCACACGGAATTGATCTCAGAACCTCACCCTGGCCCCAGAGTCCCAGATGTCCCCAGACTGCAGGAAGGCACACGGGGAAGGAGCGGGGGACACACAAACACGTGCAGATAGATGCACAGCGGTCGTGTCAGGAGCCAAAGAGCTGCACGGCTCATCCTCCCTGGTCACCCACCCCAGGCCTGACCCCGTGTCTGCCACTCCCCCTCTCCCTGCAGGCGAAGCCGCGGGCTCTCCATCTGTCTCCATCCTGCGTCTGTGTTCCCTCCAACCCCCATTGCTCTCTGCTTCTGCCTCTGCCTCCACCCTCGAGTCTCAGCAAATCGTGCCACCTTCCCTCTGTGCATGGGCATCTTTCTCTCTCGGTCCCGCTTCTGTCTCTGCCCCGCCCCAGCGGCGAGGGCCTCACCAGAGGCTGAGGATGCCCGGGGCGCACGGCAGGGTGACAGCCAACAGCAGCCACCGCCAGTCCCGGATCAGGTATCCGATCAGCGCCAGCAGCATCACGCCCCCACTCCAGAAGGTGCTGCTCAGGACGCCGGCCACAGTGCGGTGGGCCACGTCCAGCCACTCCAGCTCTGCCACCGAGAGGGGACGGCGGTGAGCCGGACACCACACCCGGGGGTTAGCCGGACGTGCCCCCCGGCCCTCGGGGTCTCTGCCCGCCTCACCCAGTGGCATCACGATGATGGTGAAGCCCGCCAGGGCAGTGCCCGTGAGGGTGCGGGTGATGGCGAACATGAGGTAGTTGACAGAGGCTGCCGACACCAGGCCCAGCACCAGGGCACTCACATAGGCCACCAGCAGCAGACGGCGCCGTCCAAACCTGCCAGACAGCCCCGGGGGTTCCCTTCCAGCACCGGCTAAGGACTGGCTTCCTCCCCCTCCCGTTCGGGCCCCTGCCGCACCACACCTGTCAGACAGGTAGCCAAAGGCCACGGCCCCCACCAGCACACCGGCGAAGAAGAAGGTGGACGCAGCTCTGGTCAGGCCTTTGTGCTCACACACCAGGTTCCACTGTGGGGACAGGCAGGGCGGGGGCCTGTCCCCACAGAGGGACACAGGCCCCTCCAGGGGGCACTAATCCTCCTTTCCACATCCTGGGGCTTCCGAGTGGGCCCATCTGATACCTCCGTGTTGGACAGTCACCCCACCCCAAGCTGTTGGCCCTGGCTGAGGTGTGGGGTGTCTGCCCCATGTCCCCGCTGCAGATGGGTTCACGTAAGCCCTGACCTGGGACCCTTCAAAGAGGAGGTGACTTCTCTTGTTCCCATCTCTGACTCTGGGGACCCCCGTGACTCCCCACTCTCAGGACCCACATCCAGGCCAGCTGTGGTGGGGGGCTCCATGGCTGGAGGGGTTCTCTCCTAGCCCACAGAAACTGAGCTCAGGGCTTCAAATCCATAGACCGCCCCCTCCCTAGAGAAATGGACCAAAACCCCCAGCGGCCAAGCTGGGGTGACCAGCACCGTCCAGCAGTGCATCACCCCAGACCTTGGGCATAACCAGCATGCCGCCCGGTCCCCAGCCTCCAGGTTCCAACGCGGGGTGGGGTACCTCGGTAGCAATGGTGGAGGAGAACTCGGCGTGATCGTACTCCCAGCCCTGCGGGCAGGGCACCGTGGACGGAGCCCCGTCCGGCTCCCCAGGGCGCTGCTCCCCGCCCTCCACCGTGGTGTTGGGGAGGGCCCTGGGGTGGGCGAAGCGGAGGCAGGAGCTGAAGGCACCACTGGGCTCGCGGGGCAGGTGGGCCTCCAGCCACGCGTCCTGGTCACTGAGGTTGGCCGGGGCGCTGGGCAGCGCGCAGCGGTGGGCAGGCACGGCCGCCAGGAAGATGGGCAGGAGGAAATGCAGCGGCAGCAGCAGGCGGGGCAGAGCCAGCAGCAGCACATTCCACAGCTGGAAGGGCCCAAAGCCGCCTACCTGGTCCAGCAGCTCCTCGAACCCCATGGCCTCCCACCCACCGGCCAGCCCGGAGCGCCCGCCGCGGTGCCCGGCTCAGCTCACCCCACCCACCCCGTGGACCCTTGGACTCTGGAGGTGGGAAGGAAAGAATGATGAACCGGAAGGCCAGAATCCAGCCCTCAGGGGCCGGCCCAGCCAGGCCCTCCCCAGCTGCCCCCGAGGCTCCAGCCGGCTGGTGGGGGGTAGCGGGGGCGGAGCTGCGGTGCCCCCAGAGGTCACTGGCCGCCCCTGCTCAGAGACCAAGAGGGGTCGTTTTGACTGGCCTCCCACGAGCTCTCTGGGTTTGGGGGGGCCGAGCCCAAGTGCTTCGGACCACCAAGTGCTAGGGGCCCCACAAAGGAGGCCCTGGCACGGTGCCAAATCTCCCCACATGCCCTTTGTCATCAAACACAGCCTGGCTGGCAGCCCAGGATTCAGGACGGAGGATTAGGTGAAGGTTCCTTCTGCCGAGCCTCAGTGACCCCTGGGCCACCACGCACCCCACCCAGAGCTCTGGCTCCGGCTTAAGACACTTGCAGCCTTGTCCCTCTGGGGATCCCCCAGACCCTCCCCTCCTGCAAGCACAATCCCCCCCGCCTCCCATAAGCCTCTGTCCCTATTTCGGGTGTAAGGACCCGGAGGGAGGAGGCTGAGGAGGTTGTCAAAGCCCTGAAATTCTTTATTTTTCTCTCTCTCTCTCTTTTTTCTTTTGTTGTTGTTGTTCTGGGGCCACCTGTGGCAATGCTCAGGGCTCTGTGCTCAGGAATCACTCCTGGCAGACTCAGGGGCCATGTGGGGTCCTGGCCATGGAACCTGGGTGGTGCCCCATCGCTGTGCTCTCGCTCCGGCCCCTGATGCTGATGTTCTTGCCTCCCTGCCCCTTCCTCATCGGTCCCGGCCCCACTGTCCAAGCACAGCCGAATGTGATGTCAGTGGTTCTGACCCACCTCACCCCACACTGGGCTGCAGGGCTGGGAGACTGTCCAGATGGGTTCTGAGAGCTGCAAATTTCCAAGCCACGCTGTTCTTTAAGAAAAGATCCCCCCTAACCATTGCTTTAAGTCTTTGAGGTAAAAGAAGTAAAAATTCCAGGGGGCCGGAGCGATAGCACAGCGGGTCGGGCATTTGCCTTGCACACGGCCGACCTGGGTTCAATCCCCGGCATCCCATATGGTCCCCCAAGCACCGCCAGGAGTAATTCCTGAGTGCAGAGCCAGGAGTAACCCCTGTGCATCGCTGGGTGTGACCCAAAAAGCATAAAATAAATAATAAAATTAAAAAATTAAAAATCCCTTCACTTCACCCAGGATATTTCTTAAAAAAAAAAAGAAGTAAAAATTCCAAATTAAATGTCAATTCACAGCCTAAGCGCTAGCTTTCCAGTTGTAGATGGCTCAAAGTTGCAGCTGCTGAAAACCAATCTGATTAATCCTGTTCATTTGTTCTCCACCAGATTTCATATCATAAGTCAATGGAATTGTTAGCAAAAAATAAATAAAGTCTATCGAAGTATAAAAAAAAAAAAAAAAGAAAAGAAAAGATCCATGCTGGGGAAATGTTTGAATACGCCAAAGCCTCTGGCAGGCAGCTTAGAGATTTGCACCCACCTGTGCCCTGAGGCAGCTCTGAGCGTGGACGTTGCTGGTGGTGCTGACAGACACAGCAGGAGGTTGTGATGTGGGTGCTGAGGTGGGCTGTCCCGGGGAAGGGTGCGGCGGTGTCTGCCGGGTACTGAAATGCCTCAAATGGTACTGAAATGCCTCAAACACGGTCCCTACCCCTGTGAGGTCACAGTCTCGGAGGGTTCAACTCAAACCCGATCCATCTCTCACCTCTTTCAGCCCATTTTCCATGCAGAATTATCCAGAGAGAGAGAGACAGAGGCAGAGAGACACAGAGAGACAGAGGGAAGAAAAGCACCTGCCATAGAGGCAGGCAGGGGGTGGAGGGTGGGGGTGATGGGAGGGAACTTGGGGACACTGGTGCTGGGAACTGTGCACTGAGGGAGGAATGGGTGTTGGAATACTGTGTGACTGAAATCCAATCATGAGCAGCTTTGTAAGGGTCTATCTCACAGTGATTCAAAAAAATATTTTTTTTTATGGAGTTTTTTTTTTTTTATGGGGCTGGAGCGATAGCATAGCGGTAGGGCGTTTGCCTTGAGCACGACCGGCCCAGCCGAGCCGGGTTCAATTCCTCCATCCCCTCTCGGAGAGCCCGGCAAGCTACCGAGAGTATCTCGCCCACACGGCAAAGCCTGGCAAGCTCCCCGTGACGTATTCAATATGCCAAACACAGTAACAACAAGTCTCAAAATGGAGATGTTACCGGGCCCGCTCGAGCAAATCGATGAACAATGGGAGGACAGTGACAGACAGTTTTTGGAGTTTTTTTGGGTTGCTGTGTTTTTGTGAGTTGTTTCATGGGATGTAAATGGATCATACCCGTGGTGCTCAGCGACTACTCCTTGGCTCTATGTATGCTCAGGGGTGACTTCTAGTAGTGGCCTGGAAACCACACACTACCAGGGACCAAACCAAGGCCTCCTGCATGCAAAGTGTGTGTTCTCTGGCACCGACAACAAACATTTTATAACACAAATCGGGTAACTGCTTACAAACCTTCCACCAAGGCCAGTGAGTTAGGGCCTTGCTTTGCACATAGCCAACCCAGATATGATCACCAGCACCCCATAAGGTCCCCTGAGCCAGCCAGAAGTGACTCCTGAGCTCAGAGCCGGAGTAAACCCTGAGCACCACCAAATGTGAGCCCCAAACCAAATCAAATCAAGTCAAACCAAAAAATCCTTCACCACACACACACTCATGTCAGAGCAGCACTTTACAATAGCCAGGATGTGGAACCAGCCCAACATCCAACAACAAATGAGTGCGTAAAGACATTGCAGGCTGAGGGGGACATTGGTGGGGGGGGGGTGTTGGGACACTATGCATGAAACCCTATCATTACAGTACTGAAAGTCATGGTGTCTAAAATAAAGAGAAGTGTTGGGGCTGGAGCAATAGCACAGCGGGTAGGGCGTTTGCCTTGCATGCGGCGAACCCAGGTTCAATTCCCAGCATCCCATATTGTCCCCTGAGCACAACCAAGAGTAATTCCTGAGTGCAGAGCCAGGAGTAACCCCTGAGTATCGCTGGGTGTGACCCCAAAAGCCAAAAAAATAAAAATAAAAAGAGAAGTGTTATAGGGGCAGGAGAGATAATACAGCAAATAGGGCATTTGCTTTACATATCTGACCAAGGGTCTATCCCTGGCACCTCATATGGTCCCCCAAGCACTCCCAGGAGTGATCCTGAGCGCAGAGCCAGGAATAAGCCCTGAGTATCATCTGGTATGGTGCCAAAACAAACAAAACAAAAAGAAAAAAGAGAAGTTGTTATAAATACTTAGTGAAGTACTATGCCGACAAGCTACCGAGAGTATCTCGCCCGCACGGCAGAGCCTGGCAAGCTACCCGTGACGTACTCAATATGCCAAACACAGTAACAAGTCTCATGATGGAGACGTAACAACAAGTCTCATGATGGAGACGTTACTGGGCCCGCTCGAGCAAATCGATGAACAACAGGAGGACCGTGACCGCGACCGTGAAGTACTATGCAGCTGTAAGAAAAGATGAAATTGTGCAGTTCATGAAAGTGTGGATAAAACTGGGGAAGAAGAGGGAGAACAAACAGCCGACGATCTCATCAGTAGTAAAAAGAGAAACAGAAGACGGGAATCGTTCGCCTCAATCCAACCCACGCGTTGGCTTGGACTGTAGAGCTGGGAATATGAAGTCAGTGGGGGCAAGGACGTGGGGGATGATGGCATGGGCTGGAAGTGGCATAAGGACATTGGTGGAGGGTCCTGGATGCTTTGGAGGTGGTGCGGCGTGGCAAGTGCTCATCAAAACCATCCACATGAACGCAATTGTAAACCTGTGACTGAAGCTACAATCATAAAATACAACATGATTTTTTTAAACTAACTTTCAGGGTTGGTGCAAAAGTCCGGTGGGTAGGGCACTTGCCTTGCACACGGCCCTCCGGGCTTGATCTCCCATATAGCATAGGGTTCCCCTAATCCTAAAGAGTGATCTCTGAGTGCAGAGCCCGGAGTAAATCCTGAGCACCGCTGGGTGTGACCCAAAAACAAACAAAATGAAGCTGGAGCAATAGCACAGCGGGCAGGGCGTTTGCCTTGCACATGGCCGACCTGGTTTGATCCCCAGCATCCCATAGGATCCCCCAAGCACTGCCAGGAGTAATTCCTGACTGCAGAGCCAGGAGTAACCCCTGAGCATCACCGGGTATGACCCAAAATGCCCTCCCCCAAAATAACGCAAAGCAAACTTTCATAATTATTAAAAAAATAAAACAAAACAAGCCATCCTTTGACTCAGGGATGGAGCTCAGTACCAGGGCACGGGCTTTGCATGTGTGAGGGCCTGAGTTTGACCCCTGGTCCCCAACAACAGCCAAACCTTCACCAGCCCGAGCAGCTGGAGGGTGGAAAGCCAGACGCTTAGCTGGGGCCACCTTGGAAACCTTCTCCCCTCGGTCTGCCCCTCCCTGCATGTACTTTTCCTACCCAGCCCCCCATCCAATACAACCCCTTGTATTTCCTTGGGGAATGCCTGTGACCCCCTAATAAGTCTTCTTGCTTTCACTCCCACTGTCGGTTCCTCACTCACTAACACTACACAGAGTATTGATGTAACAGGATCAGTACTTCCACTGCCCCCCCACTCCCCCCTTCCCCCCTTCCCCCACAGCACTCGGCCCAGACAACGCCCCCTGGGGTCAGGTGGCGATGCTTCATTTGCTCACCACCAATGAGACCACCTTGGGTGAGGCCTTGGGGCCTCTGTTCTCACAGTGGGGGCTTCTTTCCTGCCGACACCAGAAAAATAACCAACAGTCACTCACCTCTCCTCCTGCCCGTGGCTCCCAGGAAGCATCTAAGTTTGCTTTGGGGGTTCTGTTTTGGATCATGCCTGGTGGTTCTCAGGGTAGCCATGGGGCCCTGCCTGCAAAGCACACTCCCCATCCCTCTGCCCCATCCCGGGCCCCTGCGGTGCTTGGTACTCGAGGGATCACATGAGGCGCCAGGGATCAAATCATGTTGGTTGCATACAAGGCAAATACTGTAATCCCTGCTGGACTATGTCTCCACCTCCATGCCGTTATGACTTTTTTTTTTTTTGCTTTTGGGTCACACCCAGCGATGAACAGGAGTTAATCCTGGCTCATGCACTCAAGAATTACTTCTGGTGGTGCTCAGGGGACCATATGGTATGCTGAGAATTGAACCTGGGTAGCCACCTGCAAGGGAAATGCCCCACCCGCTGTGTTATTGCTCCAGGCCCCCGTTATGATTTTTTTTGGGGGGGTTGGACAATATCCAGTGGTAGTCAGGACTTATTCCTGACTCTGTGCTCAGGGATCACTCCTTTAGCGGTGCTCAAAGAACTATATGTGGTGCTGGGGATCAAACTGGGGTTGATGGCATGTGAGGCAAGAGCCATATACCTTCTCTGCACTCTCCCCTCCATTACATTATTTTTTTTTCGCTTTTTGGGTCATACCCAGCAATGCTCAGGAGTTACTCCTGGCTCATGCATTCAGAAATTACTCCTGGCGGTGCTGGGGGACCATATGTGATGCCAGGGATCAAACCTGGGTTGGCTGCATGCAAAGCAAACGCCCTACCCGCTGTGCTATCGCTCTGGCCCGCTCCGATGATTTTAAATCATCCCCATCCGACATGAAAATCTCAGCCTGAGCTCAGATGTCCAAGTGGGAAGGTGACTGTGGCCCTGGAAGGTTTGGCTGCTTGGCGGGTCTCAGCCCTCTAAACCGTCTTCCCCTCGCTTAAACTGGGCTAGCTGGGAAGACGTCTTGTGTGCTGGGAAATGAAGAGTCCCTCAGCAGAAATAGGACTAGAGAGAAGAAGGTCCCTGCTTGGGGTTGCTTACAATGGGGACACTCACTTCATTTCACTTCAGGATCTTTTTTCTTTTAAATTTAACTTAGCACTGTAGCACTGTCCTGTCCTCCCATTGTTCATCAATTTGCTCGAGTGGGCACCAGTAACGTCTCCATTGTGAGACTTGTTGTTACTGTTTTTGGCATATCGAATACGCCACAGGGAGCTTGCCAGGCTCTGCTGTGTGGGCAGGATACTCTCAGTAGCTTGCCAGGCTCTTTGAGAGGGACAGAGAAATTGAACCCGGGTAGGCTGTTTGCAAGGCAAATATCCTACCAGCCCAAATTTAACTTAGATAAGATAATTATAACAGTGTAAAAGTGTATGCATTTGATGTACCAAGTACCAAGGCCCTCAATTTAAGATTTTGTTTTGGGGACCAGAGTGATAGTCCATTTGTCTTGCACGTGGCCAATGCTGGTTCAATCCCTGGCATCCTATAAGGGCCCTGAGCACCACTAGGAGAAATTCCTGAGTGGAGAGCCAGGAGTAACCCCTGAGCATTGACAGGTGTGGCCCCAAACAAACAAAACCCAAAAGATTCTGTTTCACGATCACGATCACGACCATCCTGTTGTTGGTCGATTGCCTCGAGCAGGCCTCAGTAACGTCTCCTTCATCCTAGCCCTGAGATTTTTTAAAAAGTGCCATATTCAAAGCTCTTCCAGGGTTAGGAGAATGAGACCCATCATTGTTACTGGTATTTGGCATATTGGGTACGCCACGGGGAGTTTGCCAGACTCTGCCGTGTGGGCAGGTTACATTCGGTAGCCTGCCAGGTTGTCCAAAGTAAGAATGAGATAATAAGATGTTGCGCGGCCGCGCGCTTTCGGGAGCTGGGTTTTATAGTCTCTGAGTCTTGGCCGTTGATGGGATTACACGGCGCTGGGGGGCAGTTGGTGGGTGTGACCCCTGCCTACTGGAAGATGGAGGATCTTGGTGGAGGATGCTCAGCCCCGATCCAAGCAGGCTTGGAGATCTCAGCCCCTGGACCCGCATGCCTTTGTTCCTCTGCCAGTACCTTCATGCGTGTGGAGAGTGGTCTCAGCATGGTGGTGGCTGGTTCTGGAGGTCTTCAGCTGCTGGAGTCCTGGTTGGGGCGGGGAGGGAAACTCAACCCGCTCCCCTCCAAGGGGCCCCGGCGAGGACAGCCAGGCGCGGGGGCAGGAGACTCTGTGCTGTTCTCTTCCGGGAGCTGGGTTTTATAGTCTCTGAGTCTTGGCCGTTGATGGGATTGCTCAGGCATCACTGCTGGCAGAGCTCGAGGGACCACGTGGGATGCCAATTTCAAACCTGGGTCAGTCTCGTGCAAGGCGAGTGCCCTTCCTGCCCGACTCCAGCTCTGCCCCATTCCCATCACCCTTCAGACTGAGTTTCTTGTCCTGGCCTTGATGCTACCTAAGTAGCTTTGGGAAAATCTCAGTGGCACTTAGTGGAACCACATTCCTATCCTGGCCACTTCCTCCAGCCTGTCCTCACGGGCCACCTCTGCTATCGCAAGTCCCTTTGGGTTCTTTGGTGGGGGGGGCTCCCACAGATCCTGCCTGAGCACCCTTGCTCCAGACACTTATTTCTCTGTTCCCTGATGGCAGAGGTCTCTAGACGACTGGACAGAGAAGAGAACTAGCTTTCTCAGGGAGCTCGCGGAGGGGGTCCACTAGGCTGGCCATCCCTCGCCTGACAACCAGCCTGGGCCCTGTGGATGGTGAGTGTGGCTGGCAGGTCTCAGCCTGTAAGCCTCCTCCATTCTGTCTCCCACCTTGCCCTGGCTGCTCCCTGTTCCTGGGATTTTCCTCTAAGAAGTCTTACACAATTCAGTCAAAGAATCTTGGGGAACTTTCCTTGACACTCCCAGTCTGGGCTGTGCATCCCTCCTGGGCCCCAGGGGTCAGCACATATGACCCTTGTCTAGTGTATGTCACAGCCCCCTCCGTGTGGGAGCACTGAGCTGGGCTCCCTGGTCAGTACCTGGGACATGGGACGGACGGCAATATCCTGTCGAACCAGTTGCATGAATGAATGACCAGAAGAATGCTGATGAATGCTTGAATGAGTTTTCATTCATTCAACCTCAGTGATGACAAAGAAAGAAATTTCCAACAGGTGATCCAATTTTTTAAAGTCTAGTCGAGGGCCAGAGAGCTCATATGGGGTGAAGTGCTCTCAGGAAGAGAGCAGCAACAGGGCAGATACTTTGCCACTGAGCCAACCCGAGGCCCCTACTTTTGACTTTTTTAAAAATAGTGGAGGGAGAGTACACACCCAGTGGTGCTCAGGGGCTACTCCTGGCTCTGGGATGAACCCCACCGAGGCTTGGCTCTGGTCTAGAGCCCTGGCATGCTGTTGGAGGGGAAAGGATGCCAGGAGCTTGTGCAGGATCCAGGAGTCGTTCTACAGGATCCAGATGTTCAAGCTATGGCCCAGTGGTCTTCTCAGAAGAGAACAGGACTTTGGAGCTTGGGCCCTTTTATCTCCCGCCCCAGGCAGGGATCCCAGCAGGAGGAGAGAAATTGTTTATGTATTGCCTAGGCAAAAGAGTCAGAGCTAGTGAACCTTGGGTCCAAAATGCAAAAGTACACACACACACACACACACACACACACACACACACACACGGCAGAGAAAGCTGCTTCCCCAGCTCACCTCCCTGTGAAAAGTTTCAAACACAGGTCTTTCCCTGAGGCTGCCTCGAGACTGGTCCACAAAGACCACTTATCTCCCCAAAGACTCCTAACATTATCCATCACATTGTGGGGGGTATGGTCTATCAGTCAGCCCCAATTACCAGACATCTAGATCACTTCTAAACCTTTTCACTTCTTGGGGAAAAAATAAAACACAATCTTGAGGCAGGAGAGAGTACAGTAGGGAGGGCATTTGTCTTGCATGCAGCTGACATGGGTCTGATCCCTGGCATCCCGTATGGTCCCCTGTGTACCTCCAGAGTGATTCCTGAGTGCAGAGCCAGGAATAAGCTCTGAGCATCGCCAGGTGTGGCCCCAAAGCCAAAATTTAAAAACAAACAAAAAACCAAACTCTTGTTCTCTCTTGCATAGCCTGTCTCTCTCTCTCTCTCTCTCTCTCTCTCTCTCTCTCTCTCTCTCTCTCTCTCTCTCTCTCACACACACACACACACACACACAGTGATGTCAGGGTGCCCCCGTGGTGCCAGGGATCAAGTCCTGCACACCAGCCTGTCCTCCAACTCTCTGGCCTCAAAACCCAAGAGAATTGTTTTGAAATAAGATTTCTTTTGGCATTCAGATAAACAAGTGTATAACTGCTTGGCTAGAATTTAAAGCAATTCAAAGTGTATTCCACATAGTAGGAAACCCCAGGCCATGCCCTGTAATCAAACATAGATATTCCCACTGCAAACATGTATGATGAGTGGAATTACTCATGACCACAGGCGGTCTTATCGGCTTTGGCTCCTGAGTAAACTGACACCAATCTAATGAAACATATTTGTTCTGAGAGCTTTGGGGGTGCCAGGCCGGGAAGGGGCTCTGTGGAAGCTGCAGGGGGTAACTATGCCAACAGAACCTGGCAGTTTCCGCCACTGGAGCAGATCCGTTCCCCGATGTGGTGATGCTGCCCCAGAGACCGCTCGCTCACCCGTGCGTTCCGTGGCTTCTGCTGGAATGACACGCAAGCTCTTCCTTGTGGGAGCCGTTACTGTTTGGGACTCCACACCCTGTCACTCCTGTCCCTTAATTTCCAGGCCATCACCACGATTCCTTCCTCCCTCTCAGCCCCAAGCAAGAATGAGAGGCTCTGGCCTGGGGAGCAGTGAGCAGTGTCCCTTTCTGGGGTGACCAGGCGGACCCCTCTCCTGCCGCGCCCACCCCCTTCCCGGCCTTGACCCTGGAGACAGTCTCCTTCGCCAGGCTGGGCCCTTCCCTCCAGCCCACCCGAAGTTGAGGGGCCTGGACTTTGCCCAGGAAGAAGAGTCCAGGCCACCGGAAAGGTCCACAGGCTCTTTAATGATGTGATGGCTACTTCCCTTCTGAGACCCCAACTGACCAGGACAGCGGCTTCCAGGGGGGCTGTGTGGGGGGGCAAGGGACGGGCAGAGGCCATGCAGTGTCTGGGGAGGGCTCGGGAGGGTGTTACATTCTGTTTGGCATGTAAACATTCTCCGGTGGCTTCCAGGGGAGAGGCCGGGGAACCCTGCCTCCCTCCCCCCCCCCCCATGCTCATCAGGGCTGGTCCCTAGGAGCAGCGGAGACTGAGCAAGTTGGGCCCCTGGGGGGAGCTGGGAAGTGGGGAGTCCCCGGTCCCCTCTCCTGTACTCCCTGAGCCCAAAGGGGGAGGGAGGGCGGGGCTGGGGCGGGCATGACACAGGCTGTGGGGAAGGGCTGGAGTGGCGAGTGGCAGGTGTGACATGTGACGCTTTCAGAGGAGACCAGGAGGGCCTGGAGGAGGCGGCGGGGGGCTCCAGGGAGCAGAGGCTGCTGCTGGGGCCAGTCACTGGGACCCTTCCTGGGTGGAGAGTCAGCCCTCTGGCCCTCCCCCTCACACCCCCCCTCCTCGGTGACAGTGACCAGAGGTCTGAGGTTCCTTGGGAGTCCTAGGGTGTCTCTGCTCAGCTCTGGTGCTGTGTGAAGCTGGGGGCTGGGGGCGGGGCTGGGCAGGGGTGAGGCTGGTGGGGGTGGCCTACATTCACGGTTCGGTTGGTGGTAAGGAACAAACCCAGGGCCGGGGTGGTGGCCGTGCGGGCCTCGTTCCCGCGTGGGGCGAGCTGATTGTCAGAGAAGCTCTGGGTGGGAGGGTGTGGCCCGCTCCAGCCCCTCTGCTCGGCCCAGAGGGCAGTCGGGCGCCCGGAGGGTGTGGGATCCCGGAGGAGGCTCTTCTGGAGAGGTTTCCTGAGTGTTCTGGGAGCTTCTGCGTCAACTTGGGGGGTGCCTCCACGGCCCCACCCTGCAGTCCTCCTCTGCTGACCAGCCCTCTGGTTCCTGGGGTCTGCTGGGCCTCGCGGCTCCCCCTGGACGCCTCCCCTGCCCTGGACCCAGGGAAGGACAGAGGGCCAGGTGGGGAGCAGAGCAGAGGGGGCCGGTCACGGGGACTCCCCTTCAGATGGGTGTGCCAGGCCCCCGAAGGGATGAGGGCGGGAGGGGAGGGTTGCAGACCCCCACCCACCCCCCACATGGGGAAGAGACACGTGGAATCCGGAAGGGGCCTTTCTGCCTGGGGTGGGGGCAGGGCGGGGAGAACTGAGGGCCGGGTCCAGCGCGCTCCCCACAGCCAGGACTGGGAGGGGACGCGGCCAGCCCGGGTCCCTGAAGCTCACAGGCCAGAGCGGAGGCCAGCAGGAGGCCAGCAGGAGGCCAGCAGCCATCGCCTCCCTGGCGGCCGCAGGGGTGGCATCCGGAGTCGCAGCGGGCAAGATTGAGGTTGGATGGCAAGAAGGGGCTCCTGCTGGGCCAGGGCCCTGAGCACTGAATGGGGGGCCAAAGGACGGGGCGCCACTTGCTTGAAAGCCCCCTCCTGCTGGGGAAGGCACCTGAGGTGCCACTGAGGGGGGAGAGGCGGCCGGACGCCCCCTCCCCGAGAATCACGTGCGCTGCCGCCCAGCCGGGGGTCGATGGAGCTGACTTCGGGGCAGGTCGGAGCTGCCCCCCACACCTGAGTAGATCCTCCACCTCCCCAGCCCCCAGCCCGGCCGCCCAGGAGAGGCCCGAGCCCGGGGCGCCCCGAGGCCTGGGCCCTTCTGGAGAGGGGTGGGGGGCTTTGGCTGGAGGTGCGAGCGGAGTCCCGCGGGGGGCGGGCGAGCAGCGGGCGTAAGGCTGTGCTGGGAGCGGGCAGGGGCGCGGGGCCGCGCGTTATTACCTGGCCCCGGCCCGGCCCTCGGCGCCCCCCGCCCGGCCTTTGGTAGCTGCGCGCGGGGTCTGCGCCTTCCCTCTGGGTCCGTGCTTGGAGGCCGCGCCGCCGTCGGGCTGCGGCCGGGCCGCGGGGGCCCCCCGCGCGGCGGGACCCCCGGGCCGGGCCTGGTGCGAGGGGCACGGGCTCTCCTTGCGGTGCAGGGACCCGCTCCGCGGGGACGCGCTGGCCGGGCGCGCCGCCGCCGCCGCCGACGCGGGGGGCCGGGGGCCGGCTGGTCCGCGGGCGGCGGGGGGCTGCTTGGGCCGGAGGTCAGCGGCAGCGGCCGGCCCCGGGGGCTTCTGCAGCTGGAGCCTGCGGGCAGCGGCGACCGGGAGAGAGGGAGGCAGAGAAGCAAGAGGAGACGGGGTCAGCGCTCAGCCTGGCGCCGACGGGTAAACTGAGGCCGGGCGCGCCACCCTCCGGGGCAGGGCTCGCTAGGGGACGGCTGGCCGCGGGCTGGCTTTGAGTCCGATTCTGCTTTAAGCATCTCGTGCCCGCTGCCTTCTACTCTGCCTGTGACCCAGCTGGTTCGCATCTGGGGGGTGGCCGTCTGTCCAAGCTGCAAAGCTCTGGGCTCTGTCTGACATCAAGTCCCCCCTCCCCACCCCACCCCCACACGCTGGTGAAGAACATTGTGGGTTTGGACCCCACCCGCCTTTCCCAAGAGACTGGGGGTCCTTCCTGAACCCCTTGACCTTGGCTCTGGGGAAGGCCCTGCGAGTGGAGGGGCTTCTAGTGCCCACTGACCCCCGCCCCCCTCCCAGCACCCCTGCAGGCTGGCCGGCCTCTTACCTGCTGGTGATGGCTGTGTCAGATGCTGGGGTGCCCTGGGGCCTGGGGGGACCCCTCTGGGCCGCGGCAGGCATGGGCGCCCGGACGCTGACCAGGCGGGGGATCCGGCTCCTAGGCAGCCGGCCCCGGGCGGTGGCGGCCCCCGTGGGCTCAGAGGTGGGCGCGTCCTCCTCCGAGCAGGGGCCCGACAGCGTCTCGGACGCCCGCCGCTGCTCCTCGCTGGACGAAGACGACGCCCCGGAGGCCAGCCTGAGCAGCAGCCGGCCCTGCCGCTTCTCCATCACCAGCCGGGCCAGGTCCTGGGGGGCCCGCGCCCTCTTGCCCCACCGCTCCTTGGCCGACAGCGAGCCCGAGGGCTCGGAGCCCGTGTCCTCCTCGGAGAGCAGCACAGGGATCCGGCTCCTGGGCCGGGCTCCGGGCCGGGCCTGGAGGCTGGGGGACACGGGGCCCAGTTTCTCCTCGGGGCCTGGCTCCAGCCTGCGAGCCGGGGCGAGCCCGTCAGCCAGGGCTGGGCCGTTGGGCAGTGCGTCCCCGGGCACCTCTGCCAGGGGTCCTGCAGGGGAGCGTGGGGGGGCACCGCGCTCCATCCTCTGCCCCCCGTCCGGGCCCACGGGGGCAAGGCCATTCTGCAGGGGCTGCGAGACCCCCTCCTCCGCCGCACTCTCTCCAGAGACCCCCTCCGGTCCCGGCTCAGCCCCAGCGCTGAGCTCCTCGGCTCGGGAGCTCTGGCCCCCAGAGGACATGACGTTGAGGTGGCTTTTCTCCGCAATGTGCACGAAGGTCCTCTCGACTTTGGTGAAGGGTGAGGTGGTGACGGCCACCGTCCCTGCACCTGAGGCCCCGGGGCCCGGCGGCGGCGGTGGCAGCGACGGCGGGGGCTTCTGCTCAGACTTGAGGACCGACGAGAGCGTGCCCGGCTCGGACACGTCCAGCTGGCTGCCTGTGGGCGGGGCCCGCTCGAGCTGAGGAGTCAGGGCGGCCAGGGTGCCCAGGTCGGGGTCGGGGGCCAGGTCGGCAGTGACGGGCGACTTCTTCATGTCGCCGGGGGAGACGAGCACCAGCGTTTTGGAACCCTCCTCGAGCTCCAGGTCCCCGTCGGCCATGGAGGCCCGGCCCCGAGACTCCTTCTGGTCGTCGGCCAGCAGCGTGGACGGGGCGCCCTCCTGGCTGCGGTCGGTGCTCCTCTGGCTCCCCTCGCTGCTGGAACCACTGTGGGGCCCTAGGGCTTCCCCCAGAGCCACGACCTCTTCCTCCTCCTCCTCCTCTTCTTCCTCTTCCTCCTCGTCTTCCTCATCTTCCTCCTCCTCGTCTTCCTCCTCTCCTTCCTCCTCTTCCTCTTCCTCCTCCTCTTCCTCCTCCTCTGCCTTCTCCTCGTCGTCCTCCTCCTTCCCGTTGGCTTGAGGCTGCAGGGGGGCGCGGGAGAGCTGGGGCACTGGGGGCAGCATGTGTGCCAAGCCCACCCTGCGTCCGCGCAACAGCCGGGCGCGCTCACGGTAGTCGGACAGGTCCTTCTTGAAGTGCTGGTAGGGGAGGTTGAGGGGCACAGCTCGGGGGAGGCCGTTCACCTCAAACAGCGGCGCCACCGACAGCATCTGCAGGGGCACACACAGGGACCCACTGAGCTCAGCTGCCCTCCCGGGTCAGCCGTGCTCCCCAGAGGGAGAGCGAGTGCTGTGAGGGGCCTCTGGTCTGTTCACGCTGGTCCTGGCACCTCAGGGGCGCTCAAGACACCACCTGGGCTCCGGGTCCCCTGAAATCTCCAGCCCTGATGCCGGCCCTCATAGGTCATCTGCACTCAGGACCCCAGAGGCACCCACTAAAGTTTGTGGCTAAAGGAAATCACCGCCACGAGACGTCAGGGCCTCTTCCCCAGGAAGGACGGTCCCTGCACTCCAGCACGTTAGGGGGGTGAGCACACACTCCGTCCCTGACTCCAGGAGCTACCCCCGCTTCCCATCTCAGCACTGCTGGGTGTGACCCTAAAAGAAAGTTTAAAAAACCGTAAGAGGGTCTGGAGCAATAGCACGGCGGGGAGGACATTTGCCTTGCACCCGGGTTCGATTCCCAGCATCCCATATGGTCCCCTGAGCACCGCCAAGAGTAACTCCTGAGTGCAGAGCCAGGAGTAACCCCTGTGCATCGCTAAGTGTGACCCAAAAAGCAAAAAAAAAAAAAAAGAGGAGCTGGAGCGATAGCACAGCGGGTAGGGCATTTGCCTTGCACACGGCCAACCCAGGTTCGATTCCCAGCATTCCATAGGGTCCCCCGAGCACCGCCAGGAGTGATTCCTGAGTGCAGAGCCAGGAGTAACCCCTGAGCATCGCCGGGTGGGACCCAAAAAGAAATATAAATAAATAAATACTTTTTAAAAAGACCTTAAGACAGGGTTGGAGGGGCTAGAGTGATAGTACCGTGGGTAAGGCGCTTGCCTTGCGTGTGGTCAAACTGGGTTCAATCCCCAGCCTCCCATATGGTCCCCTGAGCCCACAGGAGTGATCCTGGAGTGTGGAACTGGGAGTAAGCCCTGAGCACCAGGTGGGGCACCCCCACCCGCCCAAAGAAAAAGAACAAAAACTGCAAGACTGGAGAGATAAGACAGAGGGGTGGGGGTGGGGGCTGGTAAGACTCCCCGCTTCCAGCTTGGCATCCCAGATGCCCCCCCAAATCTTGCCAGGAGTGATCCCTGAGCACAGAGTCAGGAGTAAGCACTAAGCATTGTTGAGTGTGCCCCGAAAACATCTTGATACAAGAGTTCTTGGTCATGTGACGGTAGTGGCTAGTCTCCGTGCCCCCTCAGCCTCCTTCCTTCCAGACTAGAAAGGCCTGAGCTTCTCCTAGCCCTCTCAGGTCCCCTGGCCCCCCACGTCCTGGTCCAGCTCAGCTTTGCCCCCACACCATGTCCTGCCCCCTGAAGGTCCATCTGTCTGATCCCCTTTCTCTCTGCTGTGATCCTGCAGGAACCCACAGGGGGCCCCACAGACCCCACCGCCCCCTCAGCGGTCCTCACCCTGGCACACAACTGATGTCGGGAACTGGCTTCTCCCTCATTTCCTGCAGTGCCCTCTGCCCCCTTCAGCCCCCCACACCCCCGGCAGTTCCCAAAATGCCCTGTGCCCCTCCCATGTCTGGGTCTTTCCCTGGGCCACGTCCTCTGCTTGTGCGTGCTCCCGCAGCCTCTCTGGTCTCTCACATGTCCAGGTCGCATTCTTTCCCCAGGACCCTGCCAGGACACTCCCTTCCCAAGGTCTCTCCCAGAGTCTCTCTGTCCAGGCTCTGGACAGAGAGCACAGGAGCTGGGCACATGCCTTGCAGGGGGCTGAGTCCAGTTCAAATGGTGCCACATATGGTCCACCGGGCACTGCTAGGGGAGAACCCTGAGCACAGAGCCAGGAGTAAGCCCTGTACAGTGCTGGGAGTGGCCCCTCAAATGAAACAAAAGCCTTTCTGTCCACTCCCCAAGTCAATGTCTCTCCTCTACTTGTTTCCCAAACTCTTCACTACAGAACCCACCAACCTCTGTTCTACATGCTTGTGTTGACGTGATTCTCCCAGTAAATGCGGGGCCCGAGCCTCTTCGGGGGCCCCATTCACTCAACTCACTCATTTATTAAATCATTCACTCACGCACTCATTCATTCATTCAAAGTCCGTGAGTGCTGAGTGCCCTGAGCGCAGGTGAGAGGCTGTAAGTCTGTGGATCAAGACACACACACACACACACACACACACACACACACACACACGCACGCACATAGGCACAAACACACATACACAGTTCTTCTCCCAGGGAATGTGTGGTTCTCTAGAACCCACCCCCCTTTTTTTTTTTAATTGACTCACCATGAGAGAAAGCGTTACAAAATTGCTCATGATTGCATTTTAGTCATACAATGTTCTGACACCCATCCCTCCACCAGTGTGAGTTCCTAGCACCATTGTCCCCCGTTTCCCTCCCACCCCTTCAAACCACCTCCCACCCCAGCCTCTATAGCGGTTCCTCTCTTCTCTCTCTCTCATTTTAGGCATGATGGTTTGCGATACAGATGCTGAAAGGTTACATGTCTATCCCTTTACCTGCTTTCAATACTCAGTTCTTGTCCAGAGTGATCATTTCCAACTAGTTCGAACCCACCTTCTTAAACCGAGGGCTCCGCCCCACAGGGGGGTCATGTCACTGGATGTGGGGGGCCACAAACAAATTTTTATTTCAGAAGTTTTTGGAGGGGCTGGAGCAATAGCACAGCGGGTAGGGCGTTTGCCTTGCACGCGGCCGACCCGGGTTCGATTCCCAGCATCCCATATGGTCTCCTGAGCACCACCAGGGGTGATTCCTGAGTGCAGAGCCAGGAGTAACCCCTGTGCATCGCCAGGTGTGACCCAAAAAGTAAAAAAAAAAAAAGTTTTTGGAACTTGCAATGACCGTGTCATGTGACCAGGTGTTTCTGGCCGTATCAGCGGGCCACGTCTCGGGAGAAATGGGGTTATGAGGGTGCAGCGGGTAGAGTGTTTGCCTTGCACAGAGCCAACCCATGTTCAATTCTTGCATCCCATAAGGTCCCCTGAGCACCACCAGGAGTGATTACTCAGTGCAGAGTCAGGAGTCAGGAGTAACCCCTGAGCATTGCCGGGTGTGGCCCCAAAGCCAAAAAGAAAAAAACAAAAGGAGGGGCTGGAGTGATAGCACAGCGGGGAGGGCATTTGCCTTGCACGCGGCCGACCTGGGTTCGATTCCCAGAATCCCATATGGTCCCCCGAGCACTGCCAGGAGCAATTCCTGAGTGCATGAGCCAGGAGTAACCCCTGAGCATTGCTGGGTATGACCCAAAAAGCAAAAAAAAAAAAAAAAGGGAAAAAAGAAGGAGGGGTGTTGTGTTCAGAAAGTGTCTATTAAGGAATGACTTGGGCACGGGACACGCCACCCAAGGAGCATAAATGCTTGTCCCCCGAGTCCTCCTCTGCTGCCTGCCCCAGGCCGGCAAAGCCCAGCTGACACTGAGACAGGCAGAGATCTCTGCAGACAGCATTAGCCTGAAGGTCGGAAGCCCCAAGACTGAGCGACTCCCTTTCCTGTCACCATCATCTTGCCTCCAGTCAGATGGGGTGGGGGGGCGGGGAGGAGACCTGGCGAGGGCTAGGTGGGCACAGCAGGACCCCAACACACCCTTGCAGCTCCGCCCCTTCCACACACACAGGGGGGCAGCCCCAGCATTGTGTCCCTTCTCGCCCACGGGCCAAGCGTCAGTGTCCTGCGTTCCTGTGCTCTAGGCCCTGCCCAGCGTCCACAGCGGAGGCAGGAGCAGCCGACCCAGGGGCCACAGGGGCCAGGAGGGGAGTGGGTGTTCTTTCTTTTTCTTTTCTTTTTTTTGGGGGGGGAGGGGGGAGTTTGGTATCTTGTTTGCTTTATGTTGGGAGCCACACCCATTGGTGCTCAGAGCTTCCTCCTGATTCTGCACTCAGGGATCACCCCAGGCTGAGCTCAGGGGCCCTGGAGGTGCTGGGAAAGGACCCAAGTCTGCATGCAAGGGCGGAGTCCCACCATGTCCCACCGCTGCTATCTATCACTGTCCCGTCAGGTGGCCTTGGTGTGCCTGACCCTAAGGGCAGGGGTGCAGGAGAGGTGCCTGTTCCCTCCCGGGGGCAGTGACTCTCTGTGCTTACCCAGCCCCCTGCGGGGCTCAGCCCAGCCCTGTCCCGGGGTATTTTGTTTGTTTTGGGACCAGACCTCTGAGCTCCAGGGAGGAGAGAGGGCCTGATCCCCAACACCACTGGCTCTCCTTGACCTTGACCCCACCCCCACAGCTAAACACAGGCCCAGTCTGAAGGTCAGAGGGAGGGCTGCTAAGTGCCCCAAACCCCACCCCCTTTCCACCTCCCCCCTCAGCATCACCCCCAGACTCCCCTCCCGCCCCTACCCACACTCTAGGGCACCAAGTGGTGGGGGGGCTGAGACCTGAGAAAGAGGAGCCCCCTTGGGACCCATCTCGCCTCACTGCTCCTTGGATGTCCCCCCGCAATCCCTCCCGGCAGCAGCCCTCTGTCCCCACGCAGGGGCAGCAGGACCCCAGGAAGGCAGCTGCTCTCCGGCCCCCATCAAGGCTGCGTCCCCTGTGCGGGGGTGTGTGTGTGTGTGTGTGTGTGTGTGTGTGTGTGTGTGTGTGAGAGTCTGTGTGTTTGTGCACGTATCTAGATGAGTGCAGCTGTCGTGCAGTGCATGTCTTCTAACCCTCCCCTCCTGCCTCGGGAAAAGGGGTGGGTGGGGCGAGACCCTTCCACTTCCCTTCTCCCTCCTGGCCCTCCTGCACCCCGACCTGCCCAATCCACCCCTTCACGGATGCTCCCACCTCAACCCTTCCCGACCGCAGGCCACAGCTCAGCCCCCCTCACCCCCAGAGACCCTCACGGCTGCCTTTACTTCTCGCCCCAGTACACACGTGGCTTCAACACGCTGATCCGTAGACAATAAGTAGACAACAAGGACCTCCCTCGCCCCCCCCCCACACTCTCCTGCCCAAGCTGGTAACTGGGGTTCAGGCCGCAGAGACCAGAGTCCAGCCCTAACCCTCCGGGTGAAAGAAGGCTGTCAGCAGCTGGGCGAGGGTGCTCAAGTCCCACCGGGCCCCAAACCCCCTGGGGTCCTCCTGTGCTCCCCAAGGGCCAGCCTGGTCTTAGCTGCCCCAGCTGTGGTGGGGGCGGGGCTCGCTCCATTGACCTAGAACTTGCCGCCACCGCCCCCACTTCTCAACACCTGAGTCAGCAGAGAATGGCCAGGGCTTCCCCACACCTGGCCGGGGGTGTCTGGGGGTGTCTGGCTGGGGAGGAGAGAGGCCGGAAGAAAGCAGGCGAGGCGCGGGTTCCTGGAAGGCGTCTTTAATCAGGATTTGGTAGTACACAAGCTCTCCGGATTGTCTGCATGAACATACAGGGACTGAAGAAGGCACAAGATCCCTCGCACGGCGACGCGAGACGGCGGGGCGCCCACCCCAGCCCCCGCGCGCGTGACTGTGGGCGCGTGTCCGTGTCCCACCCTGTGGCGCCTCGCGCGCGCCTGCGCATGTGTGTGTCGGTTTCAAGTGTTGGATTTGTACAGTACTCGCTGTCCGGGCGGGGCTCGTGCATGCCCACCCAGGCCCGCGCCCCAGCCCCGACGCTGCTATGTACACTGAGGACGCACCCCGGAGAGAGAGAGGAGGGGGGGAGCGTCCCCTCTTAGTGTGTGTGTGTGAGTGTGTATATGTGTGTATGTGTGTATATGTGTGTGTGTGCGTGTATATGTGTGTGTGCATGTGTGTGTGTGTGTGTGTGGTTTTGAGTTTTTCGTGCATGCTTACGGCGGGCCAGCTCGGGGATAGTGCAAGCTTATAATACAGTATTATTGCAGTACAAAAAAAAAGGGGGGGTAGTGACTATGAGAGGAGGGGGGACTTGGGAATAAACCAGCTAGGAGTTGGGACCCCTGGAGGGTCCTCTTCAGGGATCCCCTTCCCCATCCCTGGATGCCTGCTTCTCCGTGACTGAGGAAGCTTCAGTCCAACCAGGGAGGAGGAAGGGGGTCGCGGGGGCAGGAGATGAGGGGCTCAGCTGCGCCCGGGCAGAGCCCCCTTTATCCCATGGGTCCCACCTCTCAGAAGGCAGGGTCCAAGCCCCCCGTCTTCTCGCTCAATACTGTCAGCTCTACAGAGCCCAAACCCGCGCGCCCCCGCCCCCATGGAACAGGAGAGGTCGACGGAGCAAGTGCAAAGGAAGCAGATGTTGGTCCCTGAGTTTTATTTGGGGGGGAGGGAGGGGGAAAGAACTGGAGGTGGGGGGGCATGTTTGGGAATTCCCCAGGGCCCTCGGGGGTGCAGTGGGGGTGGGGCATGGGCCAAAAAGGTGGTTTTTTTTGGGTAGCTCTGAGAGACTGAGACTCAGAGCTCAGCCTCCCCTTAATTCTGGGCTCTTTGGCATCCAATTGCAAGGCCAATTATGGGGGGGGGGGTGAGCAGCCCTGTGGGCGGTGAGGTAACAGGAACGGGGTGGGGTGCGGGGGTGGGGGATGGGAGTGGAGTCCGGGAAATTGACCAGCTACCCCCTCCCAGCCCTTGGTCAGCACCCCGGCGCCTGGAAGCACGAGAGGGCAGCCCCCCACTCCACTTTCTGCCCGGCCCGGGACGCAGGCGGACCGGCCGGCGGGGGGGGGGGCACGGGGCGGGGAGCCCCCCTGAGCCCCTCACTGTAGCAGCAAGCGGCGGGGCGGGTGTCACCGTGGTCGCGTAGCAGCTAGTTACAAAGACGGAACGTACATTCGTGGTGCGCGGGCGCCCGTGCGGGGCTGGGGGCTGGGCTGGGCGAAGTGAAAAGTGGAGGGGTCTGGGGTCCTGGTACCGTGGGAAACCTGCCCGAGGCACCCCGAGCCGCGGTCCTTGTGCTGGCCCGCGCCGGGGTCCGCGTGGGGGACGGGGAGCGCGCAGCTAGGGCGTGCGGGTGGGGTGCGGGGGAGTTAGACGTGGCGAATACACCCCGGCCCGCCCCTCCACAGTGCGGGGAGGTGGGGAACCCGGACGGAGAGGTCTAGAAAGGTTCTCGTAGGCCTTGGGCTCGGCCCCACTCCGCCTGGCCCCCAGCCCAGCTCTGCTGGCGGGGCCTGGCGGGGCCGGGCTCAGGGGCACCCAGGGAAGCCGGCTGGGTGGTGTGGAGACCCACTGGGGGGTATAGGGCCTCGGGCGGGAGGGGCCTCTCTCCCTTAGGGAGAAGGATGCTTTAAAATTTCCAAAATTCTACAGTCCCAGGGGCACCGGGCCCTCGTGGGAATGAAGCAGATTTTGGGGACACGCCCCCAAGGGAAGGAGGGTGATTTGTGGTTGCCCCTTGCTTCCAAGGTTGGCCCTTGGGGATGGGGAGATCTGTGCCCTTTGGGTGTGGGGCTTCCCGGTGGCATATTGGGCAGGGCGGGTGGTGTCCAGACCCTCCTTGGGGAGGGGGACCCTCTATGCTTCTGTCCTAGGCACCGAACTGGCCCAGAGGATTCCCATTGCATTCCTGGGGCTCCTGCACCCCCCCCCCCCACAGAGCTGCAAGGACACCCCTTCTCTGCCCACTTCCCACCTCACTGCCTGGGAAGACGGCGCCCGCTCCCCGCAGGGAAACCGGGGCCTCAGTAGGGAAGGAGGGAGGAAGGGCCCAAGGGGGCACTGAGACCCTCACGGAGGGCCTGCCCCTCCCCTTGGTCAGAGAAGCAGCATGGCTCAGAGGTGCTCGCCCACCCCAACTCCCGTCCCTGGGAGGGGCTGCGGGGGCGAACCGGATATCCGAGGGGAGAGGGCTGGCCCTGGGCTGGTGGGCAGGAAGAGGATGGGGTGGTTATTGCTGTGACCCGAGCTGCCTTGAGTGGGGGGTGGGGGCTTGCAGGGTGTCTGCCATGGGGCCTCCGGGGGAGCCCCACTCACCACCACCCAGACCACTCGCCCTACACACGCCTGGCGCACTCACACCACCACGCGCACACACACACACCCCCCTTCACGTCCCTGCTGCTCCCAGCCGTCCGCCTCCTCCTCCGAGACGCCCACTCCTCTCGGCTGAGGGTGGGCGCGGGGGCCTGGCGCTGGGCAGAGGCTGCACACTCATTTCTGGGCCTCGAGCTGAAAGCTGGTTTGCTTGGGACTCACACAGTGATTCTCTTACTTGAAAAGGTCGCTTTTAAAAAACGAAGAGGCCAATTACTAGTATCATTTGAAATGGGAGATTTCACATCAAAATCGGAAGTGGCAAGAATCAGCTGAGCGGGGACCGTTGGGGGGAGGGTCGCGCGGGTACCACGATCCCGGCTCCCGTCCAGTCCCCGCCACCACTTGGGTCTCAGGTGTGAGTTGGTGACGTCCCTCAGGCTCTGCTCAGGACTCCCTAAGGGCTTCTTTCTGCCGTGGGGGCTGCTCTGAAGACCCTCCCAGGACCTCTGAAGCCAGGAGCCGGGCACCGGCCTCTTCCCTCGTCCTCTGCCTGTCCGACCCTGAACTGCTGCGGGGCTGAGAGACTGGTGGGACCCCTGCGGGGCCGTGCCGGGGTGACGGCCTCAGACAGCACCCTGCTTCCTCAAGGGCGTGGGAGGGCGCGAACAAGAGCCAGGACTAGACGCAGCCATGGAGGCAAACACTCCACAGCACCATCACAGGCCCGCAACGGGGTGCAGGGCATCTGTCTGGGTTCCGGCCCCATTAACTCCAAGCAGAAATACAGAAATCAAACTAGCCGGCAGCAGTAGGGAGACCAGGACATTCAGTATTCTGATGGTTGAGTGCAGGTGGTGCCGGGGTTTCTTAGAGGCCCCTGCCAGGGTGAGATCAGTTCACTGGGTGGAGAGCTGAGGTCACCGCCTGCAGCCTGGGAAGGATGGGGTGGGGGGGGGGAGGGGATCCTTAAGTGACGTCAATCAAAGGGCACCCACGGCCTGTCGTGTGCGAGCATCACGTACAAAAACACCAGAAGGCCGCACAGAGTCGGCCTCTTCTCAGAGCTGTGTTTCTGGAAACATCCTGGCCTCCAGAAAGCGCCCCTGGGCCACAGGACCACCCTCCTGGCCAGGCCTGGCACCCAGACAGGGGGCGGAACAAAGCAGCCCCCACAGAGAAGCCCAGTACCATGAGCGCCTCCTGGCAGCGCAGTCTATAAAGCGCCCCCCTCCTAGGAGGGAAGCCAGGAGAGGCCAGGACAGACGCTCTGAGTCAAGGCTCGCTAGTCCACACCCTCCCCTGCAGGCTGCAGCGTGTGAAATGTGTTTGTGTGTCCATGACCGTGTGTGTGTGTCCTATGCGAGAGCACTGTGTATGTCCATGTGAAAATGTGTGTGAGGGAGTGTGCCTGTACGAATCTGCCTGTGTACAAGCATGACAATACATGACATGAGTATGTATGTGTATGTCTCTGTGAGTGCATGTGAGTATGTCTGTGTGCATGAGAGTGTGTGAGAGTGTATGTGTGTATGTATGTATGGGTTGACGAGAGTGTGTGTATGTATGTGCAAAGGATACATATCTGTGGCTGAATGTGTGAGTGTATTGTGTATGTCTACATACAAGTGTGTATGTACGTATAAGTCTGTGGATGAGTGTGTGTCTGTGTAGTGTGTGTGAGTGTATATGTGTGTATCGGCATGTGTGTCTGTGTATGAATGTGTCTGAGTGTCTGTGTATGTGAAGGTAAGTGTGCATGTCTCTGTGTGAAGATGTGTGTGTGTGTGTGTGTGTGTGTGTGTGTGTTTCTGTGTAAATCCAGCCACTTTCGTAATTCACCCACAGCTCTGGAACTACAGGTTAAATGCTAAAGCGGATTTGAAGCTCGTGCCACCATCCTCGAAAAGTCACAAGGCACTTGGGGGTCTTTGAGTACCTCAGAGTTCTGGTCAATTTGTGGGGTGCTGTGCTCAGAGCCAGGTAGGGAACCCTCTGGAAGGAGATGCCGGACAACGGAGCCCCTCAGAGAGCCCGGCCCTGGCCCTGTGGGAGCGGCTGGGGATAGCTCCTTTCTCATCACCTGGGGAGGGAGGGAGGGAGATGGTCTGAGGGCAGCGGTGGGCGGGCGGGCGGGCGAGGGCAGTGCCAGAAGGGGGTCTGTGTTCACCCCTCACCTTTGTGCTTTGTGTCTCTGTCCTGTCTCGAAGGACCTACAATGAACCCTCAGCACTTCCTGTCAAGGTGGGGTGCAGAACACCCCAGAGAGCCGGGAGGGCCCAGAGCAGTGCGGCGGGTGGAGCGGCCTCTCACTGCACTGCGGCAGGTGCTCTGGGCCACAGTGGGGCCAGCAGGGTTGCTCAGCCCTGCTGCAATCCCCAGGGGAGAGGTCGCCCAGCCCAGGGCGCTGCCCACGCCTCCAGCCACACACACCCCGAGGGAAGGGACAGAGGAATAGCCAGGAGAGAGGGACGTGAGCATCTTCCACACCCCTCAGACTCACTCCCCAGAGGCTGCAGCGCTGGGCAGCCGCCACACACACTGGGGTAGTCAATGCACCCCTGGGATCTTGAGATGCACAGCCCGACCCATACCCACGCTGCCCCATCATGGTCATGCACACGCCCCTCCATACCCACTGGGCCCCCAGGTCTCCATGCACACACATGGGCACACACGGGCACACACATGAACACACACATATGGACACGCACACAGGCACACACACACACACAGGCACACAAAAACCACACAGGTGCACACATGGACACAGACACGCACATGAAGATACACAGGCACACACAGACATGTACATGGGCACACACAGGTGCACACAGAAGCATGCAGGCACACGCAGACACACAGGCAGACACAGGTACACACATGGACACACAGAGGCACGCACAGGCATGAACGTGCATACAGACACACAGGGACGCACAGGACATCCAGGCACATACAGACAGACACAGACAGCAGTTAAACAGATTTATACATGGGCTTTCAAACAAATACATAATAATGCACAGGCACATATGGACACACGCAGACACATACGGACACGTACTGGCACATGCGGACACACCAGCCCACGCAGAAACACCAGTCACACAGGCACACACATTCACACACAGACACACAGGTACACATAAACACACACACAGGCACGCACAGACACACAGATACACCCAGACACACAGACACACACACAGAAACACAGAGACTCCCAGAGACACACACAGACACAGACACACAGAGGCTGCCACAGACACACAGGCACACAGAAACTCCCACAGGCACACACAGACACACTGACACACGCCGACACGCAGGCACAAAGCACACATACGCAGGCACGCGCAGACCCCGACACGGCCGCTCAATGGACAGTCCAGTGCAGGACATCCTCAGGCGCCGCCCTTGCTGGACCCTCTTCCCAGACGCCCATGGCAGAGGGGGGCTGAGACAGCTGGGTGGGGGGACCCTGCTGGGACCCCAGAAACATCCGCTCCCACCCAACTCCCACTCTGCTCTGTCTTCACCATGCCCCCCCAGACGGACCCACGGATGGATGGGGCTCTGCTGAGCACCCTGTGGGGGGGCTCTGGAGGCTCCTCTTGGGGCGGAGCTCTCGCCCGCTCCCTCCGTGCGCCCCACCCCCACCGCTGCCTCTGGGCAGCACCCTGAGGTCCAGGCCCTGCTGCCCTCCTGGGCCCCCAAGGCCACCTTGGGCGCTAACACAGGCCCAAGACAAGGAACTCTGTCCTCCGGGCAGCGAGGCGCTGGGCTCATGGCCAGCGACCCCCCATCCCCAGGGCCCTGCCCCTGCCCCACGCACTGGCCCAGCCCTGCCAGAGGGTGACAGATTAAACCGGATTAACCCCGTGCCGCCTGGCCCGCCCGGGTCAGCCTCCCTCCGCCCTGGCTTCCTGGACTCTGGCCCCACCGCCGGCTCCCGTCCCTGAAGCGGGCCCCCTCCCTGCACCATGGGCGGGCTCCGCGGAGGAGCCCGGGGGGGCTGGGGGCATTACAGTACCTTGGGCCTGTTCTGGGGGGCTGTATTGCACGGGGGTGGGTGGGTAATGGGCCTGTGAGGGGTGATTATTGCGTCCTGGGGGGACCCCGGCTCTGCCTGCGCCCCGCCCCCGGGGGGGAGGCCCCCACCTAGGTCTTGTGGGTGAAGCGGGCCCACACCTGCTGCAGCTGGGACCGGGAGATGCGGAGCACCGAGGGGACGAGTCTGTGGTTGCCGGCCGCCAGGGGCGCGTGGCGCCGGTGGGGCGCCCGCACGGGGCTGCTCTCGGCCGAGCGGCTGCGCTGAATGAGGGAACCGGAGGAGGAGCCCGCCGAGCCGCCGCCGCCGGGGTGAGGGTAATGCTCGGTCTCCAGCGTGGAGGAGGAGAACACGGAGGACGCCAGTCGTCGCAGGGGGCTGTACCGCGGGAGGGAGTGCCCCGAGAGTCTGTCCTCCTCCGACTGAAAGAGACCAAGAGAGTGGAGGGAAAAGAGGCGTCAGGCACAGACTCCACAGCTCCGCTCACAGCCCCCCACGGCGCCGGCGGCGTCCCCCGGGGCGGGCGGCCCGGCAGGTGGGGGTGCAGGCCAGCCCCGACCTGCCTCAGCCCTGCACCGCCCTGCTCCGCCCTCCTCCTCCTCCTCCTCCTCCTCCTCCTCCTCCTCCTCCTCCTCCTGTTCCCTCCGACACTGCGCCATCCCAGTCTCCTTGGAGACCTTGGCCACTCACCTCCTTCGGGAAGCCTTTCTGGCTTAACCCAACCCAACTCAGACCCTCAGAGGGGGCCTATCCGCTGGAGGGGGCGCTCCGTTGCTGTTCCTGCCTCTGTCCTGGGGTACACGGCGCCCCTCTGCTCCACCCCTCCCTACCCCCACCAAGGCCGGTGCCAATGTCACCCCAAGGGCAGACTCCAAAGGAGACTGGAGTCCCACTGCCCACCGGTGGGTGCCATCAAGCAGGTCACTTTATAGCTCCATGCCTGATATCTGCAAAACGGGGGTCCTGGTGCCCCCACCCTGTCCCCACGGAGGGTCATCACAGGTCAGACACCGGCCCCTGCCAAGGGGCAGAGAGATGCCATGTGGCTCGGTCGCAGGGAGAATGAGGTCGGGGCCGGGGGGGCCCCCGGGCAAGGAGGGCCCTGGGGAGGGGGGTCATCCTTGCTAGGTGCACCCTGACCTTCCACGGAGGTGCTGTCCTGGTAGCAGAGGCTCTGGCCCCTCGCTGCCATGGCAAGGGAGGAGGACCAGAGGCCCTGGGAGAGAAAAGGCCAAGTGGGTCTGGGTGGGCCGGGCGGTGCAGGTGGGAGGGATGGGTGGGCTCCTCCTGCAACTAGGCGAGGTCCCTACTGTTAGCAGGGTGCTGAGCGCTGTGGTGTGTAGGGTCCCCGCAGGCCTCTGGGGGCTGGGGAGGGAGGAGAGGCTGCCTGCACCCTGCCAGCTTCTCTAGCCGGTGCGAGCACTGTTTTGGGAAGCAGAGAAGCGTTTGGCATCTCCCTTGGGAAGGGGGGATCAGTGGAGGCTCCGTAGCCCTGCCCCTGCCTCATCTGGGCGCCCAGCAGGCATGGGTGCCGCTGCCCAGTCCAAACACCCTCCATGTATTCGAGGGGCACTGACCCCCGCGTTATCGGCCAGACAGGCTGGCTGCAGAGGGCAAACATCCCTCCCCCAAATCACACACGTTCCGCCACCCAGATCCTCCCTCACCTCACCGCACGGCACACAGCGGGGCGGAAAGTCCACTTTGAGTTGAGATGGCGGTGTCCAGCATCCAAGCCCTCCCGCAGATGCTAGAGAACGGAGCCCGTGTCCCCTCCCCGAGATCTCCCCCGCGACAGGCGAACGTGGGCCAACAAGGGGTGCAGGGCTGGGAGCCAGGCCGGCCGGAACGCCCTGCAGACCCGGGAAGGAGGTTCACAGGGACAGTCAGCGCCCCCCCACCACTGCCCCCCAACGACGGCAACACGCGGCACAGCAGGGGGCCCATTGCTCACAGTGACATGCCCACCTGCGGGCACCCGTCCGGCAGACACACACACACACGCCGGGGACCATAACACACGGGCGGACGCCCACAGGCACGCGTGTGCGGCTCAGAGCGTCTGTCCTCTCCGGCCTGGCTCTGCTACTCTGGTCACTGAACAGACGAGGCTCAGGTGAAGTGCCAGCCACATGCCCAGTCTCGAACTCTTGCTTCCCCGACCACTGACCAGCTGGAGGCTTAAGTCCTCCAAGCCAACACACGCTCGCCTTGAAAATGGGAAGGGGGGGATGGAAAGGCAGTAGGGGGTGGGGTTAGGCAGGTGCCCTGTGCACAGCCCATCCTGGAACCGTCCCCCAGCATCACCGGGCGAGGCCCTGGAGGTCGTGCTCACTGCCTGGCTGGCCTTGATAATTGTCTAAACGGCAGGGTCTACACAGCACCGGCCAACTGGCAGAGAATCCATAGGAGGGGTCCGAGGGTGTGCTGGGCACTGCTCGGCAGGCCCCCAAAGCGGAATAAAACAAAATGCCACAGAAGAGGGGGCAAGCTGGCGGCACTGTTGTAGGGAGCACAAGCGTCAAACTCCAGTGCTCCCATTGCTGCATCCCTGAGATTATGGTGTTTTGTTTTGTTTTGTTTTTGTTTTTGCACACCCGGCGATGCTCAGGGGTTATTCCTGGCTCTGCACTCAGGAATTGCCCCTAGAGGTGCTCGGGAGACCATCTGGGATGCTGGGAGTCGAACCCGGGTCGGCCACGTGCAAGGCAAACGCCCTCCCCGCTGTGCTATTGCTCCAGCCCCATCCCTGGGATTATGGCGGGGGGCATTCTCCACCTTGCTCTGCTGGGGCGCCTGCTGCAGAAACGCACACGCTGTCCTGGTGGCTGACCAGCCCCACCTGCTTTTCAGGACTGAGCCCCCCCCACACACCTGACGCCCTGGTCATCACAGGCACCTCCTTGTCCTCTGAGGCCGGCAGGACCCTCCCTCGTCCTCATCAGGACCCCAACTCGTGACCAATGCAGCAAAGCACCTGTTCCCCCCAAATCTCTCCTCCTGCCATGGCCCAACAGCGAGGCAGCCCCCCGCCCTTTGGGACTGGACTGAGTGAGTGACTAACTTATTGACTATGTGAGTGGCTGACTGCGTGAATGACTGACTGACTGACTTATTGACTATGTGAGTGACTGAGTGCGTGAGTGAGTGACTGACTGACTGACTGTACCCGGGTATCAGGGCACCTGAAAGGAGAGAATTGTGGCCCCTCAAGCTGACCCCAAATGGCCTGTGGCATCGGGTAGGGACACAGAGCCCCACTCTGGATCTGGCTCTCCTGATTTTGGTTTCGGGCTGATTTTACCGTCTCTTCTTTAGTTTTTGGTTTGGTCGGGGGCACAAGAAGCAGTGCTCAGGGGCTCTCCCCACACTGTGCTTGTGTGCTCGAGAGGCGGTGGGGGTCACTCCTGGGGCCGCTCAGGGGACCATGTAGTGCCTGGAGTACAACTGGAGCTTTCCGTGTACAAAACATCCGAACCAGCCTGCGGCCTCTCCCTGGCCCGGGCTGCTTTATTTGCTCAGCTCCACACAGCCACCCGCTCCCGCCCTCTCCTGGCGCATCTCAGGGGCTCTGAGTGCTGGCACCGAGTATATACAAATGACTCGATATACAAATGACTAGGTGTGACTGACCATGTGAGTGAGTGACTGATTTACTGAGTGTGTGAGTGAATGAGTGACTGGACTGAGTCTGTGACTGACTGACTGAGTACGTGACTGACTGAGTGACTGACTGACTAACTTAGTGAATGTGTGATTGACTATGAGTGAGTCACTAACTGCGTATGTGAGTGATTGAGTGACACTGATCATGAGAGTGACTGAATATATGAGTGAGTGACTGACTGACTTACTGAGTGCAGCAGTGACTGACTGACTGACTTACTACTGAGTGCAGGAGTGACTGACTGACTGACTTACAGAGTACATGAGTGACTGACTGATTGATTTACTACTGAGTGCAAGAATGAGTGACTGACTTAGTGCAAAAGTGACTGACTTACTGAGTGCATGAGTGACTGACTGACTTACTGAGTGCATGAGTGACTGACTGACTTGCTGAGTGCAGGAGTGACTGACTGACTGACTTACTACTGAGTGCAAGCATGAGTGACTGACTTACTGAGTGCAGGAGTGACTGACTGACTTACTGAGTGCAGGAGTGACTGACTGACTCACTCAGTGCAGGAGTGATTGACTGACTGACTTACTGAGTGCAAGAGTGACTGACTGACTGACTTACTGAGTGCAGGAGTGACTGACTGATTTACTACTGAGTGCAAGAGTGAGTGATTGACTAACTTAGTGCAAGAGTGACTGACTGGCTGACTTACTGAGTGCAGCAGTGACTGACTGACTGACTTACTACACTTATTGAGTGCATGAGTGAATGACTGACTAATTTACTGAGTGCATGAGTGACTGACTGAGTGCAGCAGTGACTGACTGACTTACTACACTTACTGAGTGCATGAGTGAGTGACTGGTTGACTTACCAAGCGCAGGAGCGACTGACTGACTGACTTACTACTGAGTGCAAGAGTGAGTGACTGACTGACTGACTTACTCAGTGGAGAAGTGACTGACTGACTGACTTACTGAGTGCATGAGTGAGTGACTGGTTGACTTACCAAGTGCAGGAGTGACTGACTGACTGACTGACTTACTGAGTGCAGGAGTGACTGACCTATTGAGTGTGAGTGAGTGATTGGATTGAGTCCATGACTGAATGAGTGACTGACATTGAATGTGTGACTGAGTACGTGACTGAATGAGTAAGTGACCGACTGCCTTACTGAGTGTGTGAGTGAGTGAATGACTGCGTGCGTGAGTGCGTGAGTGAGTGAGTGAGTGATGAGTACATGAGCACGTGAGTGAGTGAGCAGCCAGGGAGCTCCAAGCAGACCCCATTTCCTCTCTTGCTCATCCACTGCTGGTCCTAGTGGCAACTCATCCAGGTCAGTTGTCCAGACAAGCTAGTTCACACCCAGCCACCACTGAACCTCCAACTCCCACCAGCCAGGTCCTCTCTGGGTAGGGGCTCACGGCGCCCACATTCCAACCCTCCCACACACTTTTTCAAAGTCCAGAGCAAGTCACGAACCTCTCAGTTTCTTCCCAAGTTCCTCTCCTGGGAGCAGGGACAGGACCTGAGCACTGCCCAGCACTGCCCCCAGCTGGCCTCCCACTGGGCTCTGCACCGGCCCTGCACCCTGGCATCTCCCAGAACCCTCAGTGTGGAAGGACGGAGCGGAATGCGGAACAGCCCCGGAACCCTCAGCGCAACCTCCCTGGCTCTTCGCAGCCCCTGGTGGAGGATATTACAAGAACCATTTCGCACCCAGGGCAAGAGTTGGCAATCCACTTCCTAGGTAAGAGGTGAGCCTCGTCCCCACAGAAAGCAGGCCATCACCACCATCCATCTTGGCCCCGGGAGGTCACCTCCCACATGAAGTCGGACCCCACCATATGCCCTGTCCCCTCCCCAGGAGGCGGACCCCCCTGCTCCGACCTCTCCTTCTCAGCCCTTCTCCAGGATTCTTAGAGCCCTCAGAGAGACTGTGTCCTGGTCCAGCCATCCACCTGGGCCTCCCTCACCATCCTGAGTAATGTCATCTACAGCTGTGGCCCTAGGATTCCCGAGTCTGTACCTCACGGTGGGTCCACAAGGGCCTGGAAGGTCGCCGTGTCCGATCCACGCTCTCCTTACTCCCACTCAGCATGACGCCGCCCCGTTTCCCTCACAGTCCCTGTGGCCCTTCCCGGTCGGCGCCCCTGGACCCCCCTTCCCCCCTGCCCTGTGCCCACAGCCCCAGGACCCTCCCGATGGCACTGGCCTGTGCAGCTCCTGCTCTGGTGTCCTGTGAGCCACTCCGGGGCTCTCTCCGGGGTGACAATGTGACACAACAAGTCACACCCAGTTTCTTTATCCATGGTTTTCTCTTTTTCGGGGCATTAGGGGGCGGGCACACCTGGCAGTGCTCAGGGCTTACTCCTGGCTCTGTGCTCAGGGTTTTCTGCCGGCAGTGCTCCAAAGAGATTAGAAAGTGCAAGAGACTGAACTGGGCTGGCTGTGTGCAAGGCCAGCGCATAACCACTGACCGCTCTGGCCCTGTTGTGTCGCTTGACCTTGACCCACCTGGCGGCCTCTCTTCCTGCACCTTCTGACCACTACCCCGCCCCCACCCTGCCTTTGTCCTCGAGGGCAGTTGACGTGAGATGGTCTCCTGATCTGAGCCCAGGACCCCACTCCTAATTTGGAAGGTCCTTCCCTTGGGAAGCCTTGTCCCCTGCCGCCCCCTTGTGGAATGGGTGGTGGCCCCTCACCCCTGCCTGCCTCTGTTACAGCCCGACAGCTCCTGGGGAGCGCCCGGCGGAGGACACGCCAGGACTGGGGGGCCCTCCTGGGGTGGGGGGCGGGGGTCCAGCCCGGCCTTACCTGTCTCTGTGGGCCCGTGGGATCCGACTCTCTCCGCCGAGGGCGCGGTCCCGAGTGCAGGGGCGAGTGGGAAGGGCTGCCCGGCGTGGGGGGCTGCGACGTCTCTGACCGGCCGTCGGCCTGGCTCAGCTGGGGGTGCGGGGACGGGGGCGGCACCTGCCGTGTGTCCTCCTCGGCCAGGGTCTGCATGCCACGGCCCCGGGGCCGGACAGGAGGCTCCGTCCCTGGCCGCCGCCGCTCCTCACCCTCCTCGGGCAGCGGCCGCAGTTCCTCGGGCTCCTCGTCCGTGGTGCCCGACGTGCTGGGCTCGGCCCCCGGAGGGAAGTCCTTGAGCTCCGTCTCCTTGTCAATGATGACCCACTCCTTGCTGTCGAAGTCCTCCTCCTCCGCCAGGGGCACCGAGCGGAAGGCGTTGCTCAGGGCCTCCTGCTCCACGGAGGCGGACACGTCCATGCGGCCGCTGGCCTGGCGGTCGGCGTGGCCGGTGTCCACCGAAAGCATCTGCGCAGGCTGTGAGGAGCAGGCCTGGCGCGAGGGAGAGCCGGGCAGATCCATGCGGGACCTGCAAAGCCACCCACTGGGACTCAGTGCCCGGCCTCACCGGGTGGGTCCCCAGGACCCCAGGCAGGTGGCGGCAGCCCGACGGAGGTGGGGGGTCGGCGGGGGGGAACGCCCTGAGCCTCCTCCTGACACCACAACCTGCTCCCTTGGAGCCAGACCCAGGAACTTCCGATGGTCTGTCCGACCCCCGCCAGCTTCATTCCACCCAGTAAAAGTCTCATTCACTCACTCATTCATTCACTCTCATTCACTCATTCATTCACTCACTCACTCATTCATTCACTCACTCACTCACTCATTTTTTCATACGCTCATTTGCTCACTCTCATTCATACACTCAATCAGCCCCTTTCTGAAAGGCACCAAGTTCCAGCACTAGAAGCATGAGGAAGAGCAGGAATAAAATAGGGTTCGTGTGTCCAGGAAACACTCCTCTGGATTCCCCCAGAGATCCTGAATCTTCCTGAAGTCAGTGCCAAGCTCCCCCTCCTGGGGTCCACCCATCAGGGGCTCCATCCTGCCGTAACCAGGACCTCCCTCCCGGCCTGGCGCCTGTGCGTAGGGATGGTTCTTCTGGCCATCTCCGCGGCTCGCTAACAAGTTTCAGAGGCATCCCCAGCTGTGAGGACAAAGTCCGTCCACCTTCCTCGGGCAGTGCAGGCCCCTGGGCTCGGGGGTCTAAGCCCCCCTGCCCCCGCCCCGCTCCAGGCAGACCCATCCAGCTGCACTGACCTTCGCCCCATGGCTGCAGGCTCAGCGGGCCCTCGCGGCCTGTACCCTGGAGTGTCTGCTTCTCGGGGATCCCTTCTGCCCTGCAGGACTGTGTTTACGTACCTGCCTCTGCCGGCAGGGCCGGGTCCCTACGGGCTCTCTACCCCTGGGGGACTCACCCTCTTGGAGACTCCGGCTTGTTATGATCGTAAACCCAGGCTGGGACTCAAATTGCCTCCAGAGCTTCTCGACAGGGCAGGGGGGTGTCGAGAGGAATGGGGGGGGCTACCACCCTTAAAGAAGACACTTTCAGTGGTGGGGTGGGTGGATGGATATAGCACAAGGAAGACTCGTCCCTTCCCTAAAGCCCGGTGCCCTGACCCCAACTCCCACAAGTTTTGCTGTGCACCTCCCCAAGGTGGGGCTGACTTTCCCTGCGCCCCGTGTTCCCCGGTGCCCCCACTCATTGGGCTGTGAGGGGAGAGGACACAGGGGAGCTTGGGGCGGGGGGGGGGTCGGTGGGCGAGCAGCACAGGTGCAGCTGCATGCCACGTTCTCCTGTTGATGGGCTTCCAGAAAACATCCTGTCCCCACAGCTCACGTGCGCAGGGTGTTTGTGACCCTAAATTTGACCCCTGGCACTGCCCGGGTCCTCAAGAGTAGCCTGGGAGCCCCCAGCACGGCACGCTGGGAGGATGCTGCTAGGAGCGGTGTCTGGGGGACTGGCCCAGCTCCCTGCCAATGCTGGCCACGCGAGGTCCAGACTTCCCTCCCATGACCCGTCGTCCTCCAGGCTTCCTGAGACTGGAACCTTCCCAGCACATGTCCAGCCAGGTCCCTCCTCCTCAACAGTCACCATTTTTCCCTCTTTTTTTTTTTTTTTTTGCTTTTTGAGTCACACCCAGCGATGCACAGGGGTTCCTCCTGGCTCTGCACTCAGGAATTACCCCTGGCGGTGCTCAGGGGACCATATGGGATGCTGGGAATCGAACCCGGGTTGGCCGCATGCAAGGCAAATGTCCTCCCACTGTGCTATCACTCCAGCCCCTTTTTTTCTTTTTTTGGGTTTTGGGCCACCCCAGGCCGTGCTCAGGGCTGACTCCTGGCTCTGCGCTCAGGGATCCCTCTAGGGGGGACTCAGGGGACCAAATGGGGTGCTGGGAACGGAACCTGGGTCAGCGCATGCAAGGCGAGTGCCCGAATCACACCGGCCCCTCCTGCAGCCGAGGGGCGCCCCAGCCCCTCTCCTAAGGCAGACGGGAGCCCTAAGGAGTCTCCAGGGAGTGTTCTGGAAACCAAAGTGCCACTTGATGGTCCCTCTCTGGGCTGCCCGTCCCGCACCCTAGTGCACCAGCAGGCCTGGACCTAGCCTGTCCCGCTGCGCCTTGCAGGGGAGCCCAAGTCGCCTCCCAGGTTTTGGTTTCTTTCTGCCCCTTTTTGCCACACCCGGCGACGCAGAGGGGCCACTCCTGGCTCCGCGGGCTCTGGGGACCACCGCGGCCGGCCTCCCCCGCGCCCCGCGCCCCCAGACCCACCTCCTCTCGTGCAGCTCCGCCCGCCCGTCGGCCGTGGACAGCCGCTCCGACTCGGGGCTGTTCACCCTCCGGTAGCGCAGGGAGCGGACGGGGGTCGTGGGCGAGTCCGGCGGCGCCCGCACCGGGGAGCTGGGCACCCCCACGCCCCGGTTCTGCTCCTCCTCCACCACGCAGGGGGTCTGCGGAGAGCGCGGGGTGAGCGGGCGGCGGGGGCCGGGGGGCGCGCCCCCACGCCCCGGCCCCCCGCGCTCACTTTGCCGATGTTGATCCGGAGCTTGTTGCGGTTGACGTCGGTCTCCTCCCACACCTCCGCCTCGGGACCCCCGGGGTGCGGGCTGAGGTGGGCGCCCGGGCCCAGCCCCTCGGGGGGCCTCCCCGGCAGGATCGGGGGCGCGTTCTCCTGGTCGCTCAGGTGCTCGCCCTGCAGCACGTCCTCCGTGTTCTCCCGGAGCAGGTCCCCGGGCACCGGCGTCACGTTCACCACACTGCGGGGGGCCAGGTGGGGGCATGAGAGGGGCCAGGGGCGAGGGGCAGGGGGCGGGGTGCCCCGACGCCCCCTCCTCCCCGCACGGGTGCGCCCCCTCCCGAAGAGACGCAGGAGGTGGGGGCTCCGGGGAAGGTGGGGAGGTCTTGGGGGGAGGTGGGGGTGTCCAGGGGGAAGGTGGGGGCGTCTTGGGGGGAGGTGGGGATGTCTGGGGGGAGGTGGGGGTGTCCAGGGGGAAGGTGGGGGCGGCTTGGGGGGAGGTGGGGGCACCCTGAGGGGAGGGGGGTATCTTGGGGGGAGGTGGGGATGTCTGGGGGGAGGTGGGGGTGTCTTGGGGAGAAGTGGGGGTGTCCAGGGGGAGGTGGGGGCGTCCTGGGGGAGGTGGGGGTATCCTGAGGGGAGCTGGGGGCACCCTGGGGGGAGTGGGGCGTCCAGGGGAAAGATGGGGTGTCCATGGGGAAGGCGGGGGTGTCCTGGGGGAGGTGGGGGCGTTCAGAGGGAAGGTAGGGGTGCCTGGGGGAAGACGGGGGCGTCCTGGTGTCTCCTTCACAAATGTGCCCCCAGGCTTCAGGGCACAGCACCTGGCATCCCAGTCCCTGGGTTGTGTACAGCCTCCAGCAATAAAATGAAAATTCTTACCGAACCCCTGGCTCCCCCGCCCACCTCTCCCCACCTCACTCCTGGGGCTCATAGGGGGACCCCCCACCAGCACCTCTCACAGCATGCCCCATCCCCATCTTGGGGCTCCTCACGGAGTTTGAAAGGATCTGTCGCCCCAGAGCGATAGCACAACAGGCCAGGCGCTTGCCTTGCATGTGGCCAACCTGGGTTCGAGCCGTGGCCCCACATATAGTGCCCTGTGCCCCACCCGGAGTGACACCTGAGCACAAAGCCAGGAGTAAGCCCTGAGTACTGATGGGTGCCCCCCCCAACAAAAAAAGCTTTAAAAACTAAATAGCGGGGCCACAGCTTAGGACAGGGCATGCCATGGCCAGTTTTTGGGTCTGGGGGCTGCACCTGATGATGCTGGCTGGGGGCGCCCCCTGGGAAGTGCGTGGGGGGACTGGTGGCTGCTCTGACTCACTACGGGAACCACGTGATGTCTAAAAGCCTGTGCTGGGGCCAGAGCCGTTTGCCTTGCACACAGCCAACCCGGGTTCGATCCCCGGCTTCCCACAGGGTCCCCCAAGCACCGCCAGAAGTGATTCCTGAGTGCAGAGCCAGGAGTCAGCCCTGAGCATCGCTGGGTGTGGCCCCCCGGAAACAAAACTAAACTAAAGCGCCTGTGCTCAGCCCTGGAGCCCCATCTGGCCCATCCTCTGGGAGGTTTTGGAGGCAAGTACTTAGTCTGCGTCCCCACATGGCTCAGGGTGGGACTGCGCTCACTCCCCACAGCACTGAGAGACACGTGGTCACCCCAATCGGGATCCCCTACTCCCCGTAAGACCAAATACCCGATAGGGGAGGGCACCCCGGGCCCGGATTGAGGGTGGAGAGGTAGAAGAGGCAGCTTGAAGCTCAAGAATCCTACTGTCGAGGAGGGCTGCTTACAGGGCAGGGAGAGACACATGCTTTCTCAGGGGGCACGCCTGAAGTAGCCCCTGAGCACTGCCGGGTATGGCCACCCTAACAAAATTAGCTCAAAAAATAGGTCCAGGGGCTGGAGAGATAGCACAGCGAGTAGGGCGTTTGCCTTGCAAGCGGCCGACCCGGGTTCGATTCCCAGCATCCCATATGGTCCCCTGAGCACCGCCAGGAGTAACTCCGGAGTGCAGAGCCAGGAGTAACCCTTGTGCATTGCCGGGTGTGACCCAAAAAGCAAAAAAAAAAAAAAAATAGGTCCAGGGGCTGGAGCAATAGCCCAGCAGGTAGGGCATTTGCCTTGAACACGGCCAACCCGGGTTCAATTCTCAGCATCCCATCTGGTGAGTGCAGAGCCAGGAGGAAGCCCTATGCATCGTCAGGTGTGACCCAAAAAGCAAAAAGCAAAAAAAAAAAAAAAATAGCCCAGAGGGGCCCAAGTGGTAGTGGCAACCGGTATGGCATTTGCCTGGCACATGATCAACATCAACCAGAGTTCAGTCCCCAGTGTCCCGGGGGGGAAGTGGGGACATCCAAGGGGGAGGTGAGGGTGTCCAGGGGGAGAATGAGGGCATCCTGGGGGAAGTGGGGGCATCTTGGAGGGAAGGGGAGGGCGTCCTGGGGGGGGTTGGGGGCGTTTATCTGGTCACCTGAGCACTTCCAGGGGTGATCCTGAGCATCACCAGGTATGACCCAAAACAAACAAAAAATGGGGCCAGAGGGCAGGGCACTTGCCTCGCACGTGGCAAACCTGGGTTCAATCCCCAGCACCCACATGGTGCCCCAAGCACCACCAGGAATGATCTCTGAGTGTAGAACAGGAGTGACCCCTAAGCAACACCAGATGTGACCAGAAACGAAAACAAAACAAAACAGCGTTGGGAGCCATCATCTTGGCTGGGTTTAGGAGCATTCCTACATCCCCTGGACTGGTCACTGAAGTCACTGTGAGGAGAAGCCGAGCACTGGACACAGAGTCAAAGGAAGCGGCCAGCTAAAGGGCAGAGGGCCCTGGACGTGCGGCTCCAGTCCTGGCCTGACTCCCTCCTCCACCTCCCGATGCTCCATTTCCAGAGTCCTCCATGATTCTGAGGGCCAAGACACTGAGCAACTTTGGGTGGGGGAGAGGGGAGGATGTGGCTGTGGAATTCACCTGGGAAGAGTAGCAGCACCCTCTGCAGGAATGGGAACCCAGAAACCCATGGTCCCCTGGAGACAACGGGACATTCACTGAAGCTGGAGAAAGAACAGAGCCGTGGATGGTCACCCCCCACAACAGCACCTCTCAAGCGGCCAAAGAAATGGCCCAGCTCAGGACTGACCTCAGGGAGACGACAGCAGCTGAGTTAGCCCAGGTTGGCTGGCTGCCTTACGGAGATGGGGCAGATTGAGTCCGTGCCCTGCCAAAACCTAGCGCTCTACCCACACCACTGTCAGCGAAACGGCCCCCGCTCAGGACTGATCTCAGAGAGATGCCGAGAGAAACCTGCAGTTTGTGTGTGTTATTGTTTTGGGAGCCACACCCAACGGTGCTTAGGGCTTACTCCTGACTCTGTGTGCAGGGACCACTCCTGGCAGACTCGAAGAACCAAATAGGATGCTGAGGATGGAACCCAGGTTGGCCACCGGCACAGTCAGCATCCTACCTGTGGTATTATCGCTCCGGCCCTGCAATTGACCGTCCTAGCGCCAAAGCCCTTGAAGCATGCGGCCGCAGATGCAGCCATGCAACACCTATGAGCTCACAGCCCCGTAGAAGCAAGAAAATCAGATGGGAAAATTGAGCAGAAGAGGCCCACTACACTCACAGAGTGAAAACAATAACACAGAAGGCCCAGCTCAGGAAACCCTCAGGACTGCAGCAACACCATCACAAGATAGATGCTGCAACCAGCAAGATCAAGGAAATGAATTAGGGTCTGCTCAGAGAGCAGGCTTGGGGGGGGGGGGAGGGTGGATGGAAAACGGGGGATGTTGGTGGAGGGAAGGGCACATGGGTAGAGGGGCTGGTGTTGGAATCTCGAATACCTGAAACAACTGTGTGGGGAACAACTCTGTAAATTACAGTGTTGAAATAAAGTTTCATGCAGAACCCAAAAAGAGCCCAGCATTGAACATGGGAGAGGAGAGACTGTCCGCGGCATCCTGGCGGGCAGAGAGGCCGACCCGGGCCCCCGCACTCCCCATCCCCCCAGACTCACCCGAACATGGCTGCCGTCTGCCGGGTGTTCTGCTGGGGCGGGGTGGAGGTGCTTGTGGAGAGCAGGGCGTCGGTGCCAGCCTTCTCCCAGTCAAAGGCCTCATTCTCTGCGATCCCCCGCTCCTTCATGCTGTTCTCGAACACTGACATGATCAGCTGGGGGAGGGGAGCCGGAGGAGGGAGGACAGAGAGGTGACCCTGGGGGCTAGCAAGAAGGAGCAGGCACTTGCTGGGATGGCGGGGTGGGGGAGAGAGGGGCCGTCCAGGAAAGGGGGCATTGGAAGGAGAAGGGCACATTGATTTTCAATGAAAACATGCAGAGGCTATGCAAATCACCATGCAAATGACTTGTTTAGGCCACACCCACACACCCCTCCCTGCTGGACATTGGCCTGAAATCGGGGCCCTTTGCTCCCTGCCCTGTCCCTTCAGCCACTTCCAGTCTCTCAGCAGAACAAACTCCGTGTGTTTCCCAAGCCTGCCACCTGGCCTTCCACCTTTCCCACAACCTGACCCCTCCGAGGCCTTCCTTGATGCCCCCTACTGCTGACCCGGGAGTGTGGGGCATGAGGTCTGGGCCGGTCTGGAGTGTTGGGATCTGGTAGGTTCTACAGTGCACGGCCAGCAGGGGCCCAGAGGGGCACCCTACACCTGTATGGTCTGGGCTCCAGCACCACCCCAAGGTCAAATTAGGATTGGGGGGCCTCATGGCTCTCTGCCCAGGACCAGGACTGTGGTTCAGGGGATTTGGGGTGCGGAGCTGCCGACCAGCCTGCTGCTAACCGCTCTCCCCAGAACATCCAGCTGGTGCTCTGCCGGAAGCAGCCACTTCAGTGAGCAGCCACTTTACCCAGCTTACTCTGTGTCTGACATGAGGTAGAACAAGGCTGTTGGGGTCAGGGGGATCTCCCAGAATGAGGGGCTTTTGGAAGGGCTCTGGGCATGGAGGGAGAAGATTGGCCCAGCCCTGCCCTAACCACCTTTGGGCCCCAGTTTGCCTATCCAGGAGATGGGAATAATCATGCCACTTGGTCCTCTGCAGAGTTGGGGTGTAAAGTCTTTAGGATGACCTGGGCTAGGGGACTGGAAGAGGCCAAGGGGCTGAGTGCATGCTTCAAATGCAGGAGTCCCAGGTTCAACCCCCAGCACTGCATGGTCTCCTGAGCACCACTGCCAAGAGGAGCACTTCAACACTGCTAGATGTGACCCAAAAAACAACACCGAGATTAATTAAATCAAGCACTTGGCCTCATGAATTGTTAAGTGCTAGATCAGTAACACAAGTACACTCGTTGTCACAAAAGGAAAGTAAAAATGTTTAGAAATGGTGGGGCTGGAGCGATAGTACAGCGGGTAAGGCGTTTGCCTTGCACGCGGCCGACCCGTGTTCAATTCCCGGCATCCCATATGGTCCCCCGAGCACTGCCAGGAGTGGTTCCTGAGTGCAGAGCCAGGAGTGACACCTGAGCATCGCCGGGTGTGACCCAAAAAGCAAAAAAAAAAAAAAGTTTAGTAATAGAAATGCTTCCTACAAGAACGAATGCAGGAAAAGTAATGCATTTAAAAAAAAAAAAGGAACAGATACATTTGTGGTGAGACATAGCTGCTGTTTATAAAGGGGCCACGTTTCTGTGTAGCGGGAAGACTAGGGGAAACGCTCAGGACCGCATGGCAGGGTATTTGGGCCAGAGAGATAGTACAGCGGGGAGGGCGCTTGCCTTGCATGCAACTGACCGAGGGCCAATCCCCTGCACCCCGTATGGTCCCCTCTAGCACTGCCAGGAGGAGCCCTGAGTGTAGAGCCAGGAACAAGCCCTGCACACCGCCGTGTATGGCCCCCAAACATAAGCAGTGAACAGAGCGGCAGGTGTTGGCCTCAGCAGGCCCCCAGCTCAGAAGGAGGCATTGGCGAGTGGGCGGAGGGGTGCCGGCACCTGGTAATCCGGCTTCGTGAAATAGTCCAGGCTGGCGATGTGATCCAGGAAGAGGTGGAACTCCGAGGGCATGTGCTTCAGCAGCATCCGGTGCTCGTACTTCTCCTTGATCATGCCGACCTGCTCCTGCAGGCACACAGACAGGGGGAGGTAGAACCCCGGATGCCACCCCTGGCCCCCGGCCGGCCCTGCCACCCCTCCTCAGGCCCACCTGGCCTGCTCACCTTGTCCTTGATCTTCCTCCAGGGCAGCTGGCCCACAGCAAATTCCACCAGCATGTAGAAGAGGGACCACAGGTCGTCATGGCGACCCATCTCCTGGTGGGGCACGGGGGGTAGGGAGGGGGTACAGCTCTCAGGGTCCTCCCTGGAAAGGAGGGCTGACCACAGAAGTGCCACATGCAGGCCCTAAGATGGAACTGGGATTTTTTCTGAGACCATGGTCGTTCACAACAGTGCATGGCCCCTGGGTTTGCTCCCCCACACCGGGATGGGGTGCCCCGAAGCTGGAGTGTGTGCCTGCGGGAGGGCTCAGGTCCAATCCCCAGCAACCCCAGCACCGCTGCCAGAGGCCCCGGTGGCCTCCAGCACCATCAGGCTGAGCACTGAAACAGTGAGGTCACCACACTGGGCCAAGTATTCCTTACACTGGTCCCTGCATCCCCAAACAAGTGCTTGGGTCTGAGCATGGGAGTGCTTGCCAGGCCTGTGCAGGAACCTGGGTTCCATTCCCGGCTCCACAGAGCACACACACACACTGAGAACCTTGTATGCTTTACCATCCCATGGGAATGGGCAATGACCATCAAAAGAACATCCCCGAGGCTGGAACGATAACACAGCAGGTAGGGCGTTTGCCTTGCACGTGGCCAACCCCGGTTCAATTCCCAGCATCCCATATGGTCCCCCGAGTACCGCCAGGAGTAATTCCTGAGTGCAGAGCCAGGAGGAACCCCTGTGCATCACCGGGTGTGACCCAAAAAAAGGGGGATCCCCACCCCCGCTCCTGCCCCCAGCAAGGACCAAGAGTCTGAAGAACCGCTTCTCCCACATTGGGTGTCAGCTGCTGTCTCTGCCCCAGCCCCCCAGTGGGCTTGGCCACTCACCCGGTTCTTATGGGCATTAACTGAGGCATAGCGGACGGTCCCTCGAAACCCAGCCACGTTGCGAGGCTGCAGAGGAAAAAAGAACTAGGGTCCTCTCCCATGCCCCTCCCAACCCTGCTCGCCAGCCCGGCCCTGCCTGCAGGATCCTGACCACCGCCCCCCCAACCCCTCCACTCCATCAAAGTATCCGCAGAGCCAGCCTGATGCACCAACCCCAAACCCACAAGCCCTCCTGGCCCCACTCAGGGCCTGCACTCACCGTGACCGGGAGCCCAGGCTAAGGGACAGGACAAGACCCAGACTTAGAGGATGCGGGCACTGGCCCCCCACAGCAAGAAAAGCAGTGACTCCCCAGGGGGGGCCCAGGAGCAGCTACTCACGGGTCGAACGTCCCCCGTGGTGTTGGTATACTGCCGGGCTAGTCCAAAATCCAGCATGTAGCACTTCCGGTAGGTGGAGGGGAGCCGGCCCATGGCAAAGTTAGACTACAATGGGACAGGCAACATGAGCCGTGGGCATCCCCTGCCGCCCACATCAGAGGCACCAGCAACAGCTAACGGGGCAGACGGCTGGGCCCACAGACAAGACCCCTTCCCCCTTGTGTCCTCGGGCCGAGGGAGCCAAATTCTGAGCCAGGACTGGGTCTCCTATTTAATTTATTTTATATTCTTTACTTTTGTGTGTGTGTTTGGGGGGGAGGATGCTTGGGAACCACACCTTGGCAGCGCTTATGGGCTGCTCACAGCAGTCCTCGGGGGACCATAAGTGGCACCGGGATGGATCTGGGGTCAGGTGTGTGTGTCAGGCAGCTGTGTTACCTGCTGTACTGTCTCCCGGTCCCTCTTCTCATTTGAGATGAGGGAGGGAAGGGGTTAAAAAAAAAAAAAGAGGAGGGAGGCCAGAGTGATTGCCTTGCATGCCTCCGATCTGGGCTCAATCCCCAGCATCCCATATGGTCCCCTGAGCATCCCCAGGAGTTATCCTGAGTGCAGAGCCAGGAGTAACCCCTGAGCATCGCTGAGTGTGGCCCCAAAACTCAAAGAGGGGTGGGGGTCTCCAAGGTCACACAGCAGCGAGGACCCGGGGGCTGGGGGTCTCGGCCTGAAGCCCGGGGCTCAGCGTGGCTCAGCGTGGTGTCCTGTTCTAAGGCCGCAGGAGCCCCGTAGCCCTCTCACCTTTCAGTCTGTGGCCCTGGGGACTGGAGATGTTTTCCTGGCACCAGAGCCAAGAAGTCACAAAAGCAGCAACTTGCAGTTCCTGAGCTGCAGCCACTGAACCTTCCCTCAGGCCCCGCCCATGTCCCCTCTCGAGGGCTCAAGGTCAGAGGAGTGGAGAGGAGAGAGAGAAGAGAACAGAGAGGGCAGGGGAGGCTACAGAACGGCGATGGGGGGGGAGGGGAAGAAGTTGTCCTCCCACCCACCCAATTTCTATTCCGGAGAGGACGGGGGAGGGGGCTACTCTGGGGGGAGCGCGTGCAGTGGCCTCACCGGCTTGATGTCGCGGTGCAGGAAGCCCACCGAGTGGATGGCCTCGATGGACTCCAGGATCTGCTTGCCCAGCCGCAGCGTGGTGCTCAGCGTGAAGGTGCCTCGTGGCTGACTGCGGCGCAGGTCAGCCAAGTTTCGGCCCTGGGTGGGGGGGGGGGGGGGGCGGAGGGAGCACTCAGTGGTCATCCTGACCCCCGCCCAACCCCCTGGGTTCTGCACAGCCTGGCCCCCAGCAGCTCATACCCACTTCCCACTCCTGCAGGGACTCCCATTACCCCCTGCGCACACACACACACACACACACACACACACACACACACACACACAGACTCCCGCCCTGGGTGCACAGACAGACAGACAGACACCCTGGCCCTCACCTGCAGCTGCATCACCACGTAATTGAACTTCTCGTTGCGGCCACAGCCAATGAACCTGCACACATGGTCTTTACCTGAGGGGCAAAGACAGTAGCTCAGCCCCCACCCCGTCCTCCTTGCCTTTGCCTTTTTCTTTTCTTCCTGTCTGCCCGCCTGGCAGGACGCAGGGGACCATATGAGGTGCCGGTGAAGTTGGGTGGGTCACGTGCGAGGCAAGCGCCTTTCCTGCTGTATCTTCGCTCTAGTCTCACCTGTGCTGCTTAAATATTTACTTTGATGCTCAACTAAAGAAATTGTTTCTGGCAGAAAGAAATTCAGAGATTCTTCTTTCATTAGATTCTTTTTTTTTTTTTTAAGTGTTTGGGCCATACCTGGCTTACTCCTGGCGCTGTGCTGTGGGGATCACTCCTGGCATTGCTCAGGGGACCATATAGGATGGATGCTGGGGATTGAACCCTGGTCAGTCACAAGCAAGGCAAGCGTCCTACCTACCTGCTGTACTATCTCCCCAGCCCTATTTATTATTTTCTTTCAGGTCCTCCCCAGCTGGACCTCGGTCAGCCAAGCAGGTGCGCCAAGCCCGAGTCCTCCTTCCTCACAGATTCCTTCTTCTCTCAATCAACCCCAAGGGCTCCCTGCATGCTCCCTGCCTGCCTGACATCTCTCTTACTCCCACCTAGTCTAGAAGGGCACTTAGTTCCATCCTCACTCTTAGGCTCGTCCTCCTGGAGCCCCGGCCCCACCCACTGGCCGCTGGCATCGCCCGCCCTGCCCACACACCTTGCAGCTTTTTGAGCACAGCCACCTCCATCTTGAGGACTTGCTTGGGCTGCTGGGCCGACTCCACTTTGAGGGCCACATTCTCTCGGGTCAGCAGGTCCATGGCCTCGTAGATCTCACCGAAGCCCCCACCTCCGATCTTTTTCAGCTGGAGAGACAGGGGTGAGGAGTAGGGGGCAGGGATCAGGCTGAGCATGGTCACACCCCACCCGCTTCGGGGTGGCATCTTCCCTGGGGGGGGGGCGGGGGCGGAGACTCTATGAAGGGGAGGACAGTGTCTCCCTTCCTGCACCCACCCCCCACCTGGGTGCTCAGTCCAGGGGTGGGCAGCCACATGCACGCACGCACTCGAACATACATACACATGATCCCACGCACTTGCATACATGCGCACACTCATATCCACGTTTGCATACACACGCATGCACACGCTCGCACACACATGCGAGCCACAGAGCCACAAAAGTGATGCACACACTTATATACACGGTGCACACGTGCATATGTACACACGAGCATGCACAGATACAGATAGGTGCACACATGCGTGTGCACACTGCGTGTTCATGTACAACATGCAGTTTACACAAGCACGTGCGTATGTGTATGCTTGTATGTGTATGCTTGCATGTGTACACATATGCATCAGATGTCAGAGTGGGTGGTGAAAGACTGGAGACCAACTGTAGGCAGACGTGGAGACCCGTCTGGGTGGGAGTCAGGAGATAACAGGCCCTCTAGACCTTCTCTGGAGGACACCCTCAACCCCACCACTACCACCTCTCCCTCCCTCCAGAAGGAAAACCAGTTTCCGGAGCTCCCGGCTTCTTGCGGAGCCCATGGGGGAAGCAGCCGGGGCTGGCAGTCTTCCCTGAAGGCTGTCCCCAGAGGGAGAGTGGGAGTGGAGGACATCGTCCAGCAAAGGGCGTTCACTGCCCAGACCCACATGCCCACCTGAGCCTTCTCTCAGGGCAGGGGGGCTGCAAGAGATTGGCAGGAGGGAGACATCTGGTACAGGACAGGGCCATGGACAGCTGGCCCAGGGTGAGTGCCCAGGGAAGGCAGGGGACACGCAGCAATGGACGAAGGATGGGCAAGGGGGAAGAGTCAGCTAGCCAGTCCTTCCCAGTCAGGCCCCAAGGTCATGGAGAGTGAGGGGGAGGTGGCAGTGATGGGGACTGGGGAGGAGGTGCCAAGATCTGAGAAGGTCTCACTACGGCTTAGGATACACCTCAGGGCCAGAGAGATAGTAATTGCACACAGCCAACCCGGGTTTGATCCCAGCATCCCATATGGTCCCCTGAGCACCGCCAGGAGTAACCCCTGAGCATCGCCAGGTGTGGCCCAAAACACACAAAAAAGATGTACATCTCAGTTCTCAGCTACCCAGGCAGCCTGTCCCTCCAGGAGGTCTCTCCCCAGCCCCCGCCAGCACCCCCTCCACCTTCCCCTCCACCTTCACGTCCTGTGGCCTCCCCACTCATAAGAGCAGCTGGGCTGGCCAGTGAGCACCCAGGCCGCTCTGCCGAGCAGCTGGCCCTCTCGGAGTCTCCCAATCTCTGACTGAGCCCTTGTCTAGCATTTACTCAGCATCACTCGGTGCCCCATAAATGTTTAATGGCTCAAGATAAATGTTGATGTGTGAATGGAGGGGCGCCGGGGCGGGGGCAGGGCTAGGCAGGGCAAGGCAGACTTCCCAGCAGCTAATAATGGGAACCCCTGCTAGAAAGCAGAGAGGAGACTGGAGGGAGGATTTCAGAAGAGGAGTGGAAGGCTGTGGGGATCTGGAAGGTTCTTGGGTCCAGGAAGGGACGGGGAAAGAGGACGGAGGAAGAACTCTAATAAACCAGAGTCTATGACCGCTTGAGGTGCCAAGGGAGACTTGGAGGAGAGTCTCAGAACCAAGAGCATGTCGATGCACAGGGGAACCATGGCCTGTCTTTCTCTGGGGAACCTCAAACTCAGGGGAGCTTCTGCTCTCTTCTAGATTCCTCTGCAGTTTGCCGTGTGTACGCACAGAGGAAAGGGCAAGGGAGAGGGAAGTGCCCCCTATCTGATCCAGACTCACAGACACCACCTCAGTTCATGCCCCCAAGACTCCAAGGCACACAGACTGGGCAGCTGGAGGGAGAGATAGTCAGGTGTTTGCCTTGCACACAGCCGATTTGGGTTTGATCCCTGGAACGGCATAGGGTTCCCCAAGCACTGCAAGGTGTGATCCTTGAGCAGAGAGTCAGGAGTCAATCCTGAGCATCAATGTCTGTTACCCTCACACCACCACATACAAACAAAGCAGAAAAAAAAAAAAGAAGAAAAAGAAAAAAACTTCCAGCAGCTCAGACTGAAGAAGGAAGGTCAGTGGAATCCCCCCTTTTTTTTTTTTTGCTTTTTGGGTCACACCCAGCGACACACAGGGGTTACTCCTGGCTCTGCAATCAGGAATTACTCCTGGCGGTGCTCAGGGGACCATATGGGATGCTGGGAATCAAACCCGGGTCGGCCGCGTGCAAGGCAAACACCCTACCGCTGTGCCATCGCTCCAGCCCTGGAATCCCCCATTTTGCACAGAAGGAAAGTGATGATGCAGTTAGGGACCTTGTCTCAGTGCTGTTGACATAGCAGAGTCACGTTTCATTTGCTTATTTTGTTTTTATTTTGGTGCCACATCTGACAGTGCTTACTCCTGGCTCTACACTCAGGGATCCCTCCTGGTGGGGCTCGGAGGGACCCTGTGGGTGCTGGGGATTGAACCCAGGTTGGCTGCATTCAAGGCAAGCGGCCTCCCCACTGGCTTATTGCTCCCGTCCCCAATTCAGGCGATCCAATGCAGAACACAGTCTTCACCTGGGTGTTCATGGACTGGGGGGCCGAGCTGGAATAAAGTGAGCAGGGGCCAGAGCATACTTGTGTGCAAGTATTTCGTGCACATAGCCGACCCAGGTTTCATCAAACCTGGGTCTTCCATGCCCTACCAGGAGTGATCCCTGAACACAGAACCAGGAGTGAGTTCTGAGCACTGTCAGGTGGGCACAACAAAAGAAAACAAACAGACCCCATGCCACCCGGCCTGCCTTTTTCAGGATCCCCTCCCTAACTGAAGGAACTCTCTTGGGGCTGGAGCGATAGCACAGTGGGTAGGACGTATGACTTGTATGCGGCCGACCCGGGTTCGATTCCCAGCATCCCATATGCTCCCCTGAGCACCGCCAGGAGTGATTCCTGAGTGCAAAGCCAGGAGTAACCTCTGAGCATCGCCAGGTGTGACCCAAAAAGGAGGAAAAAAAAAAGACCTCTCTGAACTGCAGGTGGAATATGACCCGATGGGACCAGATTTCACAAAGCATTGATGGAAACCTGATGTTCTTGGCCCAGCTCTGGTGCACTGGGGTGAGTTTCTGAAATTCTGAGCTTTCCATTTTCCTCCTGAGTAGAATGATAGCCTGGGACTAGAGCTGGTGAAAGCATCCTTCGCTCTGTGATTCTGATTCTGGGCCCGGCCAGTCCTGGGCAAACAGTAGAGCCTGCTGGCCACTGAGCCAGCAGTCACACAGACCTGATTCCCCTGACCTATCACAAGAATCTGGCAGGGTAGCGCATCTCTCTGCCTCAGTTTCCACACTTGCAAATCAGGGATAATTATACTATAGTGTCTATTCCATAGGTGTTGGGATCATGCAGGTAAGGCACATTTTGTTCTTTTTTTTTTTGTTTTTGGGCCATACCTGGCAGTGCTCAGGGCTTACTCCTAGCTCTGCACTCAGGAATCATTACTGGTGTTGCTCTGGGGTGCTATATCCAAATGGGGTGCCAGGGATTGAACCCAGGTTGGCGGTATGCAAGGGAAACACCCTGCCAGCTGTATTATTGCTCTGGCATGAAATACTGCAGATAAGGCATTTTGGATAGTTCCTGGAAACAGTAAGAGTTTAAATCAAGGGGCTGGAGTGATAGCAGAGCGGGTAGGGCATTTGCCTTGCACGCGGCCGACCTGGGTTCGATTCCCAGCATCCCATATGGTCCCCTGGGCACCGCCAGGAGTCATTCCTGAGTGCATGAACCAGGAGTAACCCCTGTGCATTGCCGGGTGTGACCCAAAAAGCAAAAAAAAAAAAAGAGTTTAAATCAAACGCTAAGGTTTCTTTTTAGTGTTAGTATATGTCCTTCTGTTGCTGAGAGCACTTTTCCCACGAGCAAAGTGTCACTATTGCTCCAGGACTCCACCCAGTGCCTCAGACCCTCATTTTCCTCCTGCCACTGTGCAGCTCTGGGGGCTTGTTCTGGATCCCTGTGCTTCCAGCCTCTCTCTCCACTCCCTCCACTGGGTGCAGGTGTGTGTGTGGGTGGGTGGGGGAGGGGCGAAGGGGACGGCTAACACCCCATGCTGTCCTTTTGGTTCTCTGAGGGCTGGGAGGGAGAGGGGGTTAAAAAGAGGTCGAGGTCCTGGCACTGATGCCAAGTTCGCCCCTTCCCCAGCTGGCCCCTTGCCATTTCTCTCTCCCTTCACCTTCTGCCTCCTCCTTCACAACCAAGACAAGGCCAACCAGCACTAGCTCAGCATGTAAACCCACATAACCAGACCTCTTCAATGCAAAAGTCCTTCTCTCCTCCTCCACGTGGTCAGGCTAAACGCTACTGAGAGAACCCAGAGGCTCTGGGATCATCTTTCCTCCCTTCACCCCCCAGCCATGCCCCCCTTCGCCCCGTGGCCACGCTCATTCCTCTCATCACAATTCTGGACCCCCTTCTGCCCCCATTTTCTGCCGTCTTCCTCTCTCTCTTCTGCAGTTCTCCCTTGAGCATAAAAAATTCCTCCCTGGGGCTGGAGAGATAGCACAGCGGGTAGGACGTTTGCCTTGCACGCGACCGACCCGGGTTCGATTCCCAGCATCCCATATGGTCCCCTGAGCACCGCCAGGAGTAACTCCTGAGTGCAGAGCCAGGAATAACCACTGTGCATCGCCAGGTGTGACCCAAAAAGCAAAAAAAAAAAAAATTCCTTCCTGGCCCGAGCGATAGTACAGTGGGTAGGGCATTTGCCTTGCATGCAGCCAACCTGGGTTCAATCCCCAGCATCCCAGAGGTCCCTTGGAGTTTTCCAGGAGTAATTCCTGAGTGCAGAGCCAGGAGGAACCCCTGAGCACCTCCAGGTGTGCTCCACCCCTCCCCGCTAAAAAAAAGAAATCTCCTTCCCTCCTGCCCCACCCTCTCTCCCACCAACCAACGCCCTTCAGTCCCAAGGGCTTCTCTGGCTGGACAATCCCTGGGCTATTAGGGGTCCAGTGGCCAGGGGGTGTTGCCATGGAGACCCCACTCTCCTCTCAACCTCTCACCCCTGCTGAGCTGGACCTGCCTCCCCTCCCCACCAATAATTCAGTGCTGACTATTGTGTCCCCCGCTTCCTTCGTCCTGGCTCCCTACTCTGGTGCAGACCCACAGTGAGCCCCACACCATCCCTCCCCCCTCCCAGGAAGATAAAGAGGATTCCGGAGCGAGCGCTCTGGGAGATGCGGGGGGGGGGGGGGCGGGGAGAGGCAGGAATTGGTCTCCAACAGGACCCACTCATCAGAGACGGTCTCCCCCCCACGACCCTCACGTGGCCCTCTCCCCACGCGCCCAGCCCCCCGCCCCAGGGAGCTCGGACTACAACTCCCGGCAGGCAAAGCAGCCCGAAGTGCTGGGCTGCGGGAGCAAGGCACCCTGGGAGATGGAGTCTCGGCGTGTTGCACCTGCCGCAGGAAGCCGCGAGGGGAGGAGGGCGGCGGGCGAGAAGGAGCGAGGCTGCGCTGGGAGCCGGCTGCGGAGCCTCTTTCCCGAACCTCCGCGGAAGCGGCGGCCTCCCCGCCCTTCCCCAAGGTCCGGCGGAGAAAGAACCCCCTCCCCCACCGACCCCCCTCCCCCCAGCACTCCTCCCCCCCCCCCCCCCCCCCCCGCCCCGCGCTCTGCAGCTCCGGCTCCGGCATCCAACCAGGAGTTGTTCCAGGCTGGGCCCGACCAACATGACCCAGCGGGGAAAGGGGGAGCGAGGCAGCTGGGGTTGGGGGGGGCAGGCTCGGGGGAGGCGACTGTGCACCAGTGTAGACAAAATTCAAGGCTCCGCAAGCATCATGCAGATGAGACAGGGGCACCTCCCTCCAGTGGTAGGGGCGGGGGGGGGGGGGGTTGTACCGCCGGCCGGATCCTCTCCTGCCCCCCGCCCTCGGCCCCTCCCACTGCCCCGCGGGGTCACTAACTCACCACCTTCCAGCGATCCTTGACCACGTAGTTGGCCGGCAGGATGTCGGCCTGCTCCCCTCCCCCACTCATGTTGGTTTCGTCCTTAAGAGCAGCCGCTAGGCACTGCATCCGCCAGCCGGAGGGAGGGGTGTCCGCAGGGCCTGCCCTGGGGGGGCCATCTACCTGGAGAGTGCGGAGGGGCTGTGAATGGGGCGACTCTGGACCCGGGGTCACTTGGCGGACTGATAGAAGCACCCCCCTAGTCCTGGCTGGCAGCCTCCCTGGCCCACTGGGCACATTCTCCAGCGGGAAGCGCTAAGTGAACACCCCCGTGGAGGTCAGAGGAGACGAGAATTACAAGTAGCGGTGGGACAGCGGTCCCCGCGTGCGGATGGGGCAGAGAGGGGCGGTGGGGGGAAGGAGTTCGCCAAGACATGCTGACAGCAGGGAAGCAGCCTAGACTGGGACCCACCTTGTGAAAGGGAGCCGGGGCGGGGACCCCGGGGGAGGGAAGGAACAGTTTCAGGGATTTCCTCCGTGACCCCAAAGCACCCACCCGTTTGCTATGCCACAGAAAGCCTGTGCAGCCCAAGGAGAAGAAGGGACCCGTGGGCCAGGCAGCCCCGAGCTGCTCTCGCCCAGGGGGTGCTGCTGACCGAGAACACGGGAGGAGCCTGGAGATGGAGGCAGGGAGGGGAGCCCAGCTCGGGGCAGCACAGCCCCTCCGCACAGAAGGGGGCAGATGCGGTGACTGTGATGGGCTAGACCGGAGTCTGGAGAGAGAGTCCGGCGGAAGTGGGGAAAGACGGGGAGCGGTGGGCCAGAATGCCAGGGAGCTGCAGGTCACTGGGTAGGGGGGAGTAGTCGCCACTGACCACACCTTTCTGTGGCTGCTCAGGGCCAGCAAGAAGGAACATAGCACTAGGGAGGGCAGCAGTTGGCTATCGTGGTGTGTTTGTATGCATCTGTGGAGTCTGTGTGTGTGCTAAGGTGCAGTTTTGTGTCTGCTGGTGTGTGATGGGCAGGTGTGCAGGCAAGGGGTAAGAGATGCTTTGTGAGATCGCTGCCACGCTAGCAAGGAGTGAGCACCAGGGCCTTTTCATCCCCCTTCCTCCTGCACTTGTTCTCTGCTTATTGCCCGGCCCTCACTGTGACACTGGATGACAGGTTGGGAGAGAGGGCAGGAAGAGGGAGCCAAGTCCCTGAGGCTGGTGTGGGGACCCCCTTCATGCGTCATGGTGTGCCGTGGACATGTGGGAGAAGGGAACCATCACGGGGACAGTAGCTGTCACTCTCTTTGTTCAAATGACCTGGCTGACTGCTCCAGTCCACAAGACTTCAGGGCACAAGGCGGTGGAGACAAAGAGGCCTCCTTAGGCTACTAAGGCGAGGCCAGGGAGGGCAAAGGAGGTTCTAGAGAGAAGGTGGCAGAGATGGAGTAGGACACAACGAAGGGTTGGGAGAAAACTGAAGAGACCACCGAAGCAGCTGGCAAGGGGTGAAAGAAACAGAAGTAGGTGCGCTCTGGGGGGCTTCCAGGGCCTGGGAGCTGGAGTCTATGGACTGACGGGGAAATTTGGTTCTGTTTCCGTTTTTATGGATGGGTAAGCCTCAAAGGGAGAGGTGAGGTGGGGAACGGGAGCATAGAGGCAAGAGGCTTAATGAGGGCCACTTGTCTCTCCCTTAGCCCCGAGGAGCACACTCAGCTCACACTAGGGTTGGACCCCACAAACTTCAGGAATCTGCCACCCCCTCAGGACCTTGGGTGTGGAGAGGGGACTTGTGAAGGAGGAGGTCTCGAATAGCAGTGACAGCATGCACACAAGCAAGTGTGGTGTCTATGGTGTGTGTGTGTGTGTGTGTGTGTGTGTGTGTGTGTGTGTGTGTGTGTCAGAGAGAGAGAGAGAGAGAGAGAAAGAGAGAGATCTACCTAGGAACTTCTCTGGCGGTGGGGTAGGTGCGGATGTGCAGCTATGTGAAGTGTGTTTGCGAATGTGGGTGCACAGGAAGGAGCGGAGACCGGCGAGGAGTAATGGGAACAGGTGAACAGAGGTGTGGAAGTGGGCTGAGGGGGGAGGAAGGGACGAGTGATGGATGAGAGGGGGGGGTTGGGAAAGAAACAGACAGCAGAGATCAGAATGACAGGTGAGGGGGCGAGGGGACCGCGAGAGGGAGTGAGGAATGGAGGGAGGAGAACAGGAGAGAGAGAGAGGTTATGGAGCCGGTGGGGAATGGGTGCCCGGAGGTGGCGCCTTGGGGTCGGAGGGCTGTGTGCGGGGGCAGGGAGCGCTCCAGGCCCGGGATGCGGCCCAGGCGGTGTAGGCCAGCGTCCCCGGGGCGGCGATGGCAGCAGGGAGGGGGAGCTGGAGAAGGCAGCGGGGCGAACCAGGCCCGAGGCCCGGCTGGCCCGGGGCAGGAGCCCCCCGCCGCCCCCCGCCCTGCGGCCCCGCCCCGCTCACCTGCTTTGTGCCCGCTGCGGCTGCGGCTGCGGCGGCGGCGGCGGCGGAGGCAGCGGCTCGGGGCGGCGCATCCCCCGGGGCCGGGGCGGGGCGGGGGCGGGGGCGGCTCAGTGCGGCGCTGGGCGGCCCGCTCCCTCCGGCGGCGGCGGCGGCGGCCTCCCGACCCGGACCATCCCGGCCCGGCCCGGCCCGGCCCCGATCCTTCTCGGGCGGCGGCAGCGGCAGCGGCGGCGGCGGCGGCGGCGGCGGCAGAGCGGGGAGCTGCCCACAATGCACCGCGCCGCCAGCATCAGCACCAGCCCTGACATCACCCGCCCCCCGCCCGCCGCTGACATCACCATCAGTGCTCTGACATCACGTTCTGCCCCGCGCCCGTCGCCCGGGCCCCCCCGCCGCGGGCTCTCAGTTTTTCTTGCTCGTCTCTGCAGTGACTTGCCACCTCTCCCCCTGGAAGGCCCCATCACTTCTTACCTGTCCCCGTGAAGCTCACCTGTGTCCATACCTGTGATTATCCTTTCCACTCCATGAGGGTCCCAATCACTGTTCACCTGTCCCGTCAGCCTGAACTGATCTGGTCCATCCGCCATACCTGCATGTTTTCCTCTAAATTCAGTCCCCGGCAGCCTCCCTGACCTCCCTCTCCCCATTGCTCCTCACAGACCCTCCCCCATAACTCCAATACCCACGCACGCGCGCCCGGACACGCACACTTGCGCACACACGCACACATTCACACAGGTATGCACACACGCGTGCACACATATACAGGTGCAGACTACCTCCTTGCACCATCCTCACTCTCTGACACTTTCTTCCATCTGTTGATGGAATTCTGCCATTGTTCTTTACTTCCATACCCCTGGATTTTGGGGGGGGGGGGTGACGCACCAGGCTGTGGTACTTGAGGTTTCATATTCGGTGGCCCAGATTAAATCAGGTTGGCTGCTTTTTGGCAGAGTCTCCTGCCCCCGCGCCTGGCTGTCCTCACCGAGGCCCCATGGAGGGGGCGGGTTGAGTTTCCCTTCCCACCCGGAGCAGAGCACTGGCAGCCGAAGACCTCCAGAACCAGCCACAGCCGTGCTGAGACCACTCTCCACATGTTCGGACAAGCCTCATGCATGAAGGAACCGGCAGAGGAACCCAGGCAAGCGGGTCCCGGGGCTGAGATATCCAAGCTTGCTTGGATCAGGACTGGGCCTTCTTCACCCAGATCCCCCATCTTCCAGTAGGAAGGCATTACACCCACCAGCTGCCGCCAGCGCCAGGTGGTCCCATCAACGACCAAGACCCAGAGACTATAAAACCCAGCTCCCGGAAGACATCTTATTATCTAGTTCTTACTCTGGAGAACCCGGCAGGCTACTGAAAGTATCCTGCCCGCATGGCAGAGTCTGGCAAACTTCCCGTGTTGTACTCAATATGCCAAATACCAGTAACAATGATAGGTCTCGTTCTCCTAGCCCTGAAAGAGCATTGAATATGGCTCTTTTAAAATCTCAGGGCTAGGAAGAAGGAGATGCTACTGGTGCCTGCTCGTGGTAATCGACGAACAACAGGATGATCATGATCGTGATCGTGATCGTGATCACGACAGCTTATTAGGCAAGGACCTTTACTCCTGCACTATTTCTGTGGCACTGTTCCTTACTACTTCCTTTTTGTTTTGGTTTGTTTTGGGGCCCACACCAGGTGATGACATTTCTAGCTCTGTACTCAGGAGTGACCCTGGTGGTGATGGGGAACCATATGTGGCATCAGGATTTGAACCAGTGTTGGTCAGATGCAAGGCAAGTACTGTCTCTCTGGCCCACCATTCCTTACTTCTTTTTTTTCCTCTTTTTGGGTAGCACCCAGTGATGCTCAGGGGTTCCTCCTGGCTCTGCACTCAGGAATCACTCCTGGCGGTGCTCAGGGGACCATATGGGATGCTGGGAATCGAACCCGGGTCGGCCACGTGCAAGGCAAACGCCCTACCCGCTGTGCTATTGCTCCAGCCCCCCCCCTTTTTTTCTTTTTGACCCTTCCTTACTTCTTACGAAGAAACATATACTTATGTTACTACAATATTAAAAATTCTCCCTAACAACTCCCTCGAGAGAATTGAGGATTGTTCAACATTTTCTGTATGTCCTTTATACTACATGTACTTTATCTGGCTCCCAGATCCTTCCTCCTATCTTTAACACCTTCAACCAGCGCATCTCCAGTAACAATAACAATGGCAGTAATTATGCCAACAGCAATTTATTCCTACCACACACTGTTCTGACAGATATATTAAGCCATTTAATTCTCATGACCACCCTGTGAAGTAGAAGTGATACTGTTGTACCCATTTTACAGATGAGGAATAGAGAGGTTGAGTAATTTGCCTTAGGTCACACAGCTCCAAACTTCATGATTTTATTTGTTTATTTTATTTAGTTTTGGTTTGGGGGTCCACACTGTCCTGCTGGACACTCCCAGCAGTGCTCAGGGGTTACTCCTGGCTCTGCATTCAGGAATCATTCCCATTGGGCTCGAGGTACCAAATGGGATGCTGAGAATCAAACCCAGGTCAACTGAGTGCAAGACAAGCTCCCTTCCCTCTGTACTATTGCTCTGACCCCACATAATTTTATCTTAATTTTTTTAAGTTTAGTTTTGGGGGTCCACACCTGGTGATGCTCAGGGCCTACTCCTGGGTCTGTGTTTAGGGGTCATTCCTGGTGGTGCTCAGGGGGACATGTGATTCTGGGGTCGGACCCTGGCTTTGAGCATGCAAAGCATGAGTTCAGCCATTTGAGCTCTCTCTCTACTGACGCAAACACTTGAAATCCAATTGAAATAGAATGACCTCTGAGTCTGGAAGAAGCGAGGAGACCACAGAGGAGGTACAATCAGCTGTGATTTGAGGGGCCAAAGCAACAGTACAGCGAAGAGGGTGCTTGTCTTGCCTGAGGCTGATTCAGTTTCAATGTCCGGCATCCCATATGGTGCCCCAGCATGGCCAGGGATAATTCCTGAGTGCAGAGCCAGGAGTAACCCTGTAATGCTCAAGGACCTCTCCTGGCAGGCTCCATATGTGGAGCTGGAGATTAAACCTAGGTCATCTGCATGCAAGGCAGACACCGGACCTGCTGTACTCTCTCCGGCCACGCCAGATCAATACAGATTTTCCAACAGATAAATGAATGGAGCCATGACAGAGAGAAGAGAGTCTCCCAGGCTGAAAAAAACACCATTAGGTGAACAACTGGCAAGACCGTCTCAGGCCTTCTGCCCCCTGCTACAAGAACACCAGGCCTGCCCCCATCTTGTTTGGGGGACTGGAGCAGAGAGTGTGGTAAGCCAGTTGAATGCCCTTTAGGACAAGGTCCCGTTCCTCCAGCAACCTGTGATGCTAAAGGCTGACTATTCTCTGCTCTTGCTCCTGGAATTTCTGTTGACTGAGAGAACTATGTTATGCACAGCCTTTCCTGAATATCCCATATCCAGTTGATGATCAGCCTGTAAGAACGAAGGTCGGGGGCTGGAGTGATAGCACAGTGGGTAGGGCGTTTGCCATGCACGCAGCCGACCCAGGTTCGATTCCCAACATCCCATACGGTCCCCTGAGCACCGCCAGGGGTAAAACCGGAGTGCAGAGCCAGGAGGAACCCCTGTGCATCGCCGGCTGTGACCCAAAAAGCAAAAAAAAAAAAAGAACGAAGGTCGGCCTCCCTCATTCCAGCCCTGGAAACTTTGACGGGGCATCCCATATTCAAAATTACTCCCGGAAATCAGCTGAGACCTTCACTTAGACCACAAAGCTCAACTTCCTCTCTCCCCATCTTGCTTGCTTTCTCCTCTGTAGGTGCTGATTCTTAGCACATCCCAGGAGGCCCTTTGCATGATTTCCTGGGGGAATCTTACCTTCAGACAAGGAACTGGTGAGAAATTTGATATAAGTCGAACAGTATTGTGTTAGATTCCTAGGTTGACATTTCCACTACTACCACTTCCTCTGGAGCCAAATGCCCTCATCAGGGCGGGAACCAGGTCTGGTGTGGGCACCGCTGGACAATACCCAGGGTGTAAGGCTAGTCTGCAGCCTTGGTGCCAGACTTGCCATGACCACCACATATGGTCTCCTAAGTCCCACCAGAGTGACCCTGAGCACAGAGCCAGGAGTATCCCTTGAGCACCACTGGATGTTCAACAACTCTGTGTGTATGTGTGTGTAATAATCGGAATTTTTATAGTAAATTAAAGAAATTGAATGAGAGTCCTAAATTGTTTACAAAATAGATTAATGTCCTTCAGGGTAATAAAACCATAACTTTTAGGATTACCTTCTCTACCAGACAGAAAGGGAAATTGCCGCACTTATTACTGGGCCCGCTGGAGCAAATCGATGAACAACGGGAGGACCGTGACCGTGACCATTACTTTACCAAATTGTGAACTGTCTGGGTCATTGTCATTGTCAGTTGAGTAAATAATGTTTTTCTTCAGATACAAATGATTCTTAAGTCAGCTTGCTAGTTAATGTTTTATTATGATATCACAAGAGTCTTGATACTTCAGTAACATTCTGGATAATTTTTTTCAATTGCAGAATCCAATTCAATAAATTATTGGATTATTCCAATTAAGCACAGCAGGTAGGGCATGATGAATTCGATATGCCAAAAACAGTAGCAACAAGTCTCACGATGGAGACATTACTGGTGCCCGCTCGAGCAAATCGATGAACAACAGGAGGACAGTGCTACAGTGCTACCACTTCCCCTACTTAGATAAAAATGTTACTCTCCTGTCTCCCAACTCCAGTTGTTTCGGATGCGAAATCTGCATATTCTTTTTGGGGAATCGGAGGGCACTTGTGACACCTGGCTGTACTCAGGGTTTATTCCTGGCTTGTACTCAGGGATCACTCCTGGTGGGGCTCAGGGGACACTCCTAAGGTATATAAGGGATCAAACTTGGGTTGGCCACATGCAAGGCCAGCTCCTGCCCCACTACTATCTCTCTGGTCCCTTCGCTTTTCAGCAGGACTTTTACTTCTTATGTCTATTATTTCTCTGGCTACTTTTAAGATTTTATTTTTTCTTATAATTGGTGCGTTGGGGTCATTTTACTTATGTTTCTTGTCAGTGTATAGTTTTTATCAAGTTTGGAAATTTCTTAGCCACTATTTTCTCAAAATTTTCATTCTACCCTGCTCTCTTTATTTATTTTTGGCCACACCCAGCAATGCGAACAGGTTACTCCTGGCTTTGCACTCAGGAAGTACTCCTGGTGGTGCCGAGGATCTAGCTGGAGTTGGCTGCATGCAAAGCAAACACGCTACCCCCTGTACTATCTCTCTGGCCCCTCGACCCTGCCCTTTTCTTCAGAAGCTCCAATTGCCCTATACATTAGTCTGCTTGAATTTTCCCTGCTGAGCTCTCAGGATGCTTTGCATACTTCTTCTCAGACTTTCCTCTCACGGGTTTCAATTTGCATCGTTTCTACTCCTATGTCTTCAAGTTCATTATCTTCTCTTTTGCAGTGTCTGATCTGTTATCAATTCCATCCAATGCATTATAATGCAGTTGTCAGCTCTGGATATTTAAAACATCTTCCATGTTCAATTTTCTTCTAACTTCCTAAAATGTATGGAAGCTATAATGACTCTTTTTTTTTCTTTTCGGGTCACACCCAGCGATGCTCAGGGGTTACTCTTGGCTTTGCACTCAGGAATGACTCCTGGCGGTGCTTGGGGGACCATATGGGATGCCGGGGATCAAACCCGGGTTGGCCGCGTGGAAGGCAAATGCCCTACCTGCCGTACTATCACTCCAGCCCCTGTAATAACTCTTGTAATGTGATTGTTTAATGATTTTATTATCATAATAACTTCTGCATCCATTTTGATTAATTTCCTCTCACTTTGGGTAACTTTTCAGTGCTTTTCCATGCTATAATATTTACTTGTTTATTTCTGGGTCACACACCCAGTGGTGTTCAAAACTTACTCCTGGCTCTGAGCTCAGGGATCATTCTGGTGTGGACTGGAGTACAATATGGAGTGCCAGAGATAAAACCAAGGTCAGCTGTGTGCTTGTGCTTGGCAAGTGCCTAACCACTCTATTACCCCATGCCACAATTTTGTATTGGATGTAGTAAAATATTGTGAACTTTGTCTTATTTGGTCATCATTAGGTTATTATTGTATTTTAGTAAAAAAATATATATATATGGGCTGGAGCAATAGCCCCGTGGGTAGGGTGTTTGCCTTGCACGTGGCCGACCCAGGTTCGATTCCTCCATTCCTCTTGGAGAGCCCAGCAATCTACCAAGAATGTCCCACCCACATGGCAGAGCCTGGCAAGGTCCCTGTGGTGTATTCGATATGCCAAAAACAGTAACAAGTTTCACAATGGAGATGTTACTGGTGCCCCCTCAAGCAAATGGATGAACGACAGGACGACAGTGCTACAGTGCTCTCTCTCTCTCTCTCTCTCTATATATATATATATAATAAATACAGTGCTATATACTATATACTGTATATATATAATATATATAGTGCTATATAATATATATATATATATTTGGGTCACATCCTGCAGTGTTCAGGGATTACTCCTAGCTCTGTGCTCAGGGATCAGTAGTTTTGGCAGCGCTCAGGAGACCATATGGAGTGCTGGGAATGAAACCTGTGCAAAGTAAGCACCCTACTCACTGTACGTTCTCCAGCCCCTGCAGTAAATATTCTTGAACTTTTTCCTTAGGTGTAATTAATTTACCTAGGAACAGTTTGATCATTTCAAGGGTTACTACCATCCCCTCACTCAGCTGCCCTTGTACCCTAAGTTATAGCTCAAACCCAAGGACTCCCACAGGTAAAGCAAGTGCTCTGAGTGCAGAGCCAGGAGTAACCCTGAGCATTACTGGATGTGGTCCCAAAACAAAAACAAAAATGTAACTGGCCATTACAGATACCATGACAGTTCTGTGCAGGGAAAAGTGTGTGGAAAGGGGAACAGGCAGTAAGGCTGGGGTTCTAAAGCCATATATGGCCATCCAGACCCCGCCAGGAGTGATCCTTGAGCACGGATCCAGGAGTAAGCCCTGAGCATAGTTGGGTATGTCCTCCCCTCAAAAAAAGCAAAATTGGGCCTGGAGCGATAGCACAGTGGGTAGGGCATTTGCCTTGCACTGGGCCAACGTGGGTTCGATTCCCAGCATCCCATAGGGTCCTCTGAGCACCGCCAGGGGTAATTCCTGCACACGGAGCCAGGAGTAACCCCTGTGCATTGCTGGGTGTGACCCAGAAAGAAAAAAAAAAGACATGCGTGTGCTGCCTGAGTACGCGCCACCATGTCTCCCCGCGAGAGATATGCACTTTCACACCTTCGCAGTTTAATGCTGGGATGTGTACAGGGGTCTCTCTGACTTTGGAGAACCCCTGCTCTCTCTTAAGCATGTTACTCCCTCCCTTGCCTTCCTCAAAACTTCTAAGTAAGGAACCAGAGCCATAGTAAGGTGGGTAGAGCACTTGCCCTGCACACAGTCAAACTGGATTTGGTCCTTGACATCCCATATGGTCCCCTGTGCACCACCAGGAGTGATCCCAGAATGCAGAGCCAGGAGTAACCCCTAACATTATCAAGTGTGGCCTCAAAAAAAATCCCACCAAAACAAAACAAGAAAAACCTTTCTAAATAAAAGCTGGGAGCGATAGCACAGCGGGTAAGGCATTTGCCTTGCAAGCGGCCAATATGGCCGACCTGAGTTCGATTCCTCCGCCCCTCTCGGAGAGCATGGCAAGCTGCCAAGAGTATGTCCCCCGCACGGCAAAGCCTGGCAAGCTCCCCATGATGTATTCGATATGCCAGACACAGTAACAACAAAGTCTCCAATGGAGACGTTACTGGGCCCGCTCGAGCAAATCGACGATCAACGGGAGGGCCTTTACCTTTATCACTAAAAAACAAAACACACACACACACACACACACACACCCCACCACCACCACCACCAGCACCACCGAAACCTCAGAAATAAGAGACTAGGGAGATATAGCACAGAGTCTTGCTTTGAGTTTTGTGGCCCCAAGGTCCCCTGACATCTTTTTTTTTTTTTGCTTTTTGGGTCACACCTGGCAATGCACAGGGGTTACTCCTGGCGGTGCTCAGGGGACCATATGGGATACTGGGAATCGAACCCTGTTTGGCCGCGTGCAAGGCAAACGCCCTACCTGCTGTGCTATTGCTCCAGCCCCTCCCCTGACATCTTAGGAGCTAAGATAGCACTATTGGGTCCCAGAGCTAAACCATCAGCCTGATTAGCACAGCATAGCTCAGACTGGGCCCCCACACCGTCTCTTTGCCTAGGAGCACCCCCCTCGGAAAAAAAAAAAACTTAGAAGCAAACTACTTTATGATTCAGCAATTCCTCGGCTGGGTATTTACTCAAAGGAAATGAAATTAGGGTCCTGAAAAGATAATCATCAGCACCTCCAGGCTCATTATTTACAATAGCAAGATAGGGCAATAACGCAAATGCCCATTGATGGATGAAAGGGTAAGAGAGAGAGACAGAGACAGACAGAGACAGAGAGAGAGAGAGTGTGTGTGTGTGTGTGTGTGTGTGGGAGGAAGGGGACTGAGAGATAGTGCAGTGTGTGAGGTGCTTGCCTTCTATGCAGTTGACACAAGTTCCATCTTTACACCACATGCAGTCCTCTGAGCCTGACCAGGAGTGACCCATGAGCAAAGAGCCAGGATTGAGCCCTGAGCACTAATGGGATGGGACCACCCCCCTTAGTGGGGGGCGGGGCGGGAAGGAAGTTTTTCATTTGTGACAACAAAGGCCTTGAGGGGCTGGAGAGATAGCACAGTGGGTAGGGCATTTGCCTTGCACGCAGCCAACCCAGGTTCGATTTCCAGCATCCCGTATGGTCCCCAAGCACTGCCAGAAGTAATTCCTGAGTGCAGAGCCAGGAGTAACTCCTGTGCATCGCCAGGTGTGACCCCAAAAAAAGCAAAAAAAAAAAAAACCAAAAAAACAAAGGCCTTGAGGGAATTATGTTACGTGCAATAAGTTAGACAGAGGAAGCAAATACTGTGTAATACTTGTGTGTAGAATCTTAAGACAAAAGCAAAAACCATCTTAGATGGGGATATGGTTCAGTGCTCAGTGTAGGCTTTTTTTTTTTGCTTTTTGGGTCACACCTGGCGATGCACAGGGGTTACTACTGGCTCTGCACTCAGGAATCACCCCTGGCGGTGCTCAGGGGACCATATGGGATGCTGGGAATTGAACCTGGGTCGGCCGCATGCAAGGCAAATGCCCTACCCTCTGTGCTATCTCTCCAGCCCTCTCAGTGCAGACTTTGCATGTAAGAACCCCAGGTTTGATACCTGAGTATCATTTGGTACCCTGAGCACTGTGGGGAGCAACTGAGTTGGCAGTAGCCTCTGAACACTGCTGGGTGTGACCCTAAACCCCAAATCAAACAAAACTAAAAACAACTGATTTCAAAGACACAGAATAGAATGATGACTGGCAGAGGCAAGAGACAAGAAGCCGGTGAGAAGGAGAAGGTAGGAAAGAGAACGAACTTCCCATTACAAAATGACTTTATAGTACAGCGGGGAGGGCGCTTGTCTTGCACTGGCCCACCCGGTCCCAGCCCCAGCATCCCATATGGTTCCCTGAGAACTGCCAGGAGTGATTCCTGAGCCCAGAGCCACGGGTAACCCCTGAGCATCACCAGGTGTGACCTCAAAACAACAACAACAACAACCACTTAAATGACCCTAAGAGGACCAGAGTAGTAATACAGCGAGTAGGGCATTTGCCTTGCATGCGGCCGAGCTGGGTTCGATCCCCAGAAACCCATATGGTCTGTCCACTGAGCACCACCAGGAGTGATTCCTGAGTGTAGAACCAGGCGTAAACCCTGAGCACCATAAGAAAACAAAGCAAACAAAAAAGACTCAAGTTCTGAGCAAGACTGTTCTGGGTTTTTTTGTTTTGTTTTGTTTTGTTTTGTTTTGTTTTGTTTTGTTTTGGGGCCATACCCAGAGATGGGGCTGGAGTTATAGCACAGCGGGTAGGGCGTTTGCCTTGCACACAGCCAACATGGCCGACCCGGGTTCGATTCCTCCACCCCTCTCAAAGAGCCCGGCAAGCTACTGAGAGTATCTCGCCCGCACAGCAGAGCCTGGCAAGTTCCCCGTGACGTATTCGATATGCCAAACACAGTAACAACAAAGTCTCCAATGGAGACGTTACTGGGCCTGTTCGAGAAAATCGATGAACAATAGGAGGACAGTGACGGCTATCCAGAGATGATCAGGGCTTACTCCTGGCAGTGCTCAGAGACCATATGGATTGTAAGGGATGGAACCTGGATTGGTGCTTGCCAGGCAAGTGCCTTACCTGCAGTACTATCATTCCAGTCCCCCCAAAGTGCCTTTCTTTCTTTCTTTCTTTCTTTCTTTCTTTCTTTCTTTCTTTCTTTCTTTCTCTTTCTCTCTCTTTCTCTCTCTCTTTCCTTTCTTTCTCTCTTTCTTTTCTTTCTTTCTCCTTCCTTCCTTCCTTCCTTCCTTCCTTCCTTTCCTTTCCTCTCTTTTTTTTTTTAAATATGGAACGCTTCACAAATTTGCGTGTCATCCTTGCACAGGGGCCATGCTAATCTTCTCTGTATCGGTCCAATTTTAGTATATGTGCTGCCGAAGCGAGCACTCTTTCTTTCCTTTCTTCCTTTTCCATGTGCAAGAAAGCGTGACCGAGTGCAAGGCAAACGCCCTACCCACTGTGCTATCGCTCCAACCCCCAGGACCACTTCTGAGGCTGCTGGGCAGCCCATCGTCAGGGGCTGCCAGTCATCTCTTCTGTGCCCAGGACTGCAAATAATAGGCTGGTGCCCCCAAAAACTCTTGCAGCCCTCAGGCCCGTTAGAGCGCTGCTGCGGACCATCCCAGTCCCGAGACCAGATTCCCCAAGGTTCCACTTGTCCCTGGAAAATACCTCAGAGCTGTACAACACGCTTACCTTCCCAGGGGTAGAGCTTGCCCAGGTGACTCGGCTTTGGTGTGGGGGGGCCTCCAGGGCTACATTCAGGTGTGTTCGGGGGACCATGTAATGCCGGGACTCGAACTCGGGAACTCGAACCCAAGCCAGGCCTGAGTTCCAGCCCTCTGAGCTCTCTCTGCAGTCCCCTTTCTGCATCTTTGCGCAGATAGCTGGGGCGGTGCCGACCCCTCACAGCCCTTTCTCCCGGCACCAGCGTTGTCCGCTGTCCTGGGATTTGGGCTCCTGGAGGCGAAGGACAACTCCTCTCTCCAGAAGGCAGGAGGAGGGAGGTCTGCCGTATGCACCCCCACCCTGTGGCCCCAGATCCCGAGGACGGGCTGCATACGTGGGGTGACAACGGTTCTCTGAGGTACACACTAAATGCTGCAAGCTGAACGAATGGATCAACAAAACAGATCATTCCGGGGCTGAAGCGATAGCACAGCGGGTAGGGCGTTTGCCTTGCACGCAGCCAACATGGCCAACACAGGTTCGATTCCCAGCATCCCATATGGTCCCCCGAGCACCGCCAGGAGCGATTCCTGAGTGCATGAGCCAGGAGTAACCCCTGAGCATCGCCGAGTGTGATCCAAAAAGCAAAAAAAAAAACCAAAACACCAAAAACAGATCATTCCTAGAGATGTATAGCATCGTGACCAAAGGGAATGCTACTGTATTATATATAATATTGAAGTTTCTGAAAGTAGATATTATTATTATTATTATTATTATTAGCCGACCCGAGTTCGATTCCTCCGCCCCTCTCGGAGAGCCCGGCAAGCTACCGAGAGAATCTCGCCCGCACGGCAGAGCCTGGCAAGCTCCCCGTGATGTATTCGATATGCCAGACACAGTAACAACAAAGTCTCCAATGGAGACGTTACTGGGCCCGCTCGAGCAAATCAATGATCAACGGGAGGGCATTATTATTATTGATTTTTTTGCCACACCTGGTGATAGTCAGGGGTTACTCCTATCTCTGCACTCAGTAATTGCTCCTGGCTGTACTCGGGACCACGTGGGACGCCAGAGGGTCAAGTTGAGTCAGCTTGTGAAGCAAATTCCCTACCTGCTATACTCTTGCTGTGGGCCCCCAAGCAAGTAGATTTTAAGTAGATTTTAGCAGACTCCCCCATCCTCCTGTCTCTTCATTGCTGCTACAGTGATGAGGAGGACACACACACACACACGGGTCTTTCAAACATGGGATCCCTTGGCACACACTGGTTGTAGCCAGCAGAGCTCAACCAGTCGGGTGGCCACTGAGTTCACGGCGTCCTGCTTGTGACTGTGTTGCTTGCTTAGGTTTTGTGAGGTTGTGGTACCCACATACCCGAGGCGACAGGGTGTGGGAGGTGATGGGGTGTGGGAGGTCATAGTCTGTGGGGGTAACAGCTGCAGAGACAGAACCTGCAGTCCCACACTTGCCAGGCAGGCACTTGGCTCCCTTGTGTAGTTGTTTTCTTTTCTTGTTTGGTTTTGTTTTAGGGCCACACCCAGTGGGTGCTCAGGGCTGGCTCCTGGCTCCGCACTCAATCAGTTCTGGCGGTGCTCAGGGGACCACATGAGATGCTGGGAATTGAACCCAGATCGGTCACAGGCAAGGCCAGCACCCTACCTGCTGTACTAACGGTTAGGCCCTTCCTTTCAGTAGTATCACTGTATCACTTTCATCCTGTTGCTCATCGATTTGCTGGAGCGGGCGCCAGTAATGTCCCATTTGTCCCAGCCCTGAGATTTTAGCAGCCTCTCCTTACTCGTCTTTCCCAAAGACTGCCATATTGGAGGCTCTTCCAGGGTCTGGGGAATGAGATCTGTTATTGTTACTGTTTTTGGCATATCGAATATGCCACGGGGAGCTTGCCAGACTCTGCCGTTCGGATGGGATTCTCTCAGTAGTTTACCGGGCTCTCTGAGAGGGACGGAGAACGTATATAAAATAATACAAGCAAGTATGTTAAAACCAAACGCATGTGTGCTGCTTTAGGTACATCCTAAGGCATCCTTTCAGTAGATTTTTAGAAATTCTCATGACACAGAAAAAATGACACGATCATGTGTGCTGATAGATCTGATCAGAACTTCCTGAGACCTTCTCTCATGATAGAGAGTCATGAACCAAATTATCTTCTTTTTTGTTTGTTTTGGGGCCAAAACCGGCAATGCTCAGGGGTTACTCCTGGCTGTATACTCAGAAATGACTCCTGGCAGTGCTCAGGGAATGATATAAAATGGTGGGAATTGAACCTGGTCACATGCAAGGCTAATGAATGCTCTATGCTCTATCCTTTGTAATTCACCTGGCCCCTCAAATGATTTTTTTTTTGCTTTTTGGGTCACACCCGGCAATGCACAGGGGTCACTCCCGGCTCTGCATTCAGGAGTCACCCCTGGCGGTGCTCAGCGGCCCATATGGGATGCTGGGAATCGAACCCGGTTCGGCCGCCTGCAAGGCAAATGCCCTGCCCGCTGTGCTATCGCTCCAGCCCCTCAAATGATTTTCTTACGCACCTGGTTTTGCTCAAACTTACAGTATCTTAATGTCAAATTTGAAATCTATATCTTAATTTTTATTTTTGAATAAGTTTATAACTTTTTTTTTCTTTTTGGGTCACACCCGGCAATGCACAGGGGTCACTCGTGGCTCTGCATTCAGGAGTCACCCCTGGCGGTGCTCAGCGGCCCATATGGGATGCTGGGAATCAACCCGGGTTGGCCGCGTGCAAGGCAAACACCCTACCCGCTGTGCTATCTCTCCAGCCCCAAGTTTGTAATTTTTAAAATTGCACTAACTTTGATTTTGTTTCAGCTTTTGGGTCACACCTAGTGGAACTTAGGACCTACTCTTTATTCTGTGCTCAGGGGGCGCTCCTGGTGGAGCTTGAGGGCCACTCAGTGCTTGGAAATTGAATGCAGAGCGTTCACTCCAGCCCATTGAGCTCTCTCTCTAATCCTCTATCTCAATATCACTATGATCACGACCATCCTGTTCGTCGATTGCCTCGAGCAGGCCCCAGTAACGTCTCCTTCATCCTAGCCCTGAGATTTTTTAAAAACTGCCATATTCAAGGCTCTTTCAGGGTTAGGAGAATGAGACCCATCATTGTTACTGGCATTTGGCATATTGGGTACGCCACGGGGAGTTTGCCAGACTCTGCCGTGTGGGCAGGCTACATTCAGTAGCCTGGTTGCCCAAAGTAAGAATGAGATAATAAGATGTCGCGCGGCCGCGAATGGGTTTCATATCCTCTATCTCAATCTATTTTTTTTATTGCGGGGTTGGTGTGGCTTGGGGCCACACCCAGGGGTGCTAAGGGACTATTCCTGGCTCTGTGCTTGGGGGACTGTGTGTGGTGCTGGGGATTCAAATCGGGGTCAGCAGAATGCAGGGCCAGTGTCTTAACTCCTGTGCTATCTCTCTGCCCCATCTCAATTTTTAAGAAAAAAGCATCATAAAGGAATGAGAAATAGGTAAGCAGGAAAGAAGACAATTGGGGAAAAAACAGACATAAGGAACACAATAAATATAAACGAATAAAATTTCCTGACTGATCATCAACTTTTTGGGGGGTGATGGGATACCCAGAGATGCTCAGGGGTTACTTACTCCTGGCATTGCTCAGGGGACCATATGGGATGCTGGGGGTCGAATTCAGGTTTCGGCCATGTTCAAGGCAAGCGCCTTACCTGTTGTACTGTCTCTCTCCAACCCCAATAACCAACTTTTTAAAAAAATACTGCCTTTAATACAAGTGGTACAACATGGAAAATATCATGCTAAGCGAAATGAGTCAGAAAGAGAGGGATAGACATAGAAAGATTGCATTCATCTAGGGGATATAAAGTAACAAAGTATGAGATTAATACCCAAGAATAGCTGAGATCAGCACCAGGAGGATTACTCCATAACTTAGAGGCCAACCGGGTATCCTAGAGGAAAGGGCAGTTCAGATAGAGAAGGGAGCACCAAATAAAGGATGTTTGGAGGATCCTCCCAGGAGGGGAGATGCATGTCGAAAGTAGACTATGGACTGAACATGTTTGCCACTCAATGCCTCTTTTGCAGACCACAACACCCAAAAGGAGAGAGAGAACACAGGGGATTGCCCTGCCACAGAGACAGGGGGGATGGGGGGATGGGGTTGGGAGGGATATTATCCATGGTGGTGGAAAATGGGCACTGGTGGAGGGATGGGTATCTGATCATTGTATAATTGAAACCAAAGCACAAAAAATTGTAAATCTACAACTTTAAAAAAAAATAAAATAAAATAAAGGGAAAAAAAATACTGCCTTTAGTGCTCAGTGGGCTGAGTTCATACTTTGTACTCACCTAGCTTGAACCCTGGCATCACATGGTCCTGAGCACTGAGCCAGGAGTAGCCTTCAAGCGTTGGTGGATATGAACCCCCACCCCACAAAATAAGAAAGAGCACAAAGTCTAGATTGTTAACAACAACAGCAACAAAATCCACACTGCATTTTGTTGTGCTTGTATATTTTGGTGGGAGCCGCTCTTGAAGGTGCTCGGGGGCTACTCCCAACAGTGCTCAGGGTGTGATGCAGGACATCATGCAGTTCCAGGGATTGAACTGGGGTCTCCCACATGTCGAGCAGGGGCTCGGCTCATTGAGCTATTTCTCTGGCCCACAAAATGCTGCTTTTTATAAGCTAATTATTAGAGGCACACTTGGAACACAGAAAGTTTGAAACTAAAAATGTGAAAATATGTTAAACATAAAACCAATGTGTTAGGAGGAAAGCGGGTCACACCATGAAGATAAAACCACCGAGGGGCTGGGAACGTGACTCAATGTCATGGACAGGAGGCCCCAGTTTTTAATCACAAAGTATCCCACCAAGAAAGTGCCTGCCTTTCTTCTTTTATTTTTCCCTTCCCAGAAGAGAACAGCGCAGAGTCTCCTGCCCCCATCCTCGCCGGGGCCCCTTGGAGGGGAGCGTGTTGAGTTCCCTCACCGCCCCGACCAGGGCTCCGGCAGCCGAAGACCTCCAGAACCAGCCACCACCATGCTGAGACCACTCTCCACACGCATGAAGGTACCGGCAGAGGAACAAAGGCATGCGGGTCCCGGGGCTGAGATCTCCAAGCCTGCTTGGATCGGGGCTGAGCATCCTCCACCCAGACCCTCCAAATTCCAGTAGGCAGAGGTCACACCCACCAACTGCCCCTGGCACCAGGTAATCCCATCAACAGCCAAGACCAGAGACTATAAAACCCAGCTTATCTCATTCTTACTTTGGACAAACTGGCAGGCTACCGAATGTAACCTGCCCACACGGCAGAGTCTGGCAAACTCCCCGTGGCGTACCCAATCTGCCAAATACCAGTAACAATGATGGGTCTCATTCTCCTAACCCTGAGAGAGCCTTGAATATGGCACTTTTTAAAAAATCTCAGGGCTAGGACGAAGGAGACGTTACTGGGGCCTGCTTGAGGCAATCAATGAACAACAGGATGGTCGTGATCGTGGTCGTGATCCCTCCTCCCTCCCTCCCTCCCTCCCTCCCTCTCTTCTTCCTTTGTTCCTTTTTCCTTCCTTCCTCCCTTCCTTCCTCCCTTCCTCCCTTCCTCCCTTTCTTCCTTCCTTCCTCCCTTCCTCCCTTCCTCCCTTTCTTCCTTCCTTCCTCCTTCCCTCCTCCCCTCCCTCCCTCCTTCCTTTCTTCCTTCCCTCCCTCCCTCCCTCCCTCTCTTCTTCCTTTGTTCCTTTTTCCTTCCTTCCTTCCTTCCTTCCTTCCTTCCTTCCTTCCTTCCTTCCCTCCCTCCTTCTTTCCTTTTTTCCTTCCATCTTTCCTTTGTTCTTCCTTCCTTCTCTCCTTCATTCTTTCCCTCCTTCCTTCTCTTCTTCCTTCCTTCCTTCCTTCCTTCCTTCCTTCCTTCCTTCCTCCTTCCTTCCTCCTTCCTTGTTTTCTTTTTTCTCCCTTCCTTTCTTCTCTCCTTCCTTCCCTCCTTCCTTCCTTCTTTCCTTTGTCTTTGGCCCACGACCAACAGTGCTCAGGGCTTACTCCTGGCTCTGTGCTCATGGATCACTCCTGGCAGTGCTCAGGGATAGAACCAGGGTTGGCAGCATAGAAGCAAGTGTCTTAACACCTATACTATCTCTCGGGCCCAGGAAAATACATTTTTAATCCTGTACTCATGGGCTAACTGTCTCAGAAAATAAAGCAATGAGGTAAAATAACAGGGGCCAGGGAGATAGCTTACAGGGGTGAGGCCTCGCATGTGTGTGACCCAGAGTTCATCCCTTGCACCACATTCAACACCACTTGCTGTGACTCTCACAAAAGTTTCTTAAAAATAGATAAAATTGGGCTGGAGCGATAGCACAGCGGGTAGGGCATTTGCCTTGCACACAGCCAACCCCGGGTTCGATTCCCAGCATCCCATATGGTCCCCCGAGCACCGCCAGGAGTAATTCCTGAGTGCAGAGCCAGGAGTAACCCTTGTGCATCGCTGGGGATGACCCAAAAAGCAAAACAAAACAAAACAAAACAAAAACCCAAACAAACAAACAAACGACCCCCCCCCAAAAAAAAACCTTAAAGCCATTCAGCTATCTCCAGCCACTCATGCTTGGGAACCACAAACAGCCAGATAGAGTCAGGATCACCTCTACGCATGTTGAACTCATGACCATGAGCCTTTCAGCCATTAAACTATCTTCCAGGACCCAGGTTTACTTCTTTCAGGACATGTGTGTGTGTGTGTGTGTGTGTGTGTGTGTGTGTGTGTGTGTGTGCGCGTTGCACGTGAGGACAGTTCATCACCTGTGGGAAAACTGAAGGGAACATATGAGCGGGATTAAGTCATGGGAATGGAAAGTTTCCATCCTGAAGTTTCTAAAGGTTCACTGGTGTATGTACGTGGGCCCGAGATACGTGTACCTCCACTCACAGTGCCCGGCTGGGTAGAAATATTTGACCCATGGTCTCTGTAAAACGTTCATGGGCCCCTCGGTGGAGAGAAATACCATAAAATTTCTGTGTTCTCTTTGTGTTTTTAAATTTTATTTTTAAATTCAGCATCTCTACAGACTGTCAAAAATTGCCAAGGCTGGGACTAGCGTGATAGTTCAGACAGTAGTAGAATGCTTTCCTTGAACACAGCTGACCCTGGTTTCATCCCCAGCACCCCATGTGGTCCCCAGAGCCCTGCCAGCACTAAGGGCAGAGCCAGGACTAAGCGATGAGTATTGATAGGTGTGACTCTGAGCCAAAGAAAAAGAGAGGAAAATTGGCAAGGCTGATTGTATTGCAAGGTTTTGAGGCAGGGAATTGGGAAGCTTTTCATTGGCAAGAATCACATCTCAGATTAACCTTATTGGCTAGGACACTGCCATTGTGCAAAGCTGTGTTTGTGTATTGCAGGGGTGGGGGGGGGGTGGGGGGTGGCACGCCCCTGACAGTACTACCTGGGATCAGTCCCAATAGTTCTTGGGATGATGTCCAGACCTCCTGTCCCTCACTCTGCATTTAATTATTATCATTATTGGGGCTGGAGTGATAGCACAGAGGGTAGGGCGTTTGCCTTGCACGCAGCCGACCCGGGTTCGATTCCCAGCATTCCATATGGTCCCCTGAGCACCGCCAGGAGTCATTCCTGAGTGCGAAGCCCAGAGTAACCCCTGAGCATCGCCAGGTGTGACCCAAAAAAGAAAAAAAAAGTATCATCATTATTATTGTCATTTTCTTGGTTTGGGGGAGATACCCAGCAGTGCTCAAGGCTTACTTCTGACTCTGCACTCAGGAATTATTTCTGGTGGTGCTTCAGGCAGGGACCATACTGGATGCCAAGGATTGAACCCCGGCCAGCTGTGTGCAAAGCAAACGCCCTATTCTCTGTACTCTCACTCTGGCCCCCGACTTTGCATTTTAATGCTGATTATTATCTGCTCTGTCACCCCTTTCTTTGATATGTTCATAGCTACATTCAGGAAGAATTCAGAAGAAACCACAGATGATGTTTTCCTGTGTGGAATGGGATGGGGTCTCGACTGGCGTTCTGCCAGGTACCCTCTGCTTTCCTGAAGTTTGTCTCTTAGAGTTGCTTCCTTTCCATGCCCACGGGCACTTCTGGTGAGACTGATTTTTTTTGCCCGTCACCCACCGCGGAGATCGGTCGGCTTCTACCAGCTCCTCTAAGGCTGCAGATGACAAAGCCCCGTTAAAGGCAACGCTTGACCTTCGCTTGTGAATCCCTACCTGGGAGGCGCGATTCTGTCCTTGACTTTATGGGGTTTCTCTCACCTTTCCTAAATGAAACTGTTACTTAAGAGGAAGGTGGGGGGAGGGCAACTTGACGGTGGCTGGGAGGAGGGTGGCCCCGCCTTCAGACTGGGTACATTAAAATTAAAAGGAGGGGAGACATAATCCAGGGGGCGGGGCATTTGCCTTTGCATGCTGCTGACTCTGATTAGATCCTCAGCATCCCTTTCGGTCCCCGGGACCCCACCAGGAGCGATTCCTGAGCACAGAGCCAGGAGTCAGCTCTAGCACAGTCGGGTGTGGCCCCCAAACAAACAAACAAAAAGTCCAAAGGCCAGGTATTGCCACGCCCCACAACAGTCCGCATTTCCCAGGTGTGGTCACCGGGAGGCCGCGTGCTCCAGCCCAAACCTTCCGCGTCCGCACTCGGCGCCTCCGCAACCCCCACCTCTCACGTCCCGACTCCCCTCTCCCGCCTCCTGCCCCTCCCCCACCACTCCCCCTTCCCACCCTCCACTACCACGACGCCCCGCCGCCTCTCCCAGTCGCCCCCAGCCCCGCCCCACTCCCTGCCCCGCCCCCACGTTTGCCCCGCCCCTTATGCCCACCCGGCCCCGCCTCTCCCCGCCCACACTTGCTCCGTCCCTATTTCCCACCCGGCCCCGCCTCTCCCCGCCCCCACGCTTGCCTCGCCCCTTATGCCCACCCGGCCCCGCCTCTCCCCGCACCAAGCTTGCCCTGCCCTTATCCCCACACAGCCCCGCCTCTCCCCGCCCACACTTGCTCCGCCCCTATTTCCCACCCGGCCCCGCCTCTCCCCGCCCCCACGCTTGCTTCGCCCCTTATCCCCACACGGCCCCGCCTCTCCCCGCTCCACGCTTGCCCCGCCCCATTCCCCACCCGGCCCCGCCTCTTCCCGCCCCACGCTTGCCCCGCCCTTATTTCCCACCCGGCCCCGCCTCTCCCCGCCCCCACGCTTGCCCCGCCCCTAATGCCCACCCGGCCCTGCCTCTCCCCGCCCCAAGCTTGCCCCGCCCTTATTCCCACACGGCCCCGCCTCTCCCCGCCCCACACTTGCCCCGCCCCTATTTTCCACCCGGCCCCCGCCTCTCCCCGCCCCATTCCCCACCCGGCCCCGCCTCTCCCCGCCCCATTCCCCACCCGGCCCCACCTCTCCCCGCCCCACGCTTGCCTCGCCCCGCCCCGCCCCGCCCCGCCCCGCCCCGCCTGCGGGTCACGTGTCCCGGCCCCGCCCCGGGCGGCAGGAGGGGCGCGCGGGGGATGGCGGCGGCGGCGGCGGCGGCGGCGCGGGGTGGCGGCGGGGAGCCGGGGGCGCCGGGCCGCCGCGCGCTCTACTTCTGCGGGAGCATCCGGGGCGGCCGCGAGGACCGGGCGCTGTACGCGCGGATCGTGGCGCGGCTGCGGCGCTTCGGGGCGGTGCTCACCGAGCACGTGGCGGCCGCCGAGCTGGGCGCGCGTGGTGAGGCCCGGGGCGCGGCGGGCGGGCGGGCGGGCGGGCGCGGGACCCTCGCCCCTGCCGGGCACCGCGGGAGCCGGACTCACACCCCTGCCGCTCACACGGCCGGCGCCCACACACACACACACACGCACACCCTTGTCACACACACACCCCTGCCGCTCACACACACGACCCTGCCACTCACACACGCCCGTCACACACACACACACACACACATACACACACAAAACCCTGCCACTCACACACCGTCACACACACACACCCTTGTCACACACACCCCTGCCACTCACACACTCGTCACACACACACCCCAGTCACTCACAAGCCCTGTCACATACACCCCTGCCACACACATACACAAATCCCTTTCAGTCTCACACATCCGTCACACACACCCATCATTTACACACACCCATCTCTAACACACTTCCCTGCCACTCACATACCCCTGTAACTCATATACATCCCCGTCACACACACATCCCTATCACATATACCTGTCAAACACCCCTACAACTCACATACTCCTGTCACACACTCATCATACACACACGTGTCACATACCCATCATTCACACAAACACCCATCACACACACCCTCACACACCTGTCACACATACGCATACATCACTCACACCCCTGCCATTCACACATATACCCCTGTAACTCATACACACATACCCGTCACACACATATCCCTAATACACACATAGCAGTCACACACCCCTACCACACACACACACACCCCTGCCATACACACAACCATCACACTGTCACACATTTGCCACTCACACCCATCATACGCTCGTGTCATGCCTGTCACACACAAGCACCTCGTCACACACACCCGTCACACACATTCTTGTCACACACCTGTCACTTATACCCCATCACTCACACCCGTCACTCACAAGCATCCATCACATAAACACACAACCCTGCTGCTCACCTTCACACACCTGTCTCACACACACTCATCACACACGTTCCTATCACTCACACACCCCTGTTACACGCATCACACACACATACTCCTCACAGACACACACACACACACACACACACACACACACACACTCTCCATCTCTGTGTGGGGATGTGCTCTGCCCTCCCCTACCTCCCAGCTGTGTGCCCTGCCCTGCCCTGCCATTCCCTGCAGCTGTATTGAGCTGGTTGCCATCCTCAGCGTGTGGGTAGCGTGCTGCCTAATTAATGGCTGGATGGTTACAGCATAATGTTGTGAAAGGCTTACCCCCAAATTTGTTATAGGTGTTTTGTGTGTAAACACAAAAAAGGGACGTCGTGTAAACACAAAAGGATGGCGGTGGTCTATCTCTCCCGTCCCGCCGCCCGCGTTCAGTAGTCTCAGGCTGTTTCCCCCACCCCAGGGAGGTCGATGGCAATGGGCAGGGGAAGGAAGCAAAGGAGGGCCAGGCTGGTTGGTCTTAGTTGCAGTTTATTCCCGTCCTCTCCGTTCACTCCTCTTCCCCCTCTGCCGCTCCCAGCCCATTCTTACAGTCTCATTATATCCCATAACAGAAATCTGTGTCATGGAGGGCCCAAGTTCTCTCAGATCATCACCTCCAGGTTCTCTCAAGCACGTGCTCCCTCAGAGAGCCCCGAAAATCCCCTTACATAGATCATGGGACCTCTCAAGGGCGCAATACAGTGATGTCATCAAAAGGAGTTAGAAAAAGAACATTGAGGCGCCAAAAAGGCAAAACATACGTTGTTTCTTTACATCTGCAGGCCAGTAATTGTGGCCTCTGGAAAGAAGATAGAAAGCCAAGACAGAAACCTTTCACAAGCTACAAGCACTTGGATTTGCATCCCAAAGACCAGTCTGCTAGAGTTTGGAATCTACATCCCAAAGACAAGCATCTGAGCCTGGAATCTACATCCCAAAGATCAGGCCTGGCTAGCACCTGAGATCTGCATATCTAAGACCAGCTAGGTTTCTGTGAGAAAAGGAAAGCTGCCTCCTACAATATACTGAAATTATTTACTGAAGGCAGTTTGAGAGGGGAAAATGTTCAGCCTCATCCAAACTAGTCAGGACACACGGGAAAGCTGCTTCTAGGACAGAATCTCATTTAGCAGATCAACCCACCCTGGAACAGAATCCCCTGGGTGTGTTTCTCATCTCCTTGTCCAACAAACATATAAGCATACATAATATAAATTATTTTGTATGGACACAGTAAGAAATACTTTAAGCTTATAGAATTGCTCTCCTAGGGCCATCTCGATCTCAGACTACAGTGCTCAGGCCAGATAGTCTTTCCCGTCCCTAGCAGGGTCCTAGTATCATTGTTACTTTTGGATCATGACAGCATTTGTCTATGATCAGACTCCTAACTTATACTTAAGAATTGTGGGCCTGGAGCAGTAGCAGAGCGGGTAGGGCATTTGCCTTGCACGCGGCAGACCCGGGTTCAATTGCCAGCATCCCATATGGTCCCCTGAGCACCACCAGGGGTAATTCCTGAGCGCAGAGCCAGGAGTAACTCCTGTGCATCGCCAGGTGTGACCCAAAAAGAAAAAAAAAAAAGAATCGTGGCACTTTGGCCTGGCTCATCTCAATGCTAGGGTAGCACATAGCTTAACCACTTGCCCTGGTTCCATCCAGTCCCTCGTCGGGATACTGCTTTTGGGGGTGCTAGGAAGTGAGGGCAACTGAGGTTTAATTTGAGAAAGCAGATGCCCAGGAGTGAATAATATTCAAAGCCAATTAAATCCTAAGTTACAAAGCATAGTGTTAACGGTCTTCCTGTATCTATACAAAAAGGACATTGCTTTAAAGTAAACTGTTCAAAAGACATAAGGAGAGGAGAAAGGCAATATTAATTTACAATACAAGTTCAGTGTCCTAGAAGGATCTGACCAACAAATGAACAGATTCTGATTGGGGAAAAGCTGATTAACTGGTTGGGGAAGAGAGCACAGAGAAGTGGTTACAGACAAACTAAGGATTGGGAGTGACTCGGGAGCACTGTGATGGGTGTAACCTGATAAACCTAAGCTCCTTGTGGCAAGGGAGAAAAGGACAAATCAGTTGTTACCCTACAGTTTCATTTTGTTTTTTAAGCAAAGAAAAGGCCCAGAATGATAGTACAGTGGGTAGAGTGCTTACCTTTCATGTGGCCAACCCGGGTTCGATCCTGGCTTCACATACGGTCCCCTGATCAGCACCTAGAGTGATTCCTGAGCACAGAGCTTGGAGTACGCCCTGAGCACCACTGGGTGTGGCCCCCTTCAAAAAAGAGGGGGTGAAGGAAAAGTTTTCTTTCCATGGTATGAGACCCTTTAGCATTTCCTGACAGTTTTAAACATACCAAAGTGCAGGGCGGTGGGAGAGTGGGTGGGTGGGTGGCTTACTCCGTGCTGGGGCTGGGGTGGAGACATGTACTGGATTGACCTGGACCGCTTGCATGCTGGGCACGGCTCAGCACTTTGAGCCATCCCCTGAGGAAGATTTTTTATTGGGTTGGGGGTGTCGCTTGGTCTTGGGCCACAGCCAGCTGTGCTCGGGCTACTCTTGGCTTGGTGCACAGGGGTCACTCCCTGGTGGTGCTGAGGGATGAAAGCTGGACCTTGTGCAGGCAGAGCATGTAGCCCCGCCCTTTCCGGCTGGGTTTCTTTCACTGTTTCTATTCCTTTTAGGCCGCCCCCACTTCCCTTCCCTCTGTTGCTGCTGTTACAGTCGCCAGGGGTCAATTGCTCTTGTTCATGGTGCTTGCGCACTTGGTTGTAGTGGGGGGGGCCCACTTTTTTTTTTGGCTTTTTGGGTCACACCCAGTGATGCACAGGGGTTACTCCTGGTTCAGCACTCAGGAATTACTCCTGGCGGTGCTCAGGGGACCCTATGGGATGCTGGGAATCGAACCCGGGTTGGCCGCATGCAAGGCAAACCCGCTGTGCTATCATTCCAGACCCGGGGGGGCGCACCTTTATTTATATTTTGATTTTGATTTTTGGGCCACAAGCAGTCAGTGCTCAGGGATCACTTCTGGTGGTCCTCAGGGGCCATATGGGATACCAAGGATTGAACCAGGGTTGGCAAGTGCAAGATAAGTACCTTAATTCCTGTACTAGGTCTCCAGGTCCTGGTACCATCCTATACTTTATAACGTTTTAATCCTTTACTTTATAATGTAGCTGGAAGTCAGGAAATAGGATGTCTCTTCCTTTCTCAGAATTGTTTTGGAAATTCAGAGCCTTTGTGTGGTTCCTCTGGGAAACCACATTTTAAGATTTTTTCCTACTTTAATAAAAATAATATCGTCTCAGGGCCGGTCTGATAGTACAGTGGGGAGGGCATTTGTCTTGCACGTGGCTGACGCAGGTTGATCCCTGTGATCCCATATGGACCTCCAAGCACCGCCAGGAGTGATTCCTGAGTGTAGAGCCAGGAGGAACCCCTGAGCATCACTGGGTGTGACCCAACCCCCCCAAAAAATAAAATGCCATCTTGACAGGGATTGTTGTGAATTTGTAGATGATTTGGGTAGTATGAAGATATTAATAATACTGTTTTTAATCGTTGAGCCCGGGATACTTCCATTTGTTTTTCTAATTCTTTTATAAGTGTGTTATTTTTTGTGGATTTTTAAACCTCCTTGGTTAAAGTCATTATTGTGTGTTATATTATTTTTGCTGTTTTGGGGGAGCCACACCCAGTAGTGCTCAAGGGTTACTCCTGGCTCTGTGCTCAGGGGTCATTCCTGGTGCTCAGGGACCATAAGGAACGAAGGGACTTAACCCGGGATGGCCAAGTGCAAGGCAAACGCTGTACCTGCTGTACCTGCTGTCCTATTGCTTCAGCCCCTAGTGTTTTATTATTTTTGATGCTCCCATAGTATCATTTTACTACTTTTGGGGTTAAAGTAACGTAAGGGGCTGGAGCGATAGAACAGCAGGTAGGGTGCTTGCCGGCACGTGGCCAGGGTTAGATCCCCAGCACCCCATGTGGTCCCCTGAATCCTCCAGGAGTGAGCCCTTAGTACAGTCAGGAGTAACCCCTGAGCACTGCTGGATGTAGCCTCCTACCCCCAAAAAAAAAAAAAAAAAGTAACACACAGGGGCAAGAGAAATAGTAAAGTGAGTAGAGCATTTGCCTTGCATGAGGCTAACCTGGGTTCAATCTTTGGCACCACTTATGCCCCCTGAGCGTCGTTCTAAGCCCAGAGACCAAATAACCCCTGGGCATGCCATGTGGGGCCTCCAAATCCAAAAGAAAAGCAGACTATTAGAGTACGGGGATGCCTAGGATGGATCTGTGTGCTTCGAAGATGGTGAAGCTTCTGGTCACTGCTCAAGGCCTGGAACCCTCGCCTGGTTTCTCCCACTTGGATTGGCTCAAAGGTCCCCTGAGGGGAATTGTCTAAGGCCCCTTTTTTGCAGAGCACCTGGGATGAGGCTGTAGTCTTGAGCTGGGAGGCTGGGCCCCGCTGCAGTCTGCTTGGGTGGGTGCCAGCACTGGACGCTGAGGCCAGGAGAAATCCTGGTGGGGGCTTTCATCCGGTCCTCAGGCGGTTCTGGGCACCATGCTGGGTGCTGCCATTCCTTCCCTGGCCCTGCCCAGACTCTCAACGCCTGTTACCCGTTTCCGTTCCCAAACCTGGGCCCTCTTCCTCTTGCTCTTATCGGGATGCAGCTGACTTCACAGCCGTCAAGCCCACCTTGCGCAGGCTGCAGTCCATCCTGCCCTGTGCTGCTGGGCTGGCCTGCAGAAGGGCAGAGTGCTGAGGGCCTTGACCACTGTTCTCTCCACGGCAGGGGAAGAGGCTGCTGGGGGCGACAGGCTCATCCATGAGCGAGACCTGACCTGGCTGCAGCAGGCAGATGGTGAGTGTGACGCCCACCTCCACCCCTGGTCAAACACCTCTAGGGTGTGAGAGCTCCCACTTTGGCTCATCTTTTTGACGGGTGGGGGAGGGGGCATCTGGGGTGCCACGTGCAAGGCAAATGCCCTCCCCGCTGTCCTGTCGCTCTGGCGCCCTCCGTCATCTTTCTTCCCAGTGGTGGTGGCAGAGGTGACCCAGCCCTCCCTGGGTGTGGGCTACGAGCTGGGCCGAGCCGTGGCCCTCAACAAGCAAATCCTGTGCCTGTTCCGCCCTCAGTCTGGCCGAGGTGAGCACTCGGTAAGGGGCAGGGGGGCTCATGGGACGGGGAGGGCAGTTCCTTCATCTTCCTCTGTCCCTGCAGTGCTTTCAGCCATGATTCGGGGCGCGGTGGATGGCACTCGCTTCCAGGTGTGGGACTATGAGGAGGGCGAGGTGGAGGCCACCCTGGACCGGTACTTCGGGGCCCACCCTCCTGAGCAGGAGGTGGCCACTCCCGACTCAACTGCTTGACGTCACATTGTGTTAGAAGCTTCTCTGCCCCAGCACCCCATTAAAAGGCCGTGGTGAAAAGGACAGTGGGCTGGGCGCTTATCTTTCACGTACCTGGCCTGGGTTTGATCCCTGGCACGCCACATGGTCCCCCAAGTCCTGCCAGGAGTGTGCCCTGAGCAACACTGGCTGTAGCCCAAAACCAATAACGAGAATGAAATAAAAGGTGTGTTTCTAGTTCACACTTGCTCTCTGAGGGTGGATAAGGGGCAGACACCCCTCCACGTCCCTTCCGTCTGCACCTCTGCTCCTTCTTGAGATGCAGAGACCCGCGGAGTGTGCAGCAAGGCAGCCGGCTGGCCATTCTTCTGTGTCCTCTGCAGCCAGGCAGCCTCGCAGGGCCCCTTCCCTGGATCAGCTTAGGCCCACCGCCCCGCTTCAGGCCTTCTAGGGGGTGCAGGTCGGGAGGAAGCAGCCCTGCAAGGCAGGGTCGCAGCTCCAGGTGCATGGCATGTACGACACCCTGGATTTGATCCCCACAGGAGAGAAACCTGCACAGGCACTGAGTACCATCCCCAGCACCAAGGGGCAGGGCAGGTGTGCGCCCTATTCAAGGGGTTAAGGCACGACTGAGCACCACCACTGGTGATCCCAGGATGCAGAGCCAGGAGTAAGCCCTGAGTGTGGCAGGTGTGGTGCCCCTGCAGGAAAGAAAAAGAAAAGGAAAAAGAAGCCCACTGAGAGTAAAGCAGCAGTGGGTGGGAGACAGGCTGGGTAGGGCTCATTGCTGGCCGTGTGGTACCGGAATACTGTACGTGTGAAACCCTGCCACCAGTGCTGCCGTCAGTCCGTGCCTCAGACCAACGCCAAGCAATAATGCAAATCTGGGGTTGGGGCGCAGACGCGGGCCCGTGGCAATGCTGCAGCCCGTGGGACTACGTGGAAAATAGGAGTTTATTGAATAAACAGAAGAAGGTGCTGCCGGGAAATGGCATCCTCCCGAATGAGGGTGGGGCGACCCCTCACCACGGGGGCTACAAATGCTCCCTGTGCCCCGTGCACCTCAGTCATAAACCTCATCGTCATCCTCCTCCTCATCCCCAAAGAAGAAAGTCTCTCGGTCCAGGTTTTCCGACTCCTCATCGTCGGAGAAGCTGTCAAAGTCTCCTTGTTGCCAGTCATGCACCCCCTCTTCCTCCTCCTCCTCCTCCACCTCCTCCTCCTCTTCCTCCACCTCCAGGCCCAAGGCGCCCTGCGGCCTAGGGAGAGGGAGGTTACACTCAGCCCCCGGAACCCCGCGCCCCCCTCGCCCGCCCACCGGGGCTCTGCCTGCCACTCACTGACTGCCTGGCACGTTGGAGCCCTTCGCCTCGCGAGCCTCTGAGGACGGGCTCTGGAGCCCCACGCGGAAATCCTGGGAGGGAACAGAGAGGGGCTTGGGGGTAACCAAGCACCCACCCCCAGTTTACCCCCTCCCACCCAGCCTTAGTGCTTGAGCTCAGAATTGGTGCTAGCAGACCCTCCCTGGAACCGGGGTTGCCCCCAGGACTCGGTGTCCACACCATCAGTGTACTCAAGACACAAGGTGCTTAGGACTGACTGCTGCCTCTGCACTCAGGGATCGCTTCTGGCAGTGCCCAGGGGGCTGGGGGGTCTCCATAGGGTGCCAGGGATTGGGTCTGAGTGGGTCGCATGCAAGGCAAGGGCCCTACCCGCCGTCCTATCTCTCCGGCCTGGGACTCCTGGGATTCTGATCCCCTATCTGGGAAGTCTAAAATGAGAGTAGTTCTCAGGGGTGCCAGGAACACTCATGCCCTGGTGCACACACCTGGGTGGAATGCTGCAGGATGGCCAGCAGCCGTTCCTGGATGCGCCGCAGCAGTTCCAGGCCTGTGTTGAGGCTGTCGGCGTGCAGCAGGCGCAGGGACGTGGCCAGGTCTCGGCAGCGCAGCAGAGCCTCCTCTGTGGGCACAGTGCACGGCTCCCCTCTGCGCCTCTGCACAGCCCAGGGCCACGCCCACGCCCACGCGGGAAGGCCAGCCAGAGAGCTGCACCTGTGGGTGCCTCCCGCCACAACTTATCTGCCCGCTGCCCCCTCCCCCAGTTCGTCATGGCCAGCGGTGAGCAGGCAGGGAAGGACATGCCCAGGCTGAGTGCAGGGGGACCCTGGGGAGCAGGGGTGCGGCCCACCCAGGAGGATCTGCAGGGCGTTGGTGTGCAGCTCCAGGCTCTCCGTCTGCTGCTCCACCACGTCCATATGCTCCGTGTCCTGGTTGTAGAAGCTGTACACGCAGGCATAGGCCAGCACCTGGGGGAGCCCCCGTCAGCCGGCGCCCCTCTGGCCAGCCAGGCCTCCCACCTGCACCCCTCTCCCCACCGCCCCAACCTTCCGGGCCTGCTCCAATCCCCGGCAGGCATCGTGGACGAAGGTGAAGGATCTGGGTGGGGGCTCCTCGTGGATGGCGGTGATACGGTTCCGCAAGTTCACAGCGAAGTCCTGGGTGGGAGCAGCGGCTCAGCGCAGCCTGCCCCCAGCCCCTACCCACCACAGCAGCCATCCTAGGCAACACTGTGAGTCTGCCCCCACCTGGCAGCCCCTTGCTCACCCGAGCCTGGTGGTGGAAGGTGCACCTCTCGTTATAGTCCTGGAAGCACTTCTCCTGGCGGGCAGCTTTACTGACCTGGGGAGGGCACGATGAGGGATTCTGGGCTGGGGCGGGGGGTTCCTGTCAGACAGACCCTCAGAAGTGGGTGATGGCAGCACATTCACCAGGCTGACTTCCAAGCAGGCTTGCTGTGGTGCTGGCGGGCCTTCCCAGGGCTTGGGCCACAGGCACTGCACTGCCTTCCCAGGACAGAACTCCCAGGCTTCTGCCCACTGTCCAGGCTCGATGGCAGCATACCATCCTGGCTACCCAGCCACCCCCCCCAGCCCTCTTACCATGGCAGAGCAGTTGTAATAGTCTTTATGGTTCGGCTTCCAGGACTTGAGGCAGCGCCAGCAGAATCCATGCTTGCATTTGGCACATGTCATGCTAGGGAGGAAGCCAGCTGGTCACGGGGCCTTGCCCTGGCCAGGCCACAGCAGATAGTCCAGGGGCCTGCAGCTACTATAGAGAAGCCCCGCCTTCGGCCCCTAGAGCCTCCTCTCCCCAATCCTTCTGCATCCCGCCCCCATGGGGTGACCCCTAGGAGGAGGGCTGGGACAGCGAGAGCCCGGGTTCCCGGTGTGGGCGAGGAAGCAGGCCCTCCCTCCCTCGGCCCGCATCTCCCCCGCTTTCTTACTGCAGACACCCCTCGTTCTTCTCGATGGGCGCCTGGCAGCTGGGACAGCGCTTGGAGATGAGCTTGGCCAAGTGTTTGCTCTGGGCCTCCACACTCATGCCGTCGTAGTAGCCGCCGTCATCCACCCACTGAGACATGTGCCCACAGCTGGCAGGGTAGTGAGCCTGGGGGGGTGGGGGGGCAGTGAGGGCACAGTCCGGCCCTTCTCAGGCAACACACGGATGCTGCTCATAGAAGGTTCCGGGGAGCAACCCAGAGCTCAGGGGGGAGGTAGAAAATAAGAGGAGGTGGAGTGCACATGTGTGTGCATGCTGGGGCTGTGTGTGCATATGTGGTTGTGCATGCTCAAAGCTATGTGTACATGTGTGTGCATATATGGACATAAGTGCTCAGGGATGTGTGTGCTCAGGGATGTGTGCTTGTGTGTGCACAGGTGTATGTGCATGCTCAGAGCCACCTGTGCAGTCAGAGCTGTGTGCCTGTATTTGGGCCCCCGTGCATAACTGTGCATGCCATATGCGTGCAAGTGCATGAATGTGCTTGCATGCTCAGGGCTATGTGTGTGCATGCATGCTTAGGACCATGTGAATGTGTGCGTGCTTGTGTGTATGTGTTCAGGGTTGTGTATTAGCACATGTATTTAGGACTCTGTGTGCATGTTCATTCAGGGCTGTGTTTGCATGTGTGTTTAGGGCTGTATGCAGGTGCATGTGTATTCACGGTGTGTGTGTGCGCGCGTGCATTCAGAGCTGGGTTTGCATGTGCATGTAGGCTTGATGCTGTGTGTTTGCGTGCATGCAGGTGTGTTCCGGGCTGTGTGCTTTCGGGACTGGTGGGCACCACCCACCTCAGGGAAGCTGCAGTTGAAGCAGGAGGCCCAGCCACACTTGGAGCATGTGGTCCCACAGCCCAGGCCCTGGCGACACAGGATGCGGTCGCAGCCCTGGGGGTTGGTGCACCAGGTCAGGTTGGAGCAGCTCTCCACGTAGCCCCGCAGGAGGGCCTTCTCGTACTGCAGGGATGGAGGGACCACAAGGTGAGGCTTGGCCCGAACACCAGACCCCCCCCAACACACACACACACACACACAGTGATGTGCTGGAGCCTCTCTGAGGAGGGGATACCTTGGAGATGACCTCTGGCGAGGAGACGATGGCCCGAATGAAGGCCCCGGTGGGCTGGGCGGGGCAGTCGGCGATGGGGCAGGTGCAGTGCAGCACGAGGTTCTGCTCGATGCGAGTGGTCAGGTACTCGTTCCAGCAAGACTGGAGGGATGGTGGGGGCCAGAGCAGTAGTACAGCGGAGAAGGCGCTTGACTCACATGCAGCTGACCCAAGTGTGATACCCTGCACCCTGACTGGCCCCTCTGAGCACTGCCAGGAGTATTTCCTGAGTGCAGAGCCAGGAGTAACACCTGAGCATCACCAGGTGTCCCCAAAACAAAACAAAGACTAGAGGGATGGCAGAGGCGGGGTGGGGAGGAGACTTGCTTCTCAGGCACCACAGCCTCCTGGGCACTAGCTGAGCCCCCCTGGCCTCAGCTGCCAAGTGAGGGAGGTTCCTACTGTGGGGGCCTCCGCAGCTCCAGCTGGGAAGGATGGAGATGGGATGGCTAAGGAGAATCACAAACAGGGGGAGGGTCATGTTGTAATAAGATGCAGCCAGGTTTGGGCTGGGGGTGGGGAAGGGGTCACGCCGACCCAGAGCATGGTGGCCCAGCATCCACTGGGGCCTGGCCTGATGCCTCCCCAGACTCCTTCCCCCAGAACACACTTGCCTGCTGTATCCCTCAGATCCTGATCGGTGTCCATGCACCCCAGTCACCGGCATCTGCCCAGCCGAGAGGCGCTGACCTGGGCCAGGCCATTACCCATCTGGCTTGCTCTGTGTGGCTGCAGTCTCCTAAAGTCCTCCACTGTTGCCCCTCTCCCCCACACCACGTTTGCCTGGCTTCCCAAAATTAGTGCCCAAGGGTGAACGGTACCCCTGGTGTCAAAGCTCCAAGATTAGCAGGAGGCCCTTCATTGGACTACTTTTATTCAAAGGAAAAGTACCAAACAGACCACAACAAGACCCTTTTTATGGTCACGTGAGCAGAGATGAATGGGAGATGAAATGCACAATGTTTGCATTTTGGAGAAGAAACAGGAACATGCAAAGTTTGAGAACCACTGCTCTATCTGGACCTAGTGAGACCCCTGAAAGTGCCCAGACAGGGGCCACTATACAGATGCCAAAGCCCAAGGTGGTGTGAGAGGGATGGAGACAGATCGGGTGAGGGGGGTCCAGAGGCTGAGTATGCTGGAAGGGGGGTGGGAGTGGGTGGGTCGAGGCCTGCGGAGAGGAGCAAGGGGAGGAGTAAGAGTAGAGAGGGTTAGGGTACGGGGGGCACAGGGAGAAATGGAGAAATGTGGGGAGGAGGGTGGGAGAAGTACAGGGAGGAGAAAGGGGAGGAAGGAGAGGAGGGAGGGACGAGCATGGGGAGCACAGGGAGAGGGGTGGGGAGAGGGAGGGGAGGAGTGCAGGGTCTCACCTTGCAGCAGAAATGTGAGCAGCAGAGAGCGGGTAAGTCATCGCCAGTCTCCAGGGGGCTGACGCAGACGGGGCAGTGGTCAGGGCGGGCAGGGGAGGCCTGGGGGACACGCAGCCCGGCGGCCAGCAGCAGGGGCTCGGGATCGTCACTGTAGCTCTGCAGCAGCTGCTCAGCCCCCCAGTGGGAATGAGCCAGGAGATGCTGGGCCACGTCGGGCTCCAGGCTGAGCGTCTCCTGCACCCGGCGCACCGTCTGCTCCATCAAGCCCTCCACCTCCTGGGGGCTCATGGTGCGGCCCGCAGGCAGCTGCAGACACGCCAGGGCAGCCACAGCTTCTGGGCTGGCAGGAGAGAAGGGCCAGTGGTCAGTCGCCCTCGTGTCTCCCCCGGGCCCCAGCTCCCTAAGCGTGAGGGCTCCAGCCACCTCAAGTCCCGGCCACGCGGAGCCCCCGACACACACCTAGCACTCGCGGGGGAGCGGAAGGGCGGTGGCTGCTAGGGGCATCGCAGAGATGCAGTGTTCAGGCCCTCGAGGTCCCACCCCAAACTCTGAGCACGATGCCAGGGGGCCCAGGGTCAGCAGCCTGGATTCAGGGTGTGGGGGGCGCCCTGTGAGCAAACAGGCACCGCAGGCTGTGGGGCACACTGGCGCGAGAAAAACTGCTCACGCGCATGGAAGGTGAGAAGGGCTGTGGCAAGGGGCTGGCGCTGGAGCCCAGCGGCAAAGTGAGCCTCCCACAGCAGGCTTGTTTACTGGCGCCCATGGGACCCTCAAGCACCACCAGGAATGGCTCTTGGGTTCCGCAACCCTGCCAGGAGTGGCACAACCACTCCCTCACCAAAAGTAAGTAGTGCCCAAACAACTTCTGTGAAGTGGATTGGTTGTAAAAAGTTTCTGATGGCCAGAGCCATAGAACGGCACAGATGGCGCTTGCCTTGCATGCGGCCAACCCGAGTTCGATACCTAGCACCCCATCTGGTCCTCTGAGCCCACCAGGAGTGATCCCTGAGTACAGAGTCAGGAGTAAACCCTAAGCGTCACTGAGCGTGGTCCCAAAACAAAACAAAAACCCAGAAAAATAACAAAAAGCTCTCAGGCACAAACTAGGGACACCTTAAAACAAACAGATTACTTGATTGAGAACCGGCATCCTGAAAACCAGAGTTTGGGGGTTGGAGAGATAGTACAGTAGCTAGAGTGCTTGCCTTGCATGCGGCCAACCTGGGTTTAATCCCTGGTACCTAGTACGGTCCCAAGCCCCACTGGGAATGATCCTTGAGCAGAGAGCCAGGAATAAGCCCTGAGCAATGCTGGATATGTCTACCCCACCTCAAAAAAAATAAATAAATAGATAACAATCACCAGAGTTTGGATACTTCACTGAGCAGAATGGCCAGTAATACTCAACCCATACAGGAATCGTTATTTGACATACGGAGTATGGAAAGCGTCTAGAAAGGAACATGTGTTCTGCATAGAGCTGGTCGTCAGAAGATCAGGGGGAGGAGGGCTCTTGACTGGAAATCAAAGGAGGTAGTGGGGACGGTCACCTCGGCTTGGAGGTCTTGGGGTTCTGGTCGCTACCGAAGGGGATGTCTGCTTGGCCCTGGCAGGGTCCCGTGGGCTCTGGGGAGGCAAGTAGGAGGATCTGGGGCCGGTCATCTCGCCGCTTCACATAGCCCTGGCCCAGCAGCTGCAGGGTGCAGGACAGGACATCGGCGCTGCTGCACGCCACACCCCCAGCCACCGAGCGCCCCAGGCTGCCGGGCGGGTTTGGGCCTTTCTGCCAAGCCTCCAGCACCTGGAGGGGAAGAGAGGGCAGGCAGATCAGCGGGGCCCCCTGTCGATGCCGCCCACTGCGCTCAGCGCCTGGCCCTGCACTCGCAACAGTGGGTGGGCGGGTTGGCCTCGCTCTCTTCTTTTCTTTTTTGCCTTTCCTGTTTGGGCTTCAGCCACACCTGACGGTGTTCAGGAGCTACTCCAGCTCTGTGCTTGGAGGTCACTCCTAGCAGTGCTCAGGGAACCACAAGGTGGAGGGGTTGAATCAGGCCTCTTGCACGCAAAGCCTGTGTACAGCGTGGCCCCTGCAGCTACCTCCGCAGCCCTCGGCCTCACAGTCCTACTGTACAACGAGCATGACGATAGTGACAGCAGCCCTTCTTTACATCACACACTGCTCAGATGACGTGCCTCAACCATGCTGATGTTCCGGGAAGGGCTTGGTTCATGGCCTGGCTTGTCTCTAACCAACCAGACAGGAATAGAAAACGCACTTGGGCCAGAGCCGCAGTATGGCAGGGAGGACGGACGCTGACCTGGCATGCAGCTGACCCTGGTTTAATCCCCAGCACCCCATAGAGTCCCCTGAGCTCGCCAGGAGTGATCCCTTAGCACAGAGTCAGGAGTGAGCCCTAAGCACAGTGGAGAGTGGCTCCAAAACCAAGAAGAAAGCTGAGACTGTCGCCCCGCTGCTTCGTGCAGTGTGTGTTCTTGCGGGCGCCCCTCCCCCCCCCCACTCATGCCTGGGCCCTCCAAGCCTACCAGACAAACCAGCTGGTCGATGTGGAGGCCCGTCTGTCCGTGGGCTTTGAGAATATGGACCAGAAGACAGCTTAAGAGGTTCCGCTTCTGCTCCAGGGTTCGGCCCTCGTCCTCCTCTACGTTCAGGTATTTCTGAGGCGGCAGCAGCCACAGCGTGTCCCTGTCCAGCTGAGGCCCGGGCTCCCGGGGCCGCAACACCCCTGCAAACCAACCCAGTTAGTGCTCCGGGAAGGGAAGAGGCAGACGAGTGGGGTCAGGAGGCCCCCACGTGCGTGCCCCCATCACACGGTCCCCCCATCCTGCATGCCCTCACCCCAGGAACGGAGGCTGAGAGCTGTGGGGGGAACCTACCCCCGGCGGGCAGGTCCGGGCCCTCCATCAGGGTCAAAGGGCCGTTATGGGAGGTGAGGGGTGTCAGGGCCTGAAGCAGCAGCTCGGGCGTGAGGTCAGAATTCTCCAGCAAACTTTCCACCGACATCTCCTGGCAAGGAGAGACCGCTGATGGGGGGTGGGGGAGGGAGGGCGTCGGGCAGGCAGTCCCGAGAGAGAAAGGCAAAAGAGTGGGGAAAGGGGGCGGGGGTGAAGGACCCGGGTACCTCTCTCCCATTGAAGTGCAGCAGCAGCCACATCTGCACCGTGGACACGTGCAGGGTCTGGTCCCCGAACTGCAGCTCTGCCCGGCCCAGCCACGTCCACTGCAGCCTCCGATGGGGCCCCACATCCAGGGCCGGATGGTTCTGGCCTGGGAAAGTGTTTGGGACACAGGCGGGGACAGGAGTGGAGGAGACAAGGAGGTTAGCGGATGAGCTGAGGGCGCACGCTCATTTCTCGGGGGAGAAGGGCCCCCACGTCAGCAGACACACCAGTGCCTGGGCTGCCTTCCCGTGTGAGCTCGCCCTCTCTGTCCACCTCCCTGACTAGCCCCACGGCTCCCACCCCCAGCCTGGCCCTGTGCAGGCAGGCTTCAAGAAAGCCCCCAGATGTGAGGTCTGTCTGGGGGTGCATACAAGGCACTGCCTGCTTCCTAGACCCACTGTTCCTCTGTGCACAGGTCGGCCTGGCTGTTCACTCTTTTTTTTTTTGTTGTTCACTCTTGTTAGAATGTGAGGGTGCCATCAAAGGGAAAGTGTCCAAGAGCCGGTCAGGGACGCGCACGTGCGCACACACACATGCACAGAAAGACATTACACATAAACACAGAGACCCACAAACATACACATGTATGCACAAAGATATACACACAGACATGTGAATACACACAAAGATATATACACACAGACTCATACACAGAGGTATACTGGTTAAAGAGGGGACCATCTGAACATCAATAAAATGACAGCTACGATGAACGGATTCAACCATGAAATATTTAGAACCCACCAATTCATTAAAACAGAAAAATCTCAGGGTTGGAGCCATAATACAGTGAGGAGTGTCTGTCTTGCAATTAGCCAACCCAGTTCGATCCCCGCCATCCCACATGGTCCCCTGAGCACTACCGGGAATAATTCCTGAGTGCAAAGACAGGAGTAACCCCCTGAGCATTACCAGATGTGGCCAAAACAAACAAAATATCACTGACATTCTGGAGGATGAAGAACCAACACGTTATTTTGAAAACTGCATCAAAATAAAGGCTAGGGTGAATGGTTCCTGTTTTTCCTGTGCCTTACTTCAGGATAAACATAAGTTGGGTCAGTGAAAGTAGATGCAAAAGCTTCTCTTGGTCGAGAAAGAATTCCAGTGTATCAGTGAAAAAAAAAAGGGGGCAGGGAAAAGGCCCTGTTAGGAGCCGCTCCTGAAATGACAGACTGAAGCAGAGAACGGAATCTGGGTCAGATATCAGGCTGATGGGTCTAACAAGTCTCTAATCCAACTCAAATCACAGCCAGACAACACGCCGCCGCCTGGTGGTTGTACGAGTAACTACTTCGGAAGAAACAGGACTCGGGGGGACACCACACGGATACAAACACTCAGCAAATCTGCCCTGTCTGTGCCTCTAGTTAGCAAACCAGCCCGGTCTCCCACAAATGGCTGCGAGTGGGGAAGGGGAAGGAGAAGGCGAAGACGAGAACAAAGAGATGAAAGGAGATGACGGATAGAACTTAACCAAATGCGTTGTGTGGGCTCTGTTTGAATCCTCAATAAAGTAACGAATTCAAAAAAGCAAACCCTCAATACCATCAGGGAAACATGAACAGCCAGTGCTGGTGGGTATGTGGCGGGAAAGGAGCCGCCATCCGCTGTGGCTGGGGACTGGACGCTTCTCAAAAAACTATGGAGTGAGCTTCCATATGATTCAGCAATCTCACTTCTTGGCACCTACCCAATACTTCAGAGAAGATATCTGCGCGCCTATGTGCACTGTGGTGCTGTTCAGAATAGCCAAGACCTGGAAATCACCCAAGTGCCCAAGAGCAGATGAGGAGATAAAAGAAACTGGGAGCGGAGGGCAGGAGAGACGGTACAGAGCACAGGACGCTTGCTTGCACCTAAGCTGGGTTCAATCCCTGACCTCCCATGTGGTTCCCCAAGTACCACCAGGAGTAACTTCTGAGTGCATAGCCAGGAGCAAGCCTAGGTGTGACCCTAAAACTTAAAAAAAAACCCACAAAGAATTGTGACTGGTATCCACAACGGAATCCTGAGCGACTGAGCTTTGGCATTCTCTGCCATGTGGTTGGAATAAGAGGAGATCATGTTTTGTGCAGTCAGAACGAGAGGGACAAAGAGAGAATGGTCTCATATGTGGAATACAAAGAGGCATCATGAAGAAAGGAATGAAAACCGCCCATGAACAGCAGGCCAGAAGGACTGAGTTTGTCAAGGGCCTGGTGATGAAGTGGTAGGAATGAGAGGATCTGGGGGCACTGGTGCCCTGGTGGTGGCTGTGGTGCTGGGAACACTGCATGTCTGAAACACTACTGTTAACAGTATTCCAGGTCACAGTACCTCAATTAAAAAAAAAGAGAGAACAAAGTAACTAAAGAAACTTAGTAAGAGGGCAGATAAAAAAACCGCAAAAGGCTAGGGCGGAAGTGACAGTACAGCGGGGAGGGCGTTTGCCTTGCACACGGCCCAGGTTTGATCCCTAGCATCCCATATGGTACCCCGAGCACCACCAGGAGAAATTACTGACTGCAGAGCCAGGAATAACCCCAAAGTGTGTGACCCAGAAAGGAAAAAAAAATCACTGCAAGGCAGCAACAAAGGTACAAAGGAAGCACAACAGAACTGATCTACAAAACTGAGATTGGGGGCTGGCGCAGTAGCACAGCAGGTAGGGTGTTTGCCTTGCACGCAGCCAACCCAGGTTCGATTCCCAGGCATCCCATACGGTCCTCCGAGCACCACCAGTAGTACTTCCTGAGTGCATGAGCCCGGAGTAACTTACCCCTGTGCATTGCTGGGTATGATCCAAAAAGAAAAAAAAAAACCCAAAAACCAAAAAAAAAAAAAATACTGAGCTTAGTGGGGTGCTGGAAGGTAGGGAAACTGAAAACCTTGGGGAGGGAGGTGGGTGCAAGGCAAGGGGTATGTGCTGGAATGATGTACAGGGGAAACCACCATTAAGAATACTGGGGCGGCGCTGGCGAGATAGCACAGCGGGTAGGGCGTTTGCCTTGCACGCAGCCAACCCGGGTTCGATTCCCAGCAACCCTTATGGTCCCCTGAGCACTGCCAGGAGTGATTCCTGAGTCAAAGCCAGGAGTAACCCCTGAGCATCGCCAGGTGTGACTCAAAAAGCAAAAAAAATAAGAATACTGTAGGGGCTGGGGTGATAATACAGTGGGTAGGGTGCTTGCCTTGCATGCAGCCAACCTGGGTGTGATCCCTGGCATCCCATATGGTTCCTTAGAGCACTGCCAGGAGTGATTCCTGACCACAGAGCCCAAAGTTACCCCTGGGCACCCGCTGGGAGTGGCCCCAGAACCAACCAAGCAAGCAAACAACAACAAAAATACTGTAAATCTTTAGGCTGAGTGATAGTACAGCAGGTGGAGCACTCGCCTTGCATGAGGCCCATCCAGGTTATATCCCGGCATCCCATATGGTCCCAAGCCACCAGGAATGATCCCTGAGCTCAGGGTCAGGAGCAAGCCCTGAGCAACAAAGGATGGGCCCTGCCACCCCAAAAACAGTAGGATGGGGATGATTTCTTTAAGAGGCCAAAGTGAGTGTATCGAAGGCAGGCAGTGTGCCTTGTATGCAGCTGACCTAGGTTTGATCCCTGGCCCTCGTAAGGCCTCCCAAGCCTACCAGGAGTGATCCCTGAGCTCAGAGCCAGGATAAGTCCCGAGCATCACAGCATGTGGAACAAAAACAAGTATTTTAAATCACAGTACCTCAGTTTTTTTTAAGTTAAAAAATTAATTTTAAACACATACACACATATTCTAGGAATTTACAAGGCACATAACCCGATTATAGCTCTATGGCAAAGTTACAAGGAAAATGAGTCGGGAAAGATGACTCAGTGGTTGGGTACATGCCTGGCAAGCACACAGTCCCAAGTTCAGCCCACAATACCACCATGTCCCCCCAACCCCACTACAGAGACAGAAATCAGATTAATAAAAAAAAAAAAAAAGTAAAATAGTAGGGAAATTCTGAGGAGAGCAGAATACTGATGTGGTGTTCAGGGAGAACAAGAATTACAGAGGAGAAAGCAACCCATTTACAGACCCAGCTGTCAAAATTAACACCATGAATGAAGGACTGATGAAAACTGGGTACTTCCAGGTAGCATATCCTGAGCAGCTTATACAATTACTTATTCAGTCTAACCGGAATCTAGCCAAAAGAAAATACAGAAAATGAAAATCAGGAACCATTCAGAAAATTGGGAACGACGTATATATACACTTCACAAAATGTCAATTCATTCATTTTCGGGAGCCGGAGAGAAAGCACAGTGGGTAGGGCGTTTGTCTAGCATGTGGCTGACCTAGGTTTGATCCCCGGCACCACGTAAGGTCCAGGAGTGATTCCTGAGTGCAAAGCCAGGGGTGACCCCTGAGCACTGCTGGGTGAGGTCCAAAAAACAAAGCAAAAGTCAACTTATGGAAGGAAAAGGTGAGGAATTATTCCAGAATAAAGGAGACAGGAGACATGACCCCTAAACGTTAACTGCAAATCCTAGCCTGTGGCCTGGCCCGAGCGTGAAGAAAATAAAAAGTCAAAAAGAGATCATACAGCAGACGAGGCACTTGCCTTGCACACAGCTGGCCCCAGTTTGCCTCGCAGCACAGCATACTGTCCCCAAGCAGTGCCGGGAGTGATTCCCAAACACAGAGCCAGGAGTCGGCCCGCCCCAAGGAACCAAAGCCAGGGCACTGGCGATGTGGCTCAATGACCGTGGCCTGACTTTGCAGGGGTGAGGCAACTAGGAGAGATCCCCAGTACCACAACCCAGGCATGTAACTCCTGGAGTCTATCTCAACAACAGCAACAGGGAGGGACTGGGGGAAAGCCAAGCACACAGCAGACGGGGCGGAGGCATGGCTCGACACAAGCCGACGTGGGAACCGGGTTCTGATCCCGGGCACGGCCAAAAAGGAAATTAAAGACAGCACGGGGGTCAACTGACAAAACTGAAATCTGAAAAAGGAGACTCGTATTATATGAATTAGTTATGTTGTAAACACTGAGATGAGCAGTACTTCATTCCTAGGAAATGCGCATTAAGAATTTAGCGGAGGGGCTGGAGCAACAGCACAGCGGGTAGGGCATTTGCCTTGCACGCGGCGGACCCAAGTGCAATTCCCAGCATCCCATATGGTCCCCTGAGCACCGCCAGGAGTAACTCCTGAGTGCAGAGCCAGGAGGAACCCCTGTGCATCGCCGGGTGTGACCCAAAAAGAAAAAAAAAAGAAGAATTTAGCGGTGAAGGACCAGCTATGCAATTTATTCTTTTATTCGCAATGGTTCAGGAAAAAAAGAGGCATATGCTAACTACATATGTATAAGCATGTAAATCTACACATCCAAAAGGAGCAAACAGTAAAATAGTAAAAGGTCCAAGTCTTGCACAAAGGAAGTCCAGGTTTCATTTCTGATACGGCCTGGTTCCTGTAGTTCCCCAAGTACCACTGAGACCCCCCATGCGAGGTGCCCCTGGGCGTATTGGCCCCCAAACAAAATCAAAAGGAAAAGGGAAACTTGGGTAAAAGGTATACGGGTTCTTACCATTTTTCTGTATATTTGAAATGATTTCAAACGTCTGTGTAGGGATTAAATCTAGGGCCTGGTGTTAGGCCTCAACTCCTCAGCTTCTCAACTCCCAAGTAAGACATTTTAATGCTTTTGGGCCACACCCAGTGGCGTTAAGGAGGGGGCAATACTGCCAACACAGTGTTGGTCGGGGACCCACAAAATGCCGGCAGAGCAGGAGGAGGGTCCACGCAGTGCCAGGGATCCCCACCACAGCACTGCTCCATGAACACTCCAGTTTCCCACAGAAATGTTTCAATAAAAGGATAACCGATCTATACATTCAAATGAGTAAAATGGGAAAGTCTGCTAGTCATACTTACTATAACTAGAGAACCGGAGAAACTATCAACCCCCAAACAGTGAGGCTAGGAAGACACTAACCAAAAAAGTTGGCACATCACTCGTGCTGGAAACAAATTAGCCTCTCAGGGCTGGGGAGATGCTCAAAGGGTTAATGCACACACGGTGCGCTGGGATCAAGCCCTGGCACCTCATCAGGAGCATGAGGGTCAACCCCCACCCCACCCCAAGCTGCGCCAGGAGTACCCACCCCACCAAGAACATTCTGAGAGAAGCTTTGCTAGAAAAGTCACTTTCTAGCACTGTCCTCCCGTCGTTCATCGATTTGCTCGAGTGGGCACCATTAACGTCTCCATTGTGAGACTTGTTGTGACTGTGTTTGTTGTGTTTGACATATCAAATACGCCACGGGGAGCTTACCAGGCTCTGCCATGCGGGTGGGATACTCTCGGTAGCTTGCTGGGCTCTCCGAGAGGGACGGAGGAATCGAACCCGGGTCGGCCACGTGCAAGGCAAACACCCTACCCGCTGTGCTATCGCTATCGTTCCAGAGTGATATTTATAATTATTTAGAAATAATAATTACAATAACATTCTTATAAAAATTGTTTATAACAACATTATTATAAACACTGTTATTATTTACAATAACGTTTAATTATTGTGTTTAGAAGACTCTAAACAAGCACAGGCCATCATGGCAGCCAATCGCCACTTGTTGCTGGCTCTAAATTGCTTAAAGTAAAATAAAAAGGAATCCTGAGTTTCTCAGTCACACGGGCCACATTTCAAGTGTTCAAGAGGCATGAATGGCCAGCATGAGGGACTGTGCAGGAAAGGACCTTCCTATCATTGCAGAAAGTCTACTGGACAGCCCTGTGGGGAAAAAAATGTAGTCTTGTGTCTACTATCAGTTGAAAGTATATAAAGCAAAATTAGCAGTAAGTTTTAAAATTCACTGCCCTCACAGATTTCTGCATCTTAGACTGGATGAAAATGAGTAAATAACAGAAGATTTGAGTAATGTAAAGGACAAAGCTGATTTAGTGGACGAGGTGGACTTCTGTAGACTGCCAGTAAAGTAAACACACATTTTTCGGATTCACACAGAGATCCTAAAACTTGATCATCTACCAGGTCACGAAGACAGGCGCAATAAATGGCAGAGAAACCATTTCTCTGGCCACCATGGAATGAGGCTGCAAGTGACAACAAAAGAGACGACAAGACAGAATTTTGTTTGAAAATTTTTCAAGAAAAACAAACAAAAAAGATGACATGCTTAGGAAACTCAAAAAAATAATGAAGGTACTATGCAATAAAACATGTTTGCAATATTCTCATATCCATCCACAGAAGAAAACGGAAATAATGTTCATACAATGGAATCGTGTTTGGCAAAGCAAAAGGACAATCATGACACCTACGACCACCCCAAGAGGAAGGGGGCGCACTTCCACAGGCGTCCCGAGGGAGTGAAAGAGCGCGGACAGCAGAGCACACATGCTCCTCTGGTCAAACTACGTCTCACTCTATGGTGATAAAGGGAGAACAAAGGTTTCCCTTGCAAGAGAAGGTGGACTAGAATGGATACAAAAGAGGTTCTGGGTCAGTTGACATCTTAATCCGGGGATGAGTGGATGCACAGGGATAGAATTCATTAAGTCTGAACATTAAGATCGGTACATCTGAGGGGCTGGAGAGCTAATTCAGAAGTTGAGGTGCTGGCCTTGTAATGCTTCCAAAGATGGTTAATGCCTGGTACAGCATAAGAAGCCCCAAGCATTGCCAGGGATCACTCCTGAGCAGAGAGCCAGGAATAGCATCGCTTGGTATGGCCTCCCGACCCCCACCACTCAAATGAAAACAAAAGTTTGGACACTTTCTTGGATTACTCACCATACCTCAACAAAATGTTCTTAAGCAAAACCCAAAACCTTGTAAAAATGCAGCTCTAGCAATACTGAGGGAAATGAATCCTTGAATAGTTGTAACTGAACAGAAGTCTGAAAGGACTAAAGAGTAAGCATGAAACGGGAATTTGGAAGAAGAAACAGAACAAATTCATACCAAGGTGAAGGGAACGAAAAGACAGGTGCCGGAACTAAGGCACACTTTCCTACCCCTCCCAAGACTGTTTCCCCAAAATTCCTTTTCCCCACTCGACAACATTCCTGTCTTTAGTCCTTACTGCCTCCCCCAACCTCCCCCCAATCTCCAATCTCCTCTCCCTGTGGCCTCACTCTGGCTGTAGAAACTGGAGAAGCGGTCAAGGGCATCACAGAATTCTGCGGGAAGGCACTTTCGGGGCTGGTACAGGTAGCAGAGACGGGAGACTGGCCAACAGCGCGGGGACAAGACCAGTATGGACACTGTTGGACTTGGATCATCGAGAAACAGTTCTTTCTTGGCCTCTTCTTTCTCCTCTTCCTCCTGCGAGACACGAGGATTCCAGGGCCCTGGGGCTCTTCGATGTGCTCTCCTCTTCCCTCCCGCGCGTCGCCGCCTCTTACCTCTTCCAGGCCCTGCACCTCATCCTCCTGCTCCAGAAGCAGCCTGTCCAGCCGCTGGAGCTGGTAGGCGTGGAACTGGCGCTGCAGCTCCTCGGAGGCGCCCAGACTCCGCAGCATCTGCTGGGGGAGGCGGTTGGGGAAGCAGAGGCCGATCTGCTCCAGCACGGCCCCCTCCAGCCAGTTCGAGTCCATGCCCAGGAGACGGTCCGCCATGTAGTGTCTGCAGCACACACAGCCCAGGGGCGGCGCCTCAGGGGGACCCTGGGCACAGCCTGGGGTCAGCTTCCCCCACCCCTCCGTTGCAGTCTGCCAAGTCCCAGGCCCAGCCGCTCCTCTTCCTTCCTCCCCACTCCCCGGCATCTTCCTTGCCCCTCCCCTCGGCTCCTCCCTCCTTCCCTGTAAGCCTCTGCTCGGGTCCCTGTGCAGACTGGAGGCCTCCCAGGCCCCTCTCTCTCCAGACCTGCACTCACTGATAGAAGTGCTCGAAGGTTGTGGCCAGCTCCAGGCCAGACAAGACCATGATGGGTTCCAGGTGCCGCTGAAGCTGCCCGAGCATCTCGACGCCAGGGACTCCGCCAACTAGGCCCCCCTGGATCTGCTGGTCAATGTGCCTGGCAAACTGCTCGCTTATCTGGGGCGGACACGGGGCGGAGCAAGCCATGACTGTGAGCAAGGGTGCAGAGGGCGGGCGAGTGGGACGTGGGGTGTGGGGTAGGGGCGGGGGGATCGGGGCGGGGGCAGGCCTGGCACTCACGTGGGCCGCGGTGAGGAAGGACTGCTGCAGCAGGGCCCCTGAGAAGCCACTGCGCAGAGCCAGGGTGAAGGCTGCCCGCGGCCCGAAGAGTTCGGAGCCCGCAGTCTGCAGACACTCGTAGAGTTGACAGTAACGAGGCACAAAGTCAGGGGCCCTCCAGGCTGCAGCCAGAAAGCGGCCGACCTGGGAAGGAGAGGAAGAAGCGAATGCGCGGCCACCTGACTGCAGCCCACCCCCGCAGGGCTCGCCAGGCTGCCCACCTGCTCCTGCACCACACTCTGCCAGCATTTGGTGATGTTCCTCAGGCTGCTGCTGGGAAGAGCTGGGGGCGGTCCGGGACTCCGCTCCCGCCCCTTATTGTTCCTGCCGACTGGGGAGACGGAAGGGAGGCCTGAGCCCAGTGGTCTGGGGAATGGACCCCCCCCTTTACAAGGCAGCAAGGAAGGCCCGGGGGTCTCTGGCACCGGGGTCCGGAGCGCCACCACTGGTGGAAGGGGACGTACAGGGCCGGGTGGGTGGCTCTGGAGATGGCCCTGGCGGAGGCTCCACGTGCACCAGCAAGTGGCACAGGCCACGCACTCGCGAGGCGAAGGAGGCGGCTCGGCCAAGGGGATTCCGCGAGCTCTCCCGCTGCACCAGGTACTGATCCAGCAGCCACCCCAGCGAGCTGACACCGGTGGCAGCATCTGAGAGACAAGGGACGCACAGGTCTTCATGGGGAAGGGAAGGGGCAGAGGGCATGGACAGCCCTGACCCTGAGCAGCCACTAGACGGCAGCAGGGCCAAGGCCGCCCTTCCCCGAGGCCTGCTTTGGGGAGGGACAGCGTGGGACCAGGACAAGCATCATGGACAGGACGGAGAGGAACATGGAGACAGGCCTTCCAGGGAGATGCAGGACCAAGAGGACGAGTACCGGAGCTGGGGGCCCCTCCCTTCATGGAACAATGACAAGCACTGCCTACCCGGGGTAGTGATGTTTTGCACTAGGGGGCTGACAAGCGCCTCCCAGCACGTCCTGCCCAGGGCTTGGGCAGCCTCGTCGTCGGGGAGGAAGCGGTCAGCAAAACTCTGCTCGTGGCGCAAAACCCGGTTCAGCCTGGGAACAAAGAGGAGGTGGGGAGGGGGACCGAGACGTCCACGCAAGCTGCAGTGCCCGCCCATGGCGGCCAGCTCTTCCCCACCAGCACGGCCGCCTCTGCCACCCACCTGGGGCACAGCTGCAGGAGGCCCCTGCGGTCCTCGGCTATATCCTGGCTCCAAACCTGAGCCTGGATGGTGTAGAACAGACACGTACGGCGACACAGCTGCTCCCGGAACAGCGGCCAGAAAGTGGGCTTGGGGCCCAGGACCTCGATACCCCGAACCCGGGTGTCGATGCCGCCCTGGAATACAGACGAGGCTGTCACTAAGCTACCCGGCCACCGAGCCCAGCCCCAGCCCGGAGGCCCACATTCCCGGGATCAGCCCAGGAACTGGTAACAGCGTCCCCCTCCCCGAGCAATGAGGCAGACATGTGGCAAGAGGCAGGCCCCCAAGTATGACAGGGAACAGCCATTACTGGGCCCCTGAGCTAGGTTCTGCTCCCCAGCACCCCCGACCCCTACCTGCTGGCAGCGTTTGATGCGGATCTGGATGACGGGCCAGAAGCGGGTCAGGTTCTCCAGGAGGATCACGCGGCTGGCCGAGGGCAGCACGTTCACCTGGCGGGCAGGGGCGAAGTGGCGGGAGAGAGCGGTCACCTCCAGGTATCACCAGAAGGCCTGCTGGAGTGGGCGTGTGTAGCGAATGTGAGGAAGGGAAGTGTGTGTGTATGAGTGTATGTGTGTAGGGGGGAGTGTGTGTGGAGGAGTGAAACAGGAGTGTGTGAGACAGAGCAACCAAGCAGCAAGCAGGGGTTGTATGTGGTAGGGGCGAGCGAATGGAGAGGCCCGTGTGTGGGCGGTGTGGATGGATGCAAGAGAGGAATGTGGAAGTGTGTGAGGAATGACGTGTGGAACAGAAGAGTAGAGTGCATGTGTGTGCAGAGAGCAAGTGTGTCTATCTGCTCCCTGCACAGGGCAGGCTGGCGTTCTGCCGTTTTGATCCTGTTTCTGTTTTGTTTTGGGGGCCGCGAGTGGTGATGCTCAGGGCTGACTCCTGGCTCTGCGCTCAGGGACCACTCCTGGCGGTGATCAGGGGACCGTCTGGGGTTCTGGGGACGGAGCCCAGGTCAGCCATAAGCCAGGCAAGCGCCAGAGCTGCCGTCCAGCCTCTAGCTCCTCACCGTTTTCAGCTCCGTGTTGATGCAGCTCGTGTTGTCACCCCCAAACACCACCACCCTGGCTGGCATGTAGCTTGAGTCCTCGCTGGCCACCAGCAGAGTCAGCTGCCTGGGGGAGGAGAAAGGGAGTCTGGTAACAGGGGCCCCGGTCTCAGCTCAAGGCGACTTCACCCAGCTAAAGCCAGCCCGGCCTGTGTGAGGTCCTGAATCCCACCCTGGCACCACTCTAAGAAAAGCCACTTCAACCCCCCACTACTCCCTCACTGTCTCCCTTTGTTGGTGCTAAAAGAGATAATTCTCCCCGGACCTTCTGTCTTCCCTTTCCCTTCCCCAAGTGGCTTTAATTACTTTCTTTCATTTCGTGGGCCTCCCCAGACGTGCTGGGGACCCTGTAGACTACACCTGGTGGTGTTCCGGGGCTGAGGGGGGGCTGTTTGGGGCTGAGGGCTGAAGCTGGGTCCTTTGCCTGCTTGTCAGACGTGTGCTCCAACCCTCGGAGCTATCTACCTCAGTCTCCCCCAAATTTTTCACTGTCACTTTCAACTAAAAATGAGCCCCCTTCTTATTGGTTTTTGGGTCACACCCAGTGATGCTCAAGGCTGACTCCTGGCTCTGCACAGGAATCACACCAAGAGGTGTTTGGGAGTACCAAGTGGGATGCTGGTGATTGAACCCAGGTCAGCTGCCTGCAAGGGAAGAGCCCTACCCACTGTCCTATCACTCTGGCTCTGGAAATAAACCCCTAGTGACTTCCAACCCACATGGCCAAGAGACCCTCCTAAGCTGTCTGCCCACTGGCCTGAGGGCACACTGAAGTCAACATGCCCAAAGGAATATTCATCTGTCCACAGAACTTGTCCTGCTTCTGGTTTCCCTCTCCTGGGGCTGAAAACCACCATCGACCCTGCGCTTAAGCCCAACTCCACTGCGGTTCTCCCTCTCAGACTTCTGCCAGCCTGGCAACGCCAAGCCCCACAGACTCGACTTCTCAGAGCTCCCACTCCATTCGCCTCCTGACTCCTCCAGCCTCTTAGAGGACGTTCCCAACTACACACTGCAGAAACTTCTGCTGGCTCTCCTGCTCCAGTCCATCTTCCTGTGATTGCCAGGGTGAATTTTCTTTTTGGTTTTGGTTTCAGTTCACGTCTGGCTGTGCTCAGAGCTTACTCCTGCCTCTAAATTCAGGCTCAATCCTAGGTGGGGCTCGGTGGACCATATGGGGTGCCAGCCTTCGAATTCGGGTTAGCCAAGTGCGGGGCAAGTGCCCTACCCTCTTGACTACCTCTCCAGCTCCTCAGAGTGCGTTTTCTAAGTTGAAAGACTACGTCTTGAGCTAGAGAGTTAGTACAGCAGGTAAGGCACTTGCCTTTACAACCCCTGGTACCTGCTTCAGCCCCCTGCACTGCATATTATTTCCCAGGACCGCAGGGAGTGATGCCCTAGCAAAGCCAGAAACAGCATCTGAGCATCACTGAGCGTGGCCCAAACTACCCCACCCCCATCCCATCCCCAAAATTGCCTCTTGCCTACTATTCCCTTAAAAAAAAATCCTTCAGTAGTTCAAGATGCAGAATCAACTCAATTTTTTTGTTTTTGGGCTACATCCAGTGGTGTTCAGGATTTACTCCTGGCTCTGCACTCAGGGATCACTCCTGGTGGGATCAGGGGACCATGCGGGATGCTGGGGATAGAACTGGGTTGGACGCATGCAAGGCAAGTACCTAACCATTGTCCTATCGCTCTGTCCCCCAAATTCAAATTTCTTAGCTCACAAAACCCCTCGGATGTCTAGCTCTGCCTACCAGCTAAGCCCCACCTCCTGCCACTTCACACGCCCTTTGTCTAGTCAAACCCGATGACTTCATTCCTCCAAACCTCTCTCTGCTTGACTCGCTTCCACCTGCACCCACCCTTCCTACCTGGCGCCTCCACTGCCCTTGCTCCCCCAAGTCTCTCTCACCTTCCAAATACCATGCTACAACCCCTCCTTCTGGGCGCCTTCTCCAGCGGCCCAGGCTCCTGTGCTCAAGCCAAGCATGATGCTTCCTGACTACCCTGCTAGGTGCCGAGTTTCCCGAACACGAGCGATTGCATCTTACTGTCCTTGAGCTCAAGGTCTGCTCCTAGCAAGAAGACCCACGAACCCAGCGGCAGTGGGAGGAACGGGGGAGCGAGCAGCGGATCTCCCTCGGCACCACGCTGAGCAGGTGGACCCGTGTGGGGCGCCTGACAAAGGATGTCGGGACTGAGCAGAGGGCCCGTTCATTTCCTGCACCAAGCAAGGCCGAGTGTGTCCCCCAGACATCGGGGCTGCGGAGGGGTGATGCCCGTGTGCTGGGGCCTGGCGGGATGGCCACGCGCGTGTTCGCACCTGATCAGGACACCCCGGTGCATGTGCAGCGTGATGTGGTGGGAGCCGGTGCTACCGTTGGACTCCCAGTAGGTCTTGGGGTTGCGGTCGGTCAGCTTGCTGGCCCGGTGCGGGTTGGAGGACACCTCCACCTTCTCCCAGCACTTGTCCTCGCGCACCTCCACGCTGGAGCCTGGGGCGGCAGGCAAGCGGGCAGTCACGGCTGGCCGCAAGCAGAGGAAAGGGGGCAGAAAGGAAGGGGAGGAGCAGCACCCGGGTGGGCGCTGGGGGGAGGGGGGTGCACACACCCTGGCAGAGGTGCCTGAGGAAGACGTCGAAGAAGGGGATGTTGATGGGTCGGTGGGTGCGCCTGTGGTCCTCGATCTGGCCCAGCACCATCTGTAGCCACCAAGGGAGAGAGGAGGATGGGGTGCAGGGAAGAGAAACACGGAAAAAGACCAGGGGATGATACGGCTGAGGGCTAGCGCCAGATATCCAAAACAGACTCAACGACACGGAAAACAGGAGCTCTAAGCTGCGACCACTGGAACTTTGGAACGCACCTGTCCAGGTGGCAGGTGGGGAGGGGGTGGGCGTGGGAGGGAATCTGGGAACACTGGTAAGGGGGGAAGCTGATACCGATGGTGGGACTGCTGTTGAAATACTATTTGCCCAAAACGCAACTACTGATAACTTTATAAATCAATTACTCGATTTAAAAAAAGGGAAAGAAATAGAAAATAAAACAGGGAAGGGATGGAAGCAGCAGCACAGTGGCAGGGCTCTTATCTTGCATGCAGCCAACCCGGGTTCGATCCCTGGCACCCTATATGGTCCCCTGAGCCCTGCCAAGGAGTGATCCCTGAGCACAAGGCCAGGAGTAAGCCCCGAACATTTTGCCCCGGGTGTGGCCCCGGGCAAAATTATAATGAAACAGAACAATTTTAATGGCCAGGGGAGGTTTAAGGAGACAGCTCAGAGGGCTGGGGCACAGGCTTTGCCTGCAGGAGCCCCTGGTTCCTCCCGGGCTCCTCGCAGTCTCCTGAGCACCGCCCCATGTGGCCCTTTGAAGGGGTCAAGGGGGCCAGACTGGTCGCCGCTGGTGCCCAGCACTTCCCCTCCCCCCTCACCTGAATGCAGCCGGCCAGGATGCTGGAGGTGAGGTTGCTGTAGAGCCGGGCGTGCTTCTCACAGGTGGCCAGCAGCTCCCGCAGCTCACAGGCCAGCAGCGCGTGCGCCGAGTGTTTGCCCTCGAGTTTGGCGAGGGTGTCGCCGGCGCCCAGGCAGCAGAGCACCACGGCGTGGTCCTTGTGTGTGAAGGCCAGGCGGTGCAGGAAGCCGAGCAGGTCCTTCACAATCTGCACCGGGGCCGCACACGGTCACACGCAGGAAACTGAGGGCAGGCCACGCAAGGGCAGCGTGCTGTCTAACGGGGACACGGCGGGCGGCTGAGATCTGAACCTGGACTTGCAGCCCCAGGGAAGGAGAGCGGGAAGGCCCCCCCGCCGCTGGCAGGCGGAGAGCAAAATGTGGGGGCCCAGCGGGGCTCAGGGACACAGTCTTCTAACTGATCCCCTGGTTCTCTCAGGAGCCGTGCCTGGTGGCTGAGCCACACCCCCGACAGGGGACAGCAAGGATTGTGTGCACAAGTCTGGGAAAGCCACCGTCTAAAGCCCACTGAGGCCAGGGGATGGAGCAATAGCACAGCGGGTAGGGCATTTGCCTTGCACGCAGCCGACCCGGGTTCGATTCCCAGCGTCCCATATGGTCCCCCGAGCACTGCCAGGAGTAATTCCTGAGTGCATGAACCAGGAGTAACTCCTGTACATCGCCGGGTGTGACCCAAAAAGAAAACAAAGAATATGGACACTGGCCTTCTCCTTCCACCCTGCCCCGCCCAGGGTGCCAACCCATCCGAGAGGCTGTCAGGTGTCCTTCAGAGCTGCCCGGGGCCGCCAGGACAGTACCTCAGAGTCACTGCTGGGGTTGCTCAGGCATCTGAGGCAGGGCTCCAAGACCTCATGCCAGGGGAGGTCCATGGCCTCGGGGTGATCCAGCAGCCGTGTCAGGATCCTGAGGAGGGCCGGGAAGGGCTGAAGGGTCTGCCGCCGCCGGCTCCTGCCCGCTGCACGGGTGCCCCAATGGGACCTCACCTCAGTGCCCTCAGCAGCAGGGCTTTGTTGGGTCCGGGGGCGTCGAGGGTCCTCAGCAACAGGAGGAAGGGCTGGGTGTCCTGCTGGAGGCGCTGCAGGAGAGGCCCCAGGGCCGCGGCAGGGGCAGCCGGGCCGCCCTCGTGGCACAGCACGCGCTCCAGGTCCAGGAGGAGCTCGGCAGACGGGCCCCCCACCAGGGAGCGGATCAACAGCTCTGGGGACGCATCCTGGACCTGGGCTTTGGGGGTCTCCAGCACTGCGGCCAAACACGTGGGAGAAGGAAAGAAACCACGTCTGTGGCCGCGGCTTCCGCAAAGCTGACAAGGCAGCTACCAGAGCAACTAGCCGAACGCCCTGTCTGCGGCCTTCCAGCCCGGCCGGAAGACGGAGAATGGCCGTTTCCAATCTCCCGCCACACCCCTCTGCGATGTGTGCGCTTCTGCGATGACCGCAAAGGGCTCCCGCTGCAGGACAACTACACAACCATCACAAACTCTGCGTGCCAGGAGTTACGACTGCTCCCAAGCAGGCTTCCCAACCAACGCTCGGCTGCCCGGTGAGACTCAGCTGGGGTGTGGAGAAGGGGGAGGCCGTGGTCCAGCAAGTGGACAGCCTTTGAGGGGGGAGGCTACCCAGTGGTGCTCGGGGGTTTCTCCTGGCCCTGCGCTCAGGGATCGTTCTTGGTGGTGCTCGGGGAACCAGATGGGATGCCCGAGATCAATCCAGGGCTGGATGCGCTGCAAGGAACATGCCCGACCCACTGTACTCTCACTCTGCACACTGCAGGGCTTCTCTGGAATCACCCTCTTTAGAAGTGGCCAAGTTCAACTTAAGGTGTAACGTGAACACCAAAACCCTCTTGTGCTGATGCTTCCTTTCAGAGTGGCTTCACCAGGGGCCAGAGAGATAGCACAGTGGATAGGGCACTTGTGCCTACACGTGGCCAACCTGGGTTCAATCCCCGGCATCTCATATGGTACCCCAAGCACTGCCAGGAGTGACCCTGAGCACAGAGTCAGGAGTAATCCCAGAGCATCGCCAGGTGTGGTCCACACACACACACAAAAACAAGACAACCAGAGTGGCGTCACCTTGGTGCCCTCCTACCTCCCAGTGATACCTGTGCGCTGGGGACTGGCTGGCGGCTCTGAGTAGCGACTGAGCAGCATCATCAGGATGGTGCGGGTGGTGGGCATGGGCTCCGTCCCCGGGGCAACCCCCGAGTGCCTGAACAAGGTGTCCCTCAGCTCCTGGGTGATAATCTGGTCTCCCAGTGTATGATGGTTGCACAGAAGCAGGTTGAGGAGAAGCAGGCCATTTCTCACTGCGGAGGAGCACCTGGGAGGAGGGAGATGGCCCAGGAAGAAGGTGAGGGTGAACGCCCTGACAGGAAGCAGGTGCAGAGGGGAGGTGCCAGCCCGTTCCTGCAGCCAGGACGACGGGGCGTGGCCCTGGCTACCCCAGGGAGGGAGGTCAGGGCACCCTCTGGGAAACCTCCTGCCCCCAACAATGTGGCCTCTCTGCCCACCAGAGGGAAGGCCCCCCGCGGCTCATCCAGGGACCGCAGTGTGAGGGGAATTTCTGCGGGACCCAGGGTTGAGCAGGAGTTGGGGGCGGGGAGGGCGGTGCCCTGACCCCTCCGTGTTCAGCATGAGGATCACAGCCGCGGGAATGGTCAGGAGCAGACTGTCGGTGCCCGGGAGGGTGGCCGAGTCAATGCTGGCAAAGATCTCTCTGGTCATCTGGGCGTCAAACAACGGGGGGAGAGACTCTTGGCCAGGAACGAAAGTGGGCATCTCCGAGGAGTTGGCAATGGCCAGCATCTTCAGCGCCTGTGAGTGGGCCGGAGAGACAGCACGATGAGCGGGGCTCTTGTCTTGCACACAGTCAATGTGGGTTCGATCCCTGGCACCCCATAGGGTGCTCCACCAGCCCACCAGGAATGGTCCCTGAGTGCAGAGCCAGGAGTAACCCCTGAGCACCGCCAGGTGTAGCTCCAAACCAAACAACAACAGAAGCCCAAATAAAGAACAGTGCCTGTGACGGGGGCATGTGGCAGAGTTAGTAATGAAGGGACCTAGAGGCACCATGTAGGAGTCCATCCCTTCAGTTTACACAGAAAGCAAACAAACACGATCTGAGGGTCCCAGGTCAAGTATACCATGTGGGGAGGGGCAGAGGGGTTCCTGGGACTTCCCCTCAGGTGGGGGCCTTTTACCACACCCAGCACACAGCTAGGAGTAAGGCCCAGCAATGCCACGTACGCCCCCCTCTAAAAAAATAACAAAGATAAAAGTTTCTCTTGTCTCTGCTCCTGACCCTACGCCCCTCTGCAAAACTTCTTGTTCCCTGACGGTTCCCTCTGCCCCATCATTAAACAAGAAAGCTTCCTGTCCCCTTCAATTCTCTCTCGGCACCTCCCCTCCAGGCTACTCTGTTTTCTCCAGGAGTCCCCCTTCCCCTTGCCCCAAAGCCTCCACAGACTCCTCGACCAGACCCGTGAATGTCTCATGGACAGAGTCCCTTAGATTTGGAGGGGAAAAAAATCTGGTGATGTGTTAACTTGTTGGTAGGGGCCACAGAGAAACGACATCCAGAGGAAGATCCTGGCATTAGAGTGATTCTGGTGGAAACTGCCTCTCTTGGCAAAGGCGCAACCCCTCGGGGGTCGTAACTGCCTGTGGGGATGGAGGAGACCAGAACCAGCCGTATGGTGAGTCCTGCCGAAGAGGCGCGCTCTCTTCAGTGCCCCTAAATGAATTCTGCGGACGGTCTCTTATAACTGTAACTTGTTAACTGCAATGCCGCCCGTCTGTTGCAGGGCAAGAGGCCGAACTGAGGGTCAGGGCCTCTGCTTTGGTCAGGCCATCAGAAAGGGCTGGGAGCTCTTTCAAGTGGCAGGGCCAAGACTCAGATGGCCTGGCAGCTCTGGGGGGAGCTGCAACCAGCAGGAGCCCTAAAGGGAAGTCTGGCGTGAGTGCATGCATTGTGTTACCTGCGGCTGGGGGGAGAGAGGGGATCCCCAACAGGCACCGCACTGAGGGATGAGGCCCCCTCAGGCCACGGGGAACACATGCAACCCAGGCCTCCCCGTAGCCGGCACTCCTCTCGGGAGTCAAAGTGAGCAAGGTGGCCAGAGATGAAGCACGGGGCCTTGCACCCCACCATCTCCGGCACAGCGTAAGGTCACATGAGCAACGAGCATGCCGGGTATGGCACCAAGCTTCCCCATCAACCCCCAAACACACACGCTTATGCACACATGTGCACACGCACATGAATACATGTGTGCAATAGAGAACCAATACTTTTTGGGGCCACATCCAGTGGTATTCAGGGATTACTCCTGGCTCTGCACTCAGCACTTACTCCTGGTGGTGCTCAGGGGACCATGTGGGGTTCCGGGGATTGAACCTGGATCAGCCACGTGGAAGGCAAACACCCCACCTGCTGTACTAGTGCTCTGGCCCCAGGAAGCCGATACTTCTGGAAGCTCCCCTGGTCTCTGCAGCCCTTTTTATTCTCTGGGCTCAGAGTGGCAAGGCAGTGGCACAGCTGTCTTTGTCGTAACAAATCCAGTAAGAATTTGTTTCAGCCTTAGAATCTAAGGCTGAAAAATACTTGGCTGCAGGCAGAAAGACGAGTCTTTTTGTTAGCCGGCTTGTCAGCTTGCTGAATCAGAGGTAACACCCAGCAGTGAAAACACGCGTGGGAAATCCAACATACCTGAGAGTGCAACTCTTGACCCCCTCAGCCCTCTTATGTCGCCACATTCTCCCACTTAGTAAACACCGCCTCACCCAGCCTGCAGCCTGGTTCATTCTTGTTATTCTGGGGCTTGGGGGTCACATCTGGCGGTGCTCAGGGGTCACTCCTGGTTGGTGCGCAGGGGACTGTATGTGGTACTAGGCTTCAAACTGGGATGCCAGTGCTGAAGCGACGCACCTTCATCCCTGTATCTCTCTGGCCCTGCTGCCCCTGTCCAGATGCAGGAGCCATTCATAAACACTCTCTTCTTGGCTCGCGAGAGCCTTCAAAGGACCGGAGCACATGCTCTGCATGAAGGAGGCCCAGGTTCAACTTCTGCATGGAAAAGTTCCCCAAGCACTGCCAGGAGTAACCCACAAGCACAGAGACCAAAGTAACCATCCACCCAGCACACACAAAAACTCAAATCAAATCATGAAGAAGACAGTTTTTTGTTCTGTTTCAGTGTTGGAGGCCACACTCAGCAGTGGTCAGGGATAACTCCTGGTTCTGGACTAGGGGTCCCTCCTGACACTGCTGGGGGCGCGTTGTAGGCTGCCAGAGATGAAGCCGGGGTCAGCCACATGCAAACCAAGTGCCTTACCCACTGTACTCTCTCTCTGGCCCCTACCTTCTCCTCCTCCTCCTCCAAACATGCACTGCATCCCCTAGGCACTTCCACAGGCTCTCCTAAATCCCTCTGTACCTTCCAGCAATTCCCGCGCTGCCCTGCCACCAGGCTGGGCGCACTCACCGCCAGCCCCGCCTGCTGCACCAGGATGGAAGCCTTGTACTCCTGCATGCACAGCAGCACGGCGTAGATGCCGCCCTCCCTGGCAAAGAGTGGGCGCCACTCGTGCTTGGTCATGAGCAGGTAGAGGAGGCGCAGGGCCAGCACCACCACCATCTTCTCCCCCACCTGGTTGCTCAGTAGCTCCACCAGTGTCTTCACTAGCTTCTCCCTGAGAAAGAGACAGCACGCTGTGGGGGAGACAGGGTCCACAGCCTGGGAGCCACGCCAGCCCGCCCACCTGGTCTCAGCCCACTAAGAGCTGGTGCTGCACCCCACTCCGACAGGCCACCCCGCCTTGGTCCTGCTCCACTCCTCTATGGTCCAGCGGCCTCTGGCTCCCAATCTCAGGAAGGAAGCAAACGGGTTCCTGAACCCGGCCGATTTGCAAAATTGATCATATTGTCAGGCCAAGGTGCTTAAGGAGCTTTGTTTTATTTACTTTTGGGCAGGCCATACCTGGCAGTACTCAGGACTCACTCCTGGCTTTGTGCTCAGGGATCTCTCCCGGACGGGCTTGGGGAACCATATGGGATTCCAGGATTCGAACTTGGGTCAGCCACATTTCCAGGCAAGCATGCAACCTCTGTACTATGGCCCCTGCTTTTTTTTTTTTAATTAGTTTTGGGCCACACTCAGTGATGCTCAGGGGTTATTCCTGGCTCTGAGTTCAGAAATTACTCCTGGTGGTGCTTAGGGGGGAACCATGGGATGTGAAGGATCAAACCCAGGTTGGCTGCGTAAAAGGCAAAAACCCTGTACTATCACCACGGCCCCTATTTTTTAAATCATGGTGAACAGATTCAAGGCAAACGCCTTCTTGATTTTTAAAAATTTTTAAATTTATTTTTTGGCCTTTTGGGTCACACCCAGCGATGCTAAGGAGTTACTCCTGGTTCTGCACTTAGGAATCACTCCTGGAGGTGCTCAGGGGACATTATGGGATGCCGGGGATTGAACCTGGGTTGCCGCATGCAAGGCAAATGCCCTCCCCACTGTGCTATAGCTCCGGCACGGGTAGCGAACAGATTCAAGGACAGGAAGAAAATAAACAACAATGGTCAAGGGAAGTTTTAGAGAAAAAAAAAAAACTAGTGATGAAAATGAAATTCGTCTTTAAAAAAAAAAAAAGGAAATTCTGATAGTGACTGTGTAGCCAAACAGGTCAAGAAATAAGAGGGAGCTGTACTCAGGCAGTGAGGATGGGAGGGGGCGTGTAAACCACGGCAGAGACCTTGCCCATCCCCCATACCCCACCGTGCCCATGCCCAAGTTCTGCCTCACCCCACGGGCAAAAGCAAATGGCAAACAGACTCTAAAACAAATATGGATAGAAACCAAACAAGACCGTAGATATATTTTAGGAAGAACAAGAAAGTGTTTCCATACTCTGAAATAGGATCATGCCACCTTAAAGTCAGGAAGCCATAAAAAAAAGCCGAAAACAGGGGCCAGGAGGGGAGCATAGTCAGCTGGAGCCCTGGATCCCATCTCTGGTACCAGGGGGTCCTGAGCACTGCCAAGTGTGGTTTGAAACACCCCGCTCCACCCTCAAACAGTGAAAGTTACATTTTAGGGGCTGGATAATTTAGGGGGGCAGGTGCTTGCCCAGCACACAGTCAGGCCTGGTTCAAATCCTGACACATTATGGGTACCTAAGCACCACCAGGGGTCGTTCATGGGCACGTACCTGAGAACAGTCCCTGAAAACAGCCAGCAAGGGCAGCTGTGTCCCAAACCACTCCACGCGACCCCACGAAAAGGTACTTGAGGAGGCTGAGGAGATGGCTCAAAGGGCTGGAGCAAGTGTGGCCGAAGCCTTGCCCTCACAGCCAAATGTTTGGGTGTGGGCCCCAGACCCAAAGCAGCATTAACTCTTAGGTGACTGGAGACTAGAGAATGCAAGGGCAACTGTGGGTGCGGCACCCGGCATGAAACATGCTCCAGGAACCATAATGACCCATCCTCCTGCGCGCTGCCTCCCTTCACCCGACAGGACTCCTTTTTTTTTTTTTTGGATCACACCCGGCAATGCACAGGGGTTCCTCCTGGCTCTGCACTCAGGACTTACTCCTGGCGGTGCTCAGGGGACCATATGGGATGCTGGGATCGAACCCAGGTCGGCCGCGTGCAAGGCAAACGCCCTACCCGCTGTGCTATCGCTCCAGCCCCCAAAAGGACTCCTTCTTTCCCCACCACCTGCTCTACCATCAGCTAAAACCCAAATCCCTCTCCTCTGCATGCTAACTAACCTCAGGGTTCTGTCAGGACGGACGAGAGGGTGGTTCCTGTCTGTGGCCTCCTCCACAGCCAGAGACAGCGTAGAGAGCCCTTCCACCTGCAGGCTGGTGTTGGAGCTGGAGATCTGCACCGTGGCCCCGATGACCGCCACGTGCAGATCCAGGTTGCTGTGGGAACCAGGGGCTCGCAAAGCTCTGACCACTCCTGAAACAGAAGAAAAGGGCATCAGGCAAACAAAAATCCCAAGGGCTGAAGTGATACAACAGAGGCCGACCTGGGCTCGATTCCCTGCACCCCATCTGGTTCCAGAGGTGATACCTGGGCACAGAACCAGGAGTGCATCCTGAGCACTGCCAGGTGTGGTAGCCCCAAACAGAATCAAACAACACAAAATTACTGCAGAGAACCTGGGGACAACCCAGCAATACGGTATGAGTCGGAGTCTGATCCCTGGCCCCATCCCATCTGCCAAGTGCGAGCTGGTGGCACTGTCATGTGTGATCTTAGGAGCCCCGACGAAGCATGCAGCTCCTGGCATTCTACAACGTGTGCGAGCACAAGAGGATGTGTGAGCCCCAGCAAGAGCCGCCACCTGGTGTGTGTGAGCTCTGCTCATCACAACGGCAAAGAGAAGCAACAAAGGGGGCACCTCCAAGGCAGAAAACTTTTCTAACCAGCGATTAAATCCAGGGCCTCACAAGTGCAAGCCAGGCATCCCAGCGACAATCTAACACACAGGCCAGACTATGACTTGGTCCAGACCACCCGGTGCCCTGGGAGGGACTGAACTGCCCCCACAGGAAGACACAGGTGCTCTTGAGGATGGTTCCTCCTCCCACAGGGAGCAGGGACTCATCAGACGGAATCAAGCTCAGAGAAGGTGGGTCCCAGGGGCTGGAGAGCCAGAACAGGGGTCAAGTGCTGGCTTTGCATGGGGCTGGTCCACTCCCTAATGCCACAGAGTCTCCTGGGCACTGTCAGGAGTGGCCCATGAGCACAGAGCCAGAAATAAACGCTGAGCACTGCTGGGTGTGACCCCAAAACAAAACAAAGAGATCTCTTTCCCATGCCTGTGTGACCACGCACCCTTGCTGGACCCTCTGCCCTGAGTCCTCTCTTCTCTGGGGACCACCCAGGGCCTGTCGGCTTCCCCATCCTTGCAACCAAGCCCGACTCACCGCTCATCTCGGCGGGCAGAGTCATGCCCTCCGATGCCAGCAGCTGGTTGAACAGCTGAGAATCACTCTGCGCCACGGGAGGCCCAGTCTGTCTCCCGGCAGCCTCTGCCTCTGCCCCTGCCTGAGGGGACTCGGCCTTGGCTGTGGGGGACTCGGTGTCATCCTCCGAGCAGGTGGCCTCAGCCTTGCTCTCCTCTTGAGGGTCCGGGGTCCGGGAGTGACTCTGTGAAGGCGAGCGGCTTGGTGCATCGGGGAGGTGCCCGTACTTGGTGTAGATCTGGGAGCTGAGAAGGTCGCTGAGGGCGCTGCCCTCCAGCCGATCCCGAAGCACCTGCAGCAGCCCCTCAGCCATCTCGACCGGCACGCTCAACTCGCCCAGGGCTCCCTCAGCCGGGGTCTGTCAAAAGAGAGGGGGTGCGTTGCAGGGACAAGCAGACACAAAGCTCTCTGGAAGGAACAGAGGGTGGCCACCTGAGATACTGGACTCTCCCCAGCCGGCCCTCTGGACCCTCAGCCACCTGAGGCCCTTTGCTGATTTCTGTTTTGTTTGGGGCCACATCCTGCTGTGCTCGGGCTTACTCCTGGCTCTGCACTCAGGGATCACTCCTGGTGGGGTCAGGGGACCATGTGGGGTGCCAAGGACCAAACCCGGGTTAGCCACATGCAAGGCAAGCGCCCTACCTGCTGTGCTATCACTCCAGTCCCTGATTGATTTTTTAAAAAAAATAGTGACCACACTTAGCAGTGCCTGGGGGATGGGAGAGCTGAGATGAGTGCTGGGGATGGAACTTAGGGCAATGCACAAGCGAGGCATGTGCTCTACCCCCTGGGCTCAATCTCCCCGGGGCGGGGGGTGGGGGAATCCCACTTCGAGGGGCCAGAGGCAGTATAGTGACTAGTGCACGTAGCTAACCTGAATTCGATCCCTGGCACCCCGCTGCTCTCCCAAGCATCACCAGGAGTGAGCCCTGAGCATCAACTGGATGTGGCCCCAGAGCAAAACAAAATCCCACCTCCAACCCGCTTGCGAACTACTCAGTGTCTGAGGCCTGCGATACCTCATCCAGGTTCTTCTGGAGGCTCTGGAAAAGCGGCTCCTGCTCACAGGCATCCAACTTCCTGATGAAGAAGAGCAGCTGCCACCACTCAGCTTGGCTCAAGCGCTGGAGGTCCTCGGGCGTCTGCTGCTCGGGCTGCAGGTACGGCAGGGAGTAGAGCCCGTCCACCGGCTTCCAGTCCCAGGGGGGGAAGGCTGCGGGACACAGGCGGCGGCTCAGCGGCTGGCCGTGTCCAGGTTGGGCACACGTCGTCCCCAGCACTCCCTTGTCGGCTCAGAGACGCCGTGCTCACACCCCCTGCCAAGGTTACCTGTGCTCAGGACAGTCTCTGCTGACCCCTTCTCCACGGCGCCCGAAGCCGCATCCTCAGTCACCTCCTCGGGGCCCAGGATCCCCAGCATGTGCCAATGCACCCAGTAGGTGCGGCCTGTTGACTGCCAGAAAACCTGAGAGGGAAGGAGGGCACAGGAGAGGCCAGGCGCTGGGCTGTGCGGGCTGAAGAGGCCCCAGGGGCCTGGCCGGGAAAAAGCCCCATCTGGTAAAAGGCTCAGTTTCGTTTTTTTCCCCCTGCTCCCCTCCCCGCCAACACGCACACCTGACTGCGCTCAGGGCACATTCCTGGCTCTGCACTCAGGGATCACTCCTGCTGGGGCTCCAGGACCTCACGGGGGGCCGGTAATCGAATCCGGGTGGGCCGTGTGCAAGGCAAATGCTTTTCCATTGCTCTGGCCAGCAAAAGGCTCCTTCGTGCCACAGTAAGACCCTGCCTTTGACCCTTCCTAGCCCACGTGGCTTCCACTTCAATACACTCATCCAGACGGAGGCCAGGGAGCGGGGAGGGCCCCGTGACCTGTGTGCCCTGCAAGTATCTCCCAGACTTCAGGGTTCACCTGGTGACGCCAAACTTCCTCTGCCTTTCCTGGCAGCTCCCCCGTCTCTTGACCGCTGGCTCATCCTTGGGCCATTCCTCAGCATCTGCTCCTTGGGGAACTAACCAGTGCCACCCCACCTGGATGGACACCCCAGCTCTGCCCCGGCTGAGCCAGCCCCTGTTCCCAGGCCTCACCTGCACGGGGGGCACGCCGTTGTTGCTCTGCCGATACTCGCCCTCATCGCCCGCGCTGATCTCCTCGTAGTCATCCAGCATCCGCACGCGCATGCCAGGCCGCAGCGTGTGCTGCACGTATTCGCCGTAGCCACTGCGGCTGGAGAACTCTGCGCGCTGGCGGAAGGACCGGTCTGACCTCCTGGGAGGCACCGGGACGGCGGGAAGGGAGAGGCCGGCCCCTGACACGCAGGGCTGAAAGATGGAGCGGCCAGGCCCCGGCGGTCGGGCCCCTGCAGCCAGTTCGCCCAGGTTCCAGGCCCAGCCCAAGCTCCGCATCAGCTCGGAGATGAGGCTGCCCACGGCCAGGCTAAACTCCAGCTCCCGCTGTGCCCGGGTCTTCTCCCGACCCACGTCCTCCGGGGGCGGCGGCGCCAACGACACAGAGCCCCCGTCTCCAGCTCCCCGCTGTGGACTATGGTTCAGCTCATCCAGCAGGGACGTGACGCACAGGTAACGCTTCACCAAGGAGAAGAGCAGCTTTCCTGGGATCTGCAAGGACACGGTCCCGGAGTAACCTCAGCTTCTCCCAGTATCAATCCCTCAGCCTCTTCCTCTAGATCCTCCTGCCTGGAATCAGCTCAAGGCCTGGCTTGCTCTCCCATCCCTTCAGTTTTAGGAAGAAACACACAGGGAGCACTGGCAAACAGATTTCCGGGACGGAATCCTAAAGGCGGGGGAGGGTGAGCATGGGCATGGCTCCCTGGCTGGCTGGAGGGCTGACAGCACCTGTTCAGAGAGACCCACGGCCTTGACGGCCACCAAGGTACCTGAGGCAGATGAATGCCCTCAAAGGCCAGGCAGTGCTCCTCGGAGGAGGTGGTCTCTGCAAACAGCTCCAGCAGGGTATAGCGGCTGTCAAAGTCCATGCACTGCTCGATGCCATCTTGCTGGCTCAGTGACAGAAGGACGTGAGCCCGACTCCCTGTAAACCACAGCCAGTCCATAGCGTCCCCTCGGTCCCCACCACTTTCCCCCTTCCTTTTCTAGCTCTCTATTCCCTCCACCAGAGACTCTAATTGAGTCCCACCATAGTAACAGATTTTGTTTGTTTTGGGGCCACACTGGGTGGTGCTCAGGGTTTACTCCTGGCTCTGAGCTCAGGGAATCACTCCCGGTAGGATGCAGGGGCCATAGGGGATGCCGGGGATCGAACCTGGGTCCACTGTGTGCAAGGCAAATGCCTGACCTGCCGTACTGTAGCTCCAGCCCCATAATAACAATCTTACCACGGTAGGGTGCTTGCCTTGCACGCAGCTGGCCCAGGTTCTATCCCCAGCATGCCATATGGTCCCCTGAGACCTGCCAGAAGTGATCCCTGTTTGCAAAATCAGGAGTAAACTCTAAGCACCAGCAGGTATGCTCCCTACTCCCTCAAAAACAAAACAAAACGAACCCCAACAAATACCTGAGACTGCATTTCATGCCACAAAACTGTTACATATTACGTGACACTTTGGAGTAGGGTGGGGGCGGGGGAGTTGAGCCATACCTGGTAGCGCTTAGGGCACCACGTTCCAGGGGATTGAACCTGGGCGCCTGCATGCAAAGCATGCTCTCCACTATTCTACACTTTTTTTTTTAACGTTGGTTGCAACTCTCCAAACTAATTTCACAGCCCCAACAAATAAAGTTCAACCAGGTTTTAAAAGATAAACCTGGGGTTGAACAGATGGTACAGTGGGTAAAGTAACTCGCATAAAGCTGACCCCAGGTCAATCCCTGGCATTGCCTATTGTGCTGAGCCCTGCCCGGAGCGATCCTCGAGCACAGAGCCAAGAGTAAGCCCTGACCACCGCCGAGCATCCAAAACGCTAAGTAAACAGACAAACCCATTCCACTCTCTTTGCCACTGCATAAAGTAACAGACAAGCAAACCACATGCTACAATTACATCATCAAATACCTGTCAGCACTACTTTTCTTTTTTTTGCTTTTTTGGGTCACACCCAGCAATGCACAGGAGTTACTCCTGGTTCATGCACTCAGGAATCACTCCTGGCGGTGCTCGGGGGACCATATGGGATGCTGGGAATTGAACCTGGGTTGGCCGCGTGCAAGGTAAACGCCCTCCCCGCTGTGCTATCGCTCCGGCCCCAGACCTGTCAGCACTTCTTAATTTTCCTTTGTACTGAATTGATGGGCTGGAGCGATAACACAGCGGGTAGGACACGCAGCTGACACAGCTGACCCGAGTTCGATTCCTCCGCCCCTCTCGGAGAGCCCGGCAAGCTACTGAGAGTATCTCGCCTGCACGGCAAAGCCTGGCAAGCTCCCTGTGACATATTCGATATGCCAAAAACAGTAACAACAAGCAATACTAGGGGGGTGTGTGTAGGAGAGGCAGAGGATTCTGAGAACTGCCCTACAGCCACAGTACTCCCCCTTCAGTGCTTCCTCCAGGAGTAGGCGCTGGGACTCTGCCTCTCCTCCCTCCTAGGATCACTTACCAGTGCTGTGGGCCGCCAGCGCCTGCAGCATCTTGCCCGCACTACAGCGGAGCTGAGGCTCAGGGTTGCACAGCATGTGCATCAGCAGGTCCAGGGCCCCCGTCTCCCGGAAGACTCCCGCGAGGGGCCCGATGCTGGCGTAGGCACTGAGCACGTGGACGGTGTGGAGGACTGCAGCCGTGTGGCTCGACGTGCCGCCTTCTGCCAACTGTCTGGTGGCCCTGCGCACCAACGCCCGCACGTCTGCCTCCATCTCTCCCATGGCTGCATCATCCAAGCCGCCTGGATCTCGGGGAAAGCTTCTTAGACCCCCCACTGGTTCGTGCTGAGGTCCCTTCGACAGCACCCACTCTCTTATCAGCATGGGGCAGGTAGCGTGGACCTCGGGGGCAGAAAGCCACATGAGGATGTACTCTGCCTTGCCCTCTTCCGTACCCACTCTGCCAACTTCCCTACACTGGAGGACACTCCATCGGATCAGGTATTCGGGGCGCCCATCGTGGCCAAGCCGCTGTCGAATGAGTTCTTCGGGGAACGCCTTCAGCTGCGGACCCAGGGGTACCACCATCATGAGGTCCCCGGAGCACCGTTCCCCCACCATGCTGACCGCCTAGGAAAGGAGAGAAACACAGAGTGAGTCTGGAAAAGGAAAATCACACAGAGGGGGTAGAACCTCCAGAGAGTGAGTATGACGGGTAGGTTATATGATCAAATTCAGAGGTCAGAGAGAAAAGGCTGAGAAGAGAATGGGGGAAGTGGTGGACACATGTTCAAATGTACAAAAGCACGGAGAAGGGGCTGGAACTATAGCACAGCAGGTAGGGCGTTTGCCTTGAACGCAGTCGACCTGGGTTCGATTCCCAGCATCCCATGTGGTCCCCTAAGCACCACCAGGAGTAATTCCTGAGTGCAGAGCCAGGAGTAACCCCTGAGCATCGCCAGGTGCGACCCAAAAAGCAATCATCATCATCATCATCATCATCTCTCCTCCTCCTCCTTGCCAGATCAGGGAGGGCGTTTGCTTTGCACGCGGCAGACCCGAGTTCGATTCCCAGCATCCCATGTGGTCCCCTAAGCACCGCCAGGAGTAATTCCTGAGTGCAGAGCCAGGAGTAACCCCTGTGCATCGCCAGGTGTGATGCCAAAAAAAAAAAGAAAAAAGAAAAAAGCACGGGGAAAATAATGAGGATGAAATGAAGTGGGTTAGGAAATGGAAAATGGTGGTTGCACCTGGGGGGAGGAGGAAATTGAGGTACCTGAGAGATAGTACAACAGTTAAGGTACTTGGCTTTGCATGCAGATAACACCCGTTGGATCCCCAGAACCACATATAGTCCCTCAAACCACCAAGAGTGACCATGAGCACCGAGCCAGGAGTAAGCTCTGAGCACTACCAGGTGTGGCCCCAACCACCAGCCCCCCAGCCTCACAGCAGTAGGGTGCTTGCCTTGCACACAGCCAACCCAGGTTCCATCCCTAGAATCCCACCTGGTCCCCCAAGCAACACCTGGAGTATTTCTGGAGTATACAGTCAGGAGCTACCCTTGAATACTGCCAGGTGTGGCCAAACCATTGCCCTGCATCCTGACCAACCTAGTCAGAAATCCTTAGCTCCACATCTGGTTCTTGAACACCACCAGTAGTGACCGCTGACCACAGAGCAGGGAAGAGAAGGAAAGGGGGCAGAGGGATGGTACAGTGGGTAAGATGCTTGCTCTACCCGGGGTGCTCTAGGTTCGATCCTTGATACCGTATAATCTCCCCCAGTCCTGCCAAGATTGATCCCTGAGCAGTTAGGAATAAACCCTGAACATCATACCCGGTGTGGCTAAAAAGCATACATCAAAGAAAAAATAAAAAATTAAGACAACTGGGGCTGAAAAAACAGTACAGCCGGTAGGGCGATTACCTTACACTCTCCCGACCCAGTTTGGTTGCAGGAACTCTATATGGTCCCCTCAGCCCTTTCAGGAGTCACCCCTGGGTGCAGAGCCAGGTGCAAGCCCTGAGCACGACTATGTGTGACCCCAAAATAATGGGAGCAAATAATGACCATCTGGAAACATAGACAGCCCTAAAGACAGAGCTTGGCGTTGGAGAGACAGTATGGGGTTTAACTTCCCTTGCATGTGACTGACCCCAGTTCAACCCCCAGCACTGCCTAAGGTCTCAGTCCCCCCCAGGAGCAATTTCTGAGTACAGAGCCAGAAGTAAGCCCAGAGCATCCCCTGGGGGGCCCAAACACCAAAACAAGAAGAAAAAATAAAGTGTAAGAAAAAGGCTATGAGGGGCTGGAGAGAGAGCACTGCGGGTAGGGCGTTTGCCTTGCACACGGCCAACCCGGGTTCGATTCCCAGCATCCCATAGGGTCCCCTGAGCACCGCCAGGAATAACTCCTGAGTGCAGAGCCAGGAGTAACCCCTGTGCATCGCGGGGTGTGACCCCAAAAAGCAAAAAAAAAAAAAGGCTATGAGAGAGATGATGAGAGGTAGGAAGAAAAAAATGACAAGTGAGAGATGAGAATCGGGAAGGAAATAGAGTGATCAGCTAGCAGGGAGGCAAAGGGATACAGATGAGCACGAGAAGGATCAGCTGTGGGGCCAGAGCGATAAGTACCACGGGTAGGGCGGGTGGCCCGTGCACACGGCTGACCCGGGTTCGACCCCCGGCATCCCATATGGTCCCCCGAGCATCGCTGGGTGCGACCCGAAAAGAAGAAGGAAAAAAAAGTAAGAAAGAAAGAAAGAAAAAGAAAGAAAGAAAGAAAGAAAGCAGGCTATCAAGCGGAGCGAGAAGCAGTGAGGCAAGTCACGTGGAAGGCAGAAGAATAACGGAAAGCTGCAAAGTGGCAAGACGGGCGTGGGGACAGGGGACCTGTCCGGGGACTTGGGGGAGGGGCCGGGAGCTGGCACAAAGCGGGGTGTGTGTGTGTGTGTGTGTGTGTGTGTGTTGGGGGGGGGGCTAGCCCCACAGCGAGGAGGGGGCAGGGGCAGGGCCAGCCAAGCGCCCAGATGACACGAGAGCAGGGAGAGGGTCCCCGCCTGCCTCCAGGGTGGCTCGTCGCGGCGGCGCGCGGCGGGTCCGGCGAGTGGCACGGACGGAGGCGGTGCTCGGGCTCGGACGTCCACGGCGGGGCAGGGCGCGGGGTCGGGGCGAGGGTGGGACCCCTCCCCCCCGCACTCCAGTGGCGGCGCCGAGCTCCCTCGCCCGCTCGCTCGCTGGCCTCGGGGGTCGGTGTCGCGGGCCGCCGAGGACCCCGTGCGGGGACGGGGACGGGGGCGGGGGCTGCCGCGCGCGAGCCGGGTCCCGGCCCCTCCCGCCCCGCGTCCCCGCTCGCGGCCCTCAGCGCGGCGAGTCGCCGGCCGGGAGGGGGCCGGGGGCGGCCAGGAGGGGCGACGCGGGGGCGAGGGGCGCGGCGCGACGGCCGAGCCCCTGGGCGGGCGTGGCGGCCGGGCGGCGGGCGGCGGCGGCCGACGGGGCGGGGAGGGGGCGGCGGCGGCGGCGGCGGCGGGGCCCGCGGCCCCCGGCTTACCTCGGGCTCCGAGCTCGCCCGCAGCCGAGGCCGCCCCGGCCGGTCCCGCTCGCCCGGCCCCGCCTCCTCCGCGCCCCCTTCCGGTCACGCGGCGAGCGCACGCGCGGACCCCGCCGACGGGTCCCGCCGAGGCCCAGCCCGGCGCGCGGAGCATGCATGCTGCCCGCGGGCCGTTGCCCGGGAGCCCCCGCGGGGGCCCACGCGAGCGCGCGCCGGGCCCCGCGGCCCGCCCGGTCCCGCCGCGGTCGGCTCTGCAGCCCCCTCCCTTCCCGTGGGGGTCCCCCACCCCTTCCGCGTCCGCCGGGACCCGGCCCCCGGCACGCCCACCCCAGGGGCTGTCCTTTGAGTCGCCTCCCGTCCGGGGTCCCGAGACCCTCGCTGAGGATGTGAGCTGGTTGTCACCCTTCCTGTTCAGTCTCTGGGGTGTTGGCCTGAGGACCTGGCGAAATCGCGCAAATGAATAGAGGGCCTAACACGCAGCCCACCTGGGTTTCTTGGCTCCAGGTGCTCCCTGGGCGCCACCCTATGTGGCCCCCAAACAAACAGTGCCGAGTCCGTCCCCCAACCCGACCACTGTTCCTTCAATAGCCCCAAACGGCTTTTTCCCAATCAAGCAGCCAGATGTTTCTCAGAGTAGTAAGGGGGAGGGCTGTGGTTTGAGCTGATTCCTCTTCACCCTGCCCACGACCCAAAAATGAAGGCAAAGACCCCACAGTCTGTGCACAAAATGATACATTTATTGAAAGAGTATTTTTTCAATACAAAAAAGAAAGCTCTGTACATAGGACTGTGACCATGTCCACTATTCCTGGGTCAGCATCCCAGGGGAAGTAGAAACCACTGACACACACCCCACATTCACCCACGTGCACGAGCTTGCGCTCACATGCACACGCGCTCACGCACGCTCACACACACACCCATGCACGCACACGCACCAGAGCCACCGAGGAAGGGAAACACCAAGGGTCGCTGCACATAGAAATGCCACCTTCTCCCTGACGTTCGCATGTTCTCCCAAGGCCACGCTCACGCAACACACGTTATAAGCACTTTGCCTGATTCACTCACTGGGTCTGTCTTTCGTGGGAAGGAGAGGAGGAATTCATCAAGGTCTCCTCCCTGGGGGTGGGGAGTGAGGGAGGGAGTGAGTGATCGCGGAGTGAAACAAGAGCAGAGAAAGGGGGCTGGGCAGTTACAGACCTGAGTCCCAAGCTCCCCTCCTCCCTGGCCCCTGATTTGCCATGCCCTAGCCTTGCCAGTCGCCTGCCAGCTCCAGCCATCTGCAGGAGAAAGCCCAGAACGGTGACGTCCATCAGCGCGGCCCCAAGCGGGGCAAGACAGCACTGGGGAGAGAGGTCAGGGGGCTCTCAAACACGTAGGCGAATCTTCCCCTTGATAGCTAGGCTGTGCGCAAAGACGGTCCCCGCCCTTCACCTCGTCACAGAAGCAAGCTGGCTCCTACTGCAGGCTGGCAGAGGGATCAGGAGAACGGCACCCCAAGTGCTGCCCGGTTCTGGAAGAGCTCCCCTTCTGGACGCAGGCGGTGAAGGTAGGTTCTGACACAGGGTAAAAGACCCTCCCCCGACGCTGGCCCACCCGCCAGGCCTACCCCAAAGTGGGCAGAGGGGGCAAGGGCACGGCCCCTGTACAAATTACATAAATACTGAGGTTACACTTAGAAAAATAAAGTCATTTTCTTCAAGGCTTTTTGTCTTAATTTAAAAAAGTTACAGTAGCTGCTTACTCCCTGGGAGAGCTGTCCACTTCTGGCTCCCCTGTCGCCTCAGCCCTCAGCCCGAGAGCTGCTCTGTTGCTTTAGACCCCCCCATTCTGGCCTCTCACCCCTCCCAGACCTCCACCCTGCTCACTGCAACTTGAGCCCCAGGCAGCTGCCGGCCCAAGGGAGCACAAGGCTGCAATGCCCTTGCGTGTGGCGCAAACGAAGTCGGTCGCCTCCAGCTGACGCCTCCCCAGCCCACTCCCACGTTTGGTCTCCCTCGTCCTCTGCCCAGCAATGACCCTAAAGAGCGAAAGAGGGCCACCCTCCCCACCCGGGTGGGGGCAGGGCCGGAGGGCCCCTCCTGGAAGCCATCCAGGACCCGGTCGGAGCCAGAGTCTCCCCTCCCCGCCAGACTGGTGGGGATGCCCCGAGCTCTTGGGGTGGCTGTGCCCCAGAAGGCCCCGCCAGTTCTGGGGAAGCTCCGTGGCTCCCCAGGGAAGGGGAGCTTGGGCAGGGAAGGGGACAAGAAAAACGCCATTAAAAAAAAAAGTTAAATATTTTAAAAATATATATTTATAGATTTGTTTTCACTTTGTCTCCTCAAATAAAAAGTTCAAAATCAACTTTAAGTAAAGCAGCCGGGAGGAGATGGGGAAGACAGGGATAGAAGGGAACCCTGGTTGGTTCCCTCCGGCCCGGAAGCCCCTGGAGATCCGCGGGCCGCGAGGCAGGCAGGCAGGCGGGCCGCCTGGCCTGGCCCGGCCCCACTCCCCGGGGCAGCAGGCAGGGCGGCCCCGGAGGGAAGCAGTCCGTCTCGTCTCCTCAGCTGGCTCCCTGAGGGCAGGGGACGGTGCTTCTGACCAGCCTGTGGCAGACACGGGACTGACCCCGGCAGGGTCAGCAAGGAGGCCGGGGAGAGGACCCCCACTGCTTCCTTGGTTGGGGGCGGGGGACACACGGTGCCCAGTCCCACAGTGGCCTGTCGGTGGGAAGCGGGGCACGGTCCCACTGGGTAAGCTAATACTCATGGCAAACATGGAGCCAAGCTGGCAAGGGGAGTCTGGAGAAGAGAGGGCAGCCCCACCATCAACAGCAGAGGGAGGACGGGGCGTGGGGGCGGGCCGGCCCGTTTCTTTGGCTGGAGTGAGAGGACTCAGTCCCGCGGCTGCCCGCTCCTCTCCCCATCTCTTCTGCGGCCCGTCAACATGTGTATAAAGAAAACGTGAAAAGGCAACAATAAATAAGTGGTGCCGTCCCTTGGGCCACCTGTCCAGGGTGGCAGGGCGGATCAGTCACTCTTGGTGCTGTGGGCGGCGTCCAGGTTCACCACTTGCAACTCGGTGAGGTTGCTGCTGCTTCCGGCCTGCTGCCCTATGACCGCCATCTGGGGGGAAAGGGGGTGTCAGGAAGGGGGCCAGGCAGGGAGCTGCCGGCCAGCTCAGGATCCCCACCACTGCTTCAAAGAACGGGCCAGAGAATCCCCAAGGTCAAGGTCAAGGTGTGGCTGGCTGGCTGGGAGGGCCACGGGGCCTCTACTTGCCTGGTGAAGCTGAACCGCAGACACGGGGATCTGTACTGTCCCAGACGGCGCTGTCAAGAACACCTGGGGGACGCCACCTGCATTGGAAAAGCCCCAGAAGACATCAAATCACTGGCTCGAGAGAAACTTCCAGATATTGGCGAGTTTTGAAAAATGAGTCTCAGAACTAAGTGCCCACGGGTGCGTGGCCAAGTGTGACTGTGATTCTCCAAAGAGTTTGCAAAGGAGCTTTGATTTTAGGTGTAAGAGAGACAGAGAGACAGAGAGACAGTGAGACAGAGAGGGAGAGAGAGAGAGAGAGAGAAAAAGACAGACAGACAGAAGCTGCAGCTAGGAAGGGGGACTTTGCGACTTTGTTTTCTTTTCATTTTCTAGGTCACACCCCAGAGTACTCAGGACTTACTCCTGGCTCTGCACTCAGGGATCACTCCTGGCAGGGCTGGGGAACCATATGGGGTCCTGGGGGTCTAACTCAGGTTGGCTGCATGCAAGGCAAGTGCTCTAACCACTGTACTACCACCCTCTGGCCCCTGATGGCTCATATCTACGGGAAGAAACGAGCCTCCTCTCCTGAGCCCTTCCTGGTCACCCCCACCCCGACTCACCTTGCTCCTGGACCTGACTGTGGGACACCTGCATGGTGGACGGCGCCTGGGAGAAGGCGTTGAGCACGGTGAGGCTGCCATCGGCCAGGCCCGAGGTGGGTGCATACATCACTGCGTGGGGACTAGGGTACATCATGTGACCACCCACAGTTGTGGGCACAGATGATGTCATGATGGTGGCAGGCAATGTCACTGGCAATTACAGACACACATCAGGGAGGTCAGCACCTGTCCCTCTACAATGCAATCCTCCCACCCCACTGCAAAGTCCAGCCCCTGGGCCACTTCTCAGCTCAGATCCAGAAATGGCTCCAACACCTGCCTTCCCCTGTGCTTCCCGGACACACCGACATCTATCTGTGTCTAGACGCATCATCGTTTTCACTTGTCTATTTGCTGAATTCTCTATGCCAAGGCCCTGGGAAAAATAGCAACTGATTCACCCTAAAGAAACTCAAGACACTCCCCTTTAAGGAGCTCCAACTCCCCCCCCCCATCCATGCTTCTAAAATAAGGGTTAAATTGATCTTTTTTTTTAGGGGGGGGGGAGGGTCACACTGGCAATGCTCAGGGGTTACTCCTGGCTCTGCACTCAGGAATTACCCTGGTGGTGTTTGGGGGACTATATGAGATGCAGAGGATCGAGCCCCGGTCAGCTGCCTGCAAGGTAAATGCTCTCCCCACTGTACTGTCGCCTACATTGTTTTTTGTTTTTGCTTTTTGGGTCACACCCGGCGATGCACAGGGGTTCCTCCTGGCTCTGCACTCAGGAGTTACTCCTGGCGGTGCTCAGGGGACCATATGGGATGCTGGGAATCGAACCTGGGTTGGCTGTGTGTAAGGCAAACACCCTACCCGCTGTGCTATCTCTCCAGCCCCCTACATTGATCTTTTAAACAAAACTCCTCAAATGTTTATGTGCATCAAGTCGGGGGGGGGGGGGGGGGGCTGGGGGGGGCTGGGGCGGGGGGGGGGAATCCTATTAAAATGCAGATTGATTCAGAATAAGGCTCAGGAGCCCAGCGGCCAGCAGTAGCCCACAGCACTGCTGGGTGGGGTGACTCCCGACTACCGAAACAGAAGTCTGCATTTCTATTAAATTCCCAAAGGATGCTGGTTCTCCCCATCCAGGGATCACACTTCATGTAATAAGGTCGTAAATAACAGGAACTTCAAAAGCAACTTCAGGGTGCTGGATGGTATACGGCAGGGAAGGCACTTGCCTTGAATGCAGATGACCCGGGTTTGATCCCGGACACCCCATATGGTCCCCTGAGCCCCGTCAGGAGTGATCCCTGAGCAGAGTGTCAGTAGGAACTCCTGAGCCCCACCGGGTGTGCCTCTACCCCAACAAAAAAAGCAATTTCATTTTAAAAGTGTCTCATTTCTGCAGTGACGAGACACTCGAGGGGAATTAAGTCTGAGGTTTGCTCAACGCCCAGGACTCGCTCCCACAGGACACAACTGCTCTATAAATTCTTCCTGGTAATTAAGCAAATGTGTGTCTTTGGCAAGTAAACGGCTCTTTCTGGGCCTTTGGTTTGTCATCAAAGTGCTGAGGAGCTCGGCCTTCGGGGGTCCCTCAGCTCCCCCTGACACCCACAGCCCCACTGCAGGGGAGGATTCGGACCCTCAGCCCTCCTCACCTTACTTCCCCAGACAGAGCAGGAGGAGGATGGAGCCCCAAACCTGAGTCTCCCAGGAAGAGATGCCCTGGCCTCGGCTCTGAGACAATGCGGGGCCCCTGCTGCTCACAGTACAGGCAGCAGAGCCGTGAGGGGACGAAGCTGGGAGCGATACCTGTCCCGCTGGAGGAGGTCTGCGTGAGGTCTGTGCTGCTGTCGCGAGAGGGAGACGCTTGCTGTGGGGCCTGGTGCACCTGAATGGCCTGTACTGGGACCTGCTGGGCCACCGCCCCACCTAGAAGACAGAGACTTACTTGCTGCTGTCCTAACCACCACCATCTGCACCAGGACCCGTCAGTGCCCCTCCCCCCCAGTCGGGCACACGACTTCCCAACAACTAGCGCCCTCCATAAGGGCCAAAGGGGCTCTTGGTGCTGCTCTTATCCGACCCCCCCTCCCCCAGCCCCAAGCCAAACTTCCCTCTCTCCATTCAGCTGCTACGGGACTGACACTGACCTCTCAAGGGTGAACACTGCCCTCAAATCAAGGTGGGGAAGCAGGACAGTGGCTCTGGCCCCTGTGGCGCCAAGCTAGGCCAGACGTGGCTGAAATTTACTGACAACTGGGGGTCCCGGTGGGGAGGTGTACAGAGGGACACCAAAGGCTTCTCCCGGGCTCTCCCCTGGTCACTTGCCCTTGCAGTAGGGAAAGAGGTTCCTCCCGTGCCAGCCCTTGCCCGCCGTGAGCATGCTGAGGCTGTCCTCTGTGACTCACCAGGCATGAGGGTAAAGCTGGTAGGCAGCTGCATGAGGCCCCCCGAGGAGACAGGGCCACTGCCCGTACTCTTCAACACAGTCCCATTGGCACTGCTGACAGCACTGGGGCTGACACTAGCAGACACCGGTGCCAGGTAGTTGGTGATGGGGAAAGAGGGGCCGCTGCTGACTTGCATGGTGGTAGAGGTGCTGGGTGCTGTTTGGATGGTGGAGGTGGTGCCCGGCAGGTTGGTGACTGTGAATGCTGGTTTCAGCGTGTCCTATGTTCAGAGCAAAGAGAGAGGCGCTGAGCTCCTGGCGGGCCCTCCTCGCAGCCTTCCACGGAGGGCTTCTGAACCCACAGCTCAGGCTGAAGCCAGTGCGCCTGTTGTCCAGATCCCAGTTCCACCTGCTGCCTGACTCTTGGGCAAGGTACAGAGTTGCTTGGCATCAGTTCCCGATCTGTAAAAGGCGAACACCTACCCCACAGGCTAGCATAGGGCCACTGAGACCAACACCGGGGAACCTGCACGTAAAAAAAGCCTGGAAACATCTGGACTGTAACTATAAAATTGGCTGGGGAATCAAGAAACCTGGGGTCTCTTTCCAGCCCTGGCAACCAGCATGTGTGTGAGCCTGCACGTTACTTCCTCTTCCTGAGCCACACCTTTCCTTTTCTGTAAACACAGGTGGGTGGACTGCTATGTCCTCTTTCTTTATTGTGTAATGCCAGGGCTTGATCCCAGGGCCTCACAAATGCAAGGCAAGGTTCGGCCATGGAACAGTTCCCCCGATGCGCTCTGATTTACACAAGACGGGGACTGAGAGTTTGTCATGGAATTCAGACTTTTGGAGAGAGTTTGGGGATTGACAGCGAAGCACGCGATGTCAAAAATCTTCAAGTTCTGTCCTGCCAAAGGGATCTATTAATCCAGCAAAAGTGCCTGGGCATAAACGAACCCAATTGCTCAAAGTCCGAAAAATGAGCACAGATGCCACGCTAGTAAGACGGGAAAAGATGCCCGTGTGCCAAGAAGGGGAAGGAAAAAAGCCTGAGACCCGAGTCCAGCGAGAACGCAGGGGGGCATTCAAAGACTGGGGGGGTGGGTCGGCACAAGAAGTTTGCCAAGCAGCAGAGCGGGAAGCCCCTGATTGGCGGAGGCGTTGCTAAGGCAAACAGTACCGCTTCCTCCAATTGGCCCGCCGGCCGAGGACCACCCCGGAGGCGGGGCTTCCGAACCGGCAAGGAGGAAGCCCCGCCCCCGCCCCTTACCGGGAAAAGGAAGGGGGAGGCGTCACCAGGGCCCGGCTTCCCCGGCGGCTGGAGAATCCACTCCCCAGCGGCCGGGCCGGACATCCTGCAGAGGTAGGCGGCTGGCTAGCGAGGGAGTCTCCAGCCCGCGCTCGGCGGGGCTGGCGGCGGGGCTGGGTTCCCAGGACCCCGCAGCCCAAGCATGCCCCCGGCCGACTCCCCGGAGACCCAGCCCGCAGGGAGGGCCCCGCTCCGCCCCCGCCCCCCGCGGGGAGACAGCTGGCTGCAGGAATGCGAGCGGCCTGCCAGGCGGGCGGGCTGCAGGCGGGAGGGCGGCGTGGAGCCGGAGCCGGCCTTATATGGGCACGGAGGCCGCCCGCTTATCGCGGGGGGCCGGCCTCCTGTCAGAGCGGCGAGGACGGACACCTGCCCCTCGCACGAGGGGCAGCGACCCGGCACCGGCGCGCCTGCAGGGGAGCCACCCGTCCACCTGTCCCCCGCGCCCCCCTCTCTGCCGGTCGTGCCCCGCCCCGTCGTCCCCCTGCACACCTTGGTCTCCCCACTGCTGTCGGACTCCGACACCTGGTAGGTGAGGTCGGTCTCTTCGAAGCCGGTGGCGCTCATCCTCTGGTCCGTGGTGGGGTCCGAGCGGGGCGGAGAGTCCGGCGAGTTGAGGCAGGTCTGAATCAGCGCCTTGCCAGTCTCACTGGTGATCATGGGCTGCAGTTTGCGGGTGGCAAAGGTATACACATGGCCTGTCTCACTGGCCACCAGCAACAGCACCTGTGTTCCTGTCAGCGTGGACAGCTCATAGGCCTGGAGGAGGACGAAGGAGACGGGACATCAGCACAACTTTCTCCGGACACAGTCTCAAGCACCCCGCCCCTGAAAACTCTCCTCTGCTAGGGCTGGGCGGTGGGGGGTGGGGGCGTCTATCCCGTTGCAGGCGGGAGCAGCAAAGTCCTTGCAACAGGGGCAGCCCTGTGACCTACAGATGCTCCAAGCAAACAGTCCGGTAACGACATATGGCCACAAGCTCAAGGAAAGCAGGGCCCCTCACAGATCGCTGCTCCCCACTACAGCTTGGTGCCTGGTGCCTGCAGCCTCAAAGAGCTGTAGTGCCCCCACCAGTCACGGGGACCTGGAAGTCCCCTAAGATGTTAGGGGCAAGGCGTCACCCATGCTGGAAACTGTCCCACGTTTAGTCCCAGAAACGGCATAGGCCCTAACCTGTTGGCCTTCTGTCCAGTCCTATAATACTGGAGACCTTCCCCACCCACACACACTTTGCCTTAATACAACAAATAGTATTTGGAGTGACTGGTGGGGGGGAGGGAGAGGATGACACACAACACATACTGCTAAATCAGCAGGGACCCTCAAGATTGGTCCCACAGCTGGTATCCTCACTGCCTGCCAATTTTACAGCCCACCTTGGAAACTGGCTTCCCCATGGCGCACAGAAAACCAGCAATCAGTGTTCCTGGGGTTCTAGCTTCGGGTTCCCCACTTCCTCTGCTCCCCGAGGAGCCCTTTTCCCCCTGTATCCCGTTAGGAGAACCTCTCTGGAACTGCCCAGGGCAGCGCTGCCCGCCTTCCCTCTGCAAATCCCACTTGCCCCCAGGCGGATGGTCGTGATGCCCGTCCCAAGGGCGTGTGCAGCCTTCCCGGACTCCAGGGGGCTGGGCCACGACCCCCGGTGGGCTCCATGCCCTGCCTAGGACTCATCAGCCCTGTCTGCGCCTCCGGCCGGCGCTCCTCCAGGGGTGCCCACTCCCCTCCTGCCAGGCTGGCTCATTGTTAGTTACCCGGCTCCAGCGCTCGTCCCCCCTGCCTCCCCCTGGCTCCCGGCTTGGCGGGCGCCTCTCCCGGGGCCCACCCGGGGCCCCCTCCCCGTTCCGAACCCCCTGCTCCGGCAGGCAGGCAGGAGGGCAGGAGGGCGGGCAGGCGGGCAGTCCCGCGCTCTCCCGCGTCCCGCTCGCTCGGCCCGGGCCACCGGTGGCGGTGGCGCAGGGGGGGTCCGCAGCCCGGCGCGCGCCCGGCACTCCCACCCGGGCGGCTCCCCTCGCCCCGCATTTCCCGGGCGGCCCCTCCCCTTGCCCCCACCCGGGGGAGCAGCCCTCCCCTCCCTCCCTCCCTCCCTCCCACACACCTCCCGCCGCCGCCGCCGCCGCGGGCCGCCTCTCACCTCCGCGGCGGCGGCGCTGCCCGCCGCGTGCCCAGCCCGCGCGGCCCCGGTACCTTCTTCATGATGCCCGTCTTCCGCTTGCTGAAGGTCGTGTAGCGCCGCAGCTTGTTGTCGATGAACTCCATCTTGATCTTCACGCGGCCGCGGGTCTTCTTGCCCGGCTTGGCCCCGCTCACCGCGCCGCCCACCGGCCCGTAGCCCCCGGCGGCCGCCGCCGCTGCCGCCGCCGCCGCCGCCGCCGCCGCCTCGGGCCCGCCGACCACCACGCCGAGCTCCATCTCGCTGAGGCTGCGCTTGAGGCCGCGCCGCTCGGCGCCCAGCTCTTCCTCCTCGCCCGACTCCGAGTCGCCCTCGCTGCCGCTGTACAGGGCGCCCGCGGCGGGCGCCGGGGTGCCGGCGGCGGCGGCGGCGGCGGCGGCCGCAGCCTCCCGCTCGCCGCGGCCCGGCCCGAGCCCCGCGCCGTTCCCGGGCCCCCGGCCCCCGTTAGCCCCGCGGGCCCCGCCGCCGCCGCCGCCCGGCCGTCCCGTCGGGGGCCGGCTCAGGCCGCCCCCGAGGGCCGAGCCCCGGCCCAGCGCCGCCGCGGCCCCAGCCTGGCTCGGTAACATGGCGCTCGGTGCGGGAGGGCGGACGGGCCGTCAGCGAGGGAGCCGAGCCGCCGCCGCCGCCGCCGCCATCGGCTCCGCGGCCCGACCCCGCGCCCCCCGCCGCCGCCGCCGCCGCTGCCCGGGCGCCTCCGGCCGCCGCCGCCGCCGCCGCCGCCGCCGCGCACCCGGGGCCCCTGCACGCCCGGGCCGACCTGGGCCCGCACTTTGCTGCCCCTGTGGCCCGGGTTGCCCCAGGCCGCGCGGAGCGCCCCCTGTCCGTCTGCTGGGGCGGCGCGCCCGGCGGCCGTCAGCGTCCCCCGGGGGGCAGGGGCTGCTGGCCGCGGCCGAGACGGCGGGTGGAGGGGGCCGGGACCACGCGCTGCCGGCGGAGGGATCCCCCGACCCTTCCCCCCATATAAAGAGATACAATGTTTCCTTTTATGGCGAGGCCGCTCCTTATATGGCGAGCCCCAGTGCCCCCGCCCCATTGGTCCGCGGTCCCGGCACCTCCGCTCCCCATTGGTCCGCGGCGCGCTCGCATTTGCATAGGCATACCGAACTCGCTGCTGTCACACCGCGTCACACGGCAACTCCGAAAGGGGCGGAGCCGGCGCTTCTTAAAGGAGCCTGGGGGGGGTTGGAGGAGGAGGAGGAGGAGGAGGAGGAGGCGGAGGTGCGACCCCGCCTTTCTCCCGGCCGGAGAAAGGCAGCACCCGGAGGGGCGTGCGGAGAGGGAGCCTGGGAGGAGACGGAGGACGCGGAGCCGCACGGGGCACCGAACGTTGCCAGGGCTGAAGGCGCCTGAGCGACCTGGACGGATCGCTACTTAGATTGTCAAATGCAGCACAAATGCAGCAGGGGTGGGACGCGTCCTCCCGCTTTTCCGCGGGAGGCAAAGGCGCCGACTGCCCAGAGGTGTCCCGGGTGTCCAGGCTCATTGTGCCCACTCCTGGGCTGCAGCCCTTCCCCTCCCCCGCCCCATTTCCTTTCCCCTTCCCTCTCTTTTCGGGACGACGGCGCTTTCCCACCAGGCAGCCTCATTCATCATCCCCGATCGTGAAGGGCGGCTGGGGCCGGGGAGCCCTTGGCAGACGCGCGTATGGAAAAGACCGGCCTCTGGGTCCCGGCTGAGGGCTAGGAGTCTGATGGAGATAAATGAAGACTTGCAGCTGCAGGCTGCACGCGGGGAGGGGGTGGTCCCGACGACGCAGCCCACCCCACGGGCTGTGCAAAGACCTGGGAGAAGCGGGGGAGGGAACGTGTAGCCCGCACAAAGTTTGAACTTCAAAGGCAGCGCGCACGCACGCGCGCACTCGCACACGCGCGCGCGCGCACAGCCTCCTCGGAGAAGCCAAGGAAAACCCACATGGGCAAAGTTACAACTGGGATGCGCGCGCGCGCCCACTCCGCGTTCTCCAAACAGCCAGCGAAAGATGCGAGTCTGGGGGTGGCTGCTTAGAACTGAGACCCTGCCAAGCCCAGGGTTTTCCTCTCCCTCCTCCCTTTTTAACTCCCCTCTCTCCTCCATTTCCCCCCCCCGACCACACACACGGCAGGGAAAATACTATCTGTCTTTATTACAGAAATTGTTCGAATCTGGAATCACCCGGTGCCTTGAAACAAGTGTTTGACCTCTCCAGGCTCCATATAATTCACTGTTGGTATCCATCCCGGGAAGTTTTGTGGGGTTGTTTTTTTTGGGGGGGGAGGGGTGTTTTGTTTTAGGGCCAGGGATTACTCCTGGCTCTGTGCTTGGGGGGGGGGTGTCACAGCTAGGGGCGGGGCTCAGAAGACTATAATGAGGTTCCAGGAATCAAATTGGGGTCTGCTGAGTGTCAGGTTCCTTACCGGTGAGCCATCTCTCTGGCCTCCAGGAAGTTCTTGACTAAGTTGTGTGTGTGTGTGTGTGTGTGTGTGGAGTTGGGCCACACCCTTCTGGGTTTCTGGCTTTGTGCACAGGGGTCACTTTTGGCAGTGCTAGTGAACTATATCCGGTGCCAGTAATCAAACTCCAGCCTCCAGCATGCAGAGCTTGACCTCAGCCCCTAGAGCTATCTCTCCCTCTTACCCCTTGGTGCAGATTAAATGAGATAAAGCACTGAGAAAATGTCCAGTGAAGAGCAGGAACTGCCTGGGGTTGTCCCCTCTGCCCAGGGATAAATATCCTAATGTGTGCCTTGTACCCAACTGACCCAGGTTCATCACAGCCTCCTGAACCCTGCCAGGAGTAAGTCCTGAGCACAATCAGGTGCCAGCTCAAAAACAAAAACAAAAAATAAAGTTGGGAAAGAATTACTTTTTTTTTTTTTGCATTTTGGGTCACACCCGGCGATCACAGGGGTTCCTCCTGGCTTTGCACTCAGGAATTACTCCTGGTGGTGCTCGGGGAACCATATGGGATGCTGGGAATTGAACCTGGGTGGGCCGCGTGTAAGGCAAACACCCTACATACTATACTATCACTCCAGCCCTGAAAGAATTATTCTTGCTCTTAGTTATTGTAAAGATAAAATTAAGAACTGGATAATTTAGTCATAATGGTAGTTAAGCCAATTTAGAATACTGAAATAGCCACTCAATGCCTCTCTTGCAAAACACAGTACCCAAAAGAAGAGAGAGAGAACAAGGGGGAATACCCTGCCACAGAGGCAGGATGGGACGGGGGGATGAGGGGTGGGGGGGATGCTGGGACCCGTGGTGATGGATGACGGGCACTGGTGGAGGGATGGGCACTTGATCATTGTATAACTGAAACCCAAGCACAAAATTTGTAAGCCTATAACTGTACCTCATGGTGTTTCACTAATAAAAAAAGAAAAGAAAAAAAAAGAAAAAAAACTTGATAAAAGTAAACACTTCCTGAATAAATGAATAGCTGAGAACAAAAAATATATATATAAATAATAAATAACATTTAAAATAATAAATTAGGGGCCAGAGCAATAGCACAGTGGGTAGAGCACTTGCCTTGCACTCCAGCATCGAAAAATGGTCCCTCTGAGCCCCGCCCAGGGTGACCCCTGAGTGCAGAGACAGAAGACCTGAACACAGCTGAGTGTGGCTTAAAAAACAAAAAATTAGATAAAATAATAAATAGGCGCCACCTCAAGTAAGGGTAAGTGTTGCGTATAACTTATATTATTGGGGGGCTGGGGAGATAGTACAGCAGGTGAGGTGCTTGCCTTGCAAGCAGACAACCCAGATTAAGTCCCCAGCAACCCATGGGGTTCCCTGAGCTCTACCGTGAGATCCCTAAGCACAGAACCAGGAGTTAGCCCTGAGCACAGTGCCGCCCCCCCAAAAAATACTTTTTATTGCTTTTTAGGGTGAGCCCCATAAAATTTGCCCTTTTAAAGTTCAAGAAGCTAGCATGTTGTCAATTTTCCGTGCTCAAAGAGTGTGTCCTGAGGCCTAAGCAAAGATAGTATAGTGGGTAGGGTATTTGCTTAGACATGGCCAACCTGGGTTTGATCCCCAGGATCCTATAAGGTCCCCAGAGCACTGCCAGGAATAATTCCTGAGCACAGAACCAGGGGTAACCTTTGAGCACTGACGGGTGTGGCCCAAAAAGAAAAAAAAAAGGTGTGTGTCCTGGATGATGGTGTCCCCTGCTTTTCTTACTGAGTCCAAAGGCTTTGACAGATATAAAATTGTATGTTGAAGTGACTTGAGATATAGTGTGTGTGTGTGTGTGTATATACAAAAACATACACATGTATATAAACATGGCCTTGTTTACCAAACAACAAACCACAAATTCCCAAATATGGTTGAGAGCCTCCTCTTCCTCATTTCCCAGTAGTTCTAAGAATTTGGGGGGAGGGGTTGACCAGAAGGAAAATAAAACTTGCACGCGGGTGACCCAACCTCGATCAAATCCCCACCACCACATAGAGCCCCTAGCACCACCAGGAGAGATTTCCTGACCGCTGCTGCCCCCAAACCTCCCCTCCAAAAACTTTTTAAAAAAGATCTTTTTTTTCCCCCTCCTGGAGTCATGGAGATAGCTCAGAAGGCTGAGAGCTTTGGGTGGAAAGATAGTACAATGGAGGGGCTGGAGCAATAGCACAGCGGATAGGGCGTTTGCCTTGCACGCAGCCGACCCGGGTTCGATTCCCAGCATCCCATATGGTCCCTTGAGCACCACCAGGGCTGATTCCTGAGCGCAGAGCCAGGAGTAACCTCTGTGCATCGCCGGGTGTGACCCAAAAAGCCAAAAAAAAAGAAGAAAAGGGTGATAGATGAAAGATAAATAGGTTCTAGAAGAATTTCCAGGACCACAAATGGTGCCTTACAGCCATGCCTGTGTGGTTCATGCTTGCCTGTCTTTGAAAGTTTTTTACTGCAGTTCCCGAGTTCAGACACACGTGGGACTGACACTTCAGACAACAAATGCTCTCTACCCAATCCACGCGGCAGGTAGCTGGGGAGAGTGGAGTGCTCAGGATCCCTCAGTTCCAGCCCTCTGTCCCTGTCACTGCCTCTCGTGCCATCAAAACCCAGGAAACCTGGGGTTGGAATGATAGCACAGTGGGTAGAGCGTTTGCTTTGCACGCGGCCGACCCGGGTTCGATTCCCAGGATCCCATATGGTCCCCGAGCACCACCAGGGGTAATTCCTGAGTGCAGAGCCAGGAGTAACCCCTGAGCATCGCCAGGTGTCACCCAAAAATTTAAAAAAATAAAAACACAAAAAAAACGAGGAAACTTGGAGAGATGAAACAGAGGACAAGGCATTTGCCTTGTATGAGTCCAACCTGGGTTTGATCCCGGATATTCCATATAAAGACCAATAATTCCAGGAGTGATGCCTGAGTGGAGAGCCAGGAGAAACCCCTGAGCATCGCTGGGTGTGTCTCCTCGCCCTCAACCACACACACACACACACACACACACACACACACACAATAAATAAACACCAGGACACCAAGTCAGTCACTGGTTCTTCCCCTCTGGGATGGACCTTACCTTCAGCATGCAGGGCAGGAGGTACCATCACCCATACTACTTTGGATTATTATAGTTTCAGGATCCAAACTGTGTTGATGGTTTGCATGCTGGGTATAAAACCCAGAGCCTCCCACATGTAAGATCCCTATTATTCTTCTCTTCTCTTCCCTACCTCTCTCCCTCCCTCCCTCCCTCCCTCCCTCCCAGGTCGGCCATGTACTAGGCAAGTGCATTAGCCCCCATACAGTCTGGTTTACAGTTAACTTTTATCTGAGGGTATTAAAAGAAAACAGATATAAACATTTTCACATTACACAATAGTCTTACATAATGTATGAATATCCCAAACCTTCAAAGTTTAGATACAGAGCTGAGAGGAAATAGCACAGGAGCTAAGGTGCTTGTCTCACATGTGGTGCATTTTTGTTTATTTTGGGTTTTGGGCCACACTGGGCAGTGCTCAGGACTTACTCCTGGCTCTGCACTCCAGAATCACTCCTGGCAGTGTTAAGGGGGACAGATGGGGTGTCTGGGATTGAACCCAGGTCGGCTGCATGCAAAGCAAGCGCCCTGCCTATTGTACTGTATCTCTGATTCCGGGAGAAAGTGCTTAATTATCTTGATATAGAAAAAGGGATCAATGAGCAGGATGATGAGTCAGTATCACTTACATGAATACATTAATTATCTTCCATCACATTTTGTTGTTTTGTAAAAAAAAAAAAATAACCGAACAACAGAAAAAAAACCAGAGGGGCTGGAGCAATAGCACAGCGGGTAGGGCGTTTGCCTTGCACGCGGCCAACCTGGGTTCGAATCCCAGCATCCCATATGGTCCCCTGAGCACCGCCAGGAATAACTCCTGAGTGCAGAGCCAGGAGCAACCCCTGTGCATCGCCGGGTGTGACCCAAAAAGCAAAAAAAAACCCAAACCGAACAACATTTTGTTGTTTTGTTTTTGGACCACACCTGGCTGTGCTCAGGGCTTACTCCTGGCAGGACCCAGGGAATCCTATGGGGCTCCCCGCTGTACTATCTCTCTGGCCTTTTCAATTACATTTTGATTTCATGGGTTTGACCTTCTGCTAATTAGCAGACATTTATTCCTTTGATATGATTATCTCATGTTTAAGTGAATTTACTGTTGCCATAGAAACAATGTACTATTTGCTATTCAGTTATTTGTACTGTTTAATGGTAAACAATAAGCCAACACACCGTGGAAGCTATATGAACTCAAAATGTGGATTAAAATTAAAAGTAAAAGTAAAGGCCCTCCCGTTGATCGTAGATTTGCTCGAGCGGGCCCAGTAACGTCTCCATTGGAGACTTTGTTGTTACTGTGTCTGGCATATCGAATACTCTCGGTAGCTTGCCGGGCTCTCCGAGAGGGGCGGAGGAATCGAACTCGGGTTGGCCATGTTGGCTGCGTGCAAGGCAGACGCCCTACCCGCTGTGCTATCGCTCCAGCCCTGCCCAGAGCGACCCGAGTTCGATTCCTCCAACCCGAGTTCGATTCCTCTGCCCCTCTCGGAGAGCCCGGCAAGCTACCGAGAGTATTCGATATGCCAGACACAGTAACAACAAAGTCTCCAATGGAAACGTTACTGGGCCCACTCGAGCAAATCGATGATCAATGGGAGGGCCTTCGGATTAAAATTAATCCCAATAAATCAATTGAATATTTTGATATATATAAAATATTTTTAGGGAGAAAACCTCAGGGACAGAGGTTTTTTTTTTTTTTTTTTTTTTGCTTTTTGGGTCACACCCAGCGATGCACAGGAGTTACTCCTGGTCCATGCACTCAGGAATTACTCATGGCGGTGCTCGGGGGACCATATGGGATGCTGGGAATCGAACCTAGGTCGGCTGTGTGCAAGGCAAACACCCTACTCGTTGTGCTATTGCTCCAGCCCCAGGGACAGAGTTTTGGAAATTTTAAGTTGTTCAGGGGTCTCTTCCATTCAATGTAGCTGCATGAAGAATTTGGAGATACAGTGAGGATATGGGTTCAAGTCTAAACCCCAGAATGACCCTTTCTACGGCTGTCACCCTTCTTTCTTTTCTCACTTTGCAATACTCCTAGGAATATCCATATCTACCCTTCACAATGAAAGAACAGAAATTGCAATGTAGGCTTGCTCTTCAAGCCTGTTTGCCCTTGAACATACGTGGAGCTCACTTGCTTGTCTGTTTCTTTGCTTATTTCCACTCTGGAAAAGCCCATGTTCTCTCTCGAACACATTTCCCCACTTATGGTCCTTCCTTTTTTTTGACTTTTTGGGTCACGCCCGGCTTACTCCTGGCTCTGCACTCAGGAATCACTCCTGGCGGTGCTCGGGGGATCATATGAGATGCTGGGGATAGATCCCAGGCTGGCCGTGTGCAAGGCAAGTACTCTACCCGCTGTACTATTGCTCTGGCCCTCCCCCTCTTTGTAAGCAAGTTTCAATCAATAAATACTGTCTTGCTTCACACACACACACACACACACACACACACACACACACAAAGAAATTTAATTTCTTTCAATCACGGAACTTACAGATAGGCATACAGGGGCCTAAAGTTTTAGCAGCTAGAAAGATCTATGACAGTAAGGGCCAAAACGACAGGCCAGTGGGTAGGGCACTAGTCTTGCATGCAGCCAACCTGGATTCCACCACTGACATCCCATATAGTTTCCTGAGCACTGCCAGGAGTGATTCTTTTTTTTTTTTTTTGGCTTTTTGGGTCACACCCGGCAATGCACAGGGGTTACTCCTGGTTCATTCACTCAGGAATTACTCCTGGCGGTGCTCGGGGGACCATATGGGATGCTGGGAATCGAACCCGGGTTGGCTGCTTGCAAGGCAAACGCCCTGCCTGCTGTGCTATTGCTTCAGCCCCAGGAGTGATTCTTGAGTATTGCCCCTCCCCCCAAAATCTTATTTTGTGGGTCAGAGATAGTAGGGGTTAAAGTGCTTATTTTGCATGCGAGTTCAAATCCCTGACATAACATTTGATCCCCTAAACAATACTAACCTTCACTCCTTAGCACAGAGCCAAGAGTAGTCCCTGGGCCAGGTGTGGCTCTCAAACCAAACAACCTTACTGCGTACAATTGAACAAAACATAGAAAAAAGAACAAATGATAAAGATCTCAGGGGGGAATCCAAATTGACTTATCATCCAAGTTTCTTTTTCTGTGAATATGCATTACGAATTAATAGTAATGGTAGCACAGCGGGTAGGGCGTTTGCCTTGCACGCAGCCAACATGGCTGATCCGAGTTCGATTCCTTGGTCCCTCTCAGAGAGCCCAGCAAACTACTGAGAGTATCTCGCCCGCACGGCAGAGCCTGGCAAGCTCCCCGTGACGTATTCGATATGCCAAACACAGTAACAAGTCTCACAATGGAGACGTTACTGGGCCTGCTCGAGCAAAACGATGAACAACGGGAGGACAATGATATGTTTACAATCATTTTTGATGTGAATAATGCACTGACAGAGAATTCTACTTCTTTTTGTTTTTGGGCCATACCCAGGCAGTGCTCAGAACTTACTCCTGGACCTGTGCTCAGAGATTACTCCTGGCAATGCTCAGGGGACCATATGTGACACTGGAATCAAACATGAGTTGGCAGTATACAAGAAACCCGCTTTACCCCTGTATTATCTCTACAGTCCCAGCTTTTTTTTTTTTAATATTTTTATTTATTTGCTTGAATGGAGAAAGTTGAAATGGGGTCACCCCTTGATTCCATTTAATGAACAGGTCTGGCTATAATAAAGTAAAACTTCGATAAGTGAATATGTATTACAAGAAATCAAATAACAACTTGTACCTTGTCCTTGGAAATACTGTAATATTCCACCACTGGCAATGGCAACTCAGAGAAGAGTGCTCATCTTCATTCTGAGACATTTCTTCAAAATACATTTGGGTATCTACTGGTCCCATATTTCCCCCTTCTTTCTTTTGTCCCTTTTGCCACGTGTCTCAGGGCTCAGAGATTACTCCTGGTTCAGTGCTCAGGGTACCATATGTGGGGTTCGGATCAAATCCAGTTCTCCTGTGTGTTCTCCTGTGTCCTCTTGTTCAAGTGCCATCATCCACTGAATGAAATGCAGGCCCTCTTAAATCAATGAGCTGGGCAGCCCCTGGACCACGTCTCCTGCCCATGGACACTGGGATAGGACTCACTCACTCAGCATGTACTGTGTGTCTCACTGAGCTTTCTCTCTGGTTCCACTCTCAAATTTCTTAATTATCTTTATGCCGCTGCAAATCTTTATTTTTTGTTGTTTGTCTCTTTATTCCCTAGTGTTTTCCATACCTGACCAATTTTGATGACTTCTCTGTACATTCCGCCACTGTTCCTGCCGGCATACCTGCACTTTTTTAATTTTAATCCGGATGATACATTGTTAAATTTTTGATACTTTTAGGTCTGACACAGTTGCAGATAGATCTGTCCACAGAATGCTGTAGCAGTTCATTTCTTGGCTCCTGTTCAAGTGCCATCAGCCATTGAATGAAATGCAGGCCTTCTTAAATCAATGAGCTGGGCAGCCCCTGGACCATATCTCCTGCCCACGGACACTGGGACAGGACTCACTCAGACTTTCCTCTTTGGTTTTTTTTTTGGGTCATACCTGGCAGTGCTCAAGACTTACTGTTGGCTTGGCACCCTGGGATCACTCCTGGTGGTATTTGGGGGACCATATGTGGGTGTTGGGGACTGAACCAAGGTTGGCTTACAAAGAAGGCAATCACTTTGCCTGCAGTACTATCTCTGACCTCTGGATTTCTCCTTTTGTGCAGTGCTGGGGATCAAACCCAGGGCGTGTGTTTTTCAGGCAGGCGCTCTACCACTAAACCACGTATCTGCAGGCCCAACGGTTGATAAAATCCAAGTCCAATATGTGGAGGGCCCAGAGCAACAGCACAGAGTTTAGAATGCTTGCTCTGCACTGCTGAGTATGGCCCCAAAATGAAAACAAAAATCAAGTATGTGAATAAAATCAAAATCCAAACTGGCTCATAGCTTACTGAGCTATCTGTTTTATTTGGAGCACACATCTTTCTTTTCTTTTGGGGGTCAGACTGGTAGGGCCACACCCAGAAGTGCTTGTAGGTTACTCCAGGCTCAGTGCTCAGGGACCCACTACTGGTGGTGCTTGGGGGACCTTATGGGAGGCCGGTGATGGGACCTGGGTCAGCCTCTTCCAAGATCAGTGCCACGTACCATATGTGGGGTTCGGATCAAATCCAGTTCTCCTGTGTGTTCTCCTGTGTCCTCTTGTTCAAGTGCCATCATCCACTGAATGAAATGCAGGCCCTCTTAAATCAATGAGCTGGGCAGCCCCTGGACCACTCTCCACCCCCTCCTCTCCCCTTGTCCTGTCCTCTTCCTTTTTTGCCTTTATTTCCTTCCCTGTCCTTTCCTTTCCCCACACCCAGTGGGATCGGGGCCCACTCCCAGCTGGCTGCTCTGGGTCGGTTCCAGTGATGCTCCGGGGACTATGTGATGCCAGGAACCAGACCGGGGCTTCCTGCATGCCAAGCATGTGCTCTGGTTCTCTGAGCCATCACACACCATGGATCATATACTTCTAAATCAGATTTGAACGACAGAGAATCAGAATCTGCAATCTCTCACTAAACTAGGATTTCAAGCCCAGAGCTGATTCGAGCGGTGGCCGCAGAAGAACCGTCTGCTCTCACCCGCCATCCGGCTGAGCTCAGATAAGCCCCTTGCCTGGCCTCTCTGGAATGCCAGGGTGGTGTTTCTCTGATAAGGCCTGACTCACAGTAGCCCTCTGGAAGAGGGGGAGCTCATCCCCCACCCCCTAAGACCATGGGATCTCCCTATGTGCAGTGAAAGTTCCAGCTGGGGCCTGGGGAGAGAGTTCAAAGGGCTGGACATTTTCTTTGCATGTGAAAAGCTCCAGGTTCCATCCCTGGCACTGCATGTTCCCCTGCACTGCTGGTCGTACCCCCCCCGCAAAGATTACCACAAGTCACCCCCAAACAGGAAGAGTCCCTGAGCACTGCTAGGCATGGCCCTCAAATAAGAATTCCAAACACCACCATTCCTCCACCCACCTTCATTTTTCTCCTAGTATTTACAGGGCTTACTCCTGGCTCCGTGCTCAGGGATCACTGCTGTCGGTCTCAGGGGACCATATGGGACTCCAGGGATCAAATCCAGGCAGCCACATGCAAGGCAATGCCCTACTAGCTGTACTATCACTCTGATTCCTGGTTTCCTCCTGATTTTTATCACCCAAACAGTATCAGAAAATTAATGTTCACTTAAAAAAAATTGGTATCACACACAGGTTTGCTCTTTCAGGTCCTCCCGTGAACAAGTATCTTTGCTTTTTCTACTCTAGAGAAGTCCGTTTTCTCTCTTGAACAGGTATTTTTCTCTTTCTTTCCCCTCATTCATTCAATAAAACCTATCTTGCCTCACTTAAAAAAAGTAGTATGACAAAGACAAATTACTAATAACCTAAAAACTTTTTTTTCTTTTTGGGTCACACCTGTGATGCACAGGGGTTCCTCCTGGCTCTGCACTCAGGAGTTACTCCTGGTGGTGCTCAGGGGACCATATGGGATGCTGGGAATCGAACCCGGGTCGGCCGCGTGCAAGGCAAATGCCCTACCCACTGTGCTATCACTCCAGCCCCAAAACTTAATTTTTTTGTAAATATTTTTTTATGGGGGGACCATATCCAGCTCCACACTCAGGAATCACTCCTGGCGGTGCTTGGTGGACCATATGGGATGCTGGAGATTAAACCCAGGTCAGCCACACACAAGGCAAGGTAAGCCCATTATATCATCTCTCTAGCCCTAAAAACACTGTTTCATGTGGCAACTGACTTATGTAGAGATTTTGGGGTGGGAGGTGGTGTCACCAAGCAGTGCCATGTGCAGGGAGACTCAGGGATCATTCTTGGGGATAATCCCTGGCTAAACATCAGCCAGGCCAGATCTGGCACAGTGATGCTTTGGGGGCCACCAAGGAGACAATTGGTACCACGCGAGGGACCAAACTGAGGAAGTTCTTATCCATTCAAGGCATGTACCCTATCCCTGAGACATCTTCCTGGCTCCCCTAAACAAAGACTCTTCATTTGGGGGCCACAGAGATTGAATAGTGGGGAAGGTACTTGCCACATCCCACAGTGCTCAGGAGTTCTAACTCTGCTCAGGAGTGATCCCTGGTGGTGCTGGGGATACAAACGGGCTGGCCGCATACAAAGGAAATGCCTTAACCCCTGTACTTTCTCTCCAGTCCCACAGTGTGTGTGTGTGTGTGTGTGTGTGTGTGTGTGTGTATGTGTGTGTGTGTGTGTGTTCTGGGTTACACCCAGCTCAGGGATCACTCCTGGCAGGCTGGAGGACCATATGTGATGCTGGGGATTGAAGCTGGATAAGAAGACCTTGCCCTCTGTACTATCTTTCCAGACCCTGCACAAAGATCCTTAACTTTGCATATAAGCAATCTCGATTGTGAAATCCTGGAGGGAAATCCTAGAGGGCAGGGAAAAGAAAAGCGGTCAAGAGTCAGCTCGCCCAGGAAAAGGTTGGAAGGGAACATGCAAGCTACTACTAGCGCTTACTAGACCTGAGAACGGGTTTGGGGAAAGTGAGCAAGTGCCATTTTGCTTTGACAGGGCAGGGCACTTGCCTCGCACGTGGCGGACCTGGGTTTGATCCCAGCCTACCACATGATCCCATGAGCCCACTAGGAGTGATCACTGAGTGCACAGCCAAGAGTAAGCCCTAGGAAAATACTGGGTGTGCCACCTACACCCCCCGCCTCTGCAATAAATAAATAAATAAACAACTCTACCATTTGAATCCTTCCACTGTAAGTATTACTTTAATTAAGAATAAATCAGTAGGGGGCTGGAGCAATAGCACAGCAGGTAGGGTGTTTGCCTTGCACGCAGCCGACCTGGGTTCGATTCCCAGTGTCCCACAGGGTCCCCCAAGCACCGGCAGGAGTAATTCCTGAGGGCAGAACTAGGAGTAACCTCTGAGCAGTTGGGTGTGACCCAAAAGGGAAAAAAAAATGGAAATAAATAAATTGTACAGTGGGTGGAGCGTTTGCCTTGCACATGGCCAACCCTGGTGGTGCTGGGATTCAAACAGGGGCTGGCCACATACAAGAAAAATGCCTTAACCCCTGTACTTTCTCTCCAGTCCTATACAAAGTCTTTATATATGTGTGTGTGTGTGTGTGTGTGTGTGCGCGCGCGTGTGTGTGCGTGCATGCACCCCTTATGGTCCTCCAAGCACAGAAGAAACTAAAACAATTTCAGCCTTAAGGACTGTATGCTTTTATTTTTCTGTCTTGGCAGTGCTGGAAATTGAAGCCAGGACCTCATACATGCAAAGTCAGTACTCAAGAAGTCAGTTTTTAAATTATTATTATTATTATTTGGTTTCTGGGACACACCCAGCGGTGTTCAGGGCTTACTCCTGGCTCTGCACGCAGGAACGACCCTGGTGGAGCTTAAGGACCTTATAAGGTCCTAAGGATCAAACCTGGGTGGGCCCTGTACAAGGCATCTCACTGCACAATTGCTCCAGCCCCAGGACTCATTTCTTTTTTTCATTTTTTAAACCTTTTGGTCTTTTAGGGTCACACCCGGCGATGCTCAGGGGTTCCTCCTGGCTCTGTACTCAGGGGACCATATGGCATGCCAGGGATTGAACCCAGGTTGGCTGCGTGCAAGGCAAACGCTCTCCTCGCTGTGCTTAACGCTCAGCCTCTGCCCCAAGAACTCATTTCTTTTCTTTTTTTGTTTTTTTTTTTTTAGGGGAGGGGTGTCCAGTTTAGCTCTCTGAGGCTCAGTTTTATTTATTGGCTATTGGCTTTTTGGGGGGGTCACACACAGCGATGCACAGGGGTTACTCTAGCTCTGCACTCAGGAATTACTCCTGGCGGTGCTCGGGGGACCATATGGGATGCTGGGAATCGAACCCAGGTTGGCCTCATGCAAGGCAAATGCCCTACCCGCTGTACTACTGCTCCGGCCCCAGAATTCATTTCTTTAAGGCAGAAGTTTCTGGGACAGGGCAGAGAAACCAGGGTGCCATGTTCAGGTCAGGAGGCAGCAGACTCTCAGCAGCGCTGCTGCAGTGACCAAGAGTCACACACACATGCATGGCCATAGTGTTTGAGGGGCCCTGCTCCCCTGCAGTGTCTGCGGCCAGCACAGCTCTGCGGCACTCAGAGCGCCTCACTGCAGCCGTGCACACACCAGGTGGCCTGCAGCAGGTCTGGCACCCATAGGTGGAGTGGGGCCGGGAGTGCCCCATCCCACTTGCAAGGCAAGGCACGTGGGTCTCTATGGACCTGGAGACACACCCAGTGGTGTCTGTGGGGGGCTGCTCCAAGTTCTATGCCGGGAGGGTTATTTCTGGCATTGCTTGGTGGGCGGATGGGGAAACCACGTGGGTACAATTCCCGTGTGAGAAACACATGGGAATTGAACCCAAGAGTCCCACGTGCAAGCAAGCAAGTGCTCTAGCCCACTGCACCACCCCCCCACCCAAGAAAGGAGTTTTTCTTTTTTTTGGGGGGGGGGGAGGGCTGTGGAGCCCATTCCTTGGTTTCTTCCTCAAGTCTTTTTTTTTTTTTGCTTTTTGGGTCACACCCGGCAATGCACAGGAATTACTCCTGGCGGTGCTCAGGGGACCATATGGGATGCTGGAAATTGAACCCAGGTTGGCCGTGTGCAAGGCAAATGCCCTACCCGCTCTGCTATCACTCCAGCCCCAAGTCTTTTTTTTTTTGTGCCACACGTGGCACTTCTCAGGGGTGATTCCTGGTTCTGGGCTCAGGGATCTCTGCTGGCAGGCTCAAGGGACCATATGGGTTGCTGAGGATTGAATCAAGATCAGCCATAGACAAGGCAAACGCCCTACCCACTGTACTCTCTCTTGGGCCCTCTCTTTTTTTTTTAATTTTAATTTTTTGGGGTCACACCCGGCGATGCTCAGGGGTTACTCCTGGCTCTGCACTCAGGAATTCTCCTGGCGGTGCTCAGGGGGCTATATGGGATGCTGAGAATTGAACTGGGTCAGCCGCGTGCAAGGCAAACGCCCTACCCGCTGTGCTATTGCTCCAGCCCCCTCTTTTGTTTGTTTTGGGAACATACCTGGCAGTGCTCAGGGCTGACTCCTGGCTCTCTGCTCTGGGCTCATTCCTGAGGGCTCAGGGAACCATCTGGGATGCCAGAAAGTGAGCCTGGGTTGACTTCATGCAGGGCAAGCACCAGCCCGTTGTGCTATGCGGACACAGGTTAGCCACGGGCCAGGTGATGACCTTAATCCCTGCACTCTCTCTCCAGTCCCCCTTCCTTAAGTCTTAAAGAGATTCGGCGTCTGCCCTGCCACCTTCCGCAACCCTTCCTCACTCTTCTACTCTCCCCTGCCCAGAGCCTCTGAGTGGAAGGGAGGGCGTGCCGGGTGAACTGTCAGTCATTTTAAATCTCAAGGTAACAAAGGGGGGGGCCTTTAAAGTAACAACCAATCAAAAGAGGTAATGGGAGAGCCAGGGTGGGAGATGAGAGCAGATAAAAGGGGGCTCCAATTTTCTCTCTCTCCCCACTATCTTTCTCTGCCCACACCCAGGCAGACTGCAGAATCAGGCAGCACTGAGCACCCGGACAGACAGACAGCCAAGGGCAGGGGCAGACTACAGGTGGGGCACAAACGCCCAGCCAGGGGGGCCTCACACACATGCACCGTGGCTGTGGCTGGAGCCTCTCAAAGTGGGACAGGACGACAGAACTGCTGGGGCACAGTTGGGAGGCCCAGCGCCAGGTAGAGCTCAGGATCTTGCCCACACTCACTTGGTGGCCAGCTGGCGACAAAGGACAAGACGCTGGGGACTGTTGAGGTACAGTCCGGGAAGGTCCTAGAGACACGATTTCAGACTAGGAAAGTGAATGTGGGCTAGTGACACAGGACAAGGTGTGGCCGTCGTTCACCGGAGGTGAGGGAGACAGGAACCGGAGGCCATATACAAGACGGGGCGGCACCAGGACGCGTGTAAAGAAAGGAGAGGCTGGACACGGCGGGAGGGACCCAAACCCATTTGATGAAACGGTACAATCAAGTCTCACTCTTCTTCATCTTTTGAGATCTGTATGCAAATCTTCCATCCGATGCTTGAGAACCCACCAGCTCAGGGAAATCCACGTTGGCGCCAATCAATACCTCCTCCAGCGTCGGGGAAGGAAACTGGGCTTCTCGGGGAGGAGGGAACGGCCATGCAGGGTGAGGAATGAGCAGCAGAAGCAGGGTTGTAAAAAAACGCTTCTTTATTGAGAGCAGCGAGTGTAAAAAAAACAAAACAACAAAACAAAACCAAAAAACCAAAAAACAAAAACCAACTTCGAAAAATAAAAAAACCAAACAAACAACAAGAAACAACAATACAGGTGTGAGGCGGGGGGTGGCCTACACCCCCGCCACTGGTTCCAGCCCCCCCCACCCAGGCCCCCCCCACCCCACGCTGCAATTACATACAAAAGCCGCCCGGGTGCATACAAAAAGGGCGGATTATATAGTGTCAAAAGCTCCTGAAAACTCCTTCATCTGCCAGGCACTTGGGAGGAAGGAAGGAGAGAGAGAGGGTGGCGGGAAGGAAGGGTGAGCACACACAAGGCCGGCTGGTGGCCTTCAGGACCCGGCCGCGGCCCCGACCGAGGTGGGCCCCGTGGGCAGATGACCCCCCCAGGGTGGATCTCCTCGGCCCCACCTTCCCTTGGGAACACCGGTGGGCGAGCGAGAGGCAGAACTGGACCTGGTCCAGGTGGAGGAGACGTCAGCCAGAAACAGGGGTTACCTGAGCGCCCACACTTACCCTGATGGAGGGAACGGGAGGCAGAGAAACTGCCAGTAGAGGCCCTGGCTACCCGGCCTGGGTTCGAATCCACCTCCCCCAGGGCCGTGAGGGAAGAGAGAACTGCCCAGGGAAGAGGAGCCCCAGCAGTGCCGGTGGGGGTGAGCAGGGCCCCCAAGGGCCAGAGAGGACGGGGGATCTGGCCCAGCATGCTCCCGGGGGGTCCCGGGGAGGCCTCCCAACCCCGCGCCACGCTGAGGCCCCGCGGCCGGGCTCCCCTCACGGCTTGCTGTCCGTGGGGCTGTCACCCAGGGCGTTGGCGATCTCGCTGAAGGAGGGCCGGTCCTTGGGGCTCAGGGCCCAGCAGCGCTGCATCAGCCGGTAGAGCTTGGATGGGCAGCCTTCGGGCTGCGGCAGCCGGGCCTTCCCGGCCTGCAGGTCTGTGGGAGCAGGGCAGACAGCTCGTGAGGCACCCCACCATCACGGGGGTGAGCGGGGCTGGGGCTCCTAGGAGCCTGACTCGGGGACTCTGAAACCCACGTCCCGCCCACCCCGGCTCTCTCCGGTGGACCTCAGGGTTTACTGCATGACCCTTGCAGACTTCATGACACATTTTTTTTTTTTGGGTGAAGGAGTGGACTGCGGGTATTACCTGAAACTTTTAAAATTGTGCTACTATGACTGAAAAATTAAATATAACCCAGGATGCAAGGATTATAGGATGACGACAGTATGTTGTGGAATACAGGCTTTACCCACCAGACTAAGGATTCTTGTGTTTCAAAGAACTGCTGCAGGGGGGTGGGCTTTGTTTCTGAGAACACTGGTGTCCCCCCCCGCCCCCGCCCACGCGAAGGCCGACTCCCTGCCCCTGGGACTCACCCCTTGGGCACCCCGAGGCCTACCTGCCAACACTTCATCATCCGCCTGCCCTCCATGGGGCATCTCTCCGTGGGTAAACACTTCCCACATCAGCACCCCGAAGGCCCAGACGTCGGACTTGGTGGAGAAGTCACCTTCCAGGATAGCCTCGGGGGCCATCCAGCGCAGGGGCACCCAGGCCTGACGGAAATGGTAGTACTCGCTGCGGAAAGAACCACACACAGGCGTGAGGGGCCTTTGCCACTCGAGGTGGCGGACCTGGTCCAGATCTGGGTGTCCACGTGGGCTAAAACATCACTTTTCTTTTTCTTCTGTTTTTGGGCCACACCTAGTGGTGCTCAGGGCTGACCCCTGGCTCTGCGCTAAGGGATCACTCCTGACAGGGCTCAGGGGACCATACAGGACCACAGGGGATTGAACCTGGGCTGGCCAAGTGCAAAGCAAATACCCTAACGGCTATACTATTGCCCTGGCTCTTAAAACTCAGCTTTTGGGGCTGGAGCAACAGCACAGGGGGTAGGGCATTTGCCTTGCACGCGGCCAACCCAGGTTTGATTCCCAGCATCCCATATGGTCCCCTGAGCACCGCCAGGGGTAATTCTTGAGCACAGAGCCAGGAGGAACCCCTGTGCATTGCCGGGTGTGACCCAAAAAGCAAAAAAAAAAAAAAAAAAAAAAAAAAAACCCTCAGCTTTTTCTACAGCAAGGTACTTATGGGTGACATGTGCTGATCACGGCGGGGACGGGGCACGGGGGAGGGGGTGGGGGGGGACGGGGGATGAACACACACACACACATACACACACACACGGGGGTATACAAAATGAAGCTTGGAAGTATCCTGTGGCATTGGATGGTTACAAAATCCCATTAGAATAAAAATTTGCCTGAATGAGAATAAGAAAGACCAATGTTAATATAATAGAAGATGTTAATATAATGTTAATATGAGAAAAACCAATCAGGTCTTATATAAGACCAATCAGGGCTGGAGCTGGCAGGGCGCTCGCCTTGCACGTGGCTGACTGGGGTTCAACCCCTGGTATCCCATATGGTTCCAGAGCCCACCAGGAGTGATCCCTGAGCACAGAGCTGGGTGTGCCCCCAAAATAAAAACAAGAACACAAAAAGAAACAAAAACAATCATTGTGCTCAGGCCTAAAATGTAACAAGCAAGAACAGCAAATGGAGGGAAAACCTCACTTGGCAGTCAAGCCACCATGACTACAGTGACTCTCAGATGAATTGGGGTGACTCAGATTGGGGGTGATTCGATCAGGGGTAATTTCCCAGAAAACGTGGAGGCATTCCCGCGCAGTCTGACAGGAGTTGGGCAAGTGTGGGGCATGAACTGGATGCTCCCGAACTGAAATGACTGCGGGCAGTGAGAGGAGCCTACGGGAAGAATTAGACAAAGGCTCGGACAGTTACGAGAAGTAAGCACACGGGCCAAGGAGCAGCTCAGAGAGCCGGAGCACAGGCCCTGCATGTGGAAAACCCCGGCTCCAGCCCCAGCCCTGCATGGTCCCTCAAGCACCTCTGGGTATGGCCCCAAGAGAAACAAAAAAAAGCTGTATCTGGGGCTGGAGTAATAGTACGGTGGATTAAGTCATTTGCCTGGCATGCAGCCAACCCAGGTTCGATTCCCGGCATCCCATATGCCCGAATAACTCCTGAGTGCAGAGTTAGGAATAATCCCCGAGCAATGCCAGCTGTTGCTCTCTAACAAAAGCAAACAAAAACTGCTCTATCACTATTTTTCGGGGAGCTTTTTGGCCACACCCAGCAGTGCCTGGGGAACATGAGGCACCAAGGATCAAACCCAGGTTTCCTGTGTGTAACTGTGCCCTACACACAGTACTATCTCTCCAGTCCCTGTTTGTTTTTGGTTTTGTTTTGGGGGAGTCACACCCAGCGATACTCAGCTCTGTGCTCCTTGGCAGGGCTCAGTGGACCATGTGGGGTGCCGGGGATTGAACACGCACGCTACAACTGCATGCAAGCAAGAGCCTGATCCTCTGTACTATGGCTCCAACCGACTCTGTTTTACTTTTTTTTTTGGGGGGGGTCACACCCGGCAATGCACAAGGGTTACTCCTGGTTCTGCACTCAGGAATCACTCCTGGCAGTGTTCAGGGGACCAGATGGGATGCTGGGAATCGAACTTGGGTCGGCCACATGCAAGGCAAATGCCCTACCCACTGTGCTATTGCTCCAGCCCCTCTGTTTTACTTTTGTGCCAGTACAGAAAGTGCAAGTTGGATAGCACAGCGGGTAGGGCGTTTGCCTTGCATGTGGCCGACCCGGGTTCAATTCCCAGCATCCCATATGGTCCCCCGAGCACCACCAGGAGTGATTCCTGAGTGTGTGAGCCAGGAGTAACCCCTGTGCATCGCTGGGTATGACCCAAAAAAGCCCCCCCCCAAAAAAAAAACAAAAAAAACCTAGAAAGTCCAAGTCAGGGACTTGGGCGACACCTCTCAAGAGGGGACGGGGACACAGCGCCGGCCCACCCCAGCCTCCTACCTGTTGTACACGTCCTTGCTGAGCCCCAGGGCGGACACCTTCACCTGCCTCTGCGCGCTGACCAGGCAGTTGCGTGCGGCCAGGTCCTTGTGCACAAAGCGGCTGTTGGACAGGTGCTCCATGCCCAGGGCCACCTGGGTGCACAGCGCCACCTGCAGAGAGAAAGGGGCATGTCAGGAGCCAGGACCAGGAGCCCCCCGCACTGTCAGTATGAGGCCTAGGAACCCCCACCTGCTGACCTTCCCTTTCCTTCCTGTCAAGTGGGGGCCATGCCTTACATGCGGGAGGTTCCGGGCACAATTCCTGCCACAGAACCTCTGCTGGTACTCAAGCACCGCCAGGGAAGCTCTCCCCAGCAAACACCAGGCACACAGTACTTGCTTCATTGTTGGAAGAACTGCAATTCAGCCCAGTGAGCTCTCTCCTGAAAAGTCTCATTTCAATTCTCTGGCCACGGGGCTGGAGCGATAGCACAGCGGGTAGGGCGTTTGCCTTGCCCGCGGCTGATCCAGGTTCGATTCCCAGCATCCCATATGGTCCCCCAAGCACCACCAGGGGTAGTTCCTGGCAGAGCCAGGAGAAACCCCTGAGCATTGGGGGTGACCCCCCCAAAAAAATTCTCTGGCCACAATCAGAGTGGACACCTGGGGCTGGTGGCCGGCACCGAGGACGGTGCAGACATACACACATCCTTCCGTCCTGGCAGGATCTAGGCACGAAGCCATCCACCACCCACACCAGCACACACAGACCCTCACTGCGGATGCAGTAGGGAGGACCCCGCCAGAGTGGGCGGACAAAGCCTCATCTTTTTTTTTGCTTTTTGGGTCACACCCGGTGATGCTCAGGGGTTACTCCTGGCTCATGCACTCAGGAAATGCTCCTTTCGGTGCTCGGGGGACCATATGGGATGCTGAGAATCGAACCTGTGTTGGCCACGTTGGCTGCGTGCAAGGCAAACGCCCTACCCGCTGTGCTATCGCTCCAGCCCCCAAAGCCTCCTCTGGGGGCCAGTGATGTGGCTCTGGCTTGTCTCTTGCATGCGCGTCCCGGGGCTCAATGTTGCCAAAGACAGACAAGAGCTTCAGAATTATTAAAAGCCAACACTCGCGGGGCTGGAAAGTGCAGCAGTGAAGCACTTGCCTTGCACACGGTTGAGCCCTGGCACCACACAGGGGGCCCGTGCCCTGCCAGGAGTGAATGTGAGCACGGAGGCAAGCCCTGAGCACTGCTGGCATGGCCCCAAAGACCACAGTCACGGTCACGATACTCCCATTGTTCATCGGTTTGCTCGAGCGGGCCCAGTAATGTCTCCATCGTGAGCCTTGTTGTTAACTGTGTTTGGCACGGGGAGCTTGCCAGGCTTTGCGTGCAGGCGAGATACTCTCGGTAGCTTGCCAGGCTCTCCAAGAGGGGCAGAGGAATCGAACCCGGCTTGGCCGGACAGGGTGCATGCAAGGCGAACGCCCTACCACTGTGCTATTGCTCCAGCCTGGATAGCCCCAAAGACCAAAAAAATGAAAAAATAAATAAAGCAAACATACACACAAAGCGTCCAGCTAAGTATTTACTACCTAAGAAGTTGACAAAAGCAACAGAGAAAGCTGGACAGTACCACGCGTACCAGACGAGCATCAGGCTGGAGTTCCGTCCCAGGCCTCACCGCACAGTACCAGGGAGGACTCGAGCCCCGCAGCTCAACAGAGCGGCCCAACGGGGTGTGTGAGCTCTGTGAGCTGCATATATACACCTAGGCGAGATGCCTCTGCCCCACCTATGAGCACCTGCGAGTGTACCAGCCAAGTGTTTGCATCCCCAGCACCACCACAAAAATCGGAAGGGAGGGAATTTTTTTTTAAAATTAAAGGGCCAGAGCGATAGTACAGCAGGTCAGCATTTGCCTTGCATGAAGCCGACCCAGATTCAATTCCCGGCACCCCATATGGTCCCCTGAGTACCGCTAGGAGTGATCCCTGAGTGTAGAGCCAGGAATAAGCCTGAGCACAACTGGGTGTGATTTCAAAAAAAAACAAAAAAAACAAAAAAAAAAAACACCTCAAAAGATATAGGGTCAGGGGCTGGAGCAATAGCACAGCGGGTAGAGCGTTTGCCTTGCACATGGCCGACCCAGGTTCGATTCCCAGCATCACATATGGTCCCCTGAGCACCGCCAGGGGTGATTCCTGAGCGCAGAGTCAGGAGTAACCCCTGTGCATCGCTGGGTATGACCCAAAAAGAAAAAAAAAAAAAGATACAGGGCCAGACAGTACAATGGGTAAACACTTGCCTTGTACCCAGCAAACCTGGGTTTCACCCCGGCACCACAGATGGACCCCAAGCTCCCTAAGGAGCCAGCCAGGTGTAGCCCCAATACCCCCTGCAAATGGGGGTGCAGTGCAGGGAGACAGCCCCAAGGGCTAGGCATGCTCTGCCTGCCAGCGGCGCAGGTTCGATTCTGCAAACTGCATGCACCACCGGCAGAGAACTGGGAGCCCCTGAGCCCCACAGGGAGGGATAACAAACCACACACACACACACACACACACACACACACACACACACACACAAAAGGCCAGTGTCAAGTCCAGCAGAACCCCGAGCCCTGTATCCGGAACCCTCACTTGCTGCCAGGGGCTAATTGATACTGTCTGCCGACTTCAGGGGGCACCAAATGGCCCCTCATCTTTTTGTTTTTGGGCCACACCCCGTGATGCTCAGAGGTTACTCCTGGCCCTGCACTCAGGTATTATTCCTGGGGGGTTCAGGAGACCATCTGGGATGCCAGGGATGGAACCCGGGTCAGCCGCATGTTAAGGCAAATGCCCTACCTGCTGTACCATTGCTCCAGCCCAGTGCTCCTCATATTCCTGTCACGGGTGCCACAGGATCAGATGGCCCAGAAGTACTCCATCCCAGACAGACAGACAGACAGACAGACAGACTCTACTTCAGGTTTCAAAACTCAACACTGCCCCATCCTGCCTGACTTTCTTCTAAAGGGGCTGGAGGCCTTTGTCCAGTGCTCCCCTGGGCTGCTCTCTGATCTCACTCCAAAGCAAAACAAGCTGAAACCGGAGACGAGAAGAGGTGAGGTGACCAAGGAACGGGGCCATCTTTCTGGCGATGCTGTCCTTCTGGAAATACTGGCCCAGCAAGGGCAGTGAAACGATTCTGGGAAGCAATAAAAGATGGATTTCCTTACTGTGGGGCAAAAACATCACCTGAGGGTCAAAGGATCCATTTCCGACTACAGTGAGATACACCCGCCCTTAATTGTGCCCAGGCCAGGGGCTGGAGTCGTAGCACAGCGGGGAGGGTGCTTGCCTGCTTTGCAGGTGGCTGCTCCAGGTTCGATCCCCAGCGTCCCATAAGATATGATCTCCTGAGCCCCACCAGGAGTGAATCTTGAGCAGAGCCGGGAGTAAGCACTGAGCACTGCTGGGTGTGGCCCGAAAAACAAAACCAGGGGGTGCAGTGCCGCTGGCAGGTGGCAGGTCAACCTTACCCGCGGGGCGAGTGTATCAGCAGCCTGGTGCTGCCTTCGGGTTTCCTGATACTCCCAAATTGCCCCCGTGCCTCTGGCCAGACCCAAACAACTCGGCCAGACCGAGTTTCTCAAGCCACCTCGGGCTCAGCCATCTGAGTTCGTTTATCAGCCTTGCTACAAGAGACCTGTAAGTAAATCTCAAAAGAGATCAAAAGCTGCAGTTAATCCTCCACAAGGCTGAACAGATAGGGGTAAATCAGAAGGGGGTGGGTCGGCCTGGTGCTCTGGCCTGGTGCTTGCAAAAGCAGAGCCCCGGGCAGCCACACAGTCCAAAATTACCACTGTACCCCCACCCCCCACCGCCACCTGACTCCAGACAGATTTCACAGAGATATAATCTGCTGGAAATCTGGGTATGCTTTTTCGGTGACTGAAATCTTTCTCGAAGGCTTTCTCGAAGGTGGGATAGGCTACTTCCCCGCAACTTCCCTGAACTCCCAGAAGCCTCAGCAGTCATGACCCCACCCCAAAGCTGCCATCCAGTTAGAAAAAAATTACTCCAGCCTAACCTTCCCGACAAAAATCCTGAACACCCTGAACAAACATGGTGACCGCTTAGTACTTGAATTGCAAACCATAATGCACAAAAGAGAGGGAGACAGAGAGAGAGAGAGAGAGAGAGAGAGAGAGAGAGAGAGAGAGAGAGAGGTGGGGTGCCTGCTGCAGAGGCAAGCTGGGGGGTGTGTGTTGGAGGATGGAGGGAGGGAGACGGGGAGACACTGGTGGAGGGATGGGTGTTGAGTCACTGTGTGACTGAAACGCAACCATGAACAGCTCTGTAATGGTCTATCTCACAAATATTCAATGAAGAAATTAAATTGAAGACAAAAGGAAGAGAAGGAATTCATTAATTGGTAAAATAAAAATAAAGCCCAGGCCTGCCTGTCCCGTCTTCTCCAGCTGGGACACTCCAGAGGCTGACCTGGGCCTCGGGCGCCCCAGAGGGCACCGTGAGCTCCACTGGACAGGCTTCTACTCAGGTTCTGTCTACGCATCTGCTGACCAAGTGTGCTGTCCAGTGGGGGTGCTATGTTGTTGCTGTCTGGCTATTAGCTGGCAGGGAGGTCCCAGAGGAATCACTGGTTTGAATTCTCTGAGTGGCTTCTCTACAACATCTTATCAGCTATCTTACAAGGGTGACCCATAAGCAAGCGCCCCCCACACAGTGCTCCCCAGATGTCTGTCAGCCTGCACCAGGCACAGCTCCCTCGTTCCTGTACTCAGCAGTCAAGGCGCACTTGGCCCCTTTATTTTTTCATTATTATTTATTTATTTGCTCTTTGGGTCACACCCGGCGATGCTCAGGGCTTCCTCTTGGCTTTGCACTCAGGAATTACTCCTGGCAGTGCTCGGGGGACCATCTGGGATGCTGGGGATTGAACCCTGGTTGGCCATGTGCAAGGCACATGCCCTACCCGCTGTGCTATGGCTTCGGCTCCCTTGGTCCCCCCTTTTTTCTGGGGGGGTCACACCCGGCAACGCACAGGGGTTCCTCCTGGCTCTGCACTCAGGAATTACCCCTGGCTGTGCTCAGGGGACCATACGGGATGCTGGGAATCGAACCCGGGTTGGCCGCGTGCAAGACAAATGCCCTACCCACTGTGCTATTGCTCCAGTCCCTTGGCCCCCTTTAATGGCCCTTCCTGCTCTCAGCCCCCAGGACCCTTGGACGGCAGTGACACAGCCGCTCACTCAACCAGTAGGACCGAAGACTCGTTTCCGCATCACTGTGTCTTCCCTGAGAATGTTCATTGCCAGAGAACCACGCCCCCACCCCCCGCCACAACCCCCCCCCCCACATTGTGCTTTTTCTGTTCATTTTGGGGCCCCACCCGGCAGTGCTCAGGGCTTAGCCGTGGCTCTGCACTCAGGGATCACTCACTCCTGGTGGAGCTCAGGGGGTACCTCACAGGGGTGCCGGGGAAGGAAGCAGGCGGTTTCTAGGCCAGCGGCCTCCGACCTGCTGGACTATGGCGCTGAACTCCAAACTCTTCTTTTCAAACTGCTAACGGAGATCCGTGAGGTTGCAAGACAAAGTCTGTGAGTCAGTGAAAACCCGGGGGACAGCAACGTGGCTGAGGAGCGGAGCATGTGCGAAGCCTGTGTGTCCCCTCTGCAGTCCCCCCCGACACAACGGCAGGGAATTCCAACAGCGCCAGTATTTGGAAAGGTCAGTTAGGCATTTGCTGGATTTGAATGCAAAATACATTCCCCCCCTGTTCTTTTTTAATAGGGGTCACACCTAGCACTGTCGGGGGAAGGGTGAGCATTCGATGCCAGGGAGCAGACACAGGAGCACATGCTCCACCACTTGAGTTATCGTCCCATCCCTGCAACATGCATTTCCCATAGAGGATTCGAATTTTTTTAAATCACTGTCATCCCGTTGTTCATCGACTTACTCAAGCGGATGCCAGTAACGTCTCCATTCGTCCCAGCCCTAAGGTTTTAGCAGCCTCTCCTTATTTACCCATTTTCCATAATTACCATGCCATATTTGATGGGGTTCAGACAGTAGGCAATAAATCAGAGAGGGAAATGGAGCGTTAGCACAGTGGTAGGGCGTTTGCCTTACAAGCGGCCAACATGGCCGACCCGAGTTCGATTCCTCCGCCCCTCTTGGAGAGCCCGGCAAGCTACCGAGAGTATCTCGCCCGCACGGCAGAGCCTGGCAAGCTCCCCGTGATGTACTCAATATGCCAAAAATAGTAACAGTTTTTTGTTACTTTTACCGTGGACAATTTATTTTCTATTGCTGATTATGAAAAACATACGATGCCGTGTGGCTGCAGTAGTGGCCGCACGATTTTGGAATTCTGAAATTTTAACAATTAAATCTGGAGGGATTTCTGCCAAAATCTGCTGGGTTCTGAGATTTGTTCCTGAGTCTCTGGGATCATGGCCGTTAAGCAGCTTGATCAGGAGACTGAGAGGCCGTTCATGGGTGGCAAGCTGGGGTCTCGTTGGGGTGGGGAGGAAAGGGCTGGTTCCACCTCCATCCCATGAGGTCCTGCATGTCTCGTCACTGCAGGCCCAAACCTGACTGTCCTATGGCCTCTGGAGGATGGCGGCCACCAAGCCGCTAGGGGAAATAGGCCAAGGCATAAAACCTATTCCCACTGGGGATGGCCCGGTGCCAGTAACCTACTGCGGAGACTGGACACTTTTCTGCCAAAAGCCACTGGGTTCCGAGATTTTTTCCTGAGTCTCTGGGATCGTGGCCATTAAGCAGCTTGATCAGGAGCCAGAGAGGCCATTCATGGGCGGCAACTCAGGGTCTCATTGGGGCGGGGAGGAAAGGGCCGGCTCTGCCCCCATCCCATGAGACCCTGCATGTCTCGTCACTGTGGGCCCAAACCTGACTGTCCAATGGCCTCTGGAGGATGGTGGCCACCAAGCTGCCGAGAGGGTGCAGGGGGAGGAACAGCACCCTTTCCCCCGTGGGGTGGCCCAGCACTGGTAACCTACTGCAGGGACCGGACGCATTTCTGCCAAAAGCCGCTGGGTTTCGAGATTTGTTTCTGAGTCTCTGGGATCATGGCCATTAAGCAGCTCAATCAGGAACCAGAGAGGACATGCCCCCAATTATATAGCTGAGCCGGAGGTGGTTTGTGGGTGTGTGTCCCACATACCTAACTTTTGGCGGTTTACTTTCTTGGTAAACTTTGCCCCAAGTTTTTGGGGTCTGGCCAAAGGCACAGTAGCAATTTTGGGGTATCTGGAAGTCTGAAGGCACCATCAGGCTGCTGATGCACTCACCTCACAGGTACAGATTGACCTGCTGGTGGCCCCATACCCCCAACAACCAACAAAATAAATAAATAAAACCACTTCCAAGGCAGGGGGCGGAGCAACAGTACCACACTGAGGGCAATGGCCTTGCAGACGGCCAACCGAAGTTCGACCCTCGGCATCCCATATGGTCCCCTGAGTCTGCCAGGAGTGATCCCTGAGTTCAGAGCCAGGAAGTAAGCCCTGAGCATCGCCCGAAAGGACTCCAAAACAACAAAAGATAAGCATTTCCAAGGCAAAATCCTGCACAGTCCTCCAGGAGGCCTCAAGCATTCTTGAACCTGGCCTGAGGCGTGAGGCTGGCAGCCTGTGGGACCCAGCACCACCCCACACCACAGCATGTGACTTCCACACGCACAACCTCCTGCCTCTTCCACCAAGTGGGACGTGAACATCACAGCAACCGAGGGAAGCAGAAAACTGAAATGAAAAGGTGTGTGTGTGTGTGTGTGTGTGTGTGTGTGTGTGTGTGTGATGGACACAGTACAGGGGTTAAGGCACTCACCTTGCATGCCACTGACCCTGGTTTGAGTCCCCAGCACCTCATATGTTCCCCAAGCACTGCCAGGGGTAGCCCTGCACACCGCTGGGTACTCCCACCCATGGAAAAAAAAAAGGCATCAGCTGGAGAGATTGTTCAGAAATGGAAGCTCTCAGGCAGAGACCAAGAAACGTCCAGGTTTCTCTGTTCTCACCTTCAGTTTTTAAAAGCCCCCTCCCCCATTTCCAATGTCGAATGCTGACGGGGAAAATCCAGAGCCATCATGGAAGCCTCCCCATCAGATGTAAGATGCTGTGGTGTGGGGCCAGGGAGCTGGCCCAATGGGGGCTCAGTGAGCTGAGGGCACAGAGCCCTCCTCACACAGAGCCAGGCGATCCCAAACACTGCCAGGCGTGGCCCCCAAACCAAACAAAACTGAGTGAGTATGAAAGACAGTAATGCCTTCTAGCCAAGAGAGCTGTGCAGGGCCAGTCAGGCGCAAGTGTGGGGGCTGAGCCGCCCCACCAGCCTGGAGACTCTGCTTCTGACCAGAGAACTGACCCCTGGCCCGGAAATGTCCCGTTCCTGCCCGTGAGAACGAACCCCAGGGACCTTCTCGGGAAGGGAACCCCATGTTCCCTGCGCTGTGCCTGCCTAGATGAAGGTCCAGGAGCTTCGCCACTCTGCTCCCCCTCACTGTGTGGGCTCCGCCCTCTGCTGAAGCTCCCCCACTCCACCTGCAGGGCCCCCCTTACCCCCTCGCCCCTGCTGCTGGAGGGTGCACACACTTGGGGGAGCACTTGGTTTGTGTTAGCGGCGGTGCTCACCAGCCTCCAGGCAAGCAGGAGATCTAGTCTCTTACAGGGTCAGGTGTGCTGGGGCCCTGAGCCCTCTCCTGGTGCCTGGACGTTTCCACCTTGCACTGGCCACTTCGAGTCCAGTCCTGAGCAGTTTTAGGTTCCTGACCTCGCTCCCCTGGGAGGAACTCGCCCTGCGTGGCCTCCCAGCACGTCACTGCACCCCTCACTTGAGCTTCCCAGGAGGAAGAACTAGCCAAAGCCTGGCTGGGGCCTCGGGGCCTTTAGTAAACTAACCCTCAGGGGGGTCAGGCCAGCCAGGAGGACACACAGCCACTTCTCACCCCAAAGGCCGTGACCTGGGCCAGCCCCTGACCACGAGGGACATGGGTCGGAGCAGTTCAGCACCTGCACTGCTTTAGGAGGTGAGAGCTCGGTGGGGAGGAAGGGGGGGACTCATTTCAGAGGGGGACGGCGGAGGCAGGAAAGAAAGGTGTTATTGCGGTGGGGTGGGGTGCCAGTCCGCCTTCCCTTCTGCGCTGTTTCGGGGATGTGGGGGCTGCACCTGGCAGTGCTTGAGGGTTACTCCTGGCTCTGCACTCAGGAATCCCTCCTGGCAGTGCTCACTGGACTACGGGGACGCCGGGGATGGAACCTAGGTTGGCCCCACGCAAGGAAAACGCCCTCCCCGCGGTTAGACTATGGCTCCAGCCCTTAGCAATGAACTTTTTTTTTTTTTCCCTTTTCGGATCACACCCAGCGTTGCACAGGAATTACTCTTGGCGGTACTTGGGGGACCATATGAGATGCTGGGGATCGAACCCGGGTCGGCCTCGTGCAAGGCAGACGACGCCCTCCCTGCTGTGCTCTCGCTCCAGCCCCAGCAATCGATGGACTCTTGAATAGGTGGAAAGCCACACGCAGGGCAGGCTGGAAGAAACCCTTTAAAAGCCAACGGGAACAAAGGAAGTGTACACATATGCTGCCGGAGCCCAGGTGTGGCTGCCTGTGTCGCCAGCATCTCCCCTTGAGACACGCCCTTTTATCCTTTCTTCCTGATGCTGGGCTCCACGCCGGAGAAGAACATGTTCTCTCGAATACACATTCTCAATCTCCCCCTCTCCCTTCTCTCTCTCTCTCTCTCCCTCCAAGCTTGCAAATGAAGAAGCCTGTTTTTCACTTCACTGCTTAGCTTCTTCTGAAAGTCTTTCCCGAGAGAAAGAGGGAAGAACCCGAAAGGCCTGGGTAAGGTGTCAGGCTGAGCTTCCTTTCTCCCGAGGAGGAGCTCAGACGCAGATGAGATCAGCTCAGACCCCCCCAGGCCGTTCCCCGGGAGGCAGAGGTAGGACAAGGAGATTCCCTTTGAGGCGCTGCCTCTCTCCTCCCCACCTCACACAAGTCACCCAGGGGGACCCCGCGGGCATCGCTCCTGCAGATGTGGGGGGTCATGCCCCTGCATGCAGGCAGCACCAGCCCCTACCCCCTTCAGGCAACCCCAGCTGGACTGGCCACTCTGCTGCACTCGGCAGTGCCTTGTCACCTGTAGAATGGGGTGCCCGAGTGCGTTTCAGAATCGCTGTGATCCCAGAGGTAAGAGGAGAGAAGCCGGAAGCTCAAAGCCTGGGTTGGGGGGAGGGGAGGGGGGAGCCTGGCCCTGCAGCCACCTGGGGACCCCTCCCTCCCCTCACCTTCTGCTTGGTGCTCAGCGGCTGGGACTTCAACTTTTCGTCCTTGCTCTTGGAAATCCTCAGGAACTGTTTAAGGTCGCCCTGAAGTGGGGAAAAATAAAAATGTTGGTCAGCTCTGGGCTGCCGCCGGCAGCTGGGGTTTGGGGTGTGGCCCAGCAGGGCCTCGACACCCTGTGGTGCACCCCTGAGCTGCCCTGGTCAGCGGGGGGCACTGTCACGCGTCCCCTTTGAGAGCTCTCAGAGAGGAAAGCCGCGCAGGCCAGCAGGGAGACGGAGGCCCTGCTTTGCACGTGGGGGTGGAGGGGTGTGGGCATGGGCAGGCTCACTAGGTGCTGCCAAGTGGGGCACGAAGGGAGGAAGGGAAAAGGGAAGGAGAGGAGAGGAAGAGCGAGGGGAGTGAAAGAAAATGGGAGAGGAGGGAAGAGGGGAAGAAGGGAGAGGAGAGGAGGGGTGAGGAGGGGCGGGGAAAGGAGAAGAGGGGAGGGGACATGAGAGGAGAGGAGGGGTGAGGAGAGGGGACAGGAGGAGCAGAGGGGGGTCAAAGAGGAGGCGAGGAGGGCTGAGGAGGGGTGAGGAGAGAAGGGGAAAGGAGAGGAGTGAGGAGGGGTGAGGAGGGGAGGGGCAGGAGAAGAGGGGAGGGGGAGGAAGGGAAAGGAGAGGGGAGGAGGGGTGAGAAGGGGCGGGGAAAGGAGAAGAGGGGAGGGGACATTAGAGGAGAGGAGAGGAGGGGTGAGAGGGGAGGGGACAGGAGAGGAAAGGAGGGGTGAGGAGCGGGGACAGGAGGAGCAGAGGGGTGAAAGAGGAGGGGAAAGGAGAAGAGGGGAAGGGACATGAGAGCAGAGGAGAGGAGGGGTGAGAAGGGAGGGGACAGGAGAGGAAAGCAGGGGTGAGGAGCGGGGACAGGAGGAGCAGAGGGGTGAAAGAGGAGGCGAGGAGGGCTGAGGAGGGGTGAGGAGAGAAGGGGAAAGGAGAGGAGGAGTGAGGAGGGGTGAGGAGGGGAGGGGCAGGAGAAGAGGGGAGGGGGAGGAAGGGAAAGGAGAGGAGGGGTGAGAAGGGGCGGGGAAAGGAGAAGAGGGGAGGGGACATGAGAGGAGAGGAGAGGAGGGGTGAGAGGGGAGGGGACAGGAGAGGAAAGCAGGGGTGAGGAGCGGGGACAGGAGGAGCAGAGGGGTGAAAGAGGAGGCGAGGAGGGCTGAGGAGGGGTGAGGAGAGAAGGGGAAAGGAGAGGAGGGGTGAGGAGGGGAGGGGCAGGAGAAGAGGGGAGGGGGAGGAAGGGAGAGGGGAGGAGGGGTGAGGAGGGATGAGGAGGAGAGGTGGAGAAGCAGGGAGAAGAGGAGAGGAGAGGGAGGGGAGGAGAGGGAGGGGGTGCGGCCGAGCAGCAGTGTGATGACAAGGTGAGGGCCAGGTTGGGAGGACGGCGGGGCGTGACGGGGCCAGGGGCGAGGGAGAAGGAGCGTGGGTGCAAGCCAGGGTCCCTGGAGGGGAGTGTGCCCGGGCGGGAGAGGCCCCGCCCGAGGAAATCGGCATCTGAGCCAGCGCCGGGAGCACCGGGGGCTGGAGGGCCACTCGGGCGGGGGCGGCCACGCCGGGGCCCCGCGTACCAGGTCCACGTACTCCAGCACCATGTAGTGCGGCTCGGCCTCGCGGCACAGCGCCAGCAGCCGCGCCACGTTGGCGTGGTTGAGCTTCCCGAACATCTCCAGCTCGCGGCGGAAGTCCAGCTGCTGCTGCTCGTCGCGGCTCTGCAGGCTCTTCACCAGCACCAGCGTCTCGGCCACGCCCTCCTCCAGGCCCTGCGCCTTGGCCAGGAACACCTCCCCGAACTCGCTCTTCCCTGCGGGCCGGTGGGTGGGTGGGCGGGGGTCAGCGGCCCGCGGGCGGGGGGGCTCCCTGGCTCCTGTCTGATCCCGAGACGCAAACGTGGGGTGAGCCGGGGCCTGGCGTGGTGTGTGAGAAACCTGGTTTCACAACTACACGCCTCTGCCTACGCTTGGACAACAGCCGGGGCTGGGGAAACGGGGGTTGGAGGGGCTGGACGCGCCTGTGGGCAACCCGGTTTGAGCCCCCGCACCGTAAGGTCCCCCCAAGTGCTGCCGCGTATAACCCCGGGAGTAGCCCCCACACCAGCACTGCCAGGTATGGCCCCCACACAAACAAGAAGATGCTTTTCTTTCTTTTTTCACTTTTTGGATCACACCCGGAGATGTACAGGAGTTACTCCTGGCTCTGCACTCAGGAGTTACTTCTGGTGGTGCTCAGGGGACCCTATGGGATGCTGGGAATCGAACCCGGGTCGGCTGCGTGCAAGGCAAACGCCCTGCCCACTGTGCTATCACTCCGGCCCCACAAGAAGATGCTTTTAAGGGGCCAGAGCAATAGTACAGCATGTCGGGTGTTTGCCCTGCACACGGCCGACCCAGATTCCATCCCGGGCACCCCATCTGGCCCCCTCGTACACAAGTGACCCTGGCTTGATCCCTGGCACCACACGGGGTCACCCAAACACCATCTGGGGTCAGTGACCCCTGAGCACAGAGACAGGAGTCAGGCCTGTTCTTACTCCTGGGCATAGCCCAAAAGTCAAACAAATTAAAGTTCAAAGTATTTTTAAGAGGGAAGCCAGGTAGGGCTCAAAGAGCAGGAGCACACGCTCTTCGTAAGTGGGGGGTCAGCCCGTGTGCCCCCCTCACCACAGGGAGAGCCCCAGGCAGCGGTGTGGCGTGGCCGGCAGGGCGGGGTGTCAGCGCTCAGCAGCTCAGGTCTGTCAGGGTGGGGTCGTTCCCATACGGCACATAGCACCATGGGGCAACACCCTGGGCCACGCGGCCCCCAGCACCCCCTCGGCCTCGAGCGGTCTCGAGAGGTCTAGAGCCGGCAGCCCTAACTGCCCTCGGCAGAGGCCTGAGGTAGTAGCTGGGCAGTTCGGGCCCGTCACATACCCAGCGTGGTGATGGGCTGCAGGCTGGACCGTGGGAAGTGCAGCTTGTCGCTCGTGCTGTGACGCTTGTTGGTGGCCGCCGAGCTGGAGCCCAGGCTGGTCAGGGCCACTTCCTCTTGGATCTCTGCCGAGGGCTGCCCGTTCTGCAAAGGCCCGCCTGCCAACGGGACACAGGGCTGGGACCTCAGTTCTCTCCCCCACCCTTGACTTCTGACTCTGGGGACCGGAACCCCACGGCAGAGCCCTGGTGGTGGAGAGGGGGGCGGGGAGGCGGAGCCCTAAGGTATAGGGTGACGTATCAATGCAGCCAGCCCCGATCCGATCCGCTAGGAACCAAACAACCATCACCCAACCCACCCCCGTCCGTGCCAGCTGGGGGGGACGACGACGACTCCTCTGCCTTCCCACTCACGCCTCTTGCCAAGTCCAGAGAGGCTTCACGAGCAGACCCTGCCCAACAGCGGGGCAGCAGGAGAGAAGGTCCAGCAGAGCCCCCTGGACCTGTCAGAGGAGGGGACAGGGAAACCCCCCGATGGCCCCTCGGAGGGGCTGGCAGAGGGTCGGTGACTCCCACAGGCTAACAGGCTAACTGGCCACGGTCAGGGGCCGGCGGGGGGTGGGGGGGCGTTCAGGAGGCTCCACGGAGGTCCTGCTGGGCGGGCAGCTGAGACGCCAGCAGCACCCCCCTCCCCCCACGAGGCCAGGCTGGGGGCGCCCGGGGCCCCTCACCGTTGAGGCACTCCATCTCAGGCTCCTCCCCCTCGGGCTGCTTCTGCAGCCGCTTGGCCCTGCAGCGCTTCTTGCAGTAGAACATGAGGCCCAGCACCGCGATGATGTAGGCCACGGCCGCGCCCACCGACAGCCCGATGGTCTGGATCATCTTGTAGGGGGGCGGGCTGCCCGAGCCCTCCGACTCCTCCCGCAGGGGCTTGTCTGCAAGACACACGGGCAGGCGTGAGCGGGGACCGGCCCGGAGAAGCACGGCCGACCCGGCCTCCTCGGGACTGGCCAGAGCCAAGGCCTGGTGTCTTGCGGCACGCGTGGGGCTGGGACCCCGGGCCACCGACGCTGAGCCACGGCCGCAGCACCGCTCATGTGACTAGTCATGTGACCGCAGCCAGCCAGGCCCTGCAGAACAGCGCCTGGGGACCGGGAACCCGAGACAGGGCTGGGAGACCCGCTCGCCCGGACTGCGGCTCACCCAGGCTCCATCACCAGCACCACGATGGTCGCCAGCACCCCATCAGGGGGGATCCTGAGCGCCCAGCCAGGAGTAAGCTCTGAGCATTGCTGGGTGCAGCCCAAAAACAAACCAAAAACAATTTGCTGCTGAACTGGAGACTGAGAATCTCCCATGTGAAGTGCTCGGAGCAGAAGCAGGGGTGGGCATCAGGCAGGGGCTGCATCCAAATGCTACATGCTGGTGGTCTTTTTTTATTTGGTGGGGGGGGGCATATCTGGTGGTGCTCTCAGGGATCATTCCTGGGGATACTCCTTAACTGTGCAGTGCCAGGGATGAAACCAGGGCCGGCCACATGCCACCCTTCCACTGTCTCTCAGGGCCCTGGGGGAGGGGGGGTCTTTGTGTACGAGACCCTCAGGCAGTGCTCACACTGGGAGCCGGGGCCACTTCCAGAGACACCTGATGTGGCTGTGCTGGGCCGAAAGGTCAGTGCTCAGGCTGGTACCAGGTTGCTGCTGGAGCCAGGGGTCACGGGAACACCAGAGCAACAACACCCAGTGCAGGTGCTCAGTACCTTTGAACTCTCACCCGGGCCTACTCCCTGAGGTCTTTTCCCTGACAGTCATTGCCGCTGGGACTCAAGGCAAAGGGTTGTCAGCCCGGGAGCAAATCCCTAACTCCTACCCTGGAAATGATGCCCGGGAGGAAGGACGCAGGGGCGGGGGCGGGGGGAGCAGGGTGGGCACGTGCATACACCCTCCTTGCCAAGAGAGCAGGGAGGAAGCGTGCACCGGGGCACACACCGACCTCGCAGCCAGGGTTGTGTCTGTAGTTGAGGGAGGCCAGCGCTGCAACCCGCCCCCCGTGGCCCAGGGGTCTACGTGCCTTTGGTGCCTAGTGCTGAGTAAGGACCACGCCCCCGCCCCTCCAAGTTCGTACCCACGACGTAGAGGGACGCCTCCGTGTGTTCGATGTTGCAGCTGTTGCCTGCGATGCACGTGTAGGGGCCGGTGTCCTCTGGGGCCACGTCATGGATCACCAGGGAGCCGTTCTGGAAGATGTGCATCCTGCCACGAGAGAGAGCCCCTGAGCTGCCCGACTGTCCATCCGGCCGGCCCCAGGGCAGGGGCGCACGTGGGGAGCCAGCGGCCCTACCTGGGTCCCAGCTTGGTGGGGTCCAGGATGCGGTCCTTGCCCTTCCACTGGATGAGGGGCGTGGGGTCCCCCTGGGCCTCGCAGCGCAGCAGGGCTGTGTGGCCCTGGTACACGGTCGTGCGCTCCGGCTTCACCTTGAAGGTGATGAAGACTGGATGGGAAGAGCGAGAGGGGCGGTGAGCGCCGGGCCGGCGGGTCGGGCTGCCGCCACGGCACCCACCAGCTCCACCCGGGGCCCGGCCATGTGGCACCTGCCACGGTGAGTTGGACGTGGGCGCGGATCTGGCCTTGCAGTCCGTTGGAAGCGATGCAAGTGTAGTTGCCGGCGTCCTCCCGGGTCACCTTGGCGAAGTGCAGGGTCCCGGCGTTGTCTGTCACCCACTCCGGGAGGCTGCTCCCATCTGCAGGGGCCACAGAGGGCGGTCAGGGGCCACGGCCAAGCGGCTGGCAATACACGGACCCAGTCCACACTCCTCAGCCAGGCACAGAAGTCCCCATTAATCAGTTTTCCGTCTCCTCTTTCTAGAACCTTCTAGAATGTTCTATTTCTGCCAAACTGGGGTTCTGACAGTGCCTTGTCTTGGCCTTATGTTAACCCACTGCCCGCTCCTCCTTCCTTCCAGAACCCTGTCCTGGTCTTTGCCCATTCCCCTACCCTCCAAGACCACCCCCACAGAAAGTTCCCCCAGGTAATTCCAGTGGGGAGAACGACTTTCTCTTCAATATGTACCGTCTCTCTCACTGCGTCCACAGAAAATAAAAATTGGTCCAGCTCTTTAAAAAACAAAAAAACAATCTGGCAGTCTTCTTCAGGGGCTGTAAAAATGTGCATGCCCTTTTATACATAATAATTCCATTCTGGGAATCTTTCCCAAAGGAAATAAACCCAAATCCATAAAAAAAAAAAACCTCTGGCTTAAAGATGTTTATGGCAGCAATAAAAAGGGGAAAGAAGGAGAGGAGAAAAGGGGTGAGGCAGGGTGGGAACCAGTTACAGTGCAGAGCAGCAATCGTTAGGGACTATTTCTGTATCTTACAGTACACACAAACATCGAGATACTAGAATTATTTTAACCTATGTCTATGTATGAAATCACTGGGAAATGCGTAAGAATTTTAAAGCTCCTTTTAAGTTAAAAAAGGATTAAAATGAGGGGCTGGAGAGATAGTTCAGTTGGCTGGGGAGTGTTTGCCTTGCATGTGGCCAACCATAGTTTGATTCCCAGCACCACATATGAACCCTTGAGCACTGCCAGGAGCGATCCCTGAGCATTGAGCCAGGAGTAAGCCCTGAGCACCACAGGGTGTGGCCCAAAAAACAGAAAAATAAAATACACTACCTGCTTGTTTTTTTTTGTTTTTGCTTTTTGGGTCACACCCGGCGATGCTCAGGGGTGACTCCTGGCTCTGTACTCAGGAATCACTCCTGGTGGTGCTCAGGGGACCACATGGGAAGCTGGGAATTGAACCTGGGTCGGCTGCGTGCCAAACGCCCTACCCGCTGTGCTATGTCTCCAGCCCCCCCCTTTTTTTTTTAAATGCCACACCTGGTCGTGCTCAGGGGTTACTCCTGGCTCTGCACTCAGGAATCACTCCTGGCGGTGATCGGGGGACCCTATGGGATGCTGGGAATTGAACCTGGGTCAGCCGCGTGCAAGGCAAATTCCCTACCTGCTGTGCTATCACGCCAGCCCCCACCCCTGCTTCCTTTATAGCCCCAATTTTTGAGCTACACGCAGCGATGCTCGAGGTTTTCTCCTGGCTCTGGAGCTCAGAAATTTCTCCTGGTGAGGCCTGGAGGACCATAAGGGATGCTGCGATTTGAACCCAGACTGCTGCCCTCTGTGCTGTACTGCGTCTCCAGCCCCTGCTCCCTTGGTTCTAGTTAAGTATGACTTACTTGTGTGAGAACATACACCATCAAGTCGCCCTAGCAAGGCGAATAGATCCAGGAGGGCAGGGCAGGGGAGGCGTCTGTTTGCCTTGTACCCGGCCAACCTGGGTTTGATCCCGGGCATCCCATATGATCCAAGCACTGCCAGGAGTGACTGCTGAGTGCAGAGCCAAGAGTGACCCCTGCCGGGCGTGATCCAAAAAGCCCCCCCCCCCACACACACACACCCCCACCGGCCACAAATAATAGAAAAAAACCAAACAGACCCAAAAGGTCCAGAGACAGTACAAAACCCTGAGTGTAAGCTTTGCATCCATGAGGCCTGGGTTCTACCCGGTTCTGCCTGGCCCGGGAGCACTGAGCGAGGAGTAGCTCTCGAGCTCCGCCAGCATCTGGGGCCCTCAAATAAATAAAAGATGTGCAGAGAAAGAGGCCAGAGACACAGAGATGCCGGGGCGAAGGCGCTTTCTCCTCCCCTTTTCATCCAGTGCCCAAGCCCAGTTCTGGGCTGGAGGGAGGAGGGCTCCGGGGAGCACGGCATCCCTCCTCCCCAACCCTGGCTGTCCTACCGCTATCAACCACCCTCTGGTGCCTGGGATTCGGCCTCCCACTGGACCACAGGTCAGAGGACATTTTCTCATCGTCCCCAGAGTTCCCTGCAGTCCGGGGCCCATCCTGCCCGCCCCTCAGCCCTGCCCTCGGGGTACCCACCTGCCCGAACCCACTTTATAGTGGGCTTCTCACGGCCGGTGGCAGAGCAGGCCACCGTAGCCTCCTTGTCGAACTCCATGCACTGCTGCGGTCGGGGCGGCGGCGTGAACTTGAGCTTTTCTGTTTCCGCCGGGGAAGAAGGCGGGAGTGGGGGGGACGGACATGGAGTCAGCTGAGAGGGAGGAGGAGCGGGCCCAGGCCCCACCCCCGAGGCTCCCCTTTGCGAACGCTCACCCAGGACTTGCACCCGTGCCTGGGCCTCGATGCTGCCAGCCAGGGTGCTGCTCACACAGCGGTACCAGGTGCCGTCGTAAACCTCCACGCTGTTGATGCGCAACGTGCCGTTCCTGGAGACCTCAAACCGCGAGTCCTGCAGCACGGGAGTGGACCCTGGCTCAGCCTTGGGCCCGCGCCTGAGGGAGGTGGGGGGGGGACCGGGAGGGGTACCCCGTGCGCGTGGACGGCCCTACTCACCTCGGAGATAAGCATCTGGTTGCGGTACCACACGACGGTGGGCTTGGGGGTGGCCTCCGTCAGACAGTGCAGGTACCCCGGCTTGCCCTCCTCCAGCTGGCTGTCCTGAGGCCTCCTCAGCCAAGTGGGCACAGCTAGGAGGGGACAAGGACGGCCGGTCAGCCTGGCAGCCGTGCCAAGGAACCAGCCTCAAGAAGTCTCTGTTGCGAGGCCGGAAGGACAGGGCAGCGGGACGGCGTCTGCCTGGCATGCGGCTGGCCCGGGTTTGAACCCCCGGCATCCCATATGGAACCCTGAGCATGACCCGGGGGTGATCCGGGAGTGCAGAGCCAGGAGCAAGCTCTGAACATCACTGGGGGTGGCCCCAAAACCAAGAAGAAAAAGAAAAGAAAAAGAAAGCAAGACTGTCATTTTTTTCACTTTAGGCAAATAGTTTTTCCGTTTTGGGGCCACGTCGGGGTTGGTGCTCAGGCTGTTCCTGGCTCAGGGCGCCCCCTGGCGGTGCTGGGCTCCTGCAGAGATGCAACACCCCTCTACAACCTCTCGGGCCCTCAAAATAGAATTGGGGTGCGTGGGCAGAGGCTATAGCAGGGGGAGTTTGCTGGGGTTCGAGCCATAAGCCAGGCAAGGGCCTTATGGCCTCTTCCAGTTCTGGGGGCCCCAGATCTAAGATCAAGGAGCTCAAGGAGCACAGCCAGGGCGGCAGGGGGCTGCGTCCTGGGGCTACACCATGCCCCCTACACAGTGGCAGGGCAAAGACACACTCAAGGACCTTTGCACGACTATGCAGGATGCACTGTCCGCTCTAGACTGACAGGAGGGAGGGAGTGCTCCGCTTTCTTTTCTTTTTTTCGTGTGTGTGTGTGTGTGTGTGTGTGTGTGTGTGTGTACGCGCATGTGTTTTCTCCTGCCACTTTCCAGGGATCCCTGCTCCGTTTCTGATGTAAGATTCCGTATCTGGTCCCACTCCTGACCTAAGCACTTCAAATCCGTCCTTCTGGTGATTAGAGAGACATCTGGGTGTGGGATTTGGGAAGCCATGAAATTCAACCTATAAATGTCTATGTCTGTGGCCTCTACATGCAACACCCCCCCCACACACCCACACACCCCCCACAAGCACCCTAAACACACACCACATACCCCCATACCCCACACACTCCAAACCCCACACACACCACACACACACACCATACACCCCATACCTCCCACACACCCACCACACACAGATCACAAACACCCCATACACACACCACACACCCCCATACCCCACACTCTAAACCTCAAACACACCCGACACTCCCCCCACACCACAGGCCCCCCTACACACCCCACACAAACCACACACTTGACACACACACCGCACACACCCACACACATACCCCACAGACCCTCCCCACCCTACACATCACATCCTCCACATCACACCCCCATACACATCACACACCCCTCAGACTCCCCCCACCACAACCCCCCACTCCACACCCCCACCAATACCCCACACCATACACACACACCCTTAAAAGAGAATAAATTATGACAATGTAGTGGTATAAGACATAGTTCTAAATGTTTTTCTTCCTTTTTCCAATTTATGTTCCTGGGCCACACACGGCTGTGCTGAGAGCCTCCTCCTGTTTCTGTGCTCAGGGATCACTGTGGCAGGGCTCCGAGACCATATGCAGTTCCGAGGATGAAACCCAAGACGGCCACATGCAACATAGCCTGCCGTACTCGCTGGCCCCTAAATTGCTTCTTCATGTGTTTTTATTACTGTTTTTGTGCAATGCATGTCTACTTTTTTTATCTAATAATAAAATCCTTAAAATAGACAACTGTTACAGGAAGAGAGCCAAAATGTTTTAAACGTATGAAAAATACATTTTATGAAACTGTATCATCAACCTCAAGAAATTTTGGCCCAAAAGACAGAAGAAGGGTTAAGGTATTTGCCCCCGAGCACTGCCAGGAGAGATTCCCTAGTGCGGAGTCAGGAGGAGCCCCGGAGCACTGCCAGGTGTGCCCCTCACACACCGGGGAAAAACAAAAAGGGAAGAAGAAGAAAAAAGATCAAGCAAACTGATCTCTGCACTGCAGTGAGTCTCCTCTGCATGCCGAGCCGTCTGCTTCCCCGGGCTGGAGCGATAGCACAGTGGTAGGGCGTTTGCCTTGCACACAGCCAACATGGCCGACCCGAGTTCGATTCCTCCGCCCCTCTCGGAGAGCCCGGCAAGCTACCGAGAGTATTCGATATGCCAGACACAGTAACAACAAAGTCTCCAATGGAGACGTTACTGGGCCCGCTCGAGTAGTACATTTACCAAATCAAAATATAGTCAAAGATGGGCTGGAGAGATAGTACAGCAGGTAGGGCGTTTGCCTTGCACGCGGCCGACCCGGGTTTGATTCCCAGCATCCCATATGGTCCCCTGAGCACCGCCAGGAGTAACTCCTGAGTGCAGAGCCAGGAGGAACCCCTGTGCATTGCCAGGTGTGACCCAAAAAGCAAAAAAAAAAAAAAGTCAAAGAATACAGTCCTTGTGTGCGTGTTGTCTGAGTGCGGGATGCTCAGGGACTACACCTGGCTCTGCGCTCAGGAGTGACTCCTGGCAGTGCTATTGGGGCATCTAAGTGCCAGGGATCAAACCTGCCCCAAGAAGGCAAGCACCTAACCCCTCCCTGTGAGGATCGCTCTGGCCCCATAGTGGGAGAAATCTTCCAGGTATTACAAACAAAATCACCGCCTCTAAACTGTCCACCATCACCTTCCCAAAGCAGAGAGACAAACATCTTTTTTTGCCTTGTTTTTGGGTCACACCGGGCGGCGCTCAGGGTTTACTCCTGGCTCTGCATTCATGAGTCACTCCTGGTAGTGCTCAGGGGACCACATGAGATGCGGGGACCGAGCGAGCGCCTTACCTTCCAGACTATCGCTCCAGCCCCAAGAAACATCTTGACTTTACCTCTTTACTAGAAGTAAAGAATAGAATTCCTCTTTCTGACTCCCTAGTGTGGATGAAGGGACTTATTAAGCCATCACTGGACAAAGAGACAGAGCCTTAGCAAGGGGAAGTGGGTTCCCAGGGTGGCCACAGGCCCAGAGCTCGGAGCAGGACCCGTCTCCAGATGCCCATTGGTGCCCACCTCCCTCCAGCACCCCCTGCAGCCCCCCATCCCCCAGCCCGCAGACCTGAGCGGGGGGAGTCTCCGTACCCTCACACCCGGCTCCCAGGACTTCCTGGGGCCACCCCCTTGGGAAACACTCACTGGCCACGGTGACATTCACATCCTGTCGCCGCTGGCCAGCCAGGTTGGCGGCGTGGCAGGTGTAGACCCCGGTGTCGCTCTCGACGGTGCTGGCGAACACCAGCTCGTGGCCCTGCTGGTAGACTCTGCCGTGGGCGGGCAGCCGGGCCCCCGCGTGCTCCCACCACACCTGCGGCTCTGGCAGACCGCGGGGGGGCGAGCAGGCCACACGCTCCTCGATGCCAGCCGTGAAGACCCGAGGCTCGAAGGGGGAAAGGTCGTCGATCTCTGCGGGGGGGCGTGGGCAGAAGGGAAACGGGGCCCCACTCAGCACGTCTCAGGGTGCTCAAGGCTCGCTCAGGGGGAGCCTGTGACCCTTTGTGGCAGCAAGCCCGCCCCCCCCCCCCGCTGGTCCTGTGTCCCCCCCCCACCCGCTTCGTCTTCCCCCGCCAGGCCCAGGACCCACCTGCCAGGTGCAGTGTGGCCTCCAGCACAACGGGCGGGCCCCTCAGCCCCTGGCCCACGCAGCGGTAGACGCCGGCATTGCGCGGTCGGACCTGGGTGAGCAGCAGGGAGCCGTTGGCGAACACGGTGGCTCTGCGCAGGTGCGGGGGGCTGGAGTGTGGAGAGAGCGAGGGGGGTGAGGTCAGCGGGGATGGGTGGCCAGGGGTGTGGGGGAGGTCGCCGTGCTGGTGTGAGACCCAGCGAGGTACCCATAAGAGATGGACCAGTCCCAAGTGCAGGGGAGGACACAGGAGCCCCCCCCTTAGCAGTCAGCAGAGAAACTGGCGAGGTGGTCCTCAGGGCTGCAGTGGGGGGAGGAGGGGAGTCTGATCCCCCCAACCTAGGGCACCCACAAGGATGGGTGGTCTTGTGAGGTCCTTGAAAGAAGGGCTGGCTCCTCCCAGCACCTTCTGGAAGAGAGAGAGAGAGAGAGACAGAGAGAGAGAGAGAAAGAGAAAGAGAGAGAGTGTGTGTGAATCTTGCGACCTGGAGCCTTCCTAAGCAGGTCCCCTGTATCCCTCCATGCCTGGATGCGTTGGGGTGAGCGGAGCCACCACTCACTCACGGTGTGTGGTCCCCTTTGGGATAAGTGGAAAAAAGTCCTTCCTCTGAGGGGGACCCGAAAGGCAAGACATTCTACTGCCACCTACTGGCTGCATGTGGCAGCGCGCATACAGACCCAGGCCTGCAGCCGGCCCTCAGTGCAGGGGGGTCCCAGCTCGCCAGAGCGGCCCCCCTCCGGTCCCCTCAAGCCTTACCGACTGCGGTTCCCGATGGGAGTCTCGTCCTCGAAGACCCACTGCAGGCTGGGGGCGGGCTGGGCGGAGAACTGACAGTGGAACATGGCCTCCTCGTTCCGTGCCACCACCACATCCTGCGGCGCCAGGACCACCCTGGCAAAGCTCTCATCTGCGGGGCGAGCGGCAGGAGGGACACCAGAGCTGCCAGGGGCCACCCGCCCAGCCCCCCCCACAACCGCCTCGCGTCTCCTGCTGCCCGCCCCGGCTCACCTGCCACGGTCAGGGTGAAGTTCTCCGTGCTGCAGGCCTGGCCGAAGGCGTTGTGGGCGCAGCACGCGTAGACGCCGCTGTGCTCGGGCCCGGCCGGCCGCAGGGTCAGGTTCCGCTCCCTGCTGCTGACCGTGTGGTTGCTCTGCCCATCCGAGATGGGCACCCCGTCGCGGAACCACTGGTAGGTGGGCCTGCAGGGTCGCGGGGGGAGGGGGTGGCAGCAGCAAGATGTGGGGAACAATCAGAGGCCAGCAGCAAGATGGGGGGACAGACAGAAGTCAGGGGGAAAGGGGCAGAAGAAGGGGGCGCGCCGGGGCGGCCGGCCGCCTGCGTTTTACACAGCGGTAGTGGAGACCGGGAGGGAGAAGGGCTAGGCACCGTCCGGAGGCGGGCTGGAGCGATAGCACAGAGGGTAGGGCGTTTGCCTTGCAAGCGGCCAACCCGAGTTCGATTCCTCCACCCCTCTCGGAGAGCCTGGAAAGCTACCGAGAGTATCTCGCCCACACGGCAAAGCCTGGCAAGCTCCCCGTGACGTATTCGATATGCCAAACACAGTAACAACAAGTCTCACGATGGAGATGTTACTGGGCCCGCTCGAGCAAAATCGATGAACAACGAGAAGACAGTGACAGTGACCGTCTGGGGGTCAGAACCAAGAAGGTATTCTAGACTTGCTCAGAGGCTATGGCACCCCAACCCAGGACCCCTGGGGCTGGCATGGGGTAGCCTCAGGGGAGGTTGTAGGATGATGTCCCTGGATTGGGACCATCTGGGGTCAGGAGAAACGTCTCAACCTGTGCAGAGCCTGCTCCGGCCCCTGCCCGCCCTGGCCGCTCCTTACCGAGGATGGCCATCCACGTGGCAGCGTAGCATGACCTGCGTCTGGGGCTGGATCTCAGAGACCGAGGCTGGGTGCTTGAGGACCACGGGTCCCGCCTCGATCCCTACAGAGGTGGGGGAGCAGGGCGTGAGGGGTGTGGACAAGGCGAGCTGCCACTCCCCAGCGGCTCAGACGGGGCTCCCAGCACGTGGCCTTCTGCCCCAGGCGTTTCCGAGAGTGTCCGGAAGATACAGAGTCTCAAGAAAATCCAAAGGCAGAGGGTTGGAGCAATAGTACGGCAGGTTCCCGGCATCCCATAGGGTCCCCCAAGCACCAGCACGAGGAACTCCTGAGTGCCCAGCCAGGAACAGTCCCTGAGCTCTGCCAGGTATGATCCAAAATGGAAAGGAAAAAAAAAAAAAAGAGTGATTCCTGAGCAGAGAGCCAGGAACAAGCCCTGAGCACTGCTAGGTGTGCCCATAAATAAAAGGAAAAGAAAAAAAAGATTTGAAGGAAGGAGCCAAGGAGCTGGCGTGTGAGGTCCTGGATTCTATCCCAGGTACGGTGAAAAAAATTTTTTAATTGGACTGGAGCGATAGCACAGTGGGTAGGGCGTTGGCCTTGTACGCGGCCGACCCAGGTTCGATTCCTCCGCCCCTCTCGGAGAGCCCAGCAAGCTACTGAGAGTATCTTGCTCACATGGCAAAGCCTGACAAGCTACCCGTGATGTATTCAATATGCCAAAAACAGTAACAAGAAGTCTCACAATTTGTTGTGAGATGTTACTGGTGCCAGCTCGAGCAAATCAGTGAACAACAGGGAGGACAGTGCTACAGTGCTAATTGAACTGGAGAGACCGCACAGGAGGGAAATGCACTTAACATGTATGCAACAGTGTATCCAAGACCGTGGTTCAAATCCCTGGCACCACATCTGGTCCCAAGTGTTGGAACTGATCCCTGACCAGGAATGGCTCCCCGCTCCGCAAAAAAAAAATTTAAAAAAAATAAATAAAAATAATTAAACAAGTCTGAAGAAAGCAAAGAAACCGTCGGGGGGAAAAAAATAGATCTCTGGAGGCCAGGAGGGAGAGTGCGGCAAGGAAGGCTTGCAGACATTTTTATCTAAGGCACCATTTCTGGTCCCCTGGGCCGGGTAGGAGTGATCCCTGGAGCATGGTCTATTAAACAAAAGAATAATACCGCCCTTACGGGCTGGAGCGATAGTACAGTGGGGTAGGGTGTTTGCCTTGCATGCAGCCAACACGGGTCCAATTCCCAGCATCCCATATGGTCCCCCAGCACTGCCAGAAGTAATTCCTGAGTGCAGAGTCAGGAGTGACCCCTGTGCATCGCTGGGTGTGACCCAAAAGGCAAAAAAAAAAAAGACAAAGTGGGACTGAAGCGATAGCACAACAGGTAGGGGTTTGCCTTGCACGCAGCTGACCGGGGTTCGATTCCCAGCATCCCTTATGGTTCCCTGAGCATCGCCAGGAGTAATTCCTGAGTGCATGAACCAGGAGTAACTCCTGTGCATTGCCGGGTGTGACCCAAAGGAAAAAAAAAAAGGATAAACCCGCGAGGGCCAGGGCTGGAACCCGCAGCGGAGCGCTGGCCAGGCCTGCGTGAGGCGCTGGGGTGGACAGAAGGGTGGCCCGCCCACTTCTGGGGGACTGCACCCGGGACTGGCAGGCAGGGGGTGGGAACGGGGTGGGCCCTCACACTTGATGTTGAAGGTGGCGTTGGCGCTGCGGGCCTCCTCTCCGGTGCTGTTATCCCGAGCCACGCACTGGAAGGTCCCCGAGTCCTGCAGGCGGTCCACGGCGGTGAAGCTCAGGCTGCTGCCCTGCGCGAAGCGGCGCTCCGTGTCGCGCACCGGGGCCCCGTCCAGCAGCCAGGACACGTGCACGGGGCCCGGCGCCTCCACCTCGCAGCGGAGCAGCGCCCGGCGCCCCTGCAGCGCATCCTGGGAGGAAGGCTCCTTGATGAAGATGAGGGAGGCGTGCGCGCCTGCAAGGGGGACACCAACGGGCAGGGTCAGGGAGGGCTGGGCGCCGCGCGCAGGCGGCACCCTGACGCTAGGGGGCGCTGCGGGACAGCAGCCGCTGGACAGACCCAGGACCGCTCACGCCCGGGGATGGACAGACGGATAGGGCATGTGTATGCCTGGCAAGTCCCACCTGACCTAGGCTGAATGAAATCCCGGTCACCGCACAGGGGCCCTCGGACCCCATTCCTAAGCACAGAGCCAGGTCGCCTCTGAGCACCACTGAGGCCTCCCCTCCAGCTGCAAGGCAGGGACAGGCAGCCCTCTGGGGCGGTGGACGCGTGGGCTCTCTAGGGGACGGGGCTTTGCACACCCACGGCAGACCAGGAAAGGTCTGCCTCAGCAGCAGGGCAGAGCCCCGCGCCCCTCACCCCCCACCTCCATGAGTCAGGGCACGGAGCCACGTTTGCAGGTAACTCAGAGCAACTGTGAAATGATCCTGCACTGGTGCTCATGGAGGGGACAGACGTGGCCACAAGTCAAGGAGTGGGGGGAACAGTGCAACTAGTTGTGCAGTGTCTTCAACACGCTGACTCGGGTTCGATCCCTGGTATCAGACCCCTCAGGAGTAATTCCTGAGTGCAGAGCCAGGACTAACCCCAGAGCATCACCGGGTGTGGCACTCCCCCCCTCAAATAAAAAAAGCGAAGGAGGGAGCCTTGAGTCACCAGACCCTACCGCCCCCAGTGTCCAGTGCCCCAGCCCAGGGGCAGCCAGTGTCCTCTAGCACAGGAGTGAAGCTTTCCTTTCTCCTTGACCCTCTTTGATTTGTTGATCACATCGGGCGGTGCTCAGGGCTGACTCCTGGCTCTGCACTCAGGGTTCCCTCCTGGCAGTGCTCAGAGGACCATCCGAGAGGTCAGGGATCGACCCAAGGCCAGTGCCCGCCCGCCAGATGGTCCCACCACAGCTTTCGGAGACATGTCAGGCCGTCCCAGACCCAACTGTCCCTTGGACCCGCGAGGGACTGGGGCGAGCCAAGCTTCCAGGCTGGCACCTGGTTCTGCTCGAGGCCCACACCACTAGGGGTCAGCTCTGGCCAGGCGGGGGGGGGGGGGGCTGCACCCCAAGGGGAGAACAAAGGGTGGAGGAGAGGGCAGGGCGGGGAGAGTGGCATGGTGACCGCCGTGAGCAGGAATGACCCGGCCTCTGTTGTGGCCCACGCAGGTGCCTCCGCCCCGTGCCAGCAGCCCCAGCCGCCCGCCAGGGTAGGTGTTGGCAGGGAAGGGGACGGGCTTCCCCCTCCTGCAAGGAGAAACGGGCCCCCTATGGCATCCACCATAAAGCACAGCAGCCTCTGGCCCACGGGGAGCCCGGCCAGGAGAGGAGGAAGAGGAGGGAGAGGGCCCTGGCCTCCAGCTCTTTCCAAACACCCCATGAAATCCCAGCCCCAAGGGGTGGGCCGTGCGCCCAGGCGTCTGCATGTGGAGCTACTGCCCAAGAACCAGGGTCCCCCCAACAGTGGCAGCAGTAGGGAGCCCCCGGCCTACGATCACATCCCAACGTGGTCAGAGGGCCGAGCAAGAGGTAGAGGGGTGGTCAAGCCCCTCACACCCTCTCAGTGGGGGGGGGGGGTGCGCGGAAGTTCCCAGTGCAGGACTGAGAACCCCCCCCCCGCACCCGACACCCCCACAGCCCAGGGCCCTGCCCATGCGGCAACCCCCCGCCCCACCCCGTCCGGCAACTTCCATCCAACCCCTGAGTACAACAGTTGGGTAAACTGAGGCCCCCAGGCATGGAGGGATTTGTCTGAGATCAAACAAGTCCTCTGCAGCCAAGCCAAGGCGACCAGTTCCGAGCCCAGCCTCTTCCCAGCCCCACTCAGGAGCCCCCAACCCTGTGGCAAAATCCCACCCCCACCCCAAATCCCGCCGGGGGGCGGCTGCACCGGGCAGGACCTCCCAGGAAGCATGGGGCCCAGGGTCTGGCCCACGGAGAGGAGTCTGGCTCTGTTCCAAGCGCTTCTCCAGACAGGGGGCGCAGATGGGGGCTGCTGCCCCCCCGAGACCTTGGGACCCCTGACCCAGAATTCCAGGAAGCACAGACCTAACGGAAGCACCCCCCACCACCGAGCTCGCCTGCGGCGGGACCCCCCACCCCCACAGCCTGGCCAGGTACTCAGGCCCCGCCAAGGCCAACCTGGTGAGTACAGGGCCCAGCTCCGAGCAAACCCTCCACGGCCGGGCGAGCACAGGCTCGGCGTGCTGTTAGATCCGGTCAGATCCCCTGAGAACCATCCAGAGTGACCGACCCCTGATCGCGGAGTCTGGAGCAGTGGCTCCCCCGCCCTCACCCCCACGTGTGCCCTGCAGGAAGGAAAACTAGCAGACAAGAGCGCGTCCCACGGGGGCTGGGGCGTTGGCACAGCGGGGAGGGCACTCAACTTGCAAGAGGCCGACCCGGGTTCGATCCCAGACGCCCCCATATGCGTGTATCCCCTGAGCACCGCCAGGAGTGACCCCTGGGCACAGAGCCAGGAGGAACCCTCTGAGCATTGCCGGGTGTGGCCCTCAACGAAGAATATGTCCCTCAACTCCTGGCCCAGAACATGCATGTGGAGAGAGGCTGGGGACACCCTGCAAAGCTCTGCTGGTGCCCAGCTGTCGTGCAGAGACCGCGGCCATCCGGCTCTGGGCACTCACAGCTCGGGGGGCCTCTCCCGCCAAGAGGGGGACATTGAAGATCAAGGGATGGAGTAAGGCACCAGGGGCAGGGCACCCCAGGTGTGGCACTCATGGCCCTGAGCACCAGACCATCGAGTCTGCATTGCTGGGCTGAGCACAGAGAGGGTGGGGGGTGGGGGGGGACAGCGGGGGGGAGGGGGAGAGACAGAGACAGACAGAGAGAGACGGAGACCGAGACCATGTGTGTCCCTATCAAACAAACAACAGACCCTGAGAGTCCCCTGGCAAGGCACAGGCCCATGCAAACAGCCTGACTGAGGAGACGCCCCCAGAGCAGAGGCCTGGGGAAGGGGGATATGGGGGGGGGGTGAAGGACCACGCACAGCACGGCCCATCCCACCCGCCAGACAGCCTGCTGGGAGCCGGGCTCCGGGGTCCCGCATTCCCAGACCGCCACTCAGCACCCCTGCACCCCCACAGGCCTGGAAAACATCAAAGGCAGCCCCAAGGGCCTCTGTCCTGACGTCAGCCCACAGCAGGTCCTGGTTAGCACTTGGCCCGGGCTGCCTTCGGAGGGGAGGGGGGCAGGGACGGCAGCCAGCAGCCTGCTCCAGGCCCCCCGCCCCCTCCAGCTTCCCCCCAACCGCCCCCCCCCCCCCGCCAGGAGGCCTCTCACCAGAGGCTGCCCGGGAACGTGGCACTATCACACCCGCCCGCGCCCAGAGACCGCCAGAGGGGTGCCCGTCTGGCAGGAGGATGGGAGAGACGGAGACCCAGGCACAGACGCCCCCTCACCCCCCAAGCCGCTGCTGGACCAAACCGGAGAGAGCTGGTGGCTGGGATGGGGTGGGACCTGGCCGAGGTGGCCGGTCACCTCTGTGATGCCTCCGGAGGACCCTCTCTGCCCCTCACAGACCCATCCCAGGGGGCCGAGAGTCCAGAGAGCCCGTGCCCTTCCTCCACCCCTGGGACAGAGCTGGGAGGGGGACCGGGTGGCTCCCACGGCCATGTCCAGGGGGTGTCCATGAGAACCATCTGCCCACGTGGGCACCCAACAAAGCGCATGCCCACTGAGGGCATTTCCCCAGCCGCCCGCCTCCCTGCCCCGACGGCCATCAGCACACACATGGCTGGGCCACTCGCTCCACCGGCGTCCCGGGGAGCTGAGAGGGCTGGCGGCCGTCCAACGCCCACCCCCAACCCCCCCCCCACACACACACCGCCCGCCTTCCCGCGCCTGGGTCGCTGCCCACCCTCCTCGCAGCTCCCCGGGCCCAGCACCCCATGTGTGCATGCGTGTGCACACACATATGTAAACACGGTTTTATGGGGGGCGGGGAGCAGCAGGAAGTCTTCCTGCTCTGAAGTAACTGCAGCTCCTCAAGGAAGGACCCCCCTTTCCCTTCTCCCGGAAGCCGCTTCCCTGCCTGCAAACACGTCCCACCCAAACCTGCAAGCCTCGCCCCTCGGGCTAAGAGGCAGGGGCCGTGCCAGGGCCTGGGGTCCCAGGGATGATGGCCCGACTCCCAGGGGACCGAGGGGGCTCCTTGGGGGGCACCCAGAAACCCCCTCAACTTGCCAACTCCCAGTGCCCTCTCTGGGGGCCAGTCTCAGGACCCGGCCAGGAAGGGCAGCGCAGGACGGAGGTGCCAGGGAGAAACCACCCCTCGATACATCCCGTCTGGGTGCTCTGGGGCAGCATGCAGGAAGACGGGGTGCCGGGACCCCCTGCCACAGATCAGCCCACCCAGGCCTTGCCCCCAGGGACCACGGTCTGCACCAGACCCTAGGCCTTTGGCAGTTCACTGGGCACACGTCCGGCTGGCTGTATGTGAACACCCCAAGCTTGTCTCTGATCTCTGCGTCTGGGGCCGATGCCCCGTGGTGATTAGGGGTTACTCCTGTGGCAGTGCTCAGGGGAACAAAACCAGGGCTTCCTGCAGGCAGAGCAACGTGCTCTGGCCCTTGGGACCCTCACCCAGCGCCTTGTGTCAGTGAGAAGGTGGCAGCCTCCAGGGCCGCAGAAATCAGCTCCCACAACCGACTGGTGTGAGCCGGGCCTTCGGCCCCGAGCTCACCAAGTTAGCAGGGACACGGACAGAGGCAACCAAACAGCAGACAGGGGGCTCTGCACAGGGGCTTCTGCACCTCAGAAGGGGCTGAAGACACAGGACAGGGGTCAAGGCATTTTCGCCTGCATGCGGCCGACTTGGGTTCAATTCTCAGCACCTCCTATGTTTCCCCAGAGCCAAGCCAGGAGTGATCCCTGCATGCAGAGCCAAAAGGAGATCCTGAGAGCCACTGGATCTGGTCCAAAAAAACAAAGCCCAGAACATGGAACCTGGGAATCCCGCTCAGCCCAGTGCAGCAGGGACCAAGGCCCTGGAGTCAACACCGGCTGGGGCCCCAAATCCTAAAGGCCTGGCTTGGGGTCACTCTCTCCAACTGCAGAGAGCTCTGAGCTGGGGGATGCAGGAGGGGGGCCGAGTGCCCAGACATACATGCACTCAAGCCTGGGGAAGAGACACACCAGCCGGAGATGTGGATTAAGATACCACTCAGGAGCTGGGGAGATAGCACAGCAGGTAGGGCGTTTGCCTTGCACGCGGCCGACCCGGGTTCGATTCCCAGCATCTGATATGGTCCCCTGAGCACCGCCAGGAGTAACTCCTGAGTGGAGTAACCCCTGTGCATCGCCAGGTGTGACCCAAAAAGCAAAAAAAAAAAAAAAAAGATACCACTCAGGGGGCTGGAGGGATAGCACAGCAGGGAGGGCATTTGCCTTGAACGCGGATTGACCCAGGTTCGATTCCCAGCATTCCAAATGGTCCCCCCAGCACCGCCAGGAGTAACCCCTGAGCATCACCAGGTGTGGGCCCTTCACCCACTCATGAAAAAAAAATGTCACTCCCCACCCTATCATCCTGGGGGCTATGACCACCCCACTCTTGACCCCTAAACCAGTTTTCTGCTGGGCTGGGCTATGCCTCTCAGCTTCAGAAGCCCTGCAGTCCTGAACAGGCTGCAGGGCTAGAGGGACAGGACAGGCGAAGGCACTTGCCATGCACGCAACTGACCCAGGTTCAACCCGACACCCTCTAGGGTCCCCTGAGCCTGCCAGGAGTGACCTGAGTGCAGAGCCAGGGGGAAGCCCCGAGCACTGTCAGGTGGGGCCCGGAATCCAAAAGAAAAAAAAAAATCAAAGCCAACGTGGCCAGAGGAAGTATGTGTGGGGCCGGGGGACATAGCGCTGGACTCAGCACAGCCACCACAGGGGATGGTGGCCCTGGGAACCACTTGCCTCTGATGCCTTTGGCCTTCGCTTCGGGGTCTGGGTCCAAATCTGGAGGGGCTGATGCGGGAAGCGACTCCTGCATGCAGAGCCTGTGCTCAGCCCTCAGCGTCCCAGCCCCGCCCCCACCCCTCCTCCCTCGCAAGTTTTGATATCAGCCAAGCTGTCAGGCGACAGAGATGAGAGGGTGAGTCTGGGCTGTCACTGGGAGCATCGGAAGTTCCAGACATCAGGACTCACTCTCCCGTCTCCTCCTAGTCCCGTGGCTGGTTGGTTTTGGTTCTGGGACCACATCTGACAATGCCCAAGGGTCAGTCCTGGTGGGCTGGAACCCAGGTTGGCTGTGGGCTTATCTCTCAGGCCCAAGTGGGTGGGTGGGTTTTGTTTTGGGGCCACACTCGGCCACTGCTCAGGGGCTACTTCTAGTTCTACACTCAGGAATTATCCCTGATGGGCTGGAGCAATAGCACAGCAGTAGGGTGTTTACCTTGCACGCGGCCAGTCCATTCGACCTGGGTTCGATTCCGCCCCTCTCGGAGAGCCCGGCAAGCTACCCGTGACGTATTCGATATCCCAAACACAGTAACAACAAATCTCATAACAAGAGACTTTACTGGGCCCGCTCGAGCAAATCCATGAACGGGAGGACACTGCTACTCAGTGCCCCAGTGTTGAAAGACAAAGAACTTAGTGAAAACTTTGAAGCTTGTCTCAAGACCTTTATATTTGAAATACCTCAATATTTCAAGAAGATAAAGGCCCTCCCGTTGATCATCGATTTGCTCGAGCGGGCCCAGTAACGTCTCCATTGGAGACTTTGTTGTTACTGTGTCTGGCATATCGAATACTCTCGGTAGCTTGCCGGGCGGACCTGGAGCGATAGCACAGCGGTCAGGCGTTTGCCTTGCACGCAGCCAACATGGCCGACCTGAGTTCGATTCCTCCGCCCCTCTCGGAGAGCCTGGCAAGCTACCGAGAGTATTCGATATGCCAGACACAGTAACAACAAAGTCTCCAATGGAGACGTTACTGGGCCCACTTGAGCAAATCGAAGAAGATAAAGGGCTAGGTTCAAATAGAAAAATGTAAAGTCATACGAATTAGCCCTGACGGTGCTCAGGGGACCGTCTGATGCTGGGGAGCCAAGCCAGGTTGGCCACGTGCAAGGCCAATGCTCTACCCATTGTACTATCTCTTCGGCCCCTCAGAGCGGCTGAGTTTTAAAGGGCCCAGCCCACAAGCAGGTCCCATTCCCACCTCTTGGCCTGCACCTCGCTTCCCACCTTCCCTGCCCCGCTCCTTTCCTCTCTGTCTTGGTCTGAGGCAGACAGGCACGCAGCTAAGTTCAAGGAGGGGAGATGCTCCCCTTGCCCTTCAGGGAGCTTGAGCCACACTGGAAATAGCCCAAAGCTACTTGGTGAAGGAAATTAATGACACGCTACAGGAGGGGCAGGAGAGAGCACAGTGAGAGGGTCTGGTGATGGCCTTCAGGGACCTGACCTGTAGATGATTCCTGGCACCCATATGGTCCTCAAGCCTGCCAGGAGTGATCCCAGGAGAGAGAGAGAGAGAGAGAGAGAGAGAGAGAGAGTCTTAAGGAGCCAGGATGAGAGCGCCAAGGGCTGAGCGTGGCTTTGCATGCATGAGGTTGGTCCAGCCCAGCCCCAAAGGGTCCCCCGAGCACCATGGGCAGGAACCCCCAAGCACTAAACCAGAAGTGGTCTCTGAGCACCACCAGATCTGGCCCCCAAACGATAACAATAACAGACTGAGGGCCCCAAAGACTGGTGCAGGGGCTGAGCATGCCTGCCTTCCAAACATACGGTCCAGAATACAAATCCTCTGGGCCGAGTTCGATCCCCGGCATTCCATCTGGTCCCCCCTGAGCTCACCAGGAGGGATTCCTGAATGCAGAGTCGGGAGGAAGCCCTGAGCATCCCTGGCGGTGGTGCCCCTCAGAGTTCAAACCCTGGGCAGCCACTGTGCCCGGCGTGACCCTGTCTACGACCCCCAACGTCACAAGCCCAGGATGGTGGGCATCACAAAGGGGTGCCAGCCTCCGTAATCACCACCCCTGAGACATGCAGCACCCCAACCACAGGAGTGCGAACCACAGCAAGAGGGCATCCCACGTGGAGCCCCGGCCCAGATGCGCCACCATCTGGCCTCTGGCCGGTGAGTGCAAATCCCTATGGCAGAACCAGCTTGTAGATCTGAGGCCCAGGGGACTTAGGGGGACTCAGCCCAGCCGAAACCCCAGCCCAGGGACCAGAGGGGGTCCCAACTCACCTCTGGCAGCACAGGGCACCCCAAGAACCACCAGCCCCAGCACATAACAATCCAGCTGGGTTGCTCAGCACTGCCAAGGGTGACCCCCAGAACATCCTGAGCACCTCTTGGGAGAATCTCCCCCTGACCACCCCCACACGTCTTTACCCATTTTTCAGGGACATAAAAAACTTGCAAAACTGGGACCCAAGTGATAAGTCCTGCGGGTAGACCTGAGTTCGATTCCCGCCTTCCCATACGGTCCTCTGAGCCCTGCTAGGGGTGATCCCTGAGCACAGAGCCAGGAGTAAGCCCTGAGCGTTGCCAGGTGGGGCTCCCAAAACAACAACAAATCCGCAAAGTGGGTCAGAGCAATAGTACAGCAGGGAGGGCATCTGCCTCGCACGCACCAACCTGGGTTCAATCCCCGGCAGCCCATGTGGTCCCCTGAGCACTGCCAGGAGTAATTCCTGAGTGCAGAGCCAGGAGTCAGCCCTGAGCAACACCGGGTGTGACCCAAAAGCCAAAATCTACCCCTTCGGGGCTGGAGCCATAGCACAGCGGGTAGGGCTTTTTGCCTTGCACGCGGCCAACCCAGGTTCGATTCCCAGCATCCCATATGGTTCCCTGAGCACTGCCAGGAGTAACTCCTGAGTGCAGAGCCAGGAGTCAGTCCTGAGCAACACCAGGTGTGACCCAAAAGCCAAAATCTAGCCCTTCAAAAAGAAAAACACAGAGCTGCAGTTCAGGGCTGGAGAGATACTACAGCGGGCAGGACACCTGCCCTGCATGTGGCTGAATGAGATTCAATCCAGACTCCGCCACAAGAGATCCCCGGGCAGAGCCAGGAGTAAGCCCTGAGCACCGCCAGATGACGGGTCCAGACGAACATGTCCTTGGACTATGAAAGCTGGGGAGCCTGGTGACCAGGAAGCGGGGCCCTGAAAGAGGGTCCAGGGAGGGGCCAGCGCGGCGGACGTGGGTAGGGCACCGCGAAGCCAGGAGCAAGCCCTCAGCATGCCCGCGCAGCACACGGAAAGGAAGAAGGGCTGCTGGGGAGGGAACCCTGTGTCCCCCACACCCTCGTGCCGCAGGGGAGACAGCAGCCTCTCTGGGAGACTCCGGGACTGAAGGGCCGTGGGGACGGCAGAAAGGCAGGCCACAGGGCCCTCCCCACCATGGGAAAGAGCTGGGGCTCCCCATGGGGGACCCCCGCAGCGCCTGGCCACGCCCTCCAGGAAAGGGCTCCACTTCCGTGTGCACAGCCACGTCCAGCCTCAGCTCCGGGGACCGACTGTGAGGGGCTTGGGAGGCCAGAGGGGCACACGGGGGTGCGTGTGTGGGAGCGTCCGGGCGCAGGACACAGGCTCAGTGACTCCAGGACTGCATGCTGGACTAGCACTCTCCCCCCCGAAAATCGCACCTTTTGCCCTTTTATTCCTGGGGGGGCCCACCAGGATCGCCCCTGGCAGTGCTCAGATATGGTCAGTGCTGAGGACATCGCTTGGACAGGCCACTCTCAGGGCAAGAGCCTTGACCCTACTGAACCCCAGAACCATCTCTGGTCCCCAAAGGAATCTTTGTTTCTGCCCCCCCCCCCCCCAATCCCATCTCCACCCCACCTGGCAGCCGAGGAGCAGAGCAGACCCCAGCCCTAACGGGTCACAATCCTTTCCACTAAGCCCTGGGGCGTCAAGGACAGAGTGGCACCAACTCCACCCAACGAGAAGCCTCCAGAGCGCTACTTCCTGCTCCGGATCACACCCTGCCGTGCCCGGGGGTCCCCGGGTGCTGGGATGGAGTCCAGCTGCCCTGGCCCTGCCCCACGCCCTTGGCCCTGGCGCCCTATTTCTTCCAGAGAACCGGCTACACGGTGCCGTATTTTAGAAGAGGCTGGGGTGGAGGCCAGGCAGCCCCTGACCCCATGACTGAACCCCAGGGCGGGCCGGCTGCTTCTCTTCCAAGCTCCCTTTCCCGACACCAAGTTCAGTGTCCACATCCTTGGTGTCCAGTCACGTGGGACTCTTTCATGAACAGGGATTTTTTTTTTTTGGGCAGGGGTGGCCCCAACCCAGTGGTGCTCAGGGCTGCCTCTTGGCTCAGTACTCGGGGATCACTCCTGAAGAACTCACGGGGTTGCTGGGATTGAACCCGGGTCAGCCACACGGAAGGCAAAAAACACTCTGCCCACAGTGCTATGGGGAGTGGGGGGAGGGAGGACCACTCCCTGCGATGCTCAGGGCTCACTCCTGGCTCTAAATTCAGGGATCACTCCACCTGGGTATTGTAGTGTCCGGCGACACGTGTGCACATACGTGCAGGAATGTGGTTACAAACACACCGCAGCTTCTTCCTCCCTCCCAAACCCGAGGCGGGACTCAGGGGACCACACCGGGTATGGGGGGGATCAAGTCCGGGCTGGGCGCGTGCAAGGCCAGCGCCTGCCCACTGTACCCCTCCCCTCTGCAGTGGCCGTCCAGGGCTGCACTGGCGGGTGGTGCTCTGGAGTCACGCATGTGACTTTGGGTTGCTCAGGGCTGACTCCTGGCTCTGCACTCAGGAATTACTCCCGGCGGTGCTCAGGGGACCACATGGGATGTCCGGGGGGCTGGGGGCGGGGGAGGGGGGTCGAACCCAGGTCAGTGCGTGCGAGGCAGATGCCCTCCCTATTGTACTATTGCTCTGGCCTACTTTGCGGATTTGTTGTTCTGGGGGTCCCAAAACATGTGTGCCCAGGGTGAGCCTCTCCACTCCGCAGGCGCTTGACCCCACCCGCGTGGCCCGCCCACGTGCTAGTATTTTTAACTGAAGTCAAAGCCTGTGCGTTATCACTCGAGGCTTCAGCACTTCGTCTCCGAGCCTCCTGCCCACATCCGGCCATCAGCCCCCAGAGATGGACCCGCAGCTGGGCCTGGAGAAGGAAGAAGCAGGTGAAGTTTATTTCTGACCAGATAGCAGCTCGGCAGAGCCGTCCTGAGCGGGGTGAGCGAGGGCTCTGGGCCCATGCCCTGCCCTGCGTCACCGCACCCCGCCTCCCAGGCTCCCCCAATCTGGGTCCTCCCAGGGTCCCAGAGCACACACGCATGTACAGCAGCTCCCGTGGCCCCTTCTTCCTCCCCCAAAACCCCGGAAGTCAGCAGCGACTTGTGTCACACTTGGCCCTGCTCGAGCTTCTTGCTGGGGGACCATCCGTGAAGTGCCAGGGAAGAAACCGGGGTCGGCCACGCGCAAGGCAGCATTTCCACCGTGCTCTCTCCGACAGACAGCTGGGCTCTATCTTTCTTTCCAAGTGCTCGGATCACCTCCTCCAGGCAGGCCCGCCTGGAGAACGTGAGGCAAGTCTTTGCTCTGTGGGGTGCAGAAAGCACCGGCACTCACGGTTGGGGGGGGTGTGGGAGGCCGCAGGACACACAAGGATGCCAGGCTGGCTACTGGCTGGGGGCCAGGACACTCACCCAGCGTCTCCAAGCCCCTCCCCACCACACCAACAGCCGCTTCCAGAAACCAGCCCTTCTCTCCAGGAGGGCAGCTCAGAATGGGGTGCTCACCACCTTAGTCTTCAAGGACGGGCACAGAGGCACGAAGCCCCCGAGGGAGGGGCTGGGCAGTACCAGCGGACTGAAGGGGATTGGGAGGGCGGGGAGTTCTTCTATACAGACGGGGTTTCCTATCAGGGCCAGGGAAACAGTGGTCATGACACTCGCCCTGAATGCAGCTGAACTGGGTTCAATTCCCGACACTGGAGATAGCCCCAACACCAGGGATAGCCCCCAAAACTCCCCTCAGCAACCTCTGCCTCCTCGTGACTGGGATTGAATTGACAAGGCACAGACCCAGAAGCTGGAGCGATAGCACAGCGGGGAGGGCGTTTGCCTTGCACGCAGCCGACCCGGGTTTGATTCCCAGTATCCCATAGGGTCCCCTGAGCACCGCCAGGAGTAATTCCTGAGTGCAGAGCCAGAAGGAACCCTGAGCATCACCGGGTGTGGCCCAAAAAGAAAAAATAGGCACAGAACCTTCTTGTGGGGTTCCCTGCAGCCCACATCCCACGTGGCCTGAAGTCCGCAAGGGGGGGTTGAGGGTTCGGGACGGGGGCTGCCTCCTTAGCATCTGTCTGACCTTCACACTTGGCCTGAATTTGTTAGATCTCTCACTAATTTCTCATCAGGCAAAAAACTAACTTTAGTTTTTTTTCACTTCATCTCGTAACTGCATTAGGACTGATTTGCGCCTTGGTCCCCAAATGAGTCACAACCCTCCTTCTGCCCCAAAAGTCTGCTGTTTAGAGAAAAACTTTCCCAGCTAAATTTAGCAAAATAAGTCTTTCGATCTCCAAATCAATAACAACAGACGAAGAAAACGCGAACGGATGCCTCATGGTGTTATTTTTAAAAGCGCCCCAAAGCTCGCAACTCACAGACAGATGCCTGAAAATCTGGGGGAGAGCCTGCTTTGGGGGCGACTGTTGGAAAACAGAAAACACACACACACACACACACACACACACACACACACAAATAGCAGCAGAAGAAACCAGCCTCTCGGGGCAGCTGAGGCAGGAAAGCATCGAGCGCCAGAGACATGACAAAGACCTGAAGCTTATTTCATGCCTACTCGGGGGCGCTTGAAGTCGGGGGTCTGGGAGGCACCAAGGTCTGGCTTCACTTAAGCCTGGAACTGGCTGTCCCGTCCCCGTTGCGGGGGTGCCTGCTCCAACCTCCAAAGTCAGGCAGGAAGGGGGGGAGGGGAGAGAGAGGGGGCCCGGCAGACAATGACGGGGAGCCACAGATGATGAAAACAGCTGGAGGGAGAGACAGCCGGAGACTGAGGGACAGGAAGGAGAGCAGAGACCGCAGAGGGCACGCACGGACACTGGGACAGACAGACAAGAGGAAAACCGAGGGACAAGGAGGAACCGGAATACAGGGACACCTGGGGCGCCCTGCAGCCCTGCCACTTCCTCCTGCACCCCTGCACCCCTGCCACTGTCTCCTGCACCCCTGCCACTTCCTCCTGCACCCTTGCACTTTCTTCTGCTACTCTTCTTTTTCTTGTTTGTTTGTGGGTCTCATCCAGCAGTACTCAGGGGTTCCTCCTGGCTCTGCACTCAGGAATTACTCCTGGCGGTTTCAGGGACCCAGAGGGGAGGCTGGGGGTCGAACCCGGGTTGGCCACATGAAAGGCAAATGCCCCACCCACTGTACTATCACTCTGAAGGGGGCAGTACAGGGGGACCCTCCGCTGTTCCTCTCAGACCACCACCGGGGAGCTCAACCCTGAGCCTCTAACAGGGAGATTCCTCACCCCCCTCCCTCCTCCAGCTCCTCTCCCCAGCAGCCATAGGCACCCCGGCTATGGGCCCAGGGGCTGCCCCTGTCTCCCACTGGCCAGGGAAGGGGAACGGCCGGCCCAAGGCAGGGGGCCTGGAGCATCAGAGCAGAGAGGCAGGCTGTGCGTGTACCGGCCTCTGAGCATTTATAGCGGAAAACCCTCAAATTAGAGACTCCTGGTGAATAATTCACCAGGAAAAGTACAGTACCTTCCTCAGGCTCATCCATTATTCACCAAGATAAATGTACCCTATTGTTATGCTTCCTGACATTAAAAAAAAAAAAATGGTCCGAGCCATTTAGCCAGGAGGGCAATTTCCACCCAACTTTTCCAGAACCCCTGATCCAGCAGTGTGGCTGCCAGTCTGCGTGTCTCACCCAAGGGCAAACCATCCATCCGCCTCCTAGGAGGGGCCAGGCCGGGTTCAAACCCAGACAGCTGTGCAGCAGGGCCGCAGCCATAGTACAGCGGGGAGTGAGCTTGCCTTGCACGTAGTTGACCTGGGTTCGATCCCCGGTATGCCATATGTTCCCTCAAGCACCACCGGGAGTGATTCTTGAGTGCAGAGCCAGGAGCAACCCCCAGCATCGCGGGGTGTGACCCGAACTCCGCTCCCCGCCTTCTCCTCTGAAAGGACAGAGATGGCTCAATGGGAGAGTGCAGGCTTGCATTTGGCAGGCCGGGGGCCACCTCCAATACCATCTGGTCCCCAAGCACCACCGGGAGTGACTCTTAGGCGCAGGCCCAGGAATAATCACCGAGCACTGCTGGGTACGGTCCAAAACAAAAACAAAAACCCCATAGTAATAACTCCTCTGGAAAGTGGTTAGTAATGCTGTACCAATATCCTAAAATATTCATGGCCCTTCCTCCGTGGAAAGAGCCTCATCCCAGGACCAGGGCAGGAAACGTGCAAGAGGAGCTGAGAACATCTTATCACACCAGGAAATGAGCAAATTCTAGGAGGGCCAAAACACAAACGCTGAGGGGTACTGCACGGTAGAACCATCTCGGCGTCTCTGAGGAAGCCCGTGCAGGGCGAGGAAGGAGCTCAGCCAGCTGGGCGCTTGCTCCGCCCGCGGGAGGCCCACGGTCCATCCTCAGGGTCCCCCGAGCACCACTAGGAACAACCTCCGACCACAGAGCCTGCAGTGAAACCTAAAATAAAAAATTTTAAAAATAAAGGAGGGTGCGTCAGAGAGACAGTGCGGGGGTACCGCACTCGCCTTGCATACAGTGGGCCCAGTTTGAATCTCTGGCACTATAACGATCCCCCGAGTCAGCCAGGGGTGATCCCTGGGCACAGAATCAGGACTAGGCCTGAGCATAGCAGGTATGGGACCCCCCAAAAGAAAGAAAGGGGGGGAAACCCCAAGAATCACATGGAAATAAATACAGCAAGTTTCAGAACTATGAGGCCCCAGTTCCCTCCCTGTACTGTCAGAAATAAAATAAGGAGGGGCTGGAGCGATAGCACAGCGGGTAGGGCGTTTGCCTTGCACGCGGCCAACCCGGATGTTCGATTCCCAGCATCCCATATGGTCCCCTGAGCACCGCCAGAACCCCTGTGCATCACCGGGTGTGACCCAACAAGCAAAAATAAATAAACAAACAAACAAAATAAAATAATGAAGGGGCCAGAGTGATAGTACAATGGGTAGGGCATTTGCCTTGCAAGGGTCGACCTGGGTTTGACCCCCAGGATCCCATATAGTCTCCAAAGCTCCGCCAGGAGTGATTCCTAAGTGCAGAGCCAGGAGTAAGCCCTAAGCATCACCAGCTGTGGTGCGCAAAAAAAAAAAAAAAAAAAAAAAAAAACAGAAAAATGATGGGGCTGAAGCAATAGTGCAGAGGGTAAGGCAACCACCTGTATGTTACCGCTCTGGATTCAATTCCAGCACCCCACATGGTCCCCTGGGACCCACCAGGAGTGATTCCTGGGTGCAGAGCCAGGAGTAACCTCCAAGCATTGACAGGTGTGTGGTCCAAAACCCAAAAAGAAGTATTTGTTCATAATAACCTTTGATTTTGGTGGTGGCGGTGGGCCTCTTAGGTCATGGCCAGCTGTACTTCCTCTGGGCTGGGGCTTGGGAGACCGTCCATGGTGTCAGGGATTGAATCTGGCTTGGTTGGGTACCTGCTGCACTCTCTCTCTAGCCCATAATAACGCACAAAATAACCAACACAAAAACAAGCCTTCCTGGTCACCTTTTGTTGTTGTTGTTGCTTATGTTGTTGTTGTTGCTTTTTTTTGGGGGGGGGGGCCTACACCTGGCGGTGCTCAGGTTACTCCTGGTTCTGGCTCAGGAATCACTCCTGGTGGTACTTGGGGAACATAGCTAGGGATCAAATCCAGGCCAGCAGCATGCCAGGCAAGTGCCCTCCCTACCCACCATGCTCTCTCTCTCTCTCTCTCTCTCTCTCTCTCTCTCCAGCCCCCTGGCTATCTTTGAAGGCCACCAGAAAAAAAACAACTCACTGGGCAAAAAACTGGGAGCGAATTCAAGCATTCCTTCTCCCTTAAGCACAGCTCTGCCGTAGGGCGACCGTTTCATGGGAAGGTCTGTCTTTACGGACGGCTCCAGCTAATAAAAAGAAAACCCCCATTTTACAGCCTCTAATGAAATCCTGGGGCTCGCTGCGGTGACTGATGGCTGCTGGGTCCAGAGACAACCAGATGTTAGGCCTTCCGAGGGAAGTCAGTAGGGAAAGAAAGTGGAGGGGGAAAAAAAAAAATCCCAACTGAACCCAGGATGATGGAAGGCTCATTATTCAGGAGCTCCACACGCCAGCATCGGCTTGTGCCACTGGTGGCTCATATCTGAATATGCAAATGAACACGAATCACAAGTGCCAATGTCACATGTTAACATGCGTTCTTTTTTTTTTTTTTTTGCTTTTTGGGTCACACCTGGCGATGCACAGGGGTTACTCCTGGCTCTGCACTCAGGAGTTACTCCTGGCGGTGCTCAGGGGACCATATGGGATGCTGGGAATTGAATCCGGGTCGGCCGCGTGCAAGGCAAACGCCCTACCCGCTGTGCTATCTCTCCAGCCCTACATGTTAACATGCTTTCCAGAACAAATCTGGACAATCAAGGGGTGAAGTAACATGCTGTCACCTGCGTGCTGACTGCTCACCCAGCTCGGAGTCTGTTTTGCCCACCGAATCCCGGTAGATGCATGCAAGGAAAGCACCCTCCCTGCTGTACTACTGCTCTGGCCCCAAAACCTTGTTTGCAGTATCCAGGAACAAGCTCAGGGCTTCCGATCTTGGGAGGCACGTGCTCTAGCATTGAGCTGTTTCCCTTAAAAGCTAATTTTGCAAAGACCTAGTTCCACTGGGGCCAGACCTCCAAAGCACAGAGCACTCGCCTGGCATGTCCAAGGCCCCCGGGTTCAATCCCAAGCCCTTCAAGACTGAGGACCAGCTCAGACCCACCCCTCAGCACCGCTTGGGCAACTCCTGTAATTCTAAGAATGGAAGTGAGGGGGCCATTGAGCTAGTCCAGCGGGCAGAGCATTTGCCTTGCACACGGCCCGTCTGGGTCCATCCCCAGTACCCCACAGGCCCCAAGCACCTCCAGGAGGGACTCCTGGGCCCAGAGCCAGGAGTTAATAAGTCCTGAGCACCGCTGGGTGTGACCCGTCCACTGCCCCCCAAATAGAACCTAACACTGTCTCATTTTCATGAGCTTGGAGCCCGTCTGTGCCCTTTGTTCGTAGATTTCTGGGTGCCAGGGCAGGTCTCACGTCGATGCAGACAGCAGCCACACCCCGAGGTGCTTGGGAAACCCTGGCTGAGCTGGGGCGGGTGAACGGAGGCCGGGACTGCCCCAAGTGGGACCCAGTGAACAGCAGGGCCCTATATGGGATCCTGGCAAGCAATTACATTAATTATCATTATTAATTCAACAAACATTTATTTAGAACCTTCCATGTGCCAAGTAGCATCCAAGACAGGGAGGAGAGAGGGAGAAAAACACCCAATTACGGCCTTTCAAGTATCTCCCTTTGGTGGGGGAGTAAACATGTAATTACAATAATAGCTAACACTTACTGACCGCTCAGGGGGGGCCACACAGGGCTCCAGGAGCCTGAAACCCCATTAGCTTGTTAATGCCGACAACCGCCCAGAAGGCTGGGCCTGGGAGCCCCGGGACACAGAGGGGGACAAAGAAGCACAGAGAACTCAAGGCCTTCCTTCAAGGTCACACAGCCAGGCCAGGAGAGATGCAGACTCTCGGAGGCCCTGGCAGAAACAGGGCCTCGTGTAAGGGTGCAAAAGACAGGCTGTTACCTCGCAGCAGGAGGAATCCTGGAAGAAGGGTTCTCAAAGCAAGGGTTGTGGGGTGCTTGGGTCATATGGAGATGTTCAGTGGGGCTCACACAGTGACAAAGTAGTTCGTGATTGGGTTTCAGTCGTACAATGTTCCAACACCCATCCCTCCACCAGCGCACATTTCCCACCCCCAATCTTCCCTAGTTTCCTCCAGCACCCCCAGCCTATGCACGACCACTCTTGGCATTTGCTCCAAATCTGCGGGAAATTGAACTGGGGTTGGCCTCAAGTGCCTTAGGCCCTGTGCAAAGCTTCAAAGGAGACAGGGAGTCCACTCAGAGAGCAGGGGGGGGGTGGTTTCCTTGCATGCATCTACCAGGATTTGATCCCCAGCATCCTATGGGGTCCCCAAGCCCACGAGGAATGATGCCTGAGCGCAGAGTCAGGAGTAAACCTTGAGCGTTGCCCAGTGCAAACAAAGGCCTTAAAAAGATTCTGCCTTTATTAAAAGAACGTAGCTCCTGGGCCTGAGCGATAGTACAGCAGGGAAGATGTTTGCCTTACAAGCGGCTGACCCGGGTTCTATTCCGAGCAGCCCATGTGATCTCCCGAGCACTGCCAGGAGCAATCCCTGAGCATTGCCTGGTGCGATCCAAAAATGGAAAAAAAAAAAAAAAAGAGCTCCTGGGGTGGAGAGAGAGTACAGCAAGTACAGTGGGTAGCGCACTTGCCTTGTACGTGGCCAAGTCAAGTTCAGCACCACATACGGTTCCCCAAACTGGGCCAGAAGTGATTTCCTGAGCACGAATGGCCTGAGCACCACTGGGTATGGCCCAAACCCCCCCCCCCCCAAAAAAAACAAACTGTACACTAAAAGAATGTAGCTCCTGTTTTCCTGTGTTTAGCTGATTCAGATCCTGGTATCTCCAGGCAACCACTGACTGATTGGGGAGTCCGGGAGGGGTGGTCCGTGCTATCTCCAGAGTCATCCCTGCTAATGCTTGACGGCTCTTCTCTAATTGCTATATAACCAGTAAGCTCAGGCATGTAAGACCTTTGACACAAATCACTGACTCCCAAAATGCCCACTGAGGGCCAGCAGCAGCGTTCTCTGGGGTGGCATCACTGATGAGGACTCAAAGTTCTTATTCTCAGTGATGATTCCCTTTTCCAAAGAAAATGTGTCTGTACACGAGTTGAGTTCAGAAATAAAAAGTGAATTTCACATTTGGATACAGCTGGCGGAGAGAGTGGAGGGGGTACGCTGTTGGCTCCACTTCCCCGAGCACCACATATGGGTCCCTGCACTGCAGAGTCAGATCGAGTCCTGAGTGAGCCCTGACGCGGGTGACCCGTAACAAACACCAACACATTTGATGTGGATTGTTTGGGTTTTGTTTTTTTCCTTTGTGGGGCACTGTGGGGTGGGGAGCAGTGCTCAGGGAGGACTTACTCCTCGCTATGTGCTCAGGAATTACTCCTGGTGGGCTTGAGGGATGCGTCTGGGAAAGCAGAGGTTTAACCCAGGGTGGATGAACACAGGGCCAGCGCCCTAGACACTGTACTATCTCTCCAGCCCGGTTAGGGCTGTGTGTGTGTGTGCGCACATGCACGCCTGACCATCTGGAGATGCTGGAGACTGAACCTCGTTGGCTGCATGCAGGACAAGCACCTAGTGTGTGTGTATGTGTGTGTGTGTGTGGTTGAACCCAGAGCCTCACACAGGCAAGGCGAGAGCGGATGTAGCTGCTTTTCAGGAATGAAACAGGTTTACTGCGTAGCGTCTTGAGTTGTGCCCACTGCATGTTTTCCTCTGGCTTTGGAATTTATTTATTTATTTATGTTTTGCTCTTTGGGTCACACTTGGCGATGTGCAGGGGGGTTCCTCCTGGCTCATGCACTCAGGAGTCACTCCTGGCGGTGCGCAGAGGACCATAGGAGATGCTGGGAATTGAACTTGGGTCGGCCGCGTGCAAGGCAAACGCCCTCCCGGCTGTGCTATCGCTACAGCCCCTTTTGGAATGAATTTAAATACCAGCCTGTTCCATCTGAGAGGCTTCTTCCGAGGGAACCTACTATCTCTCGGTGTCCCGGAAAGATGCACAGGAAAGATCCACAAAGGAGCCGTTTAGTTCTGACGTGAATGGGGAGGGGGAGAGAGGCCCCCTCCTCAGAGGTCTCACCCTGGGCACCAGGCCCCATCAGGGTGCCCTGGGAAGCACCTTTATTCTTAGGGTGGGGGCACAGCAGGCAGTGTTGCAGGGGTCCTACCGTGCTGGCTCCTCCCACATGTCCCAGCCCAGGGGAGGGAATTTCAGGAGTCACTGTGCCTCGCTGTCCAGCAGAGGGTGACATGGGTGTCCCTTTCCCTCCCCGTCCCTGTCCCCAACGGGATGGGCAAAGGAGACACACTTTGCACAGAGACCCTAACGCCCTTCCCTCCTGCCCCCCAGTCTGGCCTTCCTCAGAACAGGCCACTGGGGGGAGGGGTCTCCCACGTGCCCACCTAGGGCTCCTCCGCCCTGATGGGCTTCCACTCAGAGGTGAGAAGAGCAAGGACAGGCCAGCCACAGAACAGTTTCCATTACACCATTACACTGCTTAACGCCTGAAAGGCTTTTTATTGATTTTGTGAATGGGATAAATGTTCCCATTGTATTTTCTAAAAGGTTATTTGCTGATAAGTAGGTGTGTGTGTGTTGGGGGGGGGGGGGTTCTGTAGTTTTTTTTAACCAAATGACTCAATTCTCTCATTGATTCTAGCGGCTTTTTTCCCATATCAATAACTGAGCTGGCTTTTTTTTTCTCTTAAAGGCGCCCTACCCCACTTCCAGGGTTACTAACCACATGCGCCACCAGCGGAGTCATCTCCCCAGCCTTCAAACTCTTGCTTTTTAACATATCATTTCAGCAACGATCCCCAGAATAAGAAGTTGTCATGTTAAAAACATCAAAATTTAAAAAAAAAAAAAAAAAACAGTGAAAAAAGGGGCTGGAGCAATAGCACAGCGGGTAGGGCGTTTGCCTTGCACGCGACCAACCCGGGTTCGATTCCCAGCATCCCATAGGGTCCCCTGAGCACTGCCAGGAGTAACTCCTGAGTGCAGAGCCAGGAGTAACCCCTGTGCATCGCCAAGTGTGACCCAAAAAGCAAAACAAAAACAAAAAAAACCCAAAAAAAAACATCAAAAATTTAATATGGAAAAACTAAGAATTAAAATTGGGAAGGTTATTTAATTATATAAACTTCACAATGACATTATCTTTGGTTGTTCCTTTTGTGTGTGAGTTGTTTGGGGGATATACCTGGCAATGCTCAGGGCTTACTCCGGTGGTGCTCAGGACTACATGGGGGGCTGGGGATTGAACCCAGTTCAGTCACAGTCAAGCTCTATCCATTGTGCTTTCTTCCCAGCTCTCTAATAAATTTTTTTTGGGGGGGGAGGTTACACCCAGCATGAGTAGGGGTTACTCCCAGTTTAGTGCTCAGGGGACATGCAGTGTCAGGGCTGGAAGCAGTCCTGCGTGCAGTCTGTCATCAGCTCACTGACCTATCCCTCTTTCTAAAGAGGTCACACCCAGCGACGCACAGGGGTTACCCCTGGCTCATGCACTCAGGAATTACCCCTGGCAGTGCTCGGGAGACCATATGGGATGCTGGGAATCGAACCCTGGCCGGCCACGTGCAAGGCAAACGCCCACCCCGCTGTGCTCTCGCTCCAGCCCCTGATCCATCCCTCTTGTAGCACCTTCTGTCCCAAACACTGGGCTACCATAATTTCTTTAGTGAGAACACCATTAGTTTTTTTTTGTTGTTGTTCTTTGGGCCACATTGGCTGTGAACAAGGATCTCTCCAGGGTCCACAGGTAGTGCCCGGGATAGTGGCATGTAAGTTGCCTTACCAATCAATTGCTCTATCTCCCTGGCCCCAACCGTTCCAATCTTTTTACGTACAATATTGGTTATGTCCTGAAACTTTAAAACCAAAAAATGCATGCTGATTTGCATCTGTTCTGTTGCGTCTGTTGAGATACCTGTGAGACTTCTCACTTATTTTGACGAACCAGGGGAGATTACACCATCCCAAGCATTTCAGGGAAATAAATTCCTCGATAGTTTAAGGAACTAAATAAAGGACACCATCCCACGCATATTAGGGAAATAAATTCCTCGATAGTTTAAGGAACTGAAGGACACCATCCCACACATATTCGGGAAATAAATTCCTCGATAGTTTAAGGAACTATAAAGGGGTTCCTCTAACACGGCATTCAACTTAATTTGCCAGTGTTTGCTACCAGACTTCTAAGTACTGTGTTTTTCTTCCGCACCACCGGAGAAAAAAGTCACACAAAGTTGGTGTGACCATCCATGCGCTCCTTGGCTCTGTGGCAATCTCTAAATCACTGTAGGCCTCTCAACTTCCTTAACACTCTAGAAACGTCCCTCCAGTCACTTTCGAAGGCAGGTCTGGACTTCCTTCTTTGTTTTAAAATTTAAAAACCATCCTTTCTTTTTATTTCTCTTGTTTGTATAAGGCCACACCCAGTGGTGCTTGGAATCGAACCCAGGGCCTCCCACTGGGAGTCAAACACTCTTCTTTTGCGCCACAGTCCCTGCCCCTTTCCACTGGTTTCTGGTTTGGGCGCCAACACCCAACAATATTCAAGCTCCACCAGGGCTTCCGCCTGACTCTGAGCTCAGGGGGTCAGTCCTAGCAGGCTTAGAGGTCCATACAGGGCCCCAGAGGCTGGAGACATAGCACATAGACGGGTAGGGCGTTTTGCCTTGCACGCAGTCAACCCAGGTTCGATTCCCAGCATCCCATAGGGTTCTCTGAGCACCACCAGGAGTAACTCCTGAGCGCAGAGCCAGGAGGAACCCCTGTGCATTGCCGGGTGTGACCCAAAAAGCAACAACAACAAAAAAAACATATGGGGTCCCAGGGATTGAACTTGGGTTGGCCATATGCAAGGCAAGGACTCTAGCCACTGTACTATCGCTCCAGTCCTGCATTGTGCTTTAATTTCCTTTCATCATCTCTTAGGACCTGCCATGAGACACTCCTAAAAATCTCACTAGAAATAAATATCCTTTATTAAATGGGGGGTCGGGGGGAAGTGATATTTGGTGGGGGCATGGATGATTGTGCTCAGGTGTCCCTCCTGGGGGCGCTTGTGGGACATGGGAGCTGGGGAATCAAGCCAGGGACAGCTTGCACACAAAGCAAGCATTTCACCCCGTGTACTAGCTCCCCAGCCCCTGTTTCTTTCTGTTTGGGTGGGGGCATGCCCAACTGCTCAGAGACCACTCCTGCGGGTGCTCAGGGGGCCGTATGTGGAACCACAGACGGGTCAGGGGGCGGCTGCACCCCAGGGAAGAGCATGAACCCTCCAGTACATCCATCCAGCCCCCATCGTATTTTTAACACCTCGAACCCAGAGCTGGATCAACAGCACAGCGGGGAGAGCGCCTGCCTCTCACACGAGTCCAATCCCCGGTATCCATCCCATCCGGTCCCCTGAGCCCACCAGGAGAGATCCCCAAAAGTGCAGAGCCAGCACGGAGCCCTGAGCATCGCCAGGTGTGGCCTCCAAAGCCAGAAGCAATAAAGATGAAAGCCTGAATTCATTTGCCAATTCTCCCTCTTGGGAGGAGGGTCACCTTGTTCCTCTCATCCTGCTTCTGCCTCCCAGGGCAGGGCCAGGACAGTGCCCAGTGCCACGTCCCCCCCCCACCCCAAGGGTGAATGGAGCTCGAATTCTGCCCTTCTACTTCCTTCTATGTTACCTTGGCCCTTTTCTTCCTGCTTACTGAGGCTCCCTTTCATCCGTGGAGTCTCAGCTGAGCCTTTTTATCTCGGGTTTCATAAAGTTCATGTTTTCCTGACATCGGTGGGGGCGGGGCAGAAGGACGGGCGCTGCCTTTTTTTTTCTTTTCTTTTTTTGCTTTTTGGGTCACACCCATGCACAGGGGTTCCTCCTGGCTCACGCACTCAGGAATCACTCCTGGCGGGGCTCGGGGGACCATATGGGATGCTGGGAATCGAACCTGGGTTGGCCGCGTGCAAGGTAAACGCCCTACCCGCTCGCTCCAGCCCAGATGCTGCCTTTTAAAGTATCTTCTTTATCTGCCAGTATGCGAAGGGAGAAATGACAGGACCTGACCTACACCAAAGACAATGGGACCAGGGGGGAAAGCAGACAGAGCAATTAAGGAGATGACACCCCCGGGAAAAGAGGTAGGGGCAGCTGGGGAGGGGTCCCAGGCACACAGTGAGGACGGCGGCATGGGAGGGTTCCCACAGCCAGCCTACCACAATAGGGACAACTCCTGGACAAACTCCACTTCCTCAGGCCCTCACGATGCCCCGTGAGGTGGGCGTCACAACAGGCGTTGCCTGGGTGAGTTGGGAGAGGTGGACCGGTCAGTCAGTACAGAGGGTCGGGTGTTTGCCTTGCACACGGCTGACCTGGGGTTTCAGCACCCCATATGGCTCGCTGAGTCCCCTCCTATCCCCTCCCCGGGGTCCCTGAATACAGAGCCAGGAGCAAGTCCTGAGCACAGTCACGTGTGGCCCCCCAAAAGAAAAACCAGAGAGGTTAGGAGAAGTAGTAATCCCACTTCCAGGACTCAGATTCTGGTCATGGGAACCCAAGAGCTGCGTGAACGAGGTCCGAGCCCAGAGGGAGCCAGGGCTGGTGGGCAGGCGGGCAGGCAGGAAGTGGACCCACACAGCCACGCGCGTGATCACGTGCACGGATAAAGGTTACGTTGAATGAAAGGAGCATGAGGACCATCGGAGAGCACACAGCCGGTGAGCCCAGAGGGCGGGAATGAGGCCTTGGACGGGCACCAGGCTGCTCTGCCCCCCGGGACCTAACAACCCTGGCTTGTCCTTACTGTCCAGCCTCACTATTATTTGGGGATTCTGGGCCAAAACCGGCTGTCCTGGCTCAGGCGACTGAATGGGGTGTCGGGGATCAAACCTAGTCAGCCACGAGCAAGGCCGACACCCTCCGGGCTGTACTGTCGCTCCGGCCCCAGCCTGGCATCGCTGAGAAAGGGTCCGGTTTGGCTGATACGCCCGACAGTGCCCAGGTAAGAGCTTCTTCAAGCTTCTCTCACCCAGAACAACCCGGACGAATGTGCTGTAAGTTATAAAGCTCTCCCCAGAAACCAAATGCAAACATGAACACAATAGCACTCTACCCAGGGCTGATACGTCCTATTCCTGGGACGGGGACGGGCGGGGGGGGGACTGGGGGGGGGGCGGGGGGGAAATTCCACTTCTGGTACTTATTTTACAGATGTACAAACTCCAGGGAACAGGGGCAAGGGAGCCAGCACACAAGCAGGCCAGGCACTTGCCTTGTATAAGGCCCACCCAGGTTCAATTCCTGGAACTGCAAATGGTCTCCTGAGCACTGCCAGGAGTGATCCCCGAGTATCACTGAGTGTGACCAAAAAAAAAAAAAATCACAGAACAAAGAAAAGAAGGGAGGGAGAGGGAAAGAAGAAAGAACGAAAGAGACAAATATTAAAAATCAAGAAATGAACAAGTCCTTAGCAAGAGTCCAGTCCACGGAGAAGGAATGAGTCAAATTCTCACCTCCCCCCACCAAAAACAGGAAGAGAGGGTGAACGCAGAGTGGGCTGGCGTCAGGCACACCTTCCCCTTAAATAGGTAGGCACTTTCCTTTCTTGGCAGCCCGGCGTACCCCCTTGGACCCCTAACTCCGAGGTCCCGGGGGAGGAAGAGCCTCGAGCAGGAGTGCGAGCGCGGCTAAATAATGAATTGTAAGTGCGTGTTTTCTTTGGCCAGGGCAGTCTGGCCCAGCTCTGGGGGCTGCTGGGCAAACATTTTTCATATTTTAGTAGTTGGCCTCTGCCCAAGGCAGTCAGAAGTTAAGTAAGCTTTGAATGAGCTGCCATCCTCTGGGGGGGGGGGGCGGCCAGAATTCTTAATGAGGGTCGAAGGCAGGGCCTCCAGCAAACCAGGTCCAGTTGCCTTAAATATCACTCCCCCTCCACTACTCCTAATGAATGCAAATGATTCAACAACAAAAACGCCTCGCCTGGAGTCAAATCTCAGGGGGTGCACCCAGCACCCAGCCCAGCTCTGGAGCCGCCGGGTGGGCGGCGGCCTCCACACCAGGCGGGGTGCCCAGGCGAGCCCAGGCAGACCCCTGCACAGCAGGGCAGGGGGCAGGAAGGACTCAGCGTGTGGGAGCCGGGGAAGACCGAGCCCCTGCCCACCCACCCTGGCCACCAGATGCAGAGCTCACAACCCCACCTCTTTATGACCCAGGCAAGTGTGAGGGGGTTGGGGGGGGGGACAAAAGGTATTTCTTTGATGTTCCGAAAGGAGCCGCTTCCCAGGCCCCTCAAAGGCTAGTGCCCGTTCCCCACTTCCTGCATTCAAGGGCCCTTGGCCCCCAGAGGGCCCCCCTTTCCTCTTTCTACCTGAGGAACCTGAAAAGCTCCCTTGGATCCCACCCGGCCCTCCTGGCCCCAACCTCAGGGAAGCAACAAAAACAGAAACTGTAAATAACCCAATTTACACCCAGTTTTCAGAGTACTCTTTGGCAGCAAAAGCCGAAAGCAATTTGTCAGGCTGCTAAGAGCAACTTTTTTTTTAACTCGTTTGCTTCCAACCTGGGGCTCAGGGGAGTTTGTGGGCCCTTCAGCTTGATGGATGCCTCTCCCCAGGGCTGGGACAGGCTAACTCAGCTGTCACAGGAGCTTGTCTCCCACCCGGACCAGGGCCAGCTGTTGGCAGGAGACCTCCGGGGTCCCCGAAAGTTTTCTCCAGGGAAAGATGTTGCTGGGGGGGCTGTCAGTATGATCCCCAAGGGCTCACTGGGGACCTGACTGGCAACTGGCGAAATCTCAGGGCCAAGCCGGCTCCCGGGGCCGCACACGCGAGGGCCCCCGGCTCTCCCCAAGCCTCTGACTTGAAAAGGGCTTCAAAGGATTTGTTGACTTGGTTTGAAAAGAACCACAAGTCTTTCAACCCTCACCACATGGTGAACAGGGAAGAAAGACTTTCCCAGAAGAAAATTTCACATTGGGCTTTTAGAAAGCCTCCCAGAGTAAGTCGGAGACCATCAAAAACGCCCTCCTCGGAGTCATTCAAGGCTTCCAGGGAAAGCACACCGAGACTTTCTTAACACCGAACGCCAGGCTTCGAGATGGTTCCAGGCGCATCAGCCACAAAACTGTCTCTTGCTTCGAGAATGCCCCCGGTGGGGCGGGGAGTCAGAGGCGGAGAGCAGCGGGCGGCTGCCAGACTTGCGGGCTAGGTCAGGGAAACGGGCGAAGGTTTTCAAAAGGGAGGAACGGCCCGTTACAAAACTGAATCTTGGGAAGGTCACGGACCGCAAAGGGACTCCGGTTAATAGTCCCCAACTGGGGGCCAGGGGCAAAGTCCATCCTTTGTACTCGCTAGGCCCTGGACTCGAACCCTGACACTGCATGGCTCCTCCCAGCAGTGTGGGTGTGGACCCCACGACAATGAAATAGTTCTTGAGGATGGAGCCACAGTACGGCCGATAGGAAGACACAGAGGGCTGACCTGGGTTCAATCGCTGCTATCCCCTATGGTCCCAGAGCACTGTAATAGTAATTCCACATTTTATATTTGAAACTGTTAAGAGATCTTAAAAGTCTCATCACAAGGAAAAAAAAAAAGGAACTATGGTGCCTGACATTAATTAAACTTCTCAGGGTCATCATCACAGCAGACAGGGTGTGGGGTTGGAGAGACGTGCCAGGCACTTGCCTTGTAGGTGGTGAAACCAGGTTCGGTCCCTGGCACCCCATATGGTCCCCCTGAGCCCCTGAGCAGAGTCAATTTATAGTAAATTTATAGTAATCCCCTGGGAGACCTGAACTAAATACAATGTTATGGGACAATTGTATCTCAATTAAAGAAGAAAAAAAGGGTCTAGATGCAGATCCATGGCAGAGCACACACCTTACAAGCGGGAGGATCTGAGCCCCAGCACCCAGGTTTGAGGGGGGAAAAAAAAAGAAAGAAAGAAAAATACAGAAAACAAACCACAAAAACCCATTCTGGAACTTCCCATAAAGCCGAAGACAGGAACATCTGGAAGCATCAAGCTATACCACAACCAACTACAAAAAAAGGGGGGGAGGGGCAGGAAAATCATGCCCCCGACTCAGCTCCCAGAACCCCATGCCCTGAAACATCCCTAGGAGCGACCCCCAAGAACTTAAGTGGGAGTAGCTGCTGTACCACAGGGGTGACCCAAAGTCTCAAAGGCCAAGTCGAAACTCAAGCCAGGCCTGGGTTCCCTGCAACAGACCCAGGATGAGCCCCAAACAAAATAGTGCCCCAAATCCTTAAAAAAAAAAGGAAAGTGCTTTGTTTCGGGGCTGGAGTGATAGCACAGCCGGGAGGGCGTTTGCCTTGCACGTGGCCGACCAGGGTTCGATTCCCAGCATCCCATATGGTCCCCCGAGCACCGCCAGGAGTGATTCCTGAGTGCATGAGCCAGGAGGAACCCCTGTGCATCACCCGGTGTGACCCAAAAAGGAAAAAAAAAGTGCTTTGCTTCTTAAAAAAAGAAGAAGAAGAAAGAAACTGCAAGGGTCTGGAGCCATAGTACGGCGGGTCGGGTGCTTGCCTTGAACACAGCCGACATGGGTTCAACCCCCGCCCCCATGCCCCACATGGTCCCCCGATCCCTGCCATGAGTCATCCTTGAGTGCAGAGCTAGGAGTAAGCCCTGAGCACTCCTGGGTGTGGCCCCAAACCCAAAATAATTAAATAAAGCCCCAAAGAGACCTACCTTTCTTCGCCCCGTCTAATCCCAACCCCACTGCCAGCCAGCTCATGCACGAGGAGCCAGACCCTCCCATCCTGGCACCCGGGGTCACCCGCATCAGGAAGGGGTGGGCAGCCTCAAGCAGGGGGCAGTGCCAGCGGGGTCCCCAAGGCCACAGTGGGAGAGAGTGTTCCCCCTTCCCAGAGAGTTCCTGCCTCAAATGCCGGGCGTCGCCCCTCCCGGCCCCTGCAGGCTACTCCTGGGGGCTACCCTTGGCTTGTCCACACTGGCCCACCAGGAAACGCACTTCCCCAAGGAGCCTCCCACTCCCCCACGGACGACTCGGCCCTGAAACGGAGACTTGGGTTTCCTGAGCAAACTCTGTCCTTGGGAGACTTCTCTTCCCGGAGTCTCTTGCCTTCTGAGCCCCCCTGGAGCCCCCTCTCATCCCCACACAACCCCCATTGGCATGAACCCGAAGAATTGTTGGTGATTCACGTGACAGACAACAGGGAAAAGAGCTTCTGCCAGAAAGGACTGGCTGGAGGGGCCGACAGATGCAGGTTCCATCCCGGTTCCATGCCCGGCATCCCATGAGGTCCCCGGGGCACCCCCAGAAGGAATCCCTGAATGCAGAGCCAGGAGTCACCCCTGAGCACCACCAGGTGTGGACCCCACCCTCAAAAATAAGATGTGTTCGTTTCCTACTCGTAGAAAATAGGACCATGACACCCCTGAACTGAATCCTACAACCCAATTCCAAGAGTGAGATTGTCTGACGGAGAAAGCGCCTCTCCCAGCTAATGAAAAACAATGCCCCTACAGGCCCGGGGTGTGCTGCCCAGGAGGACTCGGCCCTTACCTGCCCGAGGCCCTGGGTTCCATCTGCGACACCGCGTGGTCCTAGCCCTGGAACCCGGCTCTCTGGCCCCCAAACCAGAAAGCCCCTCTGGTAATCCTCACCAAACCCCTGACAGGGGGCTGCCAGTTCATCTCCTCTTGCAGAAGAGACTGGGGCCCAGTTCAGCCTCTCTCTGCGCAGGTGTGAAGCCCAAACTCAGTTTTCCGAATTTCCCAGGAGCGGGGTCGGGGTGGGGGTGGGGGTGGGGGTGGGTGCAGGAGGCCAAGCCAGGAGAGGCTTAAAGGACCACTTGGCGCGGGGCTCAGGCTAGAAATCGGGGTCCTCTGCGCCCCGGCACCTTTGAGGCTCCGGATTCCAGAAACAACAACAAAAGGAAAACAGGTTTCCCCGGCTCCTTCCTCACAAAACTGGCTGGAAGTGTGGCGAGCCCTCTCGGCCAACTTGTTGCATATAAAGCACATTTAACGAGCCGAGCCTCGCAGGCCTGGGAGGGAGAGGAGAAGGGTTCGGGAAACCTGACACTCCGGCAGCAAGCGGGCAGGCCCTCAGCATCAGCCCCCAGGGATAAACACCAGCCCGGCAACCCCTTTGTCTGCCAGGAGATACTTCCGGGGGTGAGGGAGGCGGAGAAGCGTTTTATGGCCAAGCCCACCTAACAGCTTGGCACCGGAGACCTGGCCGGGGGGTCTTCACCGTCCCCCCTCTCGCCATAAACCCCCTGTCCTGTCCCCCCAACCTGCTGGGGTCCCTCCTTCCACAAATACCTGTGACCGGCCATAAATGCCCGAAACAGCCTGCTGCTAACTGAGGGCATTTGTTTCAAATTTGCAAAGACCCAGAGCTGTGGAAAACTAAGTCCCCGGCTAACATGAAATGTTCTGCATTCCTGCCGGCCTGGAGCACCGGGCTTCAAACGCCCCCAGAGGCCCGGCTGTTTACTCACTGCTGGGGCGGGGAGAGGCATTTCCCGCGCCCTCGGGAGGCGCCTTTGATCCACACCGGGTGGGCAGGGGATGGAGAGAGAGGTGCCACCCAGACCCAGGCCGGCCCTCCCCTGCCCCCTCAGCAGCTCTGGGGACCCACGGGGCCTGGGAAAGTGTCACTGGGGTAAACTCAAGTAGAGCCGGGTGCAGCCCCCCCCCACTTCTAGGGCCACCAGTAACGGGGGAGGAGAGAGGGGCCTTCCTTCCACTCTGCCCTTCAGCAGAGTGGACAGAGCAGATACAGACCCAGGGCCGCTGGAACCGATCAGGGGCTCAGTACATGCCCCAATGAAGGCCAGTGCCCTAGGGTAGAAGAGAAACTGGAACACGGGCCCAAACAGGTCAAAATAGATGCTTTTCTTTTTTTGGGGGGGAGGGGGTGGGAATCATACCCAGCTGTATGTAGGGCTTACTCCTTGGCTCTGCGCTCAGGGATCACTCCTGGTAGGCTCGGGGTACCACATGGGGTGCCCAGGATCAAGCCTGGGTTGGTCGTGGGCAAGGCAAGAGCCCTACTTGCTGTGCTCTCTCCGGCCAGTCCTGTCTTGATGGGTGAGAACGGGAGCGACCGCGAACACCAGGGTCCCTCTGCACCCTTCCCAGAAAGGAAGGAAGCAGGTTTCTCTCTCGTGTTGGAACCTGACCGCTTCAGAAGCAGAAGAAAGTGAGCAGGGTTGCCAGAGACCAGTCAACAGCTCCGCGGCTGGATCCCTGGCATCGAGAAGCTACTATGGCAGGGCGGGCGCCAGCAGCACAGCGGGGAGGGCCTTTCGCCTCGCACGCGGCCGATCCGACATCCCACATGATGATCCCCTGAGCGCAGAGCCAGGAGTAAGTCCTGAGCACCACCGGTGTGACCCAAAAACGAAACCGAAAAAAGCTGCCACCGCTGGGGAAACAGCCCCAGACCCCCGGCACACAGGATCTCTTGGGTACTGCCGGGGGTGAGTCCCAAACAAAACCTGGGATCTGGGGCTTGAGCAACAGCACAGCGGGTAGGGTGTTTGCCTTGCACGCGGCCGACCCGGGTTCGATTCCCAGCATCCCATAGGGTCCCCTAAGCACCGCCAGGAGTAACTCCTGAGTGCAGAGCCAGGAGGAACCCCATGTGCATCGCCAGGTGTGACCCAAAAAGCAAAAAAAAAAAAAAACCTGGGATCTTCCAGAATGGTTCTGGTGTTGAACCACACCTGGTGGAGCTCAGGGATTGCTCCGGGCTCAGCTCTCAGGTTAGTGCTGGGGGCTCCCACGGTCACTCGCGGGGCTGCCAGCAGTACCTGGGAACGTGTGAGGCTGCGGCCGAGACCCAGGGGTCCCACATACAAAGCATGTTGTGCTCTAGCCCACTTGGCGTTTTTTTTTCCCTTCAGTTTTGGGGCCACACCCAGCTGTGTACAGGGCGTGGGCAGAGCTCAGAGACCACACGTCATGCTGGGGGTTGAACCCAGGTCAGCTGCATGCCAGGCCAGTGTCCTACCCGCTGTTCTATGGCCCTGGCCCTACCGCTACGGCCCTCGGAGCCAACTCCTCCGTGTCTTCGGAAACACTTTGTGTGTGTGGGGTGGGGGGGGGATGGTTGGTGGCAGAGATTGGACCACACCCAGCTGTGCTCAGCACTTACTCCTGTCTGCACTCAGGGATCGGGCATGGGGCCTGGACTCAGTATGCCCGACCCCCTGTATTCTCTCTCTAGCCCCCTTTCAGAGTAATCTTGAGGATTACGAGACTAGCCTCCGAAGTCAGGAATGTTAAGGGGCTGGACCAGTAGTACAGTGGGAAGGGCAGTTGCCTTGCATGCAGCCAACCCGGGTTCGATCCCTGGCATCCCATATCGCTCCCCCAAGTCCATTAGAAGTGACCAGAGTGCGAAGCCAGAAGCCAGCCCTGAGCACTACTGGGTGTGGCCCAAAACCCCCAATGAGAAAAGGCAGGAAAACCTACACGCACTGTGCCCCTACCAGATGCCAAGGCCTGTACCACCAAGCGTGGGCACAATTCTCTACACAGAAGTAGTAAGAAGCGGCAAACTCTTCAGCGCACATGGCAGGGATGACTGTTCCCACCTACACCGTCTCCACCGCAGCCCGGCCCAGCACGTAACTCCGGGCAGGCCCGGCGGCCTGGAATGCAGCAACACCTGCAAGTCGGGGCCTGCCCCTGCCCGTGACCTTCCAGCAGTGCGTGGTGGCGGAGACAAGGGCTGAAGAGCAAATCTCAGGGCCCGAGAGCCAGGGCCAGGGTGAAGGGACTTGCCACGCACACAGCCAACCCCGGTTCCGTCCCCCGCACCAACAGACGGCACCCTGCCAGGACTGGTCCCTGAGCACTGCGCCAGGAGCAAGCACCTGAATGCCAAGTACCCAAACAAAGACAGAGCCCCAAACCTGACGGTTCCAAAAAATATGGCTCTCCAAGACACCCCACAGCACCAAGGCCCCTCACCCCGCCTGTACCTCATGTGAGGCTTCCCCGAGCAACCCCCCACCCCCACCCCGTCTTTCCAACTCCAAGTCTCCTTCTGGAGCTTCTCCCTTCTGTGCAAGGCAGGTTGGAGCTATAGGTCTGTAGGTCGGGGGACTGCCTTGCATGTGGCCAACCCGGGTTTGATTTCCGGCATCCCACACGGTTCCCTGAGCCCGCCAGGAGTGATTCCTGAGCTGGGTGTGGCCCAAAAACAAGAAAGAAACGGGAAAGGAGGCCCTTCCCCTCCCGCCCCCCCCCCCCCCCCCGTCCCTCAAATACTTGAGGTTTAACCAGATTAAGTATTTCTGCCTTCTCCAACACTTTCGGGGACCAAAGAGATAATACAGGTTAAGGCATTTGCCTTGCAGGCGGCCAACCCAGTTTGAATCCCCAACACCCCCACAGAGTCCTGTGAACCCCACCAGGAATGATCCCTGAGCACAGAGCCAGGAGTAAACACCAGCCCCATCCAAAAATAAAAATAAAATAAAATAAACAGACTCATTGTGGTTGGGGAGATAATCTGAAGGGCTGAAGCACAGACTTTGCATACATGACTCCCAGGTCCCACGCCTGGCACTGCATGGTCCCTTGTGCCGTCCCGGAAAAGAATCTTTTTGTGTGTTTTGGGGGATTTTTCTTATTTTCTTGTGGAGACGTCAGGGATGCAGACGTTTGTATGTATGCGTATATGGGGGGCAAGTTTTCTACCACCAAACTACTTCCCTAACCTGAGTTGGTTTTTTTGTTCTCATTAAGAAAAATACACACAGGGTTGGAGGAGTGGTAGGGCAGGGAGGATGTTTGCCTTGCACGTGGCTGACCGGCACCCCATACGGTCGCCCAAGCACCACCAGCAGTAATGCCTGAGAGAAGAGCCAAGAGGAAGCCCGAAAACTAATGCATCAATTTGGGGTTTTTTGTTTTGTTTTTCTTTTGGGGTCACACCGGACAATGCTCAGGAATGACTCCTGGCTCTGCACTCAGGAATGACTCCTGGCGGTGCTCAGGGGACCATGGGATGCTGGGACTCGAACCCGGGTCGGCCCCGTGCAAGGCAAACCGGCCTCCCCGCGGTGCTATCCCTCAGGTCCCCTCATGCATCAATTTGGAAAAACAATTCCCTCCTCGTAAGTCTCTTCCAAGTCTCCCCAGGGAGATCTCCCCACAGACATCCCCTCCCCGCAACACCCCCCCAAACCCGCACAGGTCCGACCCTCCGAGTGGGGCCCGAACAGGGCTGGACTGTGGCCCACCGGCCGGCAGGTCTCTGAACCAACTGCAGATCCCAGAGGCAGGTGGGACTTCCTGGGACAAATCCAGAAGTCCTTGCCTCCCCACTCGCCTCCCGACTCCCATCCCCACGGACAGGACACGCGAGACAGGCAAGCCTGACGGTCCTGAGCAAAATGTAGAGTGAAGGGGCATGACCCCTCCCCTCAGGCTGGCCCTGTTCCCTCCCCTCTGCCCACCCTCACATACCCTCTTCCTTCAGCCCATCCACACATGCCCTCCCCTCAACCCCCCCACCTTGCCCTCAGCCAACTGCAAGTGTCCTCCCGCTCCCGTCAGCCCTCCCCCCTCAGCAGCCCCCATCCGCCCTCCCCCTCAGTCTGTCCCCATGTCCCCTCCCCTGTGCCATCTCTCAGCCAGGCACCTTCTGAGTGGGTGCAGAGCCCAGAACTCAGTGGGGAGCACACACTCTCCTGTGGCTCAGTCCCAGCCCCCTCATGTCCCCCTCGAGCTCCACGCCAAGAGTTAGTTGTCCCTCAGCACCATCAGGTCTGGCCCCAGGGTCCCACCCGGAGATGCACAGGGGTTACTCCTGGCTCTGCACTCAGGAATTACCCCTGGCGGTGCTCAGGGGACCATCTGGGACGCTGGGAATCGAACCCGGGTCGGCCGCGTGCAAGGCAAACGCCCTACCCGCTGTGCTACCACTCCAGCTCCTACAAGACAAAAAAATGAATTCATGAACAAGTAGATCTTTGGGGCCGGAAACCACAGGAGCTTGCCTCGCTCACTCGCACACAGTTGACCCAGGTTCAACCCCCGGCATCCCGGCTGCTCCCTCGGGCGCAGAGCCCTGAGCAGAGCGGGGTGCGGCCCCCAAACCCACACAGAAAAACCCAAGCAGAGAACCCCACGAGGCCAGGAGGCGGGCTGGCAAGGGAACGCAAGGAGCAGGAGCTCTGGTGGACGGCGGTGCAGGAACCGGCCCAGGGGCCCCGGCCGGAGGGCTAGTGTGTGTGGCTGTGTGTGTGTGTGAGGCCCTGCTCAGACGGATCCCCGGCAGCGCCAGCAGGACCCCCAAGAACCAACCAAGCCAGGAGCAATTCCTGCGGGAGGGAGAGAGAAAATGGGCCAAGCCCCGAGGAGCAGCAGACACATGGCTGGTGTGGCTGGGAGGGGGGTCCCCGGCAGAGCTGCCCATCACCCGAGAGGCAGGAGAGCAGCCCGAGTCAGGCTCAGGGAAGCGTCTCCTGAGAACCAGGTCCCGGGCGCAACCTCCCATCCAGCCCGACACGGGCCGAGAACAGCGCCAGCTGGCAGCCGTCATTCCCGGGGGACAGCAGGCCAGTGTCCTCCAGGAAGGCCGGGCCCCGCGTCCAGCTGGGGTCACAGGGCGGGCGTCTGGAGACCTCTAGGTACTTCCTTCTCTGGGCCAAGCAAGATGTTCCCTCCAGCAGGGATCAGGGGACTGTAAGGGGTGACAGGGATGGAACCCGGGTCAGCCACGTGCACGGCAAGCACTCTGCCCAGTGCTGCCTCTCTGGCCCCGAGGCACACCCCAAAGCAGACCCTTATTCTCCAGAGTGCCCCTACCACCTGGTGTGCGCCAGAGGGGAGGGGGCGCAGTGGGAGCCTGCTGAGTGCTGAGGCCACAGGAAGGAGGAGAGGCACCCCCCGGAGAAGGCCCAGTGGCACCGCCCACATCACAGCGGCAGCTGTCTGGAGCGCGGAGAAGCACTCGAGGAAAAAGTGTTTCCAGCACAGGAGGAGTTGGTTGGGGGCAGAGAAACCGTTCCCAGGGCCAAGTATGAGCACTGTCCGCAGGGGACTCCAGTTCCATCCTGGACGCATGGACGCCCGAGCACCGCGGGGAAGGACCCCCAAGCACTGCTAGGTGAGTCCCCCAAAGAAACAATGTCCCTCCCCCCAAGAGAGCTTGGTGGAAATTGTGCAAACTATGACACAGGAGTGAAAGGCTCACACGAGAGAGGGGGCCAAAGGGCGTCATCAGCGTGAAGAGGCAGTCCCACGGGGTGCGGGTGGGGGTGGCCGGGTTCCTGCGGTGCATCCGGCAGACTAGGGTTCAAATCCCCGCATGCCTACAGTCCCCTGAGCAGCGGGAAGGTTCACGCATGAGTAGACCCAGGAATAACTCCCGAGTACCACTGGGCATGGTCCAAATGCCCCCCTCCAACCCTCTCCCTCTCCCCCACCGCCGCCCGCAAAATAAGGAATCAACTCCAACTAATGGGACTCAGTGGTGAGGCACATGCCTTACAGGTGAGGTTTAATCCCCAACACTGCATGGTCCTCCAGGCCCCCCTGGGAGTACGCCCTGAGAAGCACTGGGTGTGCCTCCAACCCCCCCCCCAAAGAATCTAACAATAATTAAAAAATGAGGGGCTGGAGCAATAGCACAGCGGGTAGGGCATTTGCCTTGCACGCGGCCGACCCGGGTTCAATTCCCAGCATCCCATATGGTCCCCCGAGCACCACCAGGAGTGATTCCTGAGTGCAGAGCCAGGAGTCAGCCCTGAGCATCGCCGGGTGACCCGCCCCCCCCCAAAAAAAAATAAGAAATACATTTTTTGACTCCTACCATAAGTGCTGGGTAAGGCAAGACCCAGACACCACATGTATCGGGGCCTCTGGTTACCGACCTGTTCACTCGAGTTTCTAATGGTCTTTAGACCCTCTTACAGGGAGAAAGGAGACTCGGCCACACCCAACGGTGTTCAAGGGCGACTCCTGGCTCTGTGCTCAGGAGTCCTGCTGGCAGTGCTCGGGGGACCATGTGACTTTGAGGGCTGAACAGGGTGAGCCACCAGGACGGCGGGCACTTTAACCTCTACCATCTCTCTGGTCCAGGACCCCGGTTTCTGGAGGCTGGGGGAGGACCTCACCCAGCCGTGCTCAGGAGTTATCAGGCTCTGCACTTGGGAATTATTCCTGGTGGTGCTCGGGGAGACATCATGAAATGTTGGGGATCGAACCCAGATCAGCCAGCCCGCTACACTAACGCTCCAATCCCCTGGATCCCATTTTCTTTTTTTCTGTTTTTTGCTTTTGGGGTCATACCCGGTGATGCCCAGGGGTTCCTCCTGGCTCTGCACTCAGCAATTACTCCTGGCGGGGCTCAGGGGACCCTATGGGATGCTGGGAATCGAACCCGGGTCAGCCGCGTGCAAGGCAAACGCCCTCCCCGCTGTGCTACTGCTCCAGCCCCTGGATCCCATTTTCTGAGAACACAAATGTACATCTGCCTGCCATGACTCACAGTCTTCCCCCCCAGGATCTGGTTTCCAGGAGTTCCGTAGCCCCCTCAGGCAGGAAGCACGGGTCCCGCCCAGCGGGGTCCTAGCACAGGACAGACGTCCGGGGTACACTGTGATTCCCCTCACATCTGCTCCCTCGTCCGTTCAGTCACTCGTTCAGGGTCAAAGTGCGCAGGGACACGAGCGTTTGGTGACCCCCCCATTCCAGCAGCACAAAGAGAGAGGTGCCCGCGTGGGTCAGCCCACCTGACAAAGCTTCCTCCCGGGCCACGGCGGCTTGTACGAAGCGGAGGGGAGGGAAATGCCTTCAGTGCAGAGAAGAAAAGGGGACGGAAAAAATGACACAGTCCAGCGGGCGGCCTCAAACCACTGCAGAGTGGCGGCACCCCCGCCAGAACCCTTGCACGCCGGCCGTGAACTCAGAGAACCCCAGGACAGGACCTTGACTGAGCCACACACCACAGCAGAGTGGGAGAGGAGGAGGAACATGGTACTCCTGCCAAGGATGAGCCTGGACCCCACCCCCCCATTTCCCAGGGAGCTCCACCAGGAGGGCACCTGCTGCCAGGGGCAGGGGCAGACAGAGCTCAGGGCCGCAGGTCTAGGACATTCCACCCTGTCTCAGGAGCTTCCCGCCACCGTCGGGGACACCTGGGAGCTGAGTCTGCTCCGAACCGGCCAGCCTGAACCCCCACTGCCCCCCCAAAAGTCTCACAGAAGCAGTAGTGAGCGGCTTCTCAGACCGACCCTTGGCGCTGGAGTGACCAGACAGCGGGGAGGATGCTTGCCTTGCAACGCGGCCGACCCAGGCTCAGTCCCCGGCAACCCATATAGACCCCCGACTACCACCAGGATTGATTCTTAAGCACAAAGCCAAGAGTGAGCCCTGACCCAAAAACCAAAACCCCAACAAGAGCAAACCCTAACTCGGCCTACAGTGCTGACACAGCAGGGGTAGGGTCTTGCTATGCGTGCAGCCCACCTGGGTTCAACGCCCCCACAATCCTCATGGTCCCGTTGGCCCACCAGGAGTGATCCCCAAGTGAAAAGCCACAAATAAGCCCTGAGCACCACCAGGGATGACCACAAGATAAAACAAAAACTCATACCACCCCCCTCCCACCCAGCACTACGCCCACCCACCACGGTGGGCGCCCCTCAGGAGCCATGTCTCAATCCTAAAAAGCCCTCCGTGGTCTCAATCTCTCTCCCAAATCCAACCCCCGCCCCCCTGGCTCTCCTGGGCAAAGGAGACATTTCATGCTCAGTGGAAATAGTCGTGGTTCCAGGCGGGACCCCAACATCACACACACTTGGTGTCGCAAACTTCCCAGAAGGCCGACTTTTTTTAGTGGGCAAGTTTCCTGACGGCATGAAAGGCGACCAAAGCCACAGCGAGGCCCTGTGTGAGGCGTGTGAACACGCAGAAGTGTGCGTGTATGCCTGCAGATGAGGAGCAAGCGACTCAAGTCTTCAAAGGACAGAGCAGGTCAACAGGAGGACCGGGACCCTTGACTCTCCAGAGGGACGGATGCCTGGGCCCGGTCTCCACAACGGGCGCGGGGAGAGGGTCTTGGTCACCTGGAAGCTGGTCAGGCAGCAGATTCAGTTCCTGCTACGAGCTCCCCAGGGAAGCGCGGTGGCAGCCCTTGGATCTAGTCAGCACCCCGAGTGGTGGATCACCTAGGGGCAGCCCCCCCACCCCCACCCAGCAGCTCCTGGGAGAGCCAGGTCAGCTTCCTGCCGCACAGAGGTGGCTGCCCTCCATCCGGAGCTCCTGGGAATGCCACAGCAATACCCAAAGTGATAGCACAGGGGGGGAAGGCGTCTGCCCTACGCACGGCTGAACCGGGTTTCAATCCCCGGCATCCCATAGGGACCCCCGAGCACCGCCAGGAGTCACTCCTGAGTGAGTGCAGAGCCAGGAGTAACCCCTGAGCATCGCTGGGTGTGACCCCCCCCTTCCACAAAAAAAAAAAATTAAAAAACCCAGAGTGGTCATAAGGAGCAGATGGCCCAGAGACCGGGAAGGAGGGTGGGGCCACCTTGATTCGGTCCTGGGAGACAGAGCGGGTACCCCAGATGGGCGCAGCCCTTCCCGGCCTGCAAGGCGGTCCTCGGATGATTCCACTCTGCGCCCACATAGCTCTGCCACCCGGGGAGGCCCTGCGGTGACCCTCCCCCGCAAAGCCCTCCAGGAAATGGAACCCCACAGGGGGCACATGGCGTCCAGCTGGAAGGAGCCAGAAATTCTGCCCATGTCCACCTTCTGGCAAGGGGGAGGGCGGCGCTGGGGAGAGGCGACGGGAAGGGGGCACTGCCCAGAGAGCAAAGAACAGAGAGAAGGCGGCTATTCTAGGGGGGGGACGGCAAAGAGCCGGGCTAGGCTGGAACAGAGGGGGCCAATGTTCATAGCTGGGGCTGAAAAGGTGCGTAGGAAGCCGGCCCGGGAGGAGGAAGCCTGAGGAAAGAGCCTTCAGAGCCCTCATTACGGCCCAGACAGCCCCAGCCGGTCGGTCCCTTCATAGAAGAGGACCCGGGTGCAGAGGTGACCAGCAGCACCCAGTCTGGGCTCAGAGCTGCCCCTGGGCCAGTGCCTCGCTGGGCTCTGCCCACTGGGCCACCCTGCCCCATGCCCCCAGAGTCCCGCTGGATCCTCTTGAACTTCTCCACCCTGGAGAAAACCCAGCACCCAGAGACAGCAACGGGGAGGCTGAGTGCCAGGCAGACCCAGGTTAAACACCAAGACTCAACGAATGAACAGGAGCCGGGAGGGCAGAACCCGGGGGGACTGGGGGCCAGGTTTGAAATCTCAGGCCCTCGTCTTTTCTCCCACTGCCTCGGCCCCCCTCCACCCCCACCCCCACTCCCACCACCGGGTATTTATCACAACGGGGATCTCAAAGCTTGCAAAGTTACTCAGCCATTTACGGGGGCCGTAATTACCCAAACTTCAAAAATGCTCTGGGCTCACCAGCCCGGGTCCCTCACCCCAGCCCATTAACAGCAGGACGCCCAGACAGCTGGGGCTTAGGACACAATTAAACAAGAAGATGGAAAAATCTACTGTAATCCATGAAAGGAATCTTGCCGCCCCCCCCCACCTCCGGAAGTCATGCAAAGGGCGGGAGGGGGCTGGGGGTGGGGGAGACCCCGGGTTCCACTGAGGACAGCAGGCCCTCCCTTCCCCACCCCGGCTGGGACCACTCAGCATCCAGGCAGGTTCCACACTGGGGCACATTTGCTGGAGCTGATTTCAGGCTCTCATTAAAATGTTCCTTTGTTGAGTGTAAGACACCTCCCCACCCCCAGAGGAGACTCCAGCCGGCCCTGGACGCCTCCCTAGAGCTCAGTGGTGGGTCAGCTTGATTCTCCCCCAAACTGCATAGAACCCCCTCTCCGGACTAAGGTCCTGCAGCACTGTCAGAGGCTGCTCAGGGGAAGAACGGAGGAACTGAGCTTGTGTGCGAGATCAGTGCCAGGTCCTCAGATATACTCCCAGTGCCTCCACCCTGCGCCCCCTCCCAACTCCAGCACTGTGACCGCCAGCTGGGGAGGCAGCCACACAGGGTGACCCTCCCACCCTACCCCCCTACACACCAGAACCCCAGCCAACTGGGGGGGGGGCTACATGCCCAGAAGTCTGGGGGTCCCCCATCCTCCCCGAGCACAAACTTCCCTACTCCCTCTGGGCGCAGCTGTGGATTCTGCCACCAGGAAAAAGTGGGACAGCTACAAAAGCCAGCCCAGGGTAGCCCGCCCAGGCCCCCAGCATACAACGGGACCCCTCTTCTTCACCACTGGGGGTGGACAAGAGGGGGCCTCCCTCGGCGCCCCGATTCCAACAGCAGCTGGTAGGCCCCAAGAGCAGGCCGTCCTCAGCACCCCGAGGCCGCCGCTTTCAAAGCCGGGAGAGAAGGGGGCGCGAGGGAGGGTCGGTGTGGTCCCTACTCACCCCTGCCCCTGGCTTTGGGAAGGCAGGGGGTGGGGGGCTGGGGGGGGCTCGTTCCCAGTCCTGGCCGGGAGGGGCGTGCAGGGTGCCCTCCTGGAAGGAGGCACCTTGGCGCTCACGGGGGGCTCTCAAGAGGTCCGGCCTCGGCGGCGGGGGCTTGGGTGGGCCGCAGCAGCCCCCCACCCTCGAGGAGGGCCGAGCCACAGTCGGGCGGGGAGGGGGCCTGCGCCCCGCACGGTCCCGCGGCCCGCCAGGGGCGATTCCGGGCGCAGAGCGAGGAGTAAGCCCGGAGCCGCGCCGGGTGGGTCCCCCCCCAAAAAAATCAAATTAAATTTAAAAAAAAAGGAGACAGAGGAGACGGGCGCAGGAACTCTCGGGCCTCGCCGGGGACCCGGCGGGGCAGCACCCCGCGCCGCACCTGGGCGGGCCGGGGAGTCCGGCCCCGCGACGGGCTGGCCCGCCCCCCGGCCGGGGACCCCTGCGCCCCGGCTCGGCTCGGCTCGGCCCGGCCCGGCCCGGCCCGGCCCGGCCCGGGGGGGCGGGAGCGGCGGCGAACAAAGCTCCGCGCGCCCGGCGCCCGCCCGCCCGCCCGCCCGCACCTGGGCACTGCCCGCTGGAGCCCGGGGCCCGGCCGCCCCGCGAAGGTGGGTGCGGGCGGGCGCCCTCCCGGACCGTCCCACGGAGGCCGCCGCTCCCGCCCGCGGGCCAGACCCCCGCGGCCGCGCCGCGCCGCGACTCGGCCCCGCGCCCGGCCGGGCCACGCGGCGGCGGCGGCGGCCCGCGCGCCCCCGGCCCCGACTCACCGGCCAGCAGCGCGGGCAGCAGCGCGCCCAGCAGACGCGGGGCTCCCCGGCCGGCTCCCATCGCGCCCGGCGCCGACGCTCCGCGCCGCAGCCCCGCCGAGTCCCGCGCGCCAGGCCCCGCCCCGCGCCCCCTCCCCGACGCCCCCTCCCCGCGCCGGGGCGGGGCCCGCGGGGGCGGGGGCGGGGCGCGGGCGGGGCGGGGCGCGGGGCGGGGGGCCGTCGCCGCCGCGTCGGCGGGGTCCCGCGCTCCCCGGGGGCCGCGCTCGGGCCGGCCGCGCCCCCCCCAGGCGTGCCCCCCGTCGGGCGGGCGGGGGACCTGGCGATGCGGGGCCCGGTGCCTCGGGAGCGGCCAACGCGCGCAGGCGGGCCCGGGGCTCGGGGGGCTCGGGGCTCTCGGCGCCCGCGGGTCGGGGGCACCGGCCCCGCCCGGCCACCCCAAGGCCGTCCCCGGGCCGGCTGTGTCGGGGTGGGGGCGGCCCGGCACGGCCTGGGTTCCAGGGGCCCGCCCCCGCCCCCACATTCTTTCTTTGTTGTGGAAGCAGCAAGGGGTGTCGGAGGCGGGCCCGGGGGAGTCCGGCTGGAGGAGATGGGCCCCAGCTGCCGAAGGAGCAGCGGGCCTCCAGGATATGCCCGAGGGGACCAGAGGGGCCTCCTCCACCCCCCCTCTGTTGACAGGGCCCCCCCAGGCCCGGACCCGCAAGGACTCCCTGCCCCCAAGCAGCTGGGCGGAGGAGGGGCGGCCACCGAGGGCCTCCCAGGCCAGGAGCGCTGGCGCCAGGACGCCAGGGTCCTGCCACATGGCCACCACATGTCCCTGACAACCAGTCCCCAGCACCTTCTCCCAGGCTTGCGGGCCTCCTCCCCCACCCCGGCTGCCTCCTCTCCCCTCTGCTGGAGAGGATGCGAACCAGCCCAGGAAGAGAGGAGGAACCCAGGAATCAACACTCCCTCCAGGGCCCCATCCATCACGCCCGACGACGCCCCCTCCTCTGGCCTCCAAAGCGAGAACTCCACGGCAGACTGGTTACCTGATTCTTTTATTTAAGAAAAGTGAAATATGCGGACCTGAGGTGAGGCTGCGGGAGAGCGGCCCGGGGAGGCCCCTGCCCTCTGCCTCCAAGGCGCAGACCCCGCTGCTTCTCGCTGCTTCTCGGGGTGTGCAAAGCTGCTTCTTGCCCGCCCTGGGCCTCACAGCTGCTCTCCAGCAGTGTTTCTCCACCCGGGTCCCACCTCAGGCCTGTCCCCTGCCCCCCCCCCACCCTGCTGGGGGTGCCCCCCAGTCTCACTTCATCATAGCCTCCCCACTTGACACAGTTTCCACCTGCGATTCCCAGGGGGCTGCTCTCGAGGACCACAGGGTGGGGAGAATACCCTGAAGGTCCTTTCTAGGGGAAATTCCTGAAGAGAGCCCCCCCTCCTCCGGGGGCAGCAGTGGTCAGGGCTCAATCATGGCTGTCTCGGGGCTGGAGGCGCAGAGCAGGGGTGCTGTGAGGGCTGTGGGGGGCCCCCACCCATCAGAGTTCAGTGTCAGCTGCTCGAGAGGTCCATGGTGCTGGCACTGAGGCCTCGGGAGACCTGGAACAGACAACACCACCCCATCAACCCGGGGCCTCAGCCCCCCGAACCCGCCCTGCAGCCGTTCACCTCACTGTGCCAGTAGGTCTCTGGGCCTGGGGTCAGGGCTGTAAACTCAAGCCCACACCGGGGCTCGTCTTAGCCTCCACTGGGATTTTCCAGAAGGCTAACTGGGTGGACAGGGCACCTGGAAGAGACCCGTCGCACTGGCACGGACTTGGCCAGCGTGCACTACCAGTGGCCTCTCCCCGGTCTCAATGAGGCTGGCTTGAATACTGGCCCCTGGCTTCTCCTCCATCTACTCCCCCGGGGTGGGAGGAAGAGCAGTCGGCCCGGATCAGACTTGACTGTTCAGAGCTCCCAGAGCTCCGGAAGCACCCATTCCTTATTTGGGGTCTCCTTGGGGCTGCAGCTCGGGCGCCAGAGCCGCCGAACATGTGCTCCCCGGGGCCACATCACTTCCTGCTCCTCTCCTCATCTTCCCTTGCTGACCCCGGCCCTCCTAAGTGCCCTCCGCGCGGACTCCTGCTGCGTGTCTGAGGCCAGTTCCCCTGCCAGGCTCTTCCCCAGAGGCCCCTTCCGAGCCCGCTGCCTCTCCCAGGCTGCTCCTTGCTCCCGGGCTCCATGAAGCGCTGCGCTCACCTGCAGGGGTGCTGCGTTGGGCTGGTTCAGATAGTTCAGGGAGGCTGCCCGCTTCATGTTGCTGCTGTGTCGGAAAAACAAAGAGCTGAAGCGTCTTTCTTCCCCTCGAGTGGCCCCAAAGCTGCAGGCTGCACCCCACCACTCACAGCCCAACTACACCCTCCCCACCATGCAGATGCCCTCCACAGGCATGTACAGCCCACCCCACCCGCTGCCAATAACCACACACAGACACACCAATAACCCCCCACACACACACCAGTATCCACACACATCAATACCAATCACCGCACACACACACCAATGATCACACGCACATCAATAATCACACACACGCCAATAACTAGACAAACACCTCCCCAATAACTATACACACGAGCTCAATAACCACACCCCCAAGACACAGACACACACACACACAAAACCATACACATCCCACAATACACCTCCAATAACCCCACACACCCCAGTAACCACACACACCCACACCCACACACACACAACCCCACACATATTCAAAATATCCACCCCCCCACCAATAACCACACACACACACACACATACCCCTCCTGACCCCCCCACCACCACCAACAACCAGAATCTCCTCAGGGGCCTCTTCCCCTCCCCGGGTTGTTCCTGGGCTCCCTCACTCTGCCCATCCCGTTGGCCGCCTCCAGCCCTCTTCCAGGACACTGCCCCCTTTCCCTGCCCTCCTGATGGGGACCGGGGCTCATCCGCTCTCCTCCTTGGCCGCGTCCTTGGCACCGTGTACCTGGAGGGCCGCGGCTCGGTTCCCTGGAGCTTCCTGACCAGGAGCTCACTGCTTCTGCGCAGCACGTCCCGGATCCTGCCCAGAGAGCCGCTCCTCTGCAGGGTCCCGCTGCCATCCTGGGGTGGGGACAGGGGCTGAGGGGGCGGCCACATCCTCTCCGCCTCTCCGGCAGGCAGCCCCTCCCACCGGCAAGCCTGGCTCTCGGAGAGACCCTGAGACGGGGACTCTCGGGCGCGATGCGGCCAGCACGGCCCCTGGTGCTACGCGGACGGTCTCAGAGTCTCCCGGCAGCCGCAGGAAGGACGCAGGAGAGATCCGGGGGCGAGGACCCGACTTACCCCTGACCACTCCACAGCCACAGAGGCGTCCTCCCCTCTCTCGAATTTCACGCTGCCCACCGGGCCCTCCTGGGAAGCCCGTGCACCGTCCCCCTCCCCGAGCAGCTCGGCCACCTTGGTCTGGCTGATAGGGTCAGTGCCCTGGAAGGGAAACGGAGATGCTGGCCCCCACTCCCTAACCCGGGCCGCAGGGCTCCACCAGACACAGCCAGAGAAACTCTCCCGGGAATGTCCCAGGACTCACATTAGAACGATACTCACCACCTCCACACGCAGTGCCTTCTGGACTACATACCTGGATGGGACTGTCACAGGGGCCACAGCCAGCAACGCTCGGGGGGGTCAGGCAGTTTGGGGGAGTGGTCTCAGGGCCTCCCACATGCCACATGCCCGGCCTTGATGCATTCTTTGTCATTTTAGGCACCGTGACTTACGCTACTGTTACCGGTACATACAAGGTCGCGACGCCACTCACTCCACTGCTGACACCAGGGGAACGCCCTCCCCACGCCAACCCCACCCTGGGGCGCTCGGTTCTGCAGACCGATTCTCGTCACTGCATATTTTTCTCTAAGTCACAGTCCACAGTGAATTGGTTTCGTGAATCACTAGGGGGTCAAAACTGGCGATCTAAGACCCTAGCACTCATCACTCCTACTTCTCCCCAGGAGAGTCATCAAAGGCAGTCTGGAAAGGGGTAACACGTGGGGGCCAGAGCGATGGTACAATGGGGAAGCATTTGCTTTGCACACCTGGCTGGCCCAGATTCCATTCCCAGCAGCCCCTACGGTCCCTCACGCACCGCCAGGGGTAATACCTGAGTGCAGAGGCAGGAGCAACCCCTGAGCATCACCGAGTGATGCCCCCCCAACACACCAAAAAAAAAAGACAACACTTTCCTTCCTAGGATGTGGGGATTAAACTGGGTTGGCCGCAGGCCAGGCAAACCTCTTATCCACTATCCTATCACTCTGGCCCCAACACTTCCCTTTTAAGAGTCCCATTTAGGGGCCAGAGAGATAGTACAGGAATCACAGTGCTGCTCTGCACCCCGCCAATCCAAGTTTTGAATTCCTAGCACTGCCAGGGGTCACTCCTGAGCAGAGTCAGGAAGTAGCTTGAGTACTACTGGCCCCAAAACAAACAACCAAAGAATCTCATTTAGTGGGGCTGCAGTGACAGGACAGCAGGAAGGGCATTTGCAGGGCATGTAGCTGACCCGGGTGGAATATTCAGCATCCCAGAGGGTCCCCTGAGCCCCAACAGACGTGAATCCTCAGTGCAGAGCCAGGAATAACCCCTGAGCATCACTGGCTGTGGCCCCCAAACAGAGTCCCATTAAGTGAACTTAAACTTGAACTTGAGATCCTGTTCCAAATACAAGCATTCCCATAAATCCCCACAAAAGGAGGGTAGGGGTAAAATGTGATTTAAAACTACAAGGCAGGTGGGGAGAGGGGGGCTGGGTCAGAGTGATAATATGGAGGATAGAGCATTTGCCTTGCACTAAGCCATCCTGGGTTCGATCCCCAGCATCCCATATGGTCCCCCAAGCACCGCCAGGAATAATTCCTGAGTACAGAGCCAGGAGTGACCCCTGTGCACCTCTGGGTGTGACCCAAAAAGCAAAAACAAAACAAAAGACTACAGGGGGGCTGGAGTGATAGTACAGCCAGTGCTACACTTACCTTGCAAGCAGCCAACCTAAGTTTGATCCCCAGCGCCCCACATGGTCCCGAACCTACCAGGAGTGATCCCTGAGCACAGAGCCAGGAGTAAGCCCTGAGCACAGCCAGGTGTACCCAGCACAGTAGCATGGTGCTCCCATTGTTCATTGATTTGCTCGAGCAGGCCCAGTAACGTCTCCATCGTGAGACTTGTTGTTACTGTGTTTGGCATATCAAATACATCACGGGGAGCTTGCCAGGCTCTGCCGTGCGGGCGAGATACTCTCGGTAGCTTGCCGGGCTCTCTGAGAGGGGCAGAGGAATCGAACCCAGCTCAGCCGGGCTGGCTGCACGCAAGGCAAACGCGCTACCACTGTGCTATCGCTCCAGCCCACAATAATAAAATAAATAAAAATAAAATAAAACTGCAGGCCAGAGCGATAGAACAGCGAGTAGGGTGCTTGCCTTACAGGAGGCCAACCCAGACTCAATCCCCAGCACCCCATATGGTCCCTCAAGCACCAACAGGTGTGATCTCTGAGCACATCCAAGTATATCTCCCAAACAAAACAAACCACTGCCTGAGGAGGGCCAGAGAGCCAGCTCAAAGGACCGGAGCACAAGCTTTGCATGTGGGATGCCCAGGCCCGATGCCCAGCACCAAGCCTGGAACAGCAATGAACATCTCCGGGTGCGGTCCGGAAGCGGCCAGCACAAGAGGGCCTCCCCTCCACTCCTGTCCCCTCTGCGTCTCTCCGTTTGCTCTCTGGAGACTCAGACATCCCCGTGGTTCCCCTGGCCCAGGGCTACCTGGGGGCCACCACCCCTCCGTCCTGGACGCTGACCTGTTTCCGGGAGCGGAGGGCGCACTCCTCCAGGGTCTCGGCGGCCTCCAGCTTGCCCTGGCGCCGGTACAGAGCGCCCAGGTTCCTCAGCGTGGTGTTCACCGTGGGGCTGTGCAGGGGAAGACCAGGCAACTCAGGCAAGAAACGGGGGTTTGTCCTCCACACAGTGGACCCGTTCCAGCCCTGGCACCCCAGGTGGTCCCCCGAGCACTGCCAGGAGTAACCCCTGGGCACTGCTACCAGGTATGGTCCAGGAAGAAATTAAACAGAAAAGAAACAGGTGAGATGAGACCAGAGCGATAGTAGAGAGGGAAGGGCGTTTGCCTTGCATGCAGCCGACCCGGGTTCGATTCCCAGCATCCCATATGATCCCCCGAGCACTGACAGGAGTAATTCCTGAGTGCATGAGCCAGGAGTAAACCCTGAGCATCCCTGGATGTGACCCAAAAGGCAAAAAAAAAAAAAAAAGAAAAAAAGAAAGAGAAGCAGGCAAGAGAGAAGCCGCAGGGAAGATGGTAAGCACCCGGGGGGCTGGAATCAGAGCGTGCGTGGAGGACATCATGGCGGGCGCTCACCTGCTCACTTTGCAGGCCTTGTACCAGCCTCCGTACTCGGCATAGGGGGTGCCAGCCTCTCGGTGCCGGCCCTGCGGGAGAACAGAGGGAGGGAAGCCGGACGTGAAAGGGCCAGTGATGTCGGGGCACAGGCTGGCAGGGCAGAAGGCGCGGCTGGGCTGGGGAAGCCAACACGCGTGTTGGGGTGGGGAGGTGAGGGGCAGGGCGAGTGCAGGGCGTCGGGTGGAAGCCCTGGGCGTCCCGGCACCCGGCGCCCCAGGCTGGGGCCCCCACTCACTTTGCTCATTTCCTCCCGCTCCTCCGCATGCATCCAGATGGGCTTGTGGTCATCTGGGGACGACACGGGGACACAGGGGGGTGGGCAGTCAGGTCTGAGAACGAAGGATCTGGACACAGCGTGGGGGCAGGACCCAGCGGTACGGGACTGGGCTGAGGGGCTCGAGGGGCTCAGCCACCGCCCCGCCGGGAACCCGAGTGCCCTCCCCCCACTCCTTGGGTCTGCGCTTCTCTCTTTCCCTCCTGTTGCCCGCCCGGCTCCGGGCCCCTCACCATCCACAGATCCGAACTCCTGCACGTGGGCTCGGGTCAGGATCTCTTTGTAGAGCATCTCGGCCTCAGCGTACTTGCCCTGTTTCAGGTAACAGGAAGCCTGGGGCAGAAGGAGGCGGCAAGAACAGGGAGCAGGTCAGAAGACAAGGTCTTGGCCAGCCTCGGGGGGTCCCTAACTTTTTTAGTATCTTTTTTATTTGGTCGCCCTGGCAGCGATCAAGGGCTACAGCTCTATGCTCAGGGGTCAGAGGATCTCATCATGCTGAGGACAGAATTGGGGCTGGCCACCCGCCAGGGTTTACCAACTGCACCCTGGCCCCCCGCCCCGGCCCCGGGCTGGAGCAATAGCACAGCGGTAGGGTATCTGCCTTGAGCGCAGCAGGCCCGGCCGAGCCGGGTTCGATTCCTACACCCCTCTCGGAGAGCCCGGCAAGCTACCGAGAGTATCTCGCCCACACGGCAGAGCCTGGCAAGCTACCCGTGATGTATTTGATATGCCAAACACAGTAACAACAAAGTCTCCAACGGAGACGTTACTGGGCCCGCGCGAGCAAACTGATGAACAACGGGAGGACAGTGCAGTGCAGTGCTGCCCCCTGACCCATGCTATTTCTCTCCTGCCCTTCTTGGTCTACCTCCCTTAAGAGACCCTCCTCTTACTTCCTTTTCTAGTTTTTTTTTGGGGGGGTAGTTTGAGGAGGTGCTCAGGCATCACCACTTGTAGGGCTCGGGGACCGTAGCACGCGGTTATCGGGCATTGAGCCAGGCCTCCCACGTGCAAGACAAGCTCCGGACCCGCTGTCCTATCTCTCCGCATCCCCCCCGCCTTGTAGATTTGGGTCAAGACTCCTCTAGTCCACCCCCCGAGGCTACAGAAGCTCTCCATTTCCGAAAAGGGGGCCCTGGGACGGAGGTGAGGGCCACAGTGGGGGCGGCGCGGCTGGGGTCACTGCTGACCACACCTTCCCTTTTGCCTCCACCTCCTCACCAGGTTGTTCTTCGTGCGGGCTACGTTGGGGTTGTCCAGCCCCAGCTGGCCCTCGTAGATGGCCAGAGCCCTCTGGTAGTAGCGCTCCACGGCCTCGTACTTGCCCTGGTTCTGGCACAGCAGGGCCAGGTTGTTCAGCTGCTTCGCCACGTCGGGGTGGTCGGCGCCCAGCACCTGGAGGGGAGCGGACGTGTGACAGGGGCCTGCGCTCACGCGGGCCCGCAGCTGGGCTGGCAGGGGCTTGCTCAGCACTTGGGGGGCCTGTGGGGGCGGAAACAAGGCGGGGGGAGGGGGGGCGCGAGGGGAGAGGCTGACCGGAGACACCCGAGGAGGGGGAGCGGGGTGGGCACCTTTTCCCTGATCTCCAGCGCCCGCTGGCACAGCGGCTCGGCCTCCCTGTACTTGCCCCTCTTGCCATAGAGCACGGCGAGATTGTTGAGTGTGGCGGCCACCTGGAAGACAGACCCGCCCCATCAGGCACAGGTGACAGTTGCAAAGGCCCTGGAGAGGCCAACGACGACGGTCCCCGTGGCACCAGCCAAGGCCCAGGGAAATGGGCTCTGTCTGCGGCCCCGGCCAGAGGCGTGAACTGGGGGTACTGGATGGAAGGTGGTGATGGCGCCCTCTAGGGGATGTCGAGCTGTCTCTGGAAGGCTGATGGTTTGGTTTTGGGTGTGTGGCCCTCAAAAGACTGGGGGCACTAATACTTTTAGGAGAGAAGCTGTTCTCTGCATAACGGGACGTTCTCTGCTATTTGGGACGGGGGGGCGGAGATTCGGGGCCACACCCGGCAATGCTTCAGGCTTACTCCTGGCTCAGCTCTCAGGAATCACTCCTGGCGGTGCTCAGGGGACCTTAGGGGATGCCGGAGATCAAACCTGGATTGGTCACGGACAAGGCAAGCACCCAAGCACCCTCCACACTGTACTGTCGCCCCCGCCCCACCTCTGCTAATTTTGATGGTTCTGTCAGACACTCACACACTGAATGTAAGTTGCGGCTTTTGGCAAGACATCACGTCTGGAATTTGAGTTATATATTTTGGTTTGGGGGCCACGCCTAGTACAGTGGGGACTCCTTCTGGCTCTGCGCTTGGGAGAGACTCCTGGTGGGGCTCAGGGGACCATACACGTTGCCAGGGCTCCAACCTGGGCCCCCAGAGGCAAAGCTGTGCTAAGAACCATGTTTTCTAAGAAACATCATCCCTGTGTATCACACATCCAAACACAGGCCACAATTTTTACAATCAGCTTATTTTAAAAAAAAAATCTTCTGTCAGCTTATTAAAAAAAAAAATCTCACTGTCCACTTGAACAGTTCACATTTTTTTTTTTTTTGCCTTTTGGGTCACACCTGGCGATGCACAGGGGTTACTCCTGGCTCTGCACTCAGGAGCCACTCCTGGAGGTGCTCAGGGGACCATATGGAATGCTGGGAACCGAACCTGGGTCGGCTGTGTGCAAGGCAAACACCCTATCTGCTATGCTATTGCTCTAGTCCCCACTTGAACAGTTTATGGTATACTGTCCCTAAAATTATATACCCTGGGGCTGGAGCGGTAGCACAGCGGGTAGGGCATTTGCCTTGCACACGGCCTATCCCGGATGGATTCCCAGCATCCCATATCATCCCCCAAGCACTGCCAGGAGTAATTCCTGAGTGCAGAGCCAGGAGGAACCCCTGAGCATTGCCGGGTGTGACCCAAAAAAGCTAAAAATAATTTTAAAAATAATAAAATATAAAATAAAATAAAATTAGGTACCCCGTTATTGCCCACATTCAAACACAAAGACATGAAGTAAATCTGTCCCTATATACTCTAACACTGGATATAGGTCTTTTTTTTTTTTTTTTTTTGGTTTTTGGGTCTCACCTAGTGATGCTCAGGGGTTACTTCTGGCTCTGCACTCAGGAACTTCTCCAGGTGTTGCTCAGGGAATCACATGTGGGGCTCAAACCAGGGTCTGCCACTTGCAAGGCAGGCGCCTAACCCCTTGTACTATTGCTCCAGCCCCCAGAACTCAGTCTTATATCTGATCTGTCATTTTCTAGTACTATTTTTTCTTGTGGTTGTCCTAGAGATGGAATCCATCTACAGCAAGGCAGCAAGCTCTTCTGTGTCAGCCACATCCTGGCCTCTAGTGCTTCTTTTTCTTCCTGACTTTTGTTTTCTGGGCCACACTTGGTGGTGCTCAGGGTTTACTCCTGGCGCTGCTTAGGGATCACTTCTGGCTGGACTCAGGATCATATGTGGTGTTGTGGATTGAACCCAGGTTGGCCCTATGCAAGGCAAGCGCCCTACCTGCTATACTATCACTCTAACCCTCTGGTTTTATTTTAGTGTAATGTGCATGCTATTTTACTACAAGTGATATCCTTATTTTTTAATTTATACTAATAGGACAGTCAACATTTTTTGGAAATTAGTATGTATAGACTACATCTCCTGGGAACTAAATTTTAGGAAGATATTTACCAAAAAAAAAAAAAGACACTGGATCTCAATTGGCTGAAAACCACTGGACTTAGAACTCCTGGAAGGAGAGATTGGGCCTTCTTCTAGTGCAAAGTGGATGGGCTGAGCCAGTGGAGGGACAAGTTAAGGGAAATTAACTTGTGCACGGAGGCTGGGGAGAGGGCTCGAAGGACTAGAATACCCGCTTTGCATGTGGGAGCCCTGGTTCTATCCCTGCCACTGCATGGACCCCAGCACCAGGCCAGAGAGAGGAGTTCCCGAGCATCACCAGGCATGGCAAGACCAGAAGAAAGCGTCCAGGAGAAACAGGCGAAGGATACTCACAGCAGGGTGGTCCCGGCCCAGGGTGCTCTCCCGGATGCTGAGTGCTTCATTCAGTAGATGGGCAGCTTCCTTATACTTATTCTGATCCCTGGAAGAAGACAGAAACGAGCAGAGGTTACCCGAAACGTGGTCCCCCACGCCAATGCTTGTGGAAGGACGGAGGCACAGTGAGGGCAGGGGAACACTCAAAAGGAGACAAAAGGTTGGGGTGAGCGCTGAGTGGCCACTGCACACACCTCTGGACGCGAAGCACCCCGGCCCCTCGGGGAGCCCCGGTCACGGGGTGAAAGCCACGGAACAGGGGCGAGGGCTGAGTGCGGAAGCACTGTCTGGCAGGTACGGCTTTATCCCTTCCACAGCAGGGAGATATAGGGGAGGGAGAGATGGGCAGAGGAAACACGGCCTGGATCTTCTCCGAGGCTCAGACTCCGGTCAGGCAGAGCCAGAAAGCGCCCTGGCGGGGCCTCCCGAGAGACCCACCGAGAGAGGCGGCAGGCACTCACCGATACACCAGAGCGAGGATGTTGAGCATGGTGGCCACGTCAGGGTGGCCACGGCCCGACGTGCGCTCCAGGTCCTCCAGCGCCTGCTTGCACAGTGGCACGGCCACCTCGTAGCGCCCCTGGGCCGCGTACTGGATCACCAGGTTGTGCAGGGTCCGCAACCTCGCCGGGATCTCGTAGCCGCTGGGCTGGCTGCCCTGGCCTCGGGACACTAGCCCGGCCCAGGAAAAGAACGGGACCTTCCTGACGGCCGCTCCCTGCCGCCCGGCCTCCCCACCCGCCGTGGACCGTGAGTCCTGCCCAGGCCTGCCCTGCGCCTGGCTCCCACTGGAAACCTATCTCAACTGCTATTCTGCTGTCCATTCCCAGGCGCCCAGGCCCACCCTTCATTCAAGAAGTGCATTCACTCACTCAACATGCATTCACTCACCGGGCCAAACCCAGGGGCAGTGCCAAGGGAACAGAGATAAAGATCTGGTTCTTGCCCTCAACTCACTTCCGCCTCTGGGACAGTCTCCCACAGTCACGACCCGAGACCCCCTCCCCTCCCTTACCCTAACCCCCACCCCGCACAGCTCCTGACCCTTGGTAAATGGAGGGGCTGGAGATACCCCGTGCCCCACCTCCTGAGGAGGTAGGAAACCCCTTCCTGAAGAGAGGGGGCCGCCTCCCACCACACCCTCCCACCCCCCTGGGGCAGACATACGGCCATTGCTGGCATCTTCCTCCTCCTCGTTGGGGAACAGGTCATCCAGGGAGTCCTTGGTGGCTTCACCCTCCTTCTCTTCCTGGAAGGGAAGAAACAGTTGTTTGTTCTGAGCTCTCGCCCCCTTACAGTGATCGACAAGTGGCACTTAGAAGGGGGTCCGAGCGACAGTCCAGCAGGGTGGGCATTTGCCTTGCACGCAGCCAGGCATCCTGTATGGTCTCCGAGCACCTCCAGGAGTAATTCCTGAGTGCAGAGCCGGGAGTAACCCCTGAGCATGGCTGGGTGTGATCTCAAAAGTGAAACAAACAAACCAACCCAAAAAGCAGCACTTATAAGACCCTTAAGGTCAGTCTCAAGATCAAGTTCTAGTTTACAAGGACAAGAGACACGCTGGCCAGAGCTCCTGATTTTCTCTTCCTTAGCGGGTGGTGCTTCTGTTCATCCATCTGTCCGCCTGTCTTATCTGTCTGTCCATCAGCCCTAAGCCCCCCGCCCCACTGCCCAGCCTCCACTGCCTTCCTCTCTGCTCTTGTAATGACAGCCTGTGCCAAGAGTCCTGTGTTTATACTGATTACACGTCTGTCCTGTCTCCCGGAGGACAGCGACGATGGTGTCTCATCTGACTGACACAGGCCAGTGTCACCTTGGACTTCGTGTCTAACCGAGTCCCACACTGGGCAGACACGCTTCGCCCATAGGGCACAGCAGCCAACAAACACCTCCAGCCCTCCTGCCCAGCGTGTCCCGAGCCATTCACCCCACTTTCCCGGGCGACACTCCTTCTCTGGCCTTTCTTCGCCCACGACAATCCATCCCAACACCTCACCCGTTCAAATAAGGAAACGCACCTACGTCCCCCCGGCTCTGTACCCGCTGCCTCGCTGACCCTCTCGAAGGCCGCGCACAACCCCCGCCCCCCATCTTCCTGGAATTCCTCCCACACTGAGAGCCACTCGGCTGGCACCAAGCACTGGCTGTTCCTGCTGTCACAGGGTGTTCCCATGTGTCAGCCTTGTCCCCACAGCGCCACTGTAAGCTGAGAAGGCAGGAACACTCTCAGGGACCCGGTCACTGAGTGCAAGGCCAGTGCCCAGTCACTGTACTGTACCATCACGCTGGCCCTTGGCTCAGCTTCGCTTTTTGGGCCACACGTGGCGGTGCTCAGAGGTCACTCCCAGTAGTGCTCTCTGTATGTGGTCCCCAGAACCCGGGTTGTACGCAAGGCAAGTGCCTGGCCGCCTGCACTGGCCTCTCCAGGCCCGTCTTTCACTGAATCTTGACATTTCTCCCCATCTTCTAAGCTTTGCCTAAGGCACCAGACAGATAAGTGTCTGTTCAGTTAAATTTCACACTTTGTGAGAGCAAATCTTAGGAGGGTCTTGCTCAACTGGGGTATGTTCCCCTAATTATGGAATTTAGGGCAGGGGGTTCAAATCGTCCAGGTGCTTATCTGTCTAGCCCCCTCCCAGACTTGTAACTGGGAGAGCAGGAACTCTGCCTTCTCCCTAGTGGAGGGCCGGTACCTGGCATACAGGCTTGTGGTTTTTCTGTTTGTGTTGTGCCTTGTTTTCTTTGGGGGACTGGAGGTGACCACACCCAGCCACACTTCAGAGCTAGAAGTGACTGCTGGTGGTGCTCAGGGGACCATTTGTGGTGCTGGGGATCAAACCCGGGTTGGCAGGACAGGAGCCAAAGTGCCCTGTGCCCTCTCTGGTCCTATCTTCATGGTCCTGTTTGTTTGTATTTTGTTGTCTGGGGAAGGGACCTCCCAAGCGATGTCCAGAGAGGTGAGTGGAGCCATTTCTGGCGACACTCAGCCCAGCTGTGTGGCCCCAACGGTTCAGTACTTGGCCCCAGCGGTGCTGCTCAAGTCCAGTGGTGTAGAAAGCCACCCACCAGGGCCGCACCTCGCGGGTGCTGGGGGGCCGTGCAGGGCTGAGAACTGAACCTGGGGCCTCTGCATGCAACGAACATTCTGTAAGCATCTGAGCTGTTTCCTGGATCCCTAGAGTCATATAATTAAATGTTGACTGAGGCCAGCAAAGTGGCACAAAGAGAGTGCATGGATTTTTGTTTGTTTTTATTTGTGTTTTGTTTGTTTAGGGGTCACATGTAGAAGTGCTCAAGGATTACTCCTGGCTGTATGCTCAGGAGTCACACCTGGCAGATTCGGGGGAGGGGGGGGACACAACCATCCATGGTGACAGGGATCAATCCTGGGTCAGCTTCCTGTAAGGCAAGCAGCTTACCTGCAGTACTATCTCTTTGACTCTGGAACAGAAGCTAGGCATGCAGAAGCCCTGGGATTCTTTTTTCGTTTGTTTGTTTACAAGGCCTTGATTTTAAACTTTATTTTTTTAAAGCTTTTTAGGTCACACTGGCGATGCTCAGGGGTTACTCATGGTCGTGTGGCTCTGCGCTCAGAAATCATTCCTGGCGGTGCTCAGGGGGGCCAAATGGGGTGTCGGTGATCGAATCTAGGTTGGCAGTGTACAAGGCAAACACCCTACCTTCCTTATAATCGCTCCGGCCTTGTTTTAAACTTTTATTCAAGTCGAATAAATGAAAATTTGAGTCTACACGATAGGCAGGGTTCCATGTAAGGTTTCTAATCTCCTGAGTATTAAAGAGCTTTAGACACTTAATGATTATTTCTTGGCTAGAAGACGTTTTTGTTTAACTTTGTACAAGAAAACATCCAAAATGACTAATGGATTTATGAAGTAATGGCCCTAAGTGGGAGCTCATACTATTTATGGGAAAATGATATTTGGAGAATCACACAGAAGTTAGATCAAGGCAGAGATTCACCTGGTCCAAATGAGTACTTTGATTTTATAAGCTATGGGTAATGCATACTTGCTTTTGAAGTCATGTCAGATGAGGTTTACGTAGTTACTGAGAGTCTACTGTAAAAATGGAATTTGGCATTCCTATCGGGTGAAGTCCTTCTAATTTAACTAATTTGGGGGTTCAATAGTTCCCCCAGCAGCATGCCGGCTGAAAGCCCCCTGAGCACCCCTGGGGGCAGCCCACTATGTGGACGGGATGAGGGTCTACCACTTGCCCCTTGCAGTCACCTGGAGCTGGGGTCGGGGCCTGGCGCCTGGTGTCCAAACATCCGCAGGGCCGCCCAGCGGCTGCGCCCCCAGCCCCACTGGCCCTCCCGGCGCCGCCCCGCGCTCACCGCCGAGTGCCCGTCCTCGTCATACTGTCGCAGCTGCCCCAGGAACTGCAGGTGCTTCTTCTCCTCCTCCAGCTGGGCCACGGCCTGCTCACTGTGCTGGAGTCTCTGCTGGGTGCCCGCCAGCTCGTCCCGCAGCCACTGGTTCTCCTGGCACAGCCGCCGCACCTGAGCCCGGAGCTTCTGCTTCTCCGACTCCACCGTGCTCAGGTGGTTGGCTAAGGCCAGCATCACCTGGGGGAAGGCAGGCACAGCCGGTGAGCACCAGACTGGATGGGAAGCGTCAGGGAGGCACGGGGTGGGGCAGAGAGCCGGAGGGAGGCAGCAGACTGGGGGATGGAGGGGTGGCGGGAGACGGGGCTGGGCAGGAGGGCTCCCCCAGAGAGCATGAGGACCAGAGAGAGCACTCAAGTGCTGAGCACAGACTTCGCATGCCGGAGCCCTGGGTTCAATCCCCAGCATGGCATGGTGGGTGTCCTTCCTAGGAACGACTAGGAGTGACCCTGGAACACAGAGCCAGGTGTAGCCTCAGACTAAATGAATCCTAACGTGCCCTGCAATTTAATTTTTCCTCCTTCTTCTCTGCCACTCCCTTGGCCGGCCAGGGCACTGTCAGTTTCCATCTGGGAACACAAAAATCTTCCTGACTCTCTGGGTTTCTTATTGCTGCTGTTTACTTCTGGTTGTTTGTGGAACTTTGCTTGTTTTGATTTTTGGTTTGGGGGCCACACCCAGCAGCGCCCAGGGTTTACTCCTGGCTCTGATCAGGGATTGCTACTGCCGGGCTCAGGGGACCACATGGGGTACCAGGGATTGAATCCAGACTGGCTGCAAGTAAGACAAACGTCCTACCTGCTGTACTATCACTCTGGGCCCTGTATGTTATATTTTGTAATATTTTTTTTTCAAGAGGTGGAAGCCAGGGCCTCACGCAGGCCAGCCAAGTGTGCACGCCACCCTGAGCTTCCCCCTGGCCTGGCCGCCTGCGTCTACCCATGTTCCTTTAGATTCTAAAGCTCTGACCGGTGTTTCTCAACTTTTTCTCAATTGTGGTCCCCTCCCAACTTGTCTTCTTCCATTTCTATGGTGCCTCCCCCATAATAGTCTCATGCCGCTCCCCCCCCCCCGAAAAAATGTTCACCTTTGGTCTCCGATGAATATCGTGGATAGACCCGCCAGTGGAGGAACACTGGTTTAGAGTCTCTTCTCAAAACATCAGCCTTGGGGCTGGAGCAATAGCACAACGGGTAGGGCATTTGCCTTGCATGCGGCTGACCCGGGTTTGATTCCCAGCATCCCATATGGTCCCCCGAGCACCACCAGGAGTAATTCCTGAGTGCAGAGCCGGGAGTAATCCCTGTGCATCGCCAGATATGACCCAAAAAGCAAAAAAAGAAAAAGTACATCAGCCTTGGCTTGGAACTTCAACTAGCAGTGCTCAGGATTATTCCTGCCTCTGCGCTCAGGAGTGACTCTGGTGAGTCTGGGGGAGCATATATAGAGCCAGGAACTGATGCTGTTTTTATTGTTTTTTTGTTTTCGGACCATAGCCGGCAGTGCTCAGAGCTGACTCCCAGCTCTGCTCTCAGGGACCACTCCTGGGGGCATTCGGGGGACCATATAGGGCGCTGGGGATTGAACATGGATCAGCCATGTGCAAGGCAAGTGCCTTATCTCTGTATTATCTCTCCAGCCCCCAGATGATGCTTTTATCTTTTTTTTTTCTTTTTGGGTCACACCCGACCATGCACAGGGGTTACTCCTGGCTCATGCACTCAGGAATCACTCCTGGCGGTGCCCGGGGGACCATATGGGATGCTGGGAATCGAACCCGGGTCGGCCGCGTGCAAGGCAAACGTCCTACCCGCTGTCCTATCACTCCAGCCCCGCCAGAGGATGCTTTTAAAGGGACGTTTAATCATATCACTTCTCAGGCTTGACACAATCCAACAGTTTCCATCTCACTCAAAATAAAAGCAATTGCTTATGAGTTCTGCACGATGCCATCCCACCCCATAATTCCTTCAGTGGAATTTTCCATTTTACTCCCCTTTCCTTTTTCTTCTCTCTAACTATCCTGACCCCTCTGGGGCTCCAGATCAAGGACTTCAAACCTGCTCCGTGCTTAGCTTAAGATGTTCTCCCATCTGATTCAACTTACGCCTTTGTCTTTGAATCTTCGCTCACAAGCCATCTTTCCTCTGAGGCCTTAACAAAAACTAAATCCTCTCGTGGCTGGAGTGATAGTACAGCGAGTACAGTGCTTGCCTTGCACACGGCTGACCTGGGCTAGATCTCTGGCACCCTATAGGGTTCCTTCAGGCCCGCCAGGAATGATCCCAGAGTGCAGAGTCAGGAGTAAGCTCCAAGCACTGCTGGGAGTGGCCCAAAACCCAAAAATAAAAACTAAAAAAAAAACCTTCATCCTCTCCCCGTACTCTCTTACCCCCACTTCCCTTTTCTTCTTTTCTCCTTTCTTTTTTGGGGGGCGTGGAGGGGGACATATTGGGGCAGTGCTCAGAAGCTATTCCTGGCTCTGTGCTCAGGGATTTGCTCAGATTCAAATCCCTGGCTCAGTGTCAGGGACTTGAACTGGACTGGGCTGCAGATAGGCAAGCACCTTACTTCCAGTTGCATCCTTCTGACCCTTCATTTAAACATTATCGCCTCCCCCCTCTAAAAGTGAGCCCTAGGAGCCAGAACGATGATACAGCAGGGATCACTGTAGGAGGGCGCTTGCTTTGCATGCAGACAACCTGCATTTGATCCCCAGCATCCCATATGGTCTCCTGAGGAGACCAGGAGTAATTCCTGAGTGCAGAGGCAGGAGTGACCCCTGAGCATCGCCAGGTGTGGCCCAAAAAGAAACAAAGAGAAAATTAAAAAAATAAAACAGTGAGCTCCGAGACAGCCTAAGTGCTGGACCTCAGGGCTGGAGTATCTGGAGTGCCCAGAACATGCCTGGCACATGGGGAGGGGGGGGCAGGATTTAACAGCCATCACCAGGTGAAGGACAGCAAGAACCTGGGACAGGGTCCCCCAGGCTTCCAACGAGACTCGGGCCCCTGCACCTCCCGCAGGCTGCTGGGCGCCGTCCCTCCCGCTCACCTGGGCCTCGCTCAGTCCCAGCTCGATGTTCTCCATGGAGCGGCGCAGCTGCCGGGCCTTCTCGTGCACCAGCCCTTCCTCATGGCCGCCTTGCTGCAGGCACTCGATGGTCTGGGACAGGCTCTGAAGCACGGCTTGGTGTTCACTGTGCAGCGCCTCCAGCCCTTGGCTCACCAGCCGAGTGCTCCCCAGGATCTCCTCCTGGCTGAGCCGGTGGCCCCCAGCCTCATCGCGCTGCCCCAGCACCAGGCCCGACATCCTGGCTGGGCGAACTGGACTAGGGAGAAACGACAGAGCTCAGATGGGGCCAAGACGGCAAAGACAGGCTCCTTGGTCGGGGGTCGAGTGGGGGGGACATAAGTGGTAGGAAGGACAGAAACTGGGTGGGCCTGGGGTGTGACTGGTGAGTGACCAGTGGGGGGGGAGGAGCTAATTAAAGAAAAGTGTGTCTGTGTGGGGGTGGGGGCCGAGGGGGTGCCGGTGAGACAGAACAGAGGCTCAGGCATTTGTCTTTGATCCGGGCACCCCAGCTGGTCCCCGGAGCCTGCCAGGAGTGATCCCTGAGTCCAGAGCCAGGAGTAAGCCCGGGGCACAATTGGGTGTGGCCTCCAAAATTATAAATAAATAAATGAAAGCAGGGAGCGGTCAACACAAAGCAAAAGCAAAGGTGATGTGAGGGAGAGGAGGAACGGGCTTGAAGGAAGAGGGATTCAGAACTCAGGAACAAGACCCGGGATGTGGCTGTGACTCAGAGCACACACCTTGTGCCCCTGTGGCCCTGAGTTTGTCCCAGGCACAGAGCAGTCCCCCACGCCACCAGAACATAAGCAGGAGTGATCCTGGGCCCTGAGCACCGCAGCAAGCACAGCCCCCACAACAATAAGAGAGCAACTAGAACGAACACAGAATTTAAGGATGGAACAGAAAAGGAACTGGAGAGAGCACGGGAGTTAGAGAAAGGAACCCAGGGCCAGGGTGATTTAGCACAGCAGGTAGGGCTTTTGCCTTGTGCACGGTCACACTGGGTTCGATCCCTGGCGCCCCATATGGTCGCCGGAGCACCGCCAGGAGTAATTTCTGAGTGCAGAGTCAGGAGTAAGCCCTGAGCATCGCCCGGGGTGGCCCCCAAACAAACAGAAACAAAAAAAAAAAAAAAAGAAAAAGGCAAATGAACCCAGATGTGCACAGTGAGGCACACAAAGACTATTTAAGAGGAGCAACAAAAGGCACAGGACTAGAGCCTTAAGGTGGACAGCTGACCGGCAGGACCTAGTCAGAGGTCTCAAAAATAAAAACAAAACGGATGGAATAGGTTTCAAAGTTAAACCAGGAAAAGGAGCGAAGGCACGAAGGGCTGAAACTAGGAGGGCAGGGCACACGGCTTATCTGGATGAATGCAAACCCCGCATGCATGCCTGCAGGAGACCAGGGTGCGACTTCTACCCCCTCTTGCCCACGCCCCCAACCCCAGCAGAAACCCGTGTGTGTGTGTGGGGGGAAGACACACTTTCGTTGCAAGACCCACAGAAACCCCCACCCCGGCCCCAGCTCACCCCCAAGGCCGAGCTCTTCCAGCCCCGATCGCCCCCGCAGGTGGGTCCCGTCTCCCCAGGGCTGCCCGGCGCAACGTCACCCGTTCGCACCCACCCGCTGCGGCTCCCGGGCGGTCCTCCTCCTCCTCCCGGACCGGGGCCCGCTCCTCCTCGTCCTCCTCCTCCTCCTCCTCCCCGGGCCTCTCCCCAGCGACCAGGCTCGGGCCGGACGGAGCCCGGAAGAATCGCTCCAGGCGGGCCCCGCGCAAAGTCCAGGAGTCCAGCGTCGCCCTCCGCGCCCGCCGCGTCCCCGCCACCCGGCGGCCCTGGCGCGGGGCCCCGCCCTGGGCAAACAGCCTCCCGCCCGCGACGGGTCTCCCGAGGGGCCCCGCGGGGGTGCGACTGGACTGTGCGGGGCGCGGGAGGGGCGTGCCGGGCCGGGCCGGGCCGGGCCGGGCCGGACCGGGCCGGGTCGGGCCGGGCGGCGGGGAGACCCGGTCGCCGCGCGGGCTCGGCTGTCACCGCCGACGGCGCCGGCAGGAGTCACCTGAGGGCGCGCGGCCGCGGGGTCCCGGGTCCCGGGGCGCGGGGTGCGGACGGCACGGCCGGCGCGCGGACGACGACCCGGCCCGCGGACCCGGCGACCCCGAGGTCACGGGCGGGCGGCGCGGGGGGGGCGGGGCGCGCGTCCGTCGGTCCGTCTGCGGGCCGGGGGAGGCGGAGCTTCGCTTTCCGGCCGCCCCGCGGGCCGGGAGCCTCGGAGCGCGGGCACGGAAAGAAGAGGCGGCGGGGCCTCGAGCCGGGGCCGCGGGACGCGCTTCGGAGACTCACCCGCACCGTGTCCGCCCGGCTGCCGCCGCCCAGGCTGAGGCTGCCCCTTTAAATCCATCATGGCTACCGCCTGAGGCAATTGTTTTGACGGCTCTCGGGGGCGGGGCCTGCCCCCAGCCACGTGGTGCGAGCGCCGCGGGGGGATTGGCTGGGCCCGCCCGCGAGGCGGGGAAGGAGGCGGGCTCAGCCTGCGGGGCCTCGGGTTCTCGGCCCGCCTCCTCTGACGTAGTTTGCCAGCGCCCGGCCGGCCGCGGGGCGACGTCACCCGGGAGCGCCGGGAGACCTGGCCGAGGGCGATGGTGGCGTGCCGCGTTTAGTGGAGCCGGGTCGTCCTCATGGCGCTGCGGGGGCTGGCCCGCGCTCTGGGCGCTCTGAGTCTGGCTCCCCGGGCCGTCCAGGTAATCCCTCTTACCCGGGAAGCAGGCTAGGCACTTTGCGTTCGCGCCGCCGCAGGAAGGGCGCCCGGGGAGGCCGGCGGGCTGCGGGACTCCGGTCCCGAGTCGCGCTCTGCAGGCTCGGAGGCCCGTGACCTTGACTGAGCCACGCTCAGCCTTGCTGTCACGGGGCTTTGGGGGCCCTCAGACGAGGTGTTGGAGGTCAGGGGTGCTCTGCGGATCACCGGTCGCACAGGTTTCTGCGATACCTGGTGTTTGTGGGATGAATGCCTGGCGTAAGCCAAGTCTAAGCACAGCGCATTTTTGGCTCCTTTAAAGCATCGCTTCCCAGGACTGGAGACGTAGGACACGGGTAAGGTGGTTGCCTGGCACGTGGCCCACCCGGCATCTCTTCCCCCGCACCCCAGTGGTTCCCTCGAGTCCCCGCCTGGAGTGAATCCCTGAGCACAGCCGGGTGTAGGGTCACGCCTCCCCACCCCAAAATAAATCCGATAATCTCTTTGAAAGTTAGACGCCATTGGAGCTGAATAGTCTAGCTTCAAACCCTGGGCTAGACCTGGGGTCAGCTAGTCCAATGGGTAAGGCGCTTGCCTTGCAGGAGGCTGACTCGGGTTGGATCCTCCACATCCCATGTGGTTCCCCAAAGCCACTGGAGTGATTCCACAGTGCAAAGCCAGAATGCCACAAGGTGTGGCCCCAAACCCAGAAACCTGGATAGGGGTGTGTGTGTGTGTGTGCAAATGCTCTACCCGCTGTGCTATTGCTCCAGCCCATGCACACACAGTTAATTCCACTGTCATTGTCCTCCCGTTGTTCATCGATTTGCTCGAGCGGGCCCCGTAACGTCTCCATTGTGAGACTTCTTGTTAATTAAGTCACAGAAAAATATAGCTAGCAAGTCTTGCTAATCTGTGGCTCCTGGTGTTTGAAAGATACACAAACCTGGACTAGAAGTGTGTGTGCATATGTGTGTGTGTGTGGGGGGGGTGTTAGTCATTGAATAACAGAAGAATTCAGTAATAAATCTTGCTCATCCTGACCTCTGGGGCTGCTGATTGAGTTTAGCAGATAAAGACCTGAGATTCCAAACAAAATCATCCTACTCTGTGGTTCTAGATATACAGCAGGAAACAAAATAAGTGATCCCTTTCCTTGCTATCTGATAAGCTCCCCAGAAACATAACATAGACAAGTAAAAGGCCTTGGGGCTGATCGTGGTGTGCATATTTAAATGTTCTACCAAATGGAATTCTTTTTTCTTTTTCCTTTTCATCACCCAGTGATGCTCAGGGGTTACTCCTGGATCCGCACTCGGGTATCACTCCTGGTGGTGCTCAGGTAACCATATGGGATGCTGGGGATTGAATCCCGGATTGGCTGTGTGGAAGGCAAATGCCCTCCCCACCGTACTATCTTCCAGCCCCCACAAAAGGGAATTCTTTTTTTTTTGGGGGGGTTCACACCCATTGATGCACAGGGCTTACTCCTGGCTCTTGCCCTCAGGAATTACTCCCTGGCAGTGCTCAGGGGACCATATGGGATTCTGGGAATCGAACCCGGGTCAGCCGCGTGCAAGGCAAATGCTCTACCCGCTGTGCTATTGCTCCAGCCCACAAAAGAGAATTCTTTAGGGAAGGGGAGACCTAGTCAAAGAACTGGAGTTCAGACTTGGCAGGGAGAAGCCTTGGGTTAGATCCCCAGCATCTTATGACCTGAACATTCCTAGGGGCAGCCCCAAGCAATACCACGTGTGGCCCAAAAGTACCAAAGGGCGTTGGAGGGTGTTGGGGGTTGTTTAGGAAAGGAAAATTTCTTGGAGAAGGAAGGTTTTGTGCCACGTTTTAAAGGGAAAGACTGGAGTGGGCTGGAACACGTGCTTTACAATGCAGAGGGTCAGGGTTTGATTCCTAGCACTTCATATGATCCCCATAGCACTGCCAGGAGCAGTCCTGAGCACTGAGCCAGGGGTGACCCTCGGTGCGTCTGGGTGGGTGAAGCCTCCTCCCCAAAAAAAGAAAACAATTTTGCACCCAGACAGGAGTTAGTACAATAGGTAAGGAAGGTGCTTGCCTTGCACGTGGACCAACCTGGATTCAGTCCCCCCCCCCCCCCCCCCCCCCCCCCCGCCAGCCCCTCCAGGAGTGCTCAGCAGGGGACAGTCTTTTTTTTTTTTTTTTTTTTTTGCTTTTTGGGTCACACCCGGCAATGCACAGGGGTTCCTCCTGGCTCTGAGCTCAGGAATTACCCCTGGAAGTACTCAGGGGACCATATGGGATGCTGGGAACCCGGGTTGGCCTTGTGCAAGGCAAATGCCCTACCTGCTGTGCTATTGTTCCAGCTCCAGCAGGGGTCAGTCTTGTGCCTTGTGCACAGCTAGGTGTGACCCCAAAACAAAACAATCTGGGAAGAAGGTATGCCAAGGGGAGATATTTCAATGGGATGCTTGACAGGGAAGAAAAGAAATGGAAAAAAGGTCATCTGTACGGTGGCAGCTCCACATGGAAGCGGGCTCCTTGCAGAACCTGCTGTGTGCCCGTTCCGGTGCTTCTCTGATGCCTCCCTGTCAGTTAGCCTTCCGATGAAACAGCCTCTGCTTCTCTCCAGGTGCCACACAGGGCTGTCCTCCAGCTGCCCTCCGCCCCGGTGCCGCCCCCCTCTCGCCCATTTCTTACCTCCGTGGCCCTTCCTGCTAAGCTGGTCTCCTGGAAGAGCCGTACCAAGTACACCGTCATGCCAGTGAAGATGAGGAAGTCTGGGGGCCGAGACCACACAGGTGGGAGCAACGGCAAGAGGATTTAGCAGTCCAGGGGGCAAACCTAGGATAGGGCCCCAGGTCTGTTCGTTGATAAGCTTCACTTTGCGAGAGAGGTGTAGTTAAAAAGCGTTCATTGCATTGGCCTCTGTACGTGGTACATGTGTGAGAACCAGAGAGCAATAGACAAGTGGTTTCTGCTTTTGGTTTTGGATTTGGGGGCCACACCAAATCCTAAAGTGCTCAGGGTTTACTCCTGTCTCTGTGCTCAGTTATTGGTGGCTGGGGTTGGAACACGACATGTAGGGGCAGGGATTTGAACTTGGGTCGGCCGAGTAAGGCAAGCACCGTCCTGGCTCCAGTATCTCTCTGATCTCCCAACATGTGCTTCTGTGTTGTGTTTTGTTTTGGGGCCACACCCGGCAGTGCTCCAGGGTTACTCCTGGCTGTACACTCAGGAATCACTCCTGGCAGTGTTCACGGGACCATGTGGAATGCAGGGATTTGAACCTGGGTGGGCCACATGCAAGGCAAGTACCCTACCTGCTGTACTATTGCTCCGGCCCCGTAACATGTGCTTTTAAAGACAGACTAGGGAATTGAGGAAAACTGATGTATACCAGAAGGGCCACATTTTTCTTCAGCTCTTTTTTGTTTGTTTTTGGACCACACCCAGCAGTGCCCAGGGTTTGCTCATGGCTCTGTGCTCAGATATCACTCCTGGTGCTGTTCAGGGGATTGAACCCAAGTCAGCCATGTGCAAGGCAAACAACCTACCCTCTGAACTATTGCCTCAGCCCCCACATTTTTCTTCAACTCTTATAATAAATTCCAGAAGTTGGGTGCCAGAGTGAGAGCATAAAAGGTAAGACAGTTGCCTTGTATACAGCCAATCTGGGTTCAATCCCCGGCATTCCATATGGTCCACCGAATACTGCCAAGAGTAATTCCTGAGTGTAGAACCAGGAGTAACCCCTGAGCATCACCGGGTGTGGTCTAAAAACAAAAAAAAAAAAAAAGAGGGAAGTTTTACCTGGAAATATGACACAACTCCACTGTCATATAATTATGAGGGTTATTTTATGTATATATATACATAATTACAGGAATTTTGTTTTTTGGGGGGTTGGGGGGGCCACACCTGGCAAATGCTCAAGGGTTACTCTTGGCTCTGCACGCAGGAGTTATTCCTGGTGGGCTTGGAGGACCATATGGAATGCTGGGGATTGAACCTGGGTCAGCTGTGTGCAAGGCAAATTGCCCTACCCACTATGCTAAGACATGTAATTATGTCTTAATTCCGTTGTCATGTAATTATGTTTGTACCAAGTTTCATGTCATCACCCCATCCCCAGTTATCAGAATGCTGTGAAAATATTTTATCCTTAGGGCCAGAGTGATAGTACAGTGGATAGCGTGCCGGCCTTGCATGCACATGCCCTGGGTTGATTCCTGACACCCTATATGGTCCCTCGAGCCCTGTCAGGAGTGATCCCTGAGTGCAGAGCCAGTAATAAGCTCCTCTAGGAATTATCCCTCAGCTCAGAGCCAGGATAAGCCCTGAGCACCGCTGACTGTGACCCATTAAAAGCAAAAAAACTGTTTAGTTTGTGTCCTAATGTTGGGGAGCATTGTTCTATGCTCAGATGGGCCCATTCCCAGTGCTGGGAGCTATTCATCTGATGTGGGTCATGTCCCCGCATGTCCTCACCACAGGCCGAATCCAAGTGCACGGGATTGGTGGGGGCCACAAGAAGCGTTATCGCATGATTGACTTTCTGCGGTTCCGGCCCGAGCAAGAAGCCAAGCCAGAGCCCTTTGAGGAGAAAATCATCACCGTCCGCTATGACCCCTGTAGGCAAGTTGGGCGCTGTGGCATGTCCCAGTGATTACGCTGCGGCTTCTCAGAGGGTATGGGGCAATTCGGACCCACTCACCTGGCCCCTCACCCTGAGCAGGTCAGCAGACATAGCTCTGGTTGCTGGAGGCAGCCGGAAACGCTGGATCATTGCTACAGAAAACATGAAAGCCGGAGATATAATCCTGAACTCGAACCAGATAGGCCGAATGGCAGGTAAGGACGCGGCTTCCAGAGGCGTGGGCTGGGGGCACGCGTGTTCCCTGCTGACAAGATTCTGTCTTTCAGTTGCTGCTCGCGAAGGGGACGCACATCCTCTTGGGGCCTTGCCTGTGGGGACCCTCGTCAACAACGTGGAGAGCGAACCGGGCAGGGGGGCCCAGTATATCCGAGCCGCAGGTACAAGGCAGGGAGCTGCTGCTTAGGGTCTGCAGAGGTGTGTGAGGGCATGACACTCGGAACCATGGGTTCTCGTCCTCTGCCACATCTCTGTTGGCCGAGGACAAGGAGGAAACTGAAGGGGGCCAGAGAGAGAGTGCAGTGAGGTGGGTGCTTGCCTTGCACCCGGCTGATGAGGGTTTGAGCCCCAGCATCCCATATGGCCTCCTGAGCACTGCCAGGAGGGATTCCTGGATGCAGAGCCAGGAGTAACCCCTGATCTTCGCCAGTTTTGGCCCAAAACAAGTTTTTGTTTTTGTTTTGCTTTTTGGGTTACACCTGGTGATGCACAGGGGTTACTCCTGGCTCTGCACTCAGGAGTTACTCCTGGGGGTGCTCAGGGGGCCATATCAGATGCTGGGAATTGAACCCGGGTCGGCCGCGTGCAAGGCAAACGCCCTACCCGCTGTGCTCTCTCTCCAGCCCCAACAAGTTTTGTTTTTTAAAAAAAGGAAATTGGGGCTGGAGAGAGAGCACAGCGGGTAGGGCATTTGCCTTCCACGCGGCCGACCCGGGTTCAATTCCCAGCATAAATAAAAAAACTAAGGCCCTCCCGTTGATGGTCGATTTGCTCGAGTGGGCCCAGTGACGTCTCCATTGGAGACTTTGTTGTTCCTGTGTCTGGCATATCGAATACGTCACGGGGAGCTTGCCAGGCTCTGCCGTGCGGGTGAGATACTCTCGGTAGCTTGCCGGGCTCTCCGAGAGGGGTGGAGGAATCGAACTCGGGTCGGCCATGTTGGCTGCATGCAAGGCAAACGCCCTACCGCTGTGCTATCGCTCCAGCCTAATAAATAAATAAAAATTAAATTAAATTAAAAAAGGAAACTGCAGAAGCAGTGCTGGGGTCACGCGACGCTTCTGCTTCAGTCTGCTCTGCAAGGCAGAATGTGGGGTTGGCCCTCTGAGGTGTCTGCGGAGGATGCAAAGCTCTCTCCTGTTCCAGGGACCTGTGGTGTCCTGCTGCGGAAGGTCAATGGGACAGCCATCATCCAGCTTCCTTCCAAGCGACAGATGCAGGTGTGTGATGCAGGGGAGGGCATGGCACAGGAGGAAGTTTGGGGGTGAATGATGTGGCCTGGCCTGCAGAACTCCCTTAGGGACTGTCTCCTGCCGAGTGCCTTCCTGGCCTGTCAGCGGCATTAATAGAAGAGGGAACAGAAGCTTGTTTCTTGCAGGGAGGGGGGCTCTTTATTTTTCACCTTTTTTTCTGCGGGGAACACACCCAGTGATGCTCAGGGGGCACTCCTGGTTCTGCATTCAGGAATCACCCCTAGCAGTGCTCTGGGGACCATATGGGATGCCAGGAATCGAAGCCAGGTTGTGTGCAAGGCAGACGCTGCTGTGCTATTGCTCTGAACCCTGATTTTCAATTAAAAGTTGTTTCACAGTATTATATAAAATTTCCTTTCAAGGGCCCGGAGAGATGGCATAGCGGTTTTTAAGGTATACCATCCTCAGTGGGATCCCTGGCACCGCACCGCATAGGGTCCCCTGAACACCTCCAGATGTGGCCCAGACCCCACCCCGCTCCCCCCAAAAAGGGAAAAGGCATGATTTCACTTAGGAACATGTTTCCTGGGCCAGGAAACAGTGCTTGGCTTACACACAGCGTGCCCATTTCTGTCCCCAGCGCCACTCCTGGTCCTTTTGAGCGCCTGCAGGACCCAACCCCGAGCAGTTGAGTGTGGGCCCCTCACCCCCTCCTCCTTTTTTTCCCCCCCTTCACCTACTGCACAACCCGCCCTGGCACTGAGTGATGCTTCCCCTCACCCTCCCTTCGCTAAGATTCCTGAGAGCTGGCAGTGTAGACCCGCCCCCCCCACCTCCCAGTGCCCCCCAGCCTCACCCCTTCCCCCCCACCCCCCGCAGGTCCTGGAAACGTGCATCGCCACGGTGGGCCGAGTATCCAACGTGGATCACGACCAGCGGGTCATCGGCAAGGCCGGCCGCAACCGCTGGCTGGGCAAGCGGCCTTCCAGCGGGCTGTGGCATCGCAAGGGGGGCTGGGCGGGCCGCAAGATCCGGCCGCTGCCCCCCATGAAGAGCTACGTGAAGCTGCCCTCGGCGGCCGCCCGCAGCTGATGCCCCCGCCCCTAATAAAACGACCCCTTCCTTTCCTCTCCGTGCTTCTGAGCGGGGGCCGGGCCGGGACCCTCGTGGGGGCTGGGGCGGGGGGAGAAGGGACGCGCTCCGGAGCCCCGCGGCGCCCCCAGCCCCGGCCGCGAGGGGCGGGCCCTTCCGGCGGCGAGGGGGGCCGGGCGAGGAAGAGGAAGGGTGGCGCGGGGGAGGGGCCGGCGGCGGCGGCGGCTCCGCCCCGGCCCGCCACGCCCCCTCCCGCCCCTGCGCCTCGACCCTCGGGGGGCCCGGGCGGAGCCGAGCCTCGGTCTGCAGCGCCGCCGCCGCCGCCATCGCCTGCGCCACGTCCCGAGCCCTGCCCAGGACAGGCCGCGCCGGGACCCCCGTCGGCTTCCGAGGTGGCCAGCGCCCCTACCCCGGGTCTCCCCCGCGCGCCGGGCCGGGCGCGCCCTCGCGGGGCCCCCGACCCCCTCTCTCCGGCCTAGCTCCCGGCCCTGCCTGCCTGCCCGCGGCCCCCCGCCCGCCCCGGCTCTCGGGTCCTTCCCCTCCTCCCCCCACCCCGGGGTGCTCGCGGCCCCGCACCCTGTCCCCCCCCCCCCTCGAGCCGTGGTCGCCCCCCTCTCCAACTCGCCACCGCGCGCGGCGCCCTCCCACCATCCCCCTTTCCAGCCCTCGGAGTCGTGTGTCCCCCCCCTCCCCCGCCGCCGCATTCACCCCGGGGGGGTCTCGCGTCGTCACACGCACGCGCCCGCTGGGGTCGGGTTGGGCACGCCAGCCTCCCACGCACCCGCGCTCGGGGTCCTGCGCCGTCACCCCGCCCTCGCGCGCGCGCGCACCGGCGTGGACACGGCGCGGACACGGGCACGCACTCAAACGCCCCTTGGGGTTTTGCACGCCCGCTGCCCGGAGCTGCTGGCCTGGCTCCCGGCTGCTCGGAATTCACTTGTAGCTTCGACACTGCCCCGTCCCCCCGCCCCCCCTCGCCCCTGCCCTCCCACTGCTACAAAACAACCCACCCCGGGCGCAGGGCCTGGGAGCCTCCTTCCAGCCCCTAAATTTTGTCTGCAAACTCCACCAGCGTTCCTCTGCTCAGGCCTGGCCCCACCCGGCCGGCAGCTGTTGCCACATTTGCCTCCTGGAGGCCGGGGTGTCCTTGGTTCCCTGCCCACTCCCTACCCTGCCTGTTTCTCCCCCCCTGTGTACCCCAGGTGCCAGCATGGTGGGGGAACTCCGCTACCGGGAATTCAGAGTGCCCCTGGGGCCGGGCCTGCACGCCTATCCCGATGAGCTGGTGCGCCAGCGGGTGGGCAAGGACGGGCATCCCGAGTACCAGATCCGCTGGCTCGTGCTGCGGCGCGGGGACGAAGGGGAAGGGAGCACCGGCCAGGTGGACTGCAAGGCGGAGCACATCCTGCTGTGGATGTCCAATGACGAGATCTATGCCAACTGCCACAAGATGCTGGGGGAGGACGGCCAGGTCATCGGGCCCTCGCCAGAGCCTGCGGGGGAGGCCGGGACCCTGGACAAATCCGTGCTCCTGGAGATGGAGACCGACGTGAAGTCCCTGATTCAGCGGGCCCTGCGGCAGCTGGAGAACGGCGAGGGCGCCGCCCCGCCAGCCCCGCTGCTTCACACTGTCCACGTGCTCAGCGCCTACGCCAGCATCGAGCCCCTCACGGGGGTCTTCAAAGACCCCAGGGTCCTGGACTTGATCGTTCACATGTTGAGTAGCCCCGATTACCAGATTCGCTGGAGCGCGGGCCGGATGATCCAAGCCTTGGCCTCCCACGATGCTGGTGAGGGGCCGAGGGGCGAGGGAGGGGGAGAGGAAGGCGGGCTGGGTCAGCTCAGGGCCTCCCACGAGGCGGGGGCAGGAGCCTCGGACCTCATCGGTACCTAAATGGGTCTGTTGGCCTTCTCTTAGCCCTAAAGGAAAGGAGGTGGGGGCAGGGAGATAGCATGGGGTCAGGGGCACATACTTTGCATGCGTGGGACCCCACCTCGAGCCTGGCACTGCATGGTTCTTGGAGCGTGACCAGGTACAGTTCTGATGGGCCCCAGCACTGTGATTGGGCAGACCACATTGCCGACCTGAGCGTCGCACAGTCCCTTCAGCCTAGGCAGTGAGGTCTGCCAGAAGTGCCCCAGACCTCCTAAGCATTGCTTGGAAGGGTAACCCCTCCCACACCTCCGAAGAAAAATGAAAAAGACGCCAGAGCGGTAATTCAGTGGGCAGGGCGCTTTCTTTGCAGTGGCTGACCTGGGTTCAACCCCTGGTATCCTGGTATTCCAAGCCCTGCTGGGAGTGATTCCCGAGTGTAGAGCCAAGCCTATGCCCTGAACACCTCAGGGTGTCGCCAAAAAAAAGAGAGAGAAAAGGAGGTGGGAAGTGGATGTGGGCATCTCTACAAGAGGATGCAAGGCTGGTTCCTCACGAAGCTCTGTTTCCGGGGCTGGAGCGATAGCACAGCGGGTAGGGTGTTTGCCTTGCATGCGGCCAACCAGGGTTTGATCCCCGGCATCCCATATGGTCCCCTGAGCACCGCCAGGAATGAGTTTTGAGTGCAGAACCAGGAGTAACTCCCAAGCACTTCGGTGTGTGGCCTCCAAACCAAAAACAACCCTCTCCCCTAAGGAAAAAAAAGAAAAAGAACCTCTGATTCTCTGGTCTTCTATGCAGAGGCAGACTTTAGATAATTAGAACTCAGACACTCGGATGTCTGCATCCTAATAGGATGTCTCCAACAGTAGTGTTGAAGCAAATCTTCGTCTGGTGGGGGTGAAGAGTGGGGGGCTGGGAACAGAAGGTCGGGCTGGGAGGGGAGACTGAGGAGCAGTTTCTGACTGGGGTGTGGTTCCAGCGACCCGGACACACATCCTGCTGTCCCTGAGCCAGCAAGAGGCCATCGAGAAACACTTGGATTTTGACAGCCGCTGTGTCCTGCTGGCTCTTTTCGCGCAGGCGACACTCACGGAGCACCCCATGTCCTTCGAGGGCATTCAGTTCCCGCAGGTATTCTGTGGGCATCAGGGGAGGGGGAGGGGCCACGTTGGAGAATACCTGTTCTCAGAGACGTGCAGTGGGCCTCAGCAGCAGGGCCAGGAGGACCCAGGCTGACCACCACCGTGTCCTGCAGATCCCGGGCAGGTGGCTCTTCTCCCTGGTCAAGCGGTACCTACTGGTCACGTCCCTCTGGGATCAGCTGAATGAGCACATCCAGCCCCGAGCCCAGGACAGCTCCAACCCCGAGGAGCTGAGCGGGGAGCGGAGTCGCCTGGAACTGGAGTTCAGTATGGCCATGGGCACCCTGATCTCGGAACTGGTGCAGGCCATGCGCTGGGATTGGGCATCCAGCCGGCCGGGCCCAGTGGCACCGCCCGCCAGCTCCCAGCCGCAGCCAGCCGATGCAGGCCTGGAGCTCCTGGGCGAGCAGGCCGCGCTGCCCTTCCGCAGGGCCAGGCGGTTCCGGCCGCGCACGGAGTTCGCCAGCGGCAACACCTACGCCCTGTATGTGCGGGAGACGCTGCAGCCCGGCATGCGTGTGCGGATGCTGGACGACTATGAGGACATCAGCGCGGGCGAGGAGGGCGAGTTCCGGCAGAGCAACAACGGCGTGCCCCCCGTGCAGGTGAGGACGGGTGCTGCTGGGGGTGGGGTGGGGTGGGGGACAGGCGGGGTGACCGCTCAAGGAGAAAACCCAGACATATGGGGGCCAGAGCGATAGCACAGCAGGGAGGGCGTCTGCCTTGCACGCGGCCAACCCAGGTTCGATCCCCAGCATCCCATATCGTCCCCCGAGCACCGCCAGGAGTAATTCCTGAGTGCCGAGAAAGGAGTAGCCCCTGAGCATCTCCAGGTGTGACCCACAAAGCCAAAAAAAAAAAAAAAAGGAGCCGTGAACAGATGGGCTTCTGGAGGGCTGAGGAGTCCTGAGCTGAGAATTTGGTCCCGGAAGAAACTGACTTTTCAGGACCAGGAGGACATTTGTGGACAGCAGTCCAGGCCAGGGGCAAGCATCCCCAGAGCATAGGTTGCCCATGTGCCAGTGGTCACTGTTTGCAAATTTTGCCCAGCGTGGTCATGTGACCCCTCCCTGCCTTCTCCCTGTCCTGGGCCCACTTTTCTTCCTTTCTTGTTGCTGGATGTATGTTTTCAGGGGGTTGGCAGTGGGGAACACCTCACTGTGTACCAGCACTACTCCCAGCAGAGCTCTGGGGACGTGTGGGACGAGGGATGGGACCGGGCCTCCTGCGTGCTCCGAGTCCTCCCCCTGACCTGCCATCACATCCTCAGTAGTGCTCACTGGGGGCTGCCGGCCTTTGCCGTGGTGCTTGGCGCATTCTGGTTTTTTTTTCTTTTTTTGGGGGGGGGGGTCACACCTGGCGATACACAGGGGTTTCTCCTGGCTCTACACTCAGGAATCACTCCTGGCGGTGCTCAGGGGACCATATGGGATGCTGGGAATCGAACCCTGGTCGGCCGCGTGGAAGGCAAACGCCCTACCCACTGTGCTATCTCTCCAGCCCCTCTTGGCGCATTCTGATCTGGGCGCTTGCCAGGGGCGAGGTGGGCCTCGCACAAGTGGCTGATAAGGGGTCGCTGAGCTCACACGGAGCTTCAGTTGTGGTGTTCCCACACAGATGGGGTGTGGGAGGTCATGGGACACGGGCTGTGGGGAGTGCCAGACTGCAGAGGGTCTGGACTCAGCACCAGTGACTCTTGGGGGTAGCAGTGGGGGTCCGGGGGAGACAACACACTCAGTAGTTCCCAGGGATTACTCTTGGCTCTGAGCTCCAGGATCACTCCTGGGATGGCGGTGGGGGGGCATACATGAGGGGGTGTCAGGGATTGAACCTGGGTTGGTTATGTGCAAGGCAAGTGCCCTACCTGCTGTGCTATATCTCTCCAGTCTATCATTCAGTGACACTGTCTTGGGACTGGAGCAATAGCACAGCGGGTAGGGCATTTGCCTTGCACGCAGCCGACCCGGGTTCGATCCCCAGCATCCCATATGGTCCCCCGAGCACCGCCAGGAGTAATTCCTGAGTGCAGAGCAAGGAGTAACCTCTGAGTGTTGCTGGGTGTGACCCGAAAAGAAAAACAAAACAAAACACTGGAAACAGTGACACTGTCTTCCCAGCCATCTTCTTTGTGGGGAGGAAGGGGTAGTGGTGGGGGTGAGGGTGAGGTGGGCTCATCTGGGCCACCCCCAGCAGGGCTCAAGGGCTCCTCCTGCCTCTGTGTTCAGGAGTGACCCCTGACGGTGCTCTGGGGGCCGTATGCGGTGCCCAGGATTGACCTGGGGTTAGCTGCGGCAGGGTCAGCGCCTTAAGCCCTGTGCTCTCTCTCCGGCCCCCCTTCCCCCCTGCGCTCGCCACCCCTCCCCCCTCCCAGGTGTTCTGGATGGCCACGGGCCGTACTCACTGGGTTCACTGGCACATGCTGGAGATCCTGGGCTTTGAGGAGGACATGGAGGACGTGGCCGAGGAGGACGTGTACCAGAGCGCGGCGCTTGGTGGATCTCTGGGTGCAGGTGAGCCCCGGGCGGACACGGGGGCGAGCTCCGAGGGGGCGACAGTGGGGTGGCCGCGTGGACAGTGACGTCTCCCGGCAGTCCTGCCCATCTGGCGGTGGAGGCCCATGGGGGAGCTCTACGCGGTCCCCTACGTGCCGCCCGAGGAAGAGGAGCCGGAGGAGACCGAGCACCTGTCCCAGGCCGAGTGGTGGGAGCTGCTGTTCTTCATCAAGAAGCTGGAGGGCTCCAAACACCAGGAGGTGCTGCAGATCCTCCAGGAGAACCTGGACGGGGAGGTAGGGGCCACTGCCAGGGCTGCAGGCATGTTGGGGGGGGGGCAGGAGGGCGGGAGCGAAGTTTCTAGAACCTCTGGAGGTGTTGGCGGGGCAGACCTCTCCCTGCCAGAAATGGTCTGCCATGGAGACGGGGGGAGGGTGGGGAAGGGGGCGTATACTGGGGAGATTGGTGTGCACTGGTAGAGGAATGGGTGTTTTTTGTTCTTTTTTTTTTTTTTTTTTTTGGTTTTTGGGTCACACCCGGCGATGCACAGGGGTTATTCCTGGTTCTGCATTCAGGAGTTACTCCTGGCGGTGCTCAGGGGACCATATGGGATGCTGGGAATCGAACCGTGGTCAGCCTCATGCAAGGCAAACGCCCTACCCACTGTGCTATCTCTCCAGCTCCAGGGATGGGTGTTTGATCTTTGTGTAATTGTAACTCAAACATGAAAGCTTGTAACTGTATCTCAAGGTGATTCAATTAAAAAAACAAAAACAAAAACAAACAACTCTCCCTGCTGGGAGAGAACTGGAGTAGAGCAGGGGGTGCCGATCCCCAGCCCACGGTGACGGCTTCTCCCTGGTGACAGATTCTGGATGACCAGCTCCTGGCCGAACTGGCCATGCCCATAGAGCTGGCCCAGGACCTGCTGCTCGCCCTGCCCCAGCGACTCAGTGGCGGCGCCCTCCGGGACCTCCTCACCTGCCGCATCTACCGGAAATTCGGGCTCCAGGCCCTGGCGGGACAGCCCGTCTACCCCTCCCTGCTGGCGGCCCCCACCCCGGATGCAGCCAGAGGGAAAGGTGAGACACCGGGAGGAGCTCAGAGGGGCTAAGCACGGGCTCTGCAGGTGGGTGCCCAGGTCCTCTCCAATGTCTGCGCGGAAGCACCCCCCTACTGCACCTCTAGCTGTGACCTCCTGGCTAAAACAGAAACCTAGAGGGAAAGCCCTGCATGGGCTGTAGGAGGGCACTTAGCCCCGAGCCCTGTCTGTGCTGCTCTGTGTCTGACCCTTTCTGGGAGAGGCGGCACCGTCAGGAGGAGTGTGAGATGCAGAGGGGCACCCTCCAGAAAACCAGGGCACGTGGAGAGCGAGAATAATTGCAAGCGGTTGGAATCCTTGAAGGCTTCGCGTTTAACTGTTTACTGTTGCCGAAGAGAATCATGTCGTGGTCTCATTTATTTATTTATGTTTGGTTTGGGGCTCATACCTGGCCATGTTCAGGGGTTACTCCCAGATCTACACTCAGGAATTACTCTTGGCAGTTCTTGGGACCATATGGGATGCCAGAAATCCAACCCAGGTTGGCCATGTGCAAAGCAAACACCGTCACCACTATATCATCTCTCCTGCCCCTCATGGTTTTAATTTTATCAGTTTCATACATCAAAGCTACCTCTCACACACGTAAGGCATCCACTTTACCACTGAGCCATACTCCTGTCCCTGATGTTTTTTGGTTGCCTTTTTGTTTTGTTTTTGTTCTGGTTTTTTTTGTTTGTTTGTGTTTGGGCCACACTGGGCAATGCTTAGAGGCTATTCCTGAAGGTGCTCCAAGGACCATATGGAATGCCAGGGATCAAATGTTGGCAGTGTGCAGAGCAAGTGCCCTACTACCCACTGTGTTATCTTCCTGACCTTGCCTCTGTGTTTTATATGTGAGATAGATATGTGTGTGCTTATACTTCTGCAATAGATGTGTAAGTGTACACATGGTTCATTTTAACCCTTCACTCTCTATCTTTATTTTTTTTGTTTTGGGGCACCACACCTGGCAGTGCTCAGGAGTTACTCTTGGCTCTGTGCTCAGGGATCACTCCTGGAAGGCTCAGGGAACCCTATATTGTGCCAGGACTCAAGCCTGGGTCAGCTGCATGCAAGGGAAGTTCCCTACCTGCTTGTTTTCATTTTCTTGAAAAATTTTAATTTTGTGCACCAGGGATCACACATGTGTGCTCCCGAGGTCATGCTCAGCGCCTATGGGACACCAGCAGTTGGATCTCCTGAGTGACCTGCAAGGGTGCAGGAAGGCGGCCCGAAGCCCTGTGTGATTTTTGCAGTGCCCCCTTGAGTTTTTTAATACAGAATAAAGCCCTGTTGTTTCTGGGGCCAGAGCGATAGCACAGCAGGTAGGGCACTTGCCTTGCATGCAAGCCAACCCGGATTCGATCCCTAGCATCCCTATGGTCCCCTGAGCACCGCCAGGAGTGATCCCTGGGTGCAGACAGGAGTAAGCCCTGGGTACCTCCAGGTGTGGCCAAAGAAAGAAACACACCTCTGAGTTTCTGGACAGACAGCTGCTTTGCTGCTTTGAGGTTTGAGGCTGGGCTTAGTAGGACAGTAAATTTCTTGCACGCACAGGGACCTGCATTTGTTCTTGATACCACATGAGACCCCACCCCAGCACCACTGAGGGTGGCCTGACCACTGACAACAACAAGGAATGAAATTTGAATTTGTTTTGAAGCTGTTCTATAAATATATCGAGGGGAACTGGAGAAATAGCCCGGGGGTAAGGCACTTGCCTTGGGTGCAGGTACCCCTGGTTAATCCTCCAGCACAGCATGTGATCTCCCAAGCCCCTCCAGGAGTGACCCCTGAGTGCAGGGACAGGAGTATGCCCTGAGGACTTCCCTGTGTGGCCCAGCAGCCAAAAAATGTTTAAAACAAATCCACTGAACTGCTATAACTTCCCGATTTTTTTTCTCCTTTTTGGGTCACACCTGGCGATGCTCAGGGGTTACTCCTGGCTCTGCACTCAGAAATTCCTCCTGGTGGTGCTCGGAGGATCTTATAGGATGCTGGGAATTGAACCTGGGTCGGCCGCATGCAAGGCAAACGCCCTACTCGCTGAGTTATCACTCTAGCTCCTGATTTTCCAATTTTAACCATGCTCCATGGCTATTCCTGACTCTGTGCTCAGGCACTGACTTGAGTTGAGGGTGGCAGCAAGCAGAGTGAGTGCCTTTCCCCCATGCTCGCTCTCTCTGGCCCAAACCTAACTAAAAAAAAAAAAAGTCCAGGATGAAGAGAGACCTCCAAGGCTGGGGAGCGTGCTCTGCACGCCAGCGCCCTGGCACAGCCTGGCAGTGCCTCAGCCCCAGCCCCAAGCCAGGTGAAGCCACCAAGCAAAACAGGTGGTTGCTTTGAGGATGAGGATGTGGCCATCGTCTTGTTGCCAATATAGCTTTCTGGACCCAATTAAATCGACTCATAAATCGCAGTAGGAGAGACAGCACAGGGCTTAGGGTGCAGGCCTTGCTTGTCACAGCCCCCCGCAATGTAGCATCCCCTGGTATCTCCTGGTACAGCCCTGAAGCCCCCAGGTACTACCAGGATAGCCTCAGGGTCCCATCCCCAGGGCCACCTCAGCGCCATGAGTGAAACTCGGCTCCTCCAGACAGAAGGAAAAACCCAGGGAGGGACTGGAGCAATAGCACAGTGGGAAGGGGGTTTGCCTTGCATGTGGCCGACCCAGGTTCGATTCCCAGCATCCTATATGGTGTCCTGAGCACTGCTAGGAGTAATTCCTTGAGTGCAGAGCCAGGAGTAACCCCTGTGCATTGCCGGGTGTGACCCACCCCCCCAAAAAAAAGTAGAGAAAAACCCAGGGACTAATCCAGCAGGCAGGATGTTTGCCTTGCATGGGCTGGCTAGGTTCAATCTCTGGCCCCCCCAACCTCCCCAAAATAAACCAAGAGAAGACCCTTAGGAAAGAAATGCAGAGCTGGGGCTGGAGCCGTAGTATGCAGCGGGGACGCGTTTGCCTTCCACACACATGGCCGATCTGGGTTCAGCCGACCTGGGTTCGACTTCCAGCATCCCGTTTGGTCCCCCAGAGCCCCGCCAAGAGTGATCCCTGAGTTCAGAGCCAGGAGTAACCCCTGAGCACTGCCAAGTACGGCCCAAAAACCCAAAAAGAGAAATGCAGAATTCCAGATCCGTCTCTCCACGTCCCTCCCGCTGACCACTCTGCTGACCTACACCCCCCCGCCCCCCGCAGCCAAGGACTCCCTGTCCGCGGGCACCCACACGCCCCTGCAGCGCCTGGCGGAGAGCTTTGGTTCAGCCGGGAAGATCATTCTGGAACTGGAGCACGTCCTGAGCGTGGAGAAGCCACAGGAGAGCGAGGTCAGGCCCATCCTGCAGCAGCTTCTGCAGGAGCCGCAGCCCTTCCTGGCACTGATGCAGAGTCTCGACTCGCCGCCTGCCAACAAGGCCCTGCACCTGGCCGTCCTCAGGTGAGGCCTGGGCCCGGCGGTTGGGCCCCCCCAGGTGCCCCAGGCACTGCTCAGCTCCCCACCTCCCTCTGCTCTGCAGAGTCCTGCTGCGACTGGCGGATGTCCCCGACGCCCCGCTGCTCCCCTGGCACGAGGCCATGGAAGCCTGTGTGGCCTGCCTGCAGTCCCCCGACACTGACCGAGAGGTACCCTGCCACCTTGGGGTGCTCGCCAGCCTGGCGTGGGGCGGCGCGCTAGGGGGAAGCCAGGAGCCTGGGAACTCTTGCAGAGGGCTTCAATTTTAAATTAGAATTCCGATGAGCTGGAGAGAGAGTGCAGAGGCTAGGGCGCTTGCCTTGCATGCAGCCCACCCAGGTTTGGTCCCCTCGGCCCACCAGGAGTGATCCCTGAGTGAAGCCAGGAGTCAGCCCCGAGCACCTCTGGGGGTGGCCCCAAAACACGTGAGATAGGAGAGGGGTTAAGGCACCTTCTTTGTCCATGATTTTCCCCCATTCACTCCCTGACACCACCAGGAATGATCCCTGAGCACGGATGAGTATGACCCAGACCCACCCCACCCCCAATCAAATAAGACAAAATTGATTGTCAGGCCAGAGAGAGGACTCAGGGCCAGGCTTTGCAGCAGGAGGTCCAGGTTCAATCCCTGACGTGGCAAAGACCCCCCAAGCACAAAGCCAGGAGTAGCACCTGAGCACCTCTCAGGTATGACTTCCCTACCACAATAGAAATCACACAGTCAAATTGAATTTTATTATTTTGACTAGGTAATTTAGGGGCCGGCGTGATAGTATAGCGGATAGAGTGTTTGCCTTGTAAATGCAGCCAACCTGGGCTCGATCCCTGGCATCCCCTAGGGTCCCCCAAGCACCGCCAGGAGTGATTTCTGAGTGCAGAGCCGGGAGTAACCCCTGAGCATGACTGGGTGTGATGCGAAAACCAAAAAAAGAAAAGAAAAGAAACACAAAAATTAAATCCAAATCCAAACAGCATAATATAGTATGTACTGAGAATTCTTGCTCCCATCTAAGCTCCTGTTGTATCTTCCCCTGCTCTCTCCGCGCGCACACGCACACACACACACACACACACACATGCACACACACATACACACACTGTGGGTTGTCACGAGTTCATTTTTATTTCCTTCTGGTGCTTCCTTGCACAGATACAAATGAATTCAAAAGTTCAGCCTTGGGGCTGGAGCGATAGCACAGCAGGTAGGGCCTTTGCCTTGCATGTGGCTGACCCGGGTTCGATTCCCAGCATCCCATATGGTCCCCTGAGCACCGCCAGGGGTGATTCCTGAGTGCAGAGCCAGGAGGAACCCCTGTGCATCACCAGATGTGACCCAAAAGAACAAACAAACAAAAACAGCATCCACCCAGCATTAGTCACTAAGCATGGCTGAGTATAACCAAAAAAAAAAAAAAAAAAAGTTCAGCCTTACTTGCTGTTTTCTTCCTTGTACCAAAAATTGTAGAGGGGCTGGAGAGATAGCATAGCAGTTAGGGCGTTGGCCTTGCACGCACCCGACCCAGGTTCGATTCCCAGCATCCCATAGGGTCCCCTGAGCACTGCCAGGAGTAACCCCTGTGCATCGCCGGGTGTGACCCCCCCCCAAAAAAAGCAAAAGTTGTAGAGGCCCCGGGAAGCAGCTCGACGGTAGAGCACACACCTTGCGTGAATAAGGCCCTGGGTTCCATCCCTGACACCCCCCAAAATAAAGACTTTAGAAACAGAACCCAGAAGGCCTTAGAGAGAGTCCGTGGGCTGAGCACGTGTGTTGCCTGTGGGAGCTGTATCCCTGCTACCACCGGCACCTCCCCCAACACACACACACGACATTCAAGCCACAGTGTCCCCTTCCAGATGAGTGAGGGGAGTACAGATGCTCTGCATCCTGAGGACTTGGGAAGGGGCTGGAGCAGTCGGGCCCCAGGGCTCAGACACAACCTGTTCCTCCACACCCTCCATTCCAGCCCAGTCCAGTCTGCTCTGCTAGGAGTCCAAACAGTGCCCCCGTCCCCAGGAGGTTCCCCTGTGACATCTGCTGTCAACAGAATCAGTAGCTGAGAACCGGGGGACATGTCTGTCTGTCCTTACCATTTCTGTCTTTGGTTCTCTGACACTGCTCCGTTCCCTCTGTGTCTTTTTTTTGCTGTTTGGTTTTCGGGTCCCAGCCAGTGGCCTAGATGGTCAGGTGTCGTTTCCAGGAGTGCTCAGAGGACCCGGGATCCAGTGCGGGGCTCCCTGACCCAGAGCAGGCACTCAATCCTCTGAACTGTCCTCTCAGCCCCCTCCAGCCTCCATCTGCCAGTCCCCGTCCCCCCCCACCCACCTGCCCTGACCTCCCGCCGCCCGCAGGTGCTGCAGGAGCTGATCTCCTTTCTGCACCGCCTGGCCACGGTCAGCAGGGACTACGCCGTGGTGCTGAACCAGCTGGGAGCCCGGGACGCCATCTCCAAGGCCCTGGAGAAGCATCTGGGGAAGCTGGAGCTGGCCCAGGAGCTGCGGGACCTGGTGTTCAAGTGTGAGAAGCATGCCCACCTCTACCGGAAGCTCACCACCAACATCCTGGGGGGCTGCATCCAGGTCAGAGGAGGGGCGGAGGCGCGGCAGTGTGCGGGGCCCGGGGGGGTTCTGAAGCTTGCACTGGCCCCTGGGCTATTCCCACGGAAGCAGCCCCGTGGTCTCAGGGCTGTTCTGTGTTGCCCACGTGCCTTGCACCCCATCCTCCTCCATCCCGTGGTGGCTGCAGATGGTGCTGAGCCAGATCGAGGACCACAGACGCACCCGCCGACCCATCAACGTCCCCTTCTTCGACGTCTTCCTCAGATACCTGTGCCAGGGTGTGTGCCCACCTTGATCTGTTTTTCCAATTTCTTGGGTTTTTTTGTTGTTGTTGTTGTTGTTGAGTTTGGTTTGGTTTGGGGGCCACACCCGGCGTTGCTCAGGGGCGACTCCTAGCAGGGGTGGGGGGACCACATGGGATGCTGGGCATCGAACCCAGGTCAGCCTTGTGCAATGCAAACCCCGTCCCGTTGTGCTCGCCCCTGGCCCCCGCTGCCCTCCATTGCCTCCGTCCGCGCTGCTCTCTGCCCGCCCAGGCTCCAGCGTGGAGGTGCGGGAAGACAAGTGCTGGGAGAAGGTGGAGGTGTCCTCCAACCCGCACCGGGCCTGCAGGCTGACCGACCGCAACCCCAGGACCTACTGGGAGTCCAACGGCACCGCCGGCTCCCACCACATCACCCTGCACATGCGCCAGGACGTGCCCGTCAGGTGCCCGCGCGACCTTTTCTGTCTGCTGTTGCAAAGACCCGCCAGGGCTGGGGGTGCGGTGCCAGGGGTGGGACTTGGGGCTCTTGCATCCACTGCCCCCCTGAAGCCAATGAGGGGGACCCTCCCTGTGGCCTGCGAGGCTCTGTGCTGACCCCGCGTCCCCGTTCCAGGCAGCTGAACCTCCTCGTGACCAGCGAGGACTCAAGCTACATGCCCGCGCGGGTGGTGGTGTTTGGGGGCGAGGGCGTCAACTCCCTGAACACGGAACTCAACGCGGTAGGGGTCCCTCCCCGCGGGCCACCCGGACACCCCCGCTGCTCCCCGGAGGGAGCCCCGTGGGAGATGGGGTCCTTTAGTCCTGTCACCCTGGACCCGTGGGTCTTGAGGGCTGGGGATATGGAAGAGAGCGCAGGGGCAGGGAGCACAACCCGCCTTGGCGTCGTCTGTGTGGGTGATGGCCCCGCGGTGCCCGCCAGGTGAACGTGCTGCCCTCGGCCACCCGCGTGATCCTCCTGGAGAACCTGACCCGCTTCTGGCCCGTCATCCAGATCCGGATCAAACGCTGCCAGCAGGTAGGGCCAGGCCTGGACTGCGGCCCCAGTACCTGCAGAATCGGGACTGCGGAGAGTGAGGCTATGGGGGGCGGGGGCGGGGGATACCCTTCCGCAGTGGGGGAGGGGAAGGGGAAGGCGAGGTGCACAGCGGCCTGTGCCTCTCGCAGGGTGGTATCGACACCCGCATCCGGGGCCTGGAGGTCCTGGGCCCCAAGCCCACCTTTTGGCCCGTCTTCCGGGAGCAGCTGTGCCGGCATACTCGCCTCTTCTACATGGTTCGGGCGCAGGCCTGGAGCCAGGACATCGTGGAGGACCGCAGGGGCCTCCTGCACCTGAGCAACAGGTGAGAGAGGGCGCGGGTGTGCGAGAGAACCGGGAGGGTAGAGGGAGGATTCTTAGGGAGGCGGGCCTGGAGAGTCGTGCCGTTGGGGAGGGGCAAAACAGGAAAAGAGTGGTGGTTGCGGGCCCGAGCCAGAGCACATCGGGTAAGGTAGTGGCCTGGCATGCAGCTGACCCAGGTACAGTTCCCAACATCCATATGGTCCCCGTAGCCCCTCCAGGAGTGATCCCTGCCGGTTAGCAGTGGGGGCTTGGCGTGCAGGTGCTCGATGTCCCGTCATCTGGGGTGATGTACAGCTCAGCGCTCTGATGGCTTCTGCCCCCATCGCGTCCTCTGCCTCCTCCGAGGGGCCCAGGGGGAGGCTCGGGCAGGGCACTCGCCTGGCGGGCAGGAATCCCTGCAGCGCTGGCACCTCTCCCAAAACTGGGAGGGCCAGAGAGCTGACACAGGGGTTCAGGTGACGAGGACAGCATGGGCGATACGCCATGACCACAGGGTGCATCAGGATGTCCTTGAGACGGTCCTCGTCTTGCTTGTAACCTTGGGGACCCGGGGACGTCCTCCAGATGGGCTCATGTCCTTGAGGTGGTCCAGACCCAGCTTTGCAAAATAACACACTTGGGAATTTCTGTTCCTCGCTGTCCCGGCCAGCTGCCTGCAAATGCTCCCACCCCCATCCGATACCCTGCGCGGCTGAGCTCTGCCTCTGTTCTGAACCCAGTTTGTTTTCTGTTTGTTTTCGGACCACAACCGTCTGTGCTTAGGACTTCCTGTTGGTTCTGTTGTCTGTTGTTCTGTTTCGGTTTGGGGAGCACACCCTACTGTGTTCAGGACTTCTCTTTTGGTTTGTTGTTTTATTTTGGGGATGGAGGGGTCACGCCTAGCGTACTCAGGGCTTAACTCCCGGCTCCACACACAGGATCACTCCTGGCAGTGCTCGGGGGACCTTATGTGTTGCTGGGGATCCACTGCATGCAGGGGTGAGCTCCTGCCCGCTGTACTTTCTCTCTGGCCCAGGACCTAGTTTCGTTTGGAGCCTGAGCTCAGCTGGGCTCGCCACCACCACCACCACCATGAGCACCGCCGGGAGTCCCTCCTGAGCAGAGCCAGGAAAGGCCCCTGAGCACTGTGGCTGTGGCCCCAAAACAAAAAGAGAACAAAACCTAAAAATCTTTTCTTCCCAGACTCACTGGGGCTCTGCGCCAGGAGCAGAGTTTTGCTGACCGCTTCCTCCCCGATGACGAGGCTGCCCAGGCCCTGGGCAGGACGTGCTGGGAGGCGCTGGTCAGCCCCCTGGTGCAGAACATCACTACCCCGGGTAACCACCCCCCCCGGCCCCCCCAGCCCTGCTTGGCCCCCACTGGCCACCCGCTTCTCCACCACGAGCCATTTGGGGCGCGGGCCTCCGTGCGTCCGCCCGTCCTTCATCTCCCAGCCCTGCTGCCCTTCCTCCCCACGCCCCGACCCGGCTCCTCGCGCTGACCGCACCCTCCCTTCCAGCCTCTCTCCATGCCGTCTCTCTCCCCCCGCGGCTCCCCGCGGCCCTGGAGGCACACCTCCCCTGGCTGGTCTCCCGCTCTCTAGATGAGGATGGCGTCAGCTCCCTGGGCTGGCTGCTGGACCAGTACCTGGAGTGCCGCGAGGCCGCCCACAACCCCCAGAGCCGCGCGGCTGCCTTCTCCTCGCGGGTGCGCCGCCTCACCCACCTGCTGGTGCACGTGGAGCCCTGCGAGGTGCCCCCCCAGGCCAGTGAGTGCGGCGAGGGGCGGGGCGTGCGGGGGTGTGTGTGCCTGTATGCCTGTTCGTCGTGCAGAGGGGTGTGTGTGTATGTGTGTGTGTGAACCAGTTTATCATGCAGAGGGGTGTGTGTGTGTTTGTGTGTGTGTGCCTGTATGCCTGTTCATCATGCAGAGGGGTGTCTGTGTGTGGATGTGTGTGTGTGAACCAGTTTATCATGCAGAGGGGTGTGTGTGTGTTTGTGTGTGTGTGCCTGTATGCCTGTTCGTCATGCAGAGGGGTGTCTGTGTGTGGATGTGTGTGTGTGAACCAGTTTATCATGCAGAGGGGTGTGTGTGTGTTTGTGTGTGTGTGCCTGTATGCCTGTTCATCATGCAGAGGGGTGTCTGTGTGTGGATGTGTGTGTGTGTGAACCAGTTCATCGTGCAGAGGAGTGTGTGTGTTTGTAGTGTGAACCTGTTCATCATGCGGGGGGAGTGTGTTTGTGTGTATGTGTGTGTGCCTGTATGCCTGCTCATCATGCAGAGGGGTGTCTGTGTGTGTATGTGAGCTTGTTCATGCAGAGAGGTGTGTGTCAGTCTGTGGTGTAGGGTGTGTATGTCTAGCGTTTTCATTCCTGGTGTGTGTGAGAGAGAGCCTATTCATCATGCAGAGAGGTGTGTGTGTGTGTGTGTGTGCCTGTTCATCATGCAGAGGTCGGTGTGTGTATGTATATGTGAGCTTGTTCATGCAGAGGGGTGTGTGTGTCAGTCTGTGGTGAAGGGTGTGTGTGTCTAGCATTTTCATGCCTGGTGTGTGTGTGTGTGTGAGAGAGAGAGAGAGAGAGAGAGAGAGAGCCTATTCATCATGCAGAGAGGTGTGTGTGTGTGTGTATATGTGTGCGCCTCTTCATCATGCAGAGGGGTGTGTTGTGTGTATATGTGAGGTTGTTCATGCAGAGGGGTGTGTGTGTCTAGCATTTTCATGCCCGGTGTGTGTGTGTGTGTGTGTGTGTGTGTATGTGAGAGAGAGAGAGAGAGAGAGAGCCTATTCATCATGCAGAGAGGTGTGTGTGTGTGTGTATGTGTGTGCGCCTCTTCATGATGCAGAAGGGTGTCTGTTTGTGTATGTGAGCTTGTTCACGCAGAGGGGTGTGTGTGGTCAGTCTGTGGTGCAGGATGTATATGTCTAGGGTTTTCATTCCTGGTGTGTGTGAGAGAGAGCCTCTTCATCATGCAGAGAGGTGTGTGTGTGTGTGTGTGTGTGTGTGTGTGTGCGCCTCTTCATCATGCAGAGGTGTGTGTGTATATATGTGAGGTTGTTCATGCAGAGGGGTGTGTGTGTCTAGCATTTTCATGCTTGGTGTGTGTGTGTGTGTGTGTGAGAGAGAGAGAGAGAGAGCCTGTTCATCATGCAGAGGGATATGTGTGTGTGAGTGTGTGTGTGTGTGTGTGAACCTGTCCATCATGCAGAGGTGTGTGCATGTTTGTGTGTGCCTGTTCATCATGCAGAGGGGTGTCTGTGTGAGTATGTGAGCTTGTTCATGCAGAGGGGTGTGTGTCAGTCTGTGGTGTAGGGTGTGTGTGTCTAGTGTTTTCATTCCCGGTGGTGTGTGTTCCTGTTTATCATGCAGAGGGGTGTCTGTGGGTGTGTATATGTGAGCTTATTCATGCAGAGGAGTGTGTGTGTCTGTGGTGCAGGGTGTGTGTTTCTAACGTTTTCATTCCTGGGGTGTGTGTGTGTGTGTGTGCGCGCAAGAGAGAGAGAGAGCCTGTTCATCATGCAGAGGGGTGTGTGTGTATGTGTGTGTGAGCCTGTTCATTGTGCAGAGGGGTGTGTATGTGTTTGTGTATGTGTGTGAGAATCTGTTCATCAGGCAGAGGTGTGTGTGTGTGTGTGTGTGTGTGTGCGCACACGTGCGTGCATCATGTCCAGAGACTGCCTGTCGGGCTCCCCCTCGGAGGAAGCCGGGCGCTCAGGGCCGCCCTTCCCTTCTCGTGCAGAGGGCAGGAACCGAAGCCACGACTGGAGCTCGCTGGCCTCGCGGGGGCTCCCCAGCAGCATCCTGCGGAACCTGACCCGCTGCTGGCGGGCCGTGGTGGAGGAGCAGGTGTGCTGGGGCCCGGGGCCGGGCGGGCGGGTGGGCGGGTGGGCAGCCCGCAGCACCCGTCACGTGGCCGCCCGCCCTGCAGGTGAGCAGCTTCCTGAGCTCGCACTGGCGAGACGACGACTTCGTGCCGCGCTTCTGCGAACACTACCACCACCTGCACAAGGCCAGCGCCGAGCTGTTCGGGCCGCGGGCCGCCTTCCTGCTGGCGCTGCAGAGGGGCTGTGCCGGGGCCCTGCTGAAGCTGCCCTTCCTGTCAGCGGCCCACGTGAGCCCCCCTCCCCGCCCCTCCCCAGAAGGGCCCTTTCCCCTGCAACCAGGAACACGGGACTTCACCATGGGTCAGAAATGCAGGGAGGGGCTGGAGAGATGGTGCTGCAGGTGGGGCTCTGCCTTGCCCGGGTTTCATCCCCGCCCTCCATGTGGTCCCCGAGCACTGCCAGGCGTGATTCCTGAGTGCAGAGCCAGGAGGAACCCCTGAGCATCGCCAGGCATGGCCCAAAAACTAACAAAAAACAAAATGTGGGAGAAAGGCACTAGGGAAATGGTTCAAGCGTTGGAGCACATGTTCGGAGAAGGCTCTGAGCTTGGTCCCTAGCACCACCCCGGGTGTGACTCTGGAGGCCTTGAGAATTGCCAGGTGTAGCTCCCCTTTAAAACAGAGTGGGGTAGGGGGGCTGGAGTGATAGCACAGCGAGTAGGGCATTTGCCTTGCATGCAGCCGACCCAGGTTCGATTCCCAGCATCCCATATGGTCCCCTGAGCACCGCCAGGGGTGATTCCTGACTGCAGAGCTAGGAGTAACACCCGAGCATCGCTGGGTGTGACCCCAAAACAAAACAAAACAAACAGAGTGGCAGGGCAGAGCGATAGCACAGTGGGGAGGGCATTTGCCTTGCACGGCGGCTGACCCGAGTTCAATCCCCGGCGTCCCATGTGGTCCCCCAAGCATTGCCAGGAGTAATTTCTGAGTGCAGAGCCAGGAGTAACCCCAGCATCACTGGGTCACTGTCACCGTCACTATCTTCCCGTTGTTCATCGATTTGCTCGAGCGGGCCCAGTACCGTCTCCATTTTGAGACTTGTTGTTACTGTGTTTGGCATGTTGAAAATATATATATACATATATATATATATCACGGACCTCCCGTTGTTCATCGATTTGCTCGAGCGGGCCCAGTAACGTCTCCATCATGAGACTTGTTGTTACTGTGTTTTGGCATATCGAGTACGTCACGGGGAGCTTGCCAGGCTCTGCCGTGCGGGCGAGATACTCTCGGTAGCTTGCCGGGCTCTCCGAGAGGGGCGGAGGAATCGAACTCGGGTCGGCCATGTTGGCTGCGTGCAAGGCAAACGCCCTGCCGCTGTGCTATCGCTCCAGCCCATATATATATATATACACACACACACATATATATATGGGTCCAGAGTAATAGTACAACTGGTTGAGCACTTCCCTTGTCCACAACAGACACGGTTTCTATCCTCAGCATCACATATGGTCCCTTGAGTACAGACAGATGTGGCCCCCGAAAAGATCAGGGGTTGAAAAGACAATACAGTGGGGAGGGCACTTGAACACCCAGCCCCATACAATCCCTGCACATAGAGCACTACCAGGTGTGGCCCAAAAGTTAAATGGAAAAAAAGTGGCTGAGGTGGGCAGCGGACGGGAGGAAGAGGTGCCCTGGACGCTGGACAGTGGTGTAATAAGACACTCTGGGGAGGGGGGTTCTAAAATGTTCTATGCATGAAATCCTGCTATTCACACTATTATGAATCACAGTGACTAAGGTAAAGTTAATTTTTTTTAAAAAAGTGGGAGAAAAGGGGCTGGAGCGATAGCACAGCGGGTAGGGCGTTTGCCTTGCACGCGGCCGACCCGGGTTCGATTCCCAGCATCCCATATGGTCCCCTGAGAACTGCCAGGGGTAATTCCTGAGCACAGAGCCAGGAGTAACCCCTGTGCATTGCCAGGTGTGACCCAAAAAGAAAAAAGAAAAGGAAAAAAAAGTGGGAGAACCAAAGAGTGGGAGGCCAGAGAGATAATAAGTGGGTAAGACTTTGCATACAGCCAACCCAGTATTTTGTTACTGCTATTGTTTTTTTGGTTGTGGCCCACACTTGGCAATACTCAGGGGTTCACTCCTGGCTCTGCACCCAGGAAATGCTGGCAATGCTCAGGGGACCATATGGGTTGCTGGGGATCAGTCCCAGATTGGTCTCGTGCAAGGCAAGCGCCATGCCAGCTGTATCATCGCCCTGGCCCCAGCCAGCTCAGTTTTAATCCTGGTCCCCCAAGGCCCACCAAGAGTGACCCCTGAGTACAGAGCCAGGAGTAAGCCCTGAGCGCTACCAGGTACGGCTGCAAAACTCAAAAAGGGTCCAGAGAGCTTGGATAGGAGTGCCTTGCAGGCAGTCAACCCCAGTTCAGTTCCCGGCACTGCACAGTCCACTCCCCCAAGCATCTGGGGTGCAGCCAGGGAGGTCCCCACTTGCTGCCAGGCTGACTGCTGACTCTGGGTCCCGAGCAGCACCATGGTCCATGGGTCTCCCACTGAGTCGTGGCCACGCTGACTGAGAATCAGGGCCCCCTTAGCACCTCTGGAAGGGTCCCCAGAACACAGGACAGACGTGAGGGCCTGGACACTGGCTTAGAGGACCAGCACAGGCGTCTCACAATCCAGGCTTTAGTCCAGTCCGCTGTGCTGCAGAGAAGCACCCTGGGGACCCAGGAGACGGCCAGGAGGTGGTGGGCAGCAAGTCAGAGGCCCCGAGCTTGTCCCCGATGCCCACCGATGCCCAGAGCTCCTGATCCCAACATAGTTGGGGGTCCCCAGAGGGAAAATGGGAAGAAAGAAATGCTAAGTGATCACAGGATGGTGTGCTGATAGATCTTCATTTTCTTCCTCTGTTTTACATGATTAAACCCAAGGATCGAACGTGGGTTGGCCACATGCAAGGCACCCCACAGCACTGTCACTCTGGCCCCTAAAAATTTATTATTATTGGGCTGGAGCGATAGCACAGCAGGTAGGGTGTTTGCCTTGCACATGGCCAACTCGGGTTCAATTTCCAGCATCCCATATGGTCCCCTGAGCACCACCAGGGATAATTCCTGAGTTCAGAGCCAGGAGTAACCCCTGTGCATCGCTGGGTGTGACCCAAAAAGCAAAAAAAAAAAAAATTATCATTATCAATGGGAAAATGGTCTGATTTCTTTGGACTGTTCCATTAAAAGCTTTATCAGGTTACTCTTTGTTCACATTAAAAACTTTCGCATGGGCTGGAGCAATAGCACAGCGGGTAGGGCGTTTGCCTTGCACGCGGCTGACCCGGGTTCGATTCCCAGCATCCCATATGGTCCCCTGAGCACCGCCAGGAGTAATTCCTGAGTGCAGAGCCAGGGGTAACTCCTGAGCATCGCCAGGTAAAACCCCCTCCCCCCCAAAAAAAAAACTTTCGCATGGGGGACCAGAGAGATAGTACAGTGGGTAAGTCCTGTGCCTTGCTCTCAACTGACCCAGGTTCAATTTCCTGGTGCCCAGTGTGGCTCCCAGAGCACATCTAGGAGTGATGCCCAAGCACAGAGCCAGGAGGAAGTCCTGACCACCACTGGGTGTGGTCCAAAGGTCAAAATAAGTAAATAGATAAAACTTCTGCATAGGAGCTAGAGAGACGCTCACTGGACTGAGTGACCGGTGCTTGGCATGGAGGAGTTCTGAGTTCATCCCCGGCCCTGCATGGCACCCAAAGCTTTCTGGGAGCGACCCACAAGCACTGAGCTAGGAGTGGCCCTTGAGGCTCTCCAGAAGTGCTCCCCTCATCTCCACAACAGCCATATAAAACTTCGCATAAATCCTCATGGCTGTAACTTAGCCATCTCACTCATTGCAGCAGAAGTAATAGGTGCTTAAAATATGCCAGACACTGGTGAGAACTGAAGCTCAAGGAAGTCCCACCCCTCCTCGGTCTGTGGCTTCCAGGGGACAAGGATGCACACAGGCCAAGCAGGGATACGGGAAGGGCTGGCCAGCTCAGTGGCTTCCGGCCCCAAGGCCAGGGACCACCCTCATGCTTCTCTCTCTTCGTTTTCATGTAACTTACTTATTTGTGGGAGTCCTCCCAAGCAGTGCTCAGGAAAGGTGACCTTTCAGTGATGCTCAGACAGTCTGGCCAGAGGTTTCATGCAAGAGCCCAAGGACATGCTCGGGGCCTCCAGGCTGCACCAGGGCTGCCCAGGGGAAGACGTGGGGGGCATGGATCTGGGGTCCGCTGCGTGCAGGGCTGCCTTCACCTACTATCCCTTCAGGCCTTGTCATTCCTGTTGGTGATTTGGGCTACACCCAGCTGTACCCAGGGCTTCCTCCTGGCGCTGAGTTCAGGACCCACTTCTGTTGGGACTTGGGGGACCATATGGGGTGCCGGAAATGGAACCCCAGTCAGCCACAGGCAAAGCAAGTACTTGCTGTACTATTGTTCCAGCCCACCTGTTTTTTTGTTTGTTTGTTTTCAGTCTTTTGATTTAATGTTCATTATGATTAGGTATTTTTTCTTTCTTTTTGGGTCATACCCTGCGTTGCACAGGGGTTACTCCTGGCTCTGCACTCAGGAATTACTCATGGTGGTGCTAGGGGATCAGATGGGATGCTGGGAATCGAACCCGGGTCTGCCGCGTGCAAGGCAAATGCCCTACCTGCTGTGCTCTCACTCCAGCTTCCCCCCACCCTGCCTTTTTTTTTAAAGGATATTGGGGGGTCAGAAAGGGTAGTACAGTGGGTGAGGCACTTGCCTTGCACACTGCCAGCCTGGGTTCTATCCCCCTGAGCCCACCTAGAGTGATCCCTGAGCACAGAGAACAGCAGGTGTGATTCCCCCCAGAAGAAATTTTTTTTTTTTTTTGCTTTTTGGGTCACACCCGGCTATGCACAGGGCTTACTCCTGACTCTGCTCTCAGGAATTACTCCTGGCAGTGGGGACCATATGGGATGCTGGGAATCGAACCCGGGTCGGCCGCGTGCAAGGCAAACGCCCTACCCGCTGTGCTATCGCTCCAGCCCCCGCCCCCCAGAAGAAATCTTTTAAAAAAGTTCTTGTAGGGATACCCTGGGAATGCTCGGGGAGTTACTCGGGGAGTGATCGTGTAGTGCAGGCCTCAGCCCCAGGGCCTTTGCACATGTCAGACTCATGCTCTACTTGGGGCCGTTTAGTATTAGACACGCTCCGGTGAAAAGAAGCACAGTGCTTTTGTTTAGTTTGTTAAGTATGCATGTTTTGTCATTCCATTATTTTAGGCACTGATTGACAATACTGTTCCTGCTAGGGATCCCTACAAGCAATGTCCTAGCACCTCCCGCTTCACGAGTGTCTGCCCCGTTGCCTTGGGGTTCTCTCCTCAACTTTCCCACCCCACACTCCCAGCCGCAACGCCCCACGAACTCATTTCTGTACATCAGTTCCCAGGTTCTGTTGCCTTTGGCCATTTATTATCTCCGTGCTCTGCCAGAGCACTTTAATTGGGGCCAGAGAGAGAGGTACGGCACAGCAGATCGGGTGCTTAACCTGCACGTAACCAACCCGGGTTCAATCCTTGGCGCCTACTGATCCCCGAGCCCCTTCACAAGTGATCCCTGAGTGAGTGCAGAGCCAGGAGTAAACCCTGAGCAGCACTGGGTGTGGTGCCCCCCCACCCCCCAAAAGCCAACAATTTTCGTCATTGTTCTTTTTTTTTGGGGGGGGGGGAATGGGTCACATCTGACTGGGTTCGGGGCTTACTCCTGGCTCTGTGCTCAATATTCTCTCGTGGTGGTGTTCAGAGGACCATACGCAGTGCCGGAGATTGGATCTGGCTAGGCTGTGTGCAAGGCAAACACCCACTCTATTGTCTCTCCAGCCCTTAATCATACTTCTTATTTATTTATTGTGTCATTTGGGGGGGGGGCGCACACCCAGAAGTGCTCACGGGACAGTGCTCATGGGAAGGAACCCGGGACTCCAAGCAAAGCCCGTGCTCGGCCCCTTGCAGTGTCTTAGCAGAGCGTTCTGGCGAGGAGCAACTGCGTCCTCTCCCGTCTCCCGCCCGCCCTCGGGTCACAGTCTTCCCGCCACCCTCCCTCCCGCCCAGGTGAGCGAGCAGTTTGCCCGCCACATCGACCAGCGGATCCAGGGCAGCCGCATCGGCGGGGCCCGCGGGCTGGAGATGCTGGCGCAGCTGCAGCGGTGCCTGGAGACGGTGCCCACCTTCACCGGGCTGGAGCTCGCCACCACCTTCGAGCACTACTACCAGTGAGTGTGGGGCAAGCGTGTGGGGCCCGGGGCAGGGCGGGGAGCGGCGGCGGGGGTGGGGTGGGGTGGGGTGGGGGGCAGGCGGGAGGCTGGGCGGGCCGTGCCCAGGGCCCCCCTGAGGCCGCCCCTGGGCTGTGTGTGCTGCAGACACTACATGGCGGACCGTCTCCTGGGCATGGGCTCGAACTGGCTGGAGGGGGCCGTGCTGGAGCAGATCGGCCTCTGCTTCCCCAACCGCCTCCCCCAGCAGATGCTGCGGAGTCTGGGCGCCTCCGAGGAGCTGCAACGCCAGTTCCAAGTGTACCAGCTGCAGCGGCTGGATCAGGAGCTCCTGAAGCTGGAGGACACGGAGAAGAGAATGCAGGTGGGCGCCAGCGGGCCCGGGATGCGGGGGGACTGCACTGCGCCCCCCAGCGCCGGCCCCCTGCCTGGGGACTCCCCGCTGTGCCTCTCTTAGGTGGGCCGCTTGGAGCAGCACAAGGGGAGGAAGGAAGGGGAAACTGAGGAACCCGGGGCGGCTGCGGCGGCCGCGGGCTCCGAGGATGAGGACGAGGACGAGGACCTGTACTACGAGGGCGCCATGCCCGACGTGTGTGTGCTGGTCCTGACCCCCCGCTGCTGGCCCACTGCCTCCATCTCCCACACTCTCAACCCCAGAGTCTGTCTGCCCGCCTACCTGAGAGGCACCTTGAACCGATACTCCAACTTCTACCGCAAGAGTGAGGAGCTGGTGGAGGGCGCTGGGCCGCGGTGGCATGCTTGGGGTGGGGGGGGGGAGCCTGGGGTTGTAGGGCGGGGGGGGTGGGCGTGAGAAGAAGGGGCCAGAGCGACAGGACAGGGGGAAAGGTGTTTGCCTTGCACGCAGCTGACCCGGGTTCGATCCCCAGCATCCCATGTGGTCCCCCTGAGCACCACCAGAAGTGATCCCTGAGCACAGAGCCAGGAGTAACCCTGAGCATCGCTTGGCGTGGCCAAAAAAACGGAAAAAAAAAAGTGGGTGGGACTGGAGAGATAGCACAGCGGGTAGGGCGTTTGCCTTGCACGCGGCCAACCCGGGTTCGACTCCCAGCATCCCATATGGTCCCCTGAGCACCGCCAGGAGTAACTCCTGAGTGCAGAGCCAGGAGTAACCCCTGTGCATCGCCAGGTGTGACCCAAAAAGAAAAAAGTGGGGGAAGGGGCTTTCAAGCACCACATGCCCAAGCTGACGTCCTTTCTGCTCTAAGAGATGCCCAGTGGACCGGGGAGATGGGTCCAAGGGCTGGAGCACATCCTTGTGTGCAGGAGTCTGGGTCGAGCCCTGGCACTGCAGGGTCTCCTGGCCCAGCCGAGACTAACCCCTGGGAACTGCCAGTGTGGCTCCCCCCCCCCTCCAGAAACAAAACAAAACCAAACAGACCCAGGACTCAAGGGTTTCCTGGGTGAGGATTTGGCTCAGCTGGTGATACGAAGCTCTGGGGTCAGAGCCCAACACTCCTTGGCCTCTGAGCACCATGGAATATCCACCCTTAAAGGAAAATTGAGACCCAGGACTTGCTGGCTGTTGGCAGGATAGAGACCGGAGACTTCTGAGGCCACCAGAAAGCGTGTTTTCAGCGCTGGAGTGATAGTACAGCGGGTGGGGAGTTGGCCTTACATGTGGCCGACCCAGGTTCAATCCCATCTGGTCTCCCCAGCACTGCCAGGAGTAAGCAAAAATCCAAAGGGGGTTAAAAAAAAAAAAAAAAAAAACAAAGAGACAACTGTTGTTTGGTCAGTTCTGGAGACGGGGCTCTTGGTCAGAATCCAAGAGAGGGAGGTGGCTTGTAGGGGAAGTGAGGGAGTATGAGTTTCAAAGAAAAGTGTGGGTGCGCAGGACTCGAGCACTCGGTGGCCGAGAGTGTCCCCCTGGCCAGCCCATGGCGAAGGACAGACGAAGGACTGGGGGAACGGAGAAACGGGGCCCGGGCTTGTTGGTGGTCAGTCTATTAATCCCTCCTCCCCAGCGGAGTCCAATCTCCCCCCATACAGCACGGTCATAGTCATGGTGTTGGGCGTAGTCCCAGTCATCGTAGGTCCATCATTCTCATCCTCATAGCCCTCGACCTAGTTCTAGTTCTCCCGTTGCCCTTCCAGCGTAGTTATATAGCAATCATGCAGGGTGGAGGTACACACAGGTGGGGTTGAACGTTGTCATACCAGCAAACAGAGGTAAAACCACCCCTTAGGGGAAGTTCTAGGAGATCAACTCAAGGTACAGAATCTCATCTGAGGTTTCAGATGACTAGGAGATCCACGCAAAGGCGGGATTCATTCTAGGGTGGATTGCTTTCTCCTTTCCTCCGCTAGTAAGCCACTTAAACAATCATAGTAAATTTACTTCTTATAATATTTCTGGGCTGGAGCGATAGCACAGTGGTAGGGCGTTTGCCTTGCACGCAGCCAACATGGCCGACCCGAGTTCAATTCTTCCACCCCTCTCGGAGAGCCCGGCAAGCTACCGAGAGTATCTCGCCCGCACGGCAGAGCCTGGCAAGCCACCCGTGATGTATTCGATATGCCAGACACAGTAACAACAAAGTCTCCAATGGAGACGTCACTGGGCCTGCTCGAGCAAATCGATGGTCAACGGGAGGGCCTTTACCTTTACTTTACTATAATATTTCTATTCATTTTGTATGAACACAGTAACAGATATATTAAGCTTAAAGGTTGGGTCTTCCTGGGGACATCTCGCTGTATATCCCAGACCATAGTCCTCAGGCCAGGTTAGACTTTCCTTAACCCCAGCAGCAGGGTTCTTATTCAGTTACTTCTTTTGGGTCATGTCAGAGTTTGTTCCATGACAATGCTTTTTTAATTTTTTTTTTTTTTTGCTTTTTTGGGTCACACCTGGCGATGCACAGGGGTTACTCCTGGCTCTGCACTCAGGAATTACCCCTGGAGGTGCTCAGGGGACCATATGGGATGCTGGGAATCGAACCCGGGTTGGTCGCATGCAAGGCAAACGTCCTACCCGCTGTGCTATTGCTCCAGCCCCATGACAGTGCTTTTGACTTATACTTCTGGTGCTTAGCTTGTCCCTTTTTGATTCCAGGGTAGCTTACAGCTTGCCCTGGGTTCGTCGGATCCCTTTGTCAGGACCCTCCTTTTGGGGATGTTAGGAAGTAAAGGCAACTAAGGCTTAAATCAGTTAAATATGAAGAATAGCACTGTAGCACTGTCCTCCCGTTGTTCATCGATTTGCTCGACGGGCCCAGTAACGTCTCCATCGTGAGACTTGTTGTTACTGTTTTGGCATATCGAATACTTCACAGGGAGCTTGCCAGGCTTTGCCGTACGACCGAGATACTCTCGGTAGCTTGCCGGGCTCTCCGAGAGGGGCAGAGGAATCACGGAGGAATCGAACCCGGCTCGGCTGGGCCACCGCGTGCAAGGCAAACGCCCTACCTCTGTGCTATCGCTCCAGCCCAACATGAAGGATACTTAGAAGTAATATTATTTTGGAGTCAATTAACTCCCATGTTACAGAGCATAGCATCAACTGCCTTTCTGTGTCTAGACAAAAAAGGACATTGCAAAATTAGGCAAATGACATAAAGGAAAGAGAAAAGCAATGTAGGATTATTAGTGCGTGATGGAATTGGGCGTGGCTTAGGAGCACAGTTGTGGGAGTAACTCAGGAAACCTAAGCTCCCTGGGGGAGGAGCAAGGACAACCCGATGTTATCCAACAGGGGAGGGGTAGTGGATGATAGAGGGGTGTGTAGGGGGGGTGGATTGTAGGGGGAGTGTGGGGGGGTGTGGAGTGTAGGGGTGACGGGGGACAGTGCGACTCATCCCTGAGCTTGGCAGCTGGGTGAGTGACCAAGAGGAAACGAGCGTCACACGTGACCTCCGGGAGAGTCAGGCCTTCCTGAATCCGTGTTCTGGTTGATCGTCCACCAGTGTGTTTGGTTGTTGGGCCACACCTGGCAGTGCTGCGGGTTCCTCCTGGCTCTGCCCTCAGGAGTCACTCCTGGCGGCGCTCAGGAGATCGTGTGGGATGCTGGGGATGGGCCCGGCTCTGCAGTCCTCCCCACTACCTTATCGTTCTGGCCTCCCCCACCCCCCCATCTTTCGGTTTGAAGAGACCCCGGCCCCACCTCACGTCCTTGCTTTGACTCCCAAAAGGAGCAGAAAAGATCTCAGGGTTTAGGGAGAGAGTTCAGCAGGCTGGAGCATCTGCCTGGTGTGCAGGCGGCCGGGTTCCAGCCCTGGGGTGCCCTAGATAGACCCTCCCGGGGTGGGCTGCAGCCCCCTGGGGCTCCCTCGCAGGCAGGCACAGAGGAGGCAGGTGAGGGACCCCACGTGTCCATGCACCAGGGATGAAGTCTGCCCAGGGGCGCCACCCACAGCCCCTCCTGTCTCTCCCGGCCCCCCAGGTCACAGCTCCCCGGCCCTGGAGCAGGGCGGCCCGAAGCGGCTGCAGTGGACGTGGCTGGGCCGGGCGGAGCTGCAGTTCGGGGACCAGACCCTGCACGTGTCCACGGTGCAGATGTGGCTGCTGCTGCATCTCAATGACGTGCAGGTGACCGCCCCCCCCCCCAGCTTCCCCTCCCCACATTTCCATCCCACCCTGCCTCGCCCCTGCAGAGGCCGCAGGTGTGACCGCCTTGGTCCTCCCCACATAGGCCGTGTCCGTGGAGAGCCTGCGGGCACTGTCCGGGCTCTCTCCCGACATCCTGGACCAGGCCATCGGGCCCCTCACAGCCCCGCGAGGCCCCCTGGACCTGCAGGAGCCCAAGGACGTCCCTGGAGGTAGCACCCCTCCCCCGGTGGACAGCCCCGGGTCCAGCGCCGGCCCCCCGCCCCGCGCTCTTGGCTGACCCCTGCTCCTTCCAGGGCTGCTCAGGGTCCGAGAGGACTGGGACGAGCCCCAGCCGAGGAGGGCCAGCGTGTGGCTCATCCCGCCCCCGACGTACCAGAGCGCCGAGGACGAGGAGGGTCGCAGTATGGAGAAGAGACGGAACCTTCTCAACTGCCTCATCATGCGCATCCTCAAGGCGCAGGGAGACGAGGGCCTGCACATCAACCGGCTGGTCTGCCTGGTGGGTGGTGGGCCCGGGGTGCCCCCCGCACCCATCCCCCAGCCCCGCGTGCCAGGTGGACTTCCCGTCTGGCCAGACGCAGAGCTGAGCCGGGCCCTGACTGCCCCTTTCCTCTCCGCGCAGGTGCTGGAGGCCTGGCAGAAGGGCCCGTGCCCGCCCCGGGGCCTGGTCAACAGCCTGGGCCGGGGGGCCGCCTGCAGCAGCACGGATGTGCTGGCCTGTATCCTGCATCTCGTGGGCAAGGGCACAGTGAAGCGCCAGGAGGGCCGGCCGCAGATGCTGTCCTACGCCGTCCCCGTGACGGTCCTGGAGCCCCACACGGAGTCCCTGAACCCCCGCTCCTCGGGCCCCAACCCCCCCCTCACCTTCCACACCCTGCAGATCCGCTCCCGGGGCGTGCCCTACGCCTCGGGCACCGGCACCCAGAGCTTCTCCACCTTCCGGTAGCCCTGGGAGCTGGGCTGAAGGCTGGGTGGGGCCCGGCTGGTTACCCAAATAAAGTGCAGGAGGGTGATTGCTTGCTTTATTTTTTTGTTTTTGCTTTTGCTCAGGGGTTACTCCCAGCGGTGGTCAGGGGGCCATATGGGAGGCCGGGGATAGAACCCCTGTTGGCCCACGTGCAAGGCAAATGCCCTCCCTGCTGTCCTCTGGCCCAGCAAGCTCTTTAAGGCCCAGGCGTGCCTTCAGTGACCGCTGTGCGCAGAGGGGGAGGCGGTGTTCCTGGCACAGCGGTGCCCACCCTCTGGTCCTAGGTAGCTCGTGCCCTCAGTGGCTTGGCCTTCCCTTGTGGGCGGGGGTGTCGGTGGACCAGATGGAGCTTTTTCCTTTCTCGAAGGGGATGTGGCGACAAGGCAAGAGCCCCCAGCCCACCATGCCTGTGCCCTGGGCAGCGGACCCAGGGTGCCCCTCGTCCTGGCGTGTGGAACTGCATTGACAATCTGGGGCTCTCTGAGGAGGGCGTGGCCTTGGGCACAGGCTGGGCCAGGGAGTCCCTCTTTGGCCGTACCCCAGCAGGGGATGCAGAGCGCTGCCGCCCTCGGTCATTGGGCAGCGGGGGAGCAGGTAAGGTGGGGCCCCCTCTGAAACTCCTGGCCGCACCCCTCCCCAGAGGCACACAGGAGCAGTTCGGACTGGTGGGCCCCGGGACAGGCCATGCTGTGCAGCTGTATAGGCTCCCCTGCCCCCAGCATGCTGAGGTGGGGCCAGTGGAGAACAGAAATGCCCCCCAGACCCTGAGCCCAGGGTTCCTGCATCTCAGAGGGAGCTGGGTACCACCTAGAACTGAGATTTGGAATGAGAGGGTGAGGGCCATACCCAGCAGTGCTCAGGAGTCATTCCTGGCAGGACTTGGGGACCATGCAGTGCCAGGGATCAAACTCAGGCCTCTTCCATGCAAAGTGTGGGTTCAGGCTGTTGAGACTCTCTCTGGCCCCAGAACTCAGATTTGGAATATAGATGGTCCCCAAATTACCAAGGTTTTCAGGCTGGAGCGATAGTACCGTAGGGGAAGGGCGTCTGCCTTGCATTGCAGCTGACCTGGGTTCGATGCCCAGCATCCCATATGATCCCCTGAGCCCACCAGGAGTCAGCCCTGATCATTGCTGGGTATAACCTGAAAACTGGGAAAAAGTTCAGATGGTTTCATTTGGAGTTTTGCTTTTTTTTTTTTTTTTTTTTTTTTTGGTGGTTGGAGGCCAAGGGGTACTTCCAGTAATGCCAGCAGGAGCCAAACCCAGAGCTCCTGTGTGCTTTTTTGTTTTTTGTTTTTTTCTTTTTGGGTCACACCCGGTGATGCTCAGGGGTTCCTCCTGGTTCTGGTTCTGCACTCAGGAATTACCCCTGGCGGTGCTCAGGGGACCCTATGAGATGCTGGGAATCGAACCCAGGTCGGCAGCGTGCAAGGCAAACACCCTCCCTGTTGTGCTATCGCTCCAGCCCCGCTCTTGTGTGCTTTGCATGTGCTTCCAGCCTTTGGGCCATCTCAGCTTTTCCAGCTTTTTGGTGGTGGCAAAGTGACAGTCAGTTGTAGGAATCCTTTTCCGGTTTTGGGCTTTGCCCTGGCATGGGTCTGATGCGGTCGCATGAGCCTGGGCAGGGCCAGGGACCCGTGGTGCCCTCAGCCCCGGGGCCAGGGAAGCCGCTGCCGCACCTTTTGCCTCTAGGGTGGTGCCAGGGGCCTGAGCTATCACGAGGGCCTGCGTGGGACCGGGGCGTGGCTAAGAAGCTGTGTCCAGGAACCGCCCTGGTTTCAAGCCCCTGCACGACATGTACCTTGAGCACTGCTGGGCATGACCTCCACGCCCAGCCAGGAGCAGACCCCAAATAGCTCCCCCCACCCTTGGCAAATGGTTTTGGGTTACGGGATCTCGCGGTACTCCAAGCTAACAAAGGTGTGCTGAGCCTGCTGGCAGCAGGCGAGGTGCACCAGCTCCCGTGTTCAGTCCTGATGAAGTCTCCCAACTCAGCCTCAGAGAGTGTGTGAGAGGCAGGGAGCACAGGGGTCGAGGCTCTTGAGTCCTTGCTTTGCACAGGCCCTCCCCCCTCTGCTGAGAGTGACCCCTGAGCACCACTGGGTGTGCCCCGCCAACAAACATGCAAAAGGGCTATCAACACGGAATCCCACTCTAAGTCAAGGAAGCTGGGTCTGAAAGGGGGAATCAGTACGCCCCGGAGGAGGCCACAAAGCAGGGTGGGCGGGCAAAGGCGGCCCCCCTGGATACAGGGCCCCTGCTCGCTCTGCTCTGAAGCTCGGTGGCCCTGGGACTAGGCTGTGGGACAGAGCGTGAGCCCACGACACACGTGGCTGCGGTCTGTCGCCTGGGGTGCTGTGCACCCCCACACGGGAGCCCGCACGGCTGGAGCGTGGCAGTGGGGAGGAGGGTTGCTCTGCATTGGGCAGTGGGGTTTGATCCCCGAGCCCCGCCGAGAGAGAGCCCTGAGCACTGCCAGGTGTGACCCAAAAAAACAGACCAGCGAAACCCTGCCGCCGCCCTCCAGCGGCCCGAGCCGGGTCCCGACCCTCAGCGTCTCATCCTTGGGGTTCAGCTCTGAGCCCCTCCTTTCCCATCGGCGGCCCCTCCCCCCGCCCCGAAAGCGTCTGTGCAAGATCTGACCCTCAGGCCCGGGAGCGCATGGCAGAGGGCTCCTCTCAGGGAGAGGCGGCCACGTCTCCTTCGTGTTTCTGGAGCTGACACATCCTGGCCAGGGAAACGCACCAGGACTGAGCCACCTCCCTGGCCCTACAACCCTAGCGAAACCCCCCACGTGCTGAGCGTGACCGGGCAGCACTGTGCACCCTGACACCCACGTCACGGGAGCGTCATCCTCCGCACACTGCCACCCAGTGTGCCACCCAGCCCCCGCTCCCATCAAAGGGACAACAGCAGCTAAAACCAGGGGCCAAGAGACCCCCAACAGGCTTTGCGTGCAGGACTGGGGGTGGGCTTCAGTCCCCAGCACCAAGTCACACAGTGTCCCAGCACGGAGGGGGCAGCTCCCAGCTCCACTGGGTATGACCCCAAAAGACCCCTCCCAAAAAAAAATCTATTATCAGGCCAGCCTGTGCGGGGGGTCGGGGGGGGCAATACCTAATTGTGCTCAGGGATCGATCCTGATGTACAGGGACCCTATGGGGTGCCAGGGATCAAAGCTGGGGCCAGTCTTCGCCTACCTGCTGTGCTCTCTGGCCCCTGGGCTGGGGCCTCCTGGTGTGGCTACAGTCCTGGCCTGCTGCAGGAGATCCTATTACTGTCTCTGACCCACACTGGACCCCTCAGCTGCGACCCCCAGCAATGGCCGACTCTCCAGACGCTTAGGAATATGCTCCCTTTTAGCCCTCAGCCCCGTCCGCTGTCCTGCACATAACCTCACCCACCTCTGCACTGCCCAGTGCACTGGCCGTCCCGGGCGTCGGGCCAGCTGTCCTGACGCGGCCCTTCCCTTCTGTGCCAGTCTGTGCCAGGAAGGACCTGTGCCTGTGTCTGCCCTCGGCACCGAGGACCCTAGCAAGACAAACGCTTCTAGGCAGACTTGGGGTTGCCACCCGACCCCGTTTGCCCTGAGCTGGCAGCCTGCGAGAAGGAAAGCTGAGACCAGCGGTTGCCTAAGGCTGCGGGGACCAGGAAGTGAGAGGCTGCTAGGGGCTGTGGGGGCTTGTTCCTTGTTTTTCTTTTTGATCGCACCTGGTAGTGCTCAGGGCATACTCTTGGCTCTGCGGTCCAGGATCACTCCTAATGGTGCTTGGGGATGATACGGGAGGCTGGAGATTGAGCCTGGGTTGGCCATGAGCAAGGCAAGCGCACTCCCCACTGTGTTCTCTTTTTCTTTTCTTTTTGGGTCACACCCGGCGATGCTCAGGGGTTACTCCTGGCTCTGCGCTCAGGAATTATCCCTGGCGGTGCTCAGGGGACCATATGGGATGCTGGGAATCGAACCCGGGTGGGCCGCGTGCAAGGCAAACACCCTACCCGCTGTGCTATCACTCCAGCCCCCCCCACTGTGTTCTCTGGCCCCAAGGGCGGCTTCTTTTGGGGGTCCCTCAAATTTACAGAATTGGTTGCACGATTGGGCTACTTTTTTTTTTTTTTTGCTTTTTGGGTCACACCTGACAATGCTCAGGGGTTACTCCTGGCTCTGCACTCAAAAATTACTCCTGGCGGTGCTTGGGGGGCCATATATGGGATGCTGGGAATCGAACCCGGGTCGGCCGCGTGCAAAGCAAATGCCCTACCCGCTGTGCTATCACTCCAGCCCCTGGGCTACTGTTAATGCCCATTTGCCCCATTAACATTGGCCCATAGTGCAACCACTACAATTTTGTTGGGTTTGAGGTGAGTGGCTCCTTTGGTGTATGCATGGGCAGCGGCCGTTCCCCAGGCCTCCTGTCTGGGTCCTCACAAGGGGAAGGCTTGTGGCCCGTGCAGCTCAGTCAACAGGACGAAGGCGGCTTCTGGACACCTGTCAGCTGACCCCCGGGAGGCCAGACACTGGCTCTCTGCGACCCCAGCAACACGTGAGCAGGTCTGGCGACGCTGAGGCGCGCTGGGAATCTCGTTCTATCTCTCTCCACTCACGACCACTTTTCAGAAGGAATACAACACACCTGGGGCAGCTGGAGTGTCAGCACAGCGGGTATGGTGTTTGACTGGCTCCCATAGGGTGATCCCTGAGAGCAAAGCCAGGGGTAAGCCCTGACCACTGCCAGTTATCACCCCAAACAAAAAAGAAATGCAACGCCATCTGGAGAGTGCCGGCAGGAATACCTCAGATCCATTATGTGGCTGAAATTTTAGGGGGTGGGGGAGAAATTCGGCCACATTTAGCAGTGCTCAGGTGTGACTACTGGCAGGGATCAACCTGGACCAGCCACATGCAAAACCAGCACCTGGACCCCTGACTTACTGCTCCGATCCCTAGGAGTTCGATTTTGTACAAAATTTTGCTCATTTAACACTCAGGAACTTTTAGTGCTGCCGGATTTTTCATTCAGTTATGCAACCCCATACTGCGAACCAGCTCAAGGGCAAGATGGTACGGGGGTCAAGGACCTTGCCTTGGAATACTTCCTTTTTGGGAAGAGCTATTCCTGCCTCTGCTCAGGAGTGAGCCCTGGTGGTGCTTAGGGGACCGTATCTGGGCGCTGTCTCTCTCAGGTTTGAACAGCAAAACACACTTCCATTTCTCCCCCTCTGTACTGCTTCTCCCAAGGAGCTTGAGTGTGACATCCCTGGTTCAATCTCTGGCACAATATGATCCCCCAAACACTACCACGAGTGACCCACACCAGCTGGGAGTACCACTGAGCATCACCCGGTGTGGCCCAAAAGGGGAAATCAGTGTTGAGTAACACACTGAACTTTGGGAAACGGAGAGCCCTGCAGGCTGCTACCTCAGAACCTCTGTGCTACCTCGATCCTGGCCAAGTGGTGCTGGGGACGGAACGAGACTCACACATGCAAGTGTGGACAGTCCAGTGCCCTGTGCCAGCTCCCTGACCTGAGAAGCATACTTCTTTTTCTTTTTGAAGTAAATAGATTTTATTTGGAGGATTTTTAGGTATGGAGGGAGAGTGAGAGAGTCAAGTTAGACATGAAAGCATGAAAGTACACATCTCAAGAGGGGAGATGCGGGCGACACATGTGCTCGGGAACCACATGTGCTCGGCCACGTGGGCGCAAGCAGCACATGGGCTCGGGCAGCATATGTGTGCCTTTTTTTTTTTTTTTCTTTTTGGGTCACACCCGGCAATGCTCAGGGATTCCTCCTGGCTCTGCACTCAGGAATTACTCGTGGCGGTGCTCAGGGGACCATATGGGATGCTGGGGATCGAACCCAGGTTGGCCGCGTGCAAGGCAAACGCCCTACCCGCTGTGCTATCGCTCCAGCCCGAAGCATACTTCTTTTTATTTTTATTTTACTTTTTGGGTCACACCTGGTGATGCACAGGGGTTACTCCTGGCGGTGCTCAGGGGACCATATGGGATGCTGGGAATCGAACCCGGGTAGGCTGCGTGCAAGGCAAACGCCCTACCCGCTGTGCTATCGCTCCAGCCCCAGCATACTTCTTTAAAAAAAAATTTTTCCCCCCCTTTTTGGACATGGTAATGCTCAGGGGTCACTCCTGGTGGTGCTTGGGGGACCCTATGGGGGGCCAGGGATTGAGCCTAGGTCGGCCCTCCCCGCACCACCACTGCGGCAAGAAGCGTGCTTCTACCTTTTGCCTCACGTCTGTCATCAGAAATGCGTGCTTCCCTCCCACTCCAGAAACAGCGAGCGACCCGTGCCCTTGCTTCCCATTCTACCCCACCGGTGTCCGAGCTGCTTCGAGGTGTTCGCGTTTCTACCACTGAGTCACAACCCTGCCAGAGACGACAGTCTTCCTACTGTTCTAGAATTTATGACTCGTCTTAGGGTTGTTCAGTTTTTTCTGAGTTTTGTATTGGGGCCACATCTGGCTACGCTCAGGGATTATTCCTGACTCTGCACTCAGTCATCACTCCTGGTGATGCTTGGGGAACCATAGGGGATGCCAGGGATTGAACCTGGGCTGGCCGTGTCCAAAGCAAACGCCCTCCGGCTGTGCTATCACTATCACTCCAGCCCCCCGAGCTGAACCGTTTCCAGCCCTCAACACAGGGGCTTTTGCCTCCGCAGACCTCACCCCCACCTCGCATTCAAAACCAAAAGGAAAGCAGTTCTAAGGTTGGGTCACCCTTCGCTTTACTTTTATTTTCACTTTTTTTCTCTGGGAAAACACCTGGTGGTGCTCAGGGCAACAACTAGTGCTGGGGCTTAATCGTGGGGCTCCTGCACAAAAAGCAAGTGGTCCCGCCCTCTGCATCATCTTCCCAACAGCTCAGAAGACTTGCTGTTGTCTTTGGGTTAAGTAGGAGGGAGTTTCTGATCTGGCTTTCTACAGTGAATGGAGACTCCCACACTCACACAGTGACTTGCTGAAAAAGAGCAATTTTGCACCTCCCCATCCCTCCAAAGCAGAACAACAGGACGAATGACAAGAATGTTCGTGAATTGGCTCCTACATCAGGTCCTGGCCGTGGAAAGCCACTGGCAGACTTCAGGCCGTTCACTGGCCTCCAGGTCGTGCTCGGGGGCCCCTTTCTGGACTAGCACACTTCAAGGCAAGTGCGGAGAACAGAAGGCCACGGTGACCCAGAGGACGGACAGATGGCAGAGTGCCTGATCCTGAGTGGCACACGCCTGGGGCCAGCCAGGCCGCAGAGCTGAGGACAGGCCTTAGCGCTCTTTGTTCAAAGGCAGATGTCGCCGGTCCTTGACTGCATTCCGCCGCCTCTTTCGACTCAAGAAACTCTCGAGCTTCTTGCTGCGTTTCAGCTCCTTGAACTTCTCAGCGAGGACCAACTGGCGCTGCTCGGCTGGAGGAGGGAGAGGGCCCGTCAGCAGGGAAGCCGCGCCCCCACGCCCCTCCCCGGGGCACTCACTCCAGCCCCCTGGGTGGGGCCCTGTCCACGTCCCCCCCCACACCAATGTGAGGATGAGCGAGCGTTGCAGGGGACGGTAGGCGAGAGAAAGGTCCCTCTGCTCAGCAGGGCACTGGGCACCCAGGAATAGTCACGGGCAGCCCCTTTCAACGATCTTTTTTGTTGTTGTTGTTGCTTTGTTGGGTCACACCCGGCGATGCATTGGGGTTACTCCTGGCTCTGCACTCAGGAATCACTCCTGGCCGTGCTCGGGGGACCATATGGGATGCTGGGAATCGAACCCGGGTCGACCGCGTGCAAGGCAAACGCCCTACCCGCTGTGCTATCTCTCCAGCCCCCCTTTCAACGATTTCTACCTTCCTCCACGTTACCACGGGACGGAGTGCCCAGTCTCCCCGAAGAGCTCCCGGCCCCCAACACAGCACCCCCGGGCCCGTTCCCAGTCTGCACAGCTCATTCCCCACTCACATTTCTTCAAGAAAAACGGCCGGTGGCCCTCCTTGGCCTGCGCCCGCCGCTCCTGCTGCAGGGCCAGGCGTAGCTCCTGCTTCCGCTTGCGTTCCTGCTGGGCCAGCTCCTGCTGCTCCTGAGAAGCGAGGGGTGAGGGGCGGCGCTCCAGACCCGCCCTGCCACCCCCCCGCCGCTCCCCCCACGGCCGAGCCCCTCACCATTCGCTGGAGCAGCTGCTGCAGCTTCTCACGCTCCTCCCCGCCGCGCTGCTTCTTCAGCTGCTTCTTCACAAGCTTCACGGTGGGAAACGAAGGGGGCGGTTAACCCTCTGGGACGGCCACGGACGGGGACGGCGCGCCCAGTGCCATTCGGAGAGAGAACGTCCACGCACGTGCCGACTCAGTGACACTGGGCAGTAACGCCGTCCCCTTCCGGCAGGAGGCCAACACAGGGCCTGTACTTTGCGAGAGCCACACCACGAGCACGTCGCCGAGCCGGGACTTAGAGATACCAGGACCAGGCTGGGGCAGGCTAGAGACGGCGCGCAGACCAGTCTGCACGCTCTGAGGGAGGAGGCCTGGGTTCGATGCCTGGAATGCTCAGAATGGGTCCTGGGCGAGGAGCTGGGAGGAACCCTTGAGCACTACCAGTGTGGCCCTAAGACAGCAAACCCACTGAATTAGGGACAGGGGAGACAGAACAGAGGGAAGGGCGCTTGGCCTTGCATGTGGCTAACCTGGGTCTGATACTTGGCACCTCATGTGGTGTCCTCCCACAGGTGGCCCAAGCACAGAACCAAGCATTGGCAGAGTACCAGGTATGGCCCCAACCACCACCACCTCCAAACCCCTCCACCCCCAACCCATTAGGGCCAGGGGATAGCTAGCTCAAAGGACCTGGAGTCCCGGGTTCAATCTTTAGCGCCATGTGGTCCCCCAAGTACAAATGGGACTGACCCCCAAACAGAATACCCCCTGAATATCACCAGGTCACAGCCCTCAAACAAAAACACAGAACTAATTTAGGGACAGTTAAATTGAATTGCCTGCCAGTTTCCTCAGCCACACTTTTTTTTTTTTAAAAAAACTGAATCACCATGAGATACATTCAGCCCCACTTTTTAATCTATGTCCAAGGTTTCTGGGCCCCGGAGCACCGCCCCTCCTGCCCTGGGCGCCAGCATCGGGCAGCACACCTGTTTCTCCTTCGCACGGATGTCGTCAAGGAACTGGTATGTTTTGTCAAACACCTCAGGATTATACTCTCCTGACAGATCATCAAAGCGGGGGTCACGGGCTACCTTTGGAGAGAACAAAGAACTGCTCAGTCATCCTCCACATCAGAGAACTACTCAGTCACCTGCCACATCAGAGAACCGCTCAGTCACCCTCCACCTCAGAGAACTGCTCAGTCACCCTTCACATCAGAAAGCTGCTCAGTCACCCTCACCCTTCACTTCAGAGAACTGCTTGGTCACTCTTTTTCACGTCCGAGAACTGCTCAGTCATCCTTCACGGAGAAAACACCTCCTCACCTTTTTACTGACAGGCACAACCTGACGCAAAAATGGCACCCGCACCTTGGATGACATCTCCAGGGGCCTGTGGAGGCATGAAGGGCGAGGCTGAGAAGATGTCCGTCTTGCTCATGCTCCGTGCCTGAGCAAGCAGGGCCTGTGCCTCACCTGTGCTTGTCTGCCAGGCACACGCCTTGTGCGGGTGGCCTGGAGCCCTGCTTCTTCGTGCCGCTTCCAGACGGCACATGCTGGCCGGCCTTTATGCCCGCTTGCTTCTGCAACTCCAGCAGCTCCTCAAACGACAAGTGCGACGCGTCTGCAGAGTGGGGAAGGGGAGACGCAACTCAGGGTCTCCTACTGCAGCAAGACATCAGGCCCCTCTCACTCGGGTAACTGCCCGTTTCCAGTATTCCTTTGAGACCAGCCACCCGTCTCGCCAGCAGCCTGGCTTGGACTGGGCGATACAACCGTCCAACTTCCTCTCGATTCTAGCTGATTCCTGACATGTCCCCGGAATAAGGCGGGCATGAATATAAGATCAGCAGTGGAACCAGAAAGCCCCCCCCTTTTTCTTTTTCTTTTCTGGGGGTTACACCGGCGATGCACAGGGATTATTCCTGCCTCCACACTCAGGAATTACTCCTGGCAGTGCTCGGGGGACCAGATGGGATGCTGGGAATTGAACCTGGCTTGGTCATGTGCAAGGCAAACGCCTTACCCGCTGTGCTATCGCTCCAGCCCCAAGCCCTTCCTTTTTCACCCTGTCATCACTGGTAGATCTGTTGTTTTTTTTTTTGGGAGATCCTCCAAGCAGCATTCAGGAGATCCAGGGGCAACTCCCAGCGATACTTGTTCCAACTTGTGCGTGTCTAAATGTTCTGGGTTTCCGCCAGCTAGTGCTGGGGCCACCAAGGCCACACCTTGTCCAGGGAACCATATGTGGTGCCAGGGATCGAACCTAGGTTAGCTGCATACAAGGCAAGTATCCTACTCATTTTACTATCGCTCCAGTCCAAGAAATGCCATTCATTTATTTATTTGGGGTGGGGGCATACCCAGCAGTGCTCAGGGCTTACTCCTGGCAGAGATTGGGGGACCACATGGAGTGCCAGGGATGAAACCCTGGATGGTCACTTGCAAGGCAAGCGGACTACCTCCTGTACTATCATCCTGGTCCCCAAGCAACACCATTTTCTTGGGGGAGGAACCCCCCAAAAAGAAAGAGAAAGGGAAAGGAGAGGGAGGGAGAGAAGAGGAAGAAAGTCCCAAAGAACACCATTTTTTTTGTTTTTTTTTTTTTTGCTTTTTGGGTCACATGTGGCAATGCTCAGGGGTTACTCCTGGCTCTGCACTCAGGAGTTACTCCTGGTGGTGCTCAGGGGACCATATGGGATGCTGGGAATCGAACCCGGGTCGGCCGCGTGCAAGGCAAACGCCCTCCCGACTGTGCTATCACTCCAGTCCCTTTTTTCTTTTTTTGGGTTTTGGGCCACCCCAGGCCGTGCTCAGGGCTGACTCCTGGCTCTGTGCTCAGGGATCCCTCTAGGAGGGGCTCAGGGGACCATATGGGATGCTGGGAATCGAACCGGGGTCGGCCGCATGCAAGGCAGACGCCTTACCTGCTGTGCTATCGCTCCAGCCCCAGGAACACCATTTTAAACGACTCCTTCGCAGCTCTCCCAGGCTCTGTCTCCCCTGCCCAGTTTTCACTGCCAGCTTTCTGGTTCACGGCCTTGGCACCTCTGGCACCCTAACTGGTCTTACAATTCCCAAGCTCACTACTCAGCTCCAAGCAATGTGCCCAACTCTGCCCGAGAAGGATCTACAATGCACATCTGGTCGGCACATCAAATTCCAGTTGCTCCCCAACTCCAAGCTCCCCAACGGCTTCTATATGGTTCAAGAAAAAGCCGAAGTCTTTGAATGGATGGAGACACCACCCCCTGGCAGCTGACCTACACCTGCATGGTCTAATTTCACCTACTAACCTCACTCCGCCCAGTCAACCGCCCTCCTAGGACGTTCCTGCCTCAGTTCCTTTGCACTGGAATGTTGTCTTTGGAACATGTCCTCCAAATACTTTGTGCTGGCTCCCTTGCCTGATTCACAACGCACTGTTCAAATGCCACTGAGTCACAGAGGCCACCTTTGAATACCCATTAAGAATTACAACCCCTGGGGCGGAAACCACAGTACAGCAGGGAAGGCCCCTGCCTTGCACGTGACCGACCCAGATCCGATCTCCAGCATCCATGTTGCCGCCCTGCTGTCTCTCCTCTCTCCAACTCTCTTCTCTCTCAGACTCTCCAACTCCAGCCCCTCATGCCTTGATCCCAGCTCTCTGGACCCTTCCGCTCCTACTGGTCTCTCCACCCCTCTACACCTTGCCCTCTGGGCCCATGCTACACCCAGTCTGGTAGCAGAATCAACAGAAGAAAGCCCTTTCTGACTGCCAGCCCAAGGGCAGAAACATCACCCAGGGGTATTCCAAAGCCCTTCCTGACTACCCAAGGACAAAGTATCTCTTAAGATGTTTTTCTCCTTTCCTCAGTTATTTTTGTATGGACACAGTAAGAGACACATTGAGGCTTGTAGGGCAGCTCTCCTGGGAACATCTTGCCACAGACTCAGACTACAGTGCGTGCCCAGGCCAGATTAATCATTCCTAACCCTAGCAGGGTCCGAATCTAGTTATTACTGTTTGGATCATGACAGCATTTGTCCATGATTAAGCTCCTATAGTTAAGCATTAGGCACTTCGGCCAGGCCCATCTCCATGCCAGGGCAGCACATAGCTTACTGCTTGCCCTGGTTCCATCCACTCCCTCGTCGGGACCCTGCTTTTGGGGGTGCTAGGAAGTAAGGGCAGCCGAGGTGTAGGTCGAGAGAACAGATGCCCAGGAGGAAAATATCACTGAGAGTCACGTTACAAAAGCATAGCATATGCTGTCTTCTTGTATCCATACAAAAAGGACTTTGCTCTGAATAAACTAGGCAAAGGACTAGGCAAAGGGAGAAGAGAAAAACAATACTTACAAGTCAACAGAGCACAAAAAAAAGAAGTTACAAATAAACACAGCGGAATGGGAGCACTGTGATGGGAGCAACCCAATAAACCTAAACCACTTGAGGCTATGCAGGAAGGACAAAACAGTGTTATCCTACAGTCCCCCAGCCTACCAGGAGTAAATACTGAGTGCAAAACCAGGAGTAAGCCCTGAGGCACAGTCCGGTGTGTCCCCAAAGCAGCATAACACACACACACACACACACACACACACACACACACACACAATTACCACCCTCAATGGTCGCCACTCCAGGCAAAGCAGGCCTCTGGCTGCCATCACTGGGCCCACTTGGACTGGGAGGCAAAGTCCCTTCCTTCCCGCTAGATCCCAGCAGTCTCCACACCTGACCTGCACCAAGTATTAATGGCCCACACCACAACTTCGGAAGCATCTGGCCGAGTAAGTGGTCACGTGACAGATCTACTCAATAAATGACACGCTTCTTTCTCAGTTATGCCTCCTGTCTTTTGGTGAAGATGGGCAGAGAAGAAAGGGCAACCTCGACAATCCCTCAGCATCTTCCAGTGGGTCTGACTCCAAAGACTCACTGCGGCATTAGCAAGAACGCTAGAAAACCAATGGGGAAGACACACAGAAACCCACCAGGATCAATGAGCGAAATATCACTGGAGACAAACTCCACCAACCCACTCAGTAAATCCTCCAGCAATGACTTTAGTAACCCCAGAATGAGGATGTTGAAGAAACAATGGGGGGCTGGAGCGATAGAGCAGCAGGTAGGGCACTGCCTTACACGGAGCCGACCCGGGTTTGAGCCCCGACATTCGACAGAGTCCCCAGCACTGCCAAGAGTAATTCCTGAGTGCAGATTCAGGAGCAACCCCTGAGCATTGCCGGGTATGGCCCCCAAAATAACAAAACAAGACATCTTGATAGAAGCTCTAAACAGCAGAGTAAGAGCAGCTGAGCAAAAGAACCAAGGAACTCCAAGATGAGAAGGAAACTGCTAAGAAACAAGAAGGTGGAGAAAAAAAAAAAAAGGGGCTGGAGCAATAGCACAGCGGGTAGGGCGTTTGCCTTGCATGCAGCCAGCATGGCCAACACAGGTTCGATTCCCAGCATCCCATATGGTCCCCTGAGCACCGCCAGGAATAACTCCTGAGTGCAGAGCCAGGAGTGACCCCTGTGCATCGCCGGGTGTGACCCAAAAAGCAAACAAAAAAAAAAAAAGAAAAAGAAGGTGGAAAATAGTCTGAAATATGAACATCATACCAGAGGACTATGGGATATGCACAGGGACAATCTAAGAATCACAGGAGTCCCTGAAGAAAAGAAGGCAAGTATGATGAAGAAACAACAGTTGAAAGGAACTTACATACAAAGGACTATAAGCCCATAATACATACAGATCTATTCAACGAAGGGGTATGGTTCAAAAACTCAATGAAATGCACACCTCCCCAAGAACATGATATCCAGCAAGATCACCATTCAGATGAAAAGGACTCTACAGAGGTTCAGGGACAGGCAACGGCTTCGGGAATTTATAACCCTGAAACCAGTTTTGTAAGAAGCACTGAAAGTTTGTCATATGCTTGCCAAGAGGCAGGCTGGGGTGGGGTGGGAGGGAATCTGGGGATACTGGCGGTGGGATTGGGGCTGGAACGTTGTGCGCCTGAGAACAACTGTATTATGATCAACTTTGCAAATCACGTTGTCCTAATAAATTTTTTTTTTCAAAAAGAACCACAGAGATAATAGAACGAGAGAGAGCTATGCATGCTGGAGGTCCAGGTTCAATTCCAAGCACCAAAATCAAACATACAAAAATAATTGGGAATTTGGACCAGAGAAAGTACAGCACTCGCCATGAGGGTGACCTCAGTTCCTATCCCTGGCACTGCATATGCTCTGGGGAACATACCAGGAGTGATCCTTGAGCACAGTCATAAGCCCTGAGCAGGGGCTGGAGCGATAGCACAGCGGGTAGGGCGTTGGCCTTGCACGCGGCCGAGCCGGGTTCGATTCCCAGCATCCCATAGGGTCCCCTGAGCACCGCCAGGAGTAACTCCTGAGTGCATGAACCCCTGAGCATCTCCGGGTGTGACCCCCCCAAAAAAGAAAAAGCCCTGAGCAAAACCAGTGTGGCCCCACCACGCCCTGATGCAAACAATCGAGTCATGATACGGTGACACCAACCCTTTTAAGACATCAAATTGCCCTTGGCTTGTTGCTTTTGGAGCACTCGTGGCGGCGCTCAGGAATCTCTCCTGGCTGACTCTGGGGACCCCGAGGGCGGAAGCGGGGTGGGCGGCGCGGGCGCCCCGAGGGCTGTACCACCGCTGGGCCCCTGACTCAGGCTCGCCCCGGAACGAGGTGCTCGGCTCGCGTCCTTTCCCGTGGTGCCAGGGAGTCGACTCCGGGCTTCAGGCGCGCGAGGCCAAGTGCCCTCGGGGAGCCGCGCAGCCTCGCGGCTCCCGTCAAGCCGCCGGCCGGCCGGCCGGGGGGCGCGGCGGGCAGACCCCCGCCCCTGCCCCGGCGCCGGCCGCGCGGCCCAGACCCCCGCGGCGCCCGCCCTCGCTCCCTCGGACTCGCGCGCCCCGTGCCCATACCCTCGTCCGTCCGCAGCTCCGGGAGCCCGTCGCCGCCCCCGCGGCCGCTCACGCCGCGCGCAGACGCGGCGGCCGCCCCCACGCGACCACCCGCTCTCGGCATCGGGTCGCACGAAGCCCCTTCCGCCCGGCGGCCCCGCCCCTTCCGGCGCCGCGCCCCGCCCCTTCCGGCGCCCCAGCGGGCGGGCGGGGCCGGGCGCTGCCGGCGCCAGTGCGGGACCCGTCCAAGGGGCGCGGGGCTCCGCGCGAGAGAAACCGGGCTCGAGCCATGGGTCACACTTGGTTCCGAGTCCATACTTTTATTATTTTTAAGACATTTTATTTCAGGAGGGGGAGAACTGGGGCCACACCCGGCAATGGTCCTGGGGATACACCGGGGTCACCGCATGCAAAGCAAGGGCCTGAACCTCTGTGCTCTCTCCGGTACCCCGTGCTTACTTGAGGGGGTGCCGCGCACCGAACCCTGGGCTTCATTGGGGCCGATTGGGAGAACTGGGGATGGCAAAGGCAAGCTGGGTGCCCCGGATCTCCTGCCATCCCCGTGGTGGTATTGCGCGAAAACAGACAACAATGCATTGGGGTTTTTGACTCATTTTTATAAAATCCGGGCTGCTGAGCGCTTCAGAGTACAGCAGCAGCTCCAGGAAGGGTGAAATTATCTGCTGGTCCTGCCTCCCGGGTCAGGGAGAAGGTGGTTTCATGCCAACAGCTGTTAACTCCTCTCAGCTCCCAATCATGTCTCATGGCTCAAGCAGGGGGGTGGGGGGATGGGAGGGGAGCAGGGGTGAGGGAAGCTCCCGGGACTCTGACGCTGCAGGCTTCTCCCCTCTTCCCCTTTCTCTTCGTTTCCCGGCGGGGCCCTGGCTGGCTTGGGGCAGAGCAAGAAGCCCAGGAGCAGTTAGAGGGAGGTGGATAGGACAGAGCACCAAGGGGAAGGGGCCCTCGGCCCAAGGGGGAGGGACCTAACCCTCCCCCCTACAGCTCCCCAACTGAGTTCACAGCACGGAAAAAAAAAGAAGAAAAGAAAAAACACCTCTAGTCCAACAACTCCACGTGGAGGTATATCAAGTCCAGGGTCCAAGGGGACAGGCAGGTGAGAGGGGCAGGGGACAGCGAAGATGACGGCAGGCTCAGGAGGGGCGGCGGCGACATTTCCTCCTACCCATGGGAGGACACGATGGGGCGACTGATATTGCTGTTGGTGGTCATGGCATTCAGCTCCCACCTGGAAGGGCCAGAACGACAGGTCGACGACGGAACCAGGAGCATCTGCCCTCAAACCCAGAAGTGCTGTGACAAGGATTCTGAGCCCACTGGTTCCATCAGCTCCCTGAAGCTCAACCACCCGGAGCCGCCTCTCCTGGCTAGGAGCAGCTTTTGCTGAGTCAGGTCTCACCCACGCTGGTCATCCCCCACCCACTCCTCCAGCTCCACCTACAAGCTCGTGTGGACTTCCTGTTTATTCCTGAATGCACTCTTGTTCCGAACACCTGGAGGAAAGCATCTGTGTACCTACAGCCTACCTCTCCTCCTCCGCTTGGTTTCAACTAAGCAACTGCACCTCCTCAGCTTACCAAGAACGTGGATTTTGCTCCCAGTTACCACTCCAATCACCCCCTACACCCCATTTTCTTCTTGGCGAGCTAAGAGACAGAACACATGTATGAGGACTCCTATGTACAAGGCAAATGCTTCTATTGCTAAGCTGTACCTCCAGCCCTCAATTCCTCATGGTTTGTGTTTGTTTTGCTTTTGGGCTTGCGGACCACACCCGCCTATGCTCAGGGGTCACTCCAGGTGGGCTTGGGGGACCACGTCAAATCTTGGTCAGCCGCATGCAAGGCAAGCACGGTACCTGCTGTACTACCTCTTCGAAGTCCCCATCCTTGTAAGAATGTGATCGAGCTCTCCTGAGGCCTTAACCCCCTCAGCCCATGCGAAAATTAAATCCCTCTCGTTTTGAAAATTTTTTCTTCCTACAAAGACCAGATATCTCCTTATGCCAAGACCCTCACTACGTCACACTTGGTCCTTCAGGAGCTTTCACATGTGTCAATCTTGGGCCAGTCTGTGATCCTCCAGTACAACCTTGTACGTTCTTTGTTTTGGGGCCACATCGGCAACGCTCAGGGCTGACTCCTGGCAAGGCAAGCACCCTACCCACTGTACTATGGCTCTGGCACACACATTCTATCACCAAATACTGAACACACAGATCTTCAGCAACCAAGAATTAAGTGGAGGCAAGTGTGGTAGAATGACCCAGAAGGGCACAGTAAGACTCGTAACTAGCTTTCAGTGTTTCACTTGGGCCTAAGAAGAGAGTTCAAAGGGAAGGAGTGAGGAAGGCCTGCCTTTAATCCTGGAACTAATGTGATCCAGAGGGCACTAAACTTGTATCACCTTGCTGCGAGTCCCAACATTCTCTCTGCATGTTGACACCAGTCAACATACAGGCTCTGGTTTCAGGAAGTGCAGATACCCTTGCTCTGAAAAGCAGATTTTCTTCTTCATGTAATTTACCCAGCTAACAGTTTCCTCTCACCCACTACATCTCCAGTAGAACAAAACTTTCTATCTCCTCCAAACTAAGGCCAAGCTAATCAGGTCAGGGCTGTGCTACCAACCAAACCCTCCTTCCAACCACTCACGCTACCTGATGTCATGGGGCAAACAGGACTGGTCCAGGTTATACTGAATCACCGCCAGTTTGCACAGAGTCTTCAGACTAGGGCCTGTGAAGGAGAAGTGGGGGGGGAGGGAAATGAGTTTCAAGTCGTCCTGAATGTCGCCACCCAGAGACAGGGACCCCGATGGCTTTGGGAAGAACCATACTCACTAAAGTCCAAAATGTGTAAGTCCGAATGATCTATGAGGTCAAACTCATCTCCCAGGCCCTCCTCGGGAGATGGACTGTAGAGACGGAGGCAGAGGAGGTAAGACCACCTGAAAGACCCTTCCTCTCGTTCCCTCCCCTGCGGGTCCCAGACCTGGCTCCCTCCCTCTTTCCCCTGTACCTGGTACCCCCAAAGAGGACAATCTTGTCACCAACAATACAGCAGCACTGGCGTCGACGGGGACAGGGCCCCTTCCCCTTCGGTTCAATCTTTTTCCAGGTAAAAGATACTGAAAAGAAGTTGATACGGTGATTTAACAGCTACCTAATCCGGAGAGCCTCTCTGCCGTCCATGCAGCACCTACTCAAACTTAATTCTTTTCTTCTTCTCCCCCAAATGGCCCATTAGTCCCCCCCACCCCCGAAGACAGTGCTCTTTACCGGGGTTAAATTTCCAGAGATCGTGGAAGTGACGGTTCAGCCTTGCGTTATAGCCGCCAAAAATGTACAGCTCCCCGTTGTAGCCGACTGAAGGAAGAGAGGAACGAATGTGAGGGGTGGGAGAAGGGGGAGGCGGCGGCGGAGGGAGAGGAGGAAGGGGCACGCGGGAGACACCCCACGGACGCTTACAGGCCGAGTGGCTCCGGCGGCCCTCCGGCAGCACTAGCGTGTGCGGACAGTCCAGCCAGGCCTCGGTCTTGGTGTCAAAGACTCGGATGCGGTTGCAGTAGATCTCATTGTTGGAATGGAAGGGCCCAAAGCGGTCAGCGCGGCCCCCGAAGACATACATGTGGTTGCCCAGCATGGTGGCGGAGTGGAAGTCCCGCCAGCGCGCAGGGTTGCCCTGCACAGGAGACAGACGAGGGAGAAGGAGGGGGTCAGGGTGGCATCTGGGCTCGATGAGCTTCTCTGAGTGTTGGGGAGAAGGAAGAAGCGAGCAAACCTTGGTACAGATGAGGGTCCAGGTCATGGTGCTGGTATCCAGCTTGTGAATGTCATTGGAAAAGCAGTCCGCCTGTGCGGGCGGGAGGGGAAGGAAGTGAAGGGAGGAGGAATACCGAGGGCAGCACTGACCGCCCGGCTTTCGGCCCTTCCATCGCTCGCTCCCTTGGGTCCACAGCAGAGCCTCGAGTTCCACCCCACCCCGCGTCCCTCCCTCTCTTTCTACAAGGTTCGCCCCAGACTTACCAGCTGCTCATAGCCCCCAAAAATGTACATGATCTTGCCCAGGACACAAGCCGAGTGCCCGTCCCGGGCTCCAGGAACTGTTCCTGACACTCGGGGCGTGGACCATTTGTGAGTATCTGGACACGAGAGAATGGCCGATCAGCAACCTTTGACACTTCTTCCTACTCTCTGGGGCGCCCTTTCCCCAGGGCTGTTGGCGGCTCCCCTCCCCCACCCCCAACCGGGATGCTCTGGGAGACCCATACTCACTGACGTCAAAGGCGTAGAGCACATTGCACGCGCCTTCAGTATCGTTCCGCCCACCCCAAAGGAAGACCGTGTCATCAACCAGGACGGTCGAGTGTCCATAGCGCATGTAGGGTACCACGGGAGCCTGCCCGCGGACGGCAGGCCTCACTGGGGGCAGCTTTGTCCAACGCAAGGACACTGTGGGCATAGCAAGGCTCAGCCCAGGGGTCCTCCCTCCAGGCTGCCCACCGCCCCCCAAGCCAGATCTCCGTTCCGCATGCTCCCCCCCACCCAACCTCCCCCCTCCACCGCCCCTCTGGCTGCAGGAACCCCCTCCCTCCCACCTGTGGACAGCCACGAGGTACCTGCATTGAAGATGTGCACGTCAATCTGCCGCAGTGTCTCATAGTCCTCTCCTGAGCAGTAACCACCGAAGGAGTAGACCCGGTGTCCCACGGCCACGGCGGCATGGTTCACCCTGCGGGGCCCGCCCTCCAGGTGCACTGTCCACCGTAACATCCCCTGGCCACTGGTCACAGCAACATGCCCCCCCGGCACGGCCTGCTGCCTCTGCTACCTGCACACAGAAGGGCCGCGGGCTCCTCAGAGAACGCACGGGCGAGGCTCAGCGGGACTCTGGCAGGGCTGAGCCGGCCCCTCCCAGTGTCACCCTGGGGGCCCTCCCACGGCTCAGGTGGCTGGCCTGCCCTAGGGGAGCTCCGGAGGTCAGGAAGCCGGGGCTGGCTGGCAGGCTGCAGCAGCGTGGGGTGGGGCCTCTCTGACCTGAAAGCCAGCTCAGAACCAGAACGTGCTGATCAGGGACTCAAGGTGGGCGCCCCCGGGTCCCTTTGTCTGTTTCCCCCCTTGAGCCCCTCTGCAGCCCAGGAGTGTGCTCCTGTCCGCCTCGGCTCGGCTCTGCCTGTCCCACCTCTCGAAGAATTCCCTGTGCTCTTTAAGAGGAGGGCAGGGATCTCAAAATACTCCAGCGCTATTAATAACCAGCCGCAGACGGTCCATTGAAAGCTGGCACCCGTGCAGAGAGGCTCGGCTCTCGGGGCAGACCAGCGCAGGCTGGATGCCATCTAGGTCAGGGACCCTCCGGGCACCACGGGGGGGGGGGGGGGGGGATGGGGTGGGAGAGCTAAGCCCCTCACTGGAAGGCCTCTGCAAGCTGAGCGGAGGTGGGGGGGGGGCCACCAGGGTCAGTCGGGGGCGCTCCAGGGCACCGCGAGCTCCTTTGACAGTTGCGCCTGGGGGGCTGCCAGGCCCAGGAACTCCAGCAGGAAGGTCCGTGCGGGCTCCGCTCCCGACACCTGACACCGGGACACCGAGCCGGGAAGCCGCGCAGACGAAACCGTGTTGGGGCGGGTGAGGGGCTCCGGGCACCGACAAGCAAAGGGCCGCCCCCTTGGAGAGGACTGAGGAGGGGTCGCGCGGGAGGTGCGGGCAAACCTCACCGTCCGCGGCCACGCACCTGCCGCCGGGTCCGGCTGGGTCATCTGTGCCCGGCCACCCTGGTCCGGCCGGGTGGAACCTCGGGCCGGGAGGAGACGCCGGGAGGGACGCGCGCTGGGGAGGGGGAGCAGCAGGCGCTGTCAGCGGGGCCGACCCCGCGCCGCCCCCCGGCCGGCGCCGAGACCACGTGGGCGCGCGCCCCCGCCCGCGCCCGCCGCTCCATCACTGCCGCAGTCGCGGCGGCGGCTCCCGGGGCCATCTTCCGCCCCCAGCCCCAGCCCCAGCCCCAGCCCCGGGGCGGCGGTGCCCGGGGGGGACGCGCCGGAGGGCGCGGTCGCTCGCGCCCCGGCAGGCGAGCTGCAGCGTCACCCGGCCCGCGGCGGCAGGCCGGCCCCCGCCCGCTCCCGCCGGTCAGCGCCCGCCCGCCGCCGCCGCCCCCGCTCCCCCGCAGCCCGGCCCGCCGCGGGGGCCCGACCCCGGCCCCGCCGCCCAGCCCCCGCCGGGCCCCTCCCCACCCCCACCGCATCGCTCGCCCGGGCCCCTCCCCCACGGCTTGACGCTCGGCCCGGGGCGCCCCCAGACCCTCGGCTTTCCCGCGCCCTCCGGCCCGCCTCGGACTACCTGCCAGGCCGGGCCGGGGCGGGGCCGCGGGTCCTCGCGCTGCCTGCAGCCTCGAACCCGTTGCGCGCCAACCGACGACTCCAGGGTCCAACGAGATAAACACAGCTCGGCTGGGTGCTTCCGGCGGCCGCCGTCTGCGCACGCGCAGCCGGGCCCCGGGCCGCGGCGCCTGCCGGGACTTGTAGTCCGCGGCGGGAAAGGGGCGGGGCGGGGCGGGGCGGGGCGGAGGGCGCCCGCGGGGGGCGGTTCCTCTCGGACGGCCGGGTAGTCCCCGGGGCGCATGCGCGGCTCTGCGTCCCGCGTCGCCCTTCGTTACGGGGCCGCGGGGCGGAGCGCGGCGCTGGCGCCTGCCCCTCCCGGGCGGGGGCGGGGCCGGCCGCGGCTGCTGCCCACGGCCCCGCCGCCGGCCGGAAGTGGAGGTGCGGGCTGCGGCCGCGGGCTCGGAGCGGGTGAGGCGCGCGGGGCGCCGGCTCCGAGACTCGGCGGGGGGCGCTGGGGGACGCCGCCGCCGCCGCGGCCACTCGACGGGAGCCCCCGGGGGTCTGGAGGGCGCTCGTCGGCGGTACAGGGGGCCCCTCGGCTGCCCCGGCCTGGCGCCCCGGACTCGCGGGAGGACGCGGGAAGGGACGCCCGGGCGGGGCCGCGGCGCCGGCGCTCGGTGCCAGGCGGGTGACCCCACGGCGCGGAGGGCCCGCTGCGCCCCCACCCACCCCGGGCCCCGCCTCCCGGTTCTTGCAGCCCTGCCCGGATGGCAGCAGCGGTCCTGGCGGGAGACACCATGGGCCCCGAGCGCATCTTCCCCGGCCAGAGCGAGGAGCTGGAGCCGCAGCAGGGCCCCGCCGAGGGCACGGGGGACTGGAGCGGGGAGGAGCCCGAGGAAGAGCCGGAGGACCCGGGCTCCGGGCCCGCGGGCTACTCGTACCAGCCCCTGAACCAGGACCCCGAGCCCGAGGAGGTGGAGCTGGGCCCCGTGGGGGATGGAGAGGATGCGGCCGCCGACATCCAGGATCGGATCCAGGTCTGGGGGGGGGGGGGGTCCCCGGAGCGGGCGAGGGGGGAGCGGGGACCCGCGCCCGCGCGGGCCCTCAACTGCCCCTTGTGGCCCCACAGGCCTTGGGGCTGCACTTGCCAGACCCGCCGTTAGAGAGCGAGGACGAGGAGGAGGCGGGCGCCGCGGCCCTGAGCAGCCACAGCTCTATCCCCATGGACCCAGGTAGGCGCCCGCCCGGCCTCTCCGTGGGGTCGCGGTGGAGGAAGGGGCCCGCCACAGCCGCCAGGGCCCCAGGGGAACGCCAGGGCTTTCGGAAACGGTCATTCTTTTAAGCCCTAAGAGTTTGCACACTGAGGCCAGAGCCACAGTTCAGCCTTGCATGCAGCCACCCCGGGTTTGGCAGTCCCTGTGGTCCCCCGAGCCCGCCAGGAGTAAGCCCAGAGCACCATCTGGTGTGCACCACCCCAAACAACAACAGAAAAAAAAAACCCCAGAAAACCAGGAGAAATGCAACCGGGTGAAATGCTGCCTGGGGTGACCCAGACTAAGAAGATGGACTTGGCATTCAGGGCACTGGGTTAATTCAGGCAGGGGTGGGCGCTTGGTCCCTGTTCCGGCTCCCTAACCCGACTCTGGCTGTGATTTCAGAGCACGTAGAGCTGGTGAAAAGGACGATGGCTGGAGTAAGCCTGCCTGCACCCGGGGTTCCTGCCTGGGCCCGGGAGATCTCAGATGCTCAGTGGGAAGATGTGGTACAGAAGGCCCTCCAAGCCCGGCAGGCCTCCCCGGCCTGGAAGTGAGGCCTCACCCCCCTGCCCCCACACTCCGGAGAGCTGCCTTAGCTCCTGGCACTCCGGGCCAGAGCCAGCACGGGACTGAACACGCCCCCGGTTACCGCCTCCGTCTCATCCTCCTCGGCCCCCTGCCACGGAAAGGCAAAGTCAGACTTCTTAGAGACCCACTTTATTCGGTTCTGTACATATGGGGACACCGGCCCACGCCCAGCCCACCTCAGCATGTATCACTCTGTGGAGAATAAAGCCCCCCATGTACACAGCCGGGAGCTGCCCGTGCCCCTCGGCCTGGGTCTGTCTCTCCGGTCCCTTGCCGCCCTGCTCTGTGGTGTCAGGAGGGACCTTGGGGCCTGCCCCGCATTGGCTCAGAATGAACTGGCGCCGTGGGGAGCCACCCTGGGCTCTGCGTCCTGCTTCTGTCCTCCTGGGAACCAACAGCACGAGCCAGCGATCAGCAGCCCCCCTGGTCCCCTCACGTCTGATTCCAGGGCTGCTGCCCACCAAAAAGGGCGGCATGGGGGGGGCACGTCCTGCTCACCCCCTTCTCTTGAGCCACCTGGGCCCTGTGGCCATCACCTATTGTCCTGTAATTCATTTTCCTCCCTTTGACCTCTCCTTGACTCGGTCAAACGAGGGAGTGTATACGTGTATGTGTGTGTGTGTGGGGGGGTATCAGGGGAAATAAAATGAGCCCAGACCCTGCCAGACCCTGTCAGTCTGCAGCTGGGGCTGGGGGAGAGGGACGGACGGGGGGGGGGGGGGGGGGGGGGGGGGGGGTGTTTGTGCTGTTGGGGGTCGGCCCCTCCAGCCACTCCAAGGGGCCACTGGGACTTATTACATAACTTTGGTGAGAATCATCTCCTGCTGCTCCCCGGATCACCCCTTGGAGGGAGGAGAGGAGGAGCCCCCTGGAGTTCCGGGGAGGGAGGGAGGAGCGGTGCTCGCTGCAGCGGTGGGGTTAGGAGCGGGAGGGGGGCCGGGCATCCCCAGGTCGCCTGAGCACCGGGCGTGGCAGCGCTCAGCCTGTCAGGACTAGCCACGGGGAGGCAAGAACACACTTGAGGGAGAAGCGGGGCCACCGGAGTGTGTCCCAGCTTCAAGTGTCGGGCCCCCCTCCCCCTCCCTCAGAGTAGCCAGAGAGGCACGGCCTTGCCCCGAGTCGGGTCAGCCAGTGGGGAGCGGAGGGTGGGGGCTCGGGTGGGCTGTGGCCCCGCGAGGGGGGCCAGGGGGTCAGAGCGCCTCCTGGCTGGCCGTCAGGAACTCTTCCGCCCGCTTGTGCGCCTCCAGAGCCTTGATGGTGTACACGTCCTGGGGCAGCTCGGACTTCCGCCGGAGCAGCACTTTCTCCTTCTTGATGTCCTTCAGCATCTGGGGGCACAGGGCGAGGTCACGGGGGGCCCAGGGGCGCTGTCGGTTCCTCCCCTCCCTCCAGGAGCTCGCTCGGATTTCTGCATTTCACCTGCACAGCCTCGGTCTCCACTGTCCTCTTCAGGAGCTGGATGTCCTCTGCCGTGGGGGTCTCTGTCTCCATGGAGTACACGGGAGGCAGAGGTGGGGGCGTTCGGAACATGGGGTACTGCAGGGGGCGGGCGGGAGGGCCATGAGCAGGGCGCCAGCCCGTCCTTGGCGACCGAGCCCTCCCGCCGCCCAAACCGGGCCCCGCCATGCTCCGTGCGGCCAGACGCTCACCTGGGGATTCATTCGGGCCAGCTCCTCGATCTTTTGCCACATCTCTTCTTTTTCCTTCATTCGGAACCGGCCCCTGGGGGAGGGGGTGTGGCAAGGACAGGGTTGGGCATGGGGCTCAGGGCACTGGCAGTGGACCAGGGCAGCGGCTCCCCCCAGGGAGTGGGGCATTGTTACTCACTTCTGCTTCTCGGCCTTGTACTGTTGGGTGCAATCATCAAACAGCTTCTGATTCATCTCCATAAACAGCTTCAGGGCGTTGTAGATCAGTCCGTGGATTGTCCTGTAACCGGAAGACACAGGACGTGGAGGGGCCGGAGCCAGCCCTCGGTCACAGGACCCCAGCGCGCGCTCTTCTGGGTAGCGTCTTTGCGAAGAACTTTTTCTTTCTCTTTTTTTTTTTTTAAGTTTTAGGGTCATGCCTGGCAGTGTGTTCAGGGCTTATTCCTGGCACTGCTCTGGGGACCATATAGGCAACGGAGGACCAACCCTGGGGCAGGCATGTGCAGAGCAAGTGCCCTGACCACTGTACCATCACTCCAGCCCCAGACTTTCTCGTTCTTTGCTACCATGTTACCAACCTGTAGTTCCAGCTCAGCCCCTGGGCTTCCAATGGGCCTTTCGAGGCCTTCCCGGATGCCAGGCTGGCCTTCCCACCCTTCCCAGCCGCCAGAGGCAGCTCCCAGAACACGGGCTTTCGGCGGGAACGCCTTTTATCACGCGGGGGTTCCACACCAACTCCCCAAGGCTCGCACCGGCAGAGCAGAACTAAGGCTCCAAAGCTGAGTGCGGGCTGGGACGCATGACGGGGCTGGCGCTGCTGCTCAGCTGGTGCTGACAAGCGCCCAAGTTCCCCTCGACCCCTGGCCGGCTCTGCGGACCCTGAGCGCCCCCCTGGCCCCCTACTTGTTCCAGTGGCTCTTGGAGTTCCTGTAGAGCGCGGGGAACATGATGGGGAGGACCCGGGCGGCGTTGTCGCTGATGAGGCTCATGATGTACTCGTTGTTCCAGTAGTAGAGCGCGCGCTCCGCCACCTGGGGGGGGGGACAGGCGGCACTCGGTGGGCACCGGCCCTCCGTGCGTTCTGGGAGGCACGGGGAGAGGACCCGCTGGGGCTGGGCCTCACCTGGAAGTGGGGGCTGGACACGCACTTGGCCAGCTGGCGGAAGAGCGGCTCCATCACCTTGCTGAACTCGGAAGGCTCGATGACATCCAGGATCTCCTCCAGCTCGTTCAGGAACATCACCTCCTTGGGGCTGTGCGTCTTGGGCCAGAACTTGAGGAGGCCCACGATCACCTGCGGGAAGAGGACGGGGGTCAGGCAGCTGCCCACTCGGAACCTGCGCACACTCCGCGCCCGCCTGGGCCCGCTGGAGCAGCCTCTGCTTTCGGCTGGCATCTGGCTCGGAGGGGCTCGTGGGCGCCCGCGGGGGAGGCCTCGCTTCTCCCGAGGGGAAGGAAACCCGTCCGTCGGCCGGGTCAGAGCGGGAGGGCACGGCTGGGAATTACCGGCTCCGTCAGGCTGCTCTCCTTCTCCAGGAACTGGACCACGCAGTAGGCCAGCTGCGGGAGGTGGAGGGGAGAAAGGTGAGGCCGAGGGCACAGAGACAGGAGCAACGCCCCAGCGCGGGCACGGGGAGGGAGGGAGGCATTCCCTCTCTCTGGCGGCGGCTCACCTGCGGGTGGTAGACACTCAGGGACTTGACCTTGTGGAGGGGCAGCAGGACCCGGATGAGGAACATCTTATGCTCTTCCTTCAGGGGCAGGGCAAAGCCGTTGATGATGCTAGGAGCCAAGGGAGGGTGGTGAGGACCCCCGGGCCAGGCCCGGGCTCAGCTCACCCGTCCTCCCGTCGCCCGAATCCCCCGCCCTACCTGCCCAGGATCTCCAGGAGCTCGGCAATCCCGTTATGGTGCTCTGTCTCATAGATAAACCTGCGGGGTGGGCGAAGACACTCCTGAACCTGCCGTCCTGCCGGGTGCCCACACTGGGCCCGGCACCCTCCGGGGGCTGGCCCTGCTCCTCAGCCCGGCTCCCGGCCTCACCTGTAGAAGATGTGGTTGATCTGCCTGCGGATGTAAGCCCGGAGCCCCAGGAACTTGCCGTAGATGCGATGCAGGATGGTCTTGAGGAAGTCCCGCTCTCGAGGGTCCTCGCTGTCGAACAGGTCGAGGAGCTGGGGGCAGGCGTGAGGAGGGGGCCGGTGAGGCTTGTTCCGGGAAGGGCGGGGGCTGGGGGGAGCCCGACGTCCTCTGGGGAGACGGCGTCTAGGGGCACGTCTGCTTACTGGGCTGTTGCTGTTTCGTTTCCTCCCACTTGGCCAGAATCTTTATTTTTTTATTTTTTACGACTGTGGGCCACACCAAGCAGAGCTCAGGGATCACTCCTGGCAGCGCTTGGGGGACCAGATGGAATGCCAGGGATCCAACTTGGGTTGGCGGCGTGCGAGGCAGACGCCCTCCATGCTGGGCTGTCTCTCCGCCCCTCGTGGGCTGTTTGTTGGGGCCACGGGACAGTGTGTGGTGCTGGGGACCCAAGCGGGGTCCTGCACTGCCCCCTGGACTCTCGGGCCTGGAAGCTGCTTTTTCACGTGAATGGTGAAAAAGGGCCTCACCGAGCTCCACGCCCAACCCTGGAAGCTTCAGAAGGACCGAGTGGGTTCGTGTGCCTGTCGGACCCTCTTCATAGGACACACGGGCAACCCAGGGCTTCATGTACAGAGAAAACCGGGAGCAGAGCACGGGGGCCCTGGCTCGGGGAAGAGGACATTGGGACTCACAGCAAGGACGAACTTCTGGTCAATGTACTTCTTGGCTATATTTGGCTGGAAATCAGGAGACTCGAGGAAACGTAAGAAAAACTCATACACGAGCTGTGATGGGGGGAGAGGAAGAAGTCTCCCCTGAGGGGGTGCCCCCGGGCCGGGACACACCCCTGCCCCTGCTGCAGTGCTCGGCATGCCCAGGCCCGGGTACCTGGAGATGGGGCCAGGCAGCCTCCAGAGTGGGCTCGTCCTCCTCGGGGTCAAACTCGGCCCCGGTGGGGTTGGACGAAGGAGGCAGCGTCCGGAAGAGGTTGACGGAGAACTGCATGGCCGGGGGGGTGGGGGGGAGCAGGTGAGAGCCGGGGCTGGCACTGAGCTTCTCCAGGGAGACCCTCCCACCCTGCCACCCCGTGCCCCGTCCCCCGCAGCGCCCACCATGGTGACGGCCTCTGGGTAGATGGCGTCGGTGACCACGTCGCGGCTGTGGGTGATGTACTCCACCATCTCGTTGAGCCCTGCCCGCTTCACCTCCTTGAACTTGAGGTCGCTGAGGGGGTCCGACACGAAGTCGAAGAGGACGCAGCACTGGCGCAGCTTCTGGATGAACAGCTCCTCCCGCTCCTGGGTGGGCGAGTCTGCGGGGGGCTCCTCCATCAGCGTCTTCTCCCCAGTCCTCAACGCTATGCCTGCATCACCTTCCAGGGCTTTCCCCCTACCCCCCCCCCCTCAGCCTTGTAGCTCCCTCGGCCCCCCAGGCCCAGTGGAACGTTCCCTAGAACTCATCTTCCCCACCCACAGCAGCCCCCCGGGGTCTGGCGCACCAGCACCCCCCAAGCCTTTCCAAGTACCTTTCAGGGCCGGAAGTTTCTGCAGCTCCCGGTTCTTGCTGAGGTTGAAGCGGGAGGAGCTTTGCCTGCGCTCCTTCTTCACGATCTGGGGGCCCCCCGAGTACTTGATCTTGCTGAGCTGTGTGGGGGGCGGCGTGCTGTTGCTGGGGCGCTTGTTGGACGATGGCGGCTGTGGCTGTGGCTGCGGCTGCGGCTGGGCCTGGTCGGACGGGGTGGGGGGGTCGTGTCAGCCCACCCCCACACACGCTCCTGGAGTCCGGGCCCGCGGTGACCCCCACCACCCTCCACACGGCCCCTGTTTCCTGGGTAGAGACGGGGGTCGTTGCATCCTGTCCTGGACAGGGTGCAAACTGCGTCCTGCGTCTGAGCAAACTCCTGGTTCTTGCCAGAGCACAGGCCGAGGACGCTGCCCACTGCCTGTGCACTGGGAGCCTTCCGTGGGACCCGGCCAGATGACTCGGTGACCGAAGAGGGAAACTCTCCCCGCTGCAACCCCACGGAGAGACCCCAAGGGGGCGCTACTGTGACCTACGGCAGATGTCCAAGCTCACTCCCAGATACATGCCCAAGAAAACACAAAAGCCCTTCCCAGGTGAAGAACAAAACAGCAGCTACCAGAAGGAAGAGGAACGGGTAAGCCGGATATATGGGATCAAATGCACAGAGGACAGGAGTAACCCCTGGTGCTGATCTCAGGGTGGCAGGCACAGATGGCAGTGTCTAAAGCTGAAACCCAGGGGCTGGAGCGATAGCACAGCGGGTAGGGCGTTTGCCTTGCACGCAGCAAACATGGCCAACACAGGTTCGATTCCCAGCATCCCAAATGGTCCCCTGAGCACCGCCAGGAGCGATTCCTGAGTGCATGAGCCAGGAGTAACCCCTGAACTCCACTGGGTATGGCCCGCTTGCCCACCCTACCCCCCCAAAAAAAGTGAAGGAGAGACATTCTAGTTTTTCTGGAGCGTGGACTCACACTTGTGGTTCTCGGGGGACCTGCAGCACTGGGTGGAACCCGGGGCCCCTGAGTGCACAGCCTGTGTGTCACCCCTTGGAGCCGGCTCCCTAGCCCCTCAGTCTGAGTAGGTCAGAGACCGAACTAGTGGCAAGAGATGCAGCAGGAGTGGGAGTGACGAGACGCAGAGTGCTCCCAGATCACCGGGCACCTCCTCTCTCCACCAGATTGGGGACGACTCAGTGTGCGATGCACCACAGGCTACGACCCACCCAACTTATCACCAGGGTGGTGACCGTTTCTCCACGGAAAGTCACAGAACAGTGGCATGAAGGCTCTTGCCTTGCATGCATGCGTGCTGCCACCATGCACCAGAGCGGGGTGTGACCCCTTCGCAAAGGGCTGAGTAGCCCCTGAGCACCAGTGGGTATGGCTCTAGTGGAACGATAGCACAGCGGTAGGGCGTTTGCCCTGTGCGCAGCTAGCCTGGCTGAGCTGGGTTCGATTCCTCCACCCCTCTCGGAGAGCCCAGCAAGCTACCGAGAGTATCTCGCCCACACGGCAGAGCCTGGCCAGCTCCCCGTGACGTATTTGATATGCCAAACACAGTAACAAGAAGTCTCACGATGGAGACGTTACTGGGCCCGCTCCAGCAAATCGATGAACAGTGGGAGGACCGTGACCGTGACCCCCACCCCAAAACAACGGTGGAGGGGCTGGAGGCTAGTACAGCAGGCAGGGCGCTTGCCTTGCACCCGGCCGACCCAGATTTGGTTCTCAGCACCTCGTATGATCCTCCTCCGAGCCTTGCCGGGAGTGATCTCTCAGCATAGAGCCAGGGGTAAGCCCTGAGCACAGACAAGTGTGGCCTAAAGACCAAAATAAATTTTAGGGACTGGAGCGATAGCACAGCGGGTAGGGCATCTGCCTTGCACGCAGCCGCCACAGGTTCGATTCCCAGCATCCCATATGGTCCCCCGGGCACTGCCAGGAGCAATTCTTGAGTGCATGAGCCAGGAGTAACCCCTGTGCATCGCCGGGAGTGACCCAAAAAGCAAAAAAAAAAAACAAAATCCAAAATAAAGTTTAAAAGTATATAAAGGTTAAGAGAAAGAAATTATTCTCAGGTTTCAGTAGTTTAATCACTAGAGAGATTGTTTTTTTTAAAGGCTTGGTATACAATCCTTTTTATAATAACCCTCATAAACAACCCTTACTTATAATAGGAAATAAAGAAATGGATAGAATATTATGGAGTTCAAATTATATTATACCCACGAAAACTATGTATTAAATGTAACCAGACATGGTTCAGCTGTGAAAATATTTACATAGGAATAATGATTTACCCAAACTGGTGATAAGTAATTTGAAAGGAGGGGATATGTCTGAGTGGAAGTAGAAGAAACACTGACATCTCAATTTCCTACAAGTAGGAAGTCGCCAGATACTACCTAAATCTCAAAAAGTTCCGTTTTCTTTGTCTTCGGGCCACACCCTCAGGACTCCGTGCTCACAGGTCAGTTCTGGCAGAGCTTGGGGAACGGCACCAGGGGCCAGGCAGGCACCTTCTCCCCTGTACTCACTCTCTGGCTCCTTAAAAGATTCTTAAAAAGCAAAGTGAGGGCCGGAGAGAGAGTACCGCAGGCAGGGCGCTTGTCTTCCGCGTGGCCAACCGGGTTCAATCCCCACAGGGTCCCCCGAGTCTGCCAGGAGTGACTCCAGAGTGCAGAGCCAGGAGGAGCCCCTGAGCACAGCCAGGTGAGGCCCCTGAAAAATAACAACCACCCCCAAAAGCAGCAAAGGGTTTTATTTGAAAATATGGAAGTCGGTCCCCAAAGAGGTGAAAATGAGGTTTCGAGGGTGAAAGCGGCAGCCGAGGTCAACGGGGAGGGGCGCAGGGCAGGAGCACCCACTCCTCGCTGCAGGCCCACGCACTTGCCCCACGGCATGATGGTGGAGGCCTGGCAGCGTGTTGACAACGTTTTTCGATCAAATGGAAAGCCTGAAATGATGTCATGACAGAAAACAGCTTCCTGGCTGGGGGTAAAGATCAACAGTCAAGCAGCATTTGCCTTCTGTGTATTAGGCCCTAATCGCACCCCCCCCCCCCCGCCTGTCTGTCTCTGTCTCTCTCTCTGTCTGTCTCTCTCTCTCTCTGTCTGTCTCTCTCTCTCACACACACACACACATACACACACACACACACACACACACACACACACACACACACACACAGAGCTTCCAGGGCCAGAGACAGTACAGCAGCAGCTGGTAAGGCACTGGCCTTGCAAGTGGGTCCCGTCCCGTCCCAGACACCCTAGATGGTCCCCCGAGCCCCGCCAGGAGTGATCTCTGAGCACAGAGCCAGAAGTAAACCCTAAGCAGCACTGGGTGTGGCCCAGAAACAAAAACAGATTAAAAAAAAAAAGAGGTGCTTCCTGTGCCAGATTAAGTACGGGTGGTGCAAAACTGTATGCAAAATGAGTTGAATGCACAGAGCCCCAAAACCCAGGTTAGAAAAGGAAGAGTCGGCACCATGGGGATGCAGGTTCCCAGGGCTGCAGCGCCCACTGTGCCCGGGGGAACCCCAGCTTGGGCAGGGCAGGGCGCTGGGTGTGCCTCCCTCCTGCGGAGAGGACAGGAAGTCCTTCACGGTGTGAATGACTCTCCTGCTTAGTAGAGAGTAATATGTGCCTTTTTTTTTTCTTACTTTGCTAAATTGTCTGCAAGCTGACACTGTTTTTATTAGTTTTTGTTTGGCTGTTTTGACACTGTTTCTATAATGAGAGAAATGCTGTTGGTGTTCAAAAGCTTCGGCTCTCCACTGAGGGCATGCTTTCCAGGCAGCAGCCCCACGTCTGAGCCTGGCACTACAAGGTCTGCCAGGCGGCGCGTTGAGAAGCACCCAAGCCCTGAGCCAGCAGCAGCAAGAGAGAGAGAGAGAGAGAGGACGAAGGCTCTGTCCTGCTGCATGCATCACCCAGGAAAAGCTGCTCCCTGTTCCCTCCCCCTCTCCCCACCATGAGAGGGCACAACGTGAGCACCTCCGTCCCAGAGGCGGGCAGGCCAGCAGGCAGGAACGCCAGGCTTCGTGGGTTATGTCCAGCTCGGCCCTACGGGGGATCAGAACCAAGTGCCACCGTCTACCCACAAGCCTCCTCAGTCACTCCAGCACCGGTATCCACCCCGTCCCTCGAGCCCATCCAACGCCCCCCTTCTTGTCCTCCACATGTCGTCGCACACACACTAGGCCGTGTGTCCTCAAAGCAAGGACCTAACTTGCACCCTCTTGGGCCACCAGGGCACCGGCACCTAACTGGCACTCACAGCGTACTGGCTTGAGTGACAGGAGACCACGCGCAGCCCTGCCCCCAGGCCCTGCTGTCACAAGTCAGGGGCCCTTGGGACAGAGCGCAGAGGGAGGGAGGGGCACGCGTGGTAGTAGGGCAAGGGGCTTGGCGGCAGCAAAAAAGCCTCTGGGGCCTGGGAGATAGCTCAGTGGGTAGAGCACAGACGCTGCAAGCAGGAGGCCCAGGTTCAATCCTGGCACGGGGGGTCAGAGCGACAGTACAGCGAGGAGGGCATTTGCCTTGCACGTGGGTTCGATCCCCGGCATCCTACATGGTCCCCCCCAAGCACCGCCAGGAGTAATTCCTGAGGGCAGAGCCAGGAGGAACCCCTGAGCATCACTGGGTGTGATCCGAAAAGCAAAAATAAATAAAATGCATTTAAAAAAAAATCCCTGGCACTGCTTGGTCCTGTGAGCACCACCAGGTGTGACTCCAGAGTACAGGTCTGGGAGAAAGCCCCTGAGCACTGCCTGCTGGCTGATCCCAGACTAATGACGCCTCCTTCACTGACCTTCACTGATGGAGACAGGAGACGAACTTAGTCCGCAACAGCTCCTGTGGCCAGCAGAGCGTGGGGCGTGCTGCTCCCAGCTCCGAAGGGAGCTCCCCTCAGTCTGAAGCCCCTCCCGTCCCCCCTTGGAACCCTCGAGGGACCCGAAGTGCAAGACACCTTCGTCCAATCTGGCAGCTGGAGTGATCACTCAGGAGACCGCAGAGCCACTTGGCCAGCTCTGGTCTAGCCAACGCGGCCACCACAAGTAAACCCCGACAGGCCCTAGAAACACGATTCAGGGACGCATCGCACCGTGCCAAGTACAGCGAGGGAAAAACGGACAGCGATAGACGCACAGATGAACGTGTGATTCCAAGCCGCATCAACGAGCGAGAGAGGGTTTTGGTGGAGGCCCCGGTCACGGAGGCAGCCTCTCCTGTCCCGGGCCACTGGAGTCAGGAGCTCCGCTGACCCTTTCCCTCCTTCCATTTCCTCCGTAAACACGCAGGCAGCGGGAACTCGGGATGAGCAGGGCCGTGAGACCTGCCCTTGGCCTCCAAAGCTCACGGTGCAGTGGGTCAGACAGACACAAGGGCAGCGCGGAACAGACTGGGGCCTGCCTGCCTGCCAGGAGAACCAGGGGAGAGGTCCCCGGAGGATCCCACTCGGGGTGGGGCTCTTAAAGGAACAGGAGTTTGTTTCAGTTAGTTTGTTTATGGACCACACCCAGCGGTGCTCAGAGATCACTCCTGAAGGGGCTCCCGGGAACCACAGGAGGGGCCCGGATCGAACCTTGAACCAGAGTCAGCTGTGTGCAAAGCCAAGTGCCCTGCCTGCCGCACGATCTCCCTGGCCCACAAACATGAGTCTACTGGCTAAAAGGAAAAAGCGGGGAAGGGGTGTGTGTGTGGGGGGGGGAGGGGGTGTCCAGAAATACGGCAGCCTCGTCTAACGCAGTCAGAAAGGAAAGGGCCTGCAGTGGGCCGGGAGGGTGCAAAGACCTGGGTTGCATGCTGGACAGAGGAGGCCCCGAAGCCAATGCCCGACCCGCATGATCCCCCCTGGCACTTCTGGGAGGGACTCCCCCACCCCCCAGCAAATAAACGAGGGCCCGGCTACGTATAAGGGATTGTATCAGGAGATGGGGGGGGGGGGAAATTAACCCCGGGAAGGTGCTAGAATAATGGATAGTGGCAGAGAACCAGCTCAGGAGGGTCGTTAGAATTCACCTGAATTCTAACTTGTCAACCATGAGATGCCAAAAGAGGCTTTTTTTTGGGGGGTGAGGGGGGGAGGTCGGGCAGGGGTAAGGGGTTTGGGTCACACCCAGCAGTGCTCAGGGGACCATATGGGATGCCGGGGGTCGAGCCCTGGTCAGCCACGCGCGAAGCAAGAGCCCGAACCCGCTGCACTTTTCACTCTGGCTCCGCAACGGAGGCTCTTACGAGGGGGAATCTTCTAGGACCAGAATTACTGCCAGGGTCCAGTGGGCCCGGCAGGGCGTGATGAAATGGAGGGACTGAGGCTTCCTCCTCCCTCCGTCCACTCTGGCAACTGAGAAGCGGGCAAAGCCACAGCACTGAGCTGCCTTCTCCACGGCGGGGCGAGGTGTGTGCTGGCCGCCCGGGGCACCCTTCCTGTCATCGGCTTCTGCCCCGGAGCTAAGAGGCAGCAGACGGTCACTGCAGACACGAGGGGGCAGGTTCCCGGGCCGCACAGGCGGGACCTCAGCTCGACCGCTTGGGCCGCTAAAAGCCACTAGACATTGCGAAGCCTCAGTTTCATCTGTCAGACGGGGGTGACAGTGACCGCAGGGCAGAGGGCTGCAAAGCGCAGACAGGACGAGGGGAGGGTACAAGGCACGGGAGCAGAGCCGAGGGAAGAGCGTCTCCCCAAAACCACCTCAGTCCAACAGCCCTCAGCGGGACCTGCCCCCCGACACCTGCCGCGGGGGGAGGGGCTCCCACCCTCCAGGCATCGGAGAGACACCCCAGCTCCAGTGTGGCCTTTCTCGGGAATAAGCTTTGCAGATTCAGTGAGGAAGAGGCGGACGTGCTGGCCTGACAGCCCACCGCAGGCGTCCTTTCAAAGAGGGAAATTTGTTCTAGACGCAGGCTGGGTGACAGGAGGGAAAGGGGGGGCCCTGGTGGGGGGGCGGGGGCATGTTGCGTATCTGAAACTTAATAATGAGTAACTGTGGGGCCCGAGTAATAGCACGGCATGTAGGGCGCTCGCCTTGCACGCGGCCGACCTGAATTCCATCCCCAACATCCGACATGGCCCCTCAAGCCCGTCCAGGAGTGATTCCTAAGGGCAAGAGTCAGGAGTGACCCTTGAGCATCGCTGCAATTCACGATGATTAGAACATTTTTCATTATTAAAAAAGAGGAAAACTTTTGGGGCTGGAGCGATAGCACAGCGGGTAGGGCGTTTGCCTTGCATGTGGCTGACCCAGGTTCGATTCCCAGCAACCCACATGGTCCCCGGAGCACCGCCAGGAGTAATTCCTGGGTGCAGAGCCAGGAGTAACTTCTGTGCATCGCTGGGTGTGACCCAAAAAGCATTAAAAAAAGAAAATAAATTAAAAAATAAAAAAGAGGAAAACTTTGGAGCCAGAGACAGGCAGACCCATGGTGGGGAACACTAGGTGGAGACAGAGACGAAGGGGTCACGCCTGGACAGTAGAGCCCCAGCTCCCACGTGCTGTGGAAGTCCCGGAAGCCTGGCGAGAGGCACTGGGGCCTCCTCCTCCCGCTGACAGTTCCTGCCTTCCAGCTCCAGGACCCAGGCAGGAGGCGATTCGGCCCTGGCCGGCAGGGGAGGTGGCAGACTCGTCAGGGCGGCGCTAAGAAAGGGCGCAGGGGTCACAGGAGTCACTGCTTCACAGGCTGGCCGCAGTCAACGAGGACCAAGCAGAAAGGCTCTGGGCAGATGTTTAACGCTGTCTGGGAAAACCCCACATTCTGGACTCTCAAGAGGGCAGGGGAAGACGGTCACGCAGCTTCTGCTGACCCGGGCCTCAACTTTCCCGCCGCCCCTCCATCCCCGGCAAACCCCACCATTCTCCTCTCCCAGAGCAGCGGCCGTCCTGTCCCACCTGCACAGGCAAACCCCGTGGGGATTCTCGGCCACCTCCTCAGCCTTTGAGTCCTGGCTTCCCCCCGGGAGAGGAGAGGGCCAGCCCCCAGGGCTCCTTGCAGCTCCGGCTGCAGTGGGCTCATTCCCCACTGCCAGCACTGATCCAGGGCAGCGGGCCCACTCGAGAAGCTTCTGCTCCCACTCTGGGGGCACGCATGCTTGGGGGAGCACAGAGCAGGGACCCAGCAGCCTGGGGGCAGGGGGCTGCGGACAGACAACCTCCTGGCCACCCAGGAACTGGACTGGCCAGCGGCTGCCGCAGGCCCCTATACCTCCTGTTCTCTGTCTCTCTTGCTACTCTGGGCACCAGGTGACAGGCCCCCAGCCACTGTCCCCATGGGTCCCCTGCCCAGGTCACTGTTTCTCAAGGGGGCCTGAACGTTCCCCGAAGCTCTGATTCCTCCCTCCTCCAAGGCCAGCACACGAGCACACACAAGCAGAGCCTCCCCCCCCAGACCCCAGCGGCGCGGGGTCCCCGGGAGACACGGCACGGCAGCAGCCCCACAGGGCGGGGGCCCAGGCCCTGCTCTTGGGGCGCGCGTGGCCCTGCCCCTTCCCAGCATTCAGCAAGGCCTAAACAATGGTCCTGGGGAACGGAAACCGCTTGCCTCTCTCGGGAGGGGACGGAGACCAGAAGTGCCCAAATCAGAAACCCAGAAAATCCAGCGAACCTCGGGGCCCATGACTGAGGTTGGCCGGCTGTCCAGGAATGTTCCCCAGCCCTCGGAGGGCTTCCAGCCTCCAGGAAGGACACGCGCCGGGGGCCCCTCGGAGCAGCCCACACTCCCGCGGGCACACCCTGCCCTTCCTTCAGCCCCCCCCCCCCACGAAGGCTGCCCTTGTCCTTTATTGCTTTACAGCCGAGACGGCCGCACTGACCTCTGCCCGCCCGTCCTTCCGCAGTGCCTGTTCACTCACTGGCATGTTTATTTTCCAGAGGCCACACCCAACAGTGCTCAGGGGGCCCTGGGTGCTGGGCACGGGGCTCGGAACTCACAGAGACAACCTGAGCACGCGGCCATCTGAGCCGCCTCCCGGCCCCCCGGCAGACCCCCAGCTTTTGCCCAAAGCCAAAAAAGGAACAGAGGGGGCTGGAGTGATAGCACAGCGGGTCGGGCGTTTGCCTTGCACGTGGCCCGACCCGGGTTCGATTCCCAGCATCCCATAGGGTCCCCCGAGCACGGCCAGGTGTAATTCCTGAGTGCATGAACCAGAAGGAACCCCTGTGCATTGCCGGGTGTGACCCAAAAAGCAAAAAAAAAAAAAAACCCAAAAAGGAACAGAGAGGCAAAGCTGGCGGCCTCGGAAAGACCAGGGCCTGAGGCCTGGGAGCTTCTGTGGCCAGTGCTGGCCAGCCCCTCCCGCGGTGGACACCTCTTCCCTTTTGCCCCAATCCCTTTCGGCTTCTGGGCTCTCACCCCACTGGCCCTCCGGCAGCCGACCTGAAGCCGGCCCCACGCTCCTTACCTCCTCGGTGTTCTCTCCGCCACCATCCTTGCCAGAGCTGCTGGGCTTGGCTGCGCCTTTGGCAAGCTTGGGGGGCTCCTGAGGGAGAAGATGGAGGAGGAGTGAGCACGGGGACAGAGAAGGTCCTCTCTGGCTCGTCCCTCTGACCATCCTCCCTCCAAGGGGCTGAACTGATCCACCAACTTGGTGCCTCCCTGGGGGGCTGACTGGGGGGGTGGGGTGGGGTGGGCTGGCGGGAGCTACTGGACACAAAGAGAGATCTCTTCTCCTGGTGAGGAGCTTGGAATTTGGTTAGTGAGCCATCCCCAACACACAATAATTAAACAGGAGAACGCTCTTTCCTCCAGCAAGGCTGGCGGAGGAGGAGGAAGGGCCTCTGTCAAGTCAGAATCAAGGTGAGACGACTTCAGGGGTAAAAGCAACCAGGAACACGGGGGAACAGGGGGCACCAGAGTGATGGGACATGGGTGGGGCACTTGCCCTGGGTTTGATCCCCAACACCGCCAGGAGTAAGTCCTGAGCACTGCCTGGTGTGGCCCCCAAAACCAATAGGAAAAATAGCAACCAGGAGCAAGTCGCGGAGCTGGGGAGGGCCTGGCTGAAGGGGAGAGGGCGGCTTGAGGCTCTCGGAGGGAAGGAAGTCCCTGCCCCCCCCCAGCCCCACACACACAAAGGCCATCTGGAGGGAGCTGCAGGGATGGGGGTGGGGTGACCGATCACACCCAGACTAAAGGGGTGCTGCTGGCATGATCAGGGCGGCCCGGGGTATCTCAAGAGCACGGGAGTGGGCAAGCCCCGGGGCTGGGCTGAGCTGAGGTCCCCTTGGGGCCCTGCCACCTGGCTGCGGGCCCTGGCCTGCCCAATGGCTCTTCCTATGCTTCGGGCCAAAAAAAGCAACTGCACAGGGACAGGCTGGGGGAAACGTGAAAAAAGCCTTGGCTGACTGCAAGTTCAACACAAATCACACGCACGCCACGGCCGCAGAGGCAGCGCGGTGAGGAAACCCAGGGCAGGAACGGAGAGCGAGCGAGCGAGCGAGCACAGGGCTCAGGGCACTTGCCATGGTTCAACCTCAGGCCTGGCTGGAGAGGGGCCCCTGGGCACCACCAGGTGCAACCCCGGGGTGTGGCCAAAAAGCAAGAAGAAGAAGAAACCTGGGGGCATGAGGAAGGCAGGCAGGCCCGGGGAGTGGCGCAGAGGGCTGGGCATGGGGTTTGCATGTGGGAGCCCTGGGTTGGATCCCCGACACCTCACTGCAGAGAACGATCAACTCTACAACACCGAGCCAGGATCAGTTCACAAGTGCCACCCTGGGCACCACGCTGCCCACCGCCCTCAGCCCTGGGACACTGAGGCTGCCTGTCCTTGGAGCTGATGACGACCTGAAGCATCTGGTTCCAGCCCGGAGCACCAGGATTCAGGGCAGATGACAACCCCAGCTTTGCTTCCCATCGTTTTAGCTTGGTTGGGGGGGGGGGGGGGGAGTCACATGCAGCGGTGCTCAGGAGAACTCTTGCAGTGCTAGGGAGCACGGCTGGGGTTCCTGGGTGCAGCGCCCGAGCCCCAGCCCTCTGAGCCATCTCCCCAGCTCCAATCCTAGTTTTCCTTTCTGGGGAAACCTAACCCAGACGGCGATTCCCGCAAACACCTGTCCAGAGAGCAACAGCTGCAGGGGGGGGGGGGGGGGGGGGGGGCAGGGCGCAGTGGGAGGGAGGAGCCTGGGAGGGAGCTGGGGGCTTCTTACCAGGGGCTGCCCTGTGCGCCCAAGATGCCCCAAATTGTCAGGGGTGAACCCAGGGGCCCAAGGGCTCTGGGCGGAAGTGTCAGGCAGACAGGCGGAGGTGCCGAACGGGAGAGAATGTTCTCCAGAGTTCACACGGAAACAGACGGCCTTAGGAAGGTGCGGGCTCCCCCACGAGCAGAGCGGCCCAGCCTCGAACCCTGTCTCGGGCATGTGAGAGGAGGGGCTCCAGCCCTCAGTGACCATATTCGGGGGTGGGGGTGCCTGGAACCCCCCGCCAGTGGTGAGAGCCTGCAGCTCTGCAGCACGGAGCCCCTTCAAGTGACAAGTGTTAAGTCAAGTGATCGTGACTACAGGGCAAGAGGATTTCAGGGAGCCGAGAGAGAGAGAGCGAGCGAGCTGTGTGGGCTGGAGCGGGGAGCGAGGTGGGGGCGGGGAGGAAGCCTTTCCAGGTGTGCTACAGCTCAGCTCGGCTCCGAGGAGCACGGGGAGCTCCTGCGAGCACACGCGTCTCCCGCGGCCCGCCACGCTGCCCCGGCACCCAGGGCCTGAGGTGACCGTATGGCATGCATGCACGCCCCTCTCCCCCAGGTGTGGGCTGCTCCTCGAGCCAAGCAGACACCCCCTCCCCCTCATCTGGAAGCTTCTCGTCTCCCGTCTCCTCGCTCTACCTGCTCTCAACTCGCTGCTCCTTCCTGCAGGCCTCCCACCCGCCCCGCGGCAGAGGCACGTCTCCTAGGGAATGCACCTAAGACACATCCCAGCTGCCTGAGTGTGTGTGCACGTGGGTGTGGGTGTGGGTGTGCGTGCGGGGAGGGAGGGGGAGCCTGGGGAACAGGTGAGGCACGCACGTTTTGGCCCCGCGGGCCTGAGCTGCGCTCCCACTACAGGACAGCCCGAGCCTCGGTTTGCCCACTAAAATGACACCGTCCACCACCGAACCAAACTCCCCTGGACTCAGCGGCTGACCATGCAAACCCGACGATTAGGAACCAGAAGAGAGTGAGGGAAGGGGGGGGCAGGGGCACGCCCGTTGGGAGCACGAAGGAACCAAATCCCAGACAAGAGGGACAGGAGGGATGGAAAACCAGCCCCACGCTACTGCCAGGGAGAGAGCACGGCAGGTAAGCTGCTTGCCTTGCGGATGGCCAACCCCAGTTCGATCCCTGGCATCCTTATGGTCCCCTGAGCACCGCCAGGAGTGATGACTGGGTGCAGAGCCAGGAGTAAGCATTGAGCATTGCCACGTGTGGCCCCCAAGCTCAAATAAATATATATTACGTGTGTGTGTGTGTGTGTGTGTGTGTGTGTGTGTTCCCTGAACCAGGGATGACCAGAGAAGTAGTTTGATGATAAAGCACCTACTGTGTGCAGAGGAGATGCCAAATGGAACTTAGTGGTTCTCTCCCTGGGGGAAGAAAGGACTGGTCCACGATTAGTTCCAGCCCAAGGGAACACAAAAGGGCTCGAAGTGACCTGCCAAGTGTCCTGCAGATCCCGGAGAGAAGGGAGCTCTGCCTGCCTGAGGGCTGGGGACAGGCTGCAGGGTGGAGGCTGGGAAGGATGGCCAGACTTGGGAGCGGAGGGAAAAGGGAAGAAGTAATGCGTGAGCAATTAAGACCCTCCACCTACCCCTCCCCTCTGCTCCAAATCCCATCAGGGCCAGCCTGGTCACATCGTCACCTCCCTCCCTGCAGGACCTGCCAAGACCTGAAGGTGGCCCAACACAGCTGCGAGTCAAAGGCAGCAAAAGAAGCGAGAGGTGTTTGGCCCTTGTAGCCAGACCCTTCCCACCAGCCCGACTCTCCTGCCTAGGGTCTCAGCAAGCCTAGTCAAGAATGTTTTTTGCCCCTGGGCTAGAGAAATGGCTCAAAGGGCCCAGGTTTTGCATTGAGGGGGCCTGGGTTCCATCCCTGCCACCGTATGGTGCCCAGGAACACCAACAGGAACAACCCGATGGCCAGCACTTAGCCTGAGCATTGCCCAGTGTGGCCTAAAGAAAAAAACAAGGACACCAGAGTGGTAGCACAGCAGGCAGGCCACTTGCCTTGCACACAGCCGACCCTAGTTGGGTCCCCGGCATCCCACAAGGTCCCCTGAGCACCACCAGGAGTGATTCCTGAGTACAGAGCCAAGAATAAGCCCTGAGCATTGCCAGGTGTGACCCCCAAATTCAAATAAACATATATTATATATATATATGCCTATTTACATGTACCCCTCGGACTAGGGATGCTGTTTCATGGTAAAGACTCTTCTTGCCTTGCATGCCTGAGATCTCCATTAAAGCCCACCCTCAAGAAATATACAAAAAGAAGTGTTGGAGAACTATTTTCTTCTCAATCATCTAGAAGAGAAAGGCTTTTTGTGGATGGGACTGGAGCTGACAGATGGGTGCTGAGGACCTCGGCAGGCTCCCAGGCCCCCTGCACCCCTGGGAGGGACTGACCTGTATGTGAATGACGGCAGCTAAGCTGCCCAAACCACCCAAGCACGCCCACTCCCCGGCTCAGGGCCCAGGCAGGCCCCGTAACCCTGCCCTGCGGCTGGCTGCCCATCACCAACCCTGCACACAGGTCCTGCGAGGCGATTCCCCCCATCCCTGACCCCCCCAAATCTCCAGCAGCCCCTGCAGAAAGAGTTTCATAGATAGATAAGGTCAGAGAGGGTAGCCTGACAACCCGATGCGTGGAGAGGTGCGAGGGAAGAGGCAAAGAAACCAAGACACCTCTGAGAAGCGGGCCAGAGGCAGCCCCCACCGCAAGGGGCCAGGCGGGAGGAGGGAGGGCGGCTGGTACCCTAGCATCCTGGTGCCAGTCTACCTCAAAGGCACCACACCTCTGACTCAGACCTCTCTGCCACAGCAGGAAACAGGGGAGAGCGAGGAGGCAAGGATGGGGAGCCGGGCAAGGCCGTGTGGAGAGAAAAGAGGCAGGAAGCCCTCGGCCGGGCATCAGCTCCCCAGGACAGAGGCAAAGGTGTTGGGGAGGGCCTGTGGCGAAGAAGGAAAAGGACTGTGACAGAGAGGGCAGGTTTCCTATTTGAGAAGCCAGACAGAAGCCAAGCACCACGGGGGAACAAAAAAACCCCCGAAAAAACCCCAAAAAAACGTGGGGGGGGGAATCTGCAAAGGCGACCTCAGGATTAGGAGCAAGGGGGGGGTGGATGGAGCCCGTGGCCCAGAGGAGGCATGCAAATCAGGGCACCGGCAGGCAGTGTGACCTTGGCCAAGTCCCTTGCCCTGCTGGGGCCTCGGTCTCCTCCTGGGTACCTGGAGGGGGGCCCTGCGTGCCAGGGAGGTGCCTTCCAGCACAGCCAGGCGGAGGGCTCCCTGCACGCTCCGAGCAGCAGCTCACAAGTTGGTGTGGAAGGGAGAGCTGGAGGGAGGGGCCTAGGCCAGATCTGGAGGAGAGAGCGAGCGGGCTGGCCTCGGCACGCAGCCTGGCGGGCGGGCGGGCAGGAGCAGGGGCTGGAGGGGCCCGCGGAGAGGCCGGCCCAGGCCCCGGCGGGCGAGCAGAGGGGCGAAGGGGCCGAGCCGGGGAGCGGGGGAGGGGGCGCAGAGGGGCAGATCTGGAGGGAGGTGCGGTCCCAGGCGGGGAGGGGGAGGGGGCAACGGAGCCGGGGGCAGCGGGGGAAGCCGAGGAGTGCCCCGGGATGGGCAGCGGCGGGGGAGGAGGCTGCCCTGGGCCCCCGGCCGGCCGGGCAGGCGGTGGGGGGGGGGCGGGGGGAGGTGCACGCGGGGCGATTCTCGCCCGGGCAGGGCGGGGGGCTCCCCCGCGGCGGCCCGGGCCCGGGTGCGCGCAGCGGCGAGGGCGGGGGGCTGGCCCCGGAGTCCTGCGGGGGCCGGACGGGAGGGTCAGTCCGGGGCTGTCCCGGGCCTGGCGCGGGCCCCTCCCAGAGGCGCGCGCAGGCCGCGAGGCGGAAGCGCGCGGGGAAAGGGCCAGGCTCACCTTCTCTTTCTTCAGTTTGTAGGGCATCTCGGCCCGTCCGGCCCGGCCCGGCGCCCGCGGCCCCGCTCCGGCTCCTGCTCGGCCGCACTCGGCCCGCTCGGCGTCTCTTCGCCGCCGCCTGCGCGCTGCGCCCGGGTCGAGCGGCGTCTGCGCCTCCGATTGGCCGGGACTCCGGCAAACCTGCCTGACAACCCGGCGCCGCCGCCTGCCATTGGCCACCGGAGCCCAGCGGCGGCCTTTTTTTCTCATTGGGAAGGAAGAGTACAAACCGCCAGGGTTCGGCGCCTGGGATTGGCTGGGGCGGCTGGTCCCGCCCTCCGGGGGGCGGGCCTGGAGGAGGAGGCGGGGCCAGGGAAGCCCGAGCCGAGCCCGGCTGCCGCACTCGGGCGTCTCGGCTGCCTCCGTCGTCCCCAGCCCCAGGAACCGGGCTCCTTCCCTGGGCGCCCTTCGCCCCCTGTTGCCTGCCAGTCGGCCCGATCCGAATGCAAGGAGACCCAACACGCAGGGTCCCTTTCTTCATCGGGATAAGGCAGCCCTCGCTGCACACTCAGAGCCGGCGTGCGAGCCCCCGGGAGTCCTGGAGAGCCCCCGTTTCCCTGGACAGGGTTGCAGAGGGAGAGCCTGGCCGGAGGGGGGCTGGGTGAGAGAGGAGAGGAGAATCCGCGTCTGTGCGACTTGGGAGGGAGGGTCTCGGGTCGCTGGCTGCGGGGTCCTGGAATTGGAGAACCAAGTTGAGCACTTTGGGAAGAAGCACTGTGGAAGCGCAACCTCACGTGAGAGGCTCCGAAAATACACCCCCTGCTCCTCTCACTGCGCAAACCAGGGCCCTAGCGGATAAGATCAGTTCCTGCCTTCAAGGAATGAACTTGACCGGTGGTGAAGTTCACAGATAGGTGTTAACTGGTGATTAAGATGCGATGTACTAAACTACAGGGACCTAGAAGTGGCTGAAGGAATATTTTTTTTTTGCTTTTGGGGTCACACCTGGCGATGCACAGGGGTTACTCCTGTCTCTGCACTCAGGAGTTACTCCTGGCGGTGCTCAGGGGACCATATGGGATGCTGGGAATTGAACCCGGGTCGGCTGCGTGCAAGGTAAACGCCCTACCTGCTGTGCTATCTCTCCAGCCCCTGAAGGAATATGTTTGAAAAAGGAGTTCTGCCATTAGGTTCTCACTCACCGCTGCTAGTCGTACTTTCTGGCCTTGGCAGCCAGCACATTTTTTATTGAGTTGTGGTGCTCACTGAGGGCACCACACACACGCACACTTGGCTGCACACCCACTGCAGAACTGACGTGTGCAAACATCGGGGCGCCAGGATCATGCCTGGTGCACTGATAAGACTGCGGCCTTGACCTCATGACCGTATGCAGCATTCCAAGCTGCTGTACAATTCAGCCTTAGCTTGATTTGGCACCGCCAAAGTCATACGTGTGGACCTGAGAGAGTAGCACTGTCCTCCCGTTGCTCATTGATTTGCTCGAGCAGGCACGAGTAATGTCTCCATCATGAGACTTGTTACTGTTTTTTGGCATATCGAATACCTCACGGGTAGCTTGCCAGGCTTTGCTATGCAGGCGGGATACTCTCAGTCGCTTGCCGGGCTCTCTGAAAGGGGCGGAGGAATCGAACCCGGGTCGACCAGGTGCCAGGCAAACGCCCTACCAACTGTGCTATCGCTCCAGCTCCAGAGTATAAGAAGTAAATCTTAGACTTGACGTGCAGCAGACCTGTTCAAATCCCCAGCATCCCAAATGGTCCCCCAAGCACCGCCAGGAGTAATTTCTGAGTGCAGAGTAGTAGTAACCCCTAAGCATCATCAGATGTCACCCGAAAAGCAAAATAAAAAAAATTAAAAAGTGTTTGTCACAGGGGCTGGAGAGATAGTACAGTGGGTAAGCCACTTGCCTTGCACACAGTCTACACAGGTTTAATCCCCCGTATCTCATAGGGTCCCCCAAGCACAGCCAGGAATGATTCCTGAGCAAAGCCAGGGGTAACCCCTGAGAATTGCCAGGTGAGGCCAAACAACAACCAGAGTGTTTATACCTACCTTAATTGTACTTTTCTTGCAGAGCTTGCACTTTAATAAATCCCAAGCAAGGAAGGGACAGAAGGAGAGAAAACTCCAGTAGCAGACTGACCACATGAAGAAAATGGAGAAGGGCCAAAAAAAAAAAAAAAGCATATGCTCCTTGCCCACGAAAGCAATGGAGAAGAACGGATTGAATTGGAAAATGTGTGGGATTTGGTGGTTTATTGGATTATGCAGAGGGTGAAAAGGAAGAGAAGGGTGTTGAGGATGACTTCAGGGAGCTGTCAAAGATGTAGGAGGAAAAGTGATAGCATGATATCAAAGAAGCAAAGGAAGATCCGTTAACAGGGTCAGATTCCAGAGAAAAAATCAGTAAGATCAAACAGCATCTCCTTGATTCTGCGGGTAAGAGGTTGTGGGTGATCTTTGCAGTGGGTGAGAGAGTGAGCAGGAAGAGATTGGGGAAATGACTCAGAAAGGCTGAAGTGCGTGCTTGGCATGTGGGAATCCCAGCTCCAATTCCCAGCACTTCATGGTTCCCTGAGCATTGCCAGGGGTGGTCGCCCTCCCCACCACCCCTAGCCCCCACAAACAGACAGAAGTGAACAGGATTTTTTTCATTCATTCATTCATTCATCATCCTGTTATTCGTCGATTGCCTCGAGCAGGCCCCAGTAACGTCTCTTTCAGGATTTATGGGATTAAAAACAACATTTGGAGGGGCTAGAGCGATAGCACAGCAGGTAGGGCATTTACCTTGCACGTGGCCAACCCGGGTTCGATTCCCAGCATCCCATATAGTCCCCTGAGCACAGCCAGGAGTAATTCCTGAGTTCATGAGCCAGAAGTAACCTCTATGCATCGCTGGGTGTGACCCCAGAAGCAAAAGAACGAAACAACACTTGAAGGCTCTGGCTAGCTTACAAAAGTAGTGCTTGGGGGCCAGAGACGTGGTGCTAGAGCATCTGCCTTGCTTATGTGAGGCCCTGGGTTCAATCCCCAGCACTGAAAAAGAAAAGAAGCACTTGGTTTTCAATGCCTAATGATGATTTCAAGGTAATACAATACGAACTTTATGCCAACCATTATTCAGTGGGGGAAATCCTAGGAAGAAAACACACTTATCTGTGAATGGACATCGCTCTCTGAATAGTTATTGGCCCAGGCTGGAGATGATAGATTCCCATTAACTAGGTCTCAGTGAACCACGCCTGAGGGTGCTCAGGAGAATTTTGCTGAGCAGATACTTTGCATACAGGCCAGGTTTGATCTGTGGTGCTGCCTCTGGTCCCCAGGCACCGCCAGGAGTGATCCCTGAGCACAGCTCCAGAAGCAGCTCCCAAGGTTGTCAGCAGATGGAACTTCCACTGGGTTGTCCTCAACTGTTATGTGGTTCTGTCCCCTCTCTCCCCAAAACAAATAAAAAACTAAAGATATAACACTGAGAAATATCAAAGGTACTATCTATTTTTGTTTTGTTTTATGGGATACACCCAGCGGTGCTCAGGGCTTACTCCTGGCAGGGACTGGGGGAACCATATGCAATTCCAGGGATTGAACCTGGGTTGGCCACATGCAAGGCAAGTGTCCTGACCACTGTACTATCACTCTGACCAAGAAATTTCTATATTATTACTGGGGAGACTAGGCCACACCCAGGGGTGCTGAAAGGAATGCTGGCTCTGTGCTCAGGGATTATTACTGGCAGTACTCAGAGATAGAACTAGGATAAAACAAATGGAAGACAAGTGCCTTAACCCCTGGACTATTTCTCTAGCCCTTGTGATTGATCTTATTTTGTTTTGGGGTCATACCTGATGGTACAAAGGGGCTCCTCCTGGCTTTGTGCTCAGTAGTGACCCCTGATGATGTTTGGGAGACTTTATGTGGTGCCAGGGATTTTAGCTGGAGTTGACCACGTGCAAGGCAATAGGCCTTACCTCCTATTCTATTGTATTTTCATTGTTGTTTATAAGCTGCATCTGGTGGTGCTCAGAACTTACTCCTGGCTCTGCACTCAGGATCACTCCTGGCATTAATGGGTGGGGGGGATTAATGTGGTGCCAGGGACCAAACGCAGGTCAGCTGCATTCGAGGCAAGCACAATGCTCACTGTACTATTTGGACAACACCCAGCAATGTTCAGGGGTTTGCTCTCTGCAGTGTTCAGGGGATTATGCAGTGCCAAGAATCGAACCTGGGCTTTCTGAATGCAAAGCACACACATCACAGGCAGATGTAGGCCAAAGAGGCAAGACCCAATTCATTGATTCTTATTCTTAATGCATGCTGAAAGTGTGGTCTATCAGTGCTTTCAAGTATCTTGCAAAGAGCAGTGGAGGTAAAAGAGAAGAACGGAATCTAAGTGACAGTACAAGTAGGATGCAGGCTGTTGGGGCCCTGCTCTTTCTTGGGTGTGTGTTGTGGCAGGGCCACACGAAACAGTGCTGGGGGCTACTCCTGGCTCAGTATTCAGGGGACCTTGTGATGCCAGGGATCAATCTTGGCTCTCTGGCATGCAAAAAATAGAATTCCGTTGATCTGTCTCTCTGACCCTACTGCTTTGCTCTCTCTTCTGCCTGCTCTGCTACCTGACCCAAATCTAGGGGAGAAACTGCAAGTGGGCTTCTCTGCAAAGATCGGGGGCTGGAAGCAGGTGGGGAGAACAACTGCTTCTGGAAGGCTGAAAAAAGCAATGCCGGTTTGTCTTCGTTTCAAGCTTAATGAGAGTAGAACGACTAGGACCAGAAACCTTGGAACGTGGGTTTCGTGTAGGATGTACTGGAACAGGTGTGGCAGTACCCAGCCTCCCAGTGCTACATGAATCACGAGGCAATTCAGCCAACTGCTACTACAGATCCACGGCGCTCCTGGGACCGTTTTATAATCCTACTATTCGCTCCTGCAACGTTCCCCGCAACCCCCGGACCTCGGTGCCTCCCGTTCCAGAGCAGAACTTGTAGGAGTTCCACGGAGGAGTGAACTTCCTCAACACTCCACTCACAGCTCCCAGTTACGAGGCTGAGCTGGCCCAGACCGTTCACGGCTTACCCCAGTGAACAGTTAAGTACATGCTCTGGGCATAATAGCTAAAAGGCCATTCTATCCCCGGCAGGCGCCAAAGGCAAATCTCTGAAAGCTGTCAAACGGCGCGCGAGGACCGGCTAAGCCACCGCAGGGCGTTGCTGCAACAAAGAACCGCCCGGATCACTCCCAGGTGCCACGCTCCTGCTCCGAGCATGCGCGGGACCGCGGGCTCCGCCCACTCCCCTCGCCCCGCCCCCGGCGGAAGCGGAAGCGGCATGTGCCCCGCCCCGGAAGCGCGCCTGCGAGCCCCGGAAGCCGCGCGCCTGCGTGGTCTCCTGTCATCATGGCTCTGGCCGTGCTGCGCCTCCTGGACCCCTTCCCGGCCGAGACTCCCCCGCTGGCGGTGCTGGTGCCGCCGGGGGGCCCGTGGCCGGCGGCGGGGCCGGGCCTGGTGCTGGCCCTGCGGCCCGCGGGGGAGAGCCCGGCCGGCCCGGCGCTGCTCGTGGCGGCCGTGGAGGGCCCGGGCGCGGGGCCCGCGGAGCAGCGCCCCGGGCCGCCGCCGCTGCTGGTCAGCCGCGCGCTGCTCCGGCTCCTGGCCCTGGGCTCCGGGACGTGGGTGCGGGCGCGGCCCGTGCGCCGGCCGCCCGCGCTCAGCTGGGCGCTGCTGGGCACGGGGCCGGGCCCCGCGCTCGCGCCGCGGGTCGGGCCGCTGCTGGTGCGGCGCGGAGAGACGCTGCCGGCGGCCGGCCCGCGGGTGCTGGAGACGCGGCCGGCGCTGCAAGGGCTGCTGGGGCCAGGGACGCGGCTGGCCGTGACCGAGCTCCGGGGCCGGGCCAAGCCGGGCCCCGAGACGGGGGACGTCGGCCGGCCCCCGCCTCCGCCGCTGGTGTCCTCCTTCGCGGCTTGCCCCACCGCCCGGCGGCTTCGGGGCGTGCTGGGAGGGACGGGCGAGTCCCTGGGCGTGAGCCGGCGCTGTCTCCGGAACCTCGGCCTCTTCCAGGGGGAGTGGGTGTGGGTGACCCGGGCTGGGGAGGCGGCCAGCACTGGCCAGCCGCACCTGGCCACGGTGCAGGCGATCGAGCCTCCCTGGGACCTCGCCGGGAGACTGGGCCCCGGCGCTGGGCAGCTGGAGGAGCCCCTCGCCGACGAACTGGCCTTCTTGCCTGCCACTCTGGTTTTTAATCTTGGCTGTGATCCCTTGGAAGTGGGAGAGCTCAGAATTCAGGTAGGACCCAGGGCTGGGTCAGAAAGGTCCTCCTTATCCCCACTGCTGCTGCTTTAAAATAATAATAATAATAATAATAATAATAATTGACACGAGAACCGTGATTTCAAGTTAGGACAGTAGAGTTTCAGGCATACAGTGTTCTGGTACCAATCCCACCACCACTGTCAACTTCCTTCCTCCGGTGTTCAAGTTTCCTGCCAGCTGCCATCTCTTTTTTTTTTGTTTTGTTTGCTTTGGGGCCACATCCTGCGGTGCTCAGGGATTACAGGAATAACTTCCGGTGGTCTACAGGGACCAGATGGGATGCTGAGGATTGAACCTGGGTGGGCCGAATGCTAGACAAAGGGCGCAGCCTTCTGTGCTGTCACTCCAAGTCCCCAGCCTCCATCTTGACAGGCACATTTTAATGTTCGGTGCTTGTAATTTTTTTTTTTTTTGCTTTTTTGGGTCATACCCCGCGATGCACAGGAGTTACTCCTGGTTCATGCACTCAGGAATTAACTCCTGGTGGTGCTCGGGGAGCCATATGGGATGCTGGGAATCGAATCTGGGTCGGCCACGTGCAAGGCAACCGCCCTCCCCGCTGTTGTGCTATTGCTCCAGCCCCGGTGCTTGTAATTTGGAGCTCATGTGTTCAGTGTTGTTGACTCTGCGATTTGGGGATGCAGCTCCACCACTCCCCAACATTACCAGAGTTCCTGAGGCCCCTGACCATAGCTGGTGAGTGGAGGGCCCTTACGCCTTAGGGCTTGGGCCTCGGGATCTCTCCCAGCCTTATTCCTCCAGTCTCCGAGGAGGCGGTGCAGTGAGAAGGGCTTTCACCTATTCAGCCTGGAAGTCAGTCTGCAGACTGTATTGATCTCGGTTCTTGGTTGAATTGCAAATATATCAGGGCTTCTGCTGGGTAGTAATGGAGAATAGTACTTCAGTCCATTTGCTCTTGCTTATCTTTTTTTTATTTTGGTGGGGAGGGGTGGGGGGGGTCCACATGCAACTGTGCTCAGGGCTTACCCCTGGCCCTGTGCTCAGGAAATAAGCCTGGATGGGCCCAAATCCAGATCTTCTCTGTGGAAGGCAAGCACCCGACCCCCTGTGTTGTCTCTCTAGCCCCTGCTTTTGCTTATCTTTGAGTTCAGATGCCTTCCTATTTGTTAAGATCTTGCCTTCTCCTTAAGGTCCATCTAAAGATGTCACTTTTTTTAAAACCTAGGACCACTTCTGGCAGTGCATTGGGGGGTGAAAAAGAGGGGTTATGCAATGCTGTGCTGGGGATAAATTTGCTCGACTTGTGCTCTGTCACAGCCTTTGAACTACCCCACTGCACCTCTTCTGTTTTTTCCCAACTGGGCTCATACGGTGTAGGGCCAAGGCACTATACTGCTGAGCTGGGCTGCCTCCCAAGACGCCCCCCACAAAGCCACGCATGTTCCTGTCACCACACTTGTCACAGGCCCCTCCTTTCTCTTAGAGCTTTTTGTCTCTGCCCAGGGCATTTGTTTTGTTCTTCCATAGGCTAGAGGATGTGAGTCAGTGGTAGAGCACATGCCTTGAATGTGTGAGCCTGAGTTCCGCAATCAGTACTGCAAAAAAAAAAAAATAAAATAATCTATTTCCAAGAGTTTTTTTTTTAATTTCCTGCCTTCAAGTTGCTTAATTAAAAAATAATTGTATTTGGGGAGACAGATACAGTTTTAAAGTTTCATTAAATATATGGATGGATGATTTACATCTGTAGGGTCCAGTATGAAAAGCCACTGGCCACATCGTGGCTCGTAAATTAATTAAAATTGAAACCTGAGTTCCTGGGGGTGCTTTAGTCACATGTCGGGTGCTCCGCTGGCTCACGCAGATGGATGGGGAACCTTTCTGTCACTGGCGAAGCTGCACGTACTGATGTTGGCAGAGATCGGGCAGCCTAAGCTCGGCAGGAGTGGGAATGGACTTAGAGCTCACACAATGGTGCTCGTCCACTCACTCAATTCTTTTACCTTCCCTGAGGCTAGACCCTGCCCCACAGCCTGAATTCAGTGTCCCCAGTAACGCCTACTTGCCCTCAATCCACTGGTCCCTTGTGTCATTCCAGGAACTTGTGGGACAAAGGTGTTTCTACTGTCTCACTGACCCCCAATCAACCTAAAGATGTTCTTGTTGTCTGCTCTTCTCTCTCTCTCTCTCTCTCTCTCTCTCTCTCTCTCTCTCTCTCTCTCATTTTTTGGGCCACACCCAGTGGAGTTCAGGGCTTACTCCTGAATCAACACTCAGGGATCACTCCTGGCTGGGCTTGAGGGACTGTATGGGGTGCTAGAAATAGAACCTGGTTCAAGGCAAGGGCCCTCCCAGCTGTACTATCTCTCCAACCCCTGGTCTCTGAGTTGTCAGGATTATGGGACTTCTGGGACCTAGGCCACACCTTGTACAGGATAACTTGTTATGGGAAGGATGGAGGATGAAAATAGATGAGGGGGGGCTGGAGCGATAGCACAGCGGGGAGGGCGTCTGCCTTGCACGTGGCCCACCCAGGTTTGACTCCCAGCATCCCCTATGGTCCCCCGAGCACCGCCAGGAGTAATTCCTGAGTGCAGAGCCAGGAGGAACCCCTGAGCATCACCGGGTGTGACCCAAAAAGAAAAAAAAAAGAAAGAATAGATGAGCGGCTCAGAGAGGGCCGAGCTGACTCCCTGGCAGCAGGTTATAAAGTGGCAGTTATTTCTTGGCTAGAGGTTCTCGGAAAGCAGCAGCACCCCTGAAGACCAGAGAAGCTGCTCCATGCTGTCTGGGCCACCGTTTGCTAAAGAGCTGCACGTCGAGATCGTGTCCTCTCCCCATTACAGCACTAGCGGGAACTATGACCGTGTTCTCTACCGGCACTTTCAGACGCCCAGGTTAGCGGCACAGTGCTGTCAGGAAGGTGGCACACCACCTGGCTACTCCCTCTCCTTCCCTCCCCATCTTCGAGCCTCTATCCTTTCCTTCCTGGATCATATATTTATGTGGAGGGCACATCCGGCAGTGCCGGGGAGGGAACCCAGAGCCTTGCATATGCCAGGCCACTTCCCCAAACCCTGAACCACTGGTGCCACACCTGACGTTACTTAGAGCTTACTCTGACTCTGCACTCAGAGATCACTCCTGTTGGGGCTCAGGGGACCACAGGGGGTATTGGGGATAGAACCCGGGTACAGCTTACCAACTTTTACCCTCTAACTTTTTATACCCTCTATTTTTTTTTTTTTTTTTTTTTTTGCTTTTTGGGTCACACCTGGCACTGCTCAGGGGTTACTCCTGGCTCCTCACTCAGGAATTACTCCTGGCGGTGCTCGGGGGACCATATGGGATGCTGGGAATCGAACCCATGTCGGCCATGTTGGCTGCATGCAAGGCAAACGCCCTACCCGCTGTGCTACTGCTCCAGCCCCTACCCTCTAACTTTTTAAGAGGTTTAAAAAATTTTTCAAGGCACCATTTCAGGGGCTATTGTGGCTCGAAACTTCTTTCTTTTTTTTTTTTTTTTTTTTTTTTTGCTTTTTTGGGTCACATCCGGCGATACACAGGGGTCACTCTTGGCTCATGCACTCAGGAATTAACTCCTGGCAGTGCTCGGGGGACCCTATGGGATGCTGGGAATCGAACCCGGGTCGGCCGCGTGCAAGGCAAACGCTCTACCCGCTGTGCTATCGCTCCAGCCCCGTGGCTCAAAACTTCTTGTGACGTTAGATAATAGCAGAGAGATCTGAGCTGTGAGGTGTGTGTAGACTTGCAACATTGGGACAAACCTCTCTGATGTGAGAGGACCAGGAAAGAGCCAACTTCACCTCTCTGGCCCGGGCCTCTGCTCTTCCTCCTGCCCCTGGAGGGGTCCCTTGTTTCTGCAGGACAGCTTGGGATCTCTGGGTGGAATGGAAGCCCCTTAGAAGGGGATTGCAGGGGCTGGAGCGATAGCACAGCGGGTAAGGCAGTTGCCTTGCACACAGCCAACATGGCCAACACAGGTTCGATTCCCAGCATCCCATATGGTCCCCTGAGCACCGCCAGGAGCAATTCCTGAGTGCATGAGCCTGGAGTAAAAAAAAAAGGGGGGGGATTGCACACCAAAGGGGGCGGAAAGGAGCCGGCCCATACCCTCGACTCCTTGTGAGCTGATTGGAGCCACTGCTGTGTTGCAGGGCAGTCCAGGAAGGAGATGTTCTGTGTGTGTCAACAGTTGGGCAAGCAGAGACCCTGGAAGGAAGCCCAGAGCAGCTGCCCAGGTGATGAGGGAGGGGACAGCCTCTTGCCCCGGGCAGCAGGAGAGGGCCTGTGGACGGGACTCAGTCAGTGTCTCTCCCCGCAGGTGGTGGGACGTGTATTTTAAAGTGAAAAAAACAGTTGGAGAAGCTGTGTCTGGGCCAGCCAGTGCCTACTTGGCCGACACCACCCACACCTCCTTGTACCTGGTGAGGTCCCCCGAGGTGCCGGGGGAGGGGAGTCTGGGAAAAGGTGCCCCAAGGACCTGTGGGAACCCAAGCTTCCTCCCACCTTCCCAGGTGGGCTCCACTCTCAGTTCTGTGCCTTCGGCCCCGGCCACTCTCTGGCACAGCCTGTCTCCACCGGGCCTGGAGGCCCTGGTGACCGAGCTCTGTGCTGCCCTGAAGCCTCGCCTCCACCCGGGGTGAGTGAGCTGCAGGGTAGACGGGGCGAGATGGGGCACCCCCTCAAACCAGGGGGCCACAGGGGCTGGAGCGAGAGCACAGCAGGGAGGGCAATCTCCTGGCAACTGGTCGACCTGGGTTTGATCCCCGGCATACAGTGAGGTCCTCCGAACACCGCCAGGAGTAATTCCTGAATGTGGAACCACGAGTAACCGCCCTGAACATCTCCGGGTGTGACCCAAAAAGAAAGAAAAGTCCCAGCGGGGCCCAGGCCCGGTCCTTCCAAGTCCCTGCCCAGGTAGCCTCGTCATCCACTGTAGGCAAGTCAGGGGGAGAATGTCCCCAGGGACAGCTGTCTCCTCTTGAGGAGCTCCTAGGCCCTCTGGCTTTCACCACAGACCCCCTCGTTCATTCCCCTTGAGGGAATTCATCTACGTGTGTGTGATTTTTGGGGGGGAACTGGCACAGCCAGCAGTGCTGAGGGTAAGTGCGTAGGTGGGCCCTGGGGTGTGGACCTCAGAGTTCACTGTGGCACTCAGTGGGGTGGGCAAGGAGGGCCGTGCATGCAGTGCCCAGGTCCGAACCCCCACGTCCTAGGCGTGTGCTCTACCCCATGGCCTCAGCCTGAGAAGCAGCCTCGTCTTCTAGCTACGTCTTCCGCCCCTGCCTGAGCCTCCTGCTGGGGGCAGGCTTTGGGGGGGATACTCAGTGAGGGAGGAGCGGGGTACAGCCACGGGTCCCTGTGCCTCTGGCCGGATGGGCAAGCAGGTGTGTCCCTTCTCTGGGTGCAGGGGGGCACTGCTGACAGGAGTGGGCGCTGTCCTCCTGCGGGGCCCCCCGGGCAGCGGGAAGAGCACAGCCGTGGCTGCCGCCTGCAGCCGTCTGGGACTGCATCTGCTGAAGGTGAGTCCACTTCGCAAGAAGGACCTCCCCCCCACCCCCCGCCCGGGGCTGGAGCAATAGCACAGTAGGTAGGGCGTTTGCCTTGCACTCGGCCAACCTGGGTTCGATTCCCAGCATCTCATATGGTCCCCTGAGCACCGCCAGGGGTAATTCCTGAGTGCAGAGCCAGGAGTAACCCCTGTGCATTGCCAGGTGTGACTTAAAAAGCAAAAAAAAAAGGACCTCCCCAGCCTCCCCTCCCCACCTCAAATTCTCCCTCCCCCGCCCAGTGGCCACCCAAGGGCGGGTGTTATGATCTAGGTGAACGGTCCAGAGAGTAGGACTCCGCTAGCGTTCATTTTCCTCTCTACCGGCCTAATAGGGGTGCCTCCACCCTCAGACTCCTCCCCTCACCTTCCATCCCCACTCACACGTCCCCCGGCTCACAGACCCTCGGGGATTGCCGCCCCCCCCACCCCACCCGCCAGGTGCCCTGTTCCAGCCTCTGTGCAGACAGCAGCGGAGCGGCGGAGACCAAGCTGCAGGCCGCCTTCTCCCGGGCCCGGGGCTGCCGGCCGGTGGTTCTGCTGCTGACAGCTGCACACCTGCTGGGCCGGGACCGCGACGGGCTGGGTGAGGATGCCCGCGTGGTGGCCACGCTGCGCCGGCTGCTCCTGGACGAGGACCCCCAGAGCAGGTACCAGATCGGGCCGCTGTGCCCACCCATCTCACTGACTTCATGGGCTCAGGGCTGACTCCCGGTTCTGGGCTCAGGGATCACCCCGAGTGGGGCTCGGGGGACCCTGTGTGGTTCCAGGGATCCGACCCAGGTTGGCAGCATGCAAAGCAAGTGCCCCACCCGTGGTAGTCTCTCTGGCCCCCATCCCCAACCTTTCTTCCTTTATTTTTTTGTTTGTTGTTGGGAGGGTCACACCCAGCATCACTGGGGGCTGGAGTGGCTCTCTGAGGTGCCGGGGATTGAACCCGGGAACTCACGTGTGCAAGGCATGATTTTGCTCCTGACTCACTTCGCTGGCCCCGGCCCCCTCCTGCCTCCCCGCTCCCCTCTGAGCTCAAGGGAGGGGTCCTGGCTCCTAAATTTTCTTGAGGGACATTGAGTTGAAGATACAGGGGAGCAGGCTGCTTGGGGAGGGGCCAACCCAGGTTTGATCCCCGGCACCGCGCAGGGTCCCCTGAACCCTGCCAGGAGTAAGCCCCGAGCCCCACGGGGTGTGACCCCAAAACCAAAAGCCACAAAAGAAGATGAAGGGGCACCGGAGCTCTTAGGGAGGCCCCTCTCCCCGGCGCTCCCCTGCGGGGCGCTCCTGCACGCCGCTGCCTCCCCGGCCCTCAGTGCCGCTGGTCTGTCCACAGTGGGCCTCCCCTCATGGTGGTGGCGGCCACCAGCCGGGCCCAGGACATGCCCGCCGATGTGCTCACGGCCTTCCCCCACGAGCTGGAGGTGCCCGTGCTCAGCGAGGCGCAGCGGCTCAGTGTCCTGCGCGCTCTCACGGCCCACCTGCCCCTCGGCCAGGAGGTGAGCCTGGCACAGCTGGCACGGCGCTGTGCGGTGAGTACTGAGGCGGGGGGGGACGCCCTGGCACCACTGGGGGCCTGCTAAGGGGGTAGCAGTCCCCCATGGACTCCGTCCTGTGCTTCCCCAGGGCTTTGTGGTGGGAGATCTCCAGGCTCTCGTGGCCCACAGCAGCCGGGCAGCCTGCAGCAGGATCAGGCACGCAGGGTGAGGAAGGGGGGCATCAGGTGGGGGGCGGCTGGGGAGGAGGGGAGCAGGCCGGAGGTCCTGGGGGAGGGGAGGGCCCTCCAGAGGCTGCTCTGGTCTTCCTCTGCAGCGAAGAGGAGGAGGCGTCGCTGTGTGCCGCCGGCTTCCCCCTCCTGGCCGAGGACTTCGGGCAGGCCCTGGAGCAGCTGCAGGCCGCTCACTCCCGCGCCGTGGGAGCCCCCAAGGTAGATGTGCAGGGCCCTCGCCCACGCCCCACCAGCACGTCCCCCGCGGCACGCTGACCCGTCCCCAGTGGCATGCTGACTGGTCCCCAGCAGCATGCTGACCCATCCCCAGCATGTCACCAGCAGCACGCTGACCCGTCCCCAGTGGCATGCTGACCGGTCCCCAGCACGTCCCCAGCACGTACCCGGCGGCACGTTGACCCGTCCCCAGCACATCCCTAGCGGCACACTGACCTGTCCCCAGCACGTCCCCAGCAGCATGCTGACCCATCCCCAGCATGTCACCAGCATGTCACCAGCTGACCCATCCCTAGCACGTCCCCGGTGGCACGCTGACCCGTCCCCAGTGACACGCTGACCCGTCCCCAGATGTCCCCAGCGGCACGCTGACCCGTCCCCAGCACGTCCCCCGCAGCATGCTGACCCATCCCCAGCATGTCACCAGCGGCACGCTGACCCGTCCCCAGTGACACGCTGACCCGTCCCCAGACGTCCCCAGCAGCACGCTGACCCGTCCCCAGCATGTCCCCAGCGGCACACTGACCCGCCCCCAGTGGTACGCTGACCTGTTCCCAGCAGCACGCTGACCCGTCCCCAGACATCCCCACCGGCACGCTGACCCATCCCCAGCACATTCCCAGTAGCACGTTGACCCGTCCCCAGTGGTACGCTGACCTGTCCCCAGCATATCCCTGGTGGCACGCTGACCCGTCCCTACCGCGTCCCCAGCAGCATGCTGACCCATCCCCAGCATGTCCCCAGCCGCACGCGCTGACCCGTCCCCAGCACGTCCCCGGCGGCACGCTGACCCGCCCCTCTGCACTGTCCCACCTGTCCCCCAGATCCCCTCCGTGTCCTGGCACGACGTGGGCGGGCTGCAGGAGGTGAAGCGGGAGATCCTAGAGACCATCCAGCTGCCCCTGGAGCACCCCGAGCTGCTGACCCTGGGGCTGAGGCGCTCGGGCCTTCTGCTGCACGGGCCCCCGGGCACCGGCAAGACCCTCCTGGCCAAGGCCGTGGCCACCGAGTGCAGCCTCACCTTCCTCAGGTGCGGCGGAGGGAGCGGGAGGGGCCGACCGAGAGGGCGCCTGAGCGGTCGCGGGCCTCACACCCCTTCCTGTCCTCTCCGTCAGCGTGAAGGGGCCTGAGCTCATCAACATGTACGTGGGCCAGAGCGAGGAGAACGTGCGGGAAGGTGAGGCTGGGGGAGCCCCGTCCAGGGCGCTGCTGGACACTCCCCACCCTCTTGCCCCGTTCACTTCCGGTCAGGTGGGGCGGCTGGGCCGCTCGTGTTGGACGGCCGAACCCGACCCTTCCCGGGCTGACATCCAGCCCCTCCGAGCGCCCCCACTCTATGCGCCCCCCCTCTCTGCTCAGTATTTGCCAGGGCCAGGGCCGCGGCTCCCTGTATCATCTTCTTCGATGAACTGGACTCCTTGGCCCCAAGCCGGGGCCGAAGTGGCGATTCTGGAGGCGTGATGGACAGGTGGGAGGCCTGTACCCCAGAAAACGGGGAGGTGGGGCCTGTGTCTTGTGGGCCTGGAGCTCCTGCACTTCTGGTTCAGAGTACTAGCCGGGGGTCCTGGGGGCTCTGCCCGGGGGGCAGCGGGCTGGAAGGACACCTGCCCAGCTCGCACTGTGTCCCCACAGGGTGGTGTCCCAGCTCCTGGCTGAGCTGGACGGGCTCCACAGCTCCCGGGATGTGTTCGTGATCGGAGCCACCAACCGACCGGACCTCCTGGACCCCGCCCTCCTGCGGCCTGGCCGGTGCGTGCCCAGAACGCCCCCTCTCCTTCAGCCTCATCGGGGCCAGGGCCTGGACCCCATCCCCATGCCACTCTGCCTGCTGGCACCCTGAGGGCCCCGCCTCTCTCCCTGCAGATTCGACAAGCTGGTTTTTGTGGGGGTCAGCGAGGACCGTGCCTCCCAGCTGCGGGTGCTGAGTGCCATCACGCGCAAGTAGGATGCCTCTCCAGGGCCGCCCCCAAAGGGCGGGGACCTCACAGAGCCCCCGGGGGCTGGAGGGGCTTGGGGGGAGCAGTCATCCTGTTTTCCCGGCTTTCCCACCACAGGTTCAAGCTGGAGCCGGCTGTGAGCCTGGTGCACGTGCTGGACCGCTGCCCACCCCAGCTGACCGGCGCTGACCTCTACTCCCTCTGCTCAGATGCCATGACCACAGCCCTCAAACGCAGGGTTCGGGAGCTGGAGGAGGGTGAGCCGGGCCCCGGAACCAGGCCCCGTCTGGGCGCGGCGTGGGGGAAGTCAGGGCGGAGGGTCCCTTCCCCGGGACTGGCCGTGGCCTCATCTGCTCCTGTCCCCCACCAGGGCTGGAGAGCGGGAACTCAGCGCTGCAGCTCACCATGGACGATCTGCTGCAGGCCGCCGCCCGGCTGCAGCCCTCGGTCAGCGAGCAAGACATGCTGCGCTACAAACGCATCCAGCGCAAGTTTGCGGCCTGACTCAGCCCTGCGGCCGGCCGCGCTTCTGGGACTCAGTTGTGTGAGGCCTGGCTTCCCACGCCTCACGGAGCATCCGCTTCATGAGTCCAGTTCCTGAGCACTCTCGGGGACTTGGAGAAGCAAGGGCTCTTCCCCAAGCCACCGGAAGACCCCCAGGAGTCCCCCCTGCCGTCTGCCTGCTCCCCTCCCAGGACAGCCCAAGACAGAAGCCCATCTGCTCAGAAGGAAGATGGGGCTTGGGGTGCTGGGGATGGGAGGGACCCCAGCGAGTCTCCAACTGTGGCTGAAAATAAAGTGTCTGCTGCCCCCTGCTGGAAGTGTGCGGAGGGGTTGGGTGGAACCCAAGGCCATGGCAGGCAGATGCCCCTGGGGAAGAGACCAAGAGGGCATCAGCCTCATCTTTGTTGTTTTGTTTCGACCACACCCAGCGGGGCTCAGGGCTTCCTCCCAGCTTTCCCCCTCTTGCTGTGTATTGCCTGGCCCTCGTCTTTATTTATTTATTTATTTTATTTTTTGGCTTTTTTGGGTCACGCCCGGCAATGCACAGGGGTTCCTCCTGGCTCTGCACTCAGGAATTATCCCTGGCGGTGCTCAGGGGACCATATGGGATGCTGGGAACCAAACCCAGGTTGGTCACATGCAAGGCAAACGCCCTACCCGCTGTGCTGTTGCTCCAGCCCCATTCGTCTTTGTTTTTTTCTGTTTGTTTGAGCTTGGGACCCAGTGATGTGCAAAGGCCATTCCTGGGCTCTGTGCTCAGGTAGTTCCGGGAAACCAGAAATGCCCGGGACTGAAGCAGGGTGAACTGCATGCGAGGAAGGAGCCTGTCTGTGGGCCAAGGGTCTCGTCTTTAGGCATAAACACAAGGCAGGTGGCAACTGAACAAGGTGCACACTGTGTGTATTGTTCACCCCTCAGAGGCATCAGCCCGAACCCTCATTCCTTGGCTGTTGTCAGCTGCACCCCACACCGTCAGGGCAGGGCCCCAGGGGCCGAGCTTGGTGGTGGGGCTGCAGGTCCCCATCTCCCGGAACTGCAAGAGCTGAGAGGCCCCGCTCAGCCCGTTCTCTTCAGCACGTGGATGAAGTAACAGGGGACGTAGGCCTGGTCAGGCTTGTAGGGCTTGAAGTCGCCGAGGACACTGTGCTGGCACTTGCCCCCGAAGGCACCACGGAGCAGCTCCGAGAAGGACGCCAGGCAGTGTGGGTAGTAGGAGAGCCGGAATTTGCTGCAACGGAGCCCCGGTCCAGCCCGAAGATGAGCGCCGGGCACCCCTTCTTCCCCCACCCCCACGCCCGCCGAGCCCACGGGATACCTCAAGCCAGCAGCGCCCCCCTGGCCAGCTCCGGGCACCTGCACGGTGTAATCCAGGGTGACCATGTGGGCCTTGTTATTCACCGTCAGCACCGACGTCGTGATGTCCTTGGTCAAGTCACTCTAGGTGGGGACGCAGGGGGACAGGGCCTCAGCCTCTGCGGCCCCTCTGGAGCCTGTACCCCAGATGGCACCTCCCCCAGCGGCCCCACCTTATAGTAGATGTTCTTGCCAGGGGGCGCGCAGCCTGTGCTGAGGATGTGGTCGTAGTTGCGATGGTCGATGACCAGCACGCCCCCGGGCCGCACCTTGCTCGCGATGTTCTTCAGGGCCAGCCGGTGCTCACTCTGGTCCCCTGAGCTCCAGGTAGGGGCAGAGGCTGAGTCGGCTCCCGGGCCCCTGCACCCCTCCCCCACCCAGCTCTCCTCCCTGGGGGGCCTTGCCAAGGAGGAGGAGACAGAAAGCTGAGTGCTGTCGCAGGAGCGTGGACATCCATGATAGGTGGATGTGGGGAGCCAATGCCAGGACCCTGCCCGGGCTTCCTAACCCCCCGCTCACCTGTGCTGTCCGGCAAGTGGGCAAAACTGTTTCCCAGGCAGATGACCGCATCAAAGCCCCCTCCTGGAGGCTGGGGCACATCTTTGTCTAGGGTCATCCAGTTGGCTTCCTCGATGACTGGGGGCCAGCAAGGGGAAGAGGAATCAGGGTGGCACCACAGTGCCAGCAGCACCCACCTTCACTGAGTCTAGCCCTGCCTCAGTTTACCCTCAAAGACACATATGAATACCCAGGGGTTTTTTTGAATCCCCAAGTTTTTTTTTCTTTTTGGGGGTCACACCAGGGAGTACTCAGGGGTTACTCCTCATTCTGCACTTGGGAATCACTTCTGGCAGTGCACAGGGCACCATATGGAATTCCAGGGAGTGAACCCAGGACAGCCACATGCAAGGCAAGCGCCTTCCCCTCTGTACTATCTCTCCGGCCCCCTAAGTCCCCAGACTTAAGGGGGTGGAGAAGCTTATTAAAGGGAGGCAGAAGTAGACAAGGCGGGCTCCGTGCTTATGGGGCTTGGGGGATGTTTTTAATTTGGGGGGAGGGAGAGCCCCACACCTGGTGGTGCTCACTCCTGCTCTGTGCTCAGGGATCACTCCTGCTGGTGCTCAGGTGGCCCCAGGGGGATCAAATTAGTGTCAGTCTCATTCAAGGCAATGCACTGTCTACCCGCTACACTATCTCTCCAGTTGCACTGATGAGCTTTTACTGGCAGACAGAGACAAGATGCTACATTGTTAAAACTGACCCTTCACTGGGGTGGGAGAGATAAAATGGGACTTACATGTGGCCCATCTCGGTTAGATCCCCAGCACCACTTACAGTCGGTCCCCTGAGCACTGCGACAGGAGTAGCCCCTGAGTGCTTCCAGGTGTCACCCCAACCCCCCTGATGATAACAATAATAATAATAATAAATAAAACTGGCCTCATAACTCATTCCCGTGCAGACAGACAATGACAGCTGGTCCGTCTGGGTGCTGGGCATTGACCTTCATATATGTGAAGCATCTTCGCCACGCAGCGCCCTGTACCCTGCCCCCACATTTTTGCCTCGAAGAAAACAAAGCAGCCCACCCCCACTTCCAGGAGCCAAAAGAGGACCGTGACCCACATACCCCACTTGTCAAAGGCAGGCTCGTGCCGGCGGTTCCAGCGCTCCTTCAGCGCGTACTTCAGCATCTTGTCACTAGCGTCCACGCTGGTCACACTGAAACCCTCCTCCACCAGCATGATGGAGTCCACCCTGGGGTGGGGCAGGAGAGGAGGGTCAGGGCGCCCAGGAAGGCCAGAAGGAAGCCCGGGGCCTGGCCCCTCGACTGTGTGACTTCCCGTTCCTCTGGGTCTCCCAGTCTGCACAAGAGCCCTAAGCCTTTGTCCTGCTACCCAGCAGCCTTTCTTCAGAGCCCTGCAAGGAACCCTCCAGGCCGCCCGGGGAGGAGAGGGCGTTCTGCCCACGGCAGGAGCAAACTGAGGCCAGGTCTGCGCTGGGGCCGTGTGGGCGCCGGCGAGGCACAGGGCCCGACCTGGATCTCTGCCCGGGGCAGAGGGGTCAGGACTGGACTCCTCTGAGCTGTGTTTTTCACGCCTTCCCACCTGGAGTTTTATGAGGGTTTTCAAACACTGGTGGATCCAAAGTTCTTGGCCCGGAGCGAGCGCTGGCACGGGCAGGGCAGACGTAGCCAAATGTAAACCGTGAGCGCTGCCCAAGGCCAGCCAGCGCCCGGGGCGGGAACAATGCTGGAGCCCGCAGCCAACGCACGTCGGTCCGGCCGCGGAGGCCGCTCGGCCCCGCTCCTCCGGCCGGCTCGGCTCGGCTCGGCTCGGCTCGGGCCTCCCGGCTCCCTGCGTCCCCGGCGCGGGCCGTGCGCCCTGCCCCGCGCCCCTGCCCGCGCGACCCGGCTCCCGCTCCCGCTCCCCCCGGGCTCACCCAGTGCCGCAGGCCACGTCGAGCACCTTCTGGCAGCCGTGCTGGCGCAGCAGCCCGAGCAGCCAGGCCTTGTACTCGGCCGTGCGGCTGCTGGTGTCCCCGATGTACAGCTGCCACACGCGCGCCGCCTCGCCGTCGGCGTACTGGTCCGGGAGCCCCTCGGCCGCCACCCCCAGCGAGCGGGTCCGGTACACGCTGTCCTCCATCCCGCCACGCGCCCGGCCCGGCGGCCACCGGCCCCGCATTTATACTCGCGGGCTCGCGGCGGGGCCCCGGCCGCCCCACCTGCCCAATGGCAGGTGAGCACCGGGACACGCCCCTGCTGGGCGGCCGCCTCGGGGTGCCCGGCACGAGCCCCGCGCCCCGGCCCGCAGCGCCCGCCCTCCCCGGGCCGGGCACCGCCCTCCGCGCGCCCTGCCCACGAGCGCGCCCGCGGGGGGTCTCGGGAGGGCCGGCAGGGGAGGGGGCCCTCGCCCGCCCCGGGCCCGCGGGGAGAAGGGACTTCATCGTCCCCCCCACCCCACCCCCCAGCGCTGCTCCCTGCCCGGCCCCGCGGTGCGCCCCTAAAGGGGCGGCCGGCAGCCCCCCCCCCCCCCCCGACCCCGGGAGCCGGGACCTGGGCGTCCGTGCGGCGCCCGCTGGCGTGGCCATCCGAGTTCGGGAACAATTTTGGTCCAGGAATGATGATCCCGCCCACGTGGGGGCAGGTGTGCCTCTGTCGTGCGGGTGACGCACCGAACTTTCCACCCGGATCCTCCTGCCACTGCTCAGCCAGCTGGCACCGGGCAGTGCTCCCGGGAGCTTGTGGTGCGTGGGGGTCTCCCCACACGCAGAGCGCGCACTCCAGCCCCGTAAGCCACGTCCCCTGGGTTGGGTTGGTTTTAAACACTACCGGCTATGATATCTATTTCGTTTTAATTTTTGAAATTACTCATTGCGATTTTTTCTTTCTTTTTGGGTTTTGGGGGAGGGTCACACCAGATGGTGCTTAAGGCTGACTCCTGGCCCTGTGCTCAGGAGTGAGGGGCTTTAGTATACTCAGAGACGGGGACCCTGCGCTCGGTGATGGGGGCAGGGGCTAGGGAACTATCCAGCATGCCAGGGATTGAACCCGGGGTTGCAGCGTACAAGGTGAGCACTATACTGGCTGTCCTAATCATTCTGGGCCCGAGGGTTGGTTTATTTTTCCTTTTCATATAATGAAGCATTTGTTTGAAATCATACACATGAAATTTATATAAACAAATCCATTTGTGGGGGAGGCACACCTGGAGATGCTCAGGGGTTACTCCTGGAAGTGCTGGGGGGGACCATATGGGGTGCTGGGAATCGAACCCGGGTCGGCCGCATACATGGCAAACTCCCTACCCGCTGTGCTATCACTCCAGCCCCTCTTACTTTATTTTGGAGGTGGAGTTTGGATCAGACTCGGATGTACTCAGGGCTTACTCCAGGCTTTGTGCTCAAGAGTCCCTTCTGGAGGTGCTAAAGGTAAAGGTAAAGGTAAAGGCCCTCCCGTTGATCGTCGATTTGCTCGAGCGGGCCCAGTAACGTCTCCATTGGAGACTTTGTTGTTACTGTGTCTGGCATATCGAATACTCTCGGTAGCTTGCCGGGCTCTCCGAGAGGGGCGGAGGAATCGAACTCGGGTCGGATATGTTGGCCGTTTGTATGGCGAACACCCTACCCACTGTGCTATCGCTCCAGCTGGAGGTGCTAGGGGAGACAAAGGCGGTGCTGGAGGTTGAGCCAAGCGTGGACCACACACAAGGCAAGTGGCTTAACCCCGGAACTGGTTCTCTGGCCTCATATCTGTGTTCTAACATTCTCTTTTTCATCTCTTTCCTTGGGGGGGGGGTGTCACCTGTTGGTGCTCAGGACTAACACTTGGCTCTGTGCTCTGGGATCACTTCTAGAGAGGGCTTGAGGAACTCTATGTGATGCCTGGGATTGAACCCAAGTTGCCCATGAGCAAGGCAAGCGCCCTACCTGCTATCCTATCTTTCCATCCCCATTTCTAGCAATTTATCTTGCTGTTGTTGTTTTGGGGTCACCCCTGGCTTTGTTCAAAGCTTACTCCTGACTCTGTGCTCAGGGATCCTGTGGGGTTCAGGGGGAAATATAGGGTGCCAGAGATCCAATTTGCAAGGCAAAGCAAGCACCCTACCTCTATCTCTCCAGCTTCTCTAGCAATTCATTTACTGTTCGTGTGTGTGTGAGAGAGAGGAAGAGAGAGAGAGAGAGAGAGAGAGAGAGAGAGAGAGAGAGAGAGAGAGGAACAAGATAGTTTTTATTGAATGAAACTTATCCAGAAAGATGTGGGGGAGAGAGAGAAGAAGCATACATTCAAGAGAAGAGAGAACATGGTGTTTGCTTCGGCAGCACATATATTAAAGTTAGAACAATACAGAGAATATTAGCATGGCTCCTGCTCAAAGATGACACGCAAATTTGTGAAGCATTTCATATTTTTAAATCTATTCCTGGACCACATGGCCACGGATGTGACATCTCATACCTCACGCCACTCATTCTCCCAGAGTAGCCACCACATTTGATGGAGTTTGAAGTAGAAGCTTAGAGTGAAACATACACACACACACACACACACACACACACACACACACACACACTTGAGAGCTTGCCTGGCTCTCTGAGAGGGGCGGAGGAATCGAACCTGGCTCGGCCAGGCTGGCTGCACACAAGGCAAACCACAAAGGCACAACTCTTTAACAACATTAGTGCTGGAGCACTAGCACAGCGGATAGGGTGTTTGCCTTGCACACGGCTGACCTGGGTTCGATTCCCAGCATCCCATATGGTCCCCTGAGCCCTACCAGGAGTAATTCCTGAGTGCATGAGCCAGGAATAACCCCCGTGCATTGCTGAGTGTAACCCAAAAAGCAAAAACAAAAAAAACAGAAACAACATAAAAACTATCTTGCTTGACAAAGAAAAGAAAAAGCATGCAAAGAGAGAGCAGGCAAGATACACGTTGAAGGACAAACACAAGCTTGAAGAGCGAGCCTCTTTACTGGCTCTATAGCCGCTGTCTGTGCATTTATCACAAACCTTCTTTCACTTGTTTCTGTATCTGTGGGAAGTCCATTCAATGTTTTCAATCTTCCAAAATATAGTATACAGTTGGGCTGGAGCGATAGCACAGCGGGTAGGGTGTTCGCCTTACACGCGGCCAACATGGCCGACCCGAGTTCGATTCCTCCGCCCCTCTCGGAGAGCCCAGCAAGCTACCGAGAGTATTGGATATGCCAGACACAGTAACAACAAAGTCTCCAATGGAGACGTTACTGGGCCCGCTTGAGCAAATCGACGATCAACGGGAGGGCCTTTACCTTTACCTTTACCTATAGTATAGAGTTAATTTGCTTTTCAGAAGTAAAAGGTAAAGGTAAAGGCCCTCCCGTTGATCGTCGATTTGCTCGAGCGGGCCCAGTAACGTCTCCATTGGAGACTTTGTTGTTACTGTGTCTGGCATATCGAATACTCTCGGTAGCTTGCCAGGCTCTCCGAGAGGGGCGGAGGAATCGAACTCGGGTCGGCCATGTTGGCCGCGTGTAAGGCGAACGCCCTACCCGCTGTGCTATCGCTCCAGCCCAGGGTGTAAGGCAAATGCGTCAACTTTTCTTCTATCCAGCGTGGTCCCTTCCAACAGAGTGACACCTGGGTAACTGTGACAAAACCATTCTCCAAGTGGAACTTTTCTCTTCATACTGTCACTCGAAACAAATGTTCATTTTAACTCTTCTCCACACACAGATATTATTCATTGATATTTCATTAGGTAGGAAATTGTATCTCATCATGGTAATCCTTTAAAATTATTATCAAAATGTGCCAAATAATTATAATCATTAATCCCTAAATTGTCCATGCCCTCTGCCTATCGACATATATTGAAACTGCCATTTGTTTTAGTTCCTTTGAATTTTCCGGGGCCGAGACCTCCAAGCCTACTCGAATTGGAGTCGAGCATCTTCCACCCAGATCCTCCAAATTCCAGTAGGCGGGGGTCACACCCACCACCTGGCCCCCTGGCGCCGTGTAATCCCATCAGCGGCCAAGACTCAGAGACTATAAAATCCAGATCCCGGACGAGAGCAGTGCAGTCTCTGCCCCCGCGCCTGGGTGTTCCTTCCCGGAGTCCCTTGGAGGGGAGCGGGTTGAGCTTTCCTCCCCGCCCCGACCAGGGCTACGGCAGCCGAAGACCTCCAGGACCAGCCACCACCATGCTGAGACCACTCTCCGCACACATGAAGGTACTGGCAGAGGGACAAAGCCACGCGGGTTCCGGGGCCGAGACCTCCAAGCCTACTCGAATTGGAGTTGAGCATCTTCCACCCAGATCCTCCAAATTCCAGTAGGCGGGGGTCACACCCACCACCTGGCCCCCTGGCGCCGTGTAATCCCATCAGCGGCCAAGACTCAGAGACTATAAAATCCAGATCCCGGAACCGCGCGGCTGCATTCGCGGCCGCGCGACATCTTAACAGAACTTTTTTTTATGACATCTTATTGTCTTATTCCTACTTTGGACAAACTTGCAGGCTATCGAATGTAGCCTGCCCACAGGGCAGAGTCTGGCAAACTCCCCGTGGCGTACCAAATATGCCAAATACCAGTAACAATGATGGGTCTCATTCTCCTAAATAGCCTTGAATATAATCTCAGGGCTAGGATGAAAGAGACGTTACTGGGGCCTGCTCGAGGCAATCGACGATTAACAGGATGATGAAATGAAATGAAATGAAATGAATTTTAGACAACTGAGACCTGAGGCTCTCGTTCATGGAGGAATACCAAACATTCTTAGAGATATTCGATAAATTAAAATATTTTACATAGCCAGAGAGAGGCACGGATTATAAATCAATGCATAATATGGCTTACCTGAAAATAAGGTGCTATTTTTATTTGATTTAGTTTTAGTTTTGAAACCACACCTGGCTATAGTCAGGTTCTACTTCCGGTGTACATCAGGAGTTACCCCTTGTGGTGCTGGGGGACCCTGCGGTGCTGGGGATCGAACGTGGTTCTCCTGCTTGTAGAGCACTTGTTTGATCCCTTTAATGCATCTCTTTGGCCCTACGCTGTTATTTGTGGGGAAGGGCACACACAGCTGTGCTCTTGGATTGCTCCTGGCAGTGCTCAGAGTTTACTCCTGACCCTATACTTAGGAATGATTCTTGGGGACCATATCACTCCTGGGATTGAACCTGGGCCAGCCATGCACAAAGCAAGCCCCTTACCCACCGTACTCTGGCACCCAGAACTCATTTTTCAGTTGATGAGTGCCAATGGGCTGGGGAAATTGCTTAAATGGTGGAGCACCTGCTAACGTGTGCAAGGCCCTGAGTTTGATCCCTGACACTGTTGGTCCCCCTGGACACTGCTGAGTATGGCTCCTATCTTTAAAAAAAAAAAAAGATAGGGGAAGCTGGAGACAGTACAGTGGGTAGGGCACTTCCTTGCACACGGCTGACTCAGGTTCAATTCCTGGCACCATATATGGTCCCCCTGTGCACCTCCAGTAGTAATCCCTGGAATCACCAGGTGTGGCTCAAAAACAGGCTAACAAAATAAGCAATAAAAAAGTATCCTTGGTGGGGCTGGAGAGATAGCACAGCGGGTAGGGCGTTTGCCTTGCATGCAGCCAACCCGGTTTCAATTCCCAGCATCCCATATGGTCCCCTGAGCACTGCCAGGCATAATTCCTGAGTGCAGAGCCAGGAGTAACCCCTGTGCATTGCATCGCCGGGTGTGACCCGGATCACAGATCACAGATCATCCTGTTATTCGTCGATTGCCTCGAGCAGGCCGGCCCCAGTAACGTCTCCTTCATCCTAGCCCTGAGATTATATTCAAGGCTCTTTAGGAGAATGAGACCCATCATTGTTACTGGTATTTGGCATATTGGGTACGACACAGCGAGTTTGCCAGACTCTGCTGTGTGGGCAGGTTACATTCAGGAGCCTGCCAGTTTGTCAAAGTAGGAATGAGATGTCATAATAAAATGTCGCGCGGCCGCAAATGCAGCCGCGCGGTTCCAGGATCTGGTTTTTATAGTCTCTGAGTCTTGGCCGCTGATGGGACTACATGGCGCCAGGGGGCCAGGTGGTGGGTGTGACCCCTGCGTACTGGAATTCGGAGGATCTGGGTGGAGGATGCTCGACTCCAATCCGAGTAGGCTTGGAGATCTCGGCCCCAGAACCCACGTGGCTTTGTCCCTCTGCTGGTACCTTCAGGTGTGCAGAGAGTGGTCTCAGCATGGTGGTGTCTGGTCCTGGAGGTCATCGGCTGCCGGAGCCCTGGTCGGGGCGGGGAGGAAAGCTCAACCCGCTCCCCTCCAACGGGCCCTGGCGAGGAACAGCCAGGCGCAGGGGCAGACTGGGTATGACCCAAAAAGCAAAAAAAAAATATCCTTGGGGCTAAAGCAATTTGGAGGGAAGTACATCAGGCATTGTAGCTTCAGGTAGGGCTAGAGTGATATCACAGTGGGTAGGGCGCCTTGCACACGGCTGACCCGGTTCGATTCCTCCATCCCTCTCGGCGAGCCCGGCAAGCTTCTGAGAGTATCCTGCCTGCACAGCAGAGCCTGGCAAGTTCCCCGCAGCATATTCAATATGCCAAAAACATTAACAACAAGCCTCACAATGGAGATGTTACTGGTGCCCACGCGAGCGAATCGATGAACAACGGGAGGACAGTGTTACAGTGCTACATCAGGTAGACCATTTGCCTTGCACACGACTGACCCGGGTTTGATCCCTGGCACCATTCATGGTCTTCCATCAGGAATGATTCCTGAGCACAGAGCCAGGAGTAAGCCCTGAGCACTGCCAGGTGTGTCCCCAAAACAAACAACAACCAAAAAAGGATGCTTTCATGTTTTAATATTATTTTTTTGTTTGTTTGGGGGATATACTCAGCAGTGCTGGTGGCGGTGCTTCTGGCTCTGCTGGGGAGAGAACCCAGGCCTCCTGCATGCACAGCGTATACTCAGGCTGGCGAGCATCTCTGTGTCCCTGAAATTTAATTTCTTTTTTGCTATTTTGGGCTATTCCTAGCAGTGCTTGGGGGTTACTCCTTGTTCTGTGCTTAGGGGTCATTTCCTACAGTGCTCGGAGGATGAGGCTGTGTGAGGAATTAAAGCTGGGCTAGTGACATGTAAGACAAGATTCTTTTTTTTTTTTTTTTTTTTTGCTGTTTGGGTCACACCCGGCAATGTACAGGGATTCCTCCTGGCTCTGCGCTCAGGAATTACCCCTGGCGGTGCTCAGGGGACCATATGGGATGCTGGGAATCGAACCCGGGTTGGCTGCGTGCAAGGCAAACTCCCTACCCGCTGTGCTATTGCTCCAGCCCCGCAAGACAAGCATCTTAACCAGTATACTATCTCTCCTACCCTGCCTGTTTTTATCTGTTTTGGAGAGGTCACACTTGGCAGTGCTAGGGGACCATGCTATGCTGGGAATTCAACCCAGGGCCTCATACGTGCAAGGCAAAGTTTCTCCCCTGAGCTATACCCTTGATTCTCCTTTGGACTCTTTTGTTTGATTTGTTTGGGGACCACCTGGGAGTGCTCAGGGCTTACTCTTGTTTCTGTGCTCAGCAATCACTCCTAGTGGGTTAGGGGGACCATATGTAATGCGGGGGATCCAAACCCGGTGAGCTGCATGAGAGGCGAGAGCCCGCCCCGCTGTGCTTTGGCTCTGGCCCCTGTCTTGGACTTTTTCATATGCCACTAAAGACTCAATTTGCTCTAATGAATTTCCTGCAAGTGTGAGGTGGGTCTCTCTATCAGCTGTTACACTAATTAGTGGTGGCTGCATTACTGTGTGGCTTAGGGCGCCTGGGAATTCCACTCAAATGTACAAAGAAAGAATCTCCTTGACCACAGCATACTTCATTAAAACCAGGGGTCTTGGACAGGAGAGAAAGGACAGCGGGTAGAATACTTGCCAATCTGGGTTTGATCCCTGGCATCCCATATGGTCCCCCGAGCTCCACCGGGAGTGATTCCTGAGTTCAGACCCAGGAATAAGCCCTGTGCATCACTATGTACGACTCCAAAACCAACCCCCAAAAAACAGGGTCTTGTTTTTATTTGGGGGCCACCCGCAGTGGTGCCAGGGGCCTATCATCTTGTGGCTAGGGGCTTGCTCCCAGAGGCAATGGAGGGACATGTGGTCCTGGGAATGAGACTGGGCTTCCTCTAGGCTGCTGGGTGCTCTCTGGTCCCTGAGCGCTTTTTTTATTTTTTATTTTTTTACATTTTCAGGGAGATGAGAGGTGCCCTCACCCCTGCGGGTTGGTGTTGAGGTTTGGGGACCTCTTTCCACTCCCAGTCATCCTTCCCAATCAGAATCACAATCACCTTGTTTTTTTCTGGGGTTGGGCTAGGGGAGTATCTGGTTGGTTTGTTTGTTTTTTGGGTCACACCCGGCAATGCACAGGGGTTACGCCTGGCTTTGCGCGCAGTAATTACTCCTGGCGGTGCTCAGGGATGCTGGGAATTGAACCCGGGTCAGCCGCATGCAAGGCAAATGCCCTACCTGCTGTACTATTGCCCCAGCCTAGGGGGTAGTATCTGGACCACTCCTGGTGCTCAGGGGCCACTCCTGGTGCTGTGTTTGGGGTCACTCACAGTGTTGCTAGGGGTCCAAGCCAGGCCTCTGCCATGTAAAACATGGCACAGACCACTGAGCCACTTTAATCGGAGCTTCAGTTCTGGTGGCCTTAAACGCTCTTAATAGAGCATACAATTTTAGACAAAGAATAAATGACGTCAAGTAATTGAATTCTTTTTGTGTGTCTTTAGGGGTGATGGTGGTTTGGGCTGCACTTGGCGATGCTCAGGGCTCACTCCTAGCTCTATGCTCAGGGATCACTCCTGGCAGGGCTCGGGGGGCCAGATGAGGCAATGGGGATAGAACCCGGGGCAGTTGTGTACAAGGCAAGAGCCTTAACCTCTGTACTCTCCCCAGGTCCCAAATTAATTCTTCTTAAACTGCCAAGAGCAGTGTGCGCTTGGCTCGGCGGCCGAGGAAAGGTCAGGCTGGTGTTAAGCTATAAACAAGCAAGCTCTGCAAAGGGAAAGAGCCCTGAGCTCACTCGGGATTGCATCCCCAAGGTCCAACCTGGACATAAACGGATGATTGGACGGTAGCAGCACGGCCTTTCAGCCGGGAGAGCTCTGTCAGCCGGGGCTGAGTCCCGGCCCAAAGCTCCAGGGCGCAGTGACATCGTGGCCTTGCCCTCAGACACCGAAACCACCCAACTGGGCTTCAGACCTCCCACGGTCACTTACTGTGTGACCTTGGGCCCGCTATCGACCCTTTGTGCTTTTCTTTCAACAGACACTAAGCAGCTCCCTCTGCGCTGTGCTGTCTCGGCGTGGAGATAGGGCAGGGAACAGACACCGTACGTGTATGTGCATGTTCATTTCTGTATAAATGTGTACGTACACATAGATTTAAATCGTAGTCAATGCATTAACTTGGGGCCACACTGGACGATACTCTGGGCTTACTTCCTGCGCTATACTCAGGAATTATTCCAGGTGGGCTTGGGGGACCATACAGGATGTCGGGGATTGAATTCAGATTGGCTGCGTGCAAGGCACGCACCCTACCCGCTGTGTTCTCTCTCCAACCCCTAATGTATTAAAACTCTTTTTCTTTTGTTTTTTTTTTTTGGGGGGGGGGTCACACCCAGCGATGCTCAGGGGTAATTCTGCACTCAGGAATCACTCCTGGCAATGCTCAAGGGACCATATGGGATTCTGGGGACAGAACCCGGGTTGGCTGCATGCAAGGCAAATGCCCTACCCGCTGTATTATTGCTCCGCCCCCCTCAATGTATTAACTTTTAAACGAAAACAAATATTTGGCGGGTGGGCTGGAGAGAGAACAGGGAGGTCAGACATCTGCTTTGCTGCTGCTGTATGCCTGAGAGTCTGGTTCAAATCCCCACCCAACTTCACGCATGGTTTCCTGAGCACAGCTTAGGCTCACGTTAAGCGTTAGGCTGGGTGTGGCCCAACCCTCTCCGTACACACACATAAGAGAAGTGAAACAGAGAGACAGTACAGCAGGTAGGGCACTTGCCTTGCACACAATTGAGGTTTGATCCCGGGCACCCCAGATGGTTCCCTGAGCTCTGCCAGGAGTAAGCCCTGAGCACTGCTGGGTGTGGCCCCCAAACAAAAACAAAACAACAAATGCTTTGTGGTGCTGGGGATCCAACCAGGCCCTTCCATACGCGAGGCAGGTTCCTGACCACGAGCCCCATCTTGGCCTGTCTAGGGGCCACACCCTGTGATATTCCCACCTCAGTGCTCACAGGTCCATGCGGAACTGGGGATGCAAAGCCTGTATTCAGCGGTTGAGCCATCGCTCTGGTGAGCGGTTAAGTTCCCACCTCCATCAAGGACAACACAGAGATTCTGGCCTCTCTGCTTGTTCTGAGAAAGACTAACTTTAACTTGGCACAAGTTTCCTATTTGACAAGCGGACGGTGGCAAAATGTCAGGGACATGGAGCCGTGGGCCCAGGCCCCCGATGGAGCTAACGGTTATTAGTGCCATTCGCCAACACCTGGCTGCTTCTTCCTTTTTATTTTTTTAATTATTTATTTATTTATTTATTTATTTTTTTTTTGGGTCACACCCAGCCAATGCTCAGGGGTTATTCCTGGCTCTGCACTCGGGAATCACTCCTGGTGGTGTTTAGGGGACCATATGGGATGCTGGGAATCGAACCCGGGTCGGCCGCTTGCAAGGCAAACGCCCTACCCGCTGTGCTATTGCTCCGGCCCTGCTTCTTCCTTTTTAACCTGCTTTTTGGGTCACCTCCAGTGGTGCTCTGGGCTTACTCCTGGCTCTGTGCTCAGGGGATTACACGGGGGTGCTAAGGATGGAAGTCGTCAGCTGCACGCAAACCTGACCTGCTGTACTCTCTCTGACCCCAACACTTGACATTTCCAGCAGAAAAGCCCTGAAAGTCCTAAAGTAAAACTGCTGAAAAGAGATCATAAAAATGTAACCCAAGGGGGCTGGAGCGATAGCACAGCGGGTAGAACATTTGCCTTGCGTGCAGCCAATCGGAGTTCGATTCCCAGCATCCCATATGATCCCCCGAGCACCGCCAGGAGTAATTCCTGAGTGCAGAGCCAGGAGTAACCGCTGTGCATGCATCGCCAGATGTGACCCAAAAAAGAAAAAAAAAGTAACCCAAGGGCATCCATCTGTCTTACAGGGGTTCCATCCTCAGTACCGCACTTGGCCCCCTGAGTACACCAGGTGTGACCTGAAAATAAAAAGCACCAAAGCTCTACTGGAGAGATTTCTGCCTTCTGCATGCTGTTCTCCGAGTGTCTCTGACCAACAAAATCTTAATCAATTTTCTTCGCTCTTGCTTAAATGTAAAGGTAAAGGCCCTCCCGTTGATCGTCGATTTGTATCACTAAAGGGTAATACTTTTATTTTCTTTTTCCTTTTTGGGTCACACCCGGCGATGCACAGGGGTTATCGCTCCAGCCCCTAAAGGGCAATACTTTTTCTTTGACTCTCTGGGCCACACCTGATTGTGCTCCAGGAACTATGTGCGGTGCTAGGGATCAAGCCTGGCTGGACCGTATTTTAGTGTCTTTATTTGGTTTGGTTCTGAAGCCACACCTGCCGGTGTTCAGGGAATATTCCTGGCTCTGCACTCTAGAATCAGTCCTGGCAGTGCTCTAAGGACCTTATGAGATTCTGGGGATTGTATCCAAGTTGGTCACATGCAAGGCAAGCACCCTACCCACTGTACTATCGTTCCGGCCCCACAGTTAAGTGTCTTATCTCTTGTACTATCCCTCCCAGTACACATTACTCTTGTCCCAGTACAAATAATCTTTGCAGCTTTGCTTTGGTTTGGGGGCCATACCCAGCAGTGCTCAGGACTGACTCCTGACTCTGGGCTCAGGTATCACTCCTGATAGAGCTCAGGGACCCATATGTGGTATTGGGGATAGAACCTGGTTTAACCGTATGCAAGACAAGTACCTGGCCTGCTGTATTATGTCTGCAGTACAAGGATAAATTATTTTTTAAATGTTTGTTAAATTTTGGGACCACACCTAGCAGTGCTCAGGGCCAACTCCTAGCTCTGCACTCAGGGGTCACTCCTGGTGGTGGTCAGGGGCCCCTATGTAGTGCTGGGGATCAAACCTGGGTCAGCTGCATGCAAGGCAAGCACCATACCCACTGTATTTTCTGGTCTCCCAACAGTAAATTCTTTTAGCAAACCTGCACTCATGCCTCGTAGGGCCCAGGCCTGCTTGGTTCCCACTGCACCTGGTCCCTGTATGCAGTCTTGGGGCCACACCCAACAGTACTGAGGGGTTTCTCCTGGCTCTGCACTCAAGAACTACTCCTGGTGGTTCACTCCATGGTTTGGAGGCCAGCCACACATGCTAGAGGGAAAGGAAGCTCAGATAGAGAAGGGAGCACCAAATAAAGGGTGTTGGGAGGATCCTCCCAGGATGGGAGATGTGTGCTGAAAATAGACTATAGACCAAACATGATTGCCACTTAATGCCTCTTCTGCAAACCACAGCACCCAAGGGGCTGGAGCGATAGCACAGCGGGTAGGGTGTTTGCCTTGCACGCAGCTGACCCAGGTTCGATTCCCAGCATCCCATATGGTCCCCTGAGCACCGCCAGGAGTAATTCCTGAGTGCAGAGCCAGGAATAACCCCTGTGCATCGCCGGGTGTGACCCAAAAAGCAAAACAAAAAAACAAAAACAAACAAAAAAACCCCAAAGCACTCAAAAGGAGAGAATAAAAGGGAATGCCCGGCCACAGAGGCAGAGTGGGATGGGGAGGTGGAGGATGGGGGGGATACTGGGACCCGTGGTGGTGGAAAATGGGCACTGGTGGAGGGATGGGTACCCGATCATTGTATAATTGAAACCCAACCACAAAAATTTGTAAATCTACAACTGTACTTCTTGGTATGTCACTAATAAAAATTAAAAAAAAAAAGAATTACTCCTGGTGGTACTTCAGGGACAATATGGGATGCCGGGGATCGAACATGTGTCAGATGCGTGCAAGGCAAATGCCTTACCTGCTGTACTATCATTCTGGGCCCAGTCCCTGTACATTAAAAACAAACAAACGAAGAGAGTAACCATGCCTGTCTGTGCTCAGGACTAACCCCTGGTTGTTCTTAGAGGACAGTATTTGGTGCCGGGGATCAAACCTGGGTTGGCTGCACCCAAGGCAAGTGCTTTACCTGCTCTCCTGTCTCTCTGCACGCCCCACCCCAGTGTATTTTTTCTTTTTTGGGTCACACCCAGCGATGCACAGGGGTTCCTCCTGGCTCTGCACTCAGGAACCACCCCTGGCGGTGCTCAGGGGACCCTATGGGATGCTGGGAATCGAACCCGGGTCGGCCGCGTGCAAGGCAAACGCCCTTCCCGCTGTGCTATGGCTCCAGCTCCCCCAGTGTATTTTTGAGGAAGTTAAAGCCCCGGGCCTTGCAGCGCCCGCAGCTGTGTGACATGTTAGGCACAGAGTCGTGCTTACCCAGAGTCAACATTCAGGGGACTAGTGCCAAGTGCTTTAGGGTCGACGAGGCCATCAGGGGAGCTGAGTCAGCGGGCCCAGCCCCCAGGGTTAGGGGTCCTGCCACACACCGTGCTCCGGCCACGACAAACAGGCTTCCTTCTCTTTCAAGACCAAAAGCACAGAGGGCTTTTGTTCACACCTGCGCATGGAATACGGAGCACGGCTGGGCACGGAGCCTCCCTCCAGGTGAGTGGATCGCGGCCACTGCCGATCACACCACAGCCGCACATTGATGTATTTGTTTTCGCTTCTGGGATGTTCTGGCCCTCCAGGATCCTGCCCTAGGGGCTGGGGTGATAGAGGACAGTGGGGCGGGCACTTACTCTGCATGCGCTGACTCAGGTTTGATCCCCAGCATCCCATATGGCCACCCAACCATCCTTGGCGCAATCCCTGAGTGAAGAGCCAGGAGTAACCCCTGAGCATCGCTGGGTATGACCCAATAAAACAAGGGAGAAAAGGAACTTACTCGCCGGAGCGATAATACAGCAGGTAGGATATTTGCCTTGCACGCGATTGACCTGGGTTCAAGCCCCAATATCCCATATGGTCCTCTGAGCACTGCCAGGAGTGATTTCTGAGCGCAGAGCCAGAAGTAACCCCTGAGCATTGCTGGATGTGACCCAAAAAGCAGAAAAAAAAAAAAGAACTTACTCTAACGAACTTTTTAAAAATTTTACTTTTTTCCCCTTATAACTTGCTTTTCTATTTATTTATTTGCATTTTGGGTCACACCTGGCGATGCACAGGGGTTCCTCCTGGCTCTGCACTCAGGAATTACTCCTGGCGGTGCTCAGGGGGCCCTATGGGATGCTGGGAATCGAACCCGGGTTGGCCGCGTGCAAAGCAAATGCCCTACCCGCTGTGCTATCTCTCCAGCCCCATAACTTGCTTTTCGTTGTCGTTTCTTTTTGGTCCATACTCAGCAGTATTCAGGGCTCACTCCTGGTGGACTCAAGGACCATATGGGGTGTCAGGGAACAAACCCAGCGTGGCTACGTGCAAGGCAAGTGCCCTACCCACTGGACCATCTCTCTGGTCCTGCACCACCAGGGGTGAGCCCTGAGCACCCTGGGATGTGAAGCTGTGAGACCGAGTACACACATGAGCACCTGCAGCCCAGCTGGCCTTCCCTGAAGGCTCAGAAGCTGTCAGTAACCCTGGGCAGCCCCAGGGCCCTGACGCATTGCTTAGGAGGCCCGGACTCTCCACCACTCACCCCTGCGGAGCCCACCCCACTGCACCCCAGCCGATGGAGTCACCAGCCGTTCCCAGGGGCGCTGCTGGAGGGAACGTCCTCTGTTGGGCACGCACCTCACGGCCCCAGCCCACAGGCTCAGCTGGACACCAGTGTCCCATCCTTCAGGGGGATGGAGCTCTTGCCAGTCAGGGTTCCCTGAGCGTTCCCCCAAGTCAGGCAGATACGAGTTTGGGCAGGCGGGGAGAGAGGGAGACAGGACGCCCCAATCCTGCCTCCAGCGTTTCAGGCGGCACCGAGGGCGACACAGCCGAACTCTGGGGGAAGCTGTGGGGTCGGGTCAGCAGCCACAGGTCAAAGGGCAGAGCAGAGCCCTGTGCCCCTGGGTGGGGATTGGGCCGTCTGGTCACTCCCCAGCCTTGTCCTGCAGTGAAGGGCAGTGAGGCTGTAAGGGGGATCCCGCAGGAACGGGGGAGGCTAGCCCCCAAATCCTGGCAAGGCCTGAGGGAGGCGGCAGCTGGCTCCCCGCCCTCCGCCCGGAACCAAGGCAGGAAGGAAGGGGTTCGGCTAACGCCCCCTCAGATCCAGAAGGGGCCCAGAGAGATGGGGGGGGCTAGAAACCCTCCCCTCCCCCTCCAAAAAAAGGTGTCCAAGTATCGGTTCTAAGACACCGAGGTCAGGGGACAAAACGTTTCTGGCATATTCTACTGTGACCCCGGGTGGCCCTCGGCTGGGGGAGGGGAGGGGCTACGTGCATCTGACCCCAGGGGGTGCACCCCGGGAAGGTGAGAGGTGTCAGTGTGGGGTCCCCACTGCTGCTCCCACTTTCCTTTTCCCCCAGGGATGGGGGGTTAAGGCCAAGAAACCAAGTTTGTCAGGAGCAACGCCAGTGTGGGGGAGGGGACGCCCCAACGCATCAGGTTGGGTGGGAAAGACACGTGGGGAGGGAGCACAGTGGCTGCCAGGCGTGGGGGACAGGACAAGGTGGCCGTGAGCCTGGGACAGCTGCTGCCTTGGTTTCCTCTCCAGGAGGTGGGGCTGCGTGCTGTCCGGGTTAAAGGTGGAGCACTGGGTACACACAGCCCAGGTCATCACTCGGCTCGGGTGGCCCCGGCCCTGCCCTTGGGGCAGATGGGACAAGGGTGGCCCCCGGCTCGCTGTCCCTCCCCTGCTTCCGAGAACATGATGTGACCAGCCCTCGTGGGGGGTGGGGGAACGGGACTGGGAGGTCCTCCCCTCCCTCTGGCCAGGTTCCGGACACACAGCGAGGAAGAGCAGCGACCAGGGGTGGCCCCCAGGAAACAAGGTCAAGGTTCAAGAGCAGCAGGCCAGGCTAGGTGGCGGGCGCCAGTCAGCACTTTACACAACAGACAGGAAGGCTGGGGGAGGAAGGGGCAGAGGGCAGCGGGGCCAGGCCAGGAGGACAGAGCAGGACACGCTGCCCACCGCCCCCAAACCCAGGCGCTCCTCGCCAGCCCGGTCAGCAGTAAAGAGGGCAGCAGTGACTGCTTCCCCTGCCCCCGTCCCCCCCAAGGCTGGCAAAGGCATAACGGGGCTCCCTTCTGAGGGGCGGAAGGGGACTCAAAAATCTGAACAAAAAAGGCTAAAATGTCATAGTTTTTTTTTTCCCCCTTTTCTTTTTTGGGTCACACCCAGCGACGCTCAGGGGTTACTCCTGGCAGTGCTCAGGGGACCATATGGGATGCTGGGAATCGAACCCGGGTCGGCCGCGTGCAAGGCGAAACGCCCGACCCGCTGTGCTATCGCTTCAGGCCCCGAAACATTTCACTCCGTGCGCCCTGGATAGGGCCAGGCAGAGCACAGGTGTCCAGGGGGGGAGGAATGGGACGGGCTGCAGTCCTGCTTCACTGTGGGGGGCGGGGAGACGAGCGCAGGGCCCCCCTCTGTGAGTTCCTGAGGGTTCCGGCCCCTTGAGTCACGTTCCGGCCAGGGGTCGCCCGGGTCCTGTGTGGCCAGCGTGTCTGTCCCTCCCTCTCGGGCAACCCGCCAAGGTCCGTGTCGCCGGCTTCCAGGTCAGGGGTCTCATTCCAGGAACTCTGGGTCAGGCTCAAAGCTCGTCGTGGGGGCTGTGCGTGAGGGGGGACGCCTTCTGGATGCCCTCCTCGTCCTCGTCCTCGGGGCTGGGGTCCCCCAGCTCCTTCCGCTGTTTGCTGCCGCCGCCCGCCGCCTTAGCCCCGCCGATCTTCTTCTTGGGCTTCTTCCCCCCCAGCGCCGCTGTGTCCCCCTTCTTGCCCGACCACTGCTCCGCCAGGCAACCTGCGGTGAAGAGACAGAGCCCCTCAGAGACGGGGGTGGAGCTGGAGACGCCAAGGGCTGCAGCACACGCCTTGCAGGCCCCAAGTTCAATCCCCGGCGCCAGGGGCTAGAGCAGTAGCACTGCGGGCAGGGCGTTTGCCTTGCACGCGGCCGACCCGGGTTCGATTCCCAGCATCCCATGTGGTCCCCCGAGCACCGCCAGGAGTAGTTCCTGAGTGCATGAGCCAGGAGGAACCCCTGTGCATCGCCGGGTGTGACCCAAAAAGCAAAAAAAAAAAAAAAAAAAAAGAGATGCATAATGAGAGTAGACTCTAGACCGAACATGATTGCCACTCAATGTCTCTTTTGCAAACCATAGCACCCAAAAGGGGAGAGAGAACAAAAGGGAATGCCCTGCCACAGAGGCAGGGTGGGGGGTGGGTGGGGAGGGGGGTGGGAGGGCTACTGGGATCACTGGTGGTGGAGAATGGGCACTGGTGGAGGGATGGGTACTCATCATTGTATAACTGAAACCCAAGCACAAAAATTTGTAAGTCTACAACTGTACCTCATGGTGTATCACTAATAAAAATTTAAGAAAAAAAAATACAAAAAGAACTGGCAGGCTACCAAATGTAGCCTGCCCACACGGCAGAGTCTGGCAAACTCCCCGTGGCATACCCAATATGCCAAAATACCAGTAACAATGATGGGTCTCATTCTCCTAACCCTAAAAGAGCCTTGAATATGGCAATTTTTAAAAAAAATCTCAGGGCTAGGATGAAGGAGATGTTACTGGGGCTTGCTCGAGGCAATCGACGAACAACAGGACGGTTGTGATCGTGATAAAAAAAAAAAAAGACAATCTGTAGGATAGCACTGTTAATCAATCCCCAGTGCCCCACAGTCCCCTGAGAACCGTGAGGCGTAACCCAGTGGCCCTGGAGGCTTGCAGGGGTGATCCTGGTGGCCCCGACTCAGCACTGAGGAGCGACAGGTCTGGCCCAGTGGGCAGAATCCTGCTGGGGGCGGCCCAGGGGACCCTCTTCTTCCCCCGCCAACAAAGGGCTGGCCGTCGTGAGCCTTGCAAGCACCGGACCCCAAGTTTGATTCCTATGACCCCCAGCACCACAGGCCTGCCCCGGGTGGTTTGAGCAGGGCCCCGCCCCCGGGCCCACCCAGCTGAGCTGCCCGGAGCACCCTGGGGGGGCCACAGTGTGGGGCGTGAGCAGAGACTGGGGGAACTGCCACTGAAACGGGTGCCTCTGGGGCAGCTGAGTGACCCACACGGCCTTTTATTTATTTATGTTTCTTTTGGGGTCACACCCAGTGATGCACAGGGCTCACTCCTGGCTCTGCACACAGGAATTAATCCTGGTGGTGCTTGGGGGACCCTTTGGGATGCTGGGAATCGAACCCGGGTTGGCCATGTGCAAGGCAAATGCCCTACCTGCTGTGCTATCGCTCCAGTCCCCCCACATGGCTTTTTGTCGGGGGATGGTGGCATGGGATTGGCCTGGCTATGCTCAGGGGTCACGCCTGGTGGGGTGTGGGGACCGGATGGGGTGCAGGGACCGAACACAGCCTGCACCTTAACCTCTGTACTGTCTCTCTGACCCTCAGTGCCCCACCCCCCACAGCATTTCCCGCCGGCCTGGGGTGCTGGGGGGAACGGTGTGGCGCTTGAGATCGAGCCTGGGGTGCCCTGACCTCACCCAGCCACCCTGTCCTAGAGCCGCTACCATGTCCCTGACTTCCGGCCCTTCTTTCCTCGGGTCCCCTCACTTACTGGTGTCCTTGCCCTTCAGAACATGGTTGGCACACAGGAACTGGGTCAGGTCCTCCTCCTGGTGGTTCCGGTACCAGTCCTCGATCACCTCCTCGAATTCTTCCACCAGCACGTCACACTGTGAGGCACGACACCCGCCATGGGCACCAGCTCCCCAGAGGGGTGCCCCCACCCTGGCCAGGGGCCGGGGCTAGTGATCACCTCCCAAGAAGGGCCCCTACCTGCTTCTTGAGGTCGGCCACCTCCGCAGAGGTCTCGTTCCACAGCTCGTAGGGGATGTCCATCACCACCTTGACCCCTTTGTGCACCAGATTGTGCAGCGTCTCAAAGGTCTCCGACATGCCCTGGAAGGGCGCAGGCGTGAGAGGCTGTGGGAGCCGGTGCCGGACACCCCACGGCCCAGCGCAGAGACCCACACCCCCCCGAGCCTCCTCCACTCGCCTCGCCCTCCTCGCGGGCAGGCCTGCCGCCCACCCCAGCCTCCGGCCCTCTCACGACATGCTGCTCTCAGCTCCCTCCCGCGGCCATGTCTCTTCTTGAGTGACCAGCAAGGACCGAGTGATGGAAATGACTCCGGCGGGGGCCGGGGTGACAGAACAGTGGGGAAGGGGTTGGCCTTGCAAGTGGCTCACTCGGGTTCAATCCCCGGCATCCCAGAGGGCTCCCCTGAACTCCACCAGGCGTCATCCTTCAACGCAGAGCCAGGAATAAGCCTTAAGCACTGCCAGACGCACCTCCCCGCCCCAAACAAACATTATTTCTGCCAGCTGCTCTGGTCTCCTTTCCAGAAACAGCATGCCCTCCACGTCAGCGAGGAGGCGGGAGAGTCCATGCCCACATCGACACACGACTCTGTCCTTCCTTCCTGCACAGGCTGTGCAAGTGCTCACATATTCTGTGCACACGTGCGCGGTGCTGGGGATGAGGCCCAGAGCCTCACATGAGACCTGCCACTGTCTCTCACCCACAGCCCAGGCACCTACGCTGCTCCTGTTACTGAATAACCTTGGAGGTCAGATGGCTCAAAGGGCCAGGCATGTGGTTTAACCCGGGAGGGGAGGATCCTGTCTTCAATCCCCAGCACCACGCAGTCCCCAGACACCACTGGGGGTAGCCCCGAAACATACCCCCAAGTCCCCCAAACTGACTTTCAGGGTCAGGGAGATAGCTCATGGAATTTTTTTGGGGGTGGGGGTCGGGGGGGGTGTCAAGGGCTGGGGGGTTGGTTTGGGGTCACATGCCCTACCTGAGACGGAATGCACATCGGTCTCACCCCGCACTATCTCTTCCCTGGATGACATCTCAGGTCTTGCACAAACCCCCAAATCTGACCCCGGGAAGTGCCAGGCCACCCGCACTGGTGGGAGTGAGCACTGAGCCCCGAGCAAGCTCACTCAGGTGGCTCAAATCCTCCTTCACGCTTGTGTCCCCCTCGAAAACGACACGTACACCTTGGAGAACTGCTGAGCTCCTCTGATAAAGCACTAGTCATTCCTCCCTCCACAGCTGCCCGTCCGGCTGCTCAGAGGCTGCCTGCCAAAGGCTGCAGGTCCTTCTGATCTGGGGGCTACGGAACAGCGTGGACAAAAGGTTTATACTGGAGCAGACGTGAGTGTGTGACCAAACTCGAACGAGCTTTAAAGCTCAGGCCTAAGACTTCTGCATCATGAGAGGATTCCTCGGGGGTCTGGACCCTGAAACCAGAAGGGCCCATGCAGGGAGGCCCCGGTACCAGTCCCTGAGGATGGAGACCCCGAAGAGAGAGGGGCAGGTCTCTCCGGCCAGTGTGGTCCCTGTCCCCTCAGCACACCCACGGGGGGAGGGGGCCATCACCCCCACCCCAATGTGCCACTCAGGACCCCCTTTCCCCACACACCCTGAGCTCTCCTCAAGGAGGGTCACACCCGGTGATGCTCAGGGCCTGAACGACAGGCCGGCCATCCTAGGTGTGCCCGCTAGCCCGGGGACACGAGGCGAGCAGAGAGCCAGGAAGCGATCTGGGGAGAGGGCAAGAAAGGGGGTTCTGGGGGGCAAAGCAGCGGACTCCCGAGCTCCGGGCAGGCCCCCCCGGGGATGAGGGCCAGGAACAAATCCAACCTTGGCAAAGCGGTTGCTGCCCGTCCTCTCCTTGTGCAGGCTATAGTCCAGGAGTCGCTTGCAAATGGTCTCCGTGACTTCGATTAGGCGCAAGTCCCTGCCGAGACAGCAGCACGGGAGGGACTGAGCCCCCGTCCTCGCCCCCGCGGGTCAGCGGTCCGACCCTCCAGCCCTGCTACCCCGACACCTGCGCATCTCACCAACGGCGAGTCAGAGCTGGAGGGAGGATAGGTCATCTGGTCTGGGGGCTGAGCTGCTGGAACACAGACCAGAGAGACAGGATTGGAGCAGCACCCCGACAACTCGCTATCCTGATAATGAGTCAGCATCTGGGGGGGCGGGTGGTTTTTTGTTGTGGGGGGGGTCACACCCGGTAATGCTCAGAGCTGACTCCTGGCTGTGTGCTCAGGAGTGACTCATGGTGGTGCTCGAGGGACCACATGGGGTGCCAGGATCGAACCCAGGTTGGCAGCTTTGCAAGGCAAGTGCCCTGCACAATCTCTCTGGCCCCCAAAGTTTTTGCTTTTTTTTTTTTTAAATAACAGCAAGTATATCAAAAGCGGATGCCAAAAAACCTACAACTGGAAAAGGAGATCATAGCTGTTGACGGAAATCTGCTTGTTGTTAATATTTATGCCTGGGAAAATTAGAAGTCAGCTGTGGCAAAAGCATGCCTCACATGTGAAGCCCGGGTTTGATTCCCTGCACCAAAAGAAAGAAAGAAAGAAAACAGAAGAAAGAAAGAAGGAAAGAAGGGAGGAAGGGAGGAAAGAGAAATGAGAGGTGGAGGGAGAGAAGGGAAGGGTGAGGGAGGGGGGGGAGGAGAGAGAGGGAGGGAGGAAGGGAGGGAGGGAGGGAGAGAGGGAGTGGGTTGGTTCTAATCTTAAGACTCAATATTTTCAAAAACTGGTTCACAAGATTCAAGAATCTGGGAGTCACTGACGAGGTGCAATGAATGGTCTTGCTGTCTCAGATGACGGAAACGCCAGAGGAGCTACTGGATTTCATGGTCACAATGGCCAGGGGCAGAGTGGTGGGCGAACAGCCTTGGCCAGGCGGCCTTCCTCTGGCGTGTGCCCCTTCTGCATGGAGGACGGGCAACTTGGAGGCCCCAGAGGCCCCAGGAACAGAGCCCAGAAGCAGAGCAGCTCAGGCTGCGGGCCCCCGAGCCACTTACGATTTTGTGTACTTGACCCCGGAGGCCTTCCGGTCCAGGATGCCGTAACCTGTGTCAATCACCTCCTTGGTCTTGCCCGTCTCCTCAAAGGCCGACTTGAGCTCTACAGCGACGTATTTACACACTGGGGAGGGAAACAGCACAGCCCACTGAGAGGTGTGTGTGTGTGTGTGTGTGTGTGTGTGTGAGAGAGAGAGAGAGAGAGAGAGAGAGAGAGAGAGAGAGAGAGAGAGAGAGAGAGACCCCAGCCCACTTGCGGGGGTGTATCTGTTTTCTGTGCCTCTCGGTGTGTGTGCGGTTAGCTCCCAACATAGGGGAGGGAACCAGCGCAATCCACTGAGGTGTGTGTTTGCATGTCTTTATGTGTGGCTAGCTCCCAGCACTGGAGAGGGAGATGGTATACAGCCCACTGAGGAGCGTGTGTGTCTGTGTCTGTGTGTGAGGCTAGCTCCCAGCACTGGGGAGGAAATGGCACAGTCCATTGTGCACACACAGGGGTGTGTGTGTGCATTTGTGTGTGTGTTTCTGTATGCGTGCATTTGTGTGTGCGCGCGTTTGTGTGCGCATCTGAAGGGAGCCAGCTCCCAGCGCACACCCCTTCCCCCGCCCCACTTCCCCCCCTGCCTCTCAAGGCGGGGTTCTTGTCGGGCGGGGAGGGAGTCAGCATCACAAGCCCTTGTGCAGTTCCTTGGGAGGATCTGGATCCACTGCCCCGTCTACTTTCGGTTCTGACCCTACTAGGGACTTCACTTCGCCCAACCTTCCTCCCGCTCCTAGCCTGTCGGCATCTTAAATTTTTCAAACGTACTGAAAATCTAAAGGGGCGATGTTAGTGATCTGTCACAATCTCTCCCTAATAGATAATATCAAGTGACCGTTTTTTGCCAAGCCCCTTTGAAAGTTGCAGAAAACACAGCGACGATCCCATTGCCGACCATGCAGCCGGAGAACAGGGACCTTCTACATAACCAGACAACTAGGGATACCTAAAGGCACATCTAAAGGCCCTCCCGTTGATCGTCGATTTGCTCGAGTGGGCCCAGTAATGTCTCCATTGGAGACTTTGTTGTTACTGTGTCTGGCATATCAAATACTTCACGGGGAGCTTGCCAGGCTCTGCCGTGCGGGCGAGATACTCTCGGTAGCTTGCCGGACTCTCCGAGAAAGATTCCTCTATCACCTAGCACCCAGTTCATATTCAAAAGCGCTTTCTATTCCCCAGATGTCTTTTTTCTTTCTTTTACTTTAGATACAAATACCATAATAGTGTTTCAAGCATAGAAATGTCTTTTTCCCAAATATCTTTTTTTTTAAATTTGCTTTTTGGGTCACACCCGGTATTGCACAGGAGTCACTCCTGGCTCTGCACTCAGGAATTACCCCTGGCGGTGCTCAGGGGACCATATGGGATGCGGGGAATCAAACCCAGGTTGGCCTTGTGCAAGGCAAACGCCTTACCCGCTGTGCTATCACTCCAGCCCCTTCCCCCCCCAATTTTTTTTTTTTGCTTTTTTGGGCTACACCCAGCAATGCACAGGGGTTACTCCTGGCTCTGCACTCAGGAATTACTCCTGGAGTTGCTCGGGGGACCCTATGGGATGCTGGGAATCAAACCCAGGTCGGCCGTGTGCAGGGCAAACGCCCTCCCCGCTGTGCTATCACTCCAGCCCCTTCCCAAATATTTTTAAAAATCTTTTTTGTGTATTTTGGGGCCACACTCTGCAATGCTCAATCTGTTCTGCAATCAGGAGTTACTCCTGGCGGTGCTCAGGGGACCATATGAGATGCTGGGGAAGAACCCAGGTCTGCCGCGTGCAAAGCAAGTACCTTACCTGCTGGTACTTTCACTCCAGCCCCCATTAATTATCTTTTTGATCACGGTTACTTGATTATGTCTGATTTCTTACACTGTTTCAATCCCTGCTCCCTATTCCTACCAAGTGAATCTGCTCTGTCCCTTCTGTTTCTTCTCTTTTGTACAGCTATCTTCTCATTTCTTTTCATTCTTCCTTGTTTTAAAACTTTTTGTTTGTGTTTTGCACCACACACATAACTGTGCTTGGGGGACCACATGGAATGCTGGGGACCGAACTCAGGTCAGCCGTGTACAAGACGAGCGCCCTACCCGCCATCTGCACTATCACTCTGGGTCCTCCTTCTTTCTCATTTTTAAGCAACTCTGCTGGGGGTCAGGCACTGACTGGGGAAACAGACATGAAAAGAAAGTCTTTCAGATAAAAGAAAGAAAAAAAGAGGGAGCTCAGATAGAGAAGGGAACACCAAATAAAGGGTGTTGGGAGGATCCTCCCAGGATGGGAGATGCATGCTGAAAGTAGACTCTAGACCAAACATGATTGTCACCCATTGCCTCTTTTGCAAACCACAGCACCCAATAAGAAGGAACAAAAGGGAATGCCCTGCCACAGAGGCAGGGTGGGATGGGGGGTATGGGGGGTGGGAGGGATACTGAGATCAGTGGTAGTGGAAAATGGGCACCGGTGGAGGGATGGGTGTTTGATCATCGTATAACTGAAACCCAAGCACAAAAATTTGTAAGTCTACAACAGTACCTCACGGTGTTTCACTAATAAAAATTTTTTAAAAAATTTAGGCAAATAAGTATTATGGTGTGAGGAGAGAGGCCTAAGGAAAGTTGCTTCATGCCTGCTAGGGACCTTTGCACCCCTTCTTCCAAGCTTACCCTAAAAGCATCCTCCCCCAGGAAGTCCTTCTGGGCTAATTCTGCCTGCTCTCAATTTTGTTTTTTGGGCCACACCAGCCATGCTCAAGGATTACACCTGACAGTGCTAGAGGGGACCACACGGGGTGCCGAGCAAGTGCCCTACCCCCTCAACTATTGCTCTGACCCTGCCTGCTCGCAGTTTTCTGTGGGCCTCTGCAGGAAGCATCCTCACGAAGGGCCTTGAGTCAGCTCCCATCTCTCCAACTCGACTCCAGGGGAAGCTGAGTCTCACATCCAGAACCGACTCCACCTTCCCCTCGTCCGGACTCCATGTCGAGACCCTGAGAGAGACCACTGCTGAGGAGACTGCACTGGTGGTCGAGCAGCTTCGAAGGCCTCTGCAGGAAGCGGATTTCAGACCATGGTCTGCACAGGTACAACACCAACGAGCAGTTGGGTAGGAAACCAATTCACCGCCCAGACAAAGAGCCTGGAGGCTTGCTCGGTGAACATTTCATGATATGCATGTAAAAAGATGGCACGGGGAACTTTGGAGCACATGAAAATGCCAAAACACAAGCTAGTGGGCGCAGAGCCTGCCAGGAACTGTGGATGCTTCCCCCCAGGGCCATCTGGGCGTCTGCCCCTTCATCCTGCCTGGCGCGAGCCATCATCATTTTGGCTCCTTGGCCCCCTTCTCCCACGCCTGCGTCCCCCACCCCCGGGCTTGTAGTGTTCCAGGCCTGGGGGAGGAGGTGGTTGGAACCCATCAACCCAATATTTCTTTCATTCCCATCACCACCCTGGTTCTGTACTTCCAAGCCTTCCTCCCTCCTCAAGACCCTCTGAGGATCCCACCCAAAACGAGACTTGGAGAAGATTCATGGCACCGACCCCAGCCCCTCCCAGATATCCTCCTCCTCCTCCTTCTCCTCCTGTGGATGGGTTCTCCTTCCTCTGTGTGTAGGCCTGTCCACTCTGGTTTCTGGGCCAGAAGTGGACCAGCAGCAGCCTCCAGGGAAAAGGTGCAACAGTGATGGAGAAAAGGGAACATGAGGGGCTGGAGAGATACTTGAGTGGGCCGGGCGCTTGCCCCTTGCACACGTGGCTGACTGAGGGTTTGGATCCCTGGCATCCCTGCCAGAAGCAGTTCCGGGAGTTGAGCACCACTGGGTATGGCTCAAAAACCAAAAAAAAAAAAAAAAAAAAAAAGAAGAAGAAGAAGAAGAGGAGGAAAAAGGGCAAAAGTAAGGGAACATCTGGGGAGAAACCTTAAGTTCTAGTTGGTCAAGAGATCATCTGAGGATCCCAAATCCTGCTTCAATGGTGCCAGATCGTCACCTACAAACGAAGGATGGGCTACAACCATCTCTACATTCCCTGTCCTAAGCTTCCACGAGCCCATGAGGACGGGGGAGGGAAAAAACCGGGAACTTCTTAGACTGCCTGGAACAGTTGGGGCCCAGTGGTATGAGAACAGGAGAGAAAGGGAAAGGAAGTGAAACCCACAAAGGGTATCTTTAAACTAAAGCACTAAAGAGAGAAAGGAAACCGCCCCAGGGAGGGAGGGAGGCAGTGGCAGAAGCATCTCTCCTTTCCTCTGCCCGGGGCACCTTCTAACACCCTCACCCCCTCTTCCTCTGTGGCGCTCAGCTCAGGCAACATCTAAGCCGCTGGAGGCTTTGAATTGGGGTGACTGGGATTAAAGGGCAACTTTGGGATGGGGGCAGGAGGCAGGAGGGAAAAAAAGAAAAAGAAAAACAGAAAAGGAAATAGCAGGGGGAAGGAAAAAAGTGGGCCCTCCCGGGTCCTGGATGGCCCTGGCTAGGGGCTCCAGGGGGCATGTCCTTCTCTCCACCCGCCCCCCAAGTCCCCCCCACTTAAGTCTTCGGGAATCTCTGCCCCCTGCAGGACCCTAAAAAGGTTCTACCTGCCTTCACATGGGGAGGGGACAGCCCGCACGCCCCCCCACCACCTCCAGCAACCCCATCGGTGCCTTCGCGATGGCCCCCATCCGGGGGGTGCGGAGGGGAAGACACACGAGGTGGTGGTCAGGGCATCAATTCTCGGGGGGCCTCTGCGTCCCGGATGAGGGGGATGGGTCTTTTGGATGGGTCTTTTCGCTTCCCCAAACTCGCCCTCCGCCCTCCGCCGTGGCTTCCTGTGCCGGACCCTCTGCGGTTTATTTTTTTTTTTTCACTTCTCCCTCCGGGGCTCACAGTTCATCCTTCTCTGGGGCCCCCCCAGACCTCCCTCTGCCCGGCCGCCCAGCGAGCTGGACGCGATGCCCCTCCCCGGGCCCCGCGCGGCGTCCACCACCCCGGGCGAGCGGAGGCCGCGGGGCTCCAGGCACACAGTGGGGTGCAGGGGGTGCAGGAGGGTGCAGGGGGGGTGCAGGGGGGTGCAGGGGCTGCAGGGGTGCAGGGGCCCCGCCCCTCCGCCCCAGCCTCCCGCGGGCCCCGCCCCCTCACCTTCGCATTTGCTGGGCAACCGGACCCAGTCGGTCTCCTCGGCGTGGGCCGGGCTCGGGCCCAGCTCCGGGGCGGGCAGCAGCAGGAGCAGAGGGAGGAAGAGGAGACAGCCGGGCCCGGGCCGGGGCGCGGGCTCGGACAACCGCTCCATGGCCCAGCCGGACCCGACCCCGCAGCGCCCGGCTGCTCTTCCTCCTGCTGCGCGCGCTCCGCTGCGGCCGGGACTCGCTTCCGGGGCTGCACACGTGCCTCGGCGTCACCACGGCAACGGCGAGCCCCCCCCCCCGCCCGCCCCCCGCGGACGGCGCGGCCAATGGGCTTCTCGGGGCTTGCCCGCTGGCGAATGGGAGCAGCGAGCTTCTTTACTTTTCTGCCAATGAGAGGGCGCATGGTGTCTTCAGCGACCAATGGCAGTCTTTTCCCACCCTCTTTGGGCGGAGCTAGAGGACCCGGAGCGTCGGAGAGGAGGCCCCGCGCTGGGACTAGGGAGATGCCAGCAGTGCCCCTTTCGTCGCCTCTCCTTGTCCTTGCACGTCGCTTCCGGGCCTTTTAATATTTAATCAGTATTAAAATTGTTGCCGTGGCTCTTGTTGTTAGGGCCAGTCACCCTAATCGGCGCTGTGTGTGACACCAGAGGACGCAGTCCTCAGCCTTAGCGTCTTGTAACCCGTCCCGCAGAGAACTGGAACAAAACACCAACTCTCGAGCCTCAGTTTCCACCTGTAGGAGGAGAACGTGACCCTCCTAGATCCTGTTGCTGGGAAGCGCAAATAGGTTACTGGAAGTAAAACTTATTGGATCAATGGAACTCAATGTACCGATTCCCTGTTTTAGCTAGCAATCAAGCATTGGTTGCCCTGGAAACTTTCAGTCCCTTTCTGCCAGAAGTCTGGGATGTGGCTGATGAGACCTCTCTTGCCCTTCCATCTTTCCGGCGACTACAGGGTGCCCTATGAGCCATCATGTGTGTGCTCCAGGCTGTCGGTAAGCACACAGGCCAGCGCTGTCTCTCAGGAAAGCAAGTCCCAGTTTGGGGGTGGGTTGGGGTGCTGGAAGCCCCACCTTGAAGTGCTCAGGTCTTACTCCTTACTCTGTGCTAAGAGATCCCTCCTGGTGGTGCTTGGGGGACCATATATAGTGTCAGAACAGAACTGGGGTCAGTTGTATACAAGGCAAACACCTAAATTTCTGTTCTTTTTGTTTGGTTGCTTGGTTTAGAGGACCCTTGTGCTCAGGGATGACTCCTGGTTCTACATTCAGGAACTACTCTTGGCAGGGCTTGGGGGACCATGCAGGGTTCCAGGGATCAAACCTGGGTTAGCCGCCTGCAAGGCAAACACCCTACCCACTGTACTATCTCTCCGGCCACAGCCTCTGTTCTCTCTCTCTGGCCCTTGACCTTAGCTTCTTGTACAAGACAATTGCGTGGGTGACCAGGCATTTTGGAGAGGCAGAAGTTGCGAAGGTAGAACTTCATGATGCAAAGAGTCATCTCCCCTTCCCAAGGTTCTCTGTTTTTTAGACTTCTGAGAACTTGGGAAGCTTATATGCTGGCCTCACTATGGCCTCTGATTTACCTGGGACCTGAGCCTTCCTGGAAACAGTGGTAGGCTTCAAGGTCCTGGATGGGTTCGGGGCACTGGGGTGAGTGGAGAGGGAGTGAGAAGCTGCGTTAGTTGGCTCAGCTGCCAGGCTGGGGTCACGGGCTAGAGAAAGCTCAAGCAGACAGCTAGACACAGCCTCACCCCAACTCAGACACCCCCCTCTCCCCGCCAGTGGAGAAGGAACGGGCCCATCAGGATGGTGAGCAGATTCACCTCCAGAAGTTGGGTGACCTCCTCTTCCTCTCTAAAGAATCCATCAGATGGGCTGGAGCGATAGCACAGCGGGTAGGGCATTTGCCTTGCACACGGCTGACCGGGGTTTGATTCCCAGCATCCCATATGGTCCCCTGAGCACCGCCAGGAGTAACTCCTGAGTGCAGAGCCAGGAGGAACCCCTGTGCATCGCTGGGTGTGACCCAAAAAGCAAAAAAAGAAAAAAAAGAGAGAGAGAGAATGGGGTCAGGCTTGCTTTGCCAATGGCTGAACCTGTTTTTTTTTTTTCCTGCTTTTTGGGTCACACCCAGCGATGATCAGGGTTACTCCTGGCTTTGCACTCAGGAATTACTCCTGGAAGTGCTTGGGGGAACCATATGGGATGCCAGGGATCGAACCCGGGTCAGCCACGTGCAAGGCAAACGCCCTACTACCTGCTGTACTATCGCTCCAGCCCCTGAACCTGGTTGTATACCTGACACTGTGTGTGGTCACTGAACACAGGCAGTAGTGGCCCCCAAACACTCCAGAGTCGGGACTAGCCCTGAGCACCACTGGGTGTAGGCACCACCCCCGCATGCAAGGAAAGAAGAATAATTAAAAAAAAAAAAAAGAAGTGGAAAGTTTTCTTACAGACTGGTGAAAGATGGGCAGCAGAGAAGACAATGAGGATTTTGTTTTGGGGGTTCTGGGGTGCATGTGGTGTCGGGGACTGAAGCCAGGACCTCACATAAGCAAGGCATGTACTCTGCCCCTTTGAGCCGTTCCCACGACTGATGGGGAGGGTTTTCATGGGGCAGCACCTAATGGGGAGCAGACGCTCTGGAGGGGCCTTTGACACCACAGGTGTGTTGTGGGGGGCGGGGTGAGGCTTTAGTGCTCCACACTCCACATCCCTGGGAGAAGACTAGGGGAGCACCACCGACCAACCCAGGGAAGATGAGGGGGCCACCATGACATGGAAATTGTTCTGTGCTGCATGTCTGGGGTACTTCTGGGTTTATGAGGGAGTTCCAAGAGATTCTCTGCGGGGTCAGAGTGATGAGAGTGGTTGCTTTGCTCGCAGCTGACTAGGGTTCAGTCCACAGTATCCTATCTGGTCCCCTGAACCTCACCTGGAGTGATCCCTGAGCACAAAGTCAGGACTCAGTCCTGAGCACTGCCGGGTGTGCCCCCCACCCAAGACCAAACCAAACCGGAAAATAAAAACACACCAAACCAAAAGATTTTCCAGGTGTTTCCTGGAGAGGAACCCCGGGAGGATGAGTGGGTTTCTTGCCATTCCTGCGGGCACACAGGCACATAGGACCAGCACTAGACCCTCTTAGGACACAAAACCAAAGATCTCTTGAGCACTTGGCTGCAGTGGCTTCAGTGAATATTTGTCGGATGAATAATGGCGCTTAATTGATTAATAATGTGTACGTTTGGAATTAGCATCCATGCTTTTGGCATCGGACATGAGACCATGATGGGGGGATTCGGGCACTGCTCACTTCTGTCGAGTCTGGACAAGAACACAGTTCAGGCCTTGTGCCCCACCTTCCTGGGCTTCCCGGGCTCCGTGCCCTGACCTCTCACAGAGGTTGGCCAGGGGGAGGAGTGCTTGGGTGGGTGCCCCCATACCTAGCAGTGCAGGGGAGGAAGTAGAGGCAAGGAGCCCTCCTTCCCAACCCGGAACCTCACTCTGCAAATTTCCCAGGTTCCCTTCAGAAAGCCCCCTTCCTCCAGGGAGACCACCCCAATTCTGCCTCCTCTAAATCTGCCAAATTCTTCCTTCTCAGAACACACAGGCACGGGAGAGTTTTTGTTTTTTCTTTAATGCTGGCGTGAGGCAAGTAAGTTCTCTAATTGTGCTCAAATGCCTCAGCTCTTGGGAGGACCCTCCCCTTTAAGAAGCTTCCAGTTCGGGGGTGAGGACACTAGGGATAAGGCTTGCATGTGGCCCACTTAAGGTTCCATCCCGGCACCCGCTATGGAGCCCCGAGCACCTCCCGGAGTGAGCCCTAAGCGCAGAGCCAGGAGTCAGCCCTGAGCATCATCGCGTGCGGCCAGACGACCAGCAAATCAGCTGCGGGTCTGAAAGGAGAGACGCCACCCTTAGAAAATCCCGCGTGTGCGGGAGGAGACAGGATCCTGGGGGAGACAGGATCCTGGGGGAGACAGGATCCTGGGGGAGACAGGATCCCGGGGGATACAGGATGCTGCGCGCTCCGGGATGCAGGAGGAGGCCGGCTCCGGGCAGGAACGACGCGCGCCCGCGCTGGACCGGGCCCGGCCTCGGTGCCAGCGCCGCCTCCTCTCCGCAGCGGGGCTCGGGGCCTTAGGGATCCCGCGGGTCGGCGTGAACCCGGAGGCCCGTCCGGGCGGAGCAGCGCGGGCAGGCGGGGGCCGGCGAGTCCTCGGCGCGGGGTCGCCCCAGCCGGGCGGGATGCGCGGCGGGTCGGGGCCGGCGCGGGCGGCGCGGGCGCGGGCGCGGGGCGGGCCGGGGCGCGGGCGGGCGCGGGCGGCCGGGCAGGGCGCGGAGGCGGCCGCAGGTCAGAAGCACGTTCAGGAGCAGCAGCTTGAAGAGCAGCAGCCGCAGCGCCCCCAGCTGCAGCGCCAGGCCCCGCGTGCCTGCGGGCGGGGAACGGCGTGAGTGCGGGGCTGGGGTGCCGCCCCCGCGCATCCCTCCCCCGGGTCCTGCGGGCGCCCTGCCCGTTTCTCCCGGGGTGCGGTGTTGGGTCCCACCCAGCCGTGCACTCTGCACTCGGGGATCACCCCTGGGCAGGGAACTCTAGGGGATGCTGAGAATCGAACCTGGATCGAGCGCGTGGAAGGCAAGCGCCTTACCCGCTCCGCCTGTACTTTTCAGGTGTCTGTGATTTGGGTTTTTTTTTTTTTTTTTTTTTTTTGCTTATTGGGTCACACCCAGCGTTGCACAGGGGTTACGCCTGGCTCATGCATTCAGGAATTACTCCTGGCGGTGCTTGGGGGGATCATATGGGATGCTGGGAATCGAACTCCGATTGGCAGCGTGCAAGGCAAACGCCCTACCCACTGTGCTATGCTCCAGGCCCTGTGATTGGGTTCTTGCTTTTTTATTTTTATTTTTGCCCCGCGGGGGTGGGAATGCTGTCACATCCAGCGATGCTCCTGGCTCTGCATTCAGAATCACTCCCCGTGGTGATCAGGGAACATATGAGGTGCTAGGGAATCGAACCCAGATCTGCAGCGTGCAAGGCAAACGGTCTACCCTCGGTACTATCTCCTAGCCCACCACCCCACCCAACCTCCAACCTGATTCTAACCTCCCCTACTCCCTTACAGATCACATGTGCAGGTGCCTTAGGTCAGGGAAGGACTCAGGTGATAGCACCTGCCTTGGTGTGCCAGGCCTGTTCAGTGTTCCAGTTTCCCCCCGCTCCTGCCCCGTGCACACACCTGGCACCGAGGAAGAGAGAAATTAATAGCAAATCCCTCTCTAGCCTTCACTGTCTCCCTGAGCATGGTGGGCATATGGGTGGGGCGCAGGGGACGGGGAGGAGGCAGGGGGAAATCGGAGAGAGGTAGGAATTGGTATTCACGGAGGAGAGGAGCCAGTTCAAAACTTTTTCTTCTCTTGTTTATTTTAGTGGGGGAAGGTGCAGGGTTTGGGCCACACCCAGAGGTGCTCAGGGTTTACTCTGGCTCTGGGCTCAGGGATCACTCTGGCGGGGTGCAGGGTGCTGAGGACTGAGCTGAGGGAGGCCACATGCAAGGCAAGTGCCTCACACCAGGCTGCTCACTTGCTTGCTTTCCTGTTCTTGCTTCTTGCCCGCCCTTCCTTCCTTCCTCCCTCCTTCCTTCCTTCCCTTCCTTCCTTCCTTCCTTCCTTCCTTCCTCCTTCCTCCTTCCTTCCCTTCCTACCCTTCCTTCCTTCCTTCCTTCCTTCCTTCCTTCCTTCCTTCCTTCCTTCCTTCCTTTCTTCCTTCCTTCCCTTCCTTCCTTCCCTTCCTTCCTTCCTTCCTTCCTTCCTTCCTTCCATTCCTTCCTTCCTTCACTCACTCCCTCCCTCCCTCCCTCCCTTCCTTCCTTCCTTCCTTCCTTCCTTCCTTAACCCTTCTTTCCTTCTTCCTTCCTTTCCTTCCTTCCCTCCCTCCCTCCTCCCCTCCCTTCCTTCCTTCCTTTCCTTCCTTCCTTCCTTCCTTCCTTCCCTTCCTTCCTTCCCTTCCTTCCCTTCCTTCCTTCCTTCCTTCCCTTCCTTCCTTCCTTCCTTCCTTCCTTCCTTCCTTCCTTCCTTCCCTTCCTTCCCTCCTTCCTTCCTTCTTCCCTCCTTCCCTCCCTCCCTTCCTTCCTTACTTCCCTCTTTCTTCCTTCCTTCCTCCTTCCTTTCCTTCCTTCCCTCCCTCCCTCCCTCCCTCCCTCCCTCCCTTCCTTCCTTCCTTCCTTCCTTCCTTCCTTCCTTCTTTCCTTCCTTCCCTTCCTTCCTTCCCTTCCTTCCCTTCCTTCCTTCCCTTCCTTCCCTTCCTTCCTTCCTTCCTTCCTTCCTTCCCTTCCTTCTTCCTTCCTTCCCTTCCTTCCTTCCTTCCCTCCTTCCCTCCCTCCCTTCCTTCCTTACTTCCCTTCTTTCCTTCCTTCCTTCCTTCCTTCCTTCCTTCCCTCCCTCCCTCCCTCCCTCCCTCCCTCCCTTCCTTCCTTCCTTCCTTCCTTCTCTTCCTTCCTTCCTCCTTCCTTCCCTTCCTACCCTTCCTTCCCTTCCTTCCTTCCTTCCTTCCTTCCTTCCTTCCTTCCTTCCTTCCTTCCCTTCCTACCCTTCCTTCCTTCCCTTCCTTCCTTCCTTCCTTCCTTCCTTCCTTCCCTTCCTTCCTTCCCTTCCTTCCCTTCCTTCCTTCCCTTCCTTCCTCCTTCCTTCCCTTCCTTCCTTCCTTCCTTCCTTCCTTCCTTCCTTCCTTCCCTTCCTCCTTCCTTCTTCTTTCCTTCTTCCTTCCTTTCTCCTTCCTTCCCTTCCTTCCCTTCCTTCCTTCCTTCCTTCCCTTCCTTCCTTCCTTCCTTCCTTCCTTCCTTCCTTCCTTCTTTCTTCCTTCCTTCCCTTCCTTCCCTTCCTTCCCTTCCTTCCTTTCCTTCCTTCCTTCCTTCCTTCCTTCCTTCTTCCTTCCTTCCTTCCTTCCCTTCCTTCCCTTCCTTCCTTTCCTTCCTTCCTCTTCCTTCTTCCTTCTTCCTTCCTTCCTTCCTTCCCTTCCTTCCTTCCTTCCTTCCTTCCTTCCTTCCTTCCCTCCCTTCCTTCCCTTCCTTCCCTTCCTTCCTTCCCTTCCTTCCTTCCTTCCTTCCTTCCTTCCTTCTTCCTTCCTTCTTCCTTCCTTCCCTTCCTTCCTTCCCTTCCTTCCCTTCCTTCCTTTCCTTCCTTCCTTCCTTCCTTCCTTCCTTCCTTCCTTCCTTCCTTCCCTTCCTTCCTTCCTTCCTTCTTTCCTTCCTTCTTTCCTTCCTTCCTTCCTTCCTTCCTTCCTTCCTTCCTTCCTTCCCTTCCTTCTTCCTTCCCTTCCTTCCTTCCTTTCCTTTCTTCTCCTTTCTCTCTTTTTTCCTTCTCTCTTTCTCTTGACCTTCCTTCCTTCCCTTCCTTCCTTCCTTCCTTCCTTCCTTCCTTCCTTCCTTCCTTCCTTCCCTTCCTTCCCTTCCTTCCTTCCTTCCCTTCCTTCCCTTCCTTCCTTCCTTCCTTCCTTCCTTCCTTCCCTTCCTTCCTTCCTTCCTTCCTTTCTTCTTCCTTCCCTTCCTTCCTTCCTTCCTTCCCTTCCTTCCTTCCCTTCCTTCCTTCCTTCCTTCCTTCCTTCCTTCCTTCCTTCCTTCCCTTCTACCCTTCCTTCCCTTCCTTCCTTCCTTCCTTCCTTCCTTCCTTCCTTTCTTCCTTCCTTCCCTTCCTTCCTTCCCTTCCTTCCCTTCCTTCCTTTCCTTCCTTCCTTCCTTCCTTCCTTCCTTCCTTCCTTCCTTCCTTCCTTCCTACCCTTCCTTCCCTTCCTTCCTTCCTTCCTTCCTTCCTTCCTTCCTTCCTTCCTTCTCTTTCTTCCTTCCTTCCCTTCCTTCCCTTCCTTCCCTTCCTTCCTTCCCTTCCTTCCTTCCTTCCTTCCTTCCTTCCATTCCTTCCTTCCTTCCTTCCCTCCCTCCCTCCCTCCCTTCCTTCCTTCCTTCCCTTCTTTCCTTCCTTCCTTCCTTCCTTTCCTTCCTTCCTTCCCTCCCTCCCTCCTCCCTCCCTCCCCCTCCCTTCCTTCCCTTCCTTCCTTCCTTCCTTCCTTCCTTCCTTCCTTTCTTCCTTCCTTCCCTTCCTTCCTTCCTTCCCTTCCTTCCTTCCTTCCTTCCTTCCTTCCTTCCTTCCTTCCTTCCTTCCCTTCCTTCCTTCCTTCCTTCCTTCCCTTCCTTCCTTCCTTCCTTCCTTCCTTCCTTCCTTCCTTCCTTCCTTCCCTTCCTTCCCTTCCTTCCTTCCCTTCCTTCCTTCCTTCCTTCCTTCCTTCCTCCTTCCTTCCCTTCCATCCTTCCCTTCCTTCCCTTCCTTCCTTCCCTTCCTTCCTTCCTTCCTTCCTTCCTTCCCTTCCTTCCTTCCCTTCCTTCCTTCCCTTCATTCCTTCCTTCCTTCCTTTCTTCCTTCCTTCCTTCCTTTCTTCCTTCCTTCCCTTCCTTCCTTCCCTTCCTTCCCTTCCTTCCTTCCCTTCCTTCCTTCCTTCCTTCCTTCCTTCCTTCCTTCCTTCCTTCCTTCCTTCCCTTCCTTCTTCCTTCCCTTCCTTCCTTCCTTCCTTCCCTTCCTTCCTTCCTTTCCTTTCTTCTCCTTTCTCTCTTTTTTCCTTCTCTCTTTCTCTTGACCTTCCTTCCTTCCTTCCTTCCTTCCCTTCCTTCCTTCCTTCCTTCCTTCCTTCCTTCCTTCCTTCCTTCCTTCCTTCCCTTCCTTCCCTTCCTTCCTTCCTTCCCTTCCTTCCCTTCCTTCCTTCCTTCCCTTCCTTCCTTCCTTCCTTCCTTCCTTCCTTCCCTTCCTTCTTCCTTCCTTCCTTCCTTCCTTCCCTTCCTTCTTCCTTCCTTCCCTTCCTTCCTTCCCTTCCTTCCTTCCTTCCTTCCTTCCTTCCTTCCTTCCTTCCTTCCCTTCCTTCCTTCCCTTCCTTCCTTCCTTCCTTCCTTCCTTCCTTCCCTTCCTTCCTTCCCTTCCTTCCCTTCCTTCCTTCCCTTCCTTCCTTCCTTCCTTCCTTCCTTCCTTCCTTCCTTCCTTTCTTCCTTTCTTCCTTCCTTCCCTTCCTTCCTTCCCTTCCTTCCCTTCCTTCCTTCCCTTCCTTCCTTCCTTCCTTCCTTCCTTCCTTCCTTCCTTCCTTCCTTCCCTTCCTTCCTTCCTTCCTTCCTTCCTTCCTTCCTTCCTTCCCTTCCTTCTTCCTTCCCTTCCTTCCTTCCTTCCTTCCCTTCCTTCCTTCCTTTCCTTTCTTCTCCTTTCTCTCTTTTTTCCTTCTCTCTTTCTCTTGACCTTCCTTCCTTTCCTTTCTTCTCCTTTCTCTCTTTTTTCCTTCTCTCTTTCTCTTGACCTTCCTTCCTTCCCTTCCTTCCTTCCTTCTTTCCTTCCTTCCTTCCTTCCTTCCTTCCTTCCTTCCTTCCTTCCTTCCTTCCCTTCCTTCCTTCCTTCCCTTCCTTCCCTTCCTTCCTTCCTTCCTTCCTTCCTTCCCTTCCTTCCTTCCTTCCTTCCTTCCTTCCTTCCCTTCCTTCTTCCTTCCTTCCTTCCTTCCTTCCTTCCTTCCCTTCCTTCTTCCTTCCTTTCCTTCCTTCCTTCCTTCCTTCCTTCCTTCCTTCCTTTCCTTTCTTCTCCTTTCTCTCTTTTTTCCTTCTCTCTTTCTCTTGACCTTCCTTCCTTCCTTCCTTCCTAACTTTTTTCCTTCCAACTTCTTTCCTTTCTTTCCTTCTTCTTTCTTTCTTTCTTTCTTTCTTTCTTTCTTTCTTTCTTTCTTTCTTTCCTTCCTTCTCCTTTCTTTCTTTCTTTCTTTCTTTCTCTCTCTCTTTCCTTTTTCTTCCTCTCTTTCTCTCATTCTCTCTCGACCTCTCTTCCTTCTTTCCTTCCTTCTCTTTATTTTTTCTTTCTCTCTTTCTCTCTCTTTCTTCTTTCTTTCTTTCTCTTGTTCTCTCTCTCGACCTTCCTTCTTTCCTTCCAACTTCCTTCCTTTCTTTCCTTCTCTCTCTTTCTTTCTTTCTCTCTCTCTCTCTTTATTTTTCTTTCTCTCTTTCTCTCTCTTTCTTCTTTCTTTCTTTCTCTTGTTCTCTCTCTCGACCTTCCTTCTTTCCTTCCAACTTCCTTCCTTTCTTTCCTTCTCTCTCTTTCTTTCTTTCTCTCTCTCTCTTTATTTTTTTCTTTCTCTCTTTCTCTCTTTGTCTCTCTCAACCTTCCTTCCTTCCGTAAACGGAATCCAGGGCCTTGCTTTAATTATTTTATTTTGTTTTCTTAATTTTTGCAGTGTGGGGGATCAAGCCTTGGGCCTCACTCTAGGGTGGAGCAAGTACTCTAGCCCTGAGCTTTATGCCTGCCCTTCAGAATTCTGTCTCTTGGCTGTTGAACCCCCTCCAGTAGCCCCCACGTCCCCCCACTATGCTGCAGTGCTGTTCCATTTCACATCCCTGTCAGCTCTGCTCTGTGCCTCTCAGCTGGGGGTCAGGAAATTCAGCCCCCACTTACCAATGGGGAGACTGAGGCCCAGGCTAGCAGGTGCCCCAACCCCAGCAGGGCAGGCTCTTCAAAGATGACCACCTGGGACCAGAGTAATAAGCGGGAAGGCATTTGCCTTGTATGGCAAATCTGGTTTGCCTTCAATTTGGATTCAGTCCTTGACACCCCACATGGTCCCCCAGCACCGCCCGGCGTGATGCCTGAGCACAGAGCCAGGAGTAAGTCCTGAGCACCACCAGGCTTGGCCCACAAAGAAACACAAGGGCTGAAGCGATAGCACAGCAGGTAGGGCGTCCTTACATGCAGCCCACCCGTGTTCGATTCCCAGCATCCCATATGGTCCCCCCGAGCACTACCAGGAGTAATTCCTGAGTGCATGAGCCAGGAGTAACCCCTGGGCATCGCCGGGTGTGATCCAGAAAGAAAAAAAAAAAGAGAAAAATAAAGACACCCACCAGACAGTGACCCGAGCAGCATCTGTGGCCGTGACACCCACACTCACCTCTGAGAGGCTCCCAGAAGCAGTTCCTGGCTGAGGAAGCCTTTCCTGTGGGACAGGGAGGACAGGGAGTGAGTGTTACAGGTGACGCTCACCCCCTACTCCCTAGTGTCAGGACCAGCCCCAGGTTAGCTCTTTAGGGCAGGGGTGAGGGGGGAAGCAATGGACACTGATTCACAGCTGCCACTGAGCCCCTGTGCTGCGTGTCTCTGAACCCCACCCCTGCTTGCCCCTCTTCTCTGGGCCCTGCACTCTGAGGGAGGAAGGCGGGATGCTTATTCAGCTAACGTCTCCCCTGGGAAGCCGACAGATGTAACACAATCCAAAGACAGGGAAGCAGCCAGCTGGTGGTTCAGAGAGGAGGTGGCTTGGGACAAGTTATTCCACCTCCCCAGGCCTGCGAAATGAGGGAAACAGATGACCTAGCTCAGACACGGGAAATGTCTCGAGCAATGCAGAGTAGTAACAGCAAGCTTTATTGCGCGTTTGCTCCATATTTATTTATTTATTTATTATTGGTTTGGGAGCCATACCTGGCAATACTTGGGGGTTACACTCGGGAATCCTGGTGGTGCTCGGGGGACCACCTGGGATGCTGGGGATCAAACCTGGGTGGGCCGAGTACAAGGCAAGCACTTTACCCAGTGTAGTAATTCTCCAGCCCTGTGCTCTGTATTTAGTGCTCGTGTGGTTCTGACAGGTAGGGCCTCACACATAGGGCAATCTATAGATAGAACTATGAACCCTAGGGCTGGGGTTTTTAAATTAGTTTTACTTTTGTTTTTGGCCCACACCTGGCGATGCCCAGGGGTTACTCCTGGCTCTGCGCTCAGGAATTATTCCTATCGCTGTTTAGGGAACCATATGGGTTATGAGGAACTGAACCTGGATTGGCCACATGCAAGGCAAATACCCTTCCCACTGTACTTTCTGGCCCCTATAGTTTTTTTTTTTTCTTTTTGGGTCACACCCGGCAATGCACAGGGGTTATTCCTGGCTCGTGCACTCAGGAATTACTCCTGGCGGTGCTCGGGGGACCATATGGGATGCTGGGAATCGAACCCGGGTTGGCTGCGTGCAAGGCAAACACCCTACCCGCTGTGCTATCACTCCAGCCCCAGGTTTTATTTTATTTTTTATTTTTCTTTTTGCTTTTTGGGTCACACCTGGCGATGCACACGGGTTCCTCCTGACTCTGCACTCAGGAGTTACTCCTGGCGGTGCTCGGGGGCGGGGGGGGGCATATGGGATGCTGGGAATCGAACCCTGGTCGGCCACATGCAAGGCAAACGCCCTACCCGCTGTGCTATTGCTCCAGCCCCTGGCCCCTATAGTTTTTTTTTTTTTAAGCTAGGGATTGAACTCAGGGCCTCACACAGGCAAAACAAGGGTTCTACCTGTCCCCACCTGTCAGCTATTACCCTTGTCATCAGGGCCTCCTTGGACCTGTGTATATGTATAGATTCTGGGAGGGGACTGCTTGAAAGTCACGCATCAGCTCTTAGCATGAGATGAAATGCCACAGCTATAGATCCCAGGACTCAGGGCCCACACTGCCCCTGCCCTGAGCCCAAGCATCACCTGACCTACATGGTTTGCGTTTGGACACCCCTCCTGCCCCCTGGGTCCCCTCCCACCCCCACCCACGTGGTCTGCATCTGGACACTCCTCCCACCCCCTGGCCTCCCTCCCACCACGGCTGGGCACCAGGCCTGGGGAAGTGGCGGGGTGCACACGCACCTGACAGCCGGAGGGGCCGTGTGCTCCAGCTCTGGTTCCCGACTCCCGGCCTCGTGTGACACACCAAAGACTCCCAGGCTGCCAACTCCTCAGAGGGCAGCGAGAGCTGAGCCAGGCCCGTCCAGGTGCCGTCCGCTGCCGGGGAAGGGCCGTAGGTGAAGGCGTCCAGCGCGCTGCCGTTGGCGACTGAGAACCAGATGGGGCTCTCGAGGTGAGGGGGGGCCACGTTGAGGACCAGGCAGACCACCAGTGTCTGCGGCTTTCCACCTACCAGCAGTGTGATGGGTGGGGCCAGAGAGGGAAGGGGGCTGCCCCCTACACCTGCAAGAGAGCAGGCAGCTGTGGGGACCCACTCCTCACACCCTACCCGGCCAGCGTCATGCAGCCCCTCACCCCCGCCAACCTTGGAGCACCCTGTCATTCCGACACATCTAACCTCCCTCCCTTCCCTCCGTCTCCATCCATTTCTCCAGACACCATCCATCATTTCCATGTTTCTTCTCTTTTTTAAATTTTTTTGGGGGGCCACCCCCAGCAGTGCTCAGGTCTTACCCCTGGCTCTGTGCTTAGGGATCAGTCCTGGTGGGGCTTAGGGGACCAGAACCGGTGATGACAAAGACAAGTGCCCTACCTGCTGTACCAGCTCTCCAGCCCACAGCTGTTCTTTCTATCTTCCACCTACATATCCATCCATCCACCCATCCATCCATCCACCCATCCATCCATCCATCCATCCGTCTCCGATCAGATCTGAACCTTCCTGTGCCCGATGTCAGGGACACAGAGTCGAGATGACAACATTTCTCATACCTAGATGTGTCAGCCTCAGGAGTGTGGTTCCGTCTGGAGAGGAAGGAACGGGAAAGAGATCTGAAAGGAGACCAAAGTGATTTCAAATGAATCTGTAACTTTTTGTTTCTCTGCTTCAGAGGTGGCAACATTTATTTTATGTTTTCAATTTTATTTATTTATTTATTTGTTTTTTTTTTTTTGGTCACACCCGGCGATGCACAGGGATTACTCCTGGCTCTGCACTCAGGAATTATTCCTGGTGGTGCTCAGGGGGACATATGGGATGCTGGGAATCGAACCTGGGTTGGCCGCGTGCAAGGCAAACGCCCTACCCGCTGTGCTATTGCTCCAGCCCCGAGGTGGCAACATTTAAACCATTGGTTAATCAGAGTGGATTCTGCATGTGTTTGTCCTGTTATTTTCTGTATCCCTTCCCCATCACACACACACACAAACACACACACACACACACACACACACACACACACAGGCAGTGCTCTGGGCTTACTCCTGGCTCTTGCGCCAGGCATCACTCCTGGAGGGGGACCATGTGATGCTGGGGATCAAATTGGCTTGGCAAATGCCCTACTGGACTAGAGATCCAGCCTCTGATCTCTGTACTGTTTTGGGAGAGGATCTCAGCCAATCAGGAGCCTCCTGCAGGCAGTGCAGGGATCAAACTTGGGGCTCTCACATGCACCCAGCCACTTAAGAATCTCTAAGGCTCCATTCTCTGTTCTTCTGTGTATACTGGTTTTTATTTATTTATTTTTTTTAGTTTTTTGGGAGACACATCAGGAGGTGCTCAGGGCTTACCCCTGGCTCTGTGCTTAGGATCATCCTGGTGGTGCTCAGGGGACCATGTACAGAGTTTGGGACCAAACTGGGGTTGGTTGCTTAGAAGACAAGGCCTTACTCCTGTACTATCTCTCCAGCCCAGTAATACTTTGAAAACAGCATCACTTAGGGTCAAAGACATAGTGCAGAGCTGAAGTTTCTTGCCTTGCACGCTGCTGACCCTGGTTCAGTCCCTTGTATCACCGTATCACTGTCATCCCATTGTTCATTGATTTCCTCAAGCAGGTGCCAGTAACGTCTCCATTCGCCCCTGCCCTGAGATTTTAGCAACCTCTCCTTACTCGTCCTTCCCAACGGTGCCTTATTGGAGACTCTTTCAGGGTCAGGCGAATAAGACCCGTTATTGTCACTGTTTTTGACATATCGGATACGCCACGGGGAGCTTGCCAGGTTCTGCCGTGTGGGCGGAATACTCTTAGTAGCTTGTCGGGCTCTCCGAGAGAGACCACATTCAATCCCTGAGTACCACCAGGAGTAAGCCCTTAGCACTTCTGGGTGTAGCCCCCAGACAAAACAAACCAAAAGAGCATTGTTGAATTGTGTAGTATTCACGTACTATATAATTAATGTATTTAATATGCATATTTTTATTTTATAATTCAAACACAAAAATGAGTTATGTGAAACGTCTGTCCTAGTTTTCAGAATAGTCCAGATTTTCCACAAGTAATGTTAGTAAAAATTACTAATGTACAACATGCTATTTAACAGGCAAAATGTCATTTTTTGAATAAACAGATTTTTTTGCATAAATAAAATATCAAAGGTTAAAACCTACAAGCAGAGAAATAGTACAGGGTTAAGGCCATTGCCTTACACACAGTTGACCTGATTTGATCCCTGGCACCAGGCGTGGTGTCCCAAGCGCCATCAGGAGTGATCCCTGAGCGCCGAGCCAGGAGTCAGCCCCAAGTATAGCTGGATGTAGCCCACAAACCAAAAACAAAAATAATTTTAAAGGATGACTAGAAAATGCCAGTAAAATGAATCACTGTCACTGTCCTCCCGTTGTTCATCGATTTGCTCGAGCGGGCCCAGTAACGTCTCCATTGTGAGACTTGTTGTTACTGTGTTTGGTATATCGAATACGTCACGGGGAGCTTGCCAGATGGATATTAATATTAATAAGATACTGTGCACAACGGGACTAGAGCAGGCGAGGAGTGAGCTCCAGGAACCCCCAACCTCCCAAGCGTTTACACTTGTAGAGTTCAGCTTCCACCTTCTAGAGGAAGTCTCCCAGGACTACTCCTGACCCCACCACTTCCTTCTCGAGCCTCCCCTCAGGGCTGTCCTGCTTCCTAATGGTGGGGTGTTTTTCCTAGAGAGAAAGGGGGTGGGGAGGGAAGGGGGAGACCAGCTTTAGATCAAGCCCATGGCAGACTTCCAGGCCCCCCGCCGTGACCACACACATGAAAACGTGAACACGCTCCCAGGTGAAGCTGGATTTTTCCAATCCCCAGCCTTCATCTCCAGAGGGTTGGGGGTAAATACCCCTGGAAGTCACTGACACTCAGATCCCGGTACCCCTGAGGCTTCTCCTGAGCTCACTGTAAGGGGGTGGGGCAGGATGACAGGAAAAGCTGTGGCCAGGTCATCAGGGCCGTCACCCCAGCCACTAGCACACAGTGCTAGGCTGCCCTGGTTCCTGTTTGTCTCTCTTCCAGGAAATGGAGGTCCCCCCGAGGTGCCGGGGGCCAGCTGCAGACCTGAGGCTTGTGGGCTGGGGAAGAGGCACCCACAGCAGTTACCCCGTTACCCACCGGCGGCACCAGGGCAGCAGGACATGGGGCCCAGAGTAAAGATGCTATTGGGACCGGAGTGATGGCACAGCAGGGAGGGCGTTTGCCTTGCAAGCCGTCGACCCAGGTTTGATCCCTAGGATCCCATCTGATCCCCTGAGCACCACGCTAGGAGTGATCCCTGAGCACTGATGGGTGTGACCCCCAAACAAAAACAGAGTGAAGGAGCCAGGAGCCAAGGATAGAAAGACGTGAGACCCTCCCTGGCACAGGCCCCCAAAGTCTCTGCCCTTCAGCCCCCTGATTCCCAGAGCTGGAGAGAAGGGTCCCAGGCCGCTGACACCCACAGTGAGGGACGCAAGCGGGGCTCACCTGTGGGCAGGGCCGGACACCTGAGGGCCAGGAGAAGCAGCAGCCAAGGCCCCGGCCTGGCCATGGTCCCCCCAGGGTGCCAGGAGCCAGCCGCAGAGCCAAGGCATGTGTACTGGGGAAGAGACACCCCAGCACTGATGCCCAGGACATGGGCCCAGCTGTGCCTCAGCCGCTTGCCTCAGCACCCTGCCCTGCCCCCAGCCTGGCCCCCAAACCCAGCCCTCCAAGGTGCCGCTCCCACAGCGCACCTGGACCCGGCTGCCCACACTCCCGCAGAGGGCAGTGCCATCTGCGGGAGATAGCATGAGGCCCTGTGTCGTGGCCCCACGCACGCCCCTTCCCAAAGCCCCTGTGAGCGCCACCCTTCAGCCAGCCCTCTGGGGGCACTTGGTCAAGCCACACTGCTGACTGCAGACTGGCCGGAAGCCCAAAGGCTGTCCATTCCCATGTGTACATGCTGTCCCCCAACCCCCATATTCCCCGTATTATCATTATTGTTATTATTATTTTAGCAGCCTCTCCTTATTCGTCTTTCCCAATGCTGCCCTATTGGAGGCTCTTTCAGGGTCAGGGGAACGAGATTCATTATTGTTATTGGGTTTTTTTTTGTTTTTTCTTTGTTTGTTTTGCTTTTTGGGTCCCACCTGGCGATGCACAGGGGTTACTCCTGGCTCATGCACTCAGAAATTACTCCTGGCAGTGCTCGAGGGACCATATGGGAATCGAACCTGGGTCGGCCGCATGCAAGGCAAACGCCCTACCCACTGTTGTTACTGTTTTTGGCATATTGAATATGCCATGGGGAGCTTGCCAGGCTTTGCCATGTGGGTGGGATACTCTCAGTAGCTTGATGGGCTCTCTGAGAGGTATATATATGTGTGTGTGTGTGTGTCTGTGTGTGTGTCAATGTGTGTGTGTATTTTCCTCTTTGATTTGTTGCCTACTGTCTGAACCCCATCAAATATGGTGTAGTAATTATGAAAAATGGGTAGGGAGTGTCTTATGATGTGTAGTGCGGCCACAAAAGCGGCCACACGGTCCAGGATTATGTTCACTCTTAACGGGATGACAGTGATACAGTGATTATAGTTGGGTTGGGGGCCACACTCAGCAGTGCTCAGAAGTGAACCTGGCCATGCTCAGGGGGACTGTATGTGGTGCCAGGCATCGATCAGGGTCAGCTGTGTGCAAAACAAGCACCTCACTCCAGATACTCTCCCTGGCCCTGACTTCCCCCTTTAAATCAAGTTTATCTTTTAGAGTGGTGCCAGGTGGACAGCAAAAATTGAGCAGCAGGGAGGCAGAGGAGCTGACGCAAAGGACTGGAATGCTTTCACTGCACATGGGACACCTCTACTGCCCGATTCCCTGGGGGCATGCTGGGAGGACCCCTGAGCACTGCTGGCTGTGGACCCCAAACCAAACGCAAACAAACAAAACTGAGCAGAAGTCAGGGCCGGGGCGATAGTTCAGCAGTACAAGGGTAGGGCATTTGCACGCAGTTGATGCGGGTTCAATCCTCAGCGTTCCATATGGTCCCTAAGTAATTCCTGAGTGCAGAGTCCTGAGCACCTCCAGGTGTAGCCCCAAAACACAACAAAGAAATAAAACAAAAAGAAGGTACAGAGATTCCCTTGCCCCTGCATACCAACCCGTCATTTGAAAATTCACTCTGAATAAGTGGCTTTTTCAGTGACTCCGTTTACTCTGAGCTATAAGGCTGGAGAAACAGCTTTGCAGGAGGACGCCCATTTGAGATCTGGCAATGGTTCCCTGAGCACTTCTGGATATGTCCCTGAAATAAAAAAAAAAACACAAAACCAAACAAACAAGAAAACCAGCAACACAATTGTTCAACACTAGGGCAAGAATTAAATTAAAAATGTTAGGTGGATTTATATTAGCGTATTATATTATGCACAGTTTTAAAAAATCAAGTCTCAAGGACCAGAGAGATAGTACAATGTGGAAGGTGCTTGCCTTCTGCCTGGCTGTTCTGAGTTTGATTTATTTCCAGTACCCCAGATGGTCCCCTGAACCCACTAGGAGTGATCCCTGAGCACAAAATCAGGAGTAAGCACTGAGATTGCTGAGTGTGGTCCCCAAATTAAAAATAATTATGTATATAACAATCATGTCTCAGGGCTAGAGTGATAGTACTAGGGCATTTGCCTTGCATACAGCTGACCCAGGTTCAATCCCTGACAGTCTATGTGGTCCCCTGAGCACCTCCAGGAGTAATTTCTGAGTGCAGAGCCAGGAGTAACTCCTAAGCATTGCCGGGCATTGCCCAACAAGCAAATAAATAAATAAATCATGTCTCCAACGAATGTTTATTTATTTTGGGGGCTGTAGTTGGGGCAACACTTAGCTCTGTTCAGGGCTTATTTCTGACACTGCTCAGGGATCACTCCCAATAGGAGTTGGGGGGCCATATTTGGGGCTGGATCAAACTGTGGATCAGCTCTGTGCAAGACAAGCATCTTATCTCTCGTGATCTCTGGTGAATTTTTTTTTTTTTTTTTTTTTTTTGCTTTTTGGGTCATACCCAGCGATGCACAGGGTTTACTCCTGGCTCTGCACTCCGGAATTACAGTGCTCGGGGGACCACATATACCCCATATATATATATAAAATCCCATATGTAATCCCATATACCCCAACCATATGGGATGCTGGGAATTGAACCTGGGTCGGCCGCGTGCAAGGCAAACGCCCTACCCGCTGTGCTATCACTCCAGCCTCTGGTGAATGTTTTAAGGTCTGGCATGTAGAGTTTAGTCTGAACACTGTGACATCTTTGTATTGGGAGGCCCCGGGTTCAATCCCTGGCAACTTCTGGTCTCCCACGCACTGCCAGTGAGTAGAACACTTGCCTTTTATGTGTTGGCCTGGGTTATATCCCTGAGTGATCTCTGAGCCTAGTCAGGAATAAGCCCTGAGCATTGCCAGGTGTTACCCAAAAAACAAACAAATAAATACTGGGGAGAAAGCTCAGCGACCAATGTCTCATGAGTATGAACCCCTGCTGCACACGGTCCTCTGAGCACTGCTGGAATGTAGCCCTGGGCCCCCAAACACTGCCAGGATCATCCTGCCCTGCACTGCCAGGCCCAAACATTGAACCATTTTTTTTTTAATTAGTGAAACACCATGATGTGCAGTTATAGACTTACAAGTTTTTGTGCTTGGGTTTCAGTTATACAATGATCACATACCCATCCCTCCACCAGCGCCCATCCTCCACCACCACGGGTCCCAGTGTCCCTCCCAACCCCCATACCCCCCCATCCCACCCTGCCTCTGTGGCAGGGCATTCCCCCTTGTTCTCTCTCTCTTCTTTTGGGTGCTGTGTTTTGCAAGAGAGGCATTGAGTGGCAATCATGTTCGGTCTATTGTCTACTTTCAGTATGCTTCTCCCACCCTGGGAGGATCCTCACAATATCCTTTATTTGGTGCTCTCTTCTCTATCTGAGCCATTAAACCATTTTGAAACAAACATAAATGATACCAATCTTGGGCCAAAGGCAGAGTGCAGAGATACGGTACTTGTCTTACACAGAGTCCAGCACCACAGATGATCATCCCGTCCTGCCAGGAGCGATCCCGGAGTGTGAAGCCAGGATAAGCGCAGCCAGGGGTGGCCCCCAAAACAAACAAACGAATAACTCCCACAATACCGACCGTGACACCAGCCATTTCTCTGTGCTTTGCCAGCTTTTCACTTCTCTCTCCTCATCCTTTCTTTCCCCTCGTGGTGAGTTGCTGTGGTCTGGGGTCCATATACACTGGGGTCCCATATAGGCTTGGTGGCAGAGCTTGTGTGCTCGGCCCTGGTGCTTTTGGGGTGCTGGCACACATGCTCCCTGGGGCTTGTGCTCCTTCGTGGGGTGCTGAGGAGCTATGCTAGCTGTGATACTCCCAGACATGCTGGAGAGGTGCTCCCAGGGCCATGCAATGGTGCTCCCAGACCTGCTGGGCAAGTGCTCTCAGGACCACACAGTGGTGCTCCCAGACGTGCTGGGGGAAATGCTCTCAGGGCCATGCAGTGGTGCTTTCAGACATGTTGGAGGAAGTGCTCCCAGGATCATGCAGTGGTGCTCCCAGACATGTTGGGGGAGGTGCTCCCAGGACCACACGATGGTGCTCATACAGGTGCCTGCTGGGCCCACATGCCTCCGGAGAGGCTTGCACATCCTAGCAGTGATGCATGAGGAGGGGCAAACACCTCAGCTATGGGGACCCCAAACAACAGAGACATGGAGGGGCAGAGGGCATGTGGGGGGCACAGGGGCCAGGATAGTCCCCGTTGCAAGCACCCAAGGCGGGCACTTTTTTCCCTTTTTTTTTTTTTTTTTTGCTTTTTGGGTCACACCTAGTGATGCACAGGGGTTACTCCCAGCTCTGCACTCAGGAGTTACTCTTGGCTGTGCTCAGGGGACCATATGGGATGCTGGGAATCGAACCCGGGATGGTCACGTTTGCAAGGCAAACGCCCTACCCGCTGTGCTGTCGCTTCAGCTCCCACTTCTCTCCCTTTTTGGTGGAGTGTGGGGCCACCCTCGGGGTGCCCAGGGCTTACCCCTGGTTCTGTACTCAGAGATCATCCTGGTGGCCCTCGGGGGTCCTTGAACCCATGCCAGTGGTTGCAAGGCAGACTCTCCCAGACACACCGTTAGCCCTGTAGGCCTGTAAGTCTTCTCCCTGGGATGGACACATCCTCACTTCCAGTATGTTTGTGCCCCATCCCGCCCTGCACATCTGGGTGTGTGATGGACGAGGTGTATGATACATGAGGTGAGTCTAAATTTCACTCCCCCGAAGAACTAATCAGTTATGCCATGATTATGGATGAACAGTCCTTCCTGTTCTTATTACTGGAGAAAAGATCTTTTTGTTTTTTGGGGGGGGGTCACACCCGGTGATGCACAGGAGTTACTCCTGGTTCATGCACTCAGGAGTTACTCCTGGCGGTGCCCAGGGGACCATATGGGATGCTGGGAATCGAACCTGGGCAGTCTTCGTGCAGGCAAATGCCCTACCCACTGTGCTATTGCTCCAGCCCCAGAAAAGATCTTTTTTTAAAAATTTTTGTTTGTTCATTTTTGGATCACACCTGGGGATGCTTGGGGCTGACTCCTGGCTCTGCGTTCAGGAGTTACTCCTGGCGGTGCTCAGGGGACTTTATGGGATGCCGGAGATCAACCTGGGTCCCGCGGAGAGCAAGGCAAGGCCCTCCCCTCTGCACCATCACTGTGACACATTCCTGTCTTTTCTGCCCATTTCCCGCGGACTCCCGGCTGTTTTCCTTCCAGTTTCCCGTCCTCCTTGTGGGGTGATTGTCTTCACGGCGGCGCTGCCTGGAGGCGGCGGGCTCTGCGGGTTCCCAGGCGCCAGGCCCAGGTGCGCGCGGGCTCTGCGGGCTCCCACGGAGGGGGCGGGGACGCAGGTGTCCCTAACGACTCTCCCGCCCTCAGCGACAGCTGGGGAACAGCCCTGGCCTCTCTGGGGTCTCTTCAAGACCTTCCCAGAGCTGGGAAGGCGGGAGACGCCCCCTCCCCCTCCCTCTGTGCTGCCTCCCCCAGCCCCCAGCCGCAGGTGGGCCGGCACACTCGCCGGACTCACTTCTCACAGGGACCCCCGCTTCTGGGTCAGCATCGCCTACTCTTTGGTTTCTGCATTGATTTTTAAAAAATTTTTTTTGTGGTGCCAGGGATGGGGACCCAAGTCTCCGGCTCGCTCAGAGTCCACAGCCCCAGCCTTGGCTTGTGATTCCAAAGCCGCTCTCCTCTCTGGGTTGGGGGCGCAGACAAACCCCCCCCCCCCCCCCCCCCGCAGCGGGCTCTCAGCTGCTTTGAAAATAACTTTTTTCTTGCTTTCTTGCAAGCCCGCCTGCCTGCCTGCCTGCTTGTCCTTCTTGCCTTTCTTTTTCTTTCTCTTTCTTCTCTCTCTCCCTTCTTCCTTCTCTTCCCTTTCTTCCTTCTCTTCTCTCTTTCTTTTTCTTTCTTTCTTTCTTTCTTTCTTTCTTTCTTTCTTTCTTTCCTTCTTTCCTTCCTTCTTTCCTTCCTTCCTTCCTTTCCTCCCTCCTTCCCTCTTTCCTTCCTTTCTTCCTTCCCTCCCTCCTTCCTTCCCTCCTTCCCTCCTCCCTTTCTCCCTCCCTCCCTCCCTCCCTTCCTCCCTCCCTCCCTTCCTTCCTTCCTTCCTCCCTCCCTCCCGTCCTTCCTTCCCTCCCTCCCTCCTTCCTTCCCTTTCTCTTTTGTTTGTTTGGGGTCACACCCGGTGGTCCAGTGATGCTGAGGACTGACTCCTGGTTCTATGCTCAGGGATCACTCCTGGTGTTGGTTGGGGACCATATGTGGTGGTAAGAATCAAACCCAGTTTGACCAACATGCAAGGCAGATGCCCTACCCACTGCACTATCTTTCTGGCCCCCAGGAACACAAGTTCTATTTCTGGATTCTCTGGCAGCCTGGGTGTAGCTGGGCGTTCATGGCAGGGACGTCCTCACTGGTCTGTCCCTCTCCAGGGCTCTTTCTATCAGTCTGTTGGAGGAAGGAAATAGAAGTGTCCGCAGGGTACCCACCAAAGAGCTGACTCCCCACCTTCCTGCTGTCAAGCCCGCAGTGGGGACACAGTGTTAAGCTGACTGCCTCAGAGAGGGAATGAGGGGAAAGCAGCGAGTGCTTGGGGTGCTGGTGGGGCTGGGGACAGCTACGCAGCTGACAGCGCTGAGGAGCAGATCAGAACCAGAGGGGCTAACAGTACCACGCGCGCGTGCGTATGTGTTTGCGTGGGTGTCCACATGCCAAACACAGTAACACGCGTGCATGCGTGTACCTGTGCATGCACATGTCTGTTGAAATATCAAGTAGGGGGCGGGAGAGAGAGTATAGCCAGCAGGGAGCTTGCCTTGCATGTGGCGCACTTGGGTTCAACCCCCAGCACTGCATATGGGCCCTGAGCCCTGCCAGGAGTGATCCTTGAGCACAGAACCAAGAGTCAGCTCTGAGCCCTGCTGGGTGTGGCCCCAAAACAGGTTAAAAATCTTTCCCAATTCAAGTAGGTTGGGGATGGAGAGATTTAACAGTGGGCAGGCACTTACCTTGCACAACTGGGTGCCTTGCACGCCTCGATCCTTGGCACCCTGTATGGTCCCCCAAGGGACCCTTGAGTGCAGTCAGGAGGAAGCCCTGAGCATGTTCGGGTGTTGCCCCCAAGCAAAAACAAAATCTCATGGGTGTTTTGAAGTAATTTTCTCCACAGTTCTCTCTCTCTCTCTCTCTCTCTCTCTCTCTCTCTCTCTCTCTCTCTCTCTCCCTCTCTGTCTCACACACTGAATTTGAATTTGCAGTTTACTCAGTTTATAGTAACTTTTGCAGCAGAAACTGGACTCCTTCCTTGCCATGGTCCAGTCATACGCTGGTTCTGCTGGTGCTCCACTGCTGTTAAGATCCTCTCCTTTTGGGGCTGGAGCGATAGCACAGCGGGTAGAGCATTTGCTTTGCATGCGGCCAACCCGGGTTCGATTCCCAGCATCCCATCTGGTCCCCCGAGCACCGCCAGGAATGATTCCTGAGTGCATGAGCCAGGAGTAACCCCTGCGCATCACCTGGTGTGACCCAAAAAGAAAAAGAGAAAAAAAAGATGCTCTCCTTTAAATTTTTTTTATGGGGGCACAGCCAGTGGTAATCAGGGCTGACTCCTGGTTCTGCACTCAAAAATTACTCCTAGCAGGTTTGCTGCAGCATATGGGATGCCGGGGATGGAGCCCTGGCTGACCGCATGCAAGGCAAGTGCCTTACCTGCCGCATTGTCTCTCCGCTCCCTTAATTCAGTTTTTAGAATTGTGTTTGGGATCACAGCCAGCAGTGCCCCGGGGGTGCTCCGGGGACCATGTGGTTCTAGGGAATGCTCCTGAATGCAGAGCACACACCCCAACCTTTGAGTCCTTTCCCCGGCCACAGTTCACCTTTTCTGTTGCATCAGGAGCTTCCTAAAACACCCAGTACTTTACCCACCTCCTTAAAACAGCAACAACAACAACAAAATAAGGTCTATCTCGTCTCAGGGCTGGAGCAATAGCACAGCGGTAGGGCGTTTGCCTTGCACGCAGCCAACATGGCCGACCCAAGTTCGATTCCTCCGCCCCTCTTGGGGAGCCCGGCAAGCTACCGAGAGTATCTCGCCCGCACGGCAGAGCCTGGCAAGCTCCCCGTGACGTATTCGATGTGCCAGACACAGTAACAGCAAGTCTCACAATGTTACTGGGCCCGTTCGAGCAAATCGATGAACAGCGGGAGACCGTGACCGTGACCGATCTCGTCTCAGAAGACTTGACGACTACGAAGGCACGTTGTTCACCCAAGTCCCTATGTAGGGAAACAGGATTTAGGACTAGTGCTCGCTGCTGACAAACCTTACAGATCTCAGACCAAGATAGTACTGGGGTTGTACGTGCCCAGCACTGCACGCGGTCCCCCAAGCACCACCAGGAGTGAGCCCCAAGCACAGAGCCAGGAATAAACTCTGAGTACAGCCAGGTGTGACCGAGCCCCCCAACCCTCCAAAAAAAGGTGTGAGTGTGTCTGTGTATCTCTATGCGCGTGTTTCTGTGCGTGACGGCTTGTGCCTGTGTTGATTCCTGCATGGTCTCCTAAGCACCTTTGGGAACAACCCCCAAGCACTGCACCTAGAATATTCCAAGGGCTGGAGATATACACCACGTAGGGCAGTTGTCTTGCATGAGGCCAACCTGAATTTGATCCCCTACACCCCATAGAGCCTCCTGAGCTCTGCCAGGAGTGATCCCTGGGTCAGAGTCAGGGATGAACCCTGAGCATCACCAGGTATGGCCCCAAAAACAAACAAAAAAGTTCCATTTATGATGCTAATTTTATTTTATTTTTTTTCTTTTTGGGTCACACCCGGCGGTGCACAGGGGTTACTCCTGGCTCATGCACTCAGGAGTCACTCCTGGCGGTGCTCAGGGGACCATATGGGATGCTGGGAATCGAACCCGGGTTAGTCGCGTGCAAGGCAAATGCCCTACCCGCTGTGCTATCTCTCCAGCCCCCATGATGCTAATTTTAAATGGATAAAAGGGGGCCCAGTGTAATGACCGCAAGCCCCTCCCAACACTGCAGACCCTCGAGTGCAGTGCCCTAAGCCCCTTCCAACACCACAGAGAGTCTAGTGAGCTCTATAACCACAGTGTGAATTTTTTTTGGGGGGGGGCACACCCAGAAGTGCTCAGGACTTACTCCTGGCTCTGAGCTCAGGGATCACTCCTGGCAGTGCTGGGGACGCCATATGGGATGCCGGGGATCGAGTCAGGGTGAACTCAGGCCAGGCAAGTGCCTTGCTATCTCTCTGACACCCAGAATGTGTTTTGTCTGGGGTTCCTCCAGAAGCATGGCACTGGGGAACACGCTGTGCCCCGAATTGAACTCCGGGTCTCACACATTCAAGGCAGAAACTTCAAGACTGGCAAGATAGTACTCAAGCATCCTCTTGCCATGTGTCGGGCTAACCTGCCTCTAATCCCGGGACCTGCATGTGGTCCCTTGAGGGCCCCTGGGAGAAAGCCCTGAGCACCATTGGGTGTGGCCTCCGAACAAAACCAAGACCAAATCCCACTGGACTGGACTGGAAGAAAGAAAGAAAACACTATCCTGGAGCAACCCCGCTTTGCACATGCAGCTCCCGAGCCGGCTCTGCGCCTCCAGAAGGCGAATCTTCTGTTCTACCAGCCGGTGGCCCCCAGCACCGGGCGGGCGGGCGGATTCCTCAGGTGTGAGCTCACATTTCCTGGGCTGTAAAATGTGGGCCTGGTGGGATGCGGTGTTACGGGACAGCCGCGGTGATGGATAAACATCGTGGCGCTGACAGCAGCCGGGAGGCTGAGAGGTGACTTCATATCTCGGATATGTGCCTGTTCTTGTGAGCACAGCCAGGCAGCTCTCAGCGCTGGGCGGTGGGCAGGCTGGACCCTCGGTCTGAGTCTCAGAGGGGCCAGCTGTGCTTGAGTCCAGGCCATGCGTCCGTCCCGCCACCTTAGGCCCGAAGAACCAGGCTCTCAAGAGCCTGCAGAGAGGGACTGGTCCGGGGGGCGGTCGGCACAGCTGCATACTCACTCTCCTCCTCCTCCTCCTCCTCCTTCTCCTCCTCCTCCTCCTCCTCCTCCTCCTCCTCCTCCTCCTCCTCCTCCTCTTCTTCTTCTTCTTCTTCTTCTTCTTCTTCTTCTTCTTCTTCTTCTTCTTCTTCTTCTTCTTCTTCTTCCTTCTTCTTCCTTCTTCTTCCTTCTTCCCTCCTCCTCCTCCTCCTCCTCCTCCTCCTCCTCTCATCCTCTTTATCCTCCTCCTCCCCCTCCTTTTCCTCCTCCTCCTCTCCCTCCTCTTCCTCCTCCTCCTCCTCCTCCCCTTCTCCTCCCCCTCCTCTTCCTCCTCCTCCTCTCATCCTCTTTCTCCTCCTCCTCCCCCTCCTCTTCCTCCTCGTCCTCCTCCCCCCTTCCTCCTCCTCCCTCATCCTCCTCCTCCCTCTCTTCCTCCTCCCCCTCCTCTTCCTCCACCCCCTTCCTCTTTCTCCTCCTCCTCCCCCTCTTCCTCCTCCTCTTCTTCCTCCTCCTCCCCCATCCTCTTCCTCCTCCTCCCCCTTCTCTTCCTCCTCCTCCTCCTCCTCCTCCTCCCCCTCCTCTCCCTCCTGCTTCTCTTCCTCCTCCCCCCTCCCCTTCCTTCTCCTTCCCCTCCCCCTCTTCCTCCCCCTCTTCCTCTTTCTCCTCCTTCCCCCTCCTCCATTTCCTCCCTCTCCTCCTCTGCTCCTCCTCCTCCTCTCCCCTCCTCTTCCTCCTTCTCCTCTTCCCTTCCTCTTCTTCCTCCTCCCCTCTCCTCTTCCTCCTCCTCCTCCCACTTCTCTTCCTCCTCCTCCTCTTCCTCCTCCTCCCTCTCCTCTTCCTCCTCCTCCCCCTCCTCTTCCTTCTCCTCCCCCTCCCCCTCTTCCTCCCCCTCCTCCTCTTCCTCCTCCTTCCCCCCCCCTCCTTTTCCTCCCTCTCCTCCTCTCCTCCTCCTCCTCTCCCCTCCTTTCCTCCTTCTCCTCTTCCCTTCCTCTTCTTCCTCCTCCCCTCTCCTCTTCCTCCTCCTCCTCCCACTTCTCTTCCTCCTCCTCCTCTTCCTCCTCCTCCCTCTCCTCTTCCTCCTCCTCCCCCTCCTCTTCCTTCTCCTCCCCCTCCCCCTCTTCCTCCCCCTCCTCCTCTTCCTCCTCCTTCCCCCCTCCTCCTTTTCCTCCCTCTCCTCCTCTCCTCCTCCTCCTCCTCTCCCCTCCTCTTCCTCCTCCCCTCTCCTCTTCCTCCTCCTCCTCCTTGTTCCCCCTCTTCTTCCTCCTCCTCCTCCTTGTTCCCTCTCCTCTTCCTCCTCTTCCTCCTTCCCTCCTCATCCTCTTCCTCCTCCTCCTTCTGCCGCCACACCTGGTGGTGCTCATTCCTGACTGCACTCAGGACTCACTTCTGGCAGTGCTTGGGGAACCCTATGAGATGTTGGGGATGGAACCCAGGTCTGCCACATGCCAGGTACGTGTCCTACCCGCTGTCCTATCTCTCCAGCTCTGCTTGTGGCTTCTTGTCACCCCTGTGCTTGTGTCCGGGAGCCTTGTCAGCAGGCCTTGGCTCACCAGGGCACCACGACATCTCGCATTGCTCATGATGTTTCGGTCCGCTGTGGGTGTCACACAGAGTTAGTGGTTCCCAGAGGGAGCACCCACAGAGCACTGCTGTGGGGAGACTAGAGCAGCTCTGTCTGACTGTGTGGTCACAACCTCTAACCCTCAGGGCTGGAGCCACAGCACAGCGGGGAGGGTGCTTGCCTCGCACGTGCCCGACCTGGGTTCAATCCCCAGCATCCCATATGGTCCCCAGAGGACCACCAGGAGTAACTCCTGGTTGCAGAGCCAGGAGTAAGCCCTGAGCATCACTGGGTATGGCCCCCAAAACAAATCAATAAATAAAATCAAAAACACGAACAACTCAGATTGGTGTTTAACAATCAGCATAACCACATAACTGCATTACTTGTTGTTGCTGTGATTTATTTATTTTGGTGGCAAGGATCAAACCCAGGCGAATTGTGAGCTGTACTGTGAATCATCATGGCCAGCCTCAGGACTGTGCTCTCCAGACTCAGGGACATTCAGAGCAAATCATGGCAAACCACGCCCATCTTCTTTCTGTCTGCCTGATTTTGGGCCACAACTGGTGGCACTCAGGGGTACTGTCCTGGCAATGCTCAGGGACCACAGAGAGGTGCTGGGGATCAAGCCACAGTCAGCCCCATGCAAGGCAAGTGCCTTACCTGTACTATCTCTTGGGCTCCCCTCCTTCCCTCCCTCCCTCCCTCCCTCCCTCCCTCCCTCCCTCCCTCCCTCCCATCTTCCCACCCTTCATTCCTTCCTTCCTCCCTCCTTCCCTTCCTCCCATCCTACATTCCTTCCTTCCTTCCTTCCTTCCTTCCTTCCTTCCTTCCTCCCTCCCTCCCTCCCTCCCTTCCTCCTCTTTCTCTTCCCTTCCTCCTGCCCTCCTCCTCCTTCCCTCCCTCCCTCCCTCCCTCCCTCCCTCCCTCCCTTCCTTCCTTCCTTCCTTCCTTCCTTCCTTCCTTCCTCTTGGTTTTTGGGCCACACCTGGCAATGCTCAGAGCTTATTCCTAGCTCTGCACTCAGGAATCACTCCTGATGGGTTTGGGGGACCATATTGGATGCTGGGGGTCAAACCTGGGTTGGTTGCATGCCAGGCAAGTGCCCTTCCCACTGTACTGTCGCTCCAGCCCCCCTTGCTATGTTTCTTAATGCTTTGGTAAAAGATACGCTCTCCAGACCCCCTTAATCTATATGGCTAAACAGAATGCACCCAATAAAACCCATTCAGCGTTCCCATAGCTCTGATTCCAGTTTTCTTCCTCTCCAATATGCCAGGGAGCTTCTGGCATTTCTAGTTTATTAGGTGTAGACTACCATTAAATCTAGGCTTTAATTAACTACCTTAGCTGACTATTAATGCCTCTCCCAGGTACTTGAGCCAACACATTAAGCCTCAATTCCTGGATAAGCATCCGTGGCCATGAGCTTGGCTAATCTGAACCTCACACCCCCCGCCCCCCGCCTCCAGGTCCGACCCCTGGGCATCCCTTCCCACACATGCGCCTCTGGCTCCTGCCAAAGCCGTTTGGCAGGACCATCTGAGTGCCCTCCTCCAGCCCGGGGCTGGGGCTGAGCTGGGCTCCAACGAGCAAGCTTAGGGCTTAGGGCTAGGGAGGGAGAGGCAAAGATGTTCTGTGAGAGCTGGGGACGCTGGGGTGCTCTTGGCACTGTCCATGTCTGGCCAGGAGACCCCTCAGTGCTCTGAGCCTTCCACTCCCGCTGCCCCCCGGAGCCCTCCCTCCACAGGGCTGGCGGTTGCTGCACCTTCCCCATCCTTCAGCACTGAGAAGTCCAGCTCTCCTGCCCCTGAGCACATTCCCTGTGGCCCTCAGAAGCCACATGGCACACTGGAAAGACTCAGGGGTACTGTCCTAATCCTAGGGGGTTAAGGTCTTGCTTTGCATTCAACCTGGGATCGATCCCTGGCACCACAGAGGATCCCCTGAGCACCAGCAGGAGTGACTCCTGAGCACAGAGCCAGGAGTAAGCCCTGAGCACTGCTAGGTATCTCTCTCTCTCTCTCTCTCTCTCTTTCACACACACACACACATACACATGCACACAGATACAGAGACACAAAAGCTAAATGATGGGGGTATTTCCCCTCTTCTATGAGGCATCACCTTTTACTCTTTGGGGTTTTTTTTGTTTGGGGAATTGTATCTGAGAATTCTTGGGGTTATCCAGGCTTTAGGGTAACTCTTGGTGGTGCTCGAAGGACCGCCCTATGGTAGGGAACGGAAGCTGGGCCTCACTGTGCAAATATGAACTCAGCCCTTTGAGCTGTCTCTCCCGTCTCCTCTCTGGGCATCTGCCCCTGGGCATCCAGGGAGGGTCTGATAAAGGGGCACAGGGGTCGGGTGACAGTACAGTGGGTAGGGAGTTTGCCTTGCATACAGCTGACCCAAGGTTCGGTCCCTGGCATCCCATATGATCCCCTGAGCATTGCCAGGAGTAATTCCCAAGTGCAGAGCCAGGAGTAACCTGTGAGCACGTCTGGGTGTGAGCCACAACCCCAAAGTAAATTAATAAATAATCATGGGTGAGGTGGTTCTTTCCATGCCCTTGATCTGGGTTCAGTTCTCAGCACCCCTTATGGTCGCCAGAGAAACACTAGGAGTGACCCATGAGTGTAGTGCAGAATTAGGAGTGAGTCCTGAGTACAGCTGAGGGTGACCCCACAGACAAAAATCCAAACAAATTATTAATTATTGTAAATAAATAAAATAAGCCCATGAATATGAATTCTTAAGAACATCATGCGATGACTGGAATGGGGAAAAAATGGGAGTGAAGGTAGATGGTTGGCAGCTACACCACCTCCGCTTCGCTGATGACATCGTTCTGATAACACCAAACATTAGCCAAGCGGCACAAATGCTGGCCGACTTCGGCTGTGAGTGTGGAAAGGTCGGACTGCAGCTGAATCTCACCAAGACAATGTTCATGAAAAATGAACTAGTCCCTGACCTTCCATTTGCTCTCAACGGAACAAACATCTCTGAATGCAGCAGTTATGTGTACCTAGGTCGAGAACTCAACATGAGGAACGACTTGGCGCCAAAACTGTGCAGGAGGAAGAGAGCGGCGTGGAGCGCCTTCAAGAGCGTCGAAGAAGTTGTTAAGAGGACGAAGAACCTCCGGCTCTGGGCACATCTTTTCGACTTTACTGTTCTTCCTGCGCTAACATATGCCTTAGAGACCTGGGCCCTATGTAAATAGGATGATGAGAATGCTATTCGGGTCTCCCAAAGAGGAATCGAAAGAGCTATGCTTGGAGTATCACGCTTCACTCAAGTGAGAGAAAGAATCCAGAGTTCCAACCTCCGTCGATGATCAAGAATCAGGGATGCTGTCGTATTTGCCAAGGTGTCGAAAATCAGATGGGCCAGAGATGTAATGCAATTTAGAGATGACCGCTAGACTAGAGCTGTTACCGACTGGATTGCACGGGATGTCAAAAGGATGCATGGCCACCCACCTACGAGATGGTCAGAGTTCTTCGTCAAAACCCTGAACAAATGGTTTGAGGCTCTGAGTGTTCCTGGAGCGAGCAGATGTCATTGGGCTAAACTAGCACGTGACAGGGACAAATGGAGACGTTACTGACACCCGCTTGAACAAATCGACGATCAACGGGATGACAAGTGATACAAGTGACAAGTGAAAACCATGAATAGTGCAGCCAAAGGAGTGAGCTTAATCGACTGAGTTCGTGATTTGTTTGCAGGACGTCAAGATTTGATCCCTGGCACTGCATGGTTCCCCAAGTGCTGAGGGAGTATCCCCTAAGCACTGACTTCATTGTAGTCTTTGATTACTTCTGGGTGTGGCCCAAACAAGAGAAAGAAAGAATGAAAGAATGAGAAAAAGGAGGAGAGAGAGAAAGGAAAGGAAAGGAAGGGAGAGAAAAAGAAAGAAGGGAGAGAGAAAAAGAAACAAGAAAGAAAAGCGACACTGAGGTGTTTGTTTTACAAGCGTGTGGTTATGAGTTCAAACCCCCAATGTCCTATGTGAAGCCAGTACAATCTGGCAGCTCTTCCCCCAGCTCCCCAGTCCTTGGTCCTTTGGGAGGTTTCTGCTCACATTGTGTGTGTGTGTGTGTGTGTGTGTGTGTGTGTGTGTGTGTTTCCCTTTTCTTTTTGGGTCACAGGGGTTACTCCTGGCTCTGCACTCAGAAATTATTTCTGGCGGTGCTCGGGGGACCATATGGGATGCTGGGAATCGAACCCTGGTCAACTGTGTGCAAGGCAAACGCCCTACCCGCTGTGCTATCGCTCTAGCCCCTCTGCTCACATTATTTCCAGGTATGTAAGTACCACGAGAAGGGGTGGGGTCCTCACCACGCTAGTGCTGAAGCTGAAAAGATGGTAAGGACCATGGCCAGGAGGTGCATCCTATGTGAAACACATGCGTGAGCACTGCAGCGACCCCCAGAGAAACACAACCATAACATGGGCTTTAGTGGAGAGTGGGGCCCCCCACAAGCATGTGTGCAAGAACCACACCAAAGGACGTGCAAACCTCAGAGAGTGCCACCGCTAAAAACACACCAGTGTCACAGTGACCCTTGGCCAACACAGCACCAACAACAAGGGCAGGGGAGGAGATTGGAGTGAGAGGAGAGCGGGTAAGACTCCGGACTTGCTCGCAGCTGACCTGAGTTTGAGCCCCAGCACCCTAGACAGTCCCCCGAGCACTGCCAGGAGTGATTCCTGAGCGCAGAGAAGGAGTAAGCCCTGAGCATGGCTGGGTGCGGCCCAAAACCAGAATAATAATAGCACCGGCATTGATAAGCGAATGATATTTCAACTTTCCCAAGGAAGTAAGACAGTTTTTACGGAAACTTGTTTAGAAAGATGTGAGAGGGGAGAGAGGGATTAAGTACACGTTCGAGAGATAAGAGGCATTTCCAGAGTGGAAATAAGCAAAATGACACAGAGACAAGCAGGTAGACGCGTGTTCCAGGGAGAGCACGGGCTTGATGAACTCGTCGGGCGAATGTCCTTTGAAGGTGACTGCCCCCATCTTCCCATTCATGTCTGTCTCCATCTAACACAGAACACAGTTCCTCAATCTTTTGTCTTTTACACCACTGGCACTGCAGTGTCATTTTGGAGAATGTTGGCTTTGTGTTTGTGTGTGTGTGTGTGTGTGTTAGGGCCACACCCACTGGTGCTCAGGGGTTACTCCTGGCTCTGCACTCAGGAATCACTTCTGGTGGTGCTCGGGGGACCTTAGGGGGTGGTGGGAATTGAACCCTGGTCGGCTGTGTGCAAGACAAACGCCCTCCCCACTGTACTATAGCTTGGGCCCCAGAGTGTTGGTCACTTTATTACCTTGGGATTAGCTCTAAAAGAGCGAACACTTAGAGCAATAGTACGTACTGCACAGGGGACAGGAGAGATGGCTCAAAGAGTGTACGCTCCTCATGTTGGAGAACCGAGTTCAACCCCTGGCACTACATGGTACCCTGAACCCCGACAGGAGAGACCTTTGAATAGAGCCGGGAATAACTCTGAACACTGCTGGGTGTAGCTCCCCCAACGCCCAAAATAGTAATAATAGGGCCAGAGATATTGTACTAGAGGGAAGTCACTTGCCTTGCATGTGGCCAAGTCCCATTTGAAACCCCAGCCGCACATATGGTCCCCCAAGCACTGCCAGGGGTCACTCTTGAGCACTGAGCCAGGAGTAAACCTGGGTACAGCCAGATGTGGTCCAGTGTTCCTCCTCCCCACCCAAATAATAATAATAATTAAAAAAAATAATAATAATAACGTACTACAGAGTGGACTGGAGAGATAGCAGAGTGGGCAGGGCATTTGCCTTGCACAGGGCAGCCCTGGCTGGGAATCTGACACCATACATGGTCCCGAGCAGCATGGGAGTTGCCTTGAACCAGAAGCAAACCCCGAGCACAGCCGGGTGTAGCCCAGAAACAGCCTCAAACTAATAATCAAGAGACGTGCGTTGACTGAGAGACACCCCATGCCCGTTTGTGATTCCTAGTAATTACACTTCAAATCCTCGCTGAGGGTGGGGGTCCCCCCTGAGGAGTTTGCGATAACCCTGGAGTCCTAAGCTTTCTCAACAGCGGCTCCCAGGGGCCTGGAGCCACTGCCGCACCCTGGGCCTGCTTCCACTTGTCCCCTTTTGGTTGGTTCCTGTTTTGCTTTGTTCCTCTGTGGTTTCAGAGCCACACCTGGTGGTGCTCAGGCCCTACTCCTGCTCTGTGCTCAGCGGTCACTTTTGGCCGGGCTTTGTGGACCCTTATACGGTGCCGGGATCAAACCTGGATCCCCCCAAGGCCAGCGCCTCACCCCTCTTACTATCTCATTGGCCTCTCTCCTCCCATTTGGGATCCTGGGGAAGAGAGTTGGGGGAAATGGGAAGTGTGGCCGCCCCCCAGAGGCCGTTTCCTCCCCGGTTCCGCTGAGGCCATGGGATAGCGCCCACTGTCTTCTCTCTGGTATGTTTGGCAGATGTCTGAAAGCAGTTATCCTCTGCCTCCTGTCTATGCTTGAGTCCCACACATGTGTCCTTCTCTGTGGACACTATAGTAGTTGTCATATGTGCAAACATAGTGTGTGTGTGTGTGTGTGTGTGTGTGTGTGTGTGCGCCACACCCAGCGGTGCTCAGGCTTCCTCCTGGCTCTGCACTCAGGGATCACTCCTGGTGGTGCTTGGGCGACCATATGTGGTACTAGGAGACCGGATGCGGAACCCGCGTGGGCCTGCTGGACCTTCCCTGCCCTGCTCTGACCTCTCCCTCGCGTGCATTACTGTGCCCAAGTGCAGGTACTAAGTAGGTCTGTGTAAATCTTCCAGCTCCATTTGGGGGTTGAGAAAGGAGGGGTTATTAAAGCCAGGTTTTTTGGGGGTCATCCCAGGGGTACCATGCTGTGCTGGTAATGAACCCAGGGCTTCTGTTTTTCTTTTCTTTTTTTTTTTTCTTTTTGGGTCACACCTGGCAATGCTCAGGGGTTACACCTGGCTCATGCTCCTGGCGGTTCTCAGGGGACCACATGGGGTGCTGGGACTCGAACCCGTGTTGGTCATGTTGGCTGCGTGCAAGGCAATCGCCCCACCCACCGTGCTATTGCTCCAGCCCCCGAACCCAGGGCTTCTGAAGCAAAGTTTGGCTGCACATTTTCTTCTTCTTCTTCTTTTTTTTTTTTTCCCAGCGATGCTCAGGGGTTACTTCTGGTTCATGCACTCAGGAACCACTCCTGGCCGAGCTCGGAATGCTGGGAATTGAACCCGGATGGGGCCTCGTGCAAGGCAAATGCCCTACCCGCTGTGCTATCACTCCAGCCCCTGCACACTTTGTTCTAAAGCACAGTGCGCTTGGGAGACTCTGAAGTGCGTTGAAGAGTGTGTGTGTGTGTGTGTGTGTGTGTGTGTGTGTGTGTGTGTGTGTGTGTGTGTGTGTGTTTGGAGACTCAGGGGTGAGGTCAAGTGTGTCTGTGTATGTGCGCGTGTGTGGTGTCTGCATGCGTGCCTGTGTGCGTGTGCGCGCGCGTAGGTGTGCACGCGTGCGTGTGTGTGTGTGCGCGCAGCGCGGCACCCAAGGGCTCTTCCCCCACCCCCCTAGTCCGGGCCGCCTTGGTCCGGCCCGTGACGCCGTCGCTTCCCCGCGGGTGGTGGCGCCCGGGCTCCCGGAAGCGCTGGTCCCGGGCCCGGGCCGGAGCGGGGCGCATGGACCGGCCGTGCCCTGCCACGGTGGCCGCGCCCGCGGAGTCGGCGCCCGCCTCGCTGACGCTGGCGCAGCTCCTGCAGCTGGTGCAGCAGGGCCGGGAGCTGCCGGGCCTGGAGAAGCGCCACATCGCCGCCACCCTGGGCGAGCCCACGGCGTCGCGGCTGCCCCGGAAGCCCAAGCCCTGGGAGGCCGCGGTCCCGGCGCCGCCGCCCGAGACCCCGAGCCGCGAGCCCGAGGAGCCCCCCGCGCGCGCCCCGGACGCCCCTGCGGGAGATCGGCCCAGCGGAGCAGCGCCCGCGCCGTCCTGAGTGGCCGCCGCCAGCGTCTCAGCCCCCCGAGGGGACCCGCGCCCGCGCCCCGCCCGAGGGGACCCCGCGCGCTGGCCCTGCCCGAGGAGACCCCGCGCGTTGGCCCTGCCCGAGGGGCCCCCGCGCCCGCGCCCGCGCCCTGCCCGAGAGCTGGTCCGCAGCTTCCGGGGAACATCCGAGTTCAGGGTCAAGGTTTTTGACCGGGAACCTCAAGGAGGAAACGTTCTAGATCCTGTTCCAGCCTTCCTGATGTAATTGAAACAAATCTTGCTTGACCATCTGCAACGCTTGAACGTGTTTTCATTGAACACCCCTCCCCTCCCCCAATCCCCCTAAAAACCCACGCTTTTAGGGGGCACTGAGAGGTCAGGACGCTAGGAAGTTTCTTAGCCGGGTTGGAGGTCACTGTTGATGACCTCCCAGGGTCGGCTTTCTGGGGGTTAGGGGTTGTCGAAAGCGAATTTGGGATCATTAAGTCAATGATGGTTGGAGGAATCATTCAGGATGGGAGATGTGTGCCTTTCAGTAGATAAAGGATCAGCCGGGAATGTCTCTCAGTATCTGTATTGCAAACCATAATGTCCCAAAGTAGAGAGTATGGGGGAAATTGTTTGCCAGGGAGGCGGGGGAGTGTTGGAAAGTGTGTGTGCGGGGGACACTGGGGACATTGGTGGTGGAAAATGTGCACTGGTGGAGGGACGGGTGTTTGATCATTGTATGACTGAAACTCACACGTGAAAGCTTTGTAACTGTACCTCACATTGATTCAATTAAAAGAAAAAAAAGTGAATTTGGGATCCCAGCGGCTGTTTGATTCTGAGACAGTCATGCCCCCACAGGCAGGGCTACTGGTCCCCGGTGGCCTCAGGCACCCCACCTCACCCTAGAGCATTAGCATGTCTGTGACCCCCAGCACCGACCACCCCAGCCTTGGTTAGGGTAGACTTGGGCTGACCCCAGAAACGTGAGAGCCATAGCATGCTGCAGAAACGCATCTATGTGTAACCTTAGTTACGTAGAATTCTGTGTTGAAAGCAGAGGTTTGTTTGGGTTTTGGGGCCACACCATGCAGTGCTCTGGCTGTTCCTGGCACTGCCCAGGAGTGCCCCTGGATGGTGCTCTACAGACAGGGAGTGATGCCAGGGATTGGAACCTCTCCACCCACAAAACAATGAAACAATGATTTTTTTTTTTTTTTGGAGGAGGGGGGGATGGCCTCAGCCTGTGATGCTCAGTGGTTACTCCTGGCTCTGTGCTCAGGGATCACTCCGGGCAGTGCTTGGGACCATGTGGGTTGCCAGAGATTGAGCCCAGAGGTCAGCGGCCTGCGAGGCAAATATCCTACCCGCTGTGCTATGGCTCCGGCCCCAACAATGATTCCCCTTAATCCTTTTGACCGCAGAGGCTGAAAAACTACTTTATTAGTCTCTGCTTTACAGGCAACAATGGAAACATTCCCCATTTAGTGTAACACACCGACTGAATCCTGGGTTCCCACACTTAACGACTGTTGCCTTCCCATGATTTTCTGGCAGACCGTTTTCAGGCAATTGCATTTCACAATGCTTTATGGGCTAAGTGTAACATCTATTGCTGGCAAATTGAAGAGCCAACCAAACTCATTAATTACCTCAGAAGCTGGCACATGGTAAGGCATTGTTTGACCCAGTCTACCTCAACTTCCCAGCTATGTTTGAGGGCCCCAAGCGCCAAGACTGCAGCAAAGTTTATCTTTATTTTGGTTTTTGGGCCATACCTGGTGGTGTTCAGGGATCAAGCCTGAGCCAGCTGCATGCAGTGAAAGTGAACACCCTATTAGCCCCTATGCTCTCTCTGGCCCCAGAAAAGGTGATGGTAAGGGGTCAAGGGACACAATGGCTAAGCATATTTCCCATTCTTGCTTGGGCCGGGCACATACCAAGAGCCCAGGTGGCAGACTGAAACAACTGCATGCCAGGTGCAGGGAAATGCCCACATCGGGGTGGGCACATGACAAGGTGAACCAGTTTCCCCTTCCCAGAATGAATTCCCAAGGGACCTAGTGTTGGTCTACTGCAGGGTGGTGGTGGTGGTGGTGATGGGGGGGGGCAGTGCTTCTGGAGGTGTCATATCTGGAAGCTACTAGGAAATGGTTCAATTCTGTCTGGAGCGTGAAAAACTAAATAGTGCTAATTTCATCCATATTTAGCCAAGAAAAATAGCACTTTTCCAGTGATATTTCTGCAGAGAGCAGGGTCCTGATGTTTATCAAGAAAGATGGGTATTTCCCTGCTCTAGGGGGCATGGGCTCAGCATTCCACCAGTTTATCTTAGTAGAATATCCAAATGTCTTGAAGGGCAAAAGCCATACTACGAAGTTTTAGTGTTTCACGGAACATGAAACGATTAGCTGGTGAGTTGATAGTGCAGTGTATTCTCACCCAAGGAACCAGGGCCCACAACGGGAGCCACACTCCCTCACCTTCTACGAGGTGTATAACGCAAACTTTCCCAGGGAAAGGGTCCTCTCCTTCACAGATCCAGAACTAGGTTAAAATCCAGAACCAGGGGCTAGAAAGAGAACAGATTAAGGCACTTACCTTGCACGTAGCCAACCCTGGTACCAGATATGGCCCTAAGCACTGCCAGGAGTGAACCCTTATCACCAAAATAAAAATACAAAAAGAACTAGGGACCAGAGAGATGGCAGAGCACATGCTTTGCACACAGGCAGCCAGAGTTCAACCCTGGAACGCTGTTTCCTGGCTAAGCAACCCCAAGCACTGCCAGGCATGACGCCTCCCTCCCTAATTCCAGGTTAGAAAGAGGACTAAGCCAAACCAGAACTACTACAGAGCCCGGGAAACAAGGCTGAAGGGCTAGTGGGCCGACACACTGAGCATGCAGGAGGCCCAGGCACCAAGATCAGCACCTGGGCACTAAGCTGGAAGGAGCCCACACACTGCCTAGTTTGGCCCCGAAACCAAACCGGCCAGTGAAGAATTTAGGGCCAGCCCTGTTGGGATTCTCAAGGCAGCTGCAAAGACAGAATGGAGACTCATAATGGAGACAACCTTATAGTTCTGTGCTTTTATTTAAAACTTCTTCCCAAACAAGGCCCCAGAAACACCCAGGTTCAGTTAGGCCCCTGGGCTTGGTCCCCTGCTTTCTTGTGCATGACTGTGGATTCATTCTCCAACAGGAAGCCCTGGCACTGAAGATGTCCAGGGCAGAAATCTCCCCACGACGTGAGTCTTCTGTTCATTGTAAGAGCTTGTCTGGAGGTTCAGATGTCCTTCGCCGAGAACAGTCTCTGTCTGTTTGAGACGGCCACTCTGCAGCTTGAGGAGGAGGAAGGGGGTACCCTAGGCTGGGCCTGACGGCCTGCACGGTGTCTTTTGCTTATGGACAGGACAGCAGTGGTCAGAGCCAAGATCCAGGGACCCAGACGCGTATGGCGACATCCCATCTTCCCCTCAACTGCTCCCTGCCTCTCCAGCTCCTGCAGCAGGAAACCATCCTTAAAGGCAGCAGGTAACAGTCCCGAAAACCAGCAACAAAAGCTTTCACTGCACCATGCTTTCCGCTGCTCTGGGGAAGAAACACAAGCTCATCAACACAAATTTACTGTTACCTGGCACCTAAGAGTAGTAATAGTAAAAATTTCAAAAAGGTTTCTTCAACAAAAATAGACGATTTAGCCTCCAACTGTGTGGGCACTGCAACCCAGTGTGACCCTCCACCGACCAGAGGTGGCAGTAACAGAGCCGGTCACCAAACAGCCAGCCCCCTCATCTCTGGGATGTCCTTACCAAGGGCACTGCTTAAAAAAAAACAAAACAAAACAACTAAGTTACAAAAATTTAAAAAAATGGGGGGGAGGGAGGGGGGGTTTGGGCAATAGTACAGCAGCTCTCTCACCCCCCCCCCCAAACACATTTAGTTTAGAGACCAGAAGTTATGAAGCCAGCGTAACAGTGGCCAGCCTCAGTTGGCCTCTGCACCCTGTATGGCCCGAGCACTGCCGGCAGTGATCCACACGCAGAGCCAGGTTTAAGTGTCAAATTTGCCCCCACCAACATTTTTTTTGAGACAAAGCAATAAAAAAGTTCTTAATTACTTATTTCCTAGTCGATAACTTTTTTCATTTTTTAGGGGAAGAGGGATTTGGGCACCTAGTAGTGCTCACTCCTGGGGGAAACGGGGGTGGCGGGGGGGGGGGTGTGGTGGGAAGGAGGAGTTTTTTGCTTCTGGGCCACACCTGGTGGCACTTTGGCAGGTGATCACTCCTGGAGGGCTTGAGGGTTAAAAATGTCAGTTTCATGCAAGGCGAGTGCCCTGATGTAGCTGTCGGTGCAGTTACAAAACCTGGGGACACGGAGACTCACGCGATCCAGGGCCAATGGCTCAAATATACGCGTGCAAAGGATAGGCTGGGAGATACCATTCACGCGGGCCATGGTCTGATGGTCACACGACAAAGTTTATCGGGGAGGACAATGGTTATATAGGGGCAGGAAGGGATGCATCACGTGCTGATCATGAAGCAGGGAGAGGAAGATGTGAACTTTATGGTTACGTGGGTTAGATGGGACAGTGTGTCACAAAGTGTCACGAGGTTTCATTGAACTGCTGCAGAGATGGAACAATGATCTTTACAGATACCACAGGTGTTCGTCTCCCATCTCAAACCCCCGCCACAGGCAATCGCGAGGCCCTGGAGGCATGCTCATCGCCAGGGAATGCTCGGAGCCTGCCCACAAGCACGAAGGTCCCAGTGGTCAGGGCCACGCCACATAGAACGCCAACACCCAGTGTACATCTCTTTAGTCCCAGCACTGCCGTTTGCCACTGGCACCAACTGACTTGTTGGGGGGGGGAGGGTTTGGGCGGGCGGGGGGGTGATGCCAGGAAGCCAACTGGAGGCCCGGTGCCTGCAAAGTGGAAACCAAGGAGCTACATCCTGGGCCGTTCGGGTGATGCCAACAATCAAACGAGGGCCTCACATACGATGCCAATGACTATCCACTGAGCCCCACCCCTAGCCCGAGGAATATATATATATATGCTTTTTGGGTCACACCCGGCGATGCTCGGGGGTTACTCCTGGCTCTGCGCTCAGGAATCACCCCTGGCGGTGCTCAGGGGACCATATGGGATGCTGGGAATCGAACCCGGGTTGGCTGCGTGCAAGGCAAACGCCCTACCCTCTGTGCTATCACTCCAGCCCCCCAAGGGATATTTTTTAAAGGGAGAAAAGTTTTGTTTTGTGCCAGACTGGGCAGCGCATGCACAGGGGCTATTCCTGGCCCTGCCCCAAAGTGACTCCTAGCAGAGCTGAGGGGACTACTGGAGTACTGGGGATTCAAACCAGTTGGCAGGACGCAAGGCAAGTGCCTGAATCACCATGCTCTCTCTCTAGCCCTGAGTAATGACTTTTTTTTCTCCCCCCCGCCCTTTTGGGTCACATCCGGCGATGCTCAGGGGTTCCTCCTGGCTCTGCACTCAGGAATTACTTCTGGAGGTACTCAAGGGGACCATATGGGATGCTGGGAATAGAACCCGGGTCGGCCGCGTGCAAGGCAAATGCTCTGTCCGCTGTGCTATCGCTCCAGCCCCAACTTTTTTTTTAAAGTAAAATAAAATAGGGCTGGAGTGATGGTACAGCAGGTAGGGCATTTGCCTCACGGGCAGCTGACCCAGGTTCAATCCCCATTACCTCATATCTTGGCCCGGAGTCCTCTGTATACATAAGGTCTCTGCACCTAACACTGTTGCCGGTAAGCTGGTAAAGTGGGGAGTGGCTGGGCTGTCCCGAGAAAAGAGCGAGTGCTTCTGTTCATCTCTGTGCTCAGGGCAAGGAGTGGCGTGAAAGGCTGCTGAGTATCTCCAAGGCACAGGTGCCCCGTCCCGTGTACCCAGCTGTTCTGCATGGGGAGGGGGTGCAAAGGGGAGTGTGCGGGGGACTATGTCTTGCTAGGGATTTAAATTCAGGGCCTCGATCCAGGCATGGCTCCTGCTGTGGGACAATCCAACTCCGCCTCCTACAAAGACAGCTTGAGGCAACCAGGCGTGACTTTTCCTCCGAATGCTCACCTGCATTAGTTGAACTGCCGGATGAGCTGGTTGATCTGCTCTCCTCGGTAGCCGGGCGAGCCCATCTCTTTGAGGAAGCCCACTCTATTCTTGGTGGCGTGTCGGGCCACCGAGAGTTGGAAAGGGCACAAGAACCCAGAGATGGCCTGGAAATTCTTCCCCGGGAAGGCAATCTCATGAATGAGGTCTTCCAGGCAAATGACATCGAACTTCCCTACGAAACACAGTGCACGACCTTCACCTGCAGGTTCCAGGCCCCTGAGAACAGGGTCGGGTGCCCCAGCAAGGCTAACGGCCTTTGCTCTCTGTCCCATCCAGCCCCCAGGCTGACACTCACCCAGATGCTCCTCGATCACTGTGTTGTCTGTCAGCGGGATGACCTTGTTGTTGACCTTGGCTTGTCCACGCTTCAGGATGAGTTCCCGGACGGACTTCAGATTTGGAAACCTGAGACAGAACAAAGCACTGTCTGTGGCACACCGCCTCACACTGGCTGCGTCACCCTGTGGCCTGGCCAAGGACACTGTCCCAGTGACTCCTCCGCTCCCGAGACACATCCTGCTGTGGGCAGGATGCTCAGGATTGCGGTGGCCCGTGCATTCAGAACTACGATCTACAGCCAGAGTCCCACGAGGAGGAAAAGTCTAGACCGTGGCCTCCGGTGATCGACTTGTGATGGTCTAAATGTAAAATTAGATGCAAGAATCTGGAGCTCAATCCCCAGCATCCCATATGGTTCCTTGAGTACAGCCTGGAGCAATTCCTGAGTGCAGGGCCGGGAGTAACCGGTAAGCATTGCTGGGTGTGACCCCCCCCCCCAAAAAAAAAACAAAAGAAAAACAAAACAAAAAACAAAAAAAAACACTTGAAAAGAAACTTGACCCAAGATTTTGGGGTCTGGGGACTTAAGGCCGGGTTCTGTACTTAGCATGACATGGTCCCCAGAACAATGACAGTAGTAGCCCCCAAGGCCCCCAAACAAAAAGGGTGGTGGTGGGGAAGCCCTAAAATCAACCCGGGCTGTGCTGGGTCTGAATGTCTGAAGTCAGCATCCGGCCTCCAAAGGTCTCTTCTCTACCTCACGGCTCAGCCTCCAGCTGAACAGGCCCTGCCATGGCGCTCAGACCACCTCCAACCCCACGGACACTCCTGCTTCCCGCCACCCCCCCAAGCTCCCTTTCTCCCCCAGGGCTTGCAGTGGTGCAGGCCCGCTTACTGCAGGCCCCTGAGCTATTTTCTGTGACCCTGTTTTGCCCACGCCACTGTGTGCTGCCCAGGGCTGATAGGGGATCTCTATGTGCTGAGCACATCCCAGCCCCTAAGCCATCTCCAAGGTCATACCAACGCCCCCATTCTGTCACCAGTGACAGGATGTGGTGGTGCACCTTAACAATCGCACACGTACAACGGAACGGAATAGCCACTCACCCCCAGGTCACGTACGGGTCCACCGTTCGAAGCATCCTGATGGTGTGAGGAGTCACATTGACAAAGACACCACTGAAAATCTTCTTCAAGCGCAGCCTCGCAATTGTCTGCCGCACCTGCAGACTCACCCCCTGAATCCTGAAAGCAAAGGCAGCTGACGTCAGGCTCCATGCGACTCACTGCGCCAGCCTGGCAAGAAGCTGTGAAGCGCCGGACAGAACTGGGCGTCCACAGAATAGGACAGACTTGCTTTACGGAGCTGAGTGAGAGGCAGCTGTAGAAATATCATTCCCATTTACTTAACAGCTTACTCCCGGGAACCATATGGGATGCTGGGGATCGAACCTGGGTTGGCTGCATGCAAGTTAAGCGCCCTCCGCGCTGGACTATGCCTCAGGCTACTATCATTCCATTTAATGTGCAGCAAGTATCCAGGAACTGAGACGATCTCTGAATACTTAGGATGGCCGTGCACGGCAAGAAGGGGGTCCTGCTTCTGGAGCCAATCGAGATTATAACTTAAAAACATTGAAAACAACATTTCTTGGGGGTGGAGTTGAGGATCACACCCAGGTCTGATGCATAAAAAGCACGTGTTTTCCCAGAGTCTATTCCCGGGTCTTGAAAGATTTTAAACTAGAAGACCTGACCAGATTTCTTTCTGACAGATACTGAGAACAGCGTGTGCAGGCCTGATATTGTGGATCGTGGACCCCTCCCACCCCCTCGCCCCGGCTGGTCTCCAGTTAGAAAGCTAATGTAACATCCCAGGAAAGGGATGGTGGGCTGGAAGGATGACTAAGAGGGCTCATGTTTTGAAATCCAGAGGCTTCTGGTTTGACTGAAGTACTGAGCGAGAGTACAGTAGGTAGGGCCCTTGCCTTGGACGCGGCCAATGCTGGTGTGATTCCCGGCACCCCACGAGGTCCGAGTGTGATCCATGCGCTCAGAGCCCTGAGTAAGCCCTGAGCATCATCGGGTGTGGCTCTAAAACCAAAACACCCCAATATACCATGCTTCAGCCCCAGGCCCAACTCACCGTTTTCATATCTCTGCCTAAGGTGGGCCTTCCTGACCTTAAAGACAAAGCTGTGTCACGCTTAACCCCGCTCTGCAGTACAAGTCATCGAGAGGCCCACAAGGCCCGCATCTCCCTAGGAAGGGACTGGAAGCTGAACCCAGCTGGAACTGACAGGTTTCCTACCTTTCGATGCGTACAACGAAGGCCAAGGAATGGTTATCTGGCGCGTCCAAGCCATGAGGCTTCACTTCTAGTCTTCGGAGGCGCACCTGGTCACGCTTCTCCCGCCAGGCCTCTTGCAGGAACCATTCAAGTCGTTTAAACGGGGGCTCTTTTCCTTTCCTCCGCTGCAGGCAAGGCAGAGACCATCATCGCCCTCTGTGTCTTGACCTGCTGGTCACTACCCCTCCGGTCTATTTCCCTTTCTCTTCCACCAAAGGAGGAAAACATCCTCTATTTTTTGTGTTTTTTTTGAGGCTGGAGCGACAGCACAGTAGGTAGGGCACCTGCCTTGCACTCAGCTAACTTGGGTTCAATCCCCAGAATCCCATATGGTCCCTGAGTCTGCCAGGAGTAATTCCAGCCTAGAGCCTGGAGCCTGGAGAAATCTCCAAGCAGTGCTGGGTGTGACTCCCCCGCCCCCCGCCCCCGCCAAAGGCACACAAAAAAGGGCTTTTTATTACTGTTCTGGAGCCACACTCTGCAGCGCTCAGGAGTGATGCCTGGAGGTGGCCTGGGGACTATACCTGGTGCTGGGACTCGAACCAGGGTTGCAGCCACTCCAGCCAAATAAACGCAAGGCAGATGCTGCTTTAAGCCCTATACATCTCTCCGGCCCCATTCTCTACATAAGGGGAAGTCGAGCTGCCCAGGGAAACATGAGTTCAGCAAATGGGTTGGAGTGACGGGACAGCGAGGAACGAGCTTGCCTTGCATGTGGCTGACCCAGGTTCTTTCCCCAGCACCCCATGTGGTCCCCCCCAAACACGGCAGGTGTGATTCCCGAGTGCAGGGCGAGGAGCAACCCCTAAGCTTTGCTGGCGGTGGCCCCCATACAAGCTAACAATCAAAAAAAGAGAGAGAGAGGGAAAGAAGAGAGAGGGAGAGAAGAGAGAAGAGAGAAAGAGAGAGAGGAGACAGAGAGACAGAGAGAGAGAGAATGTTTGGAGTGAAGGGGTACCGGTAAGAAAGTATAGCAAGCACTGGGGCTAGAGTGATAGCACAGCGCGTAGGGCGTCTGCCTTGCACGCGACCGACCCGGGTTCGATTCCCAGCATCCCATATGGTCCCCTGAGCACCGCCAGGAGTAACTCTTGAGTGCAGAGCCAGGAGTAAAGTAACCCCTGTGCACTGCCGGATGTGACCAAAAAAGCAAAAAAAAAAAAAAAAAAAAAAAGACAGTATAGCAAGCAGGTAGAGTTGCCTTGCAGGCAGCAGATCTGGGTTTGATCTCCGGCTCCCCATATGGTCCCCAGAGCCCAGCCAGGAGTGATCCCTGAGAGCAGAGCCAGGAGTAATCCCAAGCACTGGGTGCTATGACCCAAAACACAAACATTATTAAGTTTTCTTCCAAGAACACAAGCATGTTTGGTCTCCAACTGCCAAGCACAACCCGGAAGTCGCAGCCTCCGCCTCTCCACTTGCACAAACTCCACTCTGGTGTGTAGCCGGCAGAGAGAGAGAGGCTCATCAAACACTTGCCAAGTCAAGCCACCAAGCCGGCACCCGGCGTCACCCAAGGGACCCGGGCCGGTGCTGCCAATGTGAAAAAATCGTGAGCGACAATTTCCCCCCCGCCAAGGGGAATCCCGCCGCCGCCGTTACCTCTCTCTTTTCCAAGAGCGCCTTCTTGGCCTGGGTGGCTTTGAGGGCCTGGTAGGCTTTCCTCTTTTTCAGGAGATTCTCTGGGACCAAGGGGATCTTTTTCCTTTCCCTGATACAGAAAATTCCAACAGCGCTCAAACGTTTCCGACGCACGTCTCGATCGCTGTTCTACACCGTCTTCCGGACTCCGTTTCCGCCCCGCGCCCCCTAAAAGGGGCTGCAAACCCTCCCCCAGCTCCCCCTGCAACCCCCCAAGTCGTACGGAGCCGCGCACGGGGCGCCCCGGGCTCCTCACGTGCACCGAGCGGGGCGCGCAGGAAGGCGGCGCGGGGAGGTTGGGGGGGCGAGTCCCGCCCACGGGAACGGGCCAGCGGGGCGGGAGCGACAGCACGGCCGACCCGGGTCCACCCAGGGGCGCAGGCCCAGGAGTGCGCCCCGAGCAAGGCCGGGTGTGGCCCCGAAGCGAAATGCAGGGAAAACGAAATCCCGGCTGGGAGAACCCAACTCCGGCCCCCGCCGCCCGCCCGTTCCCAGCCTCGCCCTCACTTCCTGGGACCTGCACCCTTTCCTACTCTCTTCTCCCAGCCCACAGCACCCATCTCTACCGCCACCGTGGAGTGGGACGCCATCGATGGCAACGGATGCGCAAGGATGCGCGCCCGACACTCTCAAGCCCCCAAACACTCACTCCGGCTCCGCCATCTTTCCGCCGCGGCCACGACTGCGCAAGCGCAGCCGGACCCACGAAGGAAAACGAGGAGCCGCTCTACGCGTACTTGACCATAGAGACGTCCACTCTAGCGCGGCCTGGAGGACCTGGACCGCCTGCACCTGCAGACTAGCGGTTAACCGCTGCAGTCCTGGGAAAGGTCGCGCGGAAGGTTGCGCGATGCTCCCTCCGCTCCGCTTTGAAGTTACGTAGAGCCCGTGTCCCCTTCAAATCTCAGCCCCCCTTTTTCTTTCTTTTTTTTAATTTTATTTTTATTTTTAATCATGAAATTTCTATAGCTTTGCTCTGGATGGAGCAGAGCCAGGCCTCAAATCACACTCAGCCCTTTCCTTTTAGGCTCAATTCTCATCCCGCTGGTCTGGGTGGTGAGTTTCCCACCGTGCACCACGACGTCCACGGTGATGGTGTCGCCGACCCTCGTGGATGGTGCAGGCTGGTGGCGAATGCAGCCCTACTTCGTCTCCATCAGTGGGACTCTTGAGCCAATGGGTTTACCCCTGCGTGTCTTGGCTTTCTTTACCCGTAGAATTGGTTTTATAATGGACCTGCCCCATGGTGTCACGAGGATTAAAAAGAAATACAACATAGAAATTGTTCAGTTGGATAGCAAGCATCACTGTTATTGTGCTGGACCGGAAATTAGACTTATTTTTTTTGGGTGGGGGGCACACTCCGCTATGCTCGGGGCTTACTCCTGGTTCTGCGTCCAGGGATCACTCCTGGCCGCGCTCAGGGGACCATGTGAGGTGCCAGGGATTGAACCTATGTTAGCCACATGCAAGGCAAGCTTCTGTGAACCTCACCTCATATAGCTCTCACCACTTCAAATAGCCCCCAGCTCCCCCCAACCCAAATAATAATCCTAAGGGCTGGGGTGCATACTTTGCACGCAGTGGGGGTGTTTGGATTTTGATCCAGGGCACCGCAGGTCCCCCCAGCACCTCACTGGGAAGAGCACCCTTGGGTATGCTGCACCCCTATAGTTTTCACCACCTGAAATATGCTTCCTTCTCTCCTGGTTTCACAAAACAATGTAAAACCACTCAAGTAAGTCCTGTTTTTCCGGAGCCTCTGTGTCTTGCATTAAAAATTGCCTGAGAGTTTTATTAAAATGCAGATTTTAGGAGACATTTTAGGTGGAGCAGTGTGATGCTGGAATGATTTATGCAATGAAACCCTACCACTAATTGCCATTAATGGTACTGCCATTCACAGAGCCTAAAATACTTTTTAAATTCTTTTATTTGTAGAAAAGAACTTATCTTAATTTTATTTTTATCTTAAAATTATTTATTTCTTTTTCTTTTTCTGCTTTTTGGATCACACCTGATGATGCAAAGGGGTTACTTCTGGCTCTGCACTCAGGAATTACTCCTGGTGGTGCTCGGGGAACCATATGGAATGCTGAGGATCGAACCCAGGTCAGATATGAGCAAAGCAAACACCCTATCCACTGTATTATTATTAATATGGCCCCTTATTTTTATTTTAAAATAAGTAATTTTTTTAACTTAAAAATTGATTTTAATTTTATTTTTGTTTTGGGACTATACCCAGCAGTGTTCAGGGCTTTCTCCTGGCTCTGTGCTAAGAGATCACACCTGGCAGGGCTCGTGGGACCATGGACAGTGCTGGAGAGTGAATCTGAGACGGCCACATGCGAAGCACGTGCCCTATCTGCTGTGCTCTCTCTCCAGCGGCCACGCCTGGTCCTAATTATTTTTACTTATTTTTTTGGTTTTGGGGCCATACCTGGTGATGCTCTGGGGTCACTCCTAGCTCTGCACTCAGAAATCACGACTGCAGTCCTTAGGAGACCATATAGGATGCCAGGGATCTAACCCAGGTGGGCCACATGTAAGCCTTCCTTGCTGTACAGTATTGCTCTGGCTCCCTAAAATTGTTTTAAATGCAAGTTTTTTCAGGTGCGGAGTGAATAGTCTGCATTTTTTTTCATATGCTGCCAAGTAATGCTTCTGTTCTTAAGTGAATAACAAAGCCAGTCTAGTCTGTTTACTCTCTCTGAATGTCTCCAGCATAATTTCTGTTTCACGTTTCTTCTCTGGGACACTAAAAGGGCAAGAACCATGGGCACTGGAACCATAGTACAGAGGGTAGGACATTTGCCTTGCATGCGACCAACCCAGGTTCGACCCATATGGTACCTCATTCTCAGCCCTAATTCCTGAACGCAGAGCCAGGAGTAAGCCCTGAGGCACAGCTGGGTGTCCTCATCAAAAAATAAACAAGAAAACAAGACAAAACCATGCCCATTTTACTCATCATTGATCCTTCAAGGCTTATTTCCCAGTTTCTGCACTAGCAATTTGGGACAGATAATTCCTTGCTATTGGGGGTGGGGGGGATGGTCCTCTGCATTGTAGACTGTTTAGCAACACCCACAGTGCACCCATTAGCACCCCCACCCTTTTGGGTCACACCTGGTGATGCACAGGGGTTACTCCTGGCTCATGCACTCAGGAATTACTTCTGGTGGTGCTCAGGGGACAATATGGGATGCTGGGAATCGAACCCAGGTCGGCTGTGTGCAAGGCAAACGCTCTAAACGCTGTGCTATCGCTCCAGCCCCGAGGTCTCTATTTCTCGCCCGTCTTTTGGCAAGGGTTTGGGGCCACAGTGGCGTTGCTCAGGGCTCACTCCTGACTCTGTGCTCAACAATCATTCCTGGAAGTGCTCACAGAGTCAGGTGGTATGGGGAATCCAACCCAGCTCAGCTGCCTTAACCCTGGTACTAACTCTCGGGTCTCTGTGGTATCCTCTACAGTGCTTTCTAACTATTTCATAGCTGCGGACAGGCACCAGTCTGAGAAGTGACAACTATAAGCCACTATTCTACATACTTATGACAACTAAGAGTCTGGGAGGGGCTTGTCAAGTATACTTAAGCTCAGGTTGTCGGCATACTGGCTGTCATTAGCCCATCCAGGAAAAGCACAACGCACAGTGGACCCTACCTGGAGAATTAAAGGCCAAGGCATACAGGAATGGCTCAAACGTCTGGAGCACGTTTGTGGGAGTCCAGGGTTTGGTCTTCCACCCCTTGTGAGCCCCAGAGCATTGTGGGCTGTGACCACTCAAAAGGACAATAGCTTTCCGAGTCACCGACTATAGTCTGGTGAGGCTTGTTCTCATGCTGCGACAGTTTTTTGGGCAGGTGAAGTTGCAGTTTTTGAAACACACCCAGTGGTGCTTAGGGGTCACTCCTGGTGGAGAGGGGGACCATGTGTGGTGCCGGGGACTGAATCAGGTTTGTCTGCACACAAGGCAAGTGAATTAATCCTTTTTTTTTTTTGGCTTTTTGGGTCACACCTGGCGATACACAGGGGTTACTCCTGGCTCTCAGGAATTACCCCTGGCGGTGCTCAGAGGACCATATGGGATGCTGGGAATCGAACCCGGGTTGGCCGTGTGCAAGGCAAATGCCCTACCCACTGTGCTATTGCTCCAGCCCCGACTTAACTCTTTTCTTTAGCCCCTAGTTTTTTTGTTTGTTTTTGGATCATACCTGGTGATGCTCAGGGATCACTCCTCAGTGAGCTTGGGACCAGGTATCAAACCCAGGTCAGCTGCATGCAAGGTAAGCGCCCTCCCTGCTGGACTATCACTCTGGTCCCTGTAGCTTTTAATCTGAATAGGTGCCATACCTAGTGGTGCCAGGAATCAAACTCAGGGCCTTTTCTCTGCAGGCTGCACCTGACTGCCACTCTCGAAGCACTTCCTCAGGGGAGGTAAAAGGTGCCACTAAGAGAAGATGCTTATTTTTTTCTTTTGTTTTGGAGATACATCTGGAGATACTCCTGACTGCGTTCAGGAATCACTCCTGGCAGTGCTCAGGGGACCATCTGAGATGCTGGGAATCGAAGCCCGGTCAGCCACGTGCAGGGCGGATGCCTTTCCCGCAGTGCTACTTCTCTGGCCCTGATGTAAGATGTTTATTCGATACTAAATAGGGAACAAAAATGACTTTGTATTTGATAACTTCTCTGGTGTACAAATGAAAGGTAGGTTTTGTGGTACTGAAGGTTTTGAAAGGAATTTCTCTGATTTTAATCTGAGAGCTTTAGGCTGGATTCAGGGAAGATTTTCTCAGACCAGCAGATGGTGCTAGGAGAACACTTATCATGCTAAAGCCAGTCTTTCACCATTCTGGTGGACCAGGGACTCTAGCCCACCAGTCATGAACTTTTTTTGTTGCTTTTTGGGTCATGCCCAGCGATGCTCAGGGGTTCCTCCTGGCTCTGCACTCAGGAATCACTCCTGGAGGTGCTCGGGGGATGATATGGGATGCCTAGGATTGAACCCATGTCGGCTGCGTGCAAGGCAAACGCCCTACCCGCTGTACTATCACTCCGGTGGCCTCTATTCATGAACTTCAGACCTGAAACTGCACACTGTGCCCAGTGGTAGGTCATTCACAAGATTTTTTTTTTCTTAAAGTGAGTTTACAGAAGTTCGCAGGGCCATGCAGAACCATGAGAGTTCTTCTTTGTTTTGGGCTGTGTTCAGGGACCATTCTTGGGGGAGCTCAGGAAAACCTATGGAGTGCTAGGAACTGAATTGAACCTGAGTCAGCAGCGTGATTGCTGGGTGCCCAGTGTGGCCTGAAAACAAAACAAAAACAAAACCCAAGTGATTTCCTCCTAAGGATCTTCCTGCTTATATTTTCAAAGATGGGTTCCATGCACGTGGCTGACCCGGGTTTGATCCCCGGCATCCCATACGGCCCCCTGAGAACTGCCAGGAGTGATTCCTGAGCACAGAGCCAGGAGTAATCCCTGAGCGTTACCAGGTGTGGCCCAAAACCAAATCAAAGCCAAGACCAAAAAAAAAAAAAAACCCTCAAAAGTAAAACCCTAACCAGAAAAAAAAAAGACCCCAAAGATCAGGCTACCGCCCCACCCAAGATCAGGCTCTGGGGTGTGCCCATGAGGAGACTTGCACTGACGTCTCCCACCCTGCAGAGTAGAAACAGCTACGGGTCAGGTCAAGTGACCCCACGAGCAGGATCCCACTAGCTGCGTGTATAACGAGGTCCGTTTCTCTATTGAACATGGATCACAAAACTTTTGTTCTCTTCGTTTCTGCAGAAAGTGCCATACGTTCCTCCAATGTCTTAGCCAACACTCTGAAATCACCAGGGTGTGGAGAGAAGTTACAGCTCTCACCGAGGGGCAGGCTTGTAGCCCAACTTCTGTTCCCCCCTCCCCAAACTGTCAGTGCCCACGTGATGTTCTCATCCCGCCCTCAGGAGCCAAGTCCTCTGGTGAATGGGGTCAATCTCCCCACTCTGCTCCTGACCGCGATACCCTTCATCTTCAGCTCTGCTGGAGCTCCCAGCTCTGGAGAGGACCTTGCCCACACCCCCAGGAGTGCAGTCAAGAGGGGGCCTTGACCCAGACCTCCAAGGCCATGAGGACAGAGGAGTTGCAATCTCACCTGAGCTGAGCTCTTTCAGTTCCCTCAAAGCTGTGGTGGGGGTTTCTCTCCTCTTCGAGAACAGGCGCCCCCCCCCATCCCCTAGACAAGGCCAAATATCACTTGTGTTTCCTGTGGGCATGTCCCTGGGCTCAGATTGAGTCTAACCCTGCAGCCAGAGGAGTCCCTTCAACCCTTCATTTACCAGTGCTCCCACTGTTGCAATTAGCCTTTCTTTCCTTCCTTCCTTCCTTCCTTTCTTTCTTTCTTTCTTTCTTTCTTTCTTTCTTTCTTTCTTTCTTTTTTGGCCATACCTGGCGATGCTCAAGGCTCAAGGCTTACTTCACTTCTGGAGTGTCAGGGAACCACATGGGATGCCAGGGATCAAACCGGGGCCAGCTGTATGCAAGGCAAGTGGCCAACCTGCTATGCTATGGCTGCAACCTGAAAACAGCCTTTTTAGAAGAGGGAAAAGAATGAGCAAAAAAAGAACCTGGCAGCCAGGGCAACACTGCGGCAGGCCCAGAGGAACGGACGCCCCTGCAGAAGCTCACATGCTGCCAGTTCTTCGAGGACAACTTACCACTCGGCTGCATCAGCGGGGGTGAAGCAACAGACCCTACCGGGCAGCTTAACTTGAGACTCTCAGCCCTGGGTGAAAGTGTAAGGGGCCTCAACCCTCCCATCAGAAAATCATCTCTGGGTAGTCTCCTGGCACCATTTGAGTAGAAACACCCTGGGTAAGGATTTGGGAGAGGGTGTCAGAGGCGTTTCTCAATCCACTCTGGTCCGATGTGGACATCTGCAGTAAAGCATGTCCACTCTGAAGTGAGCTGGGGAAAACCGATTTTCTTGACCTACCCCATAGTTTCCTTATCCTCTCAGAAACAAAATAATGATTGCAGAAAACATCCTGCAGGTGAAGCTCCCTTAAGTAACTTCCAAAGCCCCCCCCCCCAACTGTTTTTTCTTCCACAGTTTAGGATCCATGTGCCCAGAACTGGAGCAATAGCACAGCGGGTAGGGTGTCTGCCTTGCACGGTCGTGGCCAACCTGGGTTCGATTCCTCCATCCCTCTTGGAGAGCCCGGTAAGGTACTGAGAGTATCTTGCCCACACGGCAGAGCCTGGCAAGCTCCCCGCGGCGTATTTGATATGCCAAAAACGGTAAACAACAAGTATCACAATGGAGACATTACTGGTGCCTGCTGGAGCAAATCCTCAATGAAAAATGGGAGGACAGTGCTACAGTGCCCAGGGCAGGGACAGAGGCTGGAGATATCCAGGCCTACACTGTTTCATGGACCGTGCAGCAGGTGGAGAGGCTGATGGAGGCAAGCCTACCCCTCACTATTATGTTACTTTCTGGTAATGATCAATACCGTTTTTTTTTTTTTTTTTGCTTTTTTGGATCACACCCAGCGATGCACAGGAGTTACTTCTGGAAGTGCTCAGGGGACCCTATGGGATGCTGGGAATTGAACCTGGGTCGGCCACATGTAAGGCAAACGCCTTACCCGCTGTGCTATCTCTCCAGCCCAATGATCAATACATCTAACTCCCCCTAAACACTTACCCTTTCCTTCTGGGAAAAGCAGCCATTCCTCTTTGCAAAATCAAGACAATCACAGTTGCACATTTTCCCAAATCTTTGGCTGTATTGCAATGGTTGTTTCATTTTTGTAATCTCCAACTAAACATTTCCTAACCATGGATTAACAATATAGTTACTGACTGGTTTCTTTTTAACAGTATTTATCCAACATAACAAAATAAACTGCAATTTGTTATACTTTTTTTTTTTACAAAACATTTTATAAATATTTTTACAAAATGTATACAAAGCAATTTCAAGTGAGACATACTATACAAATGAAGGTATTTGAGCAAATAAAGCCCACACCACAGACAGTGAGTGACGTGCCCTCTGTAAGTCAAGTCAGTCTGTAAGGCCTCCCTAATTCTAACAAAGTCTACTAAACTCTTCAGAGCTAAGAGTTCTTTTTCGTAATTGCCAGTTTAAAATTTGCTTTATCTTTAGGCAGAGTACTTAAGGACACAGGAAATCAAAGGCTTCATAACAGATTCACACTTTTCCACAACAGAAAGGAAAAAAAGAAGGAAAGGAAAAAAAAGAAAAAAAATTTTTTTGTTTTGTTTCGTTTTGTTCTGTTACTGAGTACAAGTAGTTCTAGAACTTAACTTTAACTAAGGAACCTGGACTGAGGTTGGCCGTCCGGAGCTGAGTTCTCTTGCAGGGTGACATGCGAATTAGGACCCATGAGCGCTTTCACCTAACCACAGGAGCAAAAGACATCGCGTAATCTTCATTTGTCATTATCTAGAGTCTTCCCTCCATAAAAAGTAAACTTACATACAAGGACACACAGATTTACAGGTTTCATTTTGGTCAATTAGACTGTTTGCTAGACAAGTGACAGGGCCTTTGAGACGGTCAGCAGAGAAGAAGGGAGGGGGGTGGCCGGGGCAGCCGGGGCAGGTCCAGGAAGCTCATCTTATCTCGTAAGAATTCCACTGATTCTCGGTAATTAATGTAACTCTGAGAAGCCTGTGGGCAGGCTTCCAGGGAGAAAATTCCACCATGAGAAGGATTTGATCAGAGGGGGGGTCCTCTTTCAGGTTTTGCTAGGGATTAAGGGAGCACGAGCCCTCACTAAGAGAAGAAGGGCCTACGAAATCCAGGGGTGCAGGAAAGGGTGTGACCCCAGGGCTGCCCAAACAGAAAATTCCAACTGGCAATACCAATTTATCTCTCTAATATGTTACAATACAGGAAAAAGGGAAAACCTGCAACGTGGACATTGGCACGAATAAGGGAAAAATGGTGGCCCTCAGATGGCCCCGATTTTCCAGTTCCCATTGGCGGGCGAGGCTGGGGGAAAGAGCTCTGCTCCGAGGAAGGCTGTCTCAGGGACTGCTCTGGGGGGCTGGGGGGTGGGGGGCAGGTGGGCTGTGGCTGTGCTTCCCTAGCAACCGGAAACCTTCCCTGCCACCATAGGCCACGCTGGAGAGAAACGTCCAACACCAGGAAAATGGTGGCCTGCTCCTACTCTGGGGACAGCCAGAAGCGGTTCCTGGCAGCGTGTCAGAGTGGAGGCAGAGGCTACACTTCCAAAGCCACAGGGGAGACAGCACGGATGAAGGGGGCAGCGTGTGGCACAGTCTCTGAAAGTGGCCTCTGGTGGCTGGGGCCGGGGCATGTGAAGTGTCTATAAAACACCATTCTGTGGCTTTCCCAGTGACAGGCTGTCACGTATTGAAGGAAGCGACAGAAAGGCAATGTCATGGGGGGGGGGGGTTGTACAAAAAAAGGAAGGGGGGGCAGTGCCCCTGAAAAGAAACACGCAACAATGAAGCAGTCGGGGGCTGGAGCTGGAGCACCGCGGGGAGGGCATTTGCCTTGCATGCGGCCGACCTGGGTTCGATTCCCAGCATCCCATAGGGTCCCCTGAGCACCGCCAGGAATAATTCCTGAATGCAGAGCCAGGAGTAACCCCTGTGCATCGCCAGGTGTGACCCAAAAAGAAAAAAAAAAAAGCAATTAGTCTAGGGTGCAGAGAGGAACGCGGGTCGAACACAGACCCAGCCGACAACACCCCACTGCTCTCAAGCCAGAGCTAACCTGGTTGCTCCCTCTGGGCCAGGGCACGTTGCTTACTTTTGGTTTGTCTGTGATTTGGTAGAGATCGATGCTGGGGCTGACTGCGGGCTCTCAGACAACGAGAAGCATGAACAAAGACCCCTGAACTGAGTTTAAACTTAAAAAACAGAAAGAAAGAAAGAAAGAACAAAAAATTTACAAGACCGTTTTCAAGGGCAAGTGCTGATGGCTGGCAGTTGGCCGTGAGAGATGCTGCGAAGGGAAGGTGGAAGGCGGGAAAACCCAGCGACAAATGAAAACAGAGCAGTGTCTGTTGGCTGTGTCCGAGGCTCAGACACATTCGCTTGTTGTCTCGCGAGCTAACGGATATGTGCTTGTACATATATACACAGTGTGTTCCTCACAGCTGCCTCCCGGGTCCCCTGCACTCTGGACTTCACTGGTTTCCGCTGGCTTCTCTTTCGCCTGGTGACAGTGTCTCAAGCCAGGCTGTTGCCACCGGGAGTGGGGCGTCCCCCCAGATGGGCTTCAACGTGGCTATGCCGCAGCCTGGGGAGAGAGCAGCTGAGCACTGCGGCCAGAGCACAGACGCCCGCAGCTGCCCTGGGCGGGGGGGCCAGGCTGCGGTGCTGGCAGAGCCGAGGGGAGAACCAGCTTGTCTCCCCTCACCAGTGCAAGAGGAAAAAAATAAAACAACCCCCCAAAACAAAAAAGAACCCACCCCAAAACTAAAACTTGCAGATCCAGAGGGATATTCTTTAAAAAGTAGCTTCTACCAGTCCTGTTTAATCTTCTTTAATAAGTCGATTCTCCTCAAATGACTTAGATGATTGTCAAATTTTTACTCAGGGCCAAGTATACTGTGATTTCATTGAGTTACAATGTTCTTAAAAGAGAGAAAGGGTGGAAGGGGGGGGGGAACAAATAAAAAACAAAACAAAACAAAAAGCCAACAACAACAGAAAAAGCAAGACCATAAGCACTTCCATAACACTTGAAATGCGCAGGGCCTACCAGACTGCTCCCCGGGGGCTGCTCCCAGAGGGCCTCCCTGTAGCCACACGAGTATTGCTCTTCGACAAAGAAGGGGTTTGAGATCAGAAAGAATAACCTGTGATGAAAGACCGAGCAGGCTGGAGACTGGTGACCGGTTCCGTTTGCTTTTGCCAGGAGAGAGTGTAACTTGTCCGGGGAGGGGTCTGGGGTGGGGTGGGGTGGGGACGGGGCGGGACGGCTGCTATTAACACTCTAAGATGCTATTTACAGCTGCTTCTAAAATGGAGTCAGTCTCGACAACGCCTTCACTGTGGTCCGGGATAAACTTTTCCAGGCAATTTTCCTGCGAAGCCATTGGCGAAAAGTTGGGGAAATCTAACTCGACAGAGCCGCTAACCATGGGGTCACTCTGGGGCGGCCGCCCGGCCTTCTTGAGTTCCAAGATGTTCTTAAATGTGGTTTCTAGACTCTTGGTAAGCTGGAGGTCGGGCTGGGGCTCGCCTGACCCTTTCATGATGTCCGTGTGTAAAACTTCATTCTTTGGCGAACTCCTCAGCGCTTTGTCCCGGAAGGAATTGTCACACGTCAGCTCCAAGTGAGGATCGGCCAGGATACTCGAGAGTTTGCTCTCAGTACCGGGATCGGGTCTGGACGAGCACTTCCGGTGCCCCTCGGGACCAGGGGAGCACTCCCTGGCCTTCGCGGAGTCTCTCCGGCCGCATTTCTCTTCCGATGCGCCCCGGTACTGAGCTAAGCCCCCTTTGTCCGACTTCAGTGCCCGGCCGGGGCATTCAGTTTTTTTAGAAATGTTTCCTTCTGCGGAGACCACGATGTGATTAGGCACTAGATGAAACGGGTCATGATTCGTGGGTTCAGCTGCACCTGCTTTGGCTCGGTCTCTGCTGGGGGCCTTGGGTGTCGGATGGAGGGAGCTGGGCGTTTTCCCGCCAGGCTGGTCGCTCCTGCCAAAGTGCGTCTCAGGGGCGGCGCGGTCAGGTTTGAAGGAACAACAGAAATCAGCCTGGAAACCCTCTGGAGACGGGAAGAGAAAGAACACGAGTGAGTGAATGTGCAAGTCCAGACTGTGTGTCAGCCCCCGGGATCCGGGGCCGAGGCCCCCCCCCCCCCACCCCCTCAGCCCGGCCACCACATCCTGGACCTGCACATGCAACACTTGAAGAGGTGACCCAGCAGGGCGACCAAGGCTGTGTGGCCACGGCATCTCAACAAAAAGCTTCGGTCTCTTTGGAAAGGTGGCCGCTGGGTGACAAACGGGAGGAGCTGACGGGAAAAGTGCCACATGGTCTTGATCTCGGGACAAGGCCACTCCTGGCAGTGCTCAGGGAGGACACTTGGGGGCCTGGATTTGGCCCCCCTGAGTCAGGGCAGAGGGAGCCGCATGCAAGGCCAGGCCCCTCCCTCCTGGACCATGTCTCTGGACTGTCCACTGTCCTGATCTCACAAGAGGCTTGTTCATTCCCTCCTGGCTGCTGGGATAGAATCCAGGGCTCTTAACTCCCGTGAGATGCGCCCTCAGCTGCTGAAGAGTTCCTTTTCCGCTTCTGGCTCACACTCCACTGTATTCAAGGCTTATCTCTGGCTCTGCGTTCTCCTGGCAGTGCTCAGGGGACCATATGTGGTGCCGGGTTTGGAATCCAGGCTGGCTGTGGTGCAGGACAAGCCTCTTACCTGCGGCACCATCTCCCTGGCCCCTCTCAGAGATGCTTTCTGTTTTGTTTTGCTTTGGGGACTACTCCCGGGCGGTACTCAGGGTTTAGTCCTGGCTCTGCACTCAGGAGTCACTCCTGGTGGGGATGGGGGGACCAATCCTGGGCAGGCAGGCTGTGCCTGCTCTCTGGCCCTGCCCAATGTCATGGGTGACTACGGTTCTGACCACGACCTTGGCACCCTCTCTGAGGCAGGGCCTGGCTTTGGTCGTCTGATGCCTGTCTGCATGATTCCAATGTGCACTAGCTCTGAGGATAAGGGCGATCAAACACTCTCCAATGGTAAAACTGCACATCCGAAAACAACGCACTACTATAAACCAACGTGAGCGCAATGAAATTCATTAAAAAATTTTCTTTTCTTTTAGAAACGGGGAGTAGGGGAGACAGATAATGAGGTTAAGGTGTTTTCCTTGCAGGTGGCTGATTCAAATCCCCAGCACCAAATCTGGTGGTCCCCTGAGTACAGAGTTAAAACTAAGCAAAACCAAACCAAATCAGCAGACATTAAAAAAAAAAATAAATGAAAGAGCAGAAAACATGTGAATTCTGGAAGCAATAAAATCTTCAAATCTCCATGTCAGACCGAGGGGATACATAGATCGTCATGGATGTGAGCACGGTGATTCCAGGAGGGGTCAGGGAGACGGCTCAGTGTCCAGGCCCATGGTCTGAACAAATACTGCCAGGGGAAGGCCCCAAGGCCCCCAGCACCTCTGGACGCTGTTGGCAAGAGTGGCACAGGGTCACTCCTGGGTCTCTGAGCACCACTCAGGAGGCCCAAAAAAAGGGTGATTCCATCCAACAAATTCTGGCACGGCCCGCCCAAGAGAAGATCCCAGAGAGGAGGGAGCTTTACCCACGGGCCAAGTCACTGGCCGCCAGCAGCAGGCTCCAGTTCTGAGATAAAGGACACACACACCCTACACGTCCTCTCCCTTCTGGGAAGATTGGAGGGGTCTCCTAACACACAGAATTTCTTTCACACTTGCCCTGTCCAGAGGACCCCAAGGTGACTTGGCTGACTGCTGCAGACCAATGCTCCCAGCATGCAAGAATGCCTTCTCAGAAAAGCGAATGACTTGTCAACCCCTGGCAATGATCTCTGAGTGAACAGACAGGATGTGTCCCCTCGCTGCAACTGCACCTGCCATTATTCCAGTGTCCCCCAGGGGGCGATAATGTTTGCTTTGAAAACTGAAACCCAAGCACAAAAATTTATAAGTCTACAACTGTACCCCATGGTGTTTCACTACTAAAAATTTAAAATATAAATAAATTAAAAGTTCCATAAAATAAAATATTTATAGAAAAAAATTAAAAAAAAAAGAAAACTCTTTTATCTTTTTTTTTTTGGGGGGGGGGTCACACCTGGCGATGCCCAGGGGTTACTCCTGGCTCTGAACTCAGGAATTATCCCTGGTGGTGCTCAGGGGACCCTATGGGATGCTGGAAATCGAACCTGGGTCAGCCGCGTGCAAGGCAAACGCCCTACCCGCTGTGCTATCGCTCCAGCCCCAAGAAAACTCTTTTATACTGAGTGTAAGGCTCATGTATTTGTTCTGTTTGGGAACTTCTTCTTCACTGGGTCACTCCTTGTGGTTCTCAGGAGCCCATGTGGTGCCAGGGGTCTAACTGGGGCTCCAGCAGCCAGGGTCTGAGCTACTCCTGAGGGCCCTCTTCAGAAATGTCTTGAGCCATAAGGAACACAAAACAGAAATGTATATGATTTGTAAGTATCAGAAGGGTAATTAGGGAGATGGCAGAAAGACCACAGGAAAATAATAGTTTAGGAGCAGATTAATGAACTGTCAAGTTAATGCATTAAAATATTTATTCATTCTGGGAACCAGAATTAGAAGAAAATCAGCAGAAGTAGAAACATTTCTTTTATCGGACGGTGAAAGCACGGGTCAGATCTATATTCCACGAATTGCTATAGTTTTATTTGAATGAAACTTTTAAAGTAAATTTTTTGGTGCCAGGAAACTCCCAGGGCCTTAGACATGCAAGGCTAATTCTCTACCTCCGAGCTACACCCTGACCCCAAAACATTTCTTCTGAAACCAGAAAAAAAAGATAATTCTTTTCTTTCTCTTCTTCCTTCCTTCTGTGTTGGGATCAAACCCAGGATCTTAGAACCCAGACAAGCGAAGCCTACATGGTGTCACTGCACTGTATTTGAACCCCTGAAAACTGTTTTGTGTTTGAAGCCCATTTGGTTGTGCTCAGGGCTGACTCCCTGCTCTGTCCTCAAGGGTCTCTGGCAGTGCTGAGGGGACCATATGCAGTGCTTGGATTAGAATCAGGGTTGGCTGGACGCAAGGCTAGTGCCGTAGGGTCTCTAGTCCCTGAGAATTTATTTCAAAAAGGCAGAAATGTGGATCGAACTTAACATGTATACAACTGGCATGAAACTGAAGCGGGTGAGACAAGCAGGTGAATGCCGCTTGATAATTGGTGGGCAGGGACTGTTGTTATTGATTTTCCCCCTTCCCCAATGCCTGGCATTGGACACCCAATAATTTGCTGTTTGTTCTGTTTGTTGGGTCACACCCGGGTCACACTCAGGCTACTGCTTCTCCTCGGGGGACCTGATGTGGTACCAGAGATTCAACTGGGTTGGCCACTTCCCAGGTAAGTGCCTGAACCCCTGTCGGTACTATCTTCCTCGTCCCAATCTGTTGAGATTTTACTGCTCTGGGAATATTTTTGACTTGACTTAGTTCTCAAGAAACAGACAAAGACTGAGAGCTCTAGTTTAAAACGGGGGGAAAAGAATCACTTATCACCGGAAGATTCCAGCTGTAGCCAAGAGGCCTTCTCGAGAGGATTCGTATTCTGTGCTGAAGCCTGGGTTTCTCCTCCCTACAATTCACGTTCTACCTTCAGGTTCTGTGGCCAGAGGCTCCCAGCCCTGCACATGGCAGCAGCTCTCCGGGCTTTGATGCTGACGATCCTTACCGGGGTCTACAAGTGCCAGCCGCTTGTCCCGGGACAGAGACGCCCTCTCCTCCTGGTTGAACATCCTGTCCATCATCACCATCTCCGCAGAGGGGTTGATCCGCTGCAACAGGACAGCTCAGTCATGTCAGATGCTTTTTTTTTTTTTAAATAAAAACCCTGAATTTTACAGGGTTATTTTAACTTTGCGAATCCTTTTACAAAGTCATAATGATAGTTATGATCGAGCTTCAGATTATACTGTTCCAACACCCATCCCTTCACCTGTGTTTATTTCCCTCCACCAATGTTCTCAGTTTCCCTCCCAGCCACCAGCCTGCCTCTGTAGCAGGTACTTCCCCCATGCCCCATTGTCTGGTGCTCCCTTCCCTAATTTATCCCCCCCTCCCCACCCCTGCCCCTGCCAAGCTTCCTACCAAAGACTGGTTCTCCTGCTCTTCCTTTTTATTGTCACTGAGTATTTCATATTCCCTGACGAGGATTCCTTCTATCCCATGGGAGAGAGAGGGCATTCTGAGTCTGTTCCTCTCCCTCTGACTAACTTCCCTCAACATGATTTTCTCCAGATCCATCCATATCGTGGCTGTGTGCATGACTTTATCATGCCTTAGGGCTGCATAGTATTCCACTGTGTATATGTACTCTAGTTTTTGGGTTTTTTTTTTTTTTTTGCTTTTTGGGTCACACCTGGTGATGCTCAGGGGTTACTCCTGGCTCTGCGCTCAGGAATTACTCCTGGCGGTGCTCACGGGACCATATGGGATGCTGGGAATTGAACCAGCCCCTGTACTCTAGTTTTTTTTTTTAAATTATTTTTAATGCTTTATTCATATTTTGTTTTACAAAGAAGATAGTTGAAATGTAGGTCATATGAAAACAATATTCAGAAAAACAGAAACCACGAAGTTAATGTTAGTTTCTTTATCTAGTCTCAGATGCCTCTTAACAAACACAAGTGCTTGGCTGCCTCTGGAACCAATGACATGACCACAAAGGAGAATCTGGGGTCTGTGTTCTGCTCATGCCCCATCTGCTCACATGGATCCTTACCACGACAGAAGAATTTTGTATTTTTTCAATGGGGCTGGAACCCAGGGCCTCACACAGGACCTAGAGGTGTGGTCAGCACTACTGTATCTCTGCCCTCCGATGCATTTTCCTAATATTGTACTTTTGGGGGGGTTAGGGGCATACCTGGTGATGCTCAGGGTTTACTCCTAGCTCTGTGAGGCTTGTGGGACCATATGGCATGCCCGGGATGGAATCTGGGTCAGCTGTGTGCAAGGCGAGTGCCTTACCCGCTCTGCTATTGCTCCGGCACACAGAATACTCTTTTTGGAACAGAGAAGCTACTTTACATGCAGACACAAAACTCAGAAGGTACTAAAGGAGACAGGAAGGGGCTGGAGAAATAGCACAGCGGGTAGGGCATTTGCCTTGCACGCGGCCGACCCAGGTTCGATTCCCAGCATCCCATATGGTCCCCTGAGCACCGCCAGGAGTAATTCCTGAGTGCAGAGCCAGGAGTAACCCCTGTGCATTTCTGGGTGTGACCCAAAAAGAAAAAAAAAAGGAGACGGGAAGGGGAGAGTCTCTCTTGTTCTTTCTTTTATGGGTGTGTGTGTGGGGGGGCGGTCACAACCCGCTACACTCAGGGCTTACTCCGGCTCTGCAATCAGGGGTCACTCCTGGTGAGGCTTGGGGGACCGTACGTGGTGCTGGGGATGGAACCTGGCGTGGCTGTTGCAAGGCCAGTATCTGCCCTGCTGTCCTCTCTCTCTGCCCAGGGCTCCCCTCTTCACCTCCCTGGCACCGTCTCCTCTCCTGGGAGATGCCCAGGGGCTGCGATGCTTTATGCACATAAAAAATTACGAGTTTTTCTCCCTTTTGGTCACACCCAGCAGTGCTCTAGGGTCCCTCCGTTGTCCGTGCGGGGCTGGGGACTGAACACGGGGCGCTGTACCTGCCTTGCAGGAAGGAGCTGATCTCTGGCTTCTTTGAATTTCTTTGGCCTGAACCCACACCCAGAGGTGCTCAGGGTTTACTCTTGGCTCTAGGCTCAGGGATCACTCTGGAGTGCTGGGGCCTTGAACCCAGGTCAGCCTGTGTGTAAGGCAAGTGCCCTAACGGCTATATTATCGCTCCACCCCGGCCCCCTTTACGTTCCTGCACAACGTCCGGAACTTTCCTTGTTTCCCCACAGGCTGGAGAGAGAGTGTAACGGGCTGAGGACATGCTTCATGTGTGGGAAGCCTGGATTTGAACCGAATTTAGCAGAGTCTCCCCAGCACTGTAGAGAGTGGGCCCTGGAGAGGGGAGGGAGGAGCTGCAGAGGGTCCCGCTGGGGTCTGTGCTCTGTGAATGGCTGTGCCCTCGTGACTGTGACGCTGAGCTTCCTCCTCGGGCAGGGAAATACGAGCGTGGACTGAGTGCGCTCAAACCCGGCAAAGTGCAGCGAGCTGGGCCACCGCCGCCTGTCAGCACACAGTGACGGAAGCTTTCCCGTGCTTCGAGCTAGCTGTGCCAATGACCAGGTGGGGAAATGAAATCCCTGAGTGCTCTCTCTCACCTAGGAGCTCTGACTTGTGGGTTTTAAGTTTTAATTAAAACACTTTTTTTCCTCCCCACCTTCGAATTGTGGGTTAAAAAAAAAAATCTAACACCTCACATAAGGGGCTTGAGCAACAGTACAGTGGGAAGGGCATTTTTTTTGTTGTTATATTTATTTATTGAATCACTGTGGGAAAAGTTACAAAGCTTTCAGATTTAAGTCTCGGTCACACAATGATCAAACACCTTTCCTTTCGCTACTACTTATTTTTCACCACCAAGAACCCCAATATATCCCTTCCCACCCCTCCCAATGCCTGTGAAGGCAGATGATTTCTACTTAACTCTCTCTCTACTTTGATTACAGTCATTATTTCGACAAAAGATGCACCATTATTGTTGAGAGTTTCCGCCCAACAATCAGAACTGCTGAAAAGGCATTGTGAAATAATTTGTTTTCTATAGCTGGTTATGAGAACCAAATGATGTCCCACGGCTGCAACAGTGGCCGCGCGATTTTGGATTTCTGGTATTTTACTAATTAAGTCTGGAGGGATTTCTGTCAAGGGCCAGATAATTACGAGATTGGTTTCTACGCCTCTGGAGCCATGGCTGTGCCAGAGAGCCACTCGTGGGGGGTAACTCGTGACCTCTGTAGGGCGTGAAGGACCAGCTGGTACCGCTCCCCTTCCCATGAGGCTGCAGTTGCCCCGTCACCGCCGTCTCATACCTGGCTTTCCAATAAGCTCTGAGGTGGCAGCGACCTTGCTGCCAGGGGCAGGGGGGCGAGGTAAGGCGGAAGGGAGAGACACCCATTCCCTCTGGGAAGGGCATTTGCCTTGTACCTGGTCAACCCGAGTTCGATCCCCAACATCCCATAGGATCCCCTGAGCACCACCAGGAGTAATTCCTGAGTGCAGAGCCAGGAGTAGCCCCTGAGCATCGCAGCATTGCCAGGTATGAACCAAGAAAGCCAAAAAAAAAAAGAAAAAAAATCACCCCAAAACACATGAGCTCAGCAGTGTGCCCCTTACCAGGGCATCTTCCAGCAGCAGGCACCGGTACTTGTTCAGCATAGCTTGGGTCCTCTTTAGGAGCTGGGCGGCAACCGTCTCAAATTCACTGTCGACTTAGAGAGAGAGAAGAAAGAGAGAATGGTAAGAGTGAAAAATCACCCATTTTTTCCCCCTCACTCCCTTTCTTAGGCCAGACAAACTGCTCCTCTGGACGTAAACGTCCCTCGGGGAGGCCCTTTCCTGCTCTGGGATGAGCTTCTCCTGTGTTGGACATCGTGGCTCTGCACTACTGGCACGTGAGCACAGACACGGGGCCGGAAGGAGCTCTGGGGCTTCCGCGTGCTCTTACCTGAGCCACGTGCCCAGCCCCAGCCTGGCTTATTCTGACGTATAAAAACGCACACGGAGCACCACTAATACCCCTATCCCAGGAGACCGAGAGCAGAGTGAGCAGAGCACGATCTGCTGGTGTAGGTGATCTCGGCCTCCGTCCTGTCCAAGAAGGAAACGATGGCAAGATAATAGAACCAAAGGGAAGAACAGCAAACATTCTGTGCACATGACAGAAATGACACTGAGGATCGGGAACTGAATGATGCTTGAGCCCCTTTCCTCATTGTGGCAGGGGTGCTTGTTCATCTGGGGGTCAGACGCTTGGATGTCCTGCATTTTTTTCTTTTTAAGGTTTTCTTCTACTTTTTTCTTCCCCCCCCCCCCCTTGGCTTTCTGGGTCACACCTAGCGGTATTTGGGAGGACTATATGGAATGCTGGGGATTAAACCTGGGTTGACTATGACGACCAATCAATCATGACCATCCTGTTGTTCGTCGATTGCCTCGAGCAGGCCCCAGTAACGTCTCCTTCGTCCCAGCCCTGAGATTTTTTTAAAAAGTGCCATATTCAAGGCTCTTTCAGGGTTAGGAGAATGAGACCCATCCTTGTTACTGGTATTTGGCATATTGGGTACGCCACGGGAAGTTTGCCAGACTCTGCCGTGTGGGCAGGTAACATTCGGTAGCCTGCCAGTTTGTCCAAATTGGACAAACTGGCAGGATTGACTACATGCCAGCAAACACCCTACTCGCCGTACCATTGCTCTGGCCCCTAAGGGATTCTTTTTAGGCCTCATCTGGTGAGACTTAGGGCTGCCTCTTGGCTTTGCACTCAGGAGTTACTCCTGGCGGTCAAATGTACTGACTCTGGGACATCTGTCCCTCCACAAGACTCAGTCCCAACCCTTCACACGCCCCAGGAAACTGAATCAGTGGGAACAAGTGAGGTCTGTGCCCAACAATGACCTGGCACTCCCGGGCACCGTGGGGGCTGTGCTAAGGGCTGTTGGGGTGCCAGCATCTTACCTTTCTTCAAGTCTTCCTCGGAGGGCATGGAACCCTGGCACACGTGGTAGGAGAGCAGCCGCTGTACCGCGTCGCTCAGTGAGTGGAACTGGCTCTTGTCTGGGGTCATGGCATGGGCTTGGTCCCGCTGTAACTGCTGGAGGATGCTGTAAGGGGAGAGAGTTGAGTCAGCCACAGGGAGACAGCTGTGCAGAGCCCTCACTCACATGCAGAGATACGGGGTGCGTGAGAGTGGGAGCGGGCACGGGGAGAGGGCCTGGGCTTAGAGGCTGCAGGACTGGAGAGCCAGGGGCCTGGTCTCCGGGGCAGTGCTCACACCAAGCACGTGTGTCAGACTGCGGCAGTGCTGACTGGTGGCCATCAGAACTGGTGGCACCAGAACCGGCGGTATAATTTCTGTTCTAAACAGAATTTATTAACATCCTGCTTCCCCAGAAAGTCTCAGGGGAGTGTCAAAAATGCAGCCCTTATTTTTTTTTCTTAAAAATTAATTTATTTTTATTAGTGAAACACCATGAGGTACAGTTGTAGACTTATAAATGTTTGTGCTTGCATTTCAGTTATACAATGATCGACTATCCAATCCCTCCACCAGTGCCCATTCTCCACCATGAATGATTCCAGTATCCCTCCCACCCACCCTCAACCCCCCCATCCCACCCCACCTCTGTGGCAGGGCATTCCCTTTTCTTCTCTCTCTCCTTTTGGGTGCTGTGGTTTGCAAAAGAGGCACTGAGTGACAGCCCTTATTCTTAAGAAGAAAAGAGCACACAGTAGGCTTGATCTACTTTTGATATACCAGATTTTCATTTCATTTCATTTCATCATCCTGTTATTCGTCGATTGGCTCGAGCAGGCCCCAGTAACGTCTCTTTCATCCTAGCCCTGAGATTATATTCAAGGCTCTTTAGGAGAATGAGACCCATCATTGTTACTGGTATTTGGCATATTTGGTGCGCCACGGGGAGTTTGCCAGACTCTGCCCTGTGGGCAGGCTATATTCAATAGCCTGCAAGTTTGTCCAGATAGACACACCCTAATGGACATGGGCTCAAGGAAGGGGCTTTCCAAGCTCACTGAAGAAATACTCATGTTGACATACTCTGATTTGGCAGTTGCCAAAATTTTACTTTTTTCTTTAAATTTTTTTATTGAATATCCTTGAGACAAACCAAGCTGTTCATGACTGGGTGTCAGTCATACAATGATCCAACGCCCATCCCTCCACCAGTGTACGTTTCCTACCACCGATGTCCCCTGTTTCCCACCCAGCACCCCCCAAACCCCATCCCCTGCCTCTGGGGCAAGCGCCTACGCTTTGTAGGTTAGAAATCCCAAGAAACGTTTAGCCCTCCCGTGCCATGCCCGAGGAACTCACAAAGCTCCTTTAGTTAGCTGCTTTGCCGCAGGCCTCTTCTGTCCTCCTGAATGACCATCCACCTAAAGAAAAGACATTCCTGGTTATTCCCTCGTGCAGGAAAAATAAGCAGGCGAGCTCCGCATAAAGATCACCAAACATTTCAACGTTTCCACCCCCTTCCCTCATCAAAAACTTAGGCTAAGAGTGTTGCGTTTGTCTGGTGATAAGCTCAGGGTTCCAGAGAACAGGGTCCCTAAGTTTCTGTGCGCTGGAAGGATGAAGTTTATTCCTTAAAGCCTGAATCCCAACTCCCTCTAGAACCCGCCATCATCTTCACATCACTTAAATTTTTTAAACTGTGCTCAGAGGACGATATGGGGTGCTGAGGATCGAACTCAGGTCAACTGAGTGCAAGACAAACATCCTATATATCCGCTGAATTATTGCTCTGGCCCCACAACATTTTACTTTTTTATGAGACAGAATGGCAGTATATCAGTTTTAGATGGTATACTACCTGATGAGTTCAGAGACATATATATGTATACACGCACATATATATTGCAAAATGATGATCACAATACATTTTATTTAACAGTCATCATTGTACATAGTTACAAAAATTTCTTTTTTTTGGGGGGATGGATTAAACCACACCTGGCAACATTTAGGACTCACTCCTGGCTCTGCACTCAGGGATCACTCCTAGTGGTGCTCAAGGGAAGTTATGGGATCAAACCCAGGTTGGCTGCATGCAAGGCAAGAGCTCTACCTGATGGACTATCTCTCTGGTCCCTAAATCTTCATCTTTTTGAAGAAATATACTTGTGGCTGCCCACTTGATGAACATGTGAAAATACAATAAACTATATTTAATTTATCCTCCTAGTGGTAAGCTTTTTATTTATTTATTTATTTATGGTCTGGGGACCACACCCAGTGATAGTCAGGAGTTGTTCCTGGCTCTGCGCTCAGGAATCACTCTGGCAGTGCTCAGGGGGGCCACATGGGATGCCAGGACTAGAACCCGTGTTGAAAGCATGCAAGGTGAGCAGCTATCCACTGTACTATTGCTCTGATGCACAAACAATTTTTTTCCTGGGGGGGAGGGAGGGTTGGTTTGTGGGCCACACTTAGTGGTGCTCAGGGCTTACTACTACTGGCTCTGTGCTCACGGATCACTCTGGACAGGGGTTGTGAAGCCGAATGTGGGGTGTGTATATGTGTGTGTGTGTGCGCGCGTGTGTGAAAACTGGGTATGTTACATGCAAGGGAAGAGCTTTAACCTGGTACTAGCTCTGTTTTTTAACTTTTTGGGACCACGACTGGCAGTGTTCAGGGCTTACTCCTGGCTCTATGCTCAGAGATCACTGCCAGCAGTGCTCAGGGGAGCATACTGGGGGATGGGCAAGGGCCAAACTTGGCTCCGCAGCTGCAGTGTACAAGGCAAACACCCTGCCTGATTTTCTTCTGCTCCAACCCACTCCCTGTACTATCTCCGGTAGCTCAGGGCTAATCCTGACTCAGTGCTCAGGGGACCATGAGGAATGGAACCTAGGCCTCCCACATGGCAACACATGTGCTGAGCCCTTGGAGCCATCTCTCAGGCCCAGGAGCAAAGACTCCTCAGAATCTGTTACACGCCAGTCCAGGGGTGCCACCTAACAGGGCATTTCTCTCTCGGTTAGGCCACAACACACCTGATATCAGCGTCTCAGAGCTGGGGCGGACCAGCCCCGAGGACATGGGGAGGCTCAGACTATAAAAAGTTTTTTTTTTTTTTTTCGGTCACACCTGGCGATGCACAGGGGTTACTCTGGCTCTGCACTCAGGAATCACTTCTGGCGGTGCTCAGGGGACCATATGGGATGCTGGGAATCGAACCCGGGTCGGCCGTGTGCAAGGCAAACGCCCTACCCGCTGTGCTATCGCTCCAGTAAGTCTCATGAAGCAGAAACTGATTTGACTTCTCCAAATGATAGGAAAAGCCTAATTTGAAAGGATATTCGCACTTCTACGTTCCGAGCAGCATCACTCCCAACAGCCCACATACGGAACCCACCCAGAATGCACGAGTCAGGGGTGCAACTTGACAGCACGGCTGTCAAGGTAAGGAAACACCTAAAGGGCTGAGCGAGAGCACCAAGCCAGAGCATCTGACTAGAAAACGAAATGCTGATTAGGGCCGGAGAGGCACTGTAGGGTGATGCATTTGCTCCGCACACAGCCGATCCAGGTTCGATTCTCCAGCACTCCATATGGCCCCTTTGAGCACCTCAGAAATGAGCCCTGAGCACTGCCAGTTATGGAGTCCAGGAAACCAATAAATAAATGCTGACTGATGATGAGTAGATAAAGATAGACTTCATGGAATTCTATTGTACTGTTAAGTAAGACGAAATAATTACCATTTTTGGAAAACAAAAACAAAAACAAAACAAAACAAAACAGAAAATGAATGGTACCTGAGGTGATTATACCAAGTGTAGTAAATAAGGAAAGACAGTTATCAATGGTTTCACTTCTATATGGAATACGAATAACGGAAAAAAGAAACTGGCTAAACCACAAAGCTAACCCTACACTCCCTGGAAATGATAGCTAGGAAGGGAGGAGTGATGAAAGGGGGTATTTCTGGGTGAAACAGCCCTGAAACTTTGATAGTGGGTGTAGTTATCACACACACGAAGAGGTGTGACATTGAACCTTACATTCTACAGCACTGAGAACCAACGACCAATCCATTCAGAAGACAACCTGAACAATCACAGCCTCGTTAGGTAGAAGAAAAAAAGCAACAACAACCAGCAGCCTGGGTTAAGACAACACAGAGACTAGACACCTCACGTATTCCTGGTCGCTAAGTGCAGTTTTCTGTGGTCAGATGTTCTCTCCCGGAGTTCTACCCCTCTACACTACATTTTTTTTTTCTTTTTCTGAGCGCAGGGACCGCACCGGGAATGCTGGCCTGGGCATGAGCTCTCTGCCCCTTGAGTCACACTCTGCCCCAGGTGCATGTTCCGAATGCCCACTGCAGCCGGCAGTGCTGTGAGGAGAAACGCGCTCGGCCTGCGAACGTTAACACAACCCGGTCTGGCCAGACTGACCAGGCTGCACCGGCGGTGCCGGGGAACGGAGGGGCGGGCAGCACGCATGCACCTGCAACTCAGTTGTGCTAAGCCCTGGGAAGCAGCTACGCAAATGTCTTCTACCTGCAGAGCTGGCTGGCCAGGAGATGATCCAACTACTTTCTCCTGCTGTGGCTGGGTGGTTCCTAAGGATGCCGGGAGGACTTTGCTTCCAGAATCTTGCCCTAGTAGAATTAACACGTGAGACAATGTTCAGGAGAAGCAGTACATCAGGACCCTGACAGAAGCCTTGAGTCCCCCCCCCCCCGGGCAGGGCTCAACGCAGGTTCTCAAACGGGGGATTTCCGTACCGTGGAGCCAAGCCCTGGACTCGAGGGAAACTCTAGTGAGGGAGGGGAAGCGGCAAGGCCCGTGTGTGCAGAGAGGAGCCAGAAGCAGAGGAGGGGAGGATGGAAGCCAAGGGGAAGCAGACCCGGGGTCGTGAGCTGCCAGTGCCGTTTCCGATTACCCGGGATCTGAGAACACGCCCCGGGACCACTGTCCGCCAGTGCCACCGACCCCCAGCGATCCCAGCTTTACGGAGGGAGGCGTGATAAGGTGGGTCTGTGTTTCGCGTCTCCTAGAACTGAACTGAGCGGGGCATGTGTTCAGGGCGTTGCAAGGAAGACCAGTGGACCCATCCACACACACAGCCTCTTTCCTTGGGGGGCAGGAGGGGGGCACTTTGCCATCTACACACAGAAAGCCACGTGAGTGTAGTCACAGTCTCCTGGGCCAGACAGCAGTCAAGCGGCTCGTTCCTAAGGCAGGACACAGATGCCCTGTGTCCTAGCCGAGGCAGCAGGGCTCGGTGCCCGCCTCAGCTCAGGAGGAAGGGCCGGCTGGGGCAGGGGCGAGTGGGAGCGAGCGGGGTGCATGCAGCAGGAGGGGGCCAAGACCCTGAGGAGAGCGGACTCCAAAGGTTCTGACCTGGCAGGCCGGTGCTCGGGAGGCCAGGGATCGGCGCTTGCCTCAGGCCATCGGGGGTCTTGGAAGCGGAAATGGGGGACGGCTGATTCAAACTCTTTTTCTGAGCCTGTGAAAAATATCACCAAGATGGACAAATTAACGTCATTGACCAGACTCCTGAAGAGCCGACTTCACACAACTGTGGAGGCCCAGAAGTGCCTGCCAGGCTTCCCCTACGGCCGCAACAATTCCTTTCGGCCTCCCACGCCCCAAGTCTTTTAAGTCTAGAATGTATTTGACAAGAGAAAGGCCCTGGGCCCGGGGATGAGGGGAAGCGGGGAGTGATCCTGTCTTGCAGGTGTGAGGCCCCGAGTCTGACCCCTGCGGAGCCGTGCTGTGGATGGTGACCCTTAGCTCGAGTGCCCGTCATCTCCAGCGCATGGCGTCCAACGTCCGACCCCCAGACAGACAAGCACCATCGCCACCATGGACAGAAGGGCTGGAGCATCATTCAGTTCCCGACCACAATGGCGTTACTAGGTCGAATGAAGGAAATGTTTGGGGTTTTCCCCTTCGATTTCATTCTCTTGAACACTGGCAGGGGGTGTGGCATTGAGTGCCGCCATCCTGGGGGAGGGAGCAGCGATCAACGACGCTGGCCCAAGGAACATGTTCCCACCGGCCATTCACGGGTGCCACCCAGAGGTCTTGGCAAAGTCTGCCCATTGGCCGATGGAGGTCATGCTACTGCTGTGAACGTTTCTGTTCTAAACAATTCGAAGTCCTGCTTAAACCTTTTTTTTGGGGAGAGGTGTTTTCTGGGCGACCTGCAGAGGCACTCAGGAATCACTCCTGGCGGGGCTTGGGCGAGCCACATAAGTGTCAATGATGGAACCCGCGTTGGCTGCGTTCAAGGCAAATGCCCTACAGGCTGTACTACTGCTCCAGCTCTCTTGAAAATGTGTTAAAGCTACTCCTGGCTCCATGTTGTGGGAGGAATGTGTCTTTCCTTGAGGTGTTCAGAGCAGGTGACAGTGCGGTGCTGGAACTCAACCCAGGCCTCCTGCACATGAAGCAAGTGCTCAGCCCGAGACATCACTCCCATCCCGATGTTAAATTTCTTCCTTTTTTTTCCCCATTTTTGGACCACACCCAGCAACCCAGCAGTGCTAAGGGCTTACTCCTGGCTCTATGCTCCGAAATCACTCCTGGTGGTGCTTGGGGACCATATGCGGTGCCAGGGAATGAACTTGAGTCAGCTGTGTGCAAGACAAGCACCTTAACCACTGGGCTATCTCTTCCAGCTCCAATATTCAATTTTTTTTTTTTTTATCTTTTTGGGTCATACCTGGTGAGGCTCAGGGCTTACTCATGGCTCTGCACTCAGGAATCACTCTTGGCAGTTCTCAGGGGACCACGTGGGGTGCCGGGGATCGAACCCGGGTTGGATGTGTACAGAGCAATCCGCTCCAGCCCCAACATTCAAATTTTCAGCCAAGAGGTGGTTACATGTTTATCTGCTTAAATAACAATTCTAGCTTGTCTTTTTGGCTCATACCCGGGCGTGCTGGGAGGGTGGGGGACGCTAGTCCTCAATCTGTGCCTGGGAGCTGCTTCCAGAGGTCCAGGGACCATGCAGGTGCCAGGGATCAAGCCTGGGGCTTTGCTTTCTACTCAGTCTGTTGAGTTGTCTCTCTGGCCTTTACACATTTTTTGGTTTGGGGGCCAAAACTGGTGATGCTCAGGGCTTATTCCTGGCTCTGCACTCAGTTATCACTCCTGGCGAGGTACAAGGGACCATATGGGGTGTCAAGTATCAGACCTGGGTTGGCCACGTGCAAGGCAAATGCCCTACCCACTGTACTATCACTCCAACCCCTGGCCCCCCCTCCTTTATTTTTTTTGGCTTTTTGGGTCACGCCGGCGATGCATAGGGGTTACTCCTGGCTCTGTGCTCAGGAATTACTCCTGGCGGTGGCTCAGGGGACCCTATGGGATGCTGGGAATCGAACTGGGTTGGCTGCGTGCAAGGCAAATGCCCTACCCGCTGTGCTATCACTCCAGCCCCAGGCCTTTTTTGTTTTTAATTAAAAACTTTTTTAGGACGGTGCTCAGGGATTATTCCTGGGTCTGTGCTTGGGGAGCACTCCTGGTGGGCTTGGGGGATCATATGGGATGACAGGGATTGAACCTGGGTAGGCTGCATGCAAGGTAAGTGCCTTAACCGCTGTACTATCGCCCTCATTGTAGAATTGTTCAGCCGTGTATTTAAGTTTTACACATTTTTATTATATGTTCTACTTTGCAATATGTCAGTGTAAAAGGAAAAAAAAATGAAACAATCTCATCAAATACCGAAGGCTGAAAATTTGCCATCCTCTGAGGGTCTTCATAAACTAACAACAGAGTTCCTCTCTGTGTTCAGAAACGGCTCCTGAGGGCCCGGCTGGGCTGCTGTGCAGTGCTGAGCACTGAGCAGTGAGTTACACCGTGGGTTGGGCTGTGCCGGACATGGCTCAGAATCTCTTGGGAGCACTTGGTCTGGCCTCTGCATCAGAACTGTCTTAATTCACTTCGCCGAGATGTTTGTAAAGTTCTGCTGGCATTGTTTTGGTTTTGTATTAAGGTTCAGGGCTTGCTCCTGCCTCTGTGCTCAGTAATCCCAGAGCACAGAGGCAGGGGGCCTCGGGACTTGGCGGGCCATATGCAGTACCGCAGACCGAACTGGGCTTGGCTACATGCAAGGCAAGTTCTTTGGCCTCTCTGTACTATTTTCTCCCACCTCGAGTCTTAAGGGCTGGCCCTGTCTTCTGAAGCTGACTGGCTGCCCCAGTTCTCTTGACTTCCCTGTTCATTTCTTTGTGAGGAGCCTCGGAAGGAATACTCAGGAGGTGTGAGGCCCAGCAATTCTCAACCTGCCGGGTCAGTGGTGTACTGTACAGGCATGAGGTGTGGCACTGCTCAGGCCCTGCGGTGGTGGGGCTCCCCGGGGCCCTCCTGGCAGTGCTCATCCCCCCTAGGATGCAACCAGCAATGCCCGTGGAAACAAATACGGTGCCGGAGACTGAACCCCAGGTCGACACGTGCTCGGTACGGATGTCAAGTACCCTGTACTGTTTCTCTGCCCCTGTTATTCGAGGGCAGGTTTTGTGTCTGCTTCTCTGCATCCAGAAGGACCATAGTAAGCCACAGGGAACAGCTGCTAAAAGTACCTGGATGGATTCTGCTATGGCCCAAGCCACAGGGGTCTAACCCTCTTCGTGGTTGAAGGCCCCCTTTCTCAGGAACCCTTGACTTTCGCCCATCTGCTCCCTGACCCCCCAATCAGCACTCTTTCTCAGACTTTTTTTTTTTTTTTTTGTATTTGGATCCTACCCTGCGGTGCCAGGGGTATTCCCATCAGGTACTCGGGGTTCAGACCCAGGGGCCCACATCACAGCACAGGCTGTGGCCCTTCACGCCGTCACCCCAGCCTTCTTTCCCCAACAGAAAACACATCATTTTATTGTTTTATTAACTCTTAGACTTGCTCTCTTCACACATTTTCTTCACAGAGGCATTATTTAAGGATGTGTTATTGAATACTCAAAATTTTTGTGTGTGCTTTTTTGGGTCACACCTGGCGATTCCCAGGGCTTGCTCCTGGCTCTGCACTCAGGAATCACTCCTGGTGGTTCTCAGGGGGCCATATGGGATGCCGGGGATTGAACCCAGGTTGGCTGCGTGCAAGGCAAGTGCTCTCCCCACTGTACTATTGCTCTGGCCCCAAGATTATTCAATTTTAATTGACTTATTTTCTTTAATCTTTTTTTTTTTTTGTGGGGGGGGAATAAGAGACGGTGAGGTGTCTGCTGCTGCGGCCGCGCTCGGAAAGGGGCGAGTGAGGAGTGTCCTCCTGTTGTTCATCGATTTGCTCGAGCGGGTCCACTAACGTCTCCATTTTTTGAGACTTGTTACTGTGTTTGGCATGTTGAATACGTCACGGGGAGCTTGCCAGGCTTTGCTGTGTGGGCGAGAGATACGCTTGCCGGGCTCTCCGAGAGGGGCGGAGGAATCGAACCTGGCTCGCCCAGGCTGGCTGCGTGCAAGGCAAACGCCCTACCACTGTGCTATCACTCCAGCCCAGGGCTAGCGTATAGAGAAGGGAAAAGGTGGTGGTGGGGGGATGGGGGAGAAGGCGAGATGGGGGAGGCCGCTGATTTATGATAAAATTCTAACATGTTTTTTCACCTTCAATTATAAAATCGATAAAATATTTATTATTATTAAATTGATGAAAATATGTTTCGGAAGAAAACAAAACAATACACAGAAATTCAAAGAGCATTTATCCAGGGTTATTTAATGTGGATTCAGACTGCCATATCTACGTTAATAGATTTTAAGTATAATTTGATGGCATTTCAATATGATTAAGCTAGTTCGTGGAAGAAACATTCTATAACATACTTTGTTTCAAAAGATATGGACATCTTTAATATTTAGGAATTTTTTAAATTCAAAATCAGTTAAAAAGTGTCCTTTAGGTTATGGTGTCAGTAGGAAAATTAACCTCAGGAATAAAATCTTGCTAAAAATCAGTGGTTAAAAATAGCCTTTATTATATTTTTTCTCTGTACTATTTAATTTATTTAACATTTTTTTATGAAGGCCCTGTTATGTACAACGCTGTTAATGATTGGTTTTCACGTCTATAGCGTCCCAGTACCACACCCTCCACCAGAGTGCGTGCTTCCACACCTTCCTGTTCCAAGGCTGCAGTGTCCCATCCACCGCCTGCCCTTTGTTGAACTCAGTTCTGTAGACCGCTCTCTACTATTTTATTTTATTTTTGGTTTTCGAGCCACAGTGGCGGTGATCAGGGTTTACTTCTAGCTGTACATTCGGGGAATCACTCTTGGAGGTGCTTGGAGGACTATATGGGGTGCTGGGGATTGAACCCAGGTTGGCTGTGTGCAAGGCAAGCGCCCTACCTGCTCTACTATTACTCTGACCCTCTCTACTATTTTAAATCTCCAGGTCTCTTGTCCTTGTTAACTACCAATACATTTCTTAAAACTAAGAATTCTACAAATTGTGCATGTTTTAAGTAACGGGGACTTTCAGTATGATGATATAGATGGCAACATTCTTATCCAATTGTTTATTGCATGAGATGTTTCTAAAATTTAATACTGAGATCACCAAAATGAACTGTTTTACAAAATTGATAGACTTGGGACTGGAGATGTAAAGTATTTTTAATGGCGTGGCATTAAAAATCCATAAAGGCCCCCAAACTTATCAACGTAAATTTTAAGTATATGCATATATATCCCTCATGCTATGCACACCAATTTCCCCTTATTATTAGCAACTTGTATTGCTATCTACATATATTTCTATCAGCCAGTATTGATATGTGCTTAACTAAAGTCAGTTTACATTAGTCATTCTGTATGTTTTTCAGTTTTATAGATTTTATGAAATGCATATTATATATCCACAAAGATAATATCAGAGTTTTCCCTAAAAGTCCCCAGTTGTGGTTGAATACAGATAACATTAAATTTAGCATCTTCATCATTTTAGTAGTTGGTCTATTTACTGAATATTATTTTTTTTCCAGCATGCCATAAGGTTGGAATCATGCAAAATGTAGTCTTTCTAGACTCAGACTCTTTCATTCAACGGTGTTCCTATTAAGGTTCCTCCATGTCAGTTTTGTTGCCTAAAAGTTTATTTATTTATTTATTTTGCTTTTTGGGTCACACCCGGCAATGCACAGGGGTTACTCCTGGCTCTTCACTCAGGAATCACTCCTGGCCGTGCTCGGGGGACCATATGGGATGCTGGGAATCGAACGCGGGTCGGCCACGTGCAAGGCAAACGCCCTACCCGCTGTGCTATCGCTCCAGCCCCGAAAGTTTGTTGATTTATTTATTTATTGCTTTTTTGGGTCACACCCGGCAGTGCACAGGGGTTACTCCTGGATCTTCACTCAGGAACCAGTCCTGGCAGTGCTCAGGGGACCATATGGGATGCTGGGAATCGAACCCGGGTCGGCTGCATGCAAGGCAAACGCTCTACCCGCTGTGCTATCGCTCCAGCCCCTCTCCTGTTTGAGGGAAGGCAAACCTTCCTCCCTGTGTGGTGAGCAGAGCGCGGGGCCTCCCGGAGACGTGACCCCTTAGAGTGCGGCAGGCTGAAACTTGGAAGCAGCACACTCTCAGGCACTGCAAATGTCCTGTAGAGGCGCCTCCACTCCCCTGCTCGCCCTCTGCCCTGCTACAACATTCAGGTGCTACTCCTGGCACACACAGCCCTGGCATCGCCACAGCATCAACCCCAACCAGGAGAGGGGAAGAAGGACGGAAGGACGCGGGTGAAGGGGCCGGAGTGTGAAAGGAAACCAAGGAACACACATAGAACACAAGAGGTCCAGTGTAATGGCTCGCAGGTCACCGTTCCCAACTTGTTCTCATGTCTACCTGTTTGTCTCTCTTTCTTTCTTGGCTGTGCTCAGGGATCACTCCTAGAGAATTCGGAGGACCACAGGGGGTGCCGGGAATCGAACCCTGGTCAGCTGCGTGCAAGGCAAGCGCCCTACCTGCCAGTCCCATCAGGCTCACTTTTGCCTGAGCCCTGGAGACACTGTGGGCTGCTGGCTCTGACCCACTGTAGCTTCCCAGGGACAGTGGCCCAGGCTGCTCGGTGCTGAAGGAGTGGACGTGGGACTCAGCAGAGGAATCACCGGGCCTGGGAAGTGGGAGCGCCAGGCGTAGAGCCAACAAGTCACTGAGATTCACAGAGGGACTGCAAAGGCTTCATTCTAGGGGCTCTTTGAGGGGTCTGCAAGGGGGACAGGCACTCAGTGAAGGCTGGAGGCTCACCAGGCGTGAGGGTTTGCACCCAGGAGGCAGCGGCGAGGGATGGGGGGGGGGGCGGGCAGAGCTCTCTACCCTGCTCCGAATGACCTGGCTCAGGTCACTTAAGTGACCACCTGGACTATCTGTCGCATGAAAACAAGGAAGGCTGCCTAATTCCCCGGAACACGGTGGGGTGGCAGTTGGCCAATGATGCTGTGTCAGGGCTGGAGTGAGACCTTGGGGGTCATCCGGGCCGGGAGTTCTCTCCTGGGCCTGCATTCTAGAGTCATCTGGGGAGCATTTCTGCAAAGTGCAGACGCCGGCCTGGTGGCCGAGGGGCCTGCCCTATAAGACCTGGCCCGTGGCAAGTACTGTGACCGAAACGAGAATATGTGCGCACTGTGCAACCCAGTTAGCACTGCCATGAGGATAAGCCTGAGCACCACTGCTAACGGAAGGCGCTGCCCAGTGTGAGAGCACCAACACCCAAGGCACGTGCCCACCTCGTTCACTGCAACAACAAAATACCAAGAGAAGACAGGCTGTGGGGTGCAAAGGTGGGGCGGGCAACACATAGGCAACCGGAGCTCCTTCTCTAGACCGCTGAAGTCAGAAACCACCGGGCCGAAACCCGGGCACCCAAATCTCAAAATCCTTTCTTACTCTTCAGGGCCTGGGACTGAAGCAGGTATAGATGTGCGGCCAGTGCTTGTCCAACTGGTGCCTGGCCCCAGGCAGGCAGAGTTCACAAACAGGCCCCCAGGGGGTGCTACTCTCCAGCCAGGGCTCCCTGCCTTAGGGAAGAGAAGGCAGGACTCAGTCTGAGATAGCTCAGGTCACAAGAGCAGAATTTACAAGGGAGGGTGCAGGTCCCGAACCTCACTTGGCCGCCCCTGGTTTGGAAATCCCTCTTGAAATGCAGACTGGAGGGGCTGGAGCCATAGCACAGCGGGTAGGGCGTTTACCTTGCACGCAGCCGACCCGGGTTTGATTCCCAGCATCCCATATGGTCCCCCCGAGCACTGCCAGGAGTGATTCCTGAGTGCAAAGCCAGGAGCAACCCCTGTGCATTGCAGGGTGTGACCCAAAAAAGAAAAAAAGAAAAAACAAATGCAGACTGGAGAGTGATGGGAAGGAGTAGGGAATCCAAAGTCAGCAGGGAAAGCCTGTCTCCATGAGTAGTGCTCCCGGGCTACGAACTCCAGTGGGAACGAGGCTCTATGTCACCCCCAAGAAGGGAATGGGAATAATGCACACAGGGTCAGGACAGGGCTCGGAGGGACAGAGCCCTGCGTGTGGGAGCCTCAGGTTCTAGCCTCAGCACCACGGGGTCCCTGAACATGGCCAACAGCAATCCCTAAGCACTGAGCTGGGAGTAGCTCCCAAGCAATGCCAGTGTGGCAAGAGAGAGAGAGAGAGAGAGAGAGAGAGAGAGAGAGAGAGAGAGAGAGAGAGATGAGAGGAAGGAGACAGGGAGAATATATACAGCCTGTGGGTCAGTACCTAGGGTTTGGAGAAATAGTACAGAGGTTCAGGTACTTGCACGTGCTCTTGCAACACCCCAAGAGCCCCCCACATACCACAACCAGGAGTGATCCCAGAGTACAGAACCAGGAGTAAGCCCTGAGCACCACCAGGTGTGGCCCCCAAACAAACAAAACAATGAAAACAAACACATTAGAGCATGCTTTGCACCCTATCTATCGCTAGTAACGTGACCATTTGGGTGGGAGTGATAATACAAGACGTGGGGTGCTTGCCTTGCACGCTGACTCAGGATCAATTCCCAGCATCCCAGATGATCCTCCCGAGTGCTGCCAGGAGTAATTCCTGCGTTCAGAGCCAGGAGAACCCCTGAGCATCACCGGGTGGGCCTATCCCCACCAAAAAATAAAAACAAACACAATAACAAGCTCATTCTTCTCATGAGTATTGGAAAGAATTGATCAGACAGTCAAAAACTTTGTTGGGCTTAGTAATAACTGATCAAAGGTGCAGGGGGGGCAATGATGCCTTTGAAGCCTGGTGTTCGGAATCACAGTGGCTCCCTGAGCCACATGGGCTGGGGGAAAGGAGTCTGGGGGGGGGGGCAGGGCACAGACTCAGAGAATCAGGGAGAATCATTCCCCACCTCCACCCCCCCCCCCCAGAAGAGCTGCCTATATCCTCAAGGAATTTAACATCTGCTAAACTCTACTAAATCTTTCTTGTGATCTAAGGGGATTTGGGCTTAATGTTTACTTTTGTTTGATAGGCAGAACTTTTGAATCAGTTCCTTTAATCGAGACTTGTAATCCTTTTAAGAGAGCTAAAACCCTGTAAACTACTCTGCATTAAAAGATTGAGATTCACAGGTTCCTTGGAGAAAGGGCTGGCTGTAGGTCTGAGTCAAGGAACCACAGAGATGCTGAAAAGTAAGGAAGTGGGCAAGAAGGCAGGAACGTGGAGAACAGAGAAGGCTAGACAAGCCTCCAGGCCAAATCTGACTCACTCAGAACACGGAAAAGTAAGTAAATAAGAGCAAAAGGGGTCCCAGAGTGACGGTACAGCAGCAAGCAGCCCACCTGGGTTCAATCCCTGGCACCCCATATATGGTCCTCCCGGGCCCACCAGAATTGCTCCCTGAGCACTGATCTAGGACTAAGAGCTGAGCACGGCCAAAAAGCCAAAACAACAACAAAACAACTAAAAGCAACAGATTATGACACATTAAATCTATTAGAAAGATTAATTAAAATCTTAAGAGATTTATAGAACAATATACTGAGGAATTTAGCTATCTAGGTCAGGGAAGTATGAGTGGGGTTTGGCAAGATCAGCTGGGAATTAGTCAGCACTGAGCTGACAAAACATGGACCTCATCATTAAACATTTTTTACATTTAAAATTCCCCATGATAATAATTTTGTTTGTCTTTATTTGGATACTGTTGTTTATGTTTGTTTTGGGGCCATGCCTGGCTGTGCTCAGGGCTCACTCCTGGCTCTGCAGTCAGGGATCACTCCTGGTGGTGCTCAGGGGACCAGACAGGGTACCAGGAGTCAAACCTGGATCAGCTGAGCGCAAGGTCAGCGCCCGGCCTGCTGTACCATTATTGCTCTGCCCCTGATGAAGTATTTTGAAAAGAATCAAACACACAGCTGGTGGAACTCAGGGGCTACTCTTGGCTCTATGTCCAGGGGTGGGTCCCAGGGTACTAGGGGAGGTGTGAACCCAGGCCCTTGTGTGCGAAGCATGTACTCAGCCCTTTGAACCATCTTCCCAGATGAAGAAAACTCTTTTTATTTTTATTTTTATGGAGCAGTTCCAGACAGGAACTTCAGAGTGAGAACATCATTTCCCAACCGCCACAGTGATGTTCAGGTGAGGGTCATCAATGGAGTCTGAAGTCACTGGGAAGCAGGAGTCATAGATTCCTAAAGTGTCTTCTCAGAGATCATTTATTTGTTTGCTTAACTTTGGGCCACAGCTGGCAATGCTCAGGGGCAATGCTCACTCTGCACTCGGGCACCACCCCTGGCAGTGCTTAGGGGACCATACGGGATGCCGGGGATAGAACCTGGGTTGTCTGCGTGCAAGGCAAGTGCCCTCCCTGCTGTGCTGTCTCTGTACTGCCAGCCCCGATGATCCCTTCTTTACAAGGGAACAGGGTACCTTTGAGCTCCTTGTGGCGGAAACTGGCACGTTCAGAACCACCAATGCTGGGGCAAACCCAACAGATCGTGTCTTGCCAAAGTCATTCCGCTGATGGACAGTCCTTTGGATGGAGTCGAAAGGAAGCGACTAAACAGCTCCCCACTGGGCGTTGCTCTGTCAGACAACTGTGGAGGTAGCAGCATGGCAGGAAGTAAAACCGGCCAGCAAATGGAACCCAGAGCGAAACACTGATGTGAAGGAGGTAGGGGGCCAAAGGACAGGTCTGGGAGTAATTTTACTGTACCAACATTACATTTCTAGCTGGAGAGATGGTCCAGGGGTGGCTCTTGCCTTGCCTGCAGCTGACCCCAGCACTGCATATGATCCTCTGAGCCTCACCAGGCGTGGCCCTGGAGCACTGTGCCAGGAGTAAGCCCAGCACACGCTGCTAGGTGTGGTCGCAAAACAAATAAATCCAAATAAATCAATGTTGAATTTCTCAGGTGAGACAGTGACACTGGTGGTGCTGAAGGTTCCTATTTTTTTTTTTTTTGGCTTTCGGGTTCACACCCGGCGATGCACAGGGTTATTCCTGGCTCATGCACTCAGGAATTATGGGATGCTGGGAATCGAACCTGGGTGAGCCATGTGCAAAGCAAACGCCTTACCCATTGTGCCATCGTTCCAGGTCCAATTCTTGGTGTTAGCAGATACTATGCTAGATAGGGGATGCTAGATAGGGTCACGGGATCTGCAGTCTATTTTTGAATGATTCTGATAAAGTGTGTGTGTGTGTGTGTGTGTGTGTGTGTGTGTGTGTGTGGTGTGCATGCGTATGCATACAAAGTGAGACACAACGAGCAAATATCGCAAAGTATAAACAACTCGGCAATCTATGTGAGTGGCTCCACTTGACTCCTGGAATGTCTCTGCAGACCTGGCAGTTTTCATACTCCAAAGGTGGGAATTTCAATGCACCTGCAACAATTGTACAGGCTGCCTCCGACAAACAGGCAGCGGGGGGACAAAAAGAGGAAAAAAATTTCACTCAAGTGTCCTGTTTTTGTTTTGGAGTCACACTCAGTGGTGCTCAGGGATTACTCCTGGCCGCCTTGGGGGATCATATGGGATGCAGGTCATGAAAGAGTCTAGGTTGGAAAATTGCAAGCCAAGTACCTTACCCACAGTACTCTCTCTCCTGCTCCCCTAATTTTTATTTATTTATTTATTTATTTATTTATTTATTTCTTGCCACACTTGCAGTTCCAGGGCTTACTCCTGGCTCTGTACTCAGAGATCACTCCTGGTGGGTTCAAATATCATACGAAGTACTGAGGATCAAACTGTCTGCTGTGTGCAAGGCAAATGCCCTAACACTGCACTATTGCTTTGGCCCAAATGTTTCTGAATTAGGGCCTCGAGAGATAAGATAGTACAGGTGTAGGGCGCCTGGACTACATGTGACTAATTCCAGTTTGAATCTCGGCACCACATCTGGCCACCGCCAGGGATCACTCCTGAACACAGAGCGAGGAGTAGTCACTGAGCATCACCAGGTGTGGACCAGAAATCCAAGATAGGGGTAGGGGTCAGAACTCATGGTGTCATGAAGCACGTGGCCATGCTTTTGCCCACCACCGCAGAGAGTGACGGGAGTGAGCCTGCCACAACCAGATGGCATGAACCGGGGCCCCAAACACAGACACAGCAAGTGCAGGCCAGAGAATGCATTTCTGGGACAGACGTAAGAAGCCCTCCACAACGACACAGTACCATCAAGCTGCAAGGGGGTGACTCTGGCCGGGAAGGAAGAGACACACACCCACTGAGCTCCCCTGGCAGTGGGGGCTTCGGGGGAGACGCTGACAGTGAAGTCCAAAGACTCACCGCCCAGAAGGCAACAGGCATGGCTGGACAACAGAGAACTCCAGCACATGTGGGGTGCAGATGGTCCTGAAGGCACAGCCGCAGTGACCACCTGTATGGTCTTCTGGGAAAGGACTGGAGAGAGGAGATGCTCTCAGCACAGAGAAGCAATGGAACGGACGCCCAGTGGAACAGGGTATGACAGCAGAAATGAGGAAACTAGGTGACAGAACTAAAAATCTGGCAGGTGAAATGAGAAACTCAGCGGAAGGCCTCAGCAGCAGAGTAACCAGCAGCTGAGGGCAGAGTCAGGGAGCTCCAGGATGAGGTGCACAAAACCTCCAAACAGGAGAGCGTGGGAAAACCGCCTCGAAACAAATGAACAGCAGACAAGAAAACCAGGACATGAATTCAAGAGGAGCAACATAAAGATCATTGGGGTAGGAGCCGGGAGATATATAGCGGGGAGGGGACTTGCCTTGTACGTGGCCAACCTGGGTTTGATCACTGGTGTCCCATACTATGCCTGAGCACACCGGGAGTGATTCCTGAGCACAGAACCAAGAGTAACCCCTGAGCATCACTGGGTGTGGTCCCCCCCAAAACGAAAAAGAACCCCACTGGGGGTCCCAGCGGGCCAGGAACACAAGTCTGATGAAGAAACAACAGTCAAAGACGTTATCTCTGAGGTTTTCCCAGAGCTGAAGAGCAGAAGCACCCAGTTCCAGGGAGCCCAAAGGGTACTAGCTAGAAGAGACCCAAATAAAAATACTCTAAAAAAGGGCAGGGGATACAGCAGAGTGAGTCGGTTCAGTACTCAGCACCCACTTAGATCCTCCAAGCAGAGCCAGGAGTAAGCCCTGAGCACTACTGGGTGAGGCCCAGACACAAAAACAAAAATCAAAACAGAAACCAAAGAAACAGACAAGAGAGACGGTACAGAGGGTAGCGCGCCTGCTTTGCACACGGCCAACCTAGGTTCAATCCCCAGCATCATATATGGTTCCCTGAGCCCCATCAAGAGTGGTTCTTGAGTACTGAGTGCAGAGCCAGCAGTAAGCCCTGAGCACTACCAGCTGTGGCCCCAAATATTTTGCTTTCTGGGTCACACCCGGCGATGCTCAGGAGTTACTGCTGGCTCACTCCTGGCAGTACTCGGGGGACTGTATGGGATGCTGGGAATTGAGCCCAGGTCGGTTGCGTGCAAGGCCCTACCTGCTGTGCTATCGCTCCAACCCCAAATAAATACATTTAAAAAAAAATTCAAAAATTATTTTTGAATAAAATAAAAAATAAAAAATAAAAAAAACAGATAAACAAACACCCTGCTAAATTCAATTTCCCCAAGTAAACAATTAGTACAGGCCCACGATGCTGGTATTTTAATTGACTGCCGCATTCTATATGGTAACATACGTTTTACCCAGAAGCACTAACTAAAATATAATAACATACTTAACTGACAATGAAATTAAGTTAAAGACTCACTACACTGTTTCTGGTCCGGGGGGGCTGGGTCCTGCTGACACCTCAGTACGTTCCCAACTCCTGCCACCCCCGACAGGGTTAGCCATACCTCACGTGCCTCATGCTTCCAGCTCCTCATAGAAAGCCCCCGGCAGGACCACCCTTGACAACATATAACCGACTCTGTTTCCAATACTTTTTTCCATTAAAGGTCACCAGAAGACCACTCTGGAGCTGTCTCTGCAGGCTTCTTGTCACCTCTCTCTAATGAGATGTGTGAGGGCTGAGGGTTTTCTCCCCGCCTTGAGGCTCTGTTACTACTTGATCCCCTAGTCAAAAAGAGGGAACCAAGCAGTGACTGATTATGTGTGATCGATTACAGCAGCAGACGTAAAGGCGGTTCGATACATCCTGATGTAAAAGAGCCTCTGAGCCTCGAGTTACAGAATGAAGGAAAACAGTCCCTGGTGGTGGCAGAGAGGCCTGCAGGGCAGGGGCAGGGAGTGCTGCCTGCATGTGTGGGTGTCCCTGGGGTCCCAGGGACACTGGGCTGGCAGGAAGACCAATTTTTCACTCCATTTTGGAAATGCTTCCATTTTTTTTACCAAGTGATGGTTTCTTTTGTTTTTGTTCCTGGGCCATACCCAGCAACAGTGCTCAGGGCTCGCTCAGGCAGTCATTGGCTGAGGGCGGGGGCCAGGGACTGAATGAGAAGCTCAGGCTCTAGCCCACGCGGTGATCTTTCTGGCCCCCTCAGTAACGTTCAGACTCAGAATGTTGACAACCCTTAGTCTACAGACAAAACTGCAGACCAATACAAAAACCTGATTAGCAGGCATGCTTTTCACCGGGGTGAAATGATACAGAATGATCATCTTGAATTTATTCATAATTTATAATCCCGTGGTCCTGGGACTAAACTGGAAGCGTCAGTGTGCAGGAGACAGAGAAACAGTTCTAAGTATGGCAGAGATGCCAATATGCAAAGACCAAGCTGAGACTAAGTGCTCAAACCTCAGATTCTAATTATGTTCTTTAAAATGAGTAAGGTCCCTTAAGGGGATCACTAGGGCTGGAGCAACAGGACAGTGGGTAGGTTTGGTCCCCAGCAGCTCACATGGCCCACCAAGCCACACCAGGCAAGTGACCCAAGTGCAGAGCCCTGTGTACCAGGGGTGGGGTGGGGGGAAGCTAATTTCAGTGGGTAGAGAAAGTAAAAGATGAGCCCGGGAACTCTTGGTTTGCAAGAAATGAAAGAAGCCATTCAAAGCATGATGGGAATACGTCAGACAGATCTGCAGTCAGTTTGCGGGGGCAGCCACTGGCCACTGAATTCATCTGAGCATCATAATAAAGCAACTGAACCAAGAATCTCTGAGACCATGCTAATATAAACTGATGTGAAGAGCAGAAGGAAAAACTCGTTGCATGGAAAGTCAACTATAAACACAGAGCAAATAATAAAACGAGAAAATCACTGGTGACTATGGTAGCTAACTCACAAAGGACTGACCAAGCCAGGGTATGCCAGAGGGCTGGCTTCCGATCTCACCACCTGGTCCCCCAAGCTCCACCAGAAGCAACCTATGATCACCGAGCCTGAAGTTGCCCTTGACCACCACCAGGCATGGCCCCAAAAGGGGACGGAGGGAAATACATTTTAGACATAGCACGGGGTAAGGCACTTGTCTTGCATGAGCAACTCCACTTCTATCCCTGACCGTTTCCTGAACCCAGCCAAGGGTCACTCCTGCACATATAAGTAGCATGTGTGCGTGCCACACACACAAACACACACACACACACACACACACACATACACACGCACACACACACCCCTCATTCAGCAGGAATTATCCAGGCTGATGGGAAGCTAGTGATCTATGTAGTGTCAAAGCATCTCAGAGAAGAAAGCTTTTGAGAACACATCAGGTACCATCAAAGCAAGCATTCAATGTTAAGATCACCAGTAAGGGGACAAGTTCATCTAGTGTGAACTGGGGACACATCCTTTATGTGGCAGTCCCGTAAATTATGTAGGACTTGAATCTAATCATGAGGAAACTATAGTATCAGCTGTACTATAGCTCCGGCCCCAGAATCTCTCTTTTTTTGGGAGAGGAGGGGATTCATTTTTTGGGTCACGCCTGTCATCACTCGGGGATCTCTCCTGGAGGTGTCTGGGGGAGCACACTGGTGCAGGGATCCAAGCTGGGCCAGCTGCATGCCACGCAAGGGCCTTCCCCATTGTACTATCTCTCCATCTCAGGATGTTTCCACTTTTTGTAAACACTCAAGTCTGAAGATGTAGGGGTCAAGACGCACAAAGGGACCAGAAAGATGGCACAGGAGTTAAGGCGCTAGCTTCAATCCATGGAATCACATGGTACCTTGAGCATCACCAGGGCAGCCCTGGAGGGCCCTAAGCACCCTGGGGTGGCCTGGGAATCCCTGGAACCACAGGGCATCAGTGGCACTGCATCTTTGGGCCCTTGTATAAAACCACAAGTCCAGTCACCTGAGAGTCACCAAGAAGGCCCCCTGGGCCCCCTGAACACCACTTGGGAGCTGCCCCTACCCAAACCCAAGCAGCATCATGGGAGCTGGGGGGGGGGCTCAGCAATCAGAAGTTCATGTCTGCTGAGTGCTGGGCAGCACCTGAACCCCAGCACCACTGGGTCCCCGGAGCACTGTAGGTACAGATCCGGTAGCCTCAAGTAGCACTGTGGTTACCCGCCAAGGTCACCCTGTTGATCCCTGACATTCTGGCCTTGCACTGAACTGTTCAGCCTGACTGACAAGTATGGCCAGGAGTGACCCTGGGGCACCGTGAGCACTGCTTGGGAGCTACCCTGCCACCACTCCCCCAAAAGACATTTCTCTCAGGGCTGGAGCGAGAGCACAGCAAGTAGGGCGTTTGCCCTGCATGCGGCCGACCCAGGTTCAATTCCCAGCATCCCATATGGTACCCCAAGCAGTGCCAGGAATAACTCCTGAGTACAGAGAGCTGGGAGTAAAACCTGTGCATCACTGGGGTGTGACCCAAAAGCAAAAAAAAAAAAAAAGACTTGATTCTCAAAATTGTGTATGTGTGTGAGATTGAGGAGAAAGACAGAGGGGGAGGGGAGGAGAGGGGAGGGGAGAGAGAATGAAATGAATGTGGAGAAAGCGAGTGCTTGGGGAGTCTGGGAATCACTGATACTGTTCTTTCTGTCATCCCAGTGCTGGGAATCAAACTCAGGATCTGATACCTGTGGGGCAGGTGCTCTAACACTGAGTCATACCCCTCACCCCTCTTTATACAATTCCCGTAAGTCTGTTTTAGAGTCACATTTCAATACACACACACACACACACACACACACACACACACACACACACGCCACTTTTGTGTTAACGACTGGGCCACACCTTGAAGTGCTCAGGGCTTACTCCTGGCTCTGTGCTCAGAGCTCACTCCTGGCGGGGCTGGGGGGAACTGACTGAGTGCTGGGGATTGAGCACAGGCTGGCAAGGCAAGCGTCCTACCTGCTGTACTATCTCTCTGGCCCCCTTGTCTTTTAGGTCATGTCTGGCTGTTCTCCGGGCTTACTCCTGACTCCATGCTCAGGGATCACTCCTGAAGGAGCTTGGGGGACCCTATGTAGTGCCAGAAATTGAATCCCAGCCCGCTATGTGCAAGGTCAGTGCCTTAACTCCTACACTATCTCTGACACTGCTCATCCACCTCTGATGCATCCTGGATCATAAACAAGCTTCGTGTCTTTGGGGTTCTCAGTGGGAAGAGGAGGGCCTGGAATGGGCGAATATGCTCAGAACGACAAGGACCCAAGGCCAAGGCGTCCAAGGACTGGGAGGAGGGAGCAAAGCTGCAACCGTTTGAGGTGATTTTAGATCCAGGATCCACGTGGGAATCTGAAGGCTGGAAGAGACTAACCTCCACGCTGACAAGGTGGCATCAAGGTCAGGAGTTTGCTCCACGTGTCCCCTGGGTGCCAGCCCGTCACCCACAGCTGAGTCACCCCGTGTTGAGTCTCTGAGCCTCCAGAGAGCACCCAAGAAGTAATCCTCTTCTCTACCTACTCTGGGTTCTGAAGACCCAGTGCCACGCTCTAGGATTTGTAAGTAAATAACCTGAAGCAGATTTTAATTTGTCACCTGACAGGGCTCAGGGGCTACTTCTGGCTTTGTGAGAGGCGGCTTCTGCCGGTGCTCAGAACCAAGTGCTGCCGGGGTTCAAACCAGGCCCCCTGCAAGCAAAGCACGTGCTCCAGCCTACTGACCACCCTCTCTGGCCCAGTGAGCCCTAGTTTCAAGTACCCATAAGATACTAATGCTGCCTCTTACGGAGTGTTGGCTAGCGTACATGCCAAGGACGTTAGGTAGAGTAGAACCATTCGACGGTCCCCTAGTTCCAAAGGACACAGTAGGAGCAGCTCCATTCCAGAGGTGAGGATTAAGTCCAGGATGGGAAGTTAACCCGTGCTGTGTCAGAGGGCTGAGATTCAACCTCTGCGAGTGTGACTGGGCCTTCCTACCCCTGTGTCCAGCTGCTTGTCTGCAGCCCACTCACTGAACCTGAAGCTCTCAGCATCTCCACACCTGCGGGCCAGCCCCCTCCCCACTGCTCTAGCCTCTCCTCCTTCCACAACCACACAAAGCTGAAGGCAAGAACAAAAATGAAACACAGACGCGGGTCCTAACGTTCCAACGGCTAAGCTGCCTGGAGGGCCGCAGAGGAGAAGAAGATCTTCTACCCGACAGGCATCCCCGCCTTTTCCACTTGGTCCTCACCCGACTGTGCCCCGAGGGAAAGGAGACGTTACCTGGCAGTAGAACGGCTGCTGGGCTCCTGCGCCCGGCGTGTTGCTGAAGGTGCTGGTGGACTTGGAAGTGGAGACCGGAAGACGGTGAGACGCAGTGCCCGGCCCTGGAGTCCTGTTGGGTGGGGTAAGCTGATCGGGGGTAAAGCTGGATCCTGGCGCCCCCGACTGAGTGGCGGACCCGAGATTCTGGTGGACGGTGCTGGAGGAGCTGACCGCAGGGAACCGGGAGGGTCCGGACATGCTGGGCACCGGGGGCATGGCCGCGAAGCCGGGTCTTCCTTGGGCGACGCTGCCCTGCCCGGGCGACAGGTGCAACACCGTGGGGGATGCCTGCTGTAAGGGCATCTGCCCGCCAACCATCTGCGGGGAGGCGTGGTTGACGATCACCGGACTGCCGGAGGTGGCGAACGTCTGGCCGGACACTAACTGGACGGCGGTGTTCTGGTTGTTCAGCATCTGTCCGGAGTAGGGCTGGTTGGTCCTGAGCATGTTGGAAGAGTTTCTGTTCAACATGACATGCTCCGAGGCCACTTGGCCAGAAATGAGCTGCGAGGGCTGGGTCTGCAGCAGCTGCCCGTTTATGGTCTGGACGTGATGGACCGAGTTGGAGCTGACGGAGAGGCTCGTGGGTATGAGGAACTGGCTCTGGGGCGTGTGCGGCTGGCCCATGGGCGAGTGGATGACGATGCTGCCGCCCGTGCTGCTCACTGCCTGCGAGGTGACCGGTTTCCTCGGGGTCTGCTGGTTCACGATGTTCACGGACATGTGCGGCCCGACCACCGAGCCCTGCGGGGAGCTGGCGGAGGCGAAGGAGATCCCCTGCTGCACATGGTGCTGCTGGATCCCCAAACTGTTCACGTTGTATGTATTTTGCTGCCCCATCTGGATGGGCTTTGGCTGGATATTGATCGGGACTTTGTTCGAATTTGGTGCGAGACCCCTTTGTATGATGATGTTATGCACAGGGACAGACGTTTGGAAGTTTGTGCTGTTAAATGGAACGGTGACGGGCTGCGCCGCGGGGCTGGAGCTGGAGTTCCCGAACAAGGAGTTGCCATTAGGGGTCTGCCTGTGGACCAGGAGCCCTCCACTCACATTCGACGGCGCCTGCTGCCCGCTGCCCTTCAGTATGATCTGAGAGCCGTCGAGGTTGTTAATAGTCATCATGGAAGGTTGGTTGCCAAAAGACCCGATTAGCTGGATCTGACCAGAGCCGCTGATCTGGCTGCTGTTGGGTAAGTGCTGGCCGGGGACGCTGATGCCCACCTGCTGCATGAAGCCATGCTGCACGCCCACGGTGCTGCTCGCAAACGACGCGCCCACGGGCACGTGGGCCACCCCCACCGGCTGCAGCGTCTGCCCTGAGTAATTAGAAACGTTCGAAGCCTGAGTAAAGGATGCTGATGAAGAAGGATGAAGCTGAGCTTGTGCAAACTGCTGGCTGGAACCTATACTGGCATCCAGATACGCCTCTTCTGCCAAAGTCTGCTCAGTGATGTTGGCCTCCTGCAGGGATTTCTGAAGGATGTCAAAAGGTTGGTCCTCACTGAGATCAGGGAGAGGAGAAGACTCAAGTTCATCTTCCAGAAACTGAAGGCTACTCGAGAGAGGCAGTCCGTCACTGGGCCCTTCTCCAAGCTGGCTGCTTACAGCTTTGAGGGACGACTTGGGATCAGCATTCTAAAAAGATAAGCGGTACATTAGAATGCACGTCCAGCCTCTGAACGAGACTCTTCAAAAAACCCCCAAACACCCCCAAACCAAACAAACCAAAAGGCCTCTCTCTATCTCACTCTTGGCGGTGCTGGGAATCGAACCCGGGTCGGCCATGTTGGCTGCGTGCAAGGCAAACGCCCTACCCGCTGGGCTATCGCTCCAGCCCCCAGCACCATCTGCTTTATGGGCACAATCATTCACCTTACTCTGACACCGATTTCCTTAGGAATAGTGTATGACTTTATTTTTGAAAGAATATGCATTCACTGCTCTGAGAATTTTTTTTCCCCTTTTTCAGTCATACCCCAGGCAGTGCTCAGGGGTTACTCCTGGTTCTGCACTCGGGAATTACTCCTGGTGGTGTGCACGGCGGCCATATGGGCTGCTGGGGAACCGTATGCTAGGCAAGTGCCTTACCCCTGTACTATCACTCCTGCCGCTCTGGGAAATTACTTTACAGGAATCAGAGGGGCAACATGAATATATTGATAAGTTAGCTGGAGTTTAGCTTCTTCCTTTTTAAAAAATCTGGTTTGGGGTCCTATCCAGCATTGCTTAAGGGCTACTCCCAGCATGGTGCTTGGGGGTAGCCCCTGGCTGGGCTTGGGGGACCATGTGGTGCTGAGGATGGGAGGGGGTCTCGGCATGCAAGGCGTACACCCGAGCCCACGGAGATGGCTCTCTGGCCGGCTTCAATCTGTGAAATACTGGCCCAGCCTTGATTGCCCAGGATGGCTCCCAGTCCAAAGCTTGCATGGGACTCATCCCGGGAAAGCCACGGCCAGTGCTGTGCAGAGAGTGAGAAGTTCTGAGTGTGGCTTGACCAGAGCCAAGAGAGCCATCCCTGTCTTTCCTGTTTCTAAGAATGCTCTAGCTGTGTCCTCTCAAAATTAAAAAGACATTCTACTTCAAGGCCAGGGAGATGGTACAGGGGTAAGATGCTCGCCTTGCATGCACCCAACCTGGATTTCATCTCTAGCACCACATATGTCCCCCGAGCCTGCCCTGAGCACAGAGCCTGCAAGGAGCCCTGGGTACTGCTGGATGTGATTCCTCCCCTCAAAATTGTTTCCAAAATAAAATTTTATTTTTCAAATTTCCAAAATCCAGTGAAAAGAATTAGATGAAGACTGAAATATTGTTAAAATGGTATCAGATTAATTTTACACTGAAAAGGGCTATAGACCCAATTATAGTCTGAAACTAGAGCACAGGAGTCAGAACTGTAGGTAAATTTGTGCTTCAGCATCCCATGTTTATTTTTCTATAACTAATAACATGAAAAAAATTATCTTTACCTTGTTTAGGGGCTACATATGGCTCAGGCTTTATACTTGGCTCTGCGCTCCAAGATCATTCCTGGCAAGGCTTGGAGGAGCGTAGGGGATGCCAGGATTTGAACCTGGGCTGGTTGCGTACAAGGCAAGTGCCTTACCCGCTATACCATCTCTCTGGCCATACAATTTTACTTAACGAATGAAACACTTGAACTAAACGTTTCTTCATTTAATGTCTACTCTTGCCTTATGTGTTTAATGATTAATCTACCACTCATTTATTTATGCATGCAACCATCATCTCATCACTGCAGACACAGCAAATTAAAAGCATGTTCCCCTCGTTTGCTTAGCACTGAACGATCTGCCCTCTACTATATGCATATACTGCTTCAGCTGTGCCAGAGTGGGGCATTTCTGCATGTATGCACGTATGCAGGGGAGGAGAAACTAGTCCCCCCAGAGAGTCAAAGCAGGGGCACTTTCCAGTTGCATATTGTTATTACCTCCAAATCTGGAAACTTAAAACGACCAATCCCTCAGGGCCGGGAAGTGGAAGTATAGTGGGCAGTGTAATTGGTTTTGCACGTGGTGGGCCTGGCACCCCATATGGTCCCTCGATGCCACCAGGAGGGATCCCGGAGTGCACAGTCAGGAGTTAGACTTGAGCACCGGAGGGTTTGGCTCCTCACATCCTCACAAAACCCAAATAAATAGCCTACAAACCCTCCTGGTTCTGTGGGCAGGCTGTTTCCAACTGTACGACACTTCCCTGGCTCAAGCCTCGGTACCGAGGCTGGAACCTCTGTGGGTTTCCTCACTTGCCCCATGCTTGGATGAGTGCCAGGCTCAGGCAGCCTCTCCAGAGGGTTATCCTGCACTCCCTAACAGCATGCAGCCTTGGCAACGACCAAATCTGTGCATGGCCACTCAGGACTCCAAAACAAGCACTCTAAGAGGGAAAGTGAAGTCTGTCCATCTCGAAGGCTCACTTTCGCCTTCTCCATCGTGAGATCAAAGTAGTCCTGGACTCTACCACACTTCAAGAGGAAGGGGAATTTGATTTCATCTAAGGCCAGGGGGCCAGAGCCCCCTAGATCTAACCCCTACTCCCGCCGGCACCTCAGGGGCAGATAAAAACAAATTTCTTACATAAAACGAGTGAATGGCCATTTGGTTTCTCAGAAATGGCTCACTGGATGCTTTTTCAATGATTTCAGTATCCTGTTCACAAGTAAAGCTGAGTAACAGTTTTCGTCCCCTGGCTGTGCTACTGTCCATCCCTAAGGAGGTTCTGTTGGGGGCAGGAGGTGTGGAAGTCACACCCAGGGTCACTCAGGGGCTGCTCCTGGCTCTGTGTTGAGGGGTCACTGCCCGGCAGCCTCAAAGGGTCTTAACTCCTCTGGACTATCTCTCTGGTCCTTACGAAGGAGTTTTGTTTTGAGGCCACACTTGGTAGTGTTCAGGGCTCCTGATTCTGTGCACACACTCCTGGCGGGGGTCAGGGACCATAAGAAGTACTGAAGTCAAACGGGCAAACACCCTGCCCACTGAACTGTCACTCTAGCCCCTCTAAGGAGTTGTTGTTGGTTTTCTCTTTTTTTTTGGGGGGGGGGGTTTGGTTTTTGGGCCACACCTGGCAACGCTCCAGGGTTACTCCTAGCTCTGCATTCAAGAATTACCCCTGGTAGTGCTTGGGGGACCATATGTGATATTGGGGATCACTGCATGTAAGGCAAGCACCCCACCAGCTGTACTACTGCTCTGGCCTCACCCCACAAGGAGTTTCTAAGGAATAGGAATAGCCGTATCTCCACAACACAGGCATGAAAAGATAACCGAACACAATCACTTACAAGTATGTTACACTATACTAGCCAGCAGCTTTTCATAGAACATGTCAAAATGATAAAAAGGTTACAAAATTTCAGGGGGCTGGAGTGATAGTACAGTAGGTAGGGTGATTGCCTTGCACGCAGCAACCTGGGTTTGATCCCTGGCATCCCATATGGTCCCCCAAGTTTCATCAAGAGTGATCCCTGAGCACAGAGCCAGGACTAAACCTTGAGCACTGTCGAATGTGGTCCCCAAACTGATAAAAAACAAAACACCCTGGGGCTGTAAGGATAGCACAGTGGGTAGGGCTTTTGCCTTGTACTTGGCCAACCCGGGTTCAATTCCCAGCATCCTGAGCACTGCCAGGAGTAATTCCTGAGTGCAGAGCCAGGAGTAACCCCTGTGCATCACCGGGTGTTACCCAAAAAGCAAAAAAAAAAAAAAACCAAAAAACAAAAACAAAAACAAAAAAACCCAAAAACCAAAAAACCAAACCAAATCAAAACAAAAAAACACCCTAAAACCAAAACGAGAATATGGAATTAACAGAATTATAATTTAAAGTCAAGTTTATTTAATAAGTGAAAATACTTAACACTATTGAAACATACATTAAAAAATGATTAAGGCAGAAATCATTTTATACATTTTTAAATGTGAAAATTTAAATTCCCAGTGATGCTCAGGGCTTATTCCTGGTTCTATGCTCAGGGATCATACTGAGCTCCTGGCAGAGCCTAGGGGTCGATGTGTGGTGCTGGGGATTAAACCCGTGTCAGCCACATGTACGGCAAGTATCTTACCCACTTTCCTGTCTCTTTAGCCCCCGAAATCTTTTTTAAATAAACGTTTTATTTTGGTTTTTGGGCCATACCCAGTGACATTCAGGGTTTCCTCCTGGCTCAGCACTCAGAGATCACACCTGGCAGCGCTCAGAGGACCCTTCAGGATGCTGGGCATCAAACCAGGTTTGGCTGTGTGCAAGACAAATGCCCTATCTCCAGTACTTTAACATACTTTTAGCACGTGGAGGTGATTTGACACCTTATACTTTTCCAACAGTTGGGAATCCTGAACTCACAAGGATTTTCTGAATATTGCTCCACTGTATCGAAGTAAAGGCACTAGTGTAAGTTTACATTTGCTGAACATCATACAAGTAGTTTCCAAGACTGGTCAACGACTCTTAAGTCATTCTAGGAGGTAGTTCTGCAATTCTTCTGGTTTTATAAACAGGGAAAATAAGCCTTTGTGCCAGGGCAAGAGGTTTGGGTCAAACCTGGTGGTGCTTAGGAGTCTTCCCTGGCTCTGTGTTGAAGTGTCAGGCCAGGCAGAGCCCGGGAGTTCACAGGGGGCAGGAGATTGAACTAGGGTTGGCTGCTTGCAAGGCAAGTGCCTTAGTCCTTGTTAAGGTCAAGCCTAACTAGAAACTTGGTGACACATTTAAGGTTCCTCTCTGGTCAGCCTACTCCAGACTACTGTAGAATAAGGCAGCTAAAATGATTACAGGAACACAGGCTTAAACACAGTAATGCTATCATTTCATCTAAGAAATTAAAAAAAAAAGTCAGCTGTGACTTGTTGAGATGTTTCTGGAGCTTAATAATATGAGCTCCTGGTGGCATAAGTGAGGTGTGTTTCTAGTTGTGTAATAGTGGGCAAGTATTGACCTTTCTGGGTTTTAATTTCCTCATCAATAAGACAGTGATTACAACAGAATATGCTTCATTGAGTTATTAGAATTAATAAGTTGAATGTGTTAAACTCTCTAAGAAATGAAATAAGTATAAAATACTAAAAAGTTTACTATAACTTTCTTTTCCTGAAGAAAAAATATTTAGAAAGTAGCTACAATTAAGAATAAGATCTTTGGGGCCTGAGTGATAGTATAGTGGGTAGGGCGCTTGTCTTGCATGTGGTCCATCAACAGCAGTGTGGCTAATCCAGGAGCAATTCCTGAGTGCAGAGCCAGAAATAACCTGGGCATCGCTGGGTGTGATCAATCCCCAACCAAAAAAAAAAAAAATTGTTAAAACTTAGGTTAAAATGATTCAGAACATTATAATATGAACTGCAAATTCTCAGGTTTTAGCATTTCTGAATCACTTTAGAAATAAAGTTGGAAGCTTGGGGAAACTGGCATATATATCTCATAGAGGCTGTCTTAACTGACAAAATATAGAAATGGGGACCAGAGCGACACTAGAACAGGTAGGACATTTGCCTTGCATGTGGCAAGGTTTGGTTCCAGCATCCTAAATGGTCCTCCCAGACACTGCTAAGAGTGATTCCTAAACCAGGAGTCAGACCCGAGTACTGCTGGGGGTGGCCCAAAAACCAAAAAATCACCCCTCCCCCCAAATGTAGAAATAACAACCAAATGCAGTACTTTTCCCACAGGTATTCATCGCAAAGATTCTCATCATTATACAAGGGCAATTAAGCCTCAATTCACAAGGTACTGATGAGACAAACACTTGACCATCACGTTGTTTCCAATACTCACACTAGAGTTGGCGAAAATTGAATTTGAATTGGCTGCAGAATATCCTGCATTAGTCAAGTCATCATTGCTCTGCAAAGGTACAAATTCAATAGTGATTACTAAGCTATAAAGGAGGATGTGCAATGTACATCTGTGATACTCTAAAAAGTACTTACAGATTTATTACTAGGTCCATGTAGAAAATAGTTCAATGCTTGTGGGTCTCTAGAAAACAAAAAGGAAAACAAATAAATACATGACATAGCTAGGGTTCCTTTGGCTCATAAGGTAATAATTTCTCTCCCTATTTCAAAACAGTTTCATTAGCAGTACTTTTGCTTTTGTTCTGGGCCACAGCTGGTGATGCTCCAGGATCTACAAGTGGCTATGCACTCAAGCAGTGCCCAGGATAACATTTGGGATGCTAGAGACTGAACCAGGGTCGTCCACAGGCAGGGCAAGCGCCCTACCCACTGTACCACTGCTTCGGCCCAGGCAGCTCTATATTTTATTCCTCTGATGTCGTTCCATTTTATACTATCACTCATTAGTGCCACTGGAAATTTGTCACAATGTAAGTTGAATAAATTATTACCTAATTATGATCCCTGTATCAACTGATCCAGGTCTCTCTGTCTCCCTATTCTTTCTCTGATTCCATTTTTATTATTCATTTAGGTTTGGGGGCCACTGCCAGCAGTGCTCAGGCGCCTCTCCTAACTCCCTGGGTGGGGGCTGCTCCCTGTGGTGCTCCAGGGGATCAGGTGGCTCCAGGGGTTGGATGCCAGCCTCCTGGTGTAAACCATGAGTTCGTGTCCACTGAGCCACCTGGGTCTTATGGTGATTTGTTTTAAATGGAAAAAAGAAAACAAATCACTCTGGTTATTTGTTTGAATGTTTATTTTTGGGCCACACCGGGTGATGCTCAGGGCGGGCTTACTCCCTCCTGGCTCTGCACTCTCAGGAATCACTCCTGGCGTGCTCAGTGGACTCTATGGGGTGCTGTGCACTGAACCCAGTTTGGCTGTGTGCAAGCCAAGTGCCCCGGGGTGGTACTCTGTGGTACTATGGACCCAGTCCCCTCCCCGCTCTATTGTAACTGGCTTCTTAGGCTGGTGGTGCAACCAATCTGACACACTAGTTCTACCCTGATTTTGGAAGGAGTATCTTACCCAATAAGATCAAGGAGACACGAGTCATCATCATCATCCATGACAACTATAAGGAAAAAAAAAATAAGAAAGCATGATTTCAGCAATGCCGAGGAAAGCCAGCACAAAAATATCCCTTGCGCTTTCCTGGTAAATACTAAACTGATGTGAGCCTTCCCCTAATTGGCTACTATGAGTGTGACATCAAACGCTGCTGGGGTCGCCGGTCTGATCAAGTATTCAATTGAAGTTGCTTTTCCTGAACACAAATCCTTAACTTAGGAGCCAAAGAGAGAGGCAGACAAACCCACAGACAGCTGGTGGCGGCCCCCTCACACGCAGTGTCCCGCGGGAGCCGCAGGCTGGGCACGGTGACGTCCTCAACATGTACAATGAACAAAGAGCGACGGGAAACATTTGTTTTAGGAAAATCTCCCCTGGGTCCAGAGGTCTCTGAAGTCCGTGCCCGGCTGTTTCCTCTCATGCTGAGCTTGAGTTCTGGCCACATTTCGGCTCTCTTTAAAAAGGGAGCAACAAAAGCCAGTTCCCTCTCCCGTTGGTGGCCAAAGGAGCCACCAAAGTGGCAGGCAGCACAACTCCGGGCACCCAACACGCTCCCAGGTTCCTCCTTCAACACAGCACTGCCGGCGGTTCGGTTCCAAATAATCTAGAGCCCAATGCTGGAATCTTTAAACTAGATGATCTGAAGCCAAATTTGGTGAAGCCCCGCTCGGGGCCCTGTGCTCCCTCTCTCCTCGGCCTCCGAGAGCACCAGGCCGGCGCACTGTGTGTGCAGAGGCGGTTAACAGCCACACACTGTGTAAATTCCAAGAGCAGTTCTCCCCGGCCTCTCCCTCCCCCGAGATCCAGTCAACTTACACTAGTGATCCGGCACCTGGCAACCCAGCTTCGCACCCATTTCGAGCCATGCGTGGAATAATTTACATCACGGAATGCCCGGGCCAAGAGTTCTGGAGCCGTTGGAAAGGACAGTTGTGAACGGCAGTTGGACGCAGGAATGAAATCCTGAAGAGATGCCCGGCAGAGGGACACGCCCCATGGAGGCAGAAAGGGATGGTTTCTGCCGAGTGTTTCTGCTCCGTTAAAACTGCCTTCTCCGCTCCTTTTTCCCCAAACTTCCCGTCCCAGCAAGTCACAAGGCCAAACAAGTTTGACCTCGACTCCAGCTGCCTGGAAGGAAACCTGCTTTCCCAGGGAAGGGTCTGGAAGAGGTAAGTGGCCCCTGATTCCCTGATTGGGGTGTGAGGGTTGTGTGAACTCCTCCAGCGGCTGGATGATGCAAGTGATCACAATTACTGGAGTGGAACTTCAGGGAAGAGGGCAGCTGATCAAAGCTTTGCCCTATCCTATAACTGGGAGAGGGGCAGCTGGCAGGGGCCGGAATGATGTGGAGCTCCCAGGGCCCATTAGCAGGCGGTACTACCTTGATACGGCTTTGACAAATGGAAGAACAGGAAGGGGAAAAAAAATATGAGAAAAGCAGCATCACACAGACTGAGAGTCCAAAAGTCTGGGTAAGGTCTCCCTTAAGCCCTGACAGCATTTGCAGCAGAACTGCCTTGGCCAAAGCTTACTGTACCACGGGCTGCCTTCCCCCACCAACCCCAGACATCATAATCCCCTGGAATAACCGAGGCCTTGACGATAAACGACGGAGCCTGTCAGAAGAGGGCCACAATATCCTTTGTAAATTTGTTTTTTATTGACTTATTTTGTTGTTTGGGTCTCACTGGTGGTGCTGAGAGCTTACTCCACCTGAGCCCGGGGTCACTCCTGGCAGGCCTTAGGGGACCACATGTGATGCAAGGCAAGCACTGTACCTCCTATACTTTCTCTCTCTCCATCCCCCCAAATCTATTATATATTTGTGGTTCTAAGGTCATATCTGGTGGTGGTCAAGGCTGACTCCTGGGTCTGTGCTCAGAGATCACTCCTGGAGGGCTCAGGGGACCATGTGGGATGCCAGGGACCAAATCCCAGTTGGCTGTGTGCAAGGAAAGAGCCCTGTCCACTGCTCCATTGCTCCAGTCTCCCAAATACAGTTTTTAGAGTCTTAGAGTCTCTGGAACAAACTGACAACAAATGCGGCCCACTGCCATAACCAGCTCTGCTTCCTGCGCTCCTCATGGCCAGCTCCTCTGGCGGCAGGGGAGGAGGCCGGGTGCTAATAAGCCATGTGACATCGTCACCCCACCCAGGCCTTCGCGCACAGGACAAATCAAATAAAAAAAATAACGCCTTTCTGACGTTAAGCAGTTTCAAATTTTAAAAGTTCAGTCCTTAACGGAGCCTATTTCTATAGTTCTTCTTCCTTGATCAAAGTAAACAGAACAATTTAGAGTTGTACAGTGATTCTTTTTTTTTGGGGGGGTGGGGGGAGGCCATGGGGTGGGGGAAGTAGTTTAGCCACAGTCAGTAGTGTTTAGGGGTTACTCCTGAATCAGTGCTCGGGGATCACTCCTGACGGTGCTCAGGGGACCTGTGGTGCTGGGGATCAAACCTGGCTCCTATAGGCAAAGCATGTGGCCCAGCATATTGAGGACCACAGGAAATGACTATGACTCTCAACTAAAAAGACAAGCTGAGACAGCTTTCACAAAGGAATGAATGAATGACTCAAAATCACGAGTTTAAGTTTCTTAGTTTATTTAGTTTGGGGGCCACACCCAGTGGTACTCAGGGCTTACTCCTGGCTCTGCACTCAGGAATCATTCCTGGCAGGCTCAGGGGACAATATGGGGTGCCGGGGAATCAACCAGGGCCAATGGCATGCAAGGCAAATGCCCCACGCACAATGCTCTCCATATGGCTCCTGTTCCTTAATGGTAACCACCGTGGAAACACTAAATGGACTTCTGGCAATACATACATTTGCTTTTTTGTGTTTCAGCAACATCTTATTATGACATCTTATTATCTCATTCCTACTTTGGATAAACTGGCAGGCTACCGAATGTAACCTGCCCACACGGCAGAGTCTGGCAAACTCCCCGTGGTGTACCCAATATGCCAAATACCAGTAACAATGATGGGTCTCATTCTCCTAACTCTGAAAGAGCCTTGAATCTGGCACTTTTCTAAAAATCTCAGGGCTAGGACGAAGGAGATGCTACTGGGGCCTGCTCGAAGCAACCGACGAATAACAGGATGGTCGTGATCGTGATCGTTTCAGCTAGTGGTACTTAGGGGACTAGTGTCGGGGACTGAGCCCAATCTTCTGCATGCAAAGCGCATATGCTCAGCCTATTGAGTCATCCTTTCAACTTCAAGAGATGTAGTTCTTGGAAAGATTAAAAACTATTTCCTGGACAAACACAACAAAGCATGACAGCCCCCTCAGTAAGAACTGTTTATGACAGGATTTGCCGATAGTTATCACAGAATGCTGATGAGCACAACATTCAGAAGGACACCTGACGTCCCTCAAACACGGAAAGCAAGATCCCAGGAGCAGGCTAATGACTGGAGTGCTTGCTTCGCAGGTGGCAGTCCTGGCTTTGATCTGGGGATTGGACAGAGGCTCCCAAGTGACCTCCAAGCACTGAGCCAGCAGTAGCTCCAGAGTGCTGTGGGTTATGCCCCCAAACCACCGCAATAACAATAAAAACAAGAGTAAGATTTTTTTTTTTTTTTTTTTTTTTGGTTTTTGGGTCACACCCGGCGATGCTCAGGGGTTACTCCTGGCTCATGCACTCAGGAATTGCTCCTGGCGGTGCTCGGGGGACCATATGGGGTGCTGGGAATCGAACCTGTGTCGGTCATGTTGGCTGCGTGCAAGGCAAACGCCCTACCCGCTATGCTATCGGTCCAGCCCCAAGAGTAAGATATTTTTAATGTGAAGAAATCACTTTGGCCCTAGAGGCTGACAAATTTAATGACCCTCCCCCCAAAAAAGTTTTATACAGTTAAAGACTAAAAGAAGAAAAAAGAGCAGACTTTTAAAAATCACAAAGGAGGGGGCACGTGCCTTGAATGCAGACAACCTGGGCTCAAATCCCTGATACTTTATCTGGTCCCATGAGCACCACCAGGAGAGATCTTTTAGCGCGGAGTCACTTGTAAGCCCTGAGCAGCAAACAGTGTGTCTCCAAAAACAAAAACAGAAACAAATAGAAAAAACACAAAGTATTTTTCTTTCTAATACATGAAGAATTCTTATTAAGAAAAAAAGCTATCCACTCTGCAGAAAAACAAAGGTTAAGAAAAATCCCTTCATGAAAACAAGACGGACAAGGGCTGGAGCAATAGCACAGTGGGGAGGGGGTTTGCCTTGCTCTCGGCGAATCCGGGTTCAATTTCCAGCATCCCTTATGGTCCCCCAAGCACCTCCGGGAATAACAGTAATTCCTGAGTGCATGAGCCAGGAGTAACCCCTGTGCATCACCGGGTGTGACCCAAAAAGCAACAAAACAAAACAAAACAGAAAACAAAAACACAAGACAGACAAGAAGTCTCCTTAAATCTGTAAAAATAACTTCATGAGGTCAGAAAGATAGGAGATAGATAAGGTGTTGCCTTGCATGCAGTTAACCTGACTTCAATCCCTGGCACCCCATATGATCCCTGCCAGGAATGAGCACAAAGCCAGGAGTCTGAACACTGCTGGGTGTTGCCCCCAAAACAAAAACAAAAAAACAGACCAAAAAAACCCCAACAACAATAAAAACAAAAAATAATATCCATCTAGTTACTGGTTCAGCAAGTTTGTAAAAACTTGTATGCCATGGGTAGGGGTTTCAGGTTTCTCTTAGGGGCTGGAAGTGGAAAGGATGTGGAAAGAAAGTAATTATACCCTTGAAAAAGGTTAATTTAGTAGTAAATTATGGTGACAGTATTACTTCTTCAATATATAGCAAGGTATCATATATATATACAGATATATATATATATATATATATATATATATATATGTCACTGTCCTCCTGTTGTTCATCGATTTGCTCAAGCGGGCAGCAGTAACGTCTCACAACAAATTGTGAGACTTGTTGTGAGACTTGTTGTTACTGTGTTTGGCATATCGAATATGTCACGGGTAGCTTGCCAGGCTTTGCTGTGCAGGCGAGATATTCTCGGTAGCTTGCCGGGCTCTCCGAGAGGGGCGGAGGAATCGAACTCGGGTCAGCCGTGTTGGCCGCATGTAAGGCAAACACCCTACCCGCTGTGCTATCGCTACAGCCCAGTAGTAAATTATATCTCAAAAAAATTTTTTTAACCATAGACATCCAGAAAGAGAGAGAGAGAGTGAGTGGGTCACAGTTCACCCACTCCGGGATTTGACAAGGCCGTTCATAATTCTCCTGTGCTGGACAAACTTAACCCGGAAAGCGCATGGCCAGAGGAAGGAGAAAGGTGCATAGGGTGTGTGTGTGTCAGACAGATTCACTGAGTGTGTGGAGACCATGTCCACATGTGCTTGTCAACCAGAAACTATCTGGGTAACCCCATAAAGCAAGCTGCTTCTCAGTACCCACTCGTCACGTGTGGGTCTACTGTAAAAATAAATAGAGCCGTCGGAGAGACAGTTGATCATATGTCTATATGCAGGAAGCCCAGGTTCAAGCCTCAGCACTGCATGGTCTCCGTACCCCACCACAGAGACTCCCTACCCAACCCAATCACAGAGCGGGGAGTAGCTCCTGAGCTCCACTGGGTGCGACCCCGAAACTAAGGAAACCAAGGAGAGGAAGACCCTAGAAGCTCCAGGGCCTCGAGGCAGGTTCACTCCACTTAACCACACATATCGGTAACATATCCAGGGCTGGTGAGACCCAAAGTATAGGCTTGGCATGGGCGAGGCCCCAGAATTGATCCCTAGCACTGCATGAGCCCAAAGCACGAATGGGAGGTGGGGGTCCTGGTGGTCCCCAGCACTGCTCAGAGCTTCTTTCTGTTTTTTAAAGTGTTTGTTCTGTCTTGGAGATATCACTCTCACCAGGCACATAGGCCTAGATTGGAGGTACTTTTTTTCAGTCCTTTAAAAGATATTGCTACGCTCTTTTTGCTTATACGATTGCAAAGAGAAGTCAGATAGAATTCCTACATTTTCCCTTTCTACCTATGACTTCTCCCACTTCTGTTGCACTGGACTGACCCTCTGCCCGACTGCCCAAGTAGTACTAGGAGTGGCCCAAGACCCAAGACCCTCTGAACATTGCTTAGAAGGACCCACACTCAAGTAATAATCTCTGTCAGATAAAGAAATAGGGACTGGAGAGATAGTACAGTGAGGAAGGAGCTTATTTTGCACGCAACTGATCTGAGTTCAATCCCTGGTACCCCATACAGTTGTTCTCTTTTTTCCTCACACTTTTCTCTTTACTGTCAAAATATGATGGTATTAAAGTTCAAGAGGTATCGGGTTGGTGTTTGGGTGGTCTCCAGTGCTTTGGGGGAAGACAGAAGCGGGGGACCAGGAATGGGTCCCTGAGCACAGAAGGAGAAAGTAAACCCTGAGCACAAGTGGATGTGGCCCCCAGACTAAAAGCAAACAAACATCATTCAGATGAAAGATTTCAAAGACCCCCTAAGGTATTGTGTGTGTGTGTGTGTGTGTGTGTGTGTGTGTGTGTGTGTGTGTGTGGCTTTTTGGAGTTGCTCCTGGCTCTGCACTCAGGAATTCCTTCTGGCAGTGCTCAGGAGATACTGGGGATTAAACCTGGTCGGCCACATGCAAGGCAAATGTCCTAAGGCCCCCAAGGTAGAGACAAGGATATATTCAGTATATGTGTGTGTGTGTGTTTGTGTGTGTGTGAATCAATTCCTGAGCCCCATTCATGTGGGGCGTGTACCCTACCACTGAGCCATATCCCCCTAATCCCCAACCCCCATCCCCACCAGAAGAGAGAAGGAAGATGCTAAGTTATTAAAATGTCTTTTGAGTGGGCTGGGGAAGTAGTACGGGAGGTAAGGCACTTGCCTTGTGTGCAGCTGACCCCAGTTTGGTCCCTGGCTGTGTACGGTCTTCTATGCCGTCACTCTGACTCCTGGATCTGCACACAGGGATCACTGTTGGTAGGGCTCAGGGGACCATATTGTGTGTCGGGGATTAAACCTGAGTCAGCAGCATGCAAAAGAAGCACCGTATCTGCGTACTCTTTCTCCAGCCCTACAATTTTTTTGTTATTTTCTTCATATGCTTCTATTTTCTTTTTCTAAAAACATATGAAAATGATGACTAACAAATGAAAACTTTAGAAGACAACCAGCCGTCAGTATTAGAGGCTCTCTTACCAATATACAAAAAATTAATTTGGTATAGTATCAGTTCATGCCATAATTTGTAGTCATTTACAGACACAGATTTCTCTAAAAGGCATTTAGGTTAGCAGAGAACATGGAGGAATTTTTTTTTTAAGCAGTCATACTATGGAATGGTAATATGTGTCCTCTGTCTGTACTGCTTTTTAACATTTTTATCCGTACATTTATAATTTTCGATTCATTCCATTAAGGCAATCCAGATTTCCATCTGGTTTCATTTTTCTCATTCCTAAATATTTCCTTTAGTTGTTATTTGGGGTGGGGGTGGGGAGTGGGCAGAGAGATGTGAGATGTGTTGCTATGAACAATTTCAGCTTCTATACAGATTTTTTTTGGGGGGCTTTTGGGCCACCCTGGTTGTGCTCAGGGGTTCCTCCTGATTCTGCACTGAGGAACTACTCCTGGCATGCCTGGGGACCATACGGGATGCTGGGGATTGAACCCAGGTTGGCCACATGCAAGGTAAATTGCCTTATCTGCTGTACTATCACTCCACCCAGGTTTTGTGTGTCTTTTAAAGTGTCTTTGAAACACTACTCTCACCAGGAATGTGAGTCTAGATTGGAGGTGGTTTTCTTTCAGTCCTTTAAAAGATATTACCACACTGTTTTTGCTTACACTATTGCAAAGAGAAGTCAGCTAGAATACCAAGCTTTATTTTGTATCGATGTCTTCTCTCACTGCTGATGCATTAAAGATTTTTTCTCATGATGACTGATTTTAAGTAATTTGATTATGATATCTTACCATAGTTTGTCTTGTTTAGTTGGTTTGTATTTTTAAAATACTGCTATTAATTCAGGTTCACAAACAAAACCTCCAGGTTCTGTAGACTTACAGTTTTCCCCCAATTTAGAAAACCGTGATCCATTACTTGTTAATTTTTACCCTTTTTTCTCCTCAGGGAACCCACTTACATGGCAGGATGAGGATGCTGGAAGTTAGCCCACAGCTGACTAATGCTCTCTTTGTCCTTTTCTACCTTTTCTCTCTGGGCTTTTTTTTCAGATAGTCTCTATCGCTGTATGTTCCAGTGCACTATTCTTTTCTTCTGTGTTCTTTAATCTGCTTTTAATCTCATCCAATGTATCCTTATTTCCAAACTCTATAGCTTCCAGCTCCAGATGTTTCATCTTTTATGTATCCTCCAACACACCTTCAGGATCTATGGTCACTCCTTGAGCTTCTGCAAAATAGGGATAACTTTTTTTTTTTTTTTTGCTTTTTGGGTCACACCCAGCAATGTACAGGGGTTACTCCTGGTTCATACACTCAGGAATTACTCCTGGTCGTGCTCAGGGGACCATATGGGATGCTGGGAATCGAACCTGGATCAGGCCGCGTGCAAGGCAAACACCCTCCCAGCTGTGCTATCACTCCAGCCCCGAGGGATAACTTTTGAATGTCCTGCCCTACTAATTCTGTCACCGGGATCATTTCTGGGTCCTTTCCCCATGGCTGTTTTTCTTCCCCTCACTCTGGTTTGTATTTTCCTACTTCTCTACAGGCCTGGTAATTCTCCACTGGATACCTCAGACTATTAAGCACTGAGACTTTTCTGCTGTTGCCCCGACAGGTACCTGCTTCGTGTCGGTGAGAGTCTCTTGTGAAGAGCTGCTCTGGAAGCTTGTGAACTCTACAGCCCCCATGCAGGGCTTGCCCTCCTGGCTAACATGCTCCCTTTCCAGCACTTGACTGCATGTCTCGGGAAGCACAGGAATTTCTGAGCTCCAGCTGAGGGACAAAAACCATTCCCTGTCCTGTTTGAGCCCAAAGTTCATTTCCTTGATCCCTTTCCAGTGGCTCTTTCCCAGGGCTTGAGCAATCCCCTTCCCTACGGGTTCCTGGCTGCAGAGCTCAGAGACACGGCAGCTGCCAAGGCCACTCTCTGTGGGGCGTGCTCCTCCCCAGGACGCTACCCTGTAGACTTTTGGCCACCTGAACCTCCCTGCAGCTCCTCAGCGCAGCACAGAAGCATTACCAGACTCTATCTAGGTGCCTGCTTGCCTTGCAAGAGCCCAGCACCTCTCTCCCCACTGTAAGCTGGGGCCATCATGGGGCTTAACTCGCTTTTTTCCACTTCTCTGCGGTCACTGCCTTGGGCCGCTTGGGAGTCAATGTGAAGAACCACTGTGTACACACATTGCCGGCTACACTGCATCTTGTGTCAGTGAAGCCACATCTCAGTGTGAGCCACTGGTGGTAAGTGTCGGCAACCGCATCAACATGTCTGAGGGGCTGGGACAGGGCGTAGTGGTGGAGGGTGCACTTGCCTCACACACAGAGGCCGTGGGGTCAAGCCCTGATACCACAAAACAAAGCAAAAACCCCAAATGTTATTTGACGTATTTTATTCTCTTTTTCAACCTAGAAAAATATTTTAAGCTATTTAAGCTATTTTTAAACTTTTTTGACAGAAAAATAAATACAACCCATTAATTCACCTTGACTGCAAAGCCTTTTTTTTTTTTTCTTTTTCTGATTTTCGGGCCATCCCCAGTGGTGCCCAGGGCTTACTCCTAGTGGTGCTGGGGGTCGGGGGGTGGGGAGGGCCGGACTGGTATCTGTGGGCCCCAAGAACTTAATTTCAGAAGAGAGAAGAGAAAAATGCGACAATTCATTACAATGAAATGTGAAAGCTAGAGGTTTTGGCAGCCAAATGCCTTTTTAAGTGAAGTCACTGAGTTTTTGTGGAATAATAATGGCATTCTGCTAAAACACTACTTAGACTTTCACAATTATACCCACTTATAATGAAAGGAAGCTGTCAGACTCATTATGGATTAACTCTGAGTTTTTCAGAGATTATTCAACCCAGAACTTCTTCCCTTTAGTCATAAGCAAAGCCTTTAAGCATGGGGGATGGGTACAAAAGACCAAGAAACACCCAGTCAGAAGCGAAGATCAAAAGCACAGTGGGTAGACATGTGTCTTGCACGAAGCCTACTAGGGTTCCCCGCGGTGGCCCCCCAAGTCTTGCCAGGAGCGATCCCTGAGCATAGAGCCAGGAGTAAGCCCTAAGCGCAGCCAGGTGTGGCCCCCAAACAAACACCCCAAAAAAGAAAAAGAAAAATAAAAGAAACGGGAGGAAAACTTTCATTCTGGAATCTGCCGCATCACAACTTGGGGGTGTGTGATTCCTTTTTCAGACTCCACGGGATTCCTCCCACCTCTCTGCTTTCACATTTCCTAAGTAAAACTACTTTAATACACACACACACACACACACACACACACGAATCAGAGAATTCATTAGAGTGAGAAAAGATGAACTTAGTGTAGGTTTAAGACTTTTTAGTTCAATCCATGAAGTACAAAATTGGAAGACTTGGAAGTTGCTTTGTATACAGCAAAAGAATTAAAGTGATCCAGTCAGCTAAACCATGTCAAAACATGAGGGAAAGAGCTACCAACCTTGGGGGTTCAGGGAGAAATCTGATAAAATTTACAGAACCGGGGACACTCTGGGGGAGAACACTGAGTTTGGAAGCCAAAGGGTTAGCTGTGGGCAGGGGTATAGGCTGTCACGTGTTACTGACATTCTCCGACCTTCCAGGGCTGCTTTCCCATCCCTCGGTGATGATGTTGGCAGCCACACCAGCGATTTTTGGTATTTTGAAGCCATGGAGACTGAACCCAGGGTCATCACAAAGCATGTGCTCTGCCTAAGACAACCTCCCCAGCCCTACTGCAGTGGCTGTTCAATTCAGTGGCTGTGAGGTGCGGTGTGCCCAGCAGCTGTGGGGAGATCCTGAGGGTGAGAGCCGGATCTCCAACTCCCCTTCACCTCCGAGTCAGCTGGGAGAGAAAAGCTTGGAAGGCCATTCAAACTTATACCAACCCAGAATTCAATGCAGCGTTTTTTTTCTCCTGTGAAGGAACGACCACAAAGGGTGGTCAATCTGAAAATGGAAACACAGAAATATTTGAAGTCCAAAACAATTATTCCAGTGAGCAAGAGGATAGTACTAGACAATGCTCAATGGTCTGTAAGACACTTAATGTGAGACTCAGGGAATAGTGATAATGACCCTGCTTTCACTGATGAGCACACCACTGACCATAAAGATCTTGTTTCTTAAACTGGGCACTGAGAAAATAATCTTGGGTGGTCTGAGCTCTCAAGTTTGGGAAACAGTGACAGATCCTAAAACTTTCCAGAAATGCCCATGCTTTAAAAAAAAGAAAACAGAGGCTGGAGTGATAGTACAACAGGTAGGGCGTTTGCCTTGCATGCAGCCGGCCCGGGTTTGATTCCCAGTATCCCATATGGTCCCCTGAGCACCGCCGCCAGGAGTAATTCCAGAGTGCATGAGCCAGGAGTAACCTCTGTGCATCGCCAGGTGTGATCCAAAAAAGTAAAACAAAACAAAACAAAAAACCCACATACAAACCCACCTCAGCACTGACCAAAATTCTGCACAGCGGATTTGCCAAACAGTTCTCAACATACCCAACAGAGAAGCGACAGAAGACCATGACTGTTGTCTGACTGACGCAAAGACAGTGCTGGTGAAAGTATTTCCGGACCAGTCTTCATGCTCCCTCTAATCACCACCGAGAGTCTCACATGAAGCCGGGTGGCTAGGAGGGTCCCAGGCCAAACCAAAGGAAAGCACCGTCTATGTTACTGAGTGAGTTCCTTAAGTCTTTGTTGCATCTGAGGTGCTTGAGGTAAGCTCTGAGAGCCCTGTGCTGTGGGAGCACTTGCCTGCCCATTCCATCACGCACCACAGAAGGGAAGAACTCTGGGGAGTAAATGGGAAGCTCAATCATACTGGAATAAAAAGCTGATAGCTGTTTGGTTTTGCTTGGGGACCACGTTCAAGCAGTAATGGGATCAGACTCCCAACTCTGTACTCGGAGGTTGCTCCTGAGGGGGCTTTGGGGCTGAAACTCAGACCTCCTCATGCAAATCATGCACTCGGCCTGTTGGACGATCTCTCTGATCGTCAGACTGCAAATCTGACTCTTACTAATAGGCTGTGGCCCAGTTTTACATAGCAACTCTCAGAAGCAGAAACCTTGTCACAGCCATCTTCCTAACTCTATCAAAAAGCATCTAAATTGGTCTAATGAATCCTGACAAAATATACAGGGGTTTAAATATAGGGCAGTTGCGTACACTGTGAAGGTTATGCTCTCGGGACCAGAGAGAGAATACAGGGGCTAAGCTGTTTGCCTTGCATGTGGCTGACCAGGACTTGGACCCCGAGTACCACCAAGAATGATTCCTGAGCACAGAGCCAGAGTGTAATCTCTGCAAACTCACAGTAAAACATGTCCTTAAAGACCATCTACAATAAAAAACACTAGATTAAGCCTAATAAAGAAATGTACTACCACTTAAAGAAATGTATTACCACTTAAAGACCATTCAGGATGAGAATTTTGCAATTCTTGATGAATTACAAATGTGACATTCTGTTAAACTTTTAAATGTGAAAACTATTTTGTCAGGGGTCCATAGTTCCCACTCTTCCTTCTCATCAAGTATCATTTCTTCCTTTTTCATTACCAAATTTACACTTATTTACATCAGAATGTTGAGTCTCCCAGGACAGAGTTCTGGTCTGTTCACTGAACCTCAGGATGCAGAACAGCACCTGGCACAGGAAAGTTGCTCACTGGATGGGGACGTGGCTGGCCTGCGCATGTGAGGTGCTGGGCTCATTGCAAGCACTGCAGGTTCCACCAAGCACTCTGCTTGCAGTAGCATCCCCACTCACTACCACCACGTTTGACCCTAAAGTACATACAAACAAAAAAAGAGCTTGATAAAGAGCCCTCACTTCGTTTTAACTAATATAAAGACACAGAAGGCACCATAATGATTTGATTCATGTTTACACTACAAAATGACTTTCACAAGGAAATTAACACATCATTATCTTTTTGTGTGTGTATGTGTGTTGGGGGTGGGGCCTGGGATTGAACTGGGGGTCTCATACACAAGGCAAGTGTTCTATCCCTGAGTTACATCCCCTGCTCCAGTTATCACTGTGTGTGTGGGGGGGGGGGTAAGAACATTTAAGATCTGCTCTCAACAATTTCAAGAACAATTCAGTACACTGCTACAGCATGGCTACCAAGTCACCCACTGTACGACACCTTAATTCTCCAACTCTCTTCTTTGTTTTTTTTTGGGGGGGGGGGCTCTCTCAAATGGTACCCTGGGAGCCCAGAAGATGCTCCTGGAGGTATGTGACCCGCTAGCCCATGGCCCAGTGCTAGGCCTGTGGTCTAGGCTTGGTTTGGTTTGGGTTTTTGGGCCACACCAGGTGGTGCTCAGGAGTGACTTCTGGTGGGGTTTGAGTGACCATAAGGGGTGTCAGAGACTGAACCCAGGTCAGCTATGTGCAAAGCAAATGCCCTCCCTGCTGTACTATGGCTCTGGCCCCAAGAATCATGTCTTTTGCCACTGATGAAGCACCACTCTGTATGACATCCACCTTCTATATGATGTCGATCTGCTGACAGGCACAGCCCCATGCTGAATAAAAACAGTTCTGGGTCCATGAGTAATGAGAGAGCACACCCAAGGCTCCTGCCCCCTTTCAGGCAACTCAAAAACATGGCTCTGGGCATCAGTGAAATGTACACACCAGCTAGTAAGTACACTGCTAGCTCGATTCTGTGCCTTCCCTGTTAGGAACCCTTGGTTCTTCAGCATGTGATATCCCCAAACTTCTTTCACTTTTTCAATTCTTTGGCTTTGTATTTGAGCGTTTGAAATGAAATAAAAGGAAAATGAAATCCAACCGCTGTGACTTCTACTTTTCCAAACAAAGGCTATTAATGCCAGGCATAAAACGTATCAAGAACTGTAGCCTGCAAGACTATCCCACAGTCACTAAACTCACTAGGGTATGGTCATAAAATTTAAGTTATGAAAAGCAAACCTGCCTAATTTTTCTTCATATTCCCTCCTATATAATCGAACAACACAGCTCTGTGTTTTATATGCTACTGTCCCTATGGGACTGTTTTTTTTAAAAAAAAAACTATTTGGAAATGGTAGTAATCAGAAGAAAAATGTTTTTCTTAAGCATTCTCATTAGCAATCTGGTTGAAGTTATTACTTAAGCTCTTGACTCTCATTGCTTTCTGTCAATGAGTAACATTCTAACTATTTCAGTTTTACAGTATGTTCCAAGAAAAACAAGTCCTATAAAAACAGCTAACAATATTAACAGAACTCCATCTTACAAAACTCAAAGAGGTTACCAAGGAAGAGCTGCTGAACTCTTTCTCTCCTTCCCTTTCCTGGCCATACCTGGCAATGCTCAGGACTAAGTCCCGGCTCTGTGCTCAGAGATCATTTCTGGTGGGATCAGAGGACTTTATGTAAGGGGTACGGGGATCAAACCCAGGCTAGCCATGTGCAAGGCAAATACACTACCCGCTGTACTATCTCTCTGGTCCTGAAAATTCTCATTTAAGCAGACTCAAAAGGAGTATTTGTGGACAAGTGGGGCTGAAGTGAGAGCACAGTGGGTAGGGTGTTGGCCTTGCATGCGGCCGACCTGGGTTTGATTCCCAGTATCCTATCTAGTCCTCTGAGCACTGCCAGGAGTAATTCCTGAGTGCATCGCTGGGTGTGACTCAAAAAGGAAAAAAAAAGTGTGGACAAATTCCATGTTTTTAAGAAGAAAATGAAAAGGACTTTTTAAAGTTTGTAAATCATGTGGAGGGTTGGAGCAATAGTACAGTGCCTTGTGCATTTGCTGTGCATGTGGCCGACCCAAGTTTGATTTCTGGGACCCCCCTGTGGTCCCCCAGCCCTGCCAGGGATCCCTGAGTTCAGAGCCAGGAATAAGCTGGCAGCACTGCTGGATGTTGCCCATAACCAAACCAAAACAAAAATAGACCTTGTAAATTATTTAAGGAAGGAGATAAATATATATGCTGTGTACTTCAAGTAGGATTTCAGAAAAGCTTTATAACATTATGTCAATTTTAAAAGAGGAATAAAGGACTTAAGCAGAGTATTCCACTTTTAATGCCATAAAGTCATCACCTAGAGCAAAGCTTAACTTAGTATTTGCTAAACCTCTAGGAAGAAAACTGAAAACTGGTCGATTCATCATTTATAGCCAGTGTAATGAAAATTGAAAAGAGAGGGAAAATTTTAATAAACTGCCTCTGATAAGAATATCTAGAGGGGGGAAAAAAAGGACTCAGAGCACAAAGGAGTCTCCATGAGCCAGAATACATTTGGAGCACCTATACTCCTCTTTGGAAACGTGGAATAGGGCTGGAGAGATAATACAGGAGGTAAAGTATTTGCTTAGCATGTGGCTGTGGCAACTGGGACCCTGGTTCTAATCCCCAGCACCACAGGTGGTCCCCTGAGCAGTCTGGGGTCACTCCTGGGTACAAGAAATAGAACGTCAGCATTGCTGGGTGTGGCTCGAACTCCACCCTCCGTGAAAATAAAATCACTGTCACTGTCACTGTCCTCCCGTTGTTCATCAATTTGCTCAAGCGGGCCCAGTAACGTCTCCATTGTGACAATTGTTACTGTGCTTGGCATATCGAATTCGTCACGGGTAGCTTGTCAGGCTTTGCCGTGCAGGCGAGATACTCTCTGTAGCTTGTCAGGCTCTCTGAGAGGGGCAGAGGAATCGAACCCGGGTTGGCCGGGTCAGCCGCATGCAAGGCAAACGCCCTACCTGCTGTGCTATTGCTCCAAGTAACACTTTTTTGGGAAAAGTATTCTTTTCCTCCAAGCTGGAAGCTTCAGGGCAGAGCTCTCTGAGGACAGAGGGGGCCCCTTGGCCCAATGGCCTATGGTAACTCCAGCAAGCAGTGGGGAAGGAACCATTCCATTCACCCGGTTCAGTCACAGGTTAGAGGATGAATCCCAGGGAGGAAGGAGAAGGTACCTTAGCATCTTCATGTGCTTTCAAGGACTGGAACCCCCTTCTCAGGGATGGATTAGATACACTGGATTTTACTTAAATCATTACCAAAAGTTTTAAATGCAATATAGCTCTATATTACTCTATATGAATCAAGGTAGATCCATATAGAAAATTAAATGATGAGTCTAGTAACCACAATCATTTAGAAGATAATAATCTTCCATGGTATTGGCAAGTGTAATGTGATAAAAATATTTCTATTGGCAACGAATTCTGGACATGGTTAATATGTGGTGTGTGGGCTTCATCCTGAGACTTGGGGAATGACAGATTTCTATAGGAGAATGGTGAAAATACCGTTATGTTGTTCAGACCCCAGTCCAACGGGCCCCTTTGCCCCGTTCTATCATGAGTTCTGTAAGGGCGGTTCGCGAGTCCTTGTTTTATTGGGGTCCAGGACAGTCGTTCCATAAGCAGAATGAAAATACCCAATTCAGCAACCAATACCAGAGGATTCTAAATATGCTCTGAATATAACCCACAGGACACTTTTGGACTTGCTAAATGTACAATGGTCATTTCTGAAGTTTGTTTGGATATACTTTCTTGGGATGCAAAAAATATTGAAGGTGCTGCCAGGACTCATTTCAAAGGTACAAAAAAGAGGAAGTGATACCACAACATCATCCAAGTTCCCCAAAATTCTCCAAGGCTGAGGCCAAATAAGCTGATTTTCTATTAGTAGAGTGTGACAAACATCCATCTTATAATTTGGAAAGTCAAGAGATAGTAGCGAGTCAGTCAAACAGAATTCTCAACCTTGGACCAGAGAGGTAGAAAAGTAAATGCCACCTGACATACTACAGGCTGATACTCTATATGCTTCTTTGGAAACTCAGTCCAAATTCTTATCTTTATGGGGCCAAAGCAATAGTACGGCAGGTAGAGTGCTTGTCTTGCCTGCGACCATCCCAGGTTTGACCCCCGGCATCTGATATGGTCCCCCAAGCACTGCCATGAGTAATTCCTGAGTGCAGAACCAAGAGTAATCCCTGAGCATCACTGGGGTGTGGTCCCCAACCCCCCCTAATTAAAAAAATTGTATCTTCGTTTCCCCAAACACCCAAAGTGAAAAGAAGTCATATAAACTAAACACTTTTCCGTTTTCTGGCTACCATGTAAATACATGTATTAAATGTACATCTAAATTAGTACCTTTTCTACCTTGGGACAGCGCTATGATTCTCCTCTTCACTTTTATTTTTTGTTTGGGGGCCACATCTGGCAATACGCAGAGCTTACTCCAAGCGGGCTCTGGGGACCCTATGCAGTGCCGGGGATCGAACCTGGGTTGTCTACGCTCAAGCAACCTGCTGTATTATCTCCCCGGTCCATAAAAACCTGATCATTCTGAGTGGTGTCGGGGAAACTGCTGACTGACTTAGCCCATCTTCGAGAGGTCTGTGCCTACCCACATAGCTTGGGGAGACTTTTCATTTAGTCGGATCCTCTGTTTTCTGTGCCAGTTATAATGTGACCGAGCAAAACCACTGTTATCACTATTACTCAGTAACATCCTTTCAGACAATTAGAATAACCTATTCTTGTTTCATTATCTCTCAAGAACACCTATATCCCTCTAAGTATTCAAGCATTAAGATTTTGCCTCACTCAGTAAATCGGGTTTTGTATTTGTAAGGTGGAAGAGGCTCCCAAGTACCGCTCGGAGGTCTGGGGGCCATTCCCAGCAATACTTGGCTGTGACAGCTGAATATTGGCTGGACAGTGAAGCGGACCACCAAGGCAGAGCTGAGAGGGGGTTAGCAGTGCCAAGGACCCAACTCATGGCCTAGGGGCTGATTAAGACACTTGCCTTGAATGCAACTCTGGTTCGATCCCTGGCACAACATATGATGCTCTGAGCCCCACCAGGAGTGCTCCCTGAGCGCAGAGCCAGGAATAAGCTCTGAACACAGCCAGATGTGGCTCCAAAACCAAAAGAAACACACACACACACACACACACACCCCTGGAGGCATAGTACACGCAAAGCATGCACTTCAGCCCCTCTGAGCTCTTTTCTGGAACTCTACAATTTTTTGTTTTCCTTTTTTCATTGGGTTCCCAAGTGGTGTCCAGGAGACCTGGTGGCCACTCCTAGCAGTTCTCAACTGACGGGGCTGCAAGTTCCAGGTTAGGGTGGGAGGATGTGGTGCTACTTCAGTCCTGTGGTGCCAGGGAATACCGGGCCACTCTGGGGGTGCTCGAAGGCCTTCTGGGCTGCACCCAGTGATGCTGGGAAGATCATGGGGTGTCCAGGGGATCAAACTGGGGTCGGCCACAGGCAAGCATGAACCTCAGCCCCTGTGCTGTCTCACTGGCCCTGACCCTGGCCCTGTAGACTAGTTTCACAATGACTTTTACTTAAACTTCTAATGATAGCTTGTAGCTTGTGTTAATGACCCTTTAACATTGTATTTAAGAAAGCACACTGGAATAGCATGACAAAATAAGCAGCACCAGCATAATTTACCACACTAATGATAATAGGGATTTGATTCGATAATTGTTCATTTATTAAGCTTTGAGAGGGCAGTATAAAAAATTTAAGAAAATACCCAACCACCCACACAAGTATATAATACATCCCAGCTCTGAACTAGCTAATAATCTTTTTGTTGTTGTTGTTTTTGGTTTTGGGTCATACCCGGCAGTACTGGAGAGCCACTCTCAGCTTGGTGTTGGAGGAGGACCATGTGGTGATGGAGTTCAAATCAGGGCTCCAGCATGCAAAGCATGAACATGAACACAAGCATTCTGAACCATCTCCTCAGCCTGGCAGTCGATAATTTTAATAAGAAAAGCTTCTTATTATGGTCGATTCTCAAAAAATTAGAAATTGAGCTCCCACTTGACCCAGTTATAGCACTCCTGGGACTATATCCCGGAGAGGCAAAAAAAAGTACAGTTGAAATGACATTTGCACTTCTATGTTCATTGCTACACTGTTCACAATAGCCAAAATCTGGAAAAAAACTGAGTGCCTGAGAACAGATGACTGGTTAAAGAAACTTTGGTACATCTACACAATGGAGTACTATGCAGCTGTTAGAAAAATGAAGTCATGAAATTTACATACAAGTGGTACTACATGGAAAGTATCGTGCTAAGTGAAATGAGTCAGAAAAGAGGGACAGACACAGAAAGATTGCATTCATCTGGGGAATATAAAGTAACAAAATAGGAGACTAACACCCAAGAATAGCCGAGATAAGTACCAGAAGGTTCACTCCATGGCTTGGAGGCAGCCACACATGCCAGGGGAAAAGACAGCTCAGATAGAGAAGGGAGCACCAAGTAAAGGGTGTTGGGAGGATTCTCCCAGGATGGGAGATGCATGCTGAAAATAGACTATAGACTGAACATGACTGCCACTCAATGCTTCTTTTGCAAACCACAGCACCCAGAAGAAGAGAGAAAACAAAAGGGAATGCCCTGCCACAGAGGCAGGGCAGGGTGGGGGGATGGGGAGTGGGAGGGATACTGGGATCCATGGTGGTGGAAAATGGGCACCGGTGGAGGGATGGGTATTTGATCATTGTATAACTGAAACCCAAGCACAAAAAATTGTTAAGTCTGCAACTGTACCACATGGTGTTTCACTAATAAATAAAAATTGAAAACAATAAAAAAAACTAACGGAGGGAAAAAAAAAAGCTTCTTACATTTGAAATAATTTTCCAAACTGCAGAAAGCATTATCAATGTGCTTGAAGATAAATATACACGTGTGGCTATTAACAATAAAATTAAGCCCCTTTTACTGTAACACACCAGTATCTAAGAAGTGCTAAAACTAACAGCGGCTAACACTGAATTCCTTCTCTTGGTCACATAGTTCTAATCTTTTTTACACAATCCTGTAAGACATAAGCTTTCCCGGATAATTAGAGAATGTCAGACACTGCTGAACTCTGTGAATTTGGAAGCACTGAGCCAGGGATGGGTTGGTACTCCAATCCAGAAGATGGGGTGCTTTGCAGCTCTGTGGCTGCAGACATAATTTGGGGGAGCTTGATTTTTTGTAAATATTTTCTATGCCAAAAGGCAGCAATTGAGAATGTTTAAATGCTTTCTCCCACAGCACAAAACCTCAGTGCTCTGCTCATGAAAATTCTAAAATTTTAAATCAACTTATTAATAAAAGGTAAAGGTAAAGGCCCTCCTGTTGATCATCAATTTGCTCGAGCGGGCCCAGTAACGTCTCCATTGGAGACTTTGTTGTTACTGTGTCTGGCATATCGAATACGTCACGGGGAGCTTGCCAGGCTCTGCCGCGCGGCGAGATACTCTCAGTAGCTTGCCGGGCTCTCCAAGAGGGGCAGAGGAATCGAACTCGGGTCGGCCATGTTGGCTGCGTGCAAGGCAAACGCCCTACCGCTGTACTCCAGGGGCTGGAGCAACTTATTAATAGAAGGTATTATTTTGGAGGGGAGAAAAGGAAAGCAAGCTTTCTTAAATCTAGTGATCAAAGGGGAAAAAAAGATGGGTATGCAGGATGAAGTATTTACTGGCATCAGTTTGTAGAAAGCGGTTTGGGGAATACCGTAGCTACTTGGGAAATACTGAGTATTATTTCACAGTCTGTTCCTCATAAAGGCCACAGGGAAATGGGTGCTTTAAACAGAAAGAACAGCAAGGCTCTCATAATGCACTAGCCGCCTAGAAGCGACTGAAGATCTACCCTTCCTGGTAATTCACGAGGCTCGTTAAATCCATTTTTAAAAACTCACTTATCTCCATCTTCACTTTGTCACGAAACCGTCCTTATTTTTCCCAACTCCATTCCCAAATCCTCTTTTCTACCCAAAGCTAGAGGTTTACCCAAAGAGAAACAGGAATCACAAGGAACAGTCAACCATGACTTAGGAGTTTCTGGTTGGGGCTGGAGAGGTAGTACAGTGGGTAGGGTGTTTGTTTGCCTTGCACATGGCTGACCTGGGTTTAATTTCCAGCATCCCATATGGTCCCCCGAAAAACTGCCAGGAGTAATTTCCTGAGTGCAAAGCCAGGAATAACCCCTGTGCATCGCTGGGTGTGACACCCCCCCCAAAAAAAGGAGTTTCTGGTCAAATTTTTTACATATAATCAGTATTGATAAATATAAGTCCAGAATATCCACAACCACTTCGAACTAAATGATGTTTTTATTTAGCATTTATATAACGATCACTTCAATATACAACTAATATAAAATAAATGTGAGGGCCGGGGGTGGATGTAGCTCAGCAGGAGAGTACCCGCCTTGCAAGGCTGAGATCCTAGGTACCATCTCTGTTACAAACGCACACACTGACTGGGATGCTTTACATCTGGATATTGACATCATTATGCTTTTTTTTCCCCTTTTTTGGGTCACACCCGGCGATGCACAGGGGTTACTCCTGGCTCTGCACTCAGGAGTTACCCCTGGCGGTGCTCAGGGGACCATATGGGATGCTGGGAATCGAACCCGGGTCAGCCGCGTGCAAGGCAAACGCCCTACCCGCTGTGCTATCTCTCCAGCCCCAAATACATAGCTCATCTCCTTCGAGCCGGAATCGAACCATTATGCTTTTAAAGTCTTCAAATTTGGGTGTGAACTTCACATGTATAACATATTTCAAGTGTGATGATCATCTTACTCTACTTACTACCTGATCAAGCAGTTTAGATCTTAAACTTTAGTTTTTTGGGTTTTTGTATTTTTTTTTTTTGGCTTTTGGGCTATACGTTGTACTGTGTGAGAGTTGTGAGAGTTGCTCCTTATGGTCCTACTGGACCAGGTGACACCAGGGATTGAACCTGGGCCTCCAGCATGTGCACTCGGCTACTTGCACTCTCTCTAGTCCTAGGGACTTTTATAGAACCTAGTTTAGGAAAAACTCTGTCACTGTCCTCCCATTGTTCATTGATTTGCTTGAGCGGGCCAGTAACGTCTCCACTGGAGACTTTGTTGTTACTGTGTTTGGCATATCGAATAAGTCAGGAGTAGCTTGCCAGGCTCTGCCGTGCGGGCGAGATATTCTTGGTAGCTTGCTGGGCTCTCCGAGAGGGGCGGAGGAATCGAACTCGGGTTGGCCATGTTGGCTGCGTGCAAGGCAAACGCCCTACCACTGTGCTATCACTCCAGCCTAAAGATAATATTTCTTTTCTTTACAGATAAATGCAAGGTGAAAATCGTGAATAAAAGTTAAGACTGGTGGGCCAGATAAACAGTACAGTGAGGAGGGGGGGGCTGGAGCAATAGCACAATGGGTAGGGCATTTGCCTTGCACGCGGGCGACCCGGGTTCGATTCCCAGCATCCCATATGGTCCCCCGAGCACTGCCAGGAGTGATTCCTGAGTGCATGAACCAGGAGTAACTCCTGTGCATTGCCGGGTGTGACCCAAAAAAGCAAAAAAAAAAAAAAAACCAAAACAAAACAAAAAAACCCTGTACAGTGGTTATGGCACTTGCTCTGCATGTAGCTGACCCAAGTTCAATTCCCCACATCCCACGTGTTCCCCCAAGTCTACGAGGAGTAATTTCTGAGTGCAGAGCCAGGAATAACCCCTAAACACTGGAGAGTATGGCCCCTAAAGAGAAACAAAACAATTTTTTTAAAGAAAAGATGGTATAAGGATTAAGAATTTTCAGCGTTAGAGAGTTAAGAAGTACAGAAGCTAAGACACCGTCGCTTACCTCAGTTCAAACCCCCAGCATTGCATATGGTTCCTCAACACCACCAGGAGTGACCCAGTTAAGTGCAGGGCGAAGAGTAAGGCCTGTGCACACTGGGCATGGCCAAAGCCCCTCCCCACCAAATTATATTTACCTTAATCATTTACAGGGGTTTCCCGGAGGTTTTGTTTGGGGGATTTTTTATGGAAGGTGAGTGGAGGGGAGTTTCCCTAACTCTTAGTTTTACTGGAGTATTAGACTCTGCCCCCACCTCACTTCCACACATGTATAAAATTTAGAAAATGAAAGATGAATGTTAAACACTGGCTCCACTGGGTGGCCCGCAGGCCCCTGCTGACCAGGCACTCTGAGCTCCTCAGGCTCTGTAGTGTCCCAGGCCCTCGGCACTGCCTGTGGCTGACTGTCCCACAGCCCAGCAGACCGTATCTCGCTTTATTTTCCTCCCCTGAAACATCCTGTCTGGTTTTCCTAGGGTTACTGTATTCATGTGAAAGCCTGGTCTTGGCCTTGGTCTCGCTGGAGCAGCCTGGAGCCTAGACACACACTCGGCCCCCAACATATTTGCTGAATGAATGAGCAGATGGATGGCTCAAGACCCTCAGAAATTCTCCCCTATGCTCCCATGTGCACCACCCACCTAGCGTCCACTTGCCATCCACTCAGGATTTTTCTGTATGCCTGGCACCACCTAGCCAAGACAAACGCGCCTTTCAACCCTTCAAGTGCTCGACATGAAATGAACAAGTAGGGGGCCAGAAAGAACAGGGCAGCAGGTAGGGGGCTTGCCTTGCACATGGCTGTCCTGGGTTTAATACCAGGCACCTTGTGGTCCCCTAAGTCAGTCAGAAGTGAGCCCTGAGCACAGAGCCAGGAATAAGTCAGCCATGAGCTCTACTGGGTGTGGCCCCCAAACAAAACAAAACAAAACAAAAAAACCAAACACATTTCTCCCACATGCAGACCATAAGCTCCTGTCCTGAGCAGGCCACAGAACATACTCAAAATAATTTAATAAAAAAAATAATGAATTGGAGGATGCAGAGAGTCCAGAGGGTAAGGTGTTTTGCCTTGCATGTGGTAGACCTGAGTTCAATCCCCCCACACCCCATATGGTCCCCCAAGTCCACTAGGAGTGAGTCCTGGGCACAGAGCCAGAAGTAACCCCTGAGCATCATCAGGTGGTTTGGGGCCCCCAAAACCGAAAATAATAATAATGATGATGAATTGGGAATTTATGAAGTACATGACAAAAAAGGTTAGCATCAAATGGCTCTTTAAAAAAATTACTGATAGCAGAAAGTTGTAGTTCTTTAATAAAGAAAACATATTCTATAAAAACAGTATTAGATTTTTACATAGCCCAGATACTATAAAATGTAAAGTTTTCTCTTGAAATGACTTTTCATGGTATGCTGATTTTATTTTCATGGCATATCATTATTAAAAGTGGCTACCAAAAAAACGGGGGGCCAAAGAGAGTTTCAAGAGTGTAACTGCTTTGTATTCTAGAGCCCAGGTATGATCTCCAGTATCACTGGAAGCAACCAACTACTGCCAGGTACGGCCAAAAGGCATCAAAAGGAAATTGGAACCCGAGAGAGAGTAGAGTGGATAAGGTGCCTGCCTTATGCCCAGTACCCCATATGGCATCTCAAGCACTGTCAGGCATGATCCCCGAGTGCAAATCCAGGAGTAAACTCTGACACTGCTGGGTGTGGCCCTAAAACCAAAACAAACAAAAACAAAACAAAACAAAATAAAAAACCCTATATATATATAAGTAACTATGTAAGTATACATATCTACTTGGGCTGGAGGGATAACACACTGGGTAGGGCGTTTGCCTTGCACGCAGCCAACCCAGGTTCGATTCCTCTGTCCCTCTCAGAGAGCCCGACAAGCTACCCGAGAGTTTCCCACCTACATGGCAAAGCCTGGAAATCTACCCGTGACATATTCAATGTGCCAAAAACAGTAACAAGTCTCACAATGGAGACTTTACTTGAGCAAATCTATGAACAACGGGAGGACAGGGACAGATATTTATATGTATTTTGCACTTTATGTTTTAATTTTTTTAAGAATAAATATTTTATTAAAGTCCAGTGAATTGTAACTTGCAAGTCATTTCTTCAGCATGCCTAGACATTAATGCCTGGTACCAAAGTTCATATGTCTAATTTGTCATGAACCATTGTACTTGCACTTTAAATGGGCTGGAGTGATAGCACAGCCGGTAGGGCGACCCAATCGACCTGGGTTTGATTCCTCCGCCTCTCTTGGAGTGCTGGCAAGCTACTGAGAGTATCTCGCCCGCATGGCAAAGCCTGGCAAGCTACCTGTGACTTATTCAATATGCCAAAAACAGTAACAAGTATCACAATTTGTTGTAAGATGTTACTGGTGCCCGCGCGAGCAAATCAATGAACAACGGGAGGACAATACTACAGTGCTACAGAGCACTTTAAAAAAATAAGCTTGGGGCTGGAGCAGCAGAGCAATTGCTGATCAGGGTTTGATCTCTGGCATCCTAGCACACTATATGGTCCCCCAAACACCACCAGGAGAGATCCCTGAGTATACAGTCAAGAGTAAGCCCTGAGCATCACCAGGTGTGGCCCCAAAAACTAAAAATTTAAAAATTAAGCATATATATATATATATATTTACAGAAGTAAAGTGTTTGTTTCCAAGAAGATTCTAGAATCTCTCCATATTGTTCATTTCTATTGCCTATTAATGTGCAGTTTTGAATCAGTTTCTACAATTTTATAACGAGACACAGATGTCAACTGTAGCAAGTACGTAAGTCTCTCTGTGAGTACTAATGAGGGAGGTCAGTAGTATCATGAGCTATGGTTATTTCTTAATTATATGGATTCAATCTTAAAGCATTATCGTGACACTGCAAATGAAAAAAGCATTCTATTAGCTTAACACAGTAACATATGAGCTGAACACCAGGGACATACCAATCCTCTAGTCAGCATTAGTGCTACATGGCGCTCTATGTCCGCTGTACATTTCTGAGACCTTCTTGACCCATTTTGGCCAATAACGTGTTGAACTAAATTTTATTTTTATTTGCACATTTATTTTTTTGTTGTTGTTTTTGTTTGGGGCAGTGCAAAGGGGTTACTTCTCGCTACGCCCTCAGAAATTATTCCTGGTGGTGTTTGGAGGATGATATGGGTTGCTGAGGATTGAACCCAGGCAGGCAGCAAGCAAGGCAAGTGCCTTACCTGCTGTACTATCTCTCCAGCCCCAAACTTTTCACTCATTTTGAGTCATATCCAACTGGGCTCAAGGCTTATTCCTGGCTCCTGGCCAGGGATCACTCCTAGCAGGACTATGGAGTGCTGGGAATTGAACGGGTTGGACACATGTAAAGCAAGTGCCCTACCCGCTATACTAGCTCTTGGGCCCCCTTCACGTTTACTTTTGATTGGTTTAACCATACCATCTACGTACGTTACAGATCGAAAGGATTCCCAATGTACGCTGTCGTGATCTTCAAGTCACATAAAAGAGCAAAGCAGTTTTCAAATTTGAGAATATAAAGAGCCATCTTGGGGTCTAAAGACAGAACTGGCTCCAAACACATCCAGAGTAACCTTCTGTCAAGTGTGCCACACCCAGAGAACCAGGATGCACTCACTGACCGACCCAGAACACAAAACAGGAGGGAAAAAACAAACAAATTGTTACTCAATAGACTTCTTTGCACCTCTAGGAAATATTAGTTAGAAGAAAACAAAATACATCAGCACTCACTTTACTTTTCGTTTGTGTGTGGGGGTCTGGGGTGCTTAGGATTTCTCGTGGCTCTGCACACGAAGGAAAACACGTTAAACACTGTACTATCCCAGTGGCCCTCATTTATTTTAAATCCAAGAAGAAAGAATTCTAATTAAAAAAAGAAATAATTCTAAACAAATTCAAGAATGACTTTATTTTACAATCAAGAGTGAAAATATCTAATTGGGTGGGGGGTGGGCAACAGTTCTCGAAGATGAAAACAGATAAATCTAAATCTGAAGATCTCCACATTTAAAAAAACGCACTCGTCACTTCCACTCTGGAGAAGCCTGTGCTCTCTCTGAGCACAGCTCTCAACCTCTTCCCCACCACCCCCGTCTTTCCCTCCCTCCCCTCACATTATTTCTAAATGTTTTAAAGTAAAAACCACTTTGCTCCATTAAAAAAATATCTTAGGTTAAATAGCACAGTAGGTAGGGCATTTGTTTTGCACGTAGCCGACCTGGGTTTGACTCCTCCGTCCCTCTCGGAGAGCCCTGGCAAGCTACTGAGAGTATCCTGCCCTCACAGCCGAGCCTGGCAAGTTCCCAGTGGCATATCTGATATGCTAAAAACAGTAACAAGTTGGGGCTGGAGCGATAGCACCATAGGTAGGGCACTTGCCTTGCACGCGGCTGACCCGTGTTCGATTCCCAGCATCCCCTATGAGCACCGCCAGGAGTAATTCCTGAGTGCTGAGCCAGGAGTGACCCCTGTGCATTGCTTGGTGTGACCCCAAAAGCAAAACAAACAAAAAAAAACCAGTAACAAGTCTCACAATGGAGATGTTACTGGTGCCCACTCAAGCAAATCGATGAACAACAGAACAGTGCTACAGAGCTACAGGTTAAATAATTTTTTAAAAACTGGTATTTGTAATAAAGGAAAACATGTCATGGCTCTATAGCTAACCAAAATCTCTTTGCTTACCAAACAAAGATTTAAAATTTAATCTCTTAAAACGGGCATGCAGGTTTCTCAAGTTCTACTACTTACTGAGATCGGAGCTTATTCAACAATAGTATTTTTGAAAAATTCATGGTAAATGCCCAGGACTTTGAAAAAATATTGCCAAGGAGCCGGAGAGATCGTACCGGGGTTAAGGCACTTTGCCTTGCATACTGCCCACTCTAGTTTGAGCCCCAACACCACAGAATATCCCTGGAGCACTGCCAGGCCAGAATGAGCAAGGAGCACAGAACCAGAAGTAGCACCTGAGTACCACTGAATGTGGTCTAACCATTACCCCCTCCAAATAAATAACACAGCCAAGAATCCACTGACAAGAGTGACCCCAACTCTATTTCCTAAGGAGCCCTGAATGTTAGTTATTTTTTTGGGGGGGTCACACCCGACAATGTTCAGGAGTTACTTCCTGGCTCTGCACTCAGGAATCACTCCTGGCGGTGCTTGGGGACCATATGGGGTGCCTGGGATCAAACCCAGGTTGGCTGCGTGCAAGGCAAACACCCTACTTTCTGTACTATCGCTCCAGCCTCAAGAATGCCAATTCTTTAAAAGTAGCACTGTAGCACTGTCCTCCCGTTTTTCATCAATTTGCTCGAGTGGGCACTAGCAACATCTCCATTGTGAGACTTGTTGCTACTGTTTTTGGCATATCAAATATGCCAATGAGAGCTTGCCAGGCTCTGCTGTGTGGGCGGGATACTCTTGGTAGCTTGCCAGGCTTTCCGAGAGGGACAGAGGAATTGAACCTGGGTCAGTCGCGTGCAAGGCAAACACCCTGCTCTCTGTGCTATCCCTCCAGTCCAGTTTTAAAAGTATTTAAAAAGTTAGGGGCTGGAGTGATAGCACAGCAGGTAAGGCATTTGCCTTGCAGGCAGTTGACCTGGGTTCGATTCCCAGCATCCCATATGGTCCCCCAAGCACCGCCAGGAGTAATTCCTGAGTGCAGAGCCAGGAGTTAACCCTGGAGCATCGCCGGGTGTGACCCAAAATGGAAAAAAAAATAATAAAATATGTGAAAAAAAATTTTTTAAAGTATTTTAAAAATTAAAGGCCTTAGCCAATACATCAAAGGTTTATTTTTCTTTATTTCATTTATCTGGTGGAGGGGTTGGGTCACAGATCATAATACTCCTGGCTCTGTGCTCAGGAGTGACGCCTGACAATGCTCATGGGACTGTTATGTGGTGCCAAGGAAGATCAGACCAGGGTTGGTCCTTCTAGTCCCTACATTTCTTCCCTATAAATTACAGTTAAGGGTCAGGAAGGGGCTCAGGGGCCAGGGCACATAGCAGGACCTAAGCTGGATGCCTGCATTGTATGCCCTCTCAATCACAACCCACGCAGTGCCACACTGCTAGGCCTAGCACTGAACTCCACTGGGGGCGACCCCTGGGCTTGCTGAGCACTGCCTGAGTCTGGCTCCAAGACAGAAAAAAAAAAAAAGAGAGACAGGGGCTAGAGTGATAATAGAGTGGGGAGGGGGTTTGCCTTGTACACGGCTGACATGGGTTCAATCCCTGGCATCCCATATTGTTTCCTGAGCTTGCCAGGAGTGATCCCTGAGCCAGGAGAAAACCCTGAACATGCCGGATGTGGCTCCAAAACCAACCAAACAAAAAATTTTAATAATAAATAAAATAAAAGTAAATAAGATGATGGTTTGACTTTAGGGGGCTGGGAGAAAGCCCAAGTGGAAGGGCACATGTCTTCCACGTGCAGGACCTGGGTTAGATCCCTGGCACTGCACAGCCCCCAAAGCATGGCCAGGTGTGGTGCTGGTAGTCCTCAGCACACCACTGGGCACAGTCTCAATGACGCCTAAGCACAGCTGGACTTGACCTCAACAATAAAAAATAAACTTGTGGGGCTGGAGTCACAGTACAGTGGGTAGGGCGTTTCCCTTGCACATGGCCAACCCAGGTTCGATTCCCAGCATCCCATATGGTCCCCCGAACACTGCCAGGAGGAATTCCTGAGTGCATGAGCCAGGAGTAACCCCAGTGCATCGCCGGGTGTGACCCAAAAAGCAAAATAAATAAATAAATAGATAGATAAATAAACTTGCAAGCCTGGAAAAAGGGTTCAAACGGCTGAACACACACTGGGACCCAGGAGGTTCTGGACTGGCCCCAGCATCAAATGATCCTATCTGAGCACAGCCACAAATGACCACAGAGCACCAAGCACTGAGCTAGGAGTAGTCCCTGAGCACTGAGACGTATGGCTCCCCAAATAAACTGAACAAGTCACAGCATTAAGACATAAAAGGTAGCTGACTCACAAAAACTCTGGTAGTTTTGGTATTCAACTCCAATGTACTAAAAATGTACAATCAACAGATTTGGACTTTCTCGAACCTTAAATTCACCAACGAATTGTGAAATTTTTTTCTCTCCCCAAGTTAAGCTGACCACTAACGAAAGAGTTGATTCTCCTTGGGAGAGGACAAATAATCAACAGCTCTTGTTGAGTATCTGTCCTTAACTTTGCATCAATATATTCACTCTGTGAACCTACTCAATGAAGATCTGTCAGGGCTAAGCTTTTTCATGGCCAAAAAAAAAAAAAAAGAGAACCTTCATTCCTTTAGCTGTTTTTGTTTTGGGGTCACACTCTGTGGTGCCCAGAGCTTAGTCCTGGTGGGGTTTGGGGGAATTCTATGGGGTGTCAAGGATGAAATCCAGGTCAGTCATGTGTAAGGCAGGTGCCCTCCATGTTCTCTCTGGCCCCAACTTAGTGTGCCCTAGTATGGCCTTGTTATAAAAGAACGTTTATCTAGAGGGAATCATACTGTGGCTGGAGGTAGAGCTTGGAGTAAATCAGTTGCAAGTCTAAGGCCCCGGGTTCCATCCCTAGCACCACAAAACAATTAATTATAAAAATTAAGGGAATCAGGGCCAGAGAGATAGTACAGCAGTACAGCAGGTAGGAGGTTTGCCTTGCATGCAGCTGACCCAGGTTCAGTCCCCAACATCCAATATGGTCCTCTGAGCACGGTGAGGAGTGATTCCTGAGTGCAGAGCCAGGAGTAACCCCTGAGCAGTGCTGGGCATGGCCCAAAACCCAAAATAAAAAAAAAAATTTAAATCAAAGCAATCATACATGGAACATTTCCAATACTGACCCTGTCCCAAATCTGGTACTATAATCACAGGGCATATCCTGCTAACATTCCAAGCAAGGGAACAACTTGAGTTGCACCATATTTAATTACAGTCTTACGTATTCTCTCTCTTCTAGTTATGATTCTTAAAGATATGATTCACAATCCCTGCTCACTACCAAATATAGAGCCAAAATGATCCCCGTATTTGAGTCACCACTCTATGCAAATGAAAACTGAGTGACCTGGTAAACAAAATGTGATCCTTCTGCCTGTATACATCTGTTGAAACTAAGATAATGTCAGAGTCAGTCATATTTCAATTGAAAAAAAAAAAAAAAGAAGTCCTGAATTGGGCTGGCGATGTAGCCCAGTCTTAGAGCACTTATCTTGGATGTGTGAAGCTCTAGGACTACAAACAAAAACCCTGAATTATCTGTAAGAAAAAAAAATATCTCTTGGACTTTAAATTTGTTTAATAGCATAAAAGACTGTGATGTTCTTGTTGGCGATTCTTTTGTTTGTTTGTTTTTGGTTTGGGGCCACACCCGGTGGTGCCCAGGGGTGGTTTTGTTCCTGGCTCTGTGTTCAGGATTGACCCCTGCCTGGCAGGGCCCCACAGACTGTATGTGGTGTTGGACAATGATCCATGGTTGACTGCATGCAAGACAAGCACCTCACCACCTGTAGTAATCTATAATCTGGACATTCTTTCTGGGGGAAGGGAAGTTGGGGTTTCTGGGTACCCAGTGGTACGTGGGGGACACATGTGGGTCCAGGGATTGAGCGAGGGCCGGGAGTGTGCAAGGCAAGATCCTTAACACATGTACAATCTCTTTAGCCTGTCAATTCTTCTTTATCAATATAATTGTATTTCTTCTATGAAAACAAAGATCATCCAATTTTAAGACCTTGAAACATTTAACTAGGAGGCTGTCATTGGTAGATTAAAATTCACATACTAGGGGCCAGAGAGACGGCACAGGAATAAAAAACTTGCCTTGCATGCAGCAGACACGTGTACCCAAAACACTATCAGCAGCAACCTCTAAGAAGCACAGAGCCAGAAACAGGTTGCTCGTGCCACTGGGCATGGCCCCAAAACCCAAATTAACAAACTGAAAAACATGAAATTACACCCTAAGGCTAGGGGAGGTCACTGAAGAGGCCGGAGTGCAGGCTGGGCATGTAGGAGGCCCCAGTTTGATCCCCACGGTACATGGTGTCCCAAGCGCTAAAGCTGGGCGCAGCCCCTGAGCACTGCCACGTGGTCCACGACCAACACACACACACACACAGCTTAGATGTCAATGGCAACGCATACAAGAGGCTCTGCATGATATATGCAGACCCCAGCTCTGTCTCCTTAGTGTACAATCTTTGGTCGGTTATCTGTGCTTTCTAAGCCTCGGTCTCAGAAACGAGGACAAAACCTCCTTCCAGGATTGTTGTGAGACGCTCACGAGGCAGGTCCTGAGACTGTTCAGGTGAAGCCAATAGTTCTCTTTCCATTCCAACCCCATTTTCTTTCCTGTAAAAAGGTCTCAGTGGCAGGTCAGGACACAAGGTTCAATGCCAGACAGCACAAGGCAGCAGCCGGAATGGGTGAAACTGAAAAAGTCACTTCCTGGCAGGCCGCAGGCCCCACGATCTCACGCTTAGGTTTTACTTTAGTTCACATCAGGATGGAATGGAGCGATAGCACAGCGGTAGGGCGTTCGCCTTACAAGCGGCCAACATGGCCGACCCAAGTTCGATTCCTCCGCCCCTCTCGGAGAGCCCGGCAAGCTACCGAGAGTATCTCGCCCGCACGGCAGAGCCTGGCAAGCTCCCCGTGACACATTCGATATGCCAAACACAGTAACAACAAGTCTCATGATGGAGACGCTACTGGGCCCGCTCAAGCAAATTGATGAACAACAGGAGGACCGTGACATATCAGGATGCATTTGCACGATGGCCAAAGGTTGCCAACCCCCCCAAAAAATAAGCCCAGAAAATGTTCATTTTCACAACTTTATTAAAAATAAACTTTTACAACAGCACAACTATATGAAGTCAATATTGAATCAGGGAAAACCTGGGGTTGAGCAACTCTGGTGTGGTGAGTGCTCCTGATTTTTCTGAGTGGGTGCACACATGAGGTAAGGAAATGCTAGCTCCCCAACTGCTGGATGTTAACCCAAAGTGTTTTAGGCTTCATCTGTGAATTGCCCCTTTTCCTCCCCCCAGAAAAGCTTGTCCAGTCCTCGCTAGCATCCCTAATTTAGTTAAAGTTTATGTCTTTCCTTTGTATTTTACCACTCATTGTTTCAATTCCTCAAGTCAGTCTTGATTACTTATACACCAAAACTTTCTGGTCATTCTAAACTTTGTATTTGAAGTGCTGTGTATTTGTACCTGCTTTTCTATTTCCCCTATACAGCAATGTTCTTTGGTGAAACACAAAAAGACCATTAATACTATGCTCCTAATGTTTGGGAGTTGATTGACTCTGAGATATATCTACTCCTGGGCATAATTATTTGGTCGTAACTGCTTGACTCAGGCTTCAGTTGCTATAGTTCCTAACACCCGAAAAGAGACGTCCTGCTGAGGGACTGGGATGGACCCGGGGCGAGTGGCAAAGCTACTGCAGCATCGAAACGGGACGGTCTAGAAAGCATAAATGTATGATCTTGGTGCAAGCTGCTATGACTTAAGAGATAGGACCTGCATGGGGAAGGACTAGTCGAACTGACCTGAGGACTTAGTTTGGGATTTATGGTAAAAGCTGTGCTTGTTCTCAGAGCCCAGAGAACTAAGTTTTGGGATCTATATCTCTGACTGTGTTTATCCAAACAACTGCAAGTATTGGTAAGAGGTAGAATTAATTGTTTGACTGTTTGTTTTTTGTTTTTGTTTTGTTTTTTTTTTTTTGCTTTTTGGGTTACACCCGGTGATGCTCAGGGGTTACTCCTGGCTCATGCACTCAGGAATCACTCGTAGCAGTGCTCGGGGGACCATATGGGATGCTGGGAATCGAATCTGTATCAGCCATCTTGACTGCGTGCAAGGCAAACGCCCTACCCGCTGTGCTATCGCTCCAGCCCCTTGACTAACTGTTTGACTTAATTGATATATACGACTAGAAGGAAAGAGAAAAGCAGTATAGTTATCCCTGGGAGAATAAGCATCTCCTTGTGCTTATCTCCCCCAGAGAATTGCCTCTGCTGGAATGTTTGCCCTCTGTAAATCACATGGACATGCAGTCCTACACCTCTGACCCCCTAAGATGTTCTATAAGCATGCTAACAGGCCGTTTTCACCATCAGGCTGCGGTCCCCTTCTCTCTGTCTCTCCACTGGGGAGGCGGCCCTGGGCCACCAAACACACGTGTTGCAGCAGCAGCCTCTGCTTTTTGCTTTGTGAACTCACACCCAACACCTTCTCTTCCACCTTCTGTGAGGGCGCCAGAGGGGGACCTGCACTATCGTGCCCAGCAGGGAGCCGTGCCTCCATGCAGCTCTCCTGGCTCTCCATCAGAGCCCCTCCCTTCTGTCAGACCCCTTCTCTCCACTCCGCTTCCCTTTCCACTGTGGAACGTTATTGCCCATGAGAACCGTCAGGTTGGTAACTTAGTTCGCATTCTCTTGCCTCAGCTGAGTAGTACTTTCTTTACGCATGTGTCCCCAGATCTGATGTATTTCATAAATGCATTTCTCTCTCAATAAACACAAAATCTTTGGCCTCTTCCCTTGACAAATGACCTTGTTATTTACCGTCTCTGTGAGGACCTGTCGCCTGTGTCGCATCTTTCTATTCAGTCTACTCAACTTTTCTCTAATTCCATAGATCTCTCTCTGAGAGGCAATTTGGGGAATGGAGGAAAATGGGGGAAAGTGGGTGACAGCAGATTCAGTGCAAATGGAGTAGAGGGGAAGTGAGCACTAATTACTTCCAGTTGGTATCATCTAAGTCTTAGAAGAATGCTTTTCCCCAATACTTAGTTCTCTCCCTCCCCACCTGTAATCTGGTATAACCACATCGGGATGACGAATGTCAAGAGATAGTAAGAATCGCATATTTTGGGTGCAGGGAGTAGGAAGGGGGTTGGGTCACACCTGGCAGTGCTTGACGTGGTGCTGGGAGTTTCAACAGGGGAAGCCAAGTACCTTCTCTACTGTATGATCATGTTTTCCTCACAGACCCCTTCCACAGCGTTATTGCTGCTCTCAACAACTCCTTTCCGTTGAGTTCCCATCCTTCTGCTCTTCCCAAGTTCTTGTAAGTATTTGGTTGGCAAACGTTGGCTGACTTCCCCACTTGTTTCCAAAGCTACACTAAAGGCTCAGAAGACATCAGTGAACAGGGAAGCAAAGAGTCTAAGATTCCAACTCCCACTCCAGAATCTTGGTGTCCGTAGGTCACTTAGGCACGCTCAAGTTTAGGAGAAGAAGAGGGACAACACTTTTTCAGGCTCATCATTTGCTCTTTGAAAGTAGTTTCTTTCACAGAAAATATGGCACTTTGAAGGCAGGACAAGGCAGTGTGCAAAAAGCACCTGAACCCAAAAAAATATTTAAATGGCAAATATCTGAACTGAATTCCCCTTCCACTGTCATAAGACAGGCACACAGTTCAAGCTAAAGTACTCAAATGTTGTCCCAGTGATGCCTCTACCCATCTTCAGTTCTTCTCCACCATTCCAAACTGAAATCTGTATCCATTAATTAAATGGGGAAAGCAGGGCACATCCTGAGGTACTCAGGCTTACTCCTGGCTCTGTGCTCAGCGATCACTCCTGGAGGGCTTGCTGGACCCTATGGGGTTCTGGGGATGGTGCCTGGGCCAGGAGCATGTAAGGCAAGCGCCCTACCCGCTCTTATAGCTCCCCAACCCCTAATTCTTTAGGAACCAAGAATTATTTTCCCAGTTAAATTCCTGGTCTTCCCTTCCTCACATGCCCCCACCACTATCTTCTGTTTTCCTACCTCATCATTGTCATCACCCTTGTAATGCCTCTGTAAGTAAGCTCCCTCACTTCTCTAGATCTTTCCTCTTCCTCTGTCCCGGGGGTCAAAACTCCAAGCTTGGTGGAGCTGTATCACTCCTTGCCTCCCTTGTTAAAGCTGAATGCTGCTGACAGAAAACCACACAGTTCAATTGATAGGTTTTCGCTTAAAGTCAGAACCACTAGCCCCTGCCAAGCGTCCGATAATGCCCAGCATTCAGACCTTCCTCCCAACAGTACTTCTTCTGTTGGTTTATTATTAGGCCACACCCCTCAGGACTCAGGGACCCTTCTGAGAGAGTTGGGATGGAATCCAGAAGTCCCCCGGCCAAGCATGTGCTCCAGCCCATTAAGCAATTTCTCCACCAGGACCTACTGTACTTACCTCAACTCCTCCCAACAACTCTCTCTTCACTGGTGTTGGCTCAGTCTTTACTAAGAAAACAGAAACCAGCAACATAACCCCCCCATTCTATCTGCAATTCATAATTTACCACATTCTCTGCCTCCACTGCAGTCACTGTGCTTCCTCTAATTCCCCGCAAAGGCAAACCTTGTCCTGCTCTGAATTCCTTCTCTCCTCCATGAGATTTGGTTTCTTTAGTAGTCTAATCTTCTCTTCATTAGTCTCACCCTATTAGATTCTCATTACAGACCACATGGACTAGATTCTCTGCAGCCTATAAGAAAATGTGCTTTTATTTCCCAACATTAAAAAAAAAAAAGTCTTTCTTTGCTCTCCCCCCCTGCCGCTCCCCACTGGACAGTAAGACTTTCCCAGCAAGCCCTTTTACAACTCCTCCACTTTCCATTCTTCCAACCTGGCACCCATCCCAATGTGCCAAGAAAACTGCTTGTCAAAACAGCCACCTTACGTTGCCAAATTCCAGCACATAAATCACTACCTCCACTGTTTAACTTCTCAGCAGCATTTTGGCAAAGAAGCCATTTCCGTTTTCTTTTTTCTGGACCACACCCGGCAATGCTCAGGGGATCACTCCTGGTGAGGTCTGGGGATCACATGGGGTGCCGGAGAATCAAATCCAAGTTGGCTGCATGCAAGGCAAGCGTCCTGCCTGGGATTCTATTGCTCTGGCCCACCACTTCCTTTTCTACGAGAAGGCAAACTTGCTCTTCTGCTTTAATGACTGTGCTTTGCCCAACCTTTAGCCACAGCAAGCGTGTCAGGGTTTGTTTCTAGCCCTCTGGGGTCACAGATGAGCTGAACCAGTTCTGTGACATGCCATCTGCAGGCGAGGGACTCCCACAATCTAGATCCCTTAGCCCAGCTCGAATACAGGTGTGCTTTACAGTTCCAGAATACAGATAGCAATACCAGTTAGTATCATTTGGTAAATTATTTTGGGGCCCGGGAATGATAAAAAGTGATAAAAACAGCACTCTGAGAACTCTGAAACAAATGGATCATATCACTGGGGTGGAAGTGCTTGGCGGGACCAGCGGGTAGGGTGCTTGCCTTGCATGTGGCTGACCAGGGATCCATATCCAGCATCCCATAGGGCCCCCCAGGCCCCCAAGAGTTCCTGAGGGCAGAGTCAGGAGTAAGCCCTGAGCGTTGCCAGGTATGTTCTGTCCCCAAAATACCCCCACAAAACTGGAACAGAAAGATGGAGCAGAGGTTAAGGCTCTTGCCCTTCATGGAGATTGACCCTGGTTCGAATTCTGCCACTGCATATAGTCAGTCTCCTGAATCTCACCAGGAGGGAAGCACGGAGCGCTGCTGGGTGGGGCCCAAACAACTCCAAAAATTATTTAGAAAACAAAGAGAAATACAGGTTCAGGGAGATAAAAGGGTCTGGAACACATGCTTTGCCAATAGGGGCCTCTGATCCCCGGTACCATGGTCGTCCACAAGTACCAATAGGTGTGACCAAAAAAACAAAAGCCTGAAACAAAAGCAAACCCCACTACTGCCCTAATCAAAGTCTTCTATAACTGCTAGTTTTAAATTAAAATGGAAAACACTTAAGTCCCTCGATGAACCAGTATACTCAAACCCTTCAGCAGTCCGCTCTCTGCACCTGTTCCCTGGGCCTCTCTGGCTTTTCACAAGGCTTGCAGGAGCTGTTTCATGACTCAGCTACAATTTACCTCTTCAAAGCACTGACACACCTTGATTCTTAGTAGTTAAGTCACTGACCCAACACATTTAGATCCACCAGCTTATTAATTTAAATTTTCCTACATCTGTAATTACCTTATTTCCTGTCTTCTCTACTGTATCATAAATTATGAGGGCAGAGATTGATCTGTTTGGAATGTCACTTAAGGCCATTTTAAGTTTGGGCCAGAGACAGTAACCGGTAAGGCACTTGGCCGTCCATGTGGCTGACAGATGTTTAATCCCTGGTATCCCTAGTCTGCAAGGAGTAATTCCTGAGTGCAGGAGTTACCCCTGAGCATGGCTGGGGGTGGCAAAACAACAACAAAAAACCATGCACTTTTTTTGTACAAAGACATAAAAAATATAGTACCCTAAATATATTTTTCCCTTTCTTTGGGGGGCATGTGGAATGGGGTCTCTCGTGGTGGTGCTGGGGAGACCATATGGGATGCCAGAGAGAGCCGCCAGGTCAGCCCCAGCAAGGCAAGTGCCCTACCCGCTGTGCTGTATCTCAGGTCCCCTAAATCTACAATTTATAATGAGATTCTCCTCAGTTGAATCTAATTTCCAGATTTACAGACTAAGAAAACCTCTGTGGTCTAAACTTGTGAACCTCAGCTCCTTCTGTCAGAATCAGGCAAGATCGAGACTGAAGAACTGATACAGTTAAGTGTAAGAAGTTTACATAGCATCAAGCACAACTCTGGCATAAAACAGTGCTCAACAGGTCTTAGTGAACAATCTAAAAGCACCCACGATCTGTACTGTTTGTAAACATAAGGACACACCTAGAGGTGCCACCATTATTTTTAGCCCCTAGGATTAACTATTCGCTTCCCATCTCTGACACACAGAGAGCTGCACCCCTTCCTCCTCCCAATAAGTCTTTCATTAACCAAAAACAAAGTGCTCTTCTCCCACCCCACCCAATCTCCACAGCTACCTCAACCTACAAGGGGTGTGTGTGTGGGGGGGGGGGGAATTAAGGCTTTTTAAAGGGAACACTTCTGTGAATTGGGGGGTAACTAGGAAGCCTCCAACGGACAAAAAAGGATATAATTCACAAACACCAAGCGACTTCTTTTTAAAGAAAGGTATCGGGACATAACACCTCGAAATGTTTTAAAGCAAGCTCAATTTATTATTATTTTTTTTTGGTCTCAGATTTCTAGAAAACATTAGCGCTGGATTCGGTAATAATAGCAAAGCCCACACTTGCGCGTCACATTCCCACAATCCGGCTACGAGATCCGAGTCTCGCCAAGGTTTTAGAAGACAAGCAAGGAAAGAAATGAGCGTCAGGAACTCAGAAACGAGAGAACCACATTACAGCTCGCCCCGGACCTCTTCCCCCCGCCCCCCCCCGCCCTAAGAAACAATTAAATGCAACTGTTGCATGTAGCTGTTATTTTGTAACCTGGCTCACTTTGCAACTGTTTCAGAGACCCGGAAAAATCCCCCCAGCCCCGCAGGGCCAAGGCAACCAACGGCCTGGCAGCCAGCGCGGGACGACTGTCACAACAGTCGCCACCGTCGCCGCGTCAGGCGGGGGGGGGGGGGGGGGGGGAGGGGGGGGGGCGCGGGCTCGGGCGACCCCGGCCCACCCCTCCGCGGAAAAACAAAGGGTGCTGAGCCCCCCAACCCCTTCCCGCCTGCTCTGAATTCTGAGTCTGGGGTCGACGGGCCAGGCCTAGTCTCCCCCCTCCCCCCGCCCGGGGCTCGGCGTCCGCAGCGCGGCCGCCTCCAGCCCGCCCCCCCCGCCCCCCCGGGCTCCCCGGCCCGCCAAGGGCGCCGCCCGGCCGGGAAGATGGCGCCCGCCGAGCTACGAACTGCGCCACCAGCGCTGGCGGCGGGCCAGGCCCAGCGCCATCTTACCGCCTCCCGCCGCCGGCCCCCCCCCGCGGCCCTCTGCGCCTCAGCCCCTCAGCCCCGCGGCCCTCGGCGCCTCAGCCCCTCAACCCCGCGGCCCTCAGCGCCTCAGCCCCTCAACCCCGCGGCCCTCAGGGCCTCGTCTCCTCAGTCCCGCGGCCCTCAGAGGGCGCCTCAGCCCCTCAGCCGCGGCCCTCAGCGCCTCAGCCCCTCAGCTCCGCGGCCCTCAGCCACGCTCGCCGCCGCCGCCGCGAGGCGACACGCCGAGGCCGGGCCGGGCCCCGAGCGACGGGTCCCCGGGCCGCGTCGCGTCCCCTCCCCTCCCCCACCCCTCCCGAGTGCCGGGCTCCATTTTGCCGAGAAGAAGAACGCCGGCAAAGGCGCGAGGCCCAGCCCGAGCGCGGCTTCCGAGAGGGCGCGAGGAGGGGAAGAGGAGAAAACGGGAGCGAAGAGAGACGACCCCGAGTGTGGGGGGGTGGGTGGGGGGGCAGGAGAGCGAGGGGAGGGGAGAGGATGGGGGGGGGGGAAGCCGCCCGCCGCCCGCCGTCGCCCGCCGCCGCTCGGGCCGCTTCCCTCCTCGCCGGCGCCCGGCGGCTCCGGGGGGGCGGCCGGGGCGCTCTCCCGGGCGCGCACACGCCTGGTCCGCCCGCGGCTCCGTCAATGAGTCATTAACAGGCTTCCCTCCCCGCGCCTCCCCCCTGCCCGCCCGGGCGCTCCCGCTCCCCGCTCCCGAGAATTTGCATCCGCGGGAAGGAAAAAAAAAGACGGGAACGAGAGGAAACGGGGGTTGGGTGGGATGGGGGGGAGCCCCGCCGCGCGCGTGTCTGTGTGTGTGTGTGTAGGGGGGAGGGGAAGGGCGGGCGGGGGCTCCCCCCTCCCCGCGAGGCGCCCCCGGCCCGCCGCCCCCCGCCCGTCGCGGCGCTCGGCTCGGTCTCGGCGGGGCCCGGGCGGAGGCAGAGACGCTCGATCTCGCCCCCTCCCGCCCCATCCCTACCGCCGCCACCACCACCAACACCGTCTTTTTTTTTTTCTTTCCTTTCCCTTCCCTTCCGTGTCCATTAAACATCCACCCACCCCCAACCATCACCCACCCACAAACCCACCCCCCACCCCCCCCAAAAAAGAAAAAAAAAAAACAAGGAAAAAAAAAAACCCAACCCAGCGCCTGAGCCAATAGCTCTCTGGGCTGAAACCTAATCTCCTGCTCGGGGCGAGCCGCGTCTAATTTGCTCCTCTTTTTCCCTCGGTCTGTCGGGGCCGCCGGGGCCCCCCCGCCCCCCGCCCCGCGCCGCGCGCCCGCCCCGCATCGCACGGGCAGCCGCAGCCGCAGCCGCCGCCACCGGAGCAGGAGCAGGAGGAGGAGAAGGAGAAGGAGGAGGAGGAGGAGGAGGAGGAGGAGGAGGTGGTGTGGGTTCTTTTTTTTTTATTTTTTTTCCTCTTTTTTTTTCCCCCTCTCCTTGAAATTTTTATCACAAAATTATAATACACTCAAAGGGAAACTCACCGTCATGAAAAAAGCAGTGCCTTGTCAACGGGGTTTCTGCGCCATCGCACCAGGGGCGGCGGCGGCGGCGGCGGGCGCGGGGCGCGGGGCGCGGGCGCGGGAGCTCCCGGCCGAGCGGCGCCGGCCACACGCGCTCCGCTCTCTCTCTCGCTCACCCCCGCGCCGGGCGGCGGGGCCCGCTCCCCGCGCCCGGCCGCCGCGCCGCTCGCCCGCTCGCTCGCTCGCTCGCCCGCCCGGCTACCGCCAAACTTCGCTCCTCGCCTAGCAGAGAATGTGGAGATTAGGATTTTTTTTTTTAATTACCAAAAAAAAAAAAATAATAATTTTTTTTCCTGTTTTTAAAAAAAATTTTTTTCAAGGTTCTCAAGCTGTTAATTCCTGTTTCCTTTGGGATTCTTTTTTTTTTTTTAAACTTCAGAAATGAATTCGTTTATTGAAGAAACAGGTTTATTTGGCTGCTGGGCTTTTTTTTTTTTTTTTTTAAGCGCTACGAGCTGCGTGCTGCTCGCTCTCCGCAGGCGCCCTTGCACACCGCGGCGCGCACACACTGACACACGCTCCGGTGTTTCGTCGGGGAGGGCGGTCTAGGGGGGGAGGTGTTTAAAAGCAAGACCCCGATATTTGTTTGGGACCAGCCCCAGTAAATACTTTCCCTGCGTTGTGCTTAAAAACCAACAACCCTGAAACAGCACTTTAACTCAGCCAATAATGATTCACTCCAACTTTCAAAATGCACTACGGTTGCCTTTGCTGAAAAGCCGTGAAACCTTATCTGTGAAACCTGTAAACCAACATTAAAGACACACAGACACAACGGCAGAAACAACTTCGGCAGCCAAGATGAAGGTGAGGAGTCAGGCCACTCAGCAGGAATTTTCTTTTCTTTCTGGAGAGTGCCCTCGTCACCGGCTTGTGGCATTTCCTTATATCCTCCCCAGTCTTAAAAGGGAAGCTCCCCAACTCATCGGTCCAAGTATAATTACTAGTCATTTAAAATCTCAAATTGTTGAGACTTCTCCACAAAACATCTACTACCCAGAGAGTTTAAGTAAATGTTAATTACAATGCTGTGGGCTGGGAATTGGTGCCTTTGTGGTCTAGGCTGATTTTCCCCGGAGAGTGCTCAAGAAAACATGCTGGGGGGCTGGGTGGTGTCTTACTTTAAATAAACACCGAGGACAGATGAAAGAATGTGTAAGATGATTTTTGCACCATACAAGAATGATACAAGAATGGGATTATGTATTAAAATACGTAGGAAAGCCCCAGAAATGTCCTAAATGATTAAATTTAATTTTATTTTGGGGGGAGCCACACCCTGCGATGCTCAGGGACCACTCCTGGTGGTGCTCAGGGGAACCTCTGTGGTATCCACCACTGAAGGCACCTTACTCCCTATGCTATTTCTCCAGCTCCTGTTCTAAAAGATTTTCAAGTGGCTTTTAATTGTGCTGAAGTTGGTAAACAATTTATTCCGACCCATATCCCCCTAGATATTTGGTGGGTAAATAAAATACCTAGGTTTAAATTACTCAAGTCTCAGTATCCTTCTTTAGTCTCTATTCCCCCTGCCACTTAAAAAAAGGGAAAGGTGTCGGGCCCAGGTGACAATAATACAGCAGGTAAGGCCCCTGCCTTGCATGCAGCCATTCCATAGGGTCCCCTGGCTCCCGTCAGGAGTGATTCCTCAGGACAGAGCCAGGAGTAACCCCTGAGCACGGCCAGGTGTGGTCCCAAAAAAAGGGTAAAGGTGGCTGGTGCTGCTTGATTGCAATCTAAGAATGCTACTTGCTACTGTGTCTATTCATGGCACAAAGTGTGTCATGGTTAGAATACAATGTTGTCATGTTGGAGATAGAACTCCTTTGGGGGATAAAAAATAACAACCACTACCTTATCTTCCACCAGTGTCTGCCCTTGGTCCTTCATAATGCACGCTTTGTCTTTAGAGCAGCCTTGAAAATACATTGTATGATTTAGTATCACATTGTATCACTGAGGTGTTTTCTCAGGAGTTGCGCTGCACCTTAAACCAGGGCCTTCCTGGAACTGTAGTCCTTGCATAAATTAGCATATTTCTCGACACTTGACAGTTGGATCAACCAGTTTTCTAATTGGCTTGAGAAATTTTTAAACGTATTTTAAAGTGCCTCGGGATTGGCTGGAATTTAATTATCGTACACGCTTGGAAGAATTACATTTCAAAAGAGTCCATGGATTATTCATTGCACTTAGGGCCCACCAAGCAAGTTTTACAGCTGTTGCTCCACAGCTCCAATGAAATATTAATGGACTTCAGAAAGCTAATCTCCGAGTCTGCCAAAACCCTGAAGAAACAAATCGGACTTTAAAAGATCACCTAGGGCCGGAGAGATGGTACAGCGCGTAGGGTGCTTGCCTTGCACGCGACTGACCCAGGATCAATCCCTGGCATCCCATACAGTCCCTGGGCACCACCAGGAGTAATTCCTGAGTGCAGAGCCAGGAGTAACCTCTCTGGCTCCATTTTCTTCTCTTCTTTTCATTTGGCCAGACCCTGCAGGTGTGGCCCCAAAGCAGGCAACAACAAAAATCACCTAACAAAACTGCATTTGCATACTCATGAAGAGTAGAGGCGCACTGTGTAGTTTTTTTTGTTTTGTTTTGTTTTGTTTTGTTTTTGCTTTTTGGGCCACATCAGCGATGCTCAGGGCTTACTCCTGGCTCTGCACTCAGGAATCACTGCTGGCAATGCTCGGGGACCATATCGAATGCCAGGGATCAAACCTGGGTTGGCAGGTGCAAGGCAAAGGTCCTATCCACTACAGTATCACTCTGTCCCCTCCCCCCACTGCTCCCTCACAAAGAATGCCCAAATGTAAAAGCACTAAGATTTACTGAGGGTCTACTAAGTGTTAAGTAAGCCTCATTAGGTAGATACTGGTATATATAGGAGATTACTGCAGAACTGTACTATTCTAGACTAAGATCCTAATTTTGCAGAAGAGGCACCCAGTGGTTTCAGAAATTTAACTGGGGTCATCACCCTAATAAGGGGTGTTGAGTTGACTCAAATGCAGCCTTTCTTCAAGGCCTGAAAAAGACATGAGAACAAGTAGTTGGCTGCTTCCATATAGAGTTCAGTGGCCAGGCACAGGCAGGGACCAACCCTTTAATTAGAACAGACCTACTTTGAGAATGACAGTTGTCAATCTAATTAAAATGTGTGTGTGGGGGGGGAGGGTTATAAAATAATCAGCAGTGTGGGGGGCAGGGAGCATTTATCAGGCATCCCCAAAATCAAAGTCATTTAATAATACAGTAGATCAAAATCAACTTAATTTCCCCCATAATTAAAAAAGGAAACATTTTCAGTAAGGGCTATACCTACATACATGAAAAGTTGGATTATGACTTGACAGGCAAAATTTGGCTTTTGTAAGATCAGTAAGCTCTTTAGGAGAAAAGTTTTCTCTCTCTCTCTCTCTTCCCCTTTTTTGATGTTTGGGTCATATTCCGCTGTACTTAGCGCTTACTTCTGACTCTGTGCTCAGTGATCCCTCCTGGTGGTGCTCGGGGCGACCGTATTTGGCAGAGAAGATTGAACCAAGGCTGGATGCATGTTCTACAAGCACCTGAACCCCTGTGCCCTTTCTCTGACTCCTCTTTCTTCTTTTCTTTTCATTTGATCAGACCCTGCAGTGCTCAGAGGAAATTCATGACTCAGTGCTCCAGGGATCATGTGTTGCCAGGGACTGAATCTGAGGTTCCCACCTGTACTCCTGCTGAACCATCTCCCTGGTTCTAAGAATGAAGTTTTTTTGGTGGGTAGAGACACACTCAGCCATGCTCAGGGGACCATGCAGTGCCAAGGATCAAACCCAGACCTTCTGCATGCAAAGTATATGATTCTGGCCTACTAGAACTGTCTCTCAGTCCCTAGATGAAATGATTATGCCTATGCTTCCCAATTGCATATGTGACCTCATCAGAAAGGCAAATTTGCCCGGGATTGTAACTATAATTGGAAGTGTTTTCGCATGTGTTTGGGCCAGGACTAGAAGCCTGGGTTCAACCCCCTGCTGCCCCAGCACTCCTGGGAGCAACCCCCCCCCCAAAACTGTTATTTCCACTTTGCTGGGGACAGCACCAGAGCACCACAGGATGGGGCCCCCAAAGCAAAAACATGTTCATAGGACAGTGAAAGTGAAATTATTTCTGGGTGGGTTTTTTTTTTTGGTTTTTCTTTTCTTCCTCCCATGTTCCCCTGGGTTGGCTGAAGAGTCTCATGGGGGCACTGTGAAGAGAAGAAATGAAATGATACCGTGCAGGACAGTGGTGTCCTGGGCTCAGAAACATCCTAAGGCACCAAACAGACCAGATGAGTTATGTGGTCTGTCTGGTATTTGCATGATCCTTTGCCGTTCCCCACGTACACTTTAAAGTACAGAGGGAGCAACAGAACAGCAGAAGGGCACTTGCCTTGCATGTGGCCAGCCCAGGTTTGATGCCTGGCATCCCACAGGGACCCCTAAACAACTCCAGGAACAAAATTTCAGAGTGCAGAGCCAGGAGTAACCAATGAGCATCTCTAGGTGTGGCCAAAACAAAAAAAAAAAAACAAGGGTACATACTTTCATTTATCTTTAGGAGTGCTTATATTCTGGGGCTAAAGTCCCTCTCTCTCTTATCACTTAGGCTTTATCTTTGCCACTGCTCAGTCACGGAATCTGGCTGTGCACTCAGCCTGACCTGGGTTCAAATTCCACTGTTGTAACATGCCAGGTGTGTGGCTGAGGGCATGTCTCTTCACACCTCAGAGCCTCCACTTCCTCATTGATGAAATGGGGACTAATTACGGGGCCGACAGGAGAGGGTTATTTTAAGGAATTGGGAACTAGTGCAAACAAAACAATTCCGCAAATAAAATGTCCAAAACAACGAACAATCGGTATGTTGGGATAATATTACATGGCCTGACTTGAATTATGGGTCTGGTTCCATGTGGAATCTTCCGGTGTGTATCTCAAATAGCAGTGGCACAGGAATCCACTTAAGAGAGCTCTCTTCTAGGGCCAGAGAGATATAGTACAGTGGAAGGGTGTTTGCCTTGCACACGGCTGACCCAGTTTGATCCTTGGCATCCTATCAGGTCACCTGAGTACCACTAGGAGCGATCCCTGAGCACAGAGCTAGGAGTAAGCTCAGAAGACCGTGTGTGTGTGTGTGTGTGTGTGTGTGTGTGTGTGTGTGTGCATGCGTGTGTATGTGTGTGCGTACATGTGTGTGTGTGCGTGCACGTATGTGTGTATGTGTGTTCTGTCTACTCCAGGATAGGCAGATTTCTCCAAGTTTTCTAGCCTCTGCAAGCCCAAGACCCGTATATGAGGAACTCTGCATGTAAAACTTGAGCTACATCAAACCATTGCCCAGCTTCTCACAGTCATCATGCCTAATGGTTAGAGCTCTTCCTTTCTTGGAGTGAGAGAAACAGTACAGAGGGTAGGGCATTTGCCTTGAACAAGGGTGAGCTGGGTTCAACCCCAGAATCCTGTACGGCCCCCCAGCACTATCAGGAGTGATTCCTGAGTGCAGAGCCAGGAGTAACCCCTGAGCATCTCTAGGTGTGGCCACACACACACACACACACACACACACACACACACACACACACACGTTCTTTTCCCATTGGCTAGAGTTCTGTCATTGTCACTTTTCAACCCAATGTTGGCAGTGATTGGGAATGAATGGGGGATCATACAGTGCCAGGAATCAAACCCAGGACTCTACCATGCAGAGCTTACCCCCCAGTTCTCTCAGCTAGCCTCCTGGCCTGATCCTGGCCTTTTAAAACTTCTCTTACCTCAGTTTCCTCATCAGTTAAATGAAGAGAAGAAGAATGGGTGGAGAGAGAGTGAAATGGCCAGGTACACAAAACTCTTTGCTTCTGGGATGGACAATCTCTGACAGGAGTTCAGACATGATCATCGCCTTCAGGAGTAGCCCCCAAACCCAAAACTCAGACCCGAAAGCCCATGTTGCTTTAGTGCCAGCATGTAGGCAATATTCCAGAACAGTTCCAGTCACTGTGCTAACACTATTCTTAGAAATATTGTGGCATGGTCGTCAAAGCACAGGTAACAAGCAACACACTGGAATGATGAGCCATCTTTTCAACTTACCTATATATTCATTTGATGCACGAATATGGACACTTTAACTCATCTTTGCAGAGACTTAGGCTATTCTAGTCATGCCATAATTCAAGCCGGTTATTTTCCATGACAGACCTTTGGGGGGGAAAAAATATCGCAACTCCTACAAGCTTAGGAGTACAAGGATAGAACAGGGAGTGTGTGGCAGAATGAAGGGGAGAGGTGGAAAAGAGAGGGGGGAGAGAGAGATAAGAGAGAGGAGAGAGTGAGAGAGAGCGAGACTTCCAGCACTTTCCACTGGCCTTACTGTCTCACACATGAAGCTGTGAGAGGGAAAGCAAAGAGTAGGTTAGAGGACGGAGCCCAGGAAGGCTGGCTGGGCTGGCTGACAGTGCACCACTTCCCCGGTTCCTCGAGTGTCTCTGTACTATGCTAACCCCTCATCACTGAGCTTTCCTTCCCCGCCACCAGGCTGGGAGCACAGCAGGCTGCAGAGGCAGGAGAGGAGGCTGGCGGGTGCTACTATTCTCACAGAAATACTACTACAGCCCCCAGAAACTGTTGAGAAAATCCACCTCGGAGAGAGAATACCCACAAAACAGCTTGGTAAATGCCAGTGTTCCCTCTGAAAAGGCAAGCTCTAAGACATCTGAAGGAACAGTTTCTAAAAAGATGACTTATTAAGTGCAAGTTACAGACGAAGATGTGTATGTGGAGGGGGAGGGGGGTTATTGGATTATAGTTCCAAGAATTTTAGGCTTAACATTGGGCTGTCCTTGCTGCTCCTGCAGGGAGCTTAGGTTAACTGAATTATGCCCATCACAGTGGTCCTGGGGGCACACCCTATCACACTGGGACACTCCCAATCCTCCGCATTCGTCTTTAACCTCTCCTTTGTGCTCTTCTTTCCTTATCTGTTAGTGACAAATATCTCCACATCAGACACAGTAACTTATAAAGCCAAACCTCCTGACGGCTCTGGATCTTGTATTTGTAAGTGAAATACTGCTTTTCTTTTTCCTTTACATCTTACGCATATTTTTACTCTAGAGTTATGTTCTTTTTTTATAGCCACAGGAAGACAGTTAATGGTATACTTTTGTAATTAACTCTGAAATATTTACTCCTGGGCATCGATCCTATTTACTTGACTTAAGCCTCAGTTGCCCTTAGATTGACCTTAGTTCCTTACACCCCAAAAAGTGGGTTCTGTCAGTGGACTTGAAGCCGTTAAGCTACTCTGGCTTCAAAAAGGGACGGCCTAAGCGCCATACGAAGTATAAGTTGTTAAGAGCCGGGTCATGGAATAAAGTCTGTTACGACCCAAACAGAAGTAACTGAATAAGGACCTATTGGGGTTAGGGCCCTCCCGTTGATCATTGATTTGCTCGAGCGGGGGTTAGGGAAAACCAACCTGGCCTGAGGAGGACTGTAGTCTGGGAAACAAAGCGAGATGTCCCCAGGAAGAGACACCCTTCACCTGCATCCAGAGAGGCCATTTAAGCTTAGATGGAAGTCTGCATCTCTTACTGTGTTCATACAAAATGACTAGAAATATTATTAAGAAGTAACTTAAGGTGGTTGTTTAAACAGATTACCAGTAAAAGAGAGAGGAAGGCAATATGCCCCCTAGACAGAACTCTGCCCCTGGATCTCCTAGCAGGAATCTAGAGTGCTGGACTACCTAGATGGAATTTCGTCCTTGGGTGGACCTCCTAGAAGAATTTCCCCTAAAAGAGGGGCTTTGCATCTGTTCACTGTTTATGTTAACGTTCAGCCACACCTATGTGTAACTGCTGCCCCCAACCCTCCACGATTTCTCTTTAATAAAGCTGATACATGTGAATAAAGCGCCACTGGTGACCAGCCTATGGACCCATTCCTTCATCCACCAGCCGGGGGGACTGCCATTGGCCCTGAAAGCACCAGGGGGCCCCCGGTCACCAGGAAAGAGCAACTCAGACAACTGGCACCCGAATAGGGATGCCTCAGAACTCAGACAGGGGGTAGCTACTGGAATTATAGTACAGCCGAGAGGACGCTTGCCTTGCATGCAACTAACCCTAGTTCAATCTTCAGTCCTCCCAAGCTCCACTAGGAGTGATCCCTGAGCACCGCTAGCCATGCCCCAAAGCCGAATAAACAAAAGACAAAGATGAGGACAGAGAGATACTACAGTGGTGGAGTTACCTGCCTTGTGGACTCAAGTCCAATTCCTGGTTCCATGCATCCCCTGAACAACATCAGGAGTAATCCTTGAGCACAGAGCCAGGAGTAAGCCCTGAGCACTGCTGGCTGTGACCCAACACCCTCCACCCCAAACCCCAACCCCCCAAAAAAGGACAAAGAGGGACTGGAGCGATAGTACAGAGGCTAGGGCACTTGCCTTGCATGCAGCCAACCCAGGTCTGAGCCCTGGCATCCCATATGATCCCCCGAGCACTGCTGGGATTGATCCTGCATGTAGAGCCAGGAGCATCCCCTGAGCACCATTGAGTGTAGCCCCCTAAACAAACAAAAAATACTAAGAAGGAAAGAGACGACAAGCCCATCGGGCTGGAGCCTCAGCACTGAGTTAGAAATTGGATGGAGCGGAGACATTAGGCTGATCCTCCCCTAATACTCTGCTCCCAGAGCAGCCGCCTTCTCATTTGAGCACGAGAAAGGAAATCAGGCAGACTTCAAGCCCGTGTGAAATTCTCTCATATAATTTTCTGTCCTAAGTCTCCTTAATTACTAGTTCGATTTCCTGAACACTCTGCTATGACAGAGGTGGCTCCCTGACCAAAGGGACAAGTACTCTCGCATCCTGAGAAGCGTATGCAGTCCCCCTCACTATGAATCAAAGCAAACCACCCCGCACTGGGGGTTATTTCTCATCTGGAGGGAGTCAGGTCTGAGACAATCAGGAGGTTGTTCAGAGACAGGCAATCGGAGCAAAGGCCCTGTCCACGCTGGAGTAATTCACATGGGGAAGTAGTGAAGAGTGTATGAATTATTCCGGCCTGCCACCAGGGGCACCGACGAAACGCAAGCACATCCCCTCTGGAAGGTGATCGCTCTAATTGCTGAGTTCCTGGACCAATCTCTGAGACGTTTTGGGATTACCTACAATTGCTCGGTCCCTCCTCTCCCTATCACACCACACAGCCCACATGCGAAACCTCCCTCAAATCCAACTCCTCTTCATTCATTAAGTGCCTCCTCCTAACCTCTTTTTGGCCTCCCGATTTTAATGCTCTCCAATCAAACCGAAAACTATCTGAATTGCTACAGAAATCACCTCTTAAAAAGCCCCAAATTGGTTGTTATGTCACCTCACTGCCTGGGGGAGTTTTTCAGAAGTATGGATTCCCCTGGGGGACAGTCCTTGTGTGCCATTTGTCCTTCCAGAGATTCCTTAATGAGCTCCCTCTCCCCAGGTGCACAAACCCTTCCCGATTACTCCACAGGCTGATCAAGAAGCATATCCTGTTCCCGAATAAAAGCATCCAATTTGGACACATCTCAACCTTGTCCCACTGCATGGAAGGCCTGTCTTCCTCTGGGGCAAGCCCACATCTCCAACACCCAGCTCAGGGCCTCAATGACAGTACAGTGGGTAGGGCCTCTGCCTAGCACATGGCCGACCTGGGTTCCATCCCCCCCACCATGGTTCCCTCCCATATGCCCCCCCCCCCCCCATAAGGTTCTGCCGAGCCTTCCAGGAGTGATCACTGAGCGCAGAGCCAGGACTCAGCTCGGAGCACGGATGGATGTGACCCCAAACCAAAACCAAGACCCAGCTCAAACGCCACTTCCTCAGGACTCTACTTCCACCCTCCTCCGACACCGAGTTCATCTCTGCCTGAGACTCAGTCCCAAGAAGTAGACTTCACGTTACAACACAGCAACAGGGAAACAAAGATTTGGGAAGGCCTATCGAAACCTATTCTAGAAGACTGGAAACACATTAGAGGCTTGTTTGCTAGGGAGCTGCCAGGCAGTGCTCAGGGCTTACTCCTGCTGGTGTTCAGGAGACCATATGGGGTTCTGGGGCTCAAACCACAGTTGGCAGCATGCAAGGCAAGTGCCCTATGCACTTTACTATAGCTCCAGCCCCTAGATAATACCACTGACCCAGGTTCCACCCCCAGCACCCCATGATAGATCCTCAAGGCCTCCAGCAGTGACCCCTGAGCACAACTGAGTGGATACCAAAACAAAACGAAGCAAAACAAAACTTACTACAGAGGATGAATGATCTTTCTTCCCTTTCCTTCTTTCCTCTTTGCAGTGTCAGGGCTAGAACCCCAGGCCCCACGCATGTAAGGCGTGTGCAGTTCCACTAAGCTACAAATCCAGCCCCGATTTTATCTCATTAAAAAAAAAAATAACTGCTGCTGCTCCCTTGTAAATGAATCTTATGAGCACTAAATGGATGGCAGCCCTCAAGTGAAAAGTACAGCTTAAAAATGAAAACAGGACTCCTTTCCATTAGCGAGGCTACACTGGAAACTTACCTCTTTGATACTATGTATCCCACTACATAGTCATGACCTGTTCACAGCCTGTCTTCACCGCTACTTCCCTCCCCCCAAACACAGCTCTACAACCAAGTCAGCCTGTACTTGGACAGCTGCACAGCTGTTGACAAAATGCAGAAAGAAGGAATCACTCGTTGTTTTGCTCATGTTACACTGCACTGCGTTGTGGTTCCTCCCCACCCCCCCAAACAGTCACCCAGTCACCCCCATTAGGGTTCATAATATAGACTTATCAGTGACTTCCTCAAGGCCTGGCTGGGAATCTTACTAGCTCTATCCGGTAAGTTAACAGCAATTAAAGAAAATATATAAAAGGCCATGGTCATTCAGTACAGTTTAACGAGGTGTAAATTCCTCTTCTAATAAAAAAAAAAAAAAAGCAACAAAAAAATCCCACGTACCAGCAAAACCAACCCAAAAGTATTTTGTCAGGTTGCTAGCTTGCCAAGATTCTGCAAACGTGGGCAAAGAAATCTCTTACTTGCTTTTGAAGCAAATAATCAAAAGCCTCAAAACCATCCTTCCGGACCACTTCAGAAAGGCACCTCCCAGAAAGGAACCTCCCGGGCCCAAACCCCGCCCCCCAGCCCCCCACATCCACCCCAACACACACGGGGACCGGTGCAGATAGAGCCCCTTCTAGCTGCAAGGCCCAGAGCTCGCACAAGGCTGCCCGCATCCACACAAACAAATGAAAGGTAAAACCCCAGCATGAAGGCAGAGCTGTGATAAGAAGCGCTGCCGGCAGCCCCCCGGTACCTGTGTCTGGCGCGGGCCAAGGGTTGGGAGGGGGAGGGAGCCCGCAGGGGGGAGGGATCCTTCTGTGGCACGTGGCTCCGGCGGCAGGAAGCCTGCCCGCGACACCCCCAACGGCACCCCGCTCATTTACTGCAAGCAGCGTCATTACTGTGAAGCTCAAGCGCTGTGTCCTCAGGAAGCGGCCGAGGAAACCAGCCCGGGCGTGGAGCGAGAGGCGAGGAGGGTCAGGGCACCCCGTGCCATGCACACAGCTCGGCCAGGAGCCAGTGGAGGGGATGGAGAGTCTTCCAGCAGTGAGGCACCGGAGAGGGGAGGGCTCCGGGCATGGGTCCTTCACATGGGGTTGGGCTGGGGGAGACAGACCCAGTAGGAGGGTGGGGTGCAGGCAGGTGTGGTTAACAGAATGAGGGGCTCTAGCTCATGGCAGGGGGTGTAGGTGTCTGTTTAGGAGGGTTTCCGCACTGCAGGTGATAACAGCCAGAGCTGTGAATTCCTGGGGCTTGGGGTCATCATTCACAAAAGATTAAATAGGATCGAAGGGTATAGCACAAAGGGTACTTGCCCTGCACACAGCTGACCGGGCTTGGATTCCCAGCATGCCATATGGTCCCTGAGCACCAGGAGGAGTGATCCCTGAGCACAGAGTCCTGAGCATCTGCTAGATGCGACTCCTGCCCCCTTCCTGCCCACACAAAGTATTATTTTTATGTATTTATTTATTTATTTTTGCTTTTTTGGGTCACACCCGGCGATGTACAGGGACTACTCCTGGCTCATGCACTCAGGAATCACTCTTGGTGGTGCTCGGGGGACCATATGGGGTGCTGGGAGTCGAACCCGGGTCAGCCGCGTGCTAGGCAGATGCCCTTTGTACAAAGAAAATTATTAAATGGCCTACAATTGAAACTATCTAATTTTACATAGTGAAGATGTAAATCCTGTGTGTGTGTGTGTGTGTGTGTGTGTGTGTGTGTGTGTGTTTGTTTCTGGTGCTACATTCAAGGTGCCTGCTCTACCAGTAATCCATTCCTAACTAAAATATATTACTTACTTATTTCAATGACTTAAAAGATTCTGTGAGGCGTCACAGCAGGTAGGGCATTTGTCTTGCAACCAACCTGGATTCACCCCCCAGCATCTCAGATGGGTGTGTTTCCCCCACCCCCCAGCACCGCCAGGAGTGATCTCTGAGTGCAGTCAACAGTAACCTCTGAGCATCGCAGGGTGTGGCCCCAAAACAAATGGTTGGTGAAAAAGACCCCATCAAGGCAAAGGGGTCTTAAATAGAGACTGATAAAAGTGGACTTGAATGCCAGGAGGAGGCATGGAAAACTGTGAAAGGAGTGGATGGTGGAGGCAGAGCCACATGGTAGTGTGTGTCTGTGGGGCTTCCCACCCCAGAGTGTGCTCCTTTGGGGCAGGAAGTGCCAATTAGCTCCCAACTGCTGGCACATAGGCCCCAGCTGTGTGTTTGTTGACTGACTATGGAAACTAATGGTCAAGACAACTCCCAGAACCCCCCCACCTCCCTTGATCGGGTCATGTCGTGTCCTTCCTCCCACTGTGCCAGAGTTGGCCCATGGCAGAAATGACTGTCACTCCTGGGGCTGTTAATGAAAGGCTGACGCTTCCATCTGAGCTGTTCTCTCTGGCTCCCTCCCAGGGGGGAGGCCAGCGGCTGTGCTCAACATACCCGGTCCAGGAAACTGAGCAAGTGAGGGAGCGCCTGTGTCTGCTGCCAACACTTCCCATCACTGCAGCCCCAGGCAACAGTTGGACAACAGCCTCACAAGACGTGGCGAAGTAGAATCCCTCCTCTTAAGCAGTTCCAGGGTTCTTGCCCCGCAAAACTGAGTTGTAATAAATGTTTGCTGTTTTAAGTTGCTAAAATTGGGGGGCTGCTGCCACAGAGGCAGGGTGGGATGGGGGGGATGGGGGGTGGGAGGGATACCGGGACCCATGGTGGTGGAAAATGGGCACTGGTGGAGGGATGGGTACTTGATCATTGTATAACTGAAACCCAAGCACAAAAATTTGTAAGTCTACAACTGTACCTCATGGTGTTTCACTAATAAAATTTTTTTTAACAAATAAAGATTTAAAAACCTTTAAAAAAATTGGGGGGCTAGAGGGTGGGGAGATATCCGGCTGTGCTCAGGGCTGATTCCTGGCCCTGCAGCATTTAGGGATCACTCCAAGCAATAATCAGGATCCAAGCCATCCTCAGGGATGATACGGGGTGCCGGGCACTGAACTCAGGTTCTTCACATAAATGGTAAATGGCTTTACCTGCAGTACTATCTCTCCAACCCCTACAAAGTCGCTACAGTTTGGGGTTCTCTTCTCCTTCGCCTCTCTTTCTCTCCCCTCACACCTCTCTTTTGCAGTGCCTGTGATTGAATTCAGGGCCTCATACATGTGGAACAAGATCAGACTGGTGAGTTATCTATCCATGCCACTGGGGAGTCGCACCAGCTGTGTTCAGAGCGGATTCTGGGGGGCTTGGAGGATCAAATACGGTGTGGGGGATCAAGGCCATGTCTGCTACCTGCAAAGCAAGCTGTACTATTTCTCCAGTCCTGGGATACCTTCTAATAAGTTTATTTATGAAGGCTAGAGGCAGGGTTGAACAATGAACGATGACAACAATAACACTGAAAAAAAAAGGGGGGGGTGGCCTGAGCAATAGTACAGCAGGGAGGGTGCTTGTCTCACACGTGGCTGATCCAAGTTAGGAGTTAGATCCCCAGCATCCCATATGGTCTCCTGAGCCCACCACAAGTAACCCCTGAATACCCAAAAACCAAAAGAAAATTCCTCTTCTTATCATTATTCTCCATTCTCTGGAAGGGCTGCTGGTTTTTGGGTCACACCTGGCGATGTACAAGGCTTACTCTTGGCTCTGTGCTCAGGAATCACTTCTGGAATTCTGGGTATTGGGGGTGGGAGGGGAACCATAGGGGATGCGGGGACCAAACCCAGCAAACGCCCTCTCCAGTCCAGGAGCTGCTTTCCTTGCAAGCAAAATTCCTGAATACTCGGGCCAGCTTCTCTCTAGTGCTGGCCAATGATGCGGATCCTCCTGCTGTGGCAGACCAAATATCTCTCTAGAGAAGAGCAACAACTCAGCGGAGGCTAAGCTTTATCACTGCTATGCAAAAACTGCTATCCATTGATCTTTTCAGACCAGCCAACCGTTTGTCTTACCTCCCGGTTCACCCAATAATCCTCTGGATTACTGATGTGCCTTAAAATGCTGTGGGCTGGGCTGACCCCTCTCCTTCCAGCGGTGGGAGGTTCATGCCCATTACAGATGCACAGGCCGCCTTTCAAGTGAAAGTCATTCTCTTGTTGTTGTTTGTTTTGGGGCCACATCCAGCTGTGCTCAGGGTTCCTCCCGCCTCACTCCTGCTGTGGGACCATACATGGTATTAGGGATTAAACCTGGGAGGAGAGCTGGAGAGGTAGCTGAGCGGCTAGGGCTCTTGCCTCTTGCCCTGCATGCAACCACCTGGTGTCTGGCACCCTCTATGGCCCCACTAGGAGTGATCCCTGACAGCAGAGGCAGGACTAAGCCCTGAGCACTGCCGGTGTCCCTGCCTCCCCGCCCCCGCCGCCCCCAGTAAAGTTAGAAAATGTTGGGTCTGGAGTGATAGTACAGCTGGTAAACCTGGGTTCAATCTCCAGGACCCCATATGATCCCCTAAGCCCACCAGGAGTGATTCCTGAGCAGCGTCGGGGCGGGGGGGAGGGGGGGTCAAAAAAAAAAAGAAAAAAAGAAAGAAAAGAAAAGAAAACAAACCAAAAACACCCCAAATCCCTGGGTTGGCCATGTGCAAAACAAGCGCCCTCCCCACTGTGTTGTATCTTTAGCCCAAAAATCATTCCTGACTAACCTGCATTTCATTTCCCCAACCCTGGGTCAAGTCCTCAGGCATCCAGTGAACCACAGCAAGAGTCTCTCAGTTCAGTGCTCCTGCTCATCCTCGTCACATTCTCTTTCTTTTCAGGAGACACCTCTGCTGGCTTGGCCCCTGCTCAGAACCCTCGGACGGGTTCCCTGTGCCTGCAGAATGCCCATCCGGCCCCATCTGCCATCACACCCTGCTGTGCTCCTGACCACCTCCTGCTCTTGCCCCTACAGTGCTCCCCTTCCTCAGGAGCAGGACGGAAGCTGGGCCTTGTGTGCAGAGCATGGGCGCAGTCCAGGGAGCTGTCCCTTCAGACCCATTTGCTCCTCCCTGCTGCTGCCTGCCCTGTGCTGTCCTGCTGCTGCTGCTTCCTATTTTCTTTCATTGGTTTTTGGGCCACACCTGGTGGTACTCAGGGGACCATACAGGATGCCGGAAACTGAGCCTGGGTCGCTCTGTGCAAGGCAAATGCTCTTACCCGCTGTACTACCACTCCAGACCTGGGCCTCTACCTTGCCTTCCATTCCGTTCCTTGCCCGGGGGTTTCTCCTCCTCCTAGTTCACATTCCCTCACACTCCTCTTCCCTCCTTCCCTCTACTTCCACAGCGTTTAATCTCTCCTTTGTAACAGAGCAGTGGGCTCTGACTGTGAGTCCATCCTGAGTCCTGAGCTTCCTTCCAGGAGACAAAGCCTCCGCCTTCTCCTTCTTCACAACTCCCGCCCCCTCCCCCCCCCCCAGGACCACAGGAGCTTCTTGCAATGTCTAAGGAGTATTTCCTTCCTTCCTTCCTTCCTTCCTTCCTTCCTTCCTTCCTTTCTCCCTTCCTTCCTTCCTTCCTTCTTCCCTTCCTTCCTTCCTTCCTTCCTTCCTTCCTTCCTTCCTTCCTTCCTTCTTCCCTCCCTCCCTCCCTCCCTCCCTCCCTTCCTTCCTTCCTTCCTCCCTCCCTCCCTCCCTCCCTCCCTCCCTCCTTCCTTCTGAATCACTGTGAGGTACAGTTACAGACTTACAAACTTTCGTGCTTACATTTCAGTCATACAATGATCGAGCACCCATCCCTCCACCAGTGCCCATTCTCCACCACCAATGTTCCCAGTATCCCTCCTGCCACCCTCACCCCATCCCGCCTCTGTGGCAGGCACATTCCCTTGTGTTCTCTCTCTCTCTCTCAAGGAGCATTTCTTGAGGGCTTACTCTATGGAGGCACCAGGCTGAGATGGGAGATGGCAGGTGCTCCACCAAGGGCCCTGGGACCAACTGCAGTGCACGAGGATTGGGCAAACAAGGTTCCCTGGGCCATAAGATGTACCAAGGCGGGTACATAAGACGTGCAGGCTTGAGAACAGGCTCTCGTGACTTCCCCAGCAAAGACTTGCTCCGAGAATCATTTGTTCATTTTGGAGTCACCTAGTCAGCTTTGGGAGGGAATTAGCTACGGGGGGCTACTCCAAGCTCTGGGTTTTAGGGGTCACTCCTGGTGGTGCTCGGGGACCACGTGGGAACAGGGAGCAAACCTGGGCCTCTTGTATGCAGAACATGTGCTCAGTTCATGGAACTGGCTCTTCAAACCCATTTCTTTTCTCTCGGTGGTGGGCGGGGGCACACTCCGCAGTGTAAGGACTCAATCCTGACTCTGTGCTGAGGGATCACTATGGTAGGGCTCAGGGGACCATAGGGGGTGCCTGGAATCAACCCCAGGTTGGGGCATTTGCAAGCAGGCTTCCTACTCACTGTATCATTGTTCCGGTCCCCAGAGTCAACTTTTCTTAACATAAAAAGTAAGAGAAGCTGGTACTGGAGAGAGAGTACAGTGGGTAGGGGCTTGCCCCGTACACAGCCAACTTGGGCTTGATCCTCATACCCCAGATGGTCCCCCAGACCCCACGAGGAGTGATCCCTGAGCACAGAGCCAGGACTAAGTCTTGAGCACACTGGCTGTGGCCCCAAACAAGCAAATAAATAAACAAAAGAATAAAATCAGGGCCCCCCTGGAACCACCCAAAGCCCAACATGGGGTGTGGAATTCTTTCTCTCATCACTTTTTTATTTCCTAATTAAAACTAGTAAAAATTTACTTTCACTGGGGCTGGAGCGATAGCACAGAGGGTAGGGCGTTTGCCTTGCACGTGGACAACCCGGGTTCGATTCCAGTATCCCATATGTTCCCCCGAGCACCACCAGGAGTAATTCCTGAGCACAGAGCCAGGAGTGACCCCTGTGCATTGCCAGGTGTGACCCAAAAAGCAAAAAAAAAAAATTACTTTCACTGTCAAAAGAATTAAAACTGCACGACTAATATCAGAGGCACACCCACAGTCATTCCTGAAGCAACTGATCAAAAAGTACAGGAATTAATAAACAAACAGCAACAGCTTTTCTCCTCTTTTTCCTTGTTTTTGTTTACTTACACCTTTCAGACTCTCTCTAGTCCCATCTCTCACTTTTCTTTTCTTTTCTTTTTTTTTTTATATTTCTCACTTTTTATGAGCAAACTTTCACTGTTCTTACAGAAAGAGGAAGATCCTGGTAGTATCTATAGCAACAGTAGCTTCACACTTGACAGGTTTGCAGAAATGGACCCAGGGGGCCAGAGTGTTAGTACAGCACTCAGGGCATTTGCCTTGCCTGCAGCCAACCTGGGTTCGATCCCCAAAACCCCATGTGGTCCCCTGAGCTTGCCAAGAGTAATTCCTGAGTACAGAGCCAGGAGTAAACCATGAGCACGGTCAGGTGTGCCCCCAAAATAAATCAAAAGGACTCAGTACCCAGAATTCCTGATTATTATCAGGTTATAATCACACAAAAGACATTCATTTATCCATGTCAGTGAAAGTGCAAAGTCTCCACCCAGCACACGCCTGGCATCATTCACAAAATTAGCTGGCCAATTTTTTTTAATCATATATAGAAAAATTTTCTTATAAATCATTAATATATAATATTCATTCATTCATTCATTCATCATCCTGTTATTCGTCGATTGCCTCAAGCAGGCCCCAGTAACGTCTCTTTCATCCTAGCCCTGAGATTATATTCAAGGCTCTTTAGGAGAATGAGACCCATCATTGTTACTGGTATTTGGCATAATAGGTGCGCCACGGGGAGTTTGCCAGACTCTGCCGTGTGGGCAGGCTACATTTGATAGCCTGCAAGTTTGTCCAAAGTAGGAATGAGATAATAAGATGTCATAAAAAAGATGTCCTGATAAGATATAATATACATACATGATATAATATACATACAACCATAAATATATGTGAATTACACAGAACACAAATCAAATATATACATGTTATGTAACATGTATAACATACTGAGACCACTCTCCGCACACATGAAGGTACTGGCAGAGGGACAAAGCCACGCGGGTTCCGGGGCCGAGACCTCCAAGCCTATTCGGATTGGAGTCGAGCATCTTCCACCCAGATCCTCCAAATTCCAGTAGGCGGGGGTCACACCCACCACCTGGCCCCCTGGCGCCGTGTAATCCCATCAGCGACCAAGACTCAGAAACTATAAAATTCAGATCCCGGAACCGCGCGGCGGCCGCGCGACATCTTATCAGAACTTTTTTTTATGACATCTGATTATCTCATTCCTACTTTGGACAAACTTGCAGGCTATCGAATGTAGCCTGCCCACACGGCAGAGTCTGGCAAACTCCCCGTGGCGTACCAAATATGCCAAATACCAGTAACAATGATGGGTCTCATTCTCCTAAAGAGCCTTGAATATAGTCTCAGGGCTAGGATGAAAGAGACGTTACTGGGGCCTGCTCGAGGCAATCGACGAATAACAGGATGATGAAATGAAATGAAAAAATGAATGTAACATGAAGCTCTTGATGTGTGTGTGCACATATGCGTGTGTTTGTGTGTGTTTGTGTGTGTGTGTTTGTGTGTGTGTGTGTTTATGTATGTGTGCCTCACATCGGGAGCATGCTGTCTACCAGAGCTACATCCCCAGCCATGCACTCATGCACTCTGACATTTTACGTTCTTTTTTTGAATCATTTAAAATACAGAAAGCGGCTTTGATGATCTTATAGGGTTAGAACTTATATTTTATTTTATTTATTTTTCTGCTATTTTGGGTCACACCCGGCAATGCTCAGGGGTTACTCCTGGCTCTGCACTCAGGAATTACTCCTGGAGGTGCTCAGGGGACCATATGGGATGCCGGGAAAAGAACCCAAGTCAGCCACTTGCAAGGCAAACACCTTAGCCACTGTACTACTATCGCTCCAGTCCAGAACTTATATTTTAAAGGCCTGAGATATAGTAGAGGGTAAGGCACTTGCCTTGAAGTCGGCTGTCACTGTCACTGTCACTGTCCTCCCGTTGTTTATCAATTTGCTCGAGCGGGCCCAGTAACGTCTCCATTGGAGACTTTGTTGTTACTGTGTTTGGCATATCGAATACATCACGGGGTAGCCTGCCAGGCTCTGCCATGTGGGCGAGATAGAAGTCGGCTAATTCTAGTTTAATTCCCGGCACCACATATGGTCCCTCAAGCCCCACCAGGGGTCACTCCTGAGCACAGAGCCAACACAGATCATATTTCACAGAAATGACATCTCAAAGCAATAAAAACTTAACTGAAAAGAAAACCATTGGGGCTGGAACAGCATAGTGGGAAGGGCGTTTGCCTTGCACACGGCCAACCCGGGTTTGATTCCCAGCATCCCAGATGGTCCCCTGGGCACCACCAGGGGTAATTCCTGAGTGCAGAGCCAGGAGTGACCCCTGTGCATTGCCGGATGTGATCCAAAAGGAAAAAAAAAAAAAGAAAAAGAAAAGAAAAGGAAAAAAAAGAAAAAGAAAACGATTATAAGCATAAGAAAGAATTGGCCAGGAGCAATTTTGGGTGGGGGAGTGGAGAGATGATACGATGATACAGCAGGTAAGGCACTTGCCCCACATGTTGGTCAACCTGAATTCGATTCCCAGCACCCCTGAGCACTGCCAGAGAGTCAGGAGTCAGCCCCAGCATTACTGGGTGTATCCCCTAAACAAACAAACAAACAAAAAATCAAAGAAATAATTTTTAAGACCATTTTCTTTTGCTTATTTTTTAACTTCTTAATTAAAAAAACAAAAACAAAAACAAAAACCAAACCTCAGGCAAGGGAGATCAGAAGGTTGGTATGAAGAACAGTAGTCAGGGCCTAGCCCTGGGTTTGATCCCCAGGGCTACATGTTCTCCAGGAGTGACCCCAGCACTGCCTGGTGTGGTTCAAGAAATTAAATTAAACCTTAGAATTATGTGCATGAGAAACCATTATTAATAGTATTGTAAACCACAAAATCTCAGTAAAAGTTTTTTTTTTTAAAAAAAGAAAAATCAATTGGGGTTGGAGCAATAGCACAGTGGGTAGGGCATTTGCCTTGCACGCAGCCGACCCGGGTTTGATTCCCAGCATCCCATATGGTCCCCTGAGCACCGCCAGGAGTAACTCCTGAGTGCAGAGCCAGGAGTAACCCCTGTGCATCGCCAGGTGTGACCCAAAAAAAAAAAAACAATTTTGGGGGACGGAGCAATAGCACAAAGGGTAGGGCACTTGCCTTGCACATGGCTAATCCGAGTTGGATCCCCAGCACCCCATCTGGTCCCCTGAACACTGTCAGCAGTATTTCCTGAGTGCAGAGCCAGGAATAACCCCTGAGCATTGCCAGGTGTGGCCTCAAACAAACATAAAAGCCTTTAAATTCTATCAAAGGGGGAGGAGGATGGGGGAGAGAGAGAGAGAGAGAGAGAGAGAGAGAGAGAGAGAGAGAGAGAGAGAGAGAGAGAGATCAACAGCTGAGCACGTGCTTTACATGCATGATGCCTAGATATGATCCTCAGGATGACTTGATCCCTTGAGCACTGCCAGGAGTAGCCTCTGGTGTGACCCAGCGACCCGCCACCACCCCTTACCACACCCCCCCCCAAACAAAACAAAACAAAACAAAAAGTAAAAGTTTCTGGTCCCTGAGTATCACCAGGTGTTATTCCTCAAACGAACAAATAATTATCTCAAAACTCTAAGTTACTATTCCCCAGTGCTGAGGGGCAGAAAGGTATTTCCACTGTCCCCCACAGTGGTTCAGTGGCAACACCCCACAACTGCTTGATCCCCCTATAACACACCCTAGTCGGTACCGTGACCGAGTGTTCAGTCCCCGAGGGGGCTGCAAATCAAGGGGCAGGACTCCTGATCGGCATAACGAAAAGAGCAACAAAGGGACCGGAAGAGGGAAATCTGACTGGTTAGAGTGATTCTTTTTTGGTTTGGGGCCACATCCAGCAGTGCTCAGGGGTTACTCCTGGCTCTGCATACAGGGATCACTCCTGGGGGGCTTGGAGGACCATATGGGATGCCGGGGATCAAACCTGGGCAGCCAATGCAAAGCAAACACCCTCTTGGGTTGTAGGAGAGCTTCAGCCCGACTGTTTTTTTTAAAGAGACCACACCCAGGATTGTTGGGGACATCAAAAGTAGGACCTCACACAGGCCAGACAGCTATCACTAGAGCTCTAGCTTGGCCCTGACAGTATCTTTAAGAATCTAAAATGTGTTGCTTTAAATGATTTCCCTCTGGGCAAGTTACTATAAGGATGACTTGACCCTATCCAGAACGGGAACGTGCCCTCTGGCTCCTACCAGCTCCACTGATAAGAAATATTATAGGGACCTGACCAATAGGACAGCAGGTAGAAGTCTGCACCTATAACGTCCCCCGGCCCTACCAGGAGTGATCACCAAGCACAGAGACAGAATTGCGTCCTGAGTACTGCTGTGTATGCCCCCTGCCCCCCGCAAAAAAAATTAAAAATAAAGGGGCTGGAGGGATAGCACAGAAAGTAGGGCATTTGCCTTGCATGCGGCGGACCCAGGTTCGATTCCCAGCATCCCATATGGTCCCCTGAGCACCGCCAGGAGTCATTCCTGAGTGCATGAGCCAGGAGGAACCCTTGTGAATTGCCGCGTGTGACCCAAAAAGAAAAAAAAAATTATAAATAAAAATAAATTATAAACTACGATTCTAACTCTATTTCTGTTTTGGTTTTGGTTTGGAGGTGACTCCCAAAGGACCATGTGGTGTTCGACATCAAATCTGGATCTCCCCCAGGCAAATATGTGCTCAGCCCTCAGAGCCATTTCTCCAGACTCTGCCCCAGGATTCGCGAACGCCTGAGCTGAGCACCTCATTTATTCACCCACACAGCACCGAACTGTTTTGTGATGCCCGTGCCAGACAGCACGCCATGTGCTGGGCCTGGATGGCCAGAAAGCAGCGTGAGCAGGGCCGGGAGAGTGCACAGTGTACAACAGCACCCCAGCCTTGCACGAGGCTGAGCAGGCCTCAACCCCGGCATCCCGAATGGTTCCCCGAGCTCCAAGAGGAGTGAGCCCTGAGCACTGCTGGATACGGACTAAAAACAACAACAAAATCAAAAGAGCAAGTGTGAGCACAGCCTCGTGGAGCCCTCGATCAAATGGACGTGTGAAGAAACCTCGTTTCCCTTAAAAGAAAATGACGCAGAAAGGTTTTCATTCCCTTCTCTGAAAAGCCAGGGCCCGTCAGACCAACACGCCCTCCGATGGAAGTGTCTGCAGACAGACTTTGCAAAGGAAAATTGAAAAGACAGGAGGTGGATATGATCTCTAGACAGTTCTTGGCTCTGAATGAATTAAATGTCATGAGAAGAAAACCACCACATGGCCTTATTTTTCCGTTGGCCAGTTTTTGTTGCAGTATAAGAGTCCCTCAAAGCGTGCCCAGCATCTTCTTAACTAGAATTCTTCAGTTTTCTTTGCAATATTACTTACATGTCAATTCTACCCACATTGCTCCCAGAACCGCAGGACCAGAACTATTCCTAGAGTTATTCAAGGGCCTTTCCTTTCCCTTTCCTTCTCTCCTATTCTATTCCTTTCCTTTTCCTTCTCCCTTTCCCTTTCCTGTTTTGGGGCCACACCAAACAGTGCTCAGGGGCTACTCCCAACTCTGTGTCCAGGACTGATTCCAGAGGTGCTCGGGGGACCATGCAGTGACAGGGAATAAACACAGTCTCCTGCGTGCTAAGTATGTGTTGAGCCGTCTCTCCCTGCTTAAGACCCTTGCTTTTCTTTCGGTGTTTGAGCCACAGCTAGCTGTGATCAGGGATCACTCCTGGTGGGCCTGTGGGATTATGTGGGATGTCAGGGATCAGATCCAGGGTGGCCACATGCAAGGCAAGTACCCTGCCCACTGTACTAGCTCTCTGGCCCGACACAGGCAAGTTTTAAGAGAGGTATGTGCCCTCGGACAGGAAAGAAATTGAAACTACTTCAAAGACTAATTTAGCTAGTGGGAAGGGAGGGAAAAGGAAGGAAGAGAGGAAGGAAGGGAAGAAGGAAGGGAGGGAAGGATAAGGAAAGAAGGAAGGAAGGAAGGAAGGAAGGAAGGAAGGAGGGAGGGAAGGAAGGAAGGAGGAAAGGAAGGAAGGAGGGAAGGAAGGCAAGAAAGGAAGGAAGGAGGGAGGGAGGGAGGAAGAGAGGGAGGGAGGGAAAAGAGAAAGGGAGGAAAAGGAAGAGAGGGAGGAAGGACACATGTCTCTTTACCCACTTTCTTTTTAAATAGGGGTGACAGCCAGGGGTGCTCAGGGGTCCCCATGCCTATACCCAGCAGTGCATGCAGTAGCACAAATTGAATCCAAAGCCTCTCGCGTGTGAGGCATGTGCTCTTTTCTCAGGACATCCCCAGACCTCAATCCATTTGTAATCAACCCGTTGAGAGGTTTTGTTGCCGACCCAACCCCTCATCCTTGAACTCATCGACTAAGCAAGCATTCATCGGCACTTCACAGGTACCAGACACTGCGCAAAGGCTATACAGCACAGGATAAAACCAACCCTTGACTGCAGAAGTCCGCGCTGCAGAGAGAACGTCTGAAAGTGGATACACACTCACCAGATGCCAGAGCAGGGAGAGTCCAGGCGGGCTTCCCAGAAGAGGAGGTGCGCAGAGCAGGTCTGGAAGGAGTCAGGTGCCCTGTCACACAGAGAAGAGAAAGCAGAGGATGACAGGCTGTGGAACCAAGCAGGGCCCAATGGACCCAGCCGCTCCCTCTCTAGAACCTGTTCCTCCAGTTCCCTGTCTAAACGCTGAGATCACCCAAGACCCAGCTCATCTCACTGGAACCTTCAGCCACTTGCCCTCCTGTTCTTGCAGCCAACGAATCCCTCTGGGCTCCTGCTCGGCTTCTGATGTCCCCCCTGTCTTCTTTTCTGCTCCCTCACTGCAGACGCCGGGCTGATCTTGGTTTCCTTTTACCTCACTGTGTGTGGAGCGGTAATCTGCCCCTGTCATGATTCCCAGTGTTTTAAAGATTCACCTACAACTTCCAAATGGGGGCAGGTGTGATAGTACCGGGGGGGGGGGGGGGACAAGGAGAAGAGGGAGGGTGCCTGTCTGGCAGGCAGCTGACCTGGATTCAATTCCCAGCATCCCATATGGCCCCCGAGGCTGCTAGGAGTGATCCCTGAACACAGAGCCAGGGGTGACCCCTGAGCAACACTGGGCGTGGCCCCAAAACACATCAAACCACAACAAAACGTCCAACATAACAGCAAAATACTTCCAAATAGGGCTTGACGGGGGTGGGAGAGCTGATCTAGGTTAAAGCTGACTCCCACCTCTAGCTTAGATGTGCCTCAGTCTCCCTAACGTTGTGGGTTACGACCCTGGTTGCCCCTGTCCCTAGGGAGTTTGTTGGGGGTCAGGGTAGGGTGCCATGGTCTCTCCCAGAGCCACCTGGCCTGGACAATCTGACCAAAGTGGGATTCTCATGTCAATGGGCCACCCAGTTCCTCCTAACACAGCTCCACTGCTGTGCTGTGGAATTCATTCTAAGCCTGACATCTGTTCCCTGACCCCCGAGAAAGAGGCATCTACCTCCCCTTCCGGGGCAGATAGGGGAAGCATGGAAATTCGATGCTGGAGGTTCCAAATCTAGTGGTGCTTGGAGTTACGAGAGATAATCTCTGCAGGTTGGGGCGTCATGCAGCAGTGAAGACTGAACCTGGGGCGTCATGCAACAGGACATGCGCTTCGGCCCTCTGAGCTATCTCCTTGGCCCCTAGGAAAATATCAGGGTAGAGGCCACAGACAGCACAGTGGGCAAGGTGCTGAGTCTGCAAGCGACAGACCTGGGTTCAATCCCTGGCATCTCAAATCCCACCCCCCTACCCCAAGTCCTACTAAGAGTGATCCGTGAGCACAAACAGGAGTCAGTCCCCCGCACCTCTAGGTATGGCCCCCCAAATAAACAGAAAACACCAACAGCATAGGGGTTGCAGAGATAGTACAGGGGTTAGAGCTGAGTTCTCCAAGTCCCGCCAGGAATCAGCCATGAGCACAGAGACAGGAGTAAGCCTTGAGCATCTCTGGGTGTGACTCAAAAATGATCAAACAAAATTTCAATGCACTAGTCGAACTCCACAAGAAAAAAACCATCCAACCCTATCAAAAAATGGGGAGAAGAGATGAATAGGAACTTTTTATTTATTTTTTAATTTATTTTATTTTATTTTTGCTTTTTGGGTCACACCCGGCGATGCACAGGGGTTACTCCTGGCTCTGCACTCAGGAGTTACTCCTGGAGGTGCTCAGGGGACCATAGGGGATGCTGGGAATATGAACCCGGGTCGGCCGCGTGCAAGGCAAATGCCCTACCCGCTGTGCTATCTCTCCAGTCCCGAATAGGAACTTTTTAAAAGGAGAAATACACATGGCCAAGAGGCATATGAAAAAATGCTCTATATCACTAATCATCAGGGAACTATAAATCAAAACAACAATGAGATATCATCTCACACCACAGAGACTGGCACTAATCAAGAAGAGCAACAGCCCGTGTTAGTGAGGATGTGGGGGAAACGGGACCTTCATTCACTGCTGGTTGGAATATTGACTGGTCAAGCCTTTGCAGAAGGGAATATGGACACTTCTCAAAAAACTAGGAGTTGAGCTTCCATCTGATCCAGCAATTCTAATCCTGGAAATATACCAAAAGGGCCCAAAAGCACAAATCAGAAAAGATGTCTGCACTCCGATGTTCACTACAGCACTAAATACAAGAGCCAAAATATGCAAAGAACCCAAATACCCACAAACAGATCTCCGAATGGAAAAAAACAAAACAAAAAACTAAGGTACATATACACACTGGAATACTACACAGCCTTGGAAAAAGATAAAGTCATGCATTTTGCTGCAATGTGGTAGATCTGGAGAGCATACTGTTGAACTGAAATCAGAGTAGAAGAAAGAAATCAGGATGATTTATTTCACAAGTGGGATAGAAAGAAAGCTCAGAGGGGAATAGCAAATGCCCAGTGGCAATAGAAATGAAGAGCAGGAGAACGGGTCTTCAGTAGGAAGCTTGGCACTGGGGCAAGGGTGAGGGGGATAATTTAGGGAAGGGGACACTAGGACAATGGAGGAGGGAGAAAGTGCCTGCCACAGAGGCAGGCTGGGGGTGGAGGGAACCAATGAGGTGGAGGATCGGGGGCACTGGAGGAAGGATTGGTGATGGAACACTAAACATCTGAAACTCAATCAGAAATAATAATTTAAAAATAATTTCATAATTGCAATTAACAGTGGTTCAATTAAAAAATAAAAGAAGGCAAAAAAAAAAATCCAGTGCAAAGGCCCTGCGGCTGAATTACTCATGGGGAGGCCCCAAGTACCAGAATGCTGGCCGGGCCAGGCAGTCTCTGGCCCACCTTGTCCTGTCCATCTGTCAGGTTCCCTGTGCATGGCCTGACACAGTACTGCAGCCACTCAGATGGAGCCAAGGAGAGAGCTCAAGTGGCAGCACATCCTGGTGTGTCCCTACACGAACAGAACTAAGGGCCTGTGCATGTGACACGTGAGCCCGGCCCACTGAGCTCTCTCTCTGGCCCAGGAAGCAAGACAACTTGTATCCATCTTTTTGGGTCACGCCCAGCAATGCTCAAGGGTTACTCCTGGCTCTGCACTCAGGAATTACTCCTGGCAGTGCTCGGGGACCATACTGGATGGTGGGGATCGAACCCGGGTTGGTCATGTCCAAGGCAATGCCTTCCCCGCTGTGCTATCATTCCAGCCTTTATCTGTCTTTTTGACTTCCGGCACTGAGAAGGTTTTGGGCTCCGTGAAGGGTCTGTAGGAAAGCATGAGTAAATGAGAGAATGAGAGGGCCCTGGGATAGCTCAATGGGTAGGAGCCCGCCCTGCGGACACGGCTGAGTTCAACCCTCCGCAATGGATGCAGTCAATTCGCCGGCTGTGATCCCCACACTAGCATCTGCGCCTGAAGAGCACACCCAAAGGAGCGACTCCTGATCAACACAACAGCGAAGGGAAGGGGAGGAGGAAAGATATTAATGAATTTACAATGGAGAGAAATGGGCCAGAGAGACAGAACAGCAGGCAGGTCGCTTGGCTTACATGCAACCAACCTGGGTTCGATTCCTGGCACCCCATATGGTCCCCCAATCCCCTCCAGGAGGGTGATTCCTGAGCACAGTGGGATGTAACCCCAAAACAGAAGAAGACAGAGGCATAAATGAGGGACTCCACTCTTTCCCTTCAGGTGCTTAAATGTCCCTCCTTCCTGACAATTTAGATCCATTTCCTGAAAGATATTCCCCTCCCCACCCCCAACCCCCGCCCCAACCCCACTCTGGTTTCTCCAGAGGGTCAGGATACATCACTGGGTCTCAGCACTCAGCCCTGTGACGGAGTGGACAGAGGACAGCACTGCTTGGCTGTTCATGGAGCCTGTGGGCTGAAGGTGCCCAGATGCTTGCTCATCAACAGTCTTCACTGGCCAACAGCCTGGCCCTGGCCCTCACTGAGTAAGTGCTAACGACACAGCAGGATACACCGGGACAATGGAAGGGGAGCAGAAAGGCTAGGATCTCACATTCTGCTGCACCAGGGTGGACCCACCCCTACAGAACCTTCCCCGCAGACAAGAAGGCAGAGAAACAGATTACCAACAGTTCCCAGGAACCCTGTCCAGCAACTTACACGCTACAGTCAAGACACCAAAAGACGTCTGTGGGGTGAACTGATAGTACAGCGAGTTGGGCTTGCACAAGGCCAACCCTGGATGGCACCCCACACGGACCTGAGCTTACTCAGGAGTGAGCCCTGAGCACCACCAGATGTGGCCCAAACTTAAAACAAAAGAAAACAAAAAGACCTATGAGGAGGACTGGAGAGATAGGACAGAGGCTAAGATGTTTGCCTTGTATGCAGCTGATCCAGGTTTGATTCCCCAGCACCCCAATACGGTCCCCCAACAGCGTGATCCCTGGGCACAGATCCACAAGTAACCCCTGAGCCTCAATAGGCATGATCCAAAAACAAACAATAAAAATCTACAGAGAATCCTCAATTACCCAACACTTCCCCAGAAACCCTCCCCCTCCCCCCCAGTAAAAGAAACAGGTTCCCTGAACCTTGAGCCACACTGCCTTCAGAGTGTGTGACCGGTCTCTGCCTCCTCTGTGCCTGTCTCCCTCAGGTCTCTATTCTGGGTGCCAGAGGGCCTGGATCGATTCCCCACTGGCACCCCTTCTGAACAGTCGATGCCAGTGAGCTGGTGTGCCAGAGAATTCGGGATGGGCGGAGCAAAGAGTGTCACCGGGTGCAGCGGGGGGCAAGCCCAGCGCTAGCTGGGGAGGGAATGGGAGCGGTCTGACAGTGGGGGATCTGGCAGGCGCATGGGGGAAGTCCCTGACGTCAGCTTCGATTCTAGATTCTAAGGTGAGGAGGATGAGGGGAGTACCAGGCAGAGGTCCTGCTGGGAGACTGGAGCAACAGCGCAGGGAAGAAGGAATGGGGGAGGCGGGGAGGGGCTGGGGAGAGAGCCTGTGCCCTTGTAGACAGGTGGGGAAGCCAGGAGCCTCTGTGATTTCCTGCAGGGGGTGGTGGAGGTCCTCTGAGCTGAGTGCAGACGTGGGCATCACGGTTAGACAGAGCAGGGTAAAAGCTTGGACTCGGAGGGCAGCAGAGGAGGCTCAGAGGCTAGAGCGCAATCTCTGTCCCAACGTCACATGATCCCAAATACCAGAGAAACCCCCAAGCACAGAGCTGGGGAACTCCTGGACCCCATCAGGTATGGCCCCCAGAACGAAAAGGAAGAGAGGGCAGGGGTACAGTGGGCAGTGCGCTTGCTCTGCACACGGCTGACCTGGCTTTGGTCCCAGGCACTCCGTAGGGTTCCCTGCATCCTGCCACGAGTGATCTCTGAGCATGTAGCCAGGTACAGACTCTAAGCATAGCTGGGTGTGACCCCTGCTTCAAACCCACCCCCCACCCCCCCTAAAAAAAAACTGAGGAAACAGAATAGATTGCTGGCTTCCAGAGGCTGGGAATAGAGATTGCAGAGAAGGTGAAAGAAAAAGCAAGACGCAGGACCTGAACAATAGCAAAGTGGGAAGGGAACTTGCCTTGTACGAGCCAACCCAGGATCCACGCTCAGCACCACATCCGGTCCCCCAAGCACTGCTAGAAGTGATCCCTGAGTGAAGATCCATAAATAAGTAGCCCTGGATGTGGCCCAAAAAACAAAAAACAACAAAAAAGAAAAAAGAAAGAAAGAAAAAGACACGGGGAGATGTGGACCAAAGGGCATGAACTTCCAGTTGAGAGATAAAGAAGCCAGAGCATCTAATCTGCAGTCCGCATGGATACTGTTGCTTAAAGCTTCTGTTTCCAGTGTGGATGTTGCATCTGATACTCAGAGTTGAGGTCTGAAAGTCTCTACATCTTAGAAAATTTGTGTCAATGTTCAAACAAATACTGCAATAGAGAAACCATTCCTCCTCCTGGAAGGCTAATCCTCCCAGTGTGCTGGGTCCCTTTCCTCAAGGGGATGCCTCTTTCCGACTCCTCTGTTTCTCCTTCTAAGAACCAAAAAAAGCACCCGCAGGCTTCCTCCCATGCCAAGGCTACCCACCACACCTGCAATCCACACCCCAGACCCATCTTACTCTCTCTTGATTCCTGCCCACAACGCCCGTCTGATCCAACTTCCCAAAAGCCACCAGGGGCCTCTGAGCCTACACAGCCAGGAGATGCTTTTTAGCACCCCCAGAACCTCCCCAGAGCCTTCACTGACCTCCCAGAAAAGTCAAATCTTCCACCAATAGCTCGCAAGGCTCCTCCTCCTTTGCAACCATTATCAGTGATCACCGTTACCATCACCTTTCTGTGATTATTGCCTCCCTCCAGATCTCCTCTGGAGGAACTGGTCACTATCTGTCTTCGTGCACCTTGCCAGCCTAAAGGCTTTGCTGCTTCAAGGCTGGGCACTAAACCCATTGCAAGGGTCCTCGAGGTGGCTCTGGCCGGAGTCAGAAGCAGCTGGAGTTTGATTCTTGCAACACTGCCATGCAGTTCTGGAGGTTCCCAAGCACCACTGGGGTGGCCCAGGTGGCCCCCAACAAAGTTGGCCCGACCACTGAACAGTCCACCTAGGCTACCTAAGCGCACCTATGGGTGCCTCTGCCTCCCCTCCAATCCTCCAAGCTAAATAGAGGTCAGACCAAAAAAATAAAGGCGAACCACAGGATATGCCTTCTACCTGGAAGGCCTGGGCAAGGGACAGCATGGCAGAGAGCAAACCACATTTTGGGGGTCTGGAGAGACAGTCTAGCAGGCACTGCTTTACACACTGTTGACCGGGTGTGATCCCCCATATTATATTCTGAGCCAAACAGGAGTGACCCCAAAGCACAGAGCCAGAAGGAAACCCTAAAACTAAGGGGTATGGAAGGAAGAAGAGGGAAGGGAAGAAAGAGGTTTAGAAAGGAAAGAAAGGGGAGGAAGGGAGAGCGAAAGGGAGAAAGAGAGGGAGGGAAAGAGGGACGGAGAGAAGAAAGAAGAGATAAAGGAGAGAGAGAGAGAGAGAGAGAGAGAGAGAGAGAGAGAGAGAGAGAGAGATCAAACCTGAAATGAGGGGCTGGAGCAATAATACAGCGGGTAGGGCGTTTGCCTTGCATGTGGCCGACTCGGGTTCCATTCCCAGCATCCCATATGGTCCCCTGAGCACCGCCAGGAGTAACTCCTGAGTGCAGAGCCAGGAGCAACCCCTTATCATCGCCCGGTGTGACCCCCAAAAAAAGCAAAAAAAAAAAAAACACCCTGAAATGAAGGGGTCCAGTGTCTGCCAGGCATTAAGTGTATAGCCATGAAAACAATCTGAGAAGTAGAGTCCACTGAAGGAAGGAGAAAGTCACAGGGGGGGAAGGACCTGCTCCTGATCTGTTTCCAAGACCAATCTGGAACCTTCTTCAGGGTAGCAAATGCTTTCATCACAAATGTCAGCATTCGGGCTGGAGAGATAGCACAGCGGGTAGGGTGTTTGCATTGCACGCGGCCGACCCGGGTTCAATTCCCAGCATCCCATATGGTCCCCTGAGCACCGCCAGGGGTAATTCCTGACTGCATGAGCCAGGAGCAATCCCTGTGCATTGCCAGGTGTGACCCAAAAAGAAAAAAAGAAAAAAAAAAAAACCAAAACCAAAACACAAATGTCAGCATTCACTGTCTTTGTATCCCAAAACCCAGCCAAGGTAGAAAATTCTGCCTAGCGCCTGGACCCATGGCAAGCCAGGAATCTTTCAGGTCTGCTTTGAAGCCCCTCGTTTCCCGAACGGCAGGGAGACATACAAGGAATTCTCCCTTTGGTATGGAGTCACTAGAAATTGGGCCTAGTTCTTTGCCAAAGTGTGTTGGCATCTCTCTCTGCAGAGTCTCTGACAATTACCAAGAATGGCACAGGCCTATTCTGGGCTGTCGAAATCCACCCAAAGTCTTCTGTTTTTCTTAAATGCTTCTTGGCTACTGATTTCCTCTGGCATATCACTACACAAGTCCTATCAATTCATGACATGAAAATATCAAATAAGGGGCCAGAGGGAGAGATAGTACAAGGGGTAAGGTGGTTGCTTTCTACGCAGCAGACCCTGTTTCAACCCCTGGTATCACATATGACCTCCCAAGTATCACCAAGAGTGATCACAGAGTACAGAGCTGGAAGTAAGCCCTGAGCACTGCATGATGTGTCCACAACTCCCACACGCCAAATCAAATTAATATGACAAATATTTAAAATTTACAAACACAGAACAGAACTGTAACCAGCAAAATCCAGACTTGGAAATGACTGATCAATCGGTTTTTTTCCCCTAATAAAATAATGGAGGAGAGAATGAGAGGATTAAAAAGTGATTAGTGACATGTGACTAGCCACACTTCCTATTTAACATACCCTGTTTGTTTGAATTCTTACTCAAATAACCAGAAAAATGTGATCAGAAAAAAATGTGAATATGGACTGGAAACCTGTTGAGAAAATATTTGTCCTTTTATGGAATGTGCGATATCAATGTCACTGAAAAGGACAGACATAATCTTTTTCAACACTGAAATTATTTATATAATGAAAATATGAAATAAGATACCGTTTGGGATTTTCTGTGAAACATGTCTGATAAAGGGGCTAGAGAGACTGTATAGCGGGTAGGACCACCTGGTCCCCTGAGCTTGCCAGGACTGATCCCCGAGCACAGAGCCAGGAGTAATCCCTGAGCACCACTGGCTAGGACCCTAAAACAAAAAACAAATAAAGCTAATAGAATCATAGCAAGTCTGGGCCAAGAGACAGTGCAGGGGGTTAAAGCACATGCCTTGCATGCAGCAGACCGCAAGTTCGATCCCTGGCACTCAATATGGTCTCCTGAGTCCCGCCTGGAACAATCTCTTGAGCAGAGTTGGGAGGAAGCTCTGAGCACAGCTGGGTGTGCTCCCCCCACAAGCAAAAAAATATCAACACAAATCTAATTTTTCACAAAGGAATTTTTTTTTTTTTGCTTTTTGGGTCACATCTGGCGATGCACAGGGGTTACTCCTGGCTCTGCACTCAGGAGTTACTCCTGGAGGTGCTCAGGGGACCATATGGGATGCTGGGAATCGAACCTGGGTCGGCGGCGTGCAAGGCAAATGCCCTACCCGCTGTGCTATCTCTCCAGCCCCCACAAAGGAATTTTTGATGTCTGTAATACCATGCAATTCTTTTCAAGATAGCTAAATGGGAGCAGTACTCAGGACCAGAGAGATCATTCAAGTGGTAGCACATGACTAGCAAGTTTAAGGTCCTGAGTTGGATTCCCCAGAACCACAGGGGCCTCCAAGTATCACCAAGTATAGCCCTGGTGGGTCCTGAGCCTGCTGGGACCCCTGACAGCCACTGGGTATGGCCCCTATAAAAAATAAATGAAAATAATTAAAAAAAATAAAGTGATATGAGACCACAGAGACAGTACAGCAGGTGGGGTGTTTGCCTTGTACGTGGCAGACACAGGTTCAATCCCTGGCATCACCTCTGGTCCCCTAGCCCTGCCAAAAGTGATTCCTGAGCGCAGACCCAAGAGAACTTACTAAGTCCTGAGCACTGTCAGGTGTGGCCCCAAAACAAAGCAAAAATAACAACAACAATAATAATAAAGTTGATACTTGGATTCACAGATTCTCTATGTACCATTTCTCAGCATCTTTTAAACCAGGGTCCCTCACACCTTGTTTCCTTCCGTGGCCCTCACTATCCTACCAACTGGCCCTTAGTCTCCTGCCCTGACCCCATCATGAAAGTTTTACCTAAGTGAGACCCCTTGGAATATCTTGGGGGCCCTGGTGGGGGCCATCCACTTCTTGATCTAAGATAGCCTTTTGCTTGTTTTGGGGGCCACACCTGGCTGTGCTAGGGGATTGAACCCAGATGATAAATGCTCCACCCACTGAACACTCTCTAGCCTTCTAAGAAACCTTTGATGGAGAGTCTAAACTCTTGGCTTTTGCCGTATTTCTGTCTCAGTGCATCATCCTCTGTGATGGCAGAACAGGCACTTACCTCTAAGGAGTGGGATCCGTTTCAAGGGTGTACACTAAAAGGTTTGCTCTCAAACACCAGAAAGAAGATGGAAATACAGAACAACCTCACATCCATGCCTGGCTCACCTGCCTTAGCTTGGCTGAGGCTAGCAAGAACTGTACCATCAAGCCCACGCTTCCAGATCACCACACCTCCGAGCCCTGTCATTTCCACTCAGTCTTTGACAACAGCCCCCAACTCTGCAGCAGACTACCCATGTTTGCCCTTTACTGCGTCTTTCTCCTAAAAGTTTGGCCAGGTCAACTAAAAGGTTCAGAAATCTGCAGTCAGCTGGACTCTATTCCAAAACCTGCCGATGGGGAGAAATGAAATTCTTAAAAGGGTTTAAAGACATTCTACTGCACTTCCGATTGGAATACACACTAACCATCCACCCACAGAAATATTCATGACCGCTAATAACGAAACGCTGCTTCATTCCAGCTGCAGTCCCCAGGTACACGAAACCTTATTGATACAAGACACAAATGACTGTCTAAGTTTGTCCAGGGCAAGTTCAATTGCTGTTAATTTTAAGGGAAGATCAGGTTTCTCCCTCTGGCAAAATAAACCTTCTCTAATCCTTGGTGAAATCAACACTTCATGAAATAAAGCAGCAACACTTCTCCCGTGACTGGGACAAGATAACCAATTAGATCTCATTCGTCAGCTTCTGACCCCTGATTTTGTGAGGCGACCTTAAAAGCAAACAAACAAGAACCCCTAAAGCCTCCTCTATCTTGCCCCCCTCCCCGGAACAGAGCGAATGAAAATGACGTATTCTGCAAGTTGAAGCACAGGAATTTTTCAGCATCCCCATTTCTGGCGGGTGCGACGCAAACACATTCCCCAGTAAACCCCCCTCTCCCGCTCCCCCCGTGAAGAATTGCCAAACGCTGAGGCCTGTGCTGATTTTCAGCAGACCAAAAAAAAAATAATAATAATGTTATGTTTTGGGTTTTTTTTTTCTTTAAATGAGAAGGAAAAGGAGGAGAGTAGGGTGTGGAAAACTGGAGCCGACTTAATTCTCTCGTCTCCTCCCCTCTTTCTCTGCATCCGAATGCAGGTCTAGCAGTGACATCTCAAGTGACAGTTTCCTAAGGCGGTTAAATACCCCGGTGAAAAACGGTGGCGGCTGGGAAGGCGAGCAGAGACCCGGGTGCAATCCAGACTGGAAGGAGCGGGGAGCGGCCGGGGCGCTCCGCGGGGTCGCACCGAGCCCAGGGGCAGCCGCGCGCCGGCCAGCCGCTCCTCCCCGCGCCCGCTGCCCGCTGCCCGCGGCTGGCCAGTGACTGCGCAGTCTGCGCTGCCCGCTCGCACCTCGGGCTGCTCCCGACTTGAAGGCTCGGCTCTTTCACTTCCGGTGACAGACCCCTCCCACCACCCCCAGAAACCGAGCGCCGTCCCCCCTCCAGCCGCCCCCGCGCCTGCCGAAAGCCCGGCGGCCCTCCGCGCGCGCGGAGCCCCCGGCTGGGGTCTCACCCCCGAGCGGCCAGCGGTGCCCAGCGGCGGCGGGAGGGGCCGCGAAGTGGGGAAGGGCGTGGGAGGAAGAGGAAGGGGGTGTGGACTCTCGCCCTCCCCCGCCCCCACCCCTCCGACTGCAGCATTAGGCCAAAAAAACAGGGATCCGCTGCTAGAGTCCCCGAGGCTCCCCCCACCCCAGCCCAGCCCGCGCCCCCCCCACGCCACTGCAGCGCGGAGCCCGGATCCTCCCATCCCGAACCCCCGCGCCCGACTCCCGCCCCATCGCTGCCGGCGGGGACGCGGGAGCCCCCAGGCCACACACCCGACAGCAGGGATGGGGAGGAGGGGGCGGGTAGGATGGAGGCGTGGGGGCGGCAGGAGTGGGTTGGGGGAAGGTGTGGCGGGAAGAAAGGGGGGAAAAAAAAAACCCAGAGGCATGCAAACTGCTCCCTGGCCAGCTGTTCCAGCTGCCGCTTCCTCCGGCGCGGGCCGGGCGGTGCAATATTCAAACCCCCCCTCCATCTTCCTCCCCACTACCTGTCCCCTCACCCCCCGCGCGCACACAGTTCCCCCCCCAGGAGCGTCTCTCCGGCCTGTAAGGGGGTAGTAGGGAGGAGCTGGGGGGGAGGGGATGGCCTGCGAGTTTCTAACCTTGTTCTTATAAACAAACCCACATGTGCAGCTGCCGCTGCTGCAACTCACCCCACAATCCCGGATATAAGTCCTGCCCCTTTAAGAGGAAAAAAAAGCTTCCCCCGCCTGCCTCCCGCCCCGCCCCGCCGCCGGGACCTTTGTCTCCCCACCCCTCGGCTCGCCGGCCCCGCCCCGAGGCCCCGCCCCGCCGGGCCCGGGCGGCCAATGGGCGCGGGGCCCCGGCCTGCGCCCTGACGTCATCACGGGCGGCCAAGCCCTGGGCGCGTCGGTGGGCGGCGGGGGGCGGGCGCGGCCGGCGGCGGGCAGGAAGGCGCGCGGGGAGGGCGCGGCCGCCAAGATGGACGCCGCCGCCGCCGCTGTCGCCGCCGCGGGCCCGGCCGCCGCGGCGCGGGAGGCGGACGCGGGCGCGCTGCCCGAGCGCATGCAGCGGCGCGACGAGGCGCGGCGGCTGGCGGCGGCGCAGCGGCGGCAGCACCGGCAGGAGCGGGAGGTGGCGGAGGAGACGCAGGACTTCTTCGCGGCCGCCCTGGCCCGAGAGCGCGCGGCCGTCGAGGAGCTGCTGCGCGGCGACCGGCCGGAGCCGGGGCCGGAGCCGGAGGCGGCGGCGGCCGAGCGGCTGGAGGCGGCGGCCGCGCGGCTCCAGGGCTTCCAGAAGCTCCTCAACGACTCGGTGGCGTTCGTGGCCGCCTACGACCTGCGGCAGGGCCAGGAGGCGCTGGCGCGGCTGCAGGCGGCCCTGGCCGAGCGGCGCCGGGCGGCGCAGCCCAAGAAGCGGTTCGCGTTCACCAGCCGGAGGAAGGAGGCGGCCCCGGCGGTGGACGCGGCTGCTGCCGCCGGCCGCCCGGCCTCCCCGCCGCGCGCCGCGCCCGGGGACCGCGACAGCCCCGGCCCCGGCGACCCCGACGCCCCCAGCGGGCTCTGCGGCTTCGCCCACGTGGAGTCCCGCGTCCTGGAGAAGGGGCCCGAGGAGCTGCGCCAGCGCGACGTCCTGCTGACCGAGCTGCGGGACTGCACCGTCCGCCTGCGCGGCAACCCCAACACCCTGCGCCTGCACCGGGCCCGCGGCTGCACGGTGCTCTGCGGGCCCGTCTCCACCTCCGTCTTCCTGGAGGACTGCAGCGACTGCGTGCTGGCCGTGGCCTGCCAGCAGCTCCGCGTCCACACCACGCGGGACACCCGCGTCTTCCTGCACGTCACCAGCCGGGCCATCGTGGAGGACTGCCGCGGCATCCAGTTCGCCCCGTTCACCTGGAGCTACCCGGGCATGGACCGGGACTTCGAGAGCTCGGGCTTAGACCGGAGCCGCAATCACTGGGACGACGTGGACGATTTCAACTGGCTGGTCCGGGACCAGGCGTCCCCGAACTGGAGCCTTCTCCCCGAAGAGGAGCGCGCGCGCCCCTGGGACTAGGCCCGCCGCTGTCCCTTGGGCTCGGCTCCCTCCCGGTCCACGTGCCGCCCGCCCTGGGGGACGCCAGGGTGGCCGCGACTCTTGTCACCCCCCTCCGCGCTCAGTATTTTAAGATCAGAGGGTGGGGGCGCCTCCGTTTTTTGGGGTTTTTTTGTTTGTTTTTTTGTTACGGGAATGATAGGGCCGACACCATGAAAGCTGCCTTTCTGAGCTCTGGTAGGAGCTTTCACTGTGTGCATCCTGCTATTAAAAATCGGGAGGGAAGAACCGGCCCCCGTTGGCGGTGGAGACACACACCCCACCCCACCTCACCCAACGGAAGCGGGAGTGGGATTGGTACTAGGAGTGTGAAGAGGGAGGGGCTGCCTGATTGGTCCCTTCTGCTCTCCGATAGGCGGAGGGAGGGGCGGCCAGTAGGACGCGAAGGGGAGGGGGCTGGCTGAGTCTGGGTGCGGTGGGGACTGGCCTGCTAGGTGCCAACGTTAAGCCGAAGGAAGGGTTTGGCTGGGGAGAAGTCTTGGGTGCCCTGGCCTGTTTCATTCCCACTGCTGCTGCCTAATGGCCACAATCGTGCCTGCTGTGACTTCAGGCCACTGCGGAAACCTCTGGAGCTTTTCTGACCCTGCCCCCCCAAACCACTCTGAGCTCCCCACCAAGCCTGGCTGTCTTAAGATTTCCCTCAGCATCTGTTGATGCCACTCCGGCTGATCTGTGGCTTCCACAGCAGAGTGGGAAGACAAGGTTGGGGTAGGGCGGGGTGGGGGGAACCCAAAGCTGTTATGTTTGGTTTGTTTGAGGGCCACACCCGGATGTCTTAAGTATTCCTGGCTCTGCTCAAGGCGGTGCACCGGGGGACCGGATGGGGTGCCGGGATTGAACCCGGATTGGCTGCATGCGAGGCAAACACCATACCACTCACTGTACTATTGTTCCGGCGGGAAACTGTTAAATAAAAACTGCTGCAAGGTGTCTGGTGTTTGCGGGTTCTGCGCTTACACATCTTAACCCAAGGCCAACCAAGGACAACTGTTGCATGGCGATCTGTTGGGCTTCCCTGACCAGAATCTATTATTCTCCTGTTCCGGTGGCTGTGATAGAATCTTGTGGATCAATTGTCTGAGCAGTGGAGGGAATCTGCTAAGACACTTGTGTTGACTTAAGGTGACATTGCCACACCAGGTGTGCAGTTAACCAGGGTGACATCTGTGTACCCACTCCCTTCTGCCTAGAAAAGTTGAAGTTAATACTGCTCCTAGGAGCTCCTTTGTGCTACGTGAGATACTACTCATAAACAGCCATAAAAGTCAAGAAGGTTGTTGAAGTCTGCTCATCTAAATTTTTTTTTTCTTTTTGGGTCACACCTGGCGATGCACAGGGGTTCCTCCTAGCTCTGCACTCAGGAGTTACTCCTGGCAATGCTCAGGGGACCATACGGGATGCTGGGAATCGAACCCGGGTTAGCCGCGTGCAAGGCAAACGCCCTACCCGCTGTGCTATCTCTCCAGCCCCCTCATCTAAATTTTTGAGGGCACCCACCCTATTGGCTTCAGGGATTGCAGCCAGCCATGTGTAGTGCCAGGAGTCGGGAGTCTAACCCTGACTCGGGCGTGCAAGGCAAGCACCTTAACGCATTTATCTCTCTGGATCCTAAATTCCAATCTTAAGTCAGAGTCTTCCTCCCAGCGGTTAGCTGAGTTGAAAATAGATCCCCATCAGTTTCACAACTTATAAGATCCACAAAAGGGAAATGAAGATGCTTAGAAGAAATAATCCTGGTTATAAAAAAGGTGTCATGAAATAATAAACTCTTTAAAATTTCTACCCCCAAGGCTGGAGAGATGGTGCAGCTGGGACACTCACACATAGCTAAGCCTGATGCACATAGCTGAGCAGGGTTCAGACTGGCACTCCGAACCCTGACAGATAATTCCCAAGCAGAGAGCCTGGAGAAAAACCCGGGCACCGCCAGGTGTGATTTAAACACTCCCATCCCACAAAACAAAAACTTTAACCCCTATACCATATCTTTGGGCTGGAGCGATAGCCCAGTGGGTAGGGCGTTTGCATGTGGCTGACCCAGGTTTGATTTCTCCACTCCTGTTGGAGAGCCCGGCAAGCTACCCAGAGTATCCTGTCCGCACCTGATATTCAGTATGCCAAAAACAGTAACAAGTCTCACAATGGAGATGTTACTGGTGCCCACTCGAGCAAATCAATGAATAACAGGAGGACAGTGCTACAGTGCTACCATATCTTCAGCCCCTGATTTTGGTATTTGGATCCAGGCTACTCATGGCTGTTGTCTGGAATTCACTCCCAGTGGTGCTTGGGGGACCGTGCAGTGCCAGGAATCACAGCTAAGACACAGGATGCAAACACTCAGCCCGCTGAGCATCCACTTGGCCCAAGCTCACAATTTCATGTCTGGAACTGCCAATCCCACCTGACTGAAAAGTTAATAGGCTTTCCAACCTGGTCCTCTTCCTTACACGCTCCCGTCTCCTAGAGCTCTCTCCTCTCCTGCCCTCCCTCCCCTCCCAAGATCCCCTCTGATGGATCTTGCTCCTGTCATTCCCTTGGTCTTTCCTTCCTCTTTCAGAACACCAGATCCCAAGCTTCTCCACCCAGTGTGTCACTGATTAATGTCCCAGCTCTTTCCCTGTGCTTTTGGTCATCTTTAAGAGTAGTTTTGCCCAAGGGTCAACCTGTAACAACATGTTAGTAATTTCTTACACAAGGACTGGGCTTAATGGCTCCAGGGTGAGATACAACAATCTTCACACACTTTCCTCTAAGGAAACTATTTTGGATAATTTTTAGTGGCTTGGGCTGGAGCCATAGCACAGCGGGTAGGGCGTTTGCCTTGCACGCAGCCAACATGACCGACCCGAGTTCGATTCCTCTGCCCCTCTCGGAGAGCCCAGCAAGCTACCGAGAGTTTCTCCCGGGCAAGGCAAAGCCTGGCAAGCTCCCTGTGACAGTATTTGATATACCAAACACAGTAACAATTGTCACAATGTTACTGGGCCCCCTGGAGCTAATCTATGAACAATGGACAGTGATACAGTGATACTTTAGTGCATACCAAACAATACAAAATAACTAGTACATTCTTTTTTTTTTTTTTTTTTTTTACTTTTTTGAGTCACATCTGGCTATGCACAGGGGTTACTCCTGGCTCCTGCACTCAGGAATTACTCCTGGCAGTGCTCGGGGGACCATATGGGATGCTGGGAATCGAACCCAGGTTGGCTGCATGCAAGGCAAATGCCCTACCCGCTGTGCTATTGCTCCAGTCCCCTAGTACATTCTTTTGGGGCAGGTTTGGGTGGTGGTGGCACCAATACTCTGAAAATTCAGAATAATGATGGGATGGTATAATGGTGTTGGGATTGGTGTTGGAATATTGAATGTAATAAGTTATTGTGAACAACTTTAAAAATAAAATATATATATATATATAAAAAATAAAGAAAAACTCTCAAAAAAAAAAAGTAGCTCTGCCAGGCCAGGTAGAGCACAAAGGGTTGAACACAACTGTTGCATGGAATAGGCTTGGATTTGACCCCCCAGTACTGCATGATCCCTTGAGCACTGATGGCTGTTGCCCAGGCACATAACAATACAAGAACAACAGCTGTGTTGGCCGTTGGTGCAGCTCGGAGGTAGAGTGCTCGTCTCTCGTGTCTGAAGCACTGGGTCCCATCCTAACACCGCAACAAATGGCAGTCGTGGGGTGACAGCTCTATCCACTACCCGGAAGTGATTTTATTGCTGGAAAGAAATAGTAATACAAAGCAGCAGGAACTGTTCTTTGATGGTGTCAGAGACTATTCACCAAACCTAGTAACTCCCTATCTTTCCCCCACTATTTTTTGGGGGGTGGGGACACCTGGTTGTATTCAGCGCTCACTCCTGACAGTGCTGGGGGGTCATATGTGGTGCTAGGAAATAAACCTGGATGACTGCATGCACAGCAGAAGTCTTAACCCCTGTACTATCTCTTGTTTTGGCTCTCCCCCTCCCCCCGCCCCACCTCTTTTCTTTCTGGGTGCAGCTCTCTACGTTTTCTTTTCTTTTTTTATTTTGGGTCGCACCTGGCGATGCTCAGGGGTTACTGCTGGCTCTGCACCCAGGAATTGCTCCTGTTGGTGCTCAAGAGACCATATAGGATGCTGGAGGTTGAACGTGGGTCGGCCCCATGGAAGGCTACTGTACTATCGCTCCAGCCCTCTCTACTTTCTCTTTGAAGTTATTCTCTCACCCTCAGGGCTTAGTCTACCCTCTTCCGCTCTGAAGCTCCTTTCCTGCCTTAGGGAATTTTGTTGATCTCCACGCTGTAAACAAGCGAAACACCCAAAGATTTGCTGTTAGCTTCTTAGTAACCCCTCTTTTCAGAGCTTCAACTTTTGGGGCAGTGAGGGTTAGACCCCATTTGTTGGTGCTTGGAGGCTACTCCAACTTCTGTGTATGTGGGTCACTCCTACTGGTGCCAGGGGTCAGACCCAGGTCAGCCACACACAAGACAAGTGCCTTGAACCCTAACCCTGTCTCCAGTCCCAGAGCTCAACTCCTTTTTGTTGTCATTGTTTTTGTTTGGGGACCACACCAGAGCTGCTCAGGAGTGACTCTTGGCTCTGTGCTCAGGATCACTCCTGATGGGCTCAGGGGACCATAAGGGATGGTGGCGATTGGATGCGGGCTGGCCGTGTGCAAGGCAAGTGCCCTACCTGCTATATTATTGCTCCAGCCCTGGCAGAGCTCAGCTCTTACCTGTGTGGATAGTCCCTCATCTAAACCCCAGCGTCCACCCTTGGTGGGTTCACCTGCCTTTTAAATTCTTTATATTCTTCTCTTTTTATGTAGCGGGTGGGGGTGTTGGGCCATACTTGGTGATGCTCAGGCCTCACTCCTGGCTCTGTACTATCTCTTTGACCCCTTCAAGTTTTACATCTTCCGAGCATCTCCATGTTGCCTCATTCCCTCTAAGTTCTTTCTTTTCATGTGATGACTTTCCTGAGGCGGGGGGCTTTTCTTGGGTTGGGCCACACCCAGCAGTGCTCAGGAGCTATTTCTGACTCTGCACTCGGGAATCACTTCTGGTGGGCTTGGGTGACACCATGTGGGATGCCAGGGATCAAACCCAGGTTGGCTGCATGCAAGGCAAGCGTCCTCCCCACTATACGGTCTCTCCAGCCCCAAGGATGGGGCTTAAAGTTTTTCCACTCAAAACCCCTTTTTTATTAGAGAAATGTTTATAAGACCTCAGGTTTCTAGGTATACAATCAAACATTGACTCAAAATAAATCATAAATTTAAGATGGTGTTTTGATTCTGGAGTCACACCCAACTGTGCTAGGGCTTAGTCTTTTTTTTTTTTTGCTTTTTTTTTTTTTGCAATGCTCAGGAGTTACTCCTGGCTCATGCACTCAGGAATTACTCCTGGCAGTGCTTGGGGGACCATATGGGATGCCGGGGATCGAACCTGGGTCGGCCGTGTGCAAGGGAAACGCCCTACCCGCTGTACTATCACTCCAGTCCCATGCTAGGGCTTAGTCTTGACAATACACTCAGGGATCACTCCTGGCAGTGCTCAGGGGCCTGCCCATATTAAACCGAGGTGAGTCAGCCACATGCAAGGCAATTCCTTACCTGTCCTTATCTCTCTGCCCCTGTAAGACAAAAATTTTAAAAGATTTTTCATGGCCCCACATTCAGGTCTGCGACTCCATATAGGCTGCAACCATAGGTGAATACAGTAGGCCTTGGGTACTCAATGATTACTAGAACCAGGCAGGTAAAATCAGGGAGGAAGACTGCTGGAGTAAGTCCATAGGGAGTGGAGGACTAAGTGACCTGGCAGACAATTTCAGGCGTTTTCAAAGCGGCAGCAAGACCAGGAGATGGCGTCTAGATTGGAATGTATGTCTGGTGTGCATAAGACTTGCAGTATCGAGTTTGATTCCTTTCACCTCATGGCCCCAGGAGCACTTCCAGAGGCCATGGTCCTAGGACTCCTGAACCCTCAACCCAGCACAGCCAGTCAAAGTGGCTCCTGGGGTATGGTGCCACCAGCAGGTCAGTCTGTACCTGTGAGGCGAGTGCATCAGCAGCTGATGGCGCCTTCAGACTTCTAGATGCCCCAAAATTGCTGCTGTGCCTTTGGTCAGACCCAACAACTTGGGGCCAAGTTTACCACGAAAGTAAACGGCCAAAAGTTAGGTATGTGGGAGACACACCCACAAACCACCTCCGACTCAGCTATATAATTGGAGGCAGGGCCTCTCCGGTTCCTGATCAAACTGCTTAACGCCCTGATGCCAGAGACTCAGAAACAAATCTCTGAGTCCAGCGGCCTTTGGCAGAAATGCATCTGGTCCCCACCGTAAGTTACCAGCGCCTGGTCACCCCAAACAGGAAAGGGTGTCTTCCCTCTGCCTGCTCCCCCTTGGTGGCTCGGTGGCCGCTATCCTCCAGAGGCCATTGGACAGTCAGGTTTGGGCCCACAGTGACGAGACATGCTGGGCCTCATGGGATGGGAGTGGGATTGGCCCTTTTCTCCCTGCCCCAACGAGACCCTGAGTCGCCACCCACGAATGGCCTCTCTGGCTCCTGATCAAGCTGCTTAATGGCCGTGATCCCAGAGACTCAGGAACAAACCTAGGAACCCAGCAGGTTTTGGCAGAAATCCTTCCAGATTTAATTGTTAAAAATTTCGGAATCCCCAAATCGCGCGGCCACTACTGCGGCCGTGTGACATCATAAGTTATTCATAATCAGCAACAGAAAACAAATTGGCTACAGTTGCCTTTTCGACAGATCTGAGTGTTGGGGTAAATCCCAGACAATAATGGTGAGTGTGGTGTCGAAATATTGAATGTAATCAAAGTAGAGAGAGAGAGTAATGTGGAAATCATCTGCCCCACAGGTAGGGGGAGGGTGTGGGATGGGGGGTATACTGGGGTTTTTGGTGGTGGAAAATGGGCACTGGTGAAGGGACGGGTGTTTCATCATTGTATGACTGAGACTTAAACCCAAAAACTTTGTAAGTGCTCTCACGGTGATTCAATAAATAAAATTATAAAAAGTGAAAAAAAAAGTAAGGTGGAGTTCATGCCCAATTCAATCAGCCTGAACAATGACTGAGTAAATAGTAATACTCCTACATTAAAAAAAAAAAGTGGCTCGTTGGCGGGAATACCACTGGAGAGGCCCCTCCCCCAAACAAAAGAACAGTTCACCTACCTTACAAGAGTATGGTCATGAGTTCAATCCCCTCTGTGTCAAGAGCAATCTTGGCCGCTGGTGCCACAGTGATTTCCGGCCACACCGCAGCCTGGTTGGTGTGTGTGAGCACCACATGGGGCTATGGCCCCTGGTGGGCACCACAATCAACTGTACCTCATGGCGTTTCACTAATAAAAATAAATAACTAAATAAATAATAGGGGAAAAAAGAAGATATGCAAATAGGGCTGGAGAGATAGTACACCGGGTAGGGCGTTTGCCTTGCACGTGGCCAGCCTTGGTTCAATCTCCAGCATCCCATACTTTCTCCCAAGCACCGCCAGGAACAATTCCTCAGGGCAGAGCCAGGGGTAAGCCCTGAGCATCGCCAGGGGGTGAGCCCCTCCTCCAAAAAAAATAAAACGAAAAACAACAAGAAGAAAATATGCAAATACCATGGCCAGGAAGTTGGACCGTTGGCAAGCACCTGCGTGAGCCCAGCAGTGACCCCCACCCCCCCAACACGTGCTGTGACTGAAACGTGTATGGGCAGTGCAGCCAAAGGAGTGCACGACTCAGGAGCACTGTGGGGGAGAGTTGGTGCAGCACCACCTGAGGCGTGACTAATGAGCACAGATGTGCACGCACCCCCATCTTCACAGCCAGAGCAACAACAACCACCAAGGGGAGGGGAAAGGAAGGGCCCGAAAAACAGAAAGTAACAGAAAACACAGGCTGGCCCTCCACCAAAGCAGGTTTCCAGACTCCGGCAGTCCCGTCCTCACTAGACCTTGCTCCTCCGTCTGTTCTCTCAAATCTTGCTGCCAGAAAGTTAGATCTTATTTATTTATTTATTTATTTATTATTTTACTTTTTGGGTCACACCCGGCAATGCACAAAGGTTACTCCTGGCTCTGCACTCAGGAATTACTCCTGGCGGTGCTCAGGGGACCATATGGGATGCTGGGAATTGAACCGGGTCGGCTGCGTGCAAAGCAAACACCCTACCCGATATGCTATCACTCCAGCACCTAGATCTTATTTTAAGTTTCCCTAAACTTAGTGTGATTGATTTCTTCCTTTCTCCTGGTATTTTCCTGGCCCGGGGTATGGGGGGAAGCCCCTAGATAGTGCTCCGGGATTCCTGGAGGTCACTCCCAGCAATACTCGTCCAACTGGGCTGGACAGCTCAATGTTGGGCTCTGCAATGAGATGTTTTTTGTGCCCGGTGGTGCTGAGGGCCACCAGGGTCACGCCCAGAGGTACTCAGGCCCTCCAAGCGACATCCAGGGAGTCCTGTGGGGGTCAGGTGGTGGCAGGGATCAAACTCGAGGCCTCGCATCTCCTGGTCGGCTCTTTCCTCTCTTGAGTGTTACGACACAGGGTGGCACACATATTTGTTGTAGGGCTCATCAGGCTGTGGGCATCCCCTCTGGTGGATGCTGGCATACCCTGGCTGAAGTGCAGACAGTAATCAGAGAGCAGAGCTGCCTGCAGGGGGCGCTAAGGGTTGCGCCTCCTCTCACACTTCCAAGGGTTATGCTCTAGCTGCAGAGTCATCTCAGTCTCTGTCATTGATTTTTCTCAATTTTTTTATCTGTTTGTTCAGGGACCACATCCAACAGTGCTCAGAGACTGTTCCTGGCTGTGAAGTTGGGGAAATCACCTCCTGGCAGTGTGGGGGGTGGAATCCGGGCTGTCTGCATGCAGAACATGTGCTCAGACCAGTGAATTCTCCTTTGGGCCGCCTATGGTTGATTTTTTTGTTGTTGGTATTTTTTTTATGGGGGGTTCACACCTGGAGGTGCTCAGGACTGACTCCTCCTCTGAGCTCAGGAATCACTCCTGGTGGGACTTGGGGGCCCATATGCTATGCTGGGGATTGAGCCCGAGTAGGCAGCATGCAAGGCAAGTGCCCTACTCTCTGTGCTCAGGTGACCGTATGGGATGCCAGGGATTGAACCCCGTTTCGCTGTAAGGCAAATGCCCTGCCCACTGTTCTATCTCTCTGCCCATACCCCCGTTATATTTTTTTCTTTTTGGGTCACATCCGGTGATGCTCAGGGGTTACTCTTGGATCTGTGCTCAGTAATGACTCCTGACAGTGCTTGGGGGCCACATAGGATGCTGGGGATTGAATCCAGTTGACTGCATGCAAGGCAAAGGCCCTTCCCCTGTACCATCATTCCTCACCACATCCCCTCAATTTTTTAACCAACAAAACAAAACAAAGCGTTGAAGAAATAGTTCAACATGGTTTCCCAAGCACAGAGCTGAGAGTAATCTCAGAGCCTAGCTGGACATAGACACAAAACAAAATTCAACAAAATAAGACGCCCCCAAAAAGTGAAGAAAAAAGAAAAAAAAACTAGACCTATATTAAAATCATATGCTTGCATTTAAAACATTGATTAAAATCATTTGTTTTTATTATGCAAATCTAATGATAATGTTCATTGCAATGAGGGCAAATTGCACTAAATGTGTAATGACCATATAATTTCATTAGGATAAACTCTGAAAAAGCAATGCACTTGCACATTAGTCAAGCAATCAGAGTTTATTAAACTTTAGCTATATTAAATATAATGAGCACAGTATTACAAGAGTCTTTTATAATTATAAAGTACCACTCCAGAATCTTAGATCCATAAGAATAAGAGAAAGGAGCAATTTATTTCTAAGTTCTAATGCTGAAGTTCTGTTCAAGATTTATTATTAGTGCAAAAATACCTTAGTTTTAATTTTCTTAATCAGGCGAAAGCCCAGCAAGATTTGATTTTGTGTATGGTTAGTGTTACATGATAGGACAATATTTTTATACACACCACAGCAGTTATCTAGTACCAAAGAAATGTATAATACCTGAAGTGAATACAACTTTAAAGTTTCACCATCCTACACAAAACCTAGTCACATTACTGGACTGTTTACTTCTATTTAAAAAAAAAATGTTCTGAGAGGTACGAGTCTGCAGTGATGAGACACACGGGGCCTCACAGGTTGGGCCCAGAACTGGCCTTTCTCCCCACCCCTACGAGACCCCAAGTTGCCGCCCACAAATGGCTCCTCCAGCTCCTGAATGGCTATGATCCCAGAGACACACAAACCAATCTCGGAACCCAGCAGCTTCTGGCAAAAATGCTTCTGGACTGTGAATTAAGCTACAGCCCAGTGCCGCCCCAGGGGGAAAGAGCATTGTCCCTTCTGCCCTCTTCCCTCGGTGGCATAATGACCACCATCTTTCAGAGCCTATTGGACTGAGAGGTATGAGCCTGCAGTGATGAGACACGTGGAGGCTCATGGGATGGGGGCTGGAACTGGCCCTTCTCCCTGCCCCAACGAGAACCCGAGTTGCCTCCCATAAACGGCTCCTCTGGCTCCTGAGTGGTCATGATCCCAGAGGCACACAAACCAATCCTGGAACCCAGTGGTTTCTGGCAGAAATCCCTTCGGACTTAATTACTAAAATATCAGAAATCCAAAATTGTGCGTCTGCTATTGTGGCCTCGTGACATCATATACTCTTCATTATCAGCAATAGAAAGCAAATTATCTAATGATGCCTTTTCGGCAGGTCTGAATGTTGGGGGGAAATTCCAAATAATAATGGTAGGTCTTCTGTCGAAAAATTGAATGTAATCAAAGTAGAAAGAGAGTACAGCGGAAATCATCTGCCAAACTGGCAGGGAGAGTGGTGGGAGGGGGTGTATACTGGGGTTCTTGGTGGTGAAAAATGTGCACTGGTGAAGGGATGGGTGTTTGATCATTGTATGACCGAGACTTAAACCTGGAAGCTTTGTAACTGTTCTCATGGTGAGTCAATAAAAGAAAGAAAGAAAGAAAGAAAGAAAGAAAGAAAGAAAGAAAGAAAGAACCCCCCCCCACAAATGTTGACTGACTTTCTTACTTTCTTTACCCAGCTTTTATTTATTTTGGTTTTGGGGCCATATATGGTGATAAACAGGGAGGGAGAGGGAGAGGGAGAGAGAGAGAGAGAGAGAGAGAGAGAGAATGGAATCTCAGGCTTCAAGTGTGCAAGTCATGGACTCTCCCTGTGCATTACATCTCTGGCCCTTCATCACCAAGATTTCATACCATGGCAGAGGGATGATTCTGAAAAAACCCAGAGCAATGGACTAGATTTGGGGCTGGAGCCTTAGCACAGCGGGTAGGGCGTTTGCCTTGCACGCAGCCAACCCGGGTTCAATTTCCAGAATCCCATATGGTCCCCTGAGCACCACCAGGAGTAATTTCTGAGTGCGGAGCCAGGAGGAACCCCTGTGCATCGCCGGGTATGACCCAGAAAGGAAAAACAAATGGACTAGGTTTTGTATTTTTGTTTCCTTCCTTCCTTCCTTTCATTCTTCCTCTTTCTCTCTCTCCATCCCTTCCTCCCTCCTTCCCACCCTCCCTCCATCTCTCTTTCTTTTTTCTCTTTCTCTCTTTCTCTCTTTCTTTCTTTCTTTCTCTCTTTCTTTCTCTCTTTCTTTCTTTCCTTTCTTCTTTCCTTTCTTCCTTCCTTCCTTCCTTTCTTTCTTTCTTTCTTTCTTTCTTTCTTTCTTTCTCTCTCTCTTTCTCTTCTTTCTTTCTTTCTTTCTTTCTTTCTTTCTTCTTTTTCTTAATGTAGGAGTATTGCTATTTATTCAGCCACTGATTAGGCTGATTGAATTGGGCATGAACTCCACCTTTTTTTTTCACTTTTTATAATTTTATTTATTGAATCACTGTGAGAGCAGTTACAAAGCTTTAGGGTTTAAGTCTTGGTCATACAATGAAACACCCGTACCTTCACCAGTGCCCATTCTCCACCACCAAAAACCCCCGTATACCCCCATCCCAACCCTCCCCCTGCCTGTGGGGCAGATGATTTCCACATTACTCTCTCTCTACTTTGATCACATTCACTATTTCGACACCAGACCCACCATTACTATTTGGGATTTTACCCCAACACTCGGATCTGCCAAAAAGGCAACAGTAGACAATTTATTTTCTATTGCTGGTTACAAATAACATATGATGTCGCACAGCTGCCACAGTGGCTGCACAATTTTGAAATTCTGAAATTTTAACAATTAAATCTGGATGGATTTCTGCCAAAACCTGCTGGGTTCCGAGGTTTGTTCCTGAGTCTCTGGGATCATGGCTATTTAGCAGCTTGATCAGGAGCCAGAGATACTGTTCGTGAGTGGTGACTCAGGGTCTCCTTGGAACAGGGAAGAAAGGGCCAGCTCCACCCTCATCCCGTGAGGCCCCATATGTCTCGTCACTGTGGGCCCAAACCTGACTGTCCAGTGGCCTCTGGAGGATGTTGGCCAACTAAGCCACCAAGGGGGAGCAGGCAGAGGGACAGCACCCTGTCCCCACTGGGGTGGCCCAGTGACAGTAACTTACTGCGGGGTCCGGATGCATTTCTGCCAAAAGCCACTGGGTTTCGAGGTTTGTTTCTGAGTCTCTGGCATCATGAGCATTAAGCAGTTCAATCAGGAACCAGAGAGGTCAAGCCTCCAATTATATAGCTGAGCTGAAGGTGGTTTGTGGGTGTGTCTCCCACATACCTAACTTCTGGCCTTTCTTGGTAAACTTTGCCCCAAGTTTTTGGGTTCTGGCCAAAGGCACAGCAGCAATTTTGGGGTATCTGGAAGTCTGAAGGCACCATCAGGCTGCTGATGCACTCACCTCACAGGTACAGTCTGACCTGCTGACGGCACCAAACCCCCCTTTCTTTCTTTCTTTCTTTCTTTCTTTCTTTCTTTCTTTCTTTCTTTCTTTCTTTCTTTCTTCTTTCCTTCCTTCCTTCTTTCTTTTCTTTCTTTCTTTCTTCTTTCTCTTATCTCTTTTTCTTTTCTTTCTTTCTTCTTTCTTTTCTTTCTCCCTTCCTTTCTTCCTTGCTTCCCTCCTTTCTTTCTTCTTTCTTCCTTCCTTCCTTCCTTCCTTCTTTCTTTTCTTTCTTTCTTCTTTCTCTTATCTCTCTTTTTTCTTTTATCTCTCTTTCTTCTTTCTTTTCATTCTCTCTCTTCCTTCCTTTCTTCCTTGCTTCCCTCCTTTCTTTCTTCCTTTCTTCCTTCCTTCCTTCGTTCCTTCCTTCCTTCTTTCTTTTCTTTCTTTCTTTTCTTTATTTCTTCTTTCTCTTATCTCTCTTTTTTCT